>NC_134148.1:41192500-42442500 GCF_033958435.1 Carettochelys insculpta | reverse complement strand
ACTACACTAGATCAAGACTGTTTTCCTTGTTTGTCACAGATTAATTATAAAAACTGCTTCATAATACTATGTTTGTAGAAAACCCCATGAAGTTCAGCCTGGGAAGCTGCAGCAAGATAGATATTCACTTCTTGAAGCATAGCGCCATGTCTGTAAATCTCTGTCTTCCTCTGAATGATGACACCAAATCACAGTTAGTGAAACTAAATTCTGTTGTAACAAGCATCAGGATATACGGTGAATAATGAACATCATGGGTGCAGTTCAAGTTCACTTGAAATTTATTCCCACTCACTGTTTCTCATGAACATATTTTCAGTTAACTAATATTGGTGTAGCCTTTATTCTTACCCCTTATTATTTAGTGGTGATGCAGGAGATATGGAAGGACAGCTCCTCTTGGCAGACGGTTCCTCCTCCTCTTCATCTGAGGAGCTGTCTATGGTTAGATCAATCACCTCCACTTTCTTATTTTTACTTGACTGCTGGTGAGAAGACACCTGATGATCCAAAGAAGAACTTATGCATCCTACAAGGATTTAAGAGAGTAATTATTCAAGCTATAGTTTACCTTGTATATGGCATTATGAAGACAAACATCACTTGGGTAAATTAAAATTATACATGATTGCAAAGCTTAGAGACAAAAAAAGCGAAAAGAAAACAAGCTTACTCAAATATTTTATTTCAGATCAATAAAAAGCACAGAATTTTTATGTTCCACTGTTCACAGAATTATAGTACTCTCTAAGAAACTAACCCATATTTTAATATTTTAAAACTACAAGCGTTAACAGTACAGGACTTAGCTGGTACCTTCAAAAATTTAAGACTTACCATCAACTCCATTATAAGACGCAGTTACTTCCTGAACCTCCTTTTTTGATCTCATGGGAGCCCATGACCCATCCTCTTTAAACTGAATTTCATCACAATCTGTGCAGTATTTCAAGATTTCCATAAACAACCTGTAAAAGAAGAACTTTAATATCCATCTTCAAAAAATAAAAAGGCAATGGAGAACTTTAAATCGGATTAAATTAAGGATTAGTCCTATAAGAATTTTGGGCATTTTAGTCTCCTTAGTACAATTTCTCAATAAGGAAAAGGAAATTTTAAAATATGACTTAAAAACAACATCATGCACAATCACTTAACAATACAGCAGAATTTCAAACTGTCCAAGCCACAATATGTTGAATTCCTTCTTGTACAAAACAGGTTCATGCCTCACTATGGGGGCATCTACACTAGGAACTTAAATTCAAAGTAGCCAGTGGAGAATCTACACACATTTTCCTTTACCTTGAAGTTAACTGGGAATGAACCAGTGCCCTACCTCAAAGTTTACCTTCTAAGTAGGGTGTGTGTACACACACAACTTCAAAGTTGCTTACTTCAAAGTGAGCAATTTCGAAGTTCTTTTTGTAGTGTCAACACAGTACGTGTATTATGATGAAAATTCCCCTATTTATCCGAATTTAGTAAATGACTTCCCTGACATTTAGATAATCAAGGATGTAGTGTCTTTTCAAGGAATCCAAACATTTGGGTAAATCAAATGGACTCTAGTTTAAGGAAGCACATGTACTTGAAGGCAAAACTATGAGGAATCACCTACTATTTCCAATTAGGAATTTACCTTGATGGAAAATACAACAACATTTCAGGAAAACACTAGATCAATTGTTTGCTTGAGATTGGAAAGATCAATGCAGTTGACAGATTGACTCCCTCTCATTTGGTACCCTTGGGATTTGACTGGTGCTGGATGAGAGAACTTGCCATGGGAGGTCAATATTGCCTAGCACATTACCAACACTTCTGCTTACTGGGCCCTTAGAAGACATTTAGGGGTAAATTACATCTTAAAAAAAAGCACAGAACACTGATAACCAGGCCTGATGGCTGTAAACAAATTTTATGGGACCACGTGAAATTTGGTCAACCCCATCATCCGGCTAACTAAAATCATGACAGATTATGGATATTGCCGAACGAGAGAGTTCTGAGTTAGAGAGATTCAACCTGTATCGTGTACTTGTTTTTTATTACTCTGTTTTATATGTTACTTCAAAGCATTAGTTATAGTCCACCTTCTTAGTAGCTTTAGAGGGATCAATCTGTGAACTAAAACAGGCAACAAGAAATGAGGGTGGTGTCCATATAATCAGTTTCCCAAGAGACTACACTGTATTCCAGATATGGTACACCACAATTAAAAATTATGCACTGAGTTTTCCTCCAAATGTTACTTACCCATCAATAATGAGGTGTTCATAGGGAGCCTTCTTGTCACAAACAGGACAAACCCAAGTAGGTTTCTTCTCATTCATCTGAATGTACAGCGTGGCATCAAAACACTGCAGATGTGAACAAGTCAGGGCTCTACATGGGATAGTTAGCCTCATTTTCCCAAGCTTTCGGAGGAGAAAAAAAATAAATTGTCATTTCTTTTGAAAAACAACTGTTCATCTGTTTTAACCAGGAAGATACAACTGTGGTAGAGCTCAGTTTCTAAGCATTATGTATTTAGAAAAACACATTTTCTGATAACTATATTCCAAGTCACATATCTTTAACTTTGGCTTTTCTGTGTACCTGATAGCATCTGGAAAAAGAGCTAATACAAACAGATGTTTTTCAATGAAGTTTATATATGGGAAAAGGAAGACCAATTCATTTATACTGCTGGCCCAAAATGCAAAGTCAATTTACCTTTCAATCACTTACCACAGTATTTTAGATTAATAAAGAAAAATGCTCACTGATATACTGGATACTAAAATTGATTTGCCATCCAGTACCACTGCTAATCTCTTTCCGCACTGCAGAATATAATATCTCCAGAGATATTGTGAAGACTATGTAAGAAAAGATGAGCATCTTTTGGTTCTGTTTGTACAGCATCGAGCACAACATGGCTCTGCTCCATAACCAAGGATCCTAGCCAACACTGTCATTCAGATTGACAAATGCTGACCTGAAGTGGTCCAAAATGGGAAAAAATACTCCAAAAGAACAATGCCTGAGCAGTGCAGATGATCACGTTCACACTGCATACTACAGATAGAGCTCAGCTTAAAATTTAGATAAGAAAACTCATTAAGAAAATATAGTTCAAAACTAATCTGGAAGCTAAAAACATTTTGGCCTCTCTAATTTAAGTAAAATACCTCATGGAACTGAGTGCAGGATGAGTTCAGAAGGTACATGGTCAGGTATACTCCTAACAAGCAATACATGACAGATGACACAGGATGGCACTCCCTCTCAAAACATGAAGGGTGTTAAAAAACTCTCACCCAAGAGAACAAAGGCTCTGCTTGCAGCTTACTCCTCTGCATACCTGCTTCCATTCATAGAATACTGGAACTGAAAGGGCCCTTAAAAGGTCATCAAGTCCAGTCCCCTGGCTCATGGCAGGATCAAGCACCATCTATATCATGGTTTCCCAAACTGGGGGCGGGGGGCGTGAAGAAATTCCAGGGGGGTGCAAGGCAACCCAGCCCCCCATCATTTCCCCCCACCTGAAGAAACTCGGCCTTTGCTTCCAGGTCTCAGCCCCTGCCATTTTATATAGGCAACCTGGCACAGCCTCCATAAAAAGCAGGCAGCTGGTGAAGACCCACATGGGGCTAGCTGCCTTCTGCAAAGATGAGTGAGTGTGGGTTGGGTGGGGGAGGAGTAGGAGGAAGATAGGGTTAGATGAGAGGCTGGGGGGTGCCTGGCTCAGATGAAGGGGTCAGAACAGGGGGCTGGTGTTGCCTGGCTTTGTGGGATGGGAAGGGCATGTGCAGACAGCTCAGGAGGCTCGAGCAGCCAGCAGTGCAGCCAGCCAGCTTGTAGGACTCATGGTACTTGGGCAGCTGGCCCCAGCATCACAGAGTTCGGGTGATTTGGACTGGTGGCTGCCCCTGGCAGAGCGGGGCTCAGGCCGATTGGGCTGGCAGGCAGCTGGCCGGCCCCAGCAATGCGGGGCTTGGGCAGCTCGGGATGGCAGGTGGTCAGCTGGCCCTGGCAGTGTGGGGCTTGGGTGGGCGCGCAGCTGGTCCTAGCAGAGTGGGGCTCAGGCAGCCAGTGGGAGGGTGGGTGGCTGGCCCCAGCGGCACGGGGCTAGGGTGGGCAGCTCTGGCAGCGCAGGTCTCAGGCGGGCAGGTGGCTGTCGCGGTTGGCTCTGGTGTCTTGCAAGGGATCAAGAAAATCTATTTGTGCTGGTTTTAATTTTAAATAACGTTCTTATATCAAGTTTGTGGTTATTTTAAATTACTAATTGAATTTTGTGTTAGAGGGGGGTAGGATGATGGTAAAGAAGAAGCAGGGGGCATGAGAGTTTCTCACAAATCAAAAGGGGGATGTGATGCTGAAAAGTTTGGGAACCACAGATAAATACCTAATAGGGACAATATAGATCAAACTTGTTCTTAAATATCTCCAGTGGTGGAGATTCTACAGCCACCCTGAGCAATTTATTCCAGTGTTTAACCACCCTGACAGTTAGGAAATTTTTCCTAATGTCCAATCTAAACATTCCTTGCTGCAATTTAAAAGCCCACTGTTTCTTGTCCTTTAGCCTATTTTCAGAGGCTAAGCAGAATAATTTTTCTTCCTCCTCCTTGTAACACCCTTTTAGGTACATGAAAGCTCCTATCATGTCCCCTCTCAGCCTTCTCTTTTCCAAACTAAACAAATCCAGTTCTTTTAATTCTCTCTCATAGGTCATATTTTCCAGACCTTTAATTATTTTAGTTGCTCTTCTCTGGACCCTTTCCAATTTCTCCATGCCTTTCCTTAAATGTGGTGCCCAGAACTGCAAACAGTACTCCAACCGAGACCTAATCAGTGCAGAGTAGAGCAAAAGAACTGCTTCTCATGCCTTGCTCACAACACTCTTGTTAACGCATCCCAGAATCACGTTTCCTTTTTCTGCAACAGCATCGCACTGTTGATTCACATTTAGCTTATGCTCCACTACGACCTCAAAATCCCTTTCTGTAGTATTACCTCCTCCAGAGTCCCTTTCCATTTTGTACTTGTGTCTATGTTCCTCCTTAAGTGGAGTACTTTGCATTTGTCTGTACTGAACTTCATCCTCTTTGCCTCAGACCACTTCTCCAGTTTGTCCAGATCTTTTTTGAATTCTGACCTTATCTTCCAAAGCACCTGCAACCTCCCCAGCAACACTCATCCTTACAGTCATTTCTAACCCTTATTATATCTCACTCACTTTTGCTCCCTCTGGCTTTCAGTCACCAGAGTAAATGACCACCAGAGTCACGGAGGAGGGGTGTCAGATCTCTACCAGCCTCACTGCACGTTGCCCAAGGAGGTATCAGTCAGCATGAGGTGCTATACATGAACGTGTTGACAATCTTCCCCCAATACCCATAACCAAGCATATTATTTCTTACACACAGTACTAGTCCATTCTGACACATGTCTCTTCTAAATCCGCATCTCCCAGATGGTAGCTCAATGGTTCATTTGTCTTTTGGGCACAATACAATCAATACCATGATGGGAAAATGTTGGGAACAGAAGACCTTTTGTTTTCCAGAACCTAGATGCTTAAATATGCTGCAAAATCAGAACAGCAGCAGCTGAGCATGTGTTCCAGTGACACAAAACTCCCCATAAAAAACAGGTTAATGGGTATTGTAACAAGTTGTGTGGTACACGACACTGAAATCACTCTTAAAGGAAACCACATTAGGCATTGCCACACACACTCCAGAAAAAGAACTCATCTTCTCACAGTATCATACCGCTACCATGTTGCGCATTTTCTGAGTACTGGTTAAGGCTCAGCAGGATACCTAAATACAGTCTGTGCAAGGTGCACAAGTAACGGTCTCATTTTCCAACTTCGGCATGAAAACTTTCTAGGTTGGATCCCTCAGTTTGGCCAGACTGTATTCATGTTCTTAAACCAAAAGATGCACAGGAGAGGGAAACTTAAAAAGACAGTGGATGTGAAGTTCAATATTTTTGACTTCAGTCTTGCATCACTTATCCTAATACACTGTAAATGGATGCAACAGAGTTCTCATAACAATACAAAGAGAAATAAAAAAAGTTCAGAATCTGCAGAAAATTTCTGAACCAAAATAACTGCCAGGTCTGGATGTTTTTCCCCCATGTCCATTATTCGCACCTGTACCCTCAACGTTGACATTATTTTGGGAAACACACACACAGTCTTTCAGACTTCCTCATGCAAAGGGCTTGTCTACACTAGCTCCCTACTTCCAAGACAGCCTGGTAAGTAGGGTGTTGGGAGTTTATTAATGAAGGGCTGCGGTGCATATGCAGCACTTGATTAAGCAAGTTCCTTTCTGTGGCAACTCTGAAGTGCCGGCTCGTGTCTAGCCGTGGCTAACCCGCCGGTACTTTGAAGTTGCCACGGGGAGGTGGGGAGGGATTACTTAATAAAGTGCTGCATATGCACCGCAGCACTTCATTAATAAACACCCTACTTACCATTCTCCCTTCGAAGTAGGGGGCTAGCGTAGGCAAGTCAAAACTGTCCTAGCAACAGTCCCTTTGCTTGCTGGGTTTATGGGGAATCACTGGTATATATGCTTTAAGAAGTATACATGCTTTAAGAAATGTTATAAGAAATTTTGTTCTCCTAGCATAGCACTAGTCACTAAATTTGTTGAAGCCTTAGGCCCAGGTCAGGCTGACGTGAGCAGAATAATAGGGAGGCGGCTGCAAAACCAGTAGAAACTGGTTCTTGATGAGCAGAAAAGGAGTTTGAAAAGACAGCAATGAGCGCGGAATGCAAGGAGTTTGGATAACAATTGCTTGAAGATGATTGGGCGTCTACAGCAAGATCATCTTCCCAGCACCTGGATCCATCCAATTAGGAAGAGTGAAGACCCCTACTCAAATTAGGAGATTGGACTCTGGGCAGGGGCATGGGCGGTGTTACAAACTGTGGGGGTATAATTGTTAATGGTTTCTGCAAGGCGGGGTCCCTCCCTGGAGGCACCCAGCTCGAGCTGTACTTCTGTACATCAATAAACCTGTGTTTTGGATTGGGCCCTTAATGTAGTATTCGCAGGATCCTAGAGTCGGACCTAGCCCTGTTGTGGTGGCCGGTGAGCATTTCCATAACACTGGGCCAGCTCCTTCCAGGTACATACTTGAAGGTCACAAAACGGGATGGGGCTTATTTGCTAAAGCTACTTACAACACAAATCAGAACATATTCAGAAGTGATTTTTCAGCTTCTTAGAACCTTTACATTTTTATCTTCCCAAATTTAGGGCCCAGTCTTGCAAACATTTATTCATGCATGCAGTTTCAGACTATACTCTCCTATAACTCAAAAAAGCAGAAGAGATTTTCTTCAAACTTTCCAAAAGGAAAATTTACTTTGGGTCTGAAACCAGGTACTAATAGTTTCTGGAAAATAATTCTTTAGGGAACTTAAAGCTAGGTTTTAACAAATGGAAACAAGGATTTTGTCACAGAACTATGTTTGTGACTGTGTAATTAGTCATCATCCTAGTTTATAGCATGAAAGTTACTTTACAGGACAGGCAGAAAGATAGTCTCTGTCCTTCAGAAGTTCTAGAATGACAGAATAGTGAGAGGAACATTGAAGCACTTTTAAACTAGACTGCACTAAACAGTGGACACAATTAAAGATAACCCAAAATGCATGCATGCATGTTGCATCTTCAGTATACTGGAATAAAGAGAAAGAGGAAACATAATGAACAATAAAAACCACTCCTCAAAAGCTAGGTAGGGTATTTTTCATTTACATTTCACATCACTAAAAATTAATTTTTCACTTCTGAATTAACCTTAATTGAGCACTCTAAGCGTCCAGTAATGGAGACTGTCTTGCTGAAGTTCTTCCTGCTCTCATTTTAATTCATCTGAACCAGTTTCTCAAACTGTGTTCTATGGAACACTGGTGTTCTGCATGATGTGAGTAGGTGTTCTGTGAAAAAATTTCCATGCTTGTGATATTTTTTCCTTCTAAAATATTAAATTATGTGTGTATCAAAAAATAAGGTATTTGAATAATATTTAGATTGTAGCTATATAAATACATTCATAGTAGTATAGTTATTATGTAACTCATGCCGAAACAGTGATGTAAAACCTCATCCCATTAACAAAAACTGTCAAAATGTTACTTTTTATTTTCCAGTAGTTCTTTGTAAAAAATAACATTTATAAAAATATTAAATTTAAACTATTTTCCACATACCTAATTTGTTTTGTGTTTTTCTTTAAGGAAGGACAATCCTTTTTTTAACAATATCATCCCTTCTATTTTTGCACAAAAGAAATATGCTAAACATCCTTCCTTCGGCTGTTACACTGACATTTCGGGTTTGTATTTAATTTTTCATTTTTATACTTAATTCTAGGCTTGCTAACCGTTCTCCTATCAGAAGGACCTTGGTTGATCATTCAGATGGTTTTCTCGTTTTTTGTTCTTTGTAAAATAAAGCACATCTAAAAAACTTAAGTCTTAAATCAACTTTCGAGCATTACATGTCGCAATTTCTCTGTATGAAAATACCCCACCTCCCATACCCCCGCCTAGATAAGCATGTATGTGTTTCATCAATATAGTCCAAGCCCAAAAGTGTTCTGTGGCCAAATTAGTCTGGCAAACATTGATCTGAACCAAAATTTCTGCCGAAGAGCGAACATTTAAAAAACTCTAGCTAAAAAGAGGGCTTATGAAACCAAATTGCCTGTAGCACAAAAAGCTCTTCCAATTTCTATAAATAAAACCTTGTAAGCTTGTTTATTCCTAGATCAATTTCTAGATATGTTTAAAAGTAAAACTGAGGAATTGTTCTTTCCCCTTCTACAACCAGGGATGAGCAAGACAACAAACAAGCATTATGTTTTAGAAAACTGGTCAGGAGGAGACCAAAAGCAAACGCTGCAAAGACTAGTAATTAACAGAAGTACCAGTGAAAGACAATCAGATACACAGAAGTAAATATCTAACTCCAGAAGATGCACATGAATTTAAGTGACTGAGCTACTATGTTAGCACTGTTTAACTCCTAAAAATTTAGTAGTTTCCAGATTCAGTAAATGAATTCCTATTATTGCTTTTTGTTGGATCTCAATTAGCCTGTAATTAGAAAATAAGAGCACTGTACCTAAAGAATTAAACGGTGACAGCACAGTCCTTGGGTAATAAATTTCCAGCTGTATATGATAAAAATGTAACTATGCAAAGACTAAACAAAACAGTTACTCTACAGTTATTATGGGAATACAAGAGTGTTACTGACTTAAATTAACACACTATTTGCATTACACCTCTCTCAAACTCTGAAGAACAGGATTTAGCTTTTTATAAAAGCAATACTGGTGTTTTTCCTCTTGCATAATAAAACTAGTACTTTTATTTGACAACATGTTAAATACTATTAGAGCTCATCTAATACATGCCATACCAAAATGCCATAAGAATGAAAATTAAATATCAAAATATCCAGCACAACTATACACATACAATCTGCCTAACAAACTACTGTTTCTTAAGAAAAAGACTCAGCAATATGGAATTGTGCTCTTTACAAGGTGGAGCACTTGAATCCAAAAATATCTTTGTATTGTCAGAATCCAAGAGGCCACTTTATAACCTCACAAATAATCCCCAATTTTGCTAGGCAACAGAGTAAGTAGCCAAGTCAGCTTTATTCTTGTGGGTCACATTTCAACTGAAGCCTTTCAGCGGTAGGCTTGAGCGGATCTAAAAAAACTAATCAGGAAACAGATGCATCCTTATTCTTGATCATTTTAAGTTTTAGCTATGATTAAAATGCTCTGCTGATCAATGATAGAACATACAGCAATGAAGAAGTGTGTTACAACTCAAAGGAAAGCTTTGAGTGTACAAGATGCAAAATAAAGGTCATAATTATGCATATTGCACAATTCAGCTGGTGATAACAAATATACACAAGCTATTGTCTCATTTATCTTATTACCCAGTTCCTTTCACTTCAGTTAACAGCTGAATGAACTATTTTGATTAATTTATCTCTGTCTCACACTGTGCCCCTCATTTCCAAATTCCATCGCACTGAAGAACTAAAGTCATTGGAGAGTTGCACAGATTGGTATGGGAAGCAAGCAATCCTATTTCAAATTTTGTAGCAGCCTTTAGTTGCTTAAATATCCTTTGGACTACAGATTTGTTTTTAAATTGAAAACAACAAAACCCTGAAGTGCAGGTATACACCAATCAACTTTAATTACAGGAAATTCGCTCTTTGGCTCAAGGAGCCAGTTTTTGGTCTCTGTGTACACAAATACACACATCTTATTGCTCATGTACCATGACTCAATACCAAAGAGTTAAGCTACGTTCAGTATCTAGATACACTATCTCCTTTTAGAACCCAACCCAAACGACACTTAAAGGTGATTAACTTATATGCTCAAGTTAATGATGTGCTTATGTGCTTTGCTGGATCAGAGGCTTAGGCAATGGATCACAAAAGCACAGAATACATACATAAATTAACACAGCTTTTAACTGGCATTGAAAATTGTCCTTCAATAGCCCGTTCAATTTCATCAGAAACAGCTTTGGAGGATTTGCTTTTACACTTACTGGACAAAGAAGAGAAACTCTTAAACTGGTTGTGGCTATTTCACTGTCTGGATCAGCAGTCAGTTTCTCTTTAACTGTCATTTAAAGGAAGAAAAAAAATAGAAAAAGGTTTGTTACTCACTTCAAAAGTACAATACAGCAATACACGTCTAAAATCATTTGCTTTAAGCCTACAGTTTGCTTGGTCTATTGGGAATAAGCAACATTGACCATAATTGTCCCATAACTCATGCCGTCTGTAAATTGAATTTAAAAAAAATATTAGTTCCTACACAATTTCTACTCTCCAAAAATTTCAGTGAAGTACCATTAAACGATAAACTTCTTAAATAGTATTTAATTTCCAAAAAGAAGAGTTTCTATACAAAAATACTACCTTTTTCTTGGTAAGCAGTTTTACAGCGATAAACTCTCTCATAGAGCAATATCAAATGCTTTGGTCAATTACTGGATTTAGGAACACTTTAAGCATCTTTCTTAAATACTACATGTAGGCTAGCAATGATTATGTGACCCTTTGAAATATGTATTACGGGGCTCCAGTTCAAGGGAAATGCACCAAGGGTTGCATAACTGATAGGCAAAAAGCAGAGTATGACCAAGCAACTCTTATAGCAGGGATGAAGAAACCTCAGTGCATGCTCTGGATCTGACCCCTGAGGGGCTCTGTATTGAGCAGTGTTCCCTGTAAGCTGAGTAATTGGGTGGCCACCCAGCTGATCAGCAGAGCACCTGCAGAAACCCACTGTGGGTAGCACGTATTCCTATTGGTGGTGCACATCTGCACAGATGGTGGTGCACAGAACAAAATTTATTCTGCTCAGGACAGAAAAGAAAATTAGAGGGAACCCTAGCATGGTGCCCCAAGCCTCACGGGCCACAGTCAGGCAAAGCGGGGCTGGATTCAGCCCAAGGCCTCTGCCTGGCAGAGACAGGAAGCAGCTCTGCATGCTGCCACCACTCCCCTTCTCACTGCTAGGGGAATGGCAGTACCAAGAAGCTCTGCCTGGAAGGGCTTTTACCCCATCACTCTAATTGCCTAACAGTCCCTTAAGCAGCAGGGGACACAGAGCCATGTGTCTGTGCCAGGGAAGCTGCCTCAAGTAAGCGCCCCCATCAGCCAGACCCCGCATCCCCCGAATGCTCCTGCACCCCTTCCCACAGCCTGCTTCTGCGATCCCCCACCTGCTTCTGTACCCGACCACCATCCCAGATACCCCAACCCTCACACATGCTCCTGCACCCTCCCTCCTGCCCAGGTCCCACACCCCAAGCCTGCTGCCTGGCAGCCCCCTCCCACACTGTACCCCTTGTTTTTGGCCCTGCCCACACAATCTATCAATCCTGGCCCCTCTAGGTTCTGGGGCTGGTACGTGAGGGAATGAGAGGACTGTCTGGTCTTTCTGATTTTCTTTTTTTTCAGTCAGGGATCACATCAACCAGGGGTTTTTTGTTTCTTTCTCCTCTGATCCCCAAATGAATTTTCTGTGGGTCAGCGGACCCCAACCCAAAACAGATTCCCTGCCCCAGTCTTATAGAACTGCTATTCTAAGGAGTGGAGCCAAATATAGGCTCTGGTGCTCCTTTCCACTCTCCAGAAAGAGAGTTATAAAAAGTATCACAGTTGAGATTTAAATGCACAAAAGTCAGACAATTTAAAGTCACAGTTGCTCCAGGACCTGTTGCTGTACATTCCTCTAGTGACTACTTCATTAATGTGTATGCCTTCTAAGTGTGGTGCAGCCAAGCTTACACAAGTCCTTGAGAGGAAGATATGAGCAACTCAGGACACAGTTGGATTGCCCAATTTGCGCGTTCTTAAATTTCAAACCATAGTGCTACATTAACATAGTTTCATACACAATGGTTCAATATTATTTTTGCACTTGGCATTTAGTGGTGTGCTGTTCTATGTAGGTTCTTACACTCCATTCATCACTATAGTACCTGGGTGCCTTCCAGAAAAGCAACAAGACTAAGATCTGTCATGTTTGCTCCCTCAACCTCTCTCTGGGAAGAAATGTGCACAGCAGAGTGTTTTGTTTTGGAGTTTTAAGTTACATACACTGCTGTTATCTTTGGATTTGAGAATACAAGGTCAAAGAAACACATCTTGCACTTGGACAAAAAGATTTGGCATGGTAGTTCCACAATCTTGGACCAGCCCCCAGCAAATCAGCCTCTTCCACAGATGTGCTTTATCCTTGTTGTAGAAGCTTCTACTGTATCAGAGGAGCCAAGATGTCAACCCTAGTCAATATGTTGGTAACAGGGTACATTATCAACCACTGAGCTCACTTTGAGCAACAGATCAGGTGAAAATAAATTTAACATTTTTTTTTTTTTTAACAAATACAAATTAGACTAGTTGAGGGGCCAATATTCTCTTGCGTTTTTACTTCACGGTGGCAATGGTCTTACAGGGTTGGGTCATAATGCAAGAAATACCTTTGATTATTCAGATTTAAACCAGAGTTCAGCGATTGCCATCAATGCAATGATCAGATTCTAGCACTCTCTCCTTTTGAAAGTAAGGTCACTATATCTTTTTCCTGAAAAGGGTGAGTTAAGCCACAATAAGTATTTGGGAGGAAAATAAAGTTGAGTTGTATAGTTACACCATGGAGCTGTGAGGAAGCCTAGAAGAGCACTAGCTGTCATAGTAATGCAGTGACACAAAACAACCCACCCATCTCTCAGTAAAAATTTCTGAAAGGATCAGGAGGTTTTTTCCTTCCATTCTTTATTCCCATGATTCCAAACTATAGAGTTACCATACTTGCCACAAGTATTGTAGCAGAGGCCAGTGTTAAAGATCTTTTTACAAAAGCTATTTCTTTATATTTAGATCAAGAATTTTAATGTGTTAGACATACTTAGCGCTTTAGAATGATCAGGATTCCTTATTCCTTTTGCTCGTAACCTCTGTAGTAAAACTGTAGAAGATAGCTGCTTTACAAGATAAACTGCCACAGAATAATTCTGGAAAACAAACATAATGAAACAACTCAAAGCTGGAATAATCAAACAGCAAGGAATCTGCATAAACACTACATAATATTTATCATCTCAAAGATTACACAGACCTAGACTTCAGACATTGTAGCAAAATGGTGACATATTTTCAGACTACAGAAAATCCATTGGCTCTATATTCTTGATACATAGTAGGAAGTTCTCAGGATCAGGGTTTTAGTCTTTAGTAGAGAGATGGCAAAGCAGATCACAAACTCCACTGAGATTAGAGCAAGGTGCAAGGGAAGTTACGTATTCAGCTACTTTAACACCACAGTTATATTTTTTCCCTCCAAGTTTCAGATCTGCAACTTGGGACATTTCTTCAACAAGCAATTCATAAAAGGACAATTTCATAAAAATAACATTAAGTCAAAGTGCAGTGCTGTCCAAACATTTAAGCAAAATAATCATCTCAAATTTGACATGAAAATACAAGTTTTGCAAAATACCATTTTATAAAACTTAACAGCAAACATACTTCCTTGAATATATTTCATTTAACTGAATTTGAAACAAGTGGCCTTTAAAAACAACCAACCAACTTTTGCATTCTCTTCAGGGTTTACAACCCTATCTCTACAAGCACATGAGCATCTGAAAGAGAAACTGATTACAGCACTGCACATCTAGTTTTATTGGCGGAGCTGAGAGAACAAACTACAGTAAACTCTTTCACATCCAGCATCCTATCATCCACAACCCTGAAATAACCAGCATTTTAACAATAAGTAAATTTTAAATACCTTTTCCATAAACGCAGTATAGTAAAAGTAAACACAAATAAATAGTGTTCTTGCAACCCCTGCATAAGTCAAATTTCCCCTGCAACTCAGGGGAGTCAGGAAACTGACTAGGGCACCAGCCCTGGTCAGTTTCCTGGCTCCAACAAGTGGAGGGGAGATGAGGACCAGGCAGCAGCCTGGCTGCCAGTTCCCCTCTGCTTGCAGGAGCCAAGCCAGGAAACGGACCAGCACCAGTCTGCTGCCTGGTTCCTGGCTCCTCCTCTCTTTACTGTAGGAGCCAAGAAACTGACTAGCACTGGTGCTGATCAGTTTCCCAGTTCCCACAAGCAAAAGGGAGCCAGGGGCAGTTCATGGCTCCCCACCACTCTGGGAGCCAGGCACAGCATCTCCCAGGCTTCCCCCACCTGGGAGAAGCCACACTGCTGCAGCTGCCCACCCAGCTTCCCCCACCTCAAACTTGAGCATTTTGGGGGTTTACTGTATAAGTTCATGGTGTACAATACTACTGGTAAACAAAGTAATCTGCACACATTTTTGTTTGTTTCTTACTATCTCATATTAAATTTCTTTGGTGTTATACATTGCTAGGCATTCTTCTCTATTATCCAGAATATTTGAATATCCAGAAACTTCCTGGTCCCAAGGCTGCTGATATGTTCTTACTGTAGAAATGTACAGTTGTAAAGAGATAGATTTTTAAAATTCTTTTAGGGTTTTTATATTAACAATAACATACGTCTTTTTTAAAAAATAGGGTATGAAAGCATGCAGTACAAGCAAAAACCCCAAGGACAAAAAAAAATTGGTCCTCATGTTGCTTACTTAGGAGCACATTTAAACCATTTGGTATCAAATTTACTCTGTCTCTCTCTGCACTTCAGCATAATTCATAACTTTTTATAAAAACAGAATAAATTTCTTTTAAATGGTACATCACATAAAACACACCCTAAGAATGTTCTTTGAGAGCAATCCCCCACTTCTGGAGCCATTCCCATTATTTGTTTAGGATAATAAGAAATGGGAGAAAGGACTTCCATCACAGCTGATGGGTGAAGAGAGCTAGAGGGGATCCAGTTCCCCCAGAATGTATTTTCTGAGAAACCTCATTGTCCACATGCATACATGCACATGCAGAGCTCATCAGGAGAAACCCAATGCCTGGCTGAGCCAGGGCCATACAGAGACTTGCGAATTGCGCAGAAATGGCTTGGAGTGCTACATTCCTAGTACATGGCAATAGAGTCTTCAGCTGAGCACACTGGCTCCCAAATGACACATCTGAGGAAGGTTCACTGGGATGGGGAGAGAATCCCAAGAAGACAATGATGAGGTGACTGGGCCCAGCCCTACAGCACAGAAGCAAACTGCCTGCGTGGTAAGTAAGGGGTGGTCTCAATGCCCATAAAACTACTTTTACCAGCCACCCAGGACTTCCATTATGATACCACAAAATTTCACAATTTAAAGTATCAGAAACACTGCATTATTTTAAATACTTTACTCTTACAAGAGATATTTCCATCACTAAAAACCTCTGCTTTAACATGTTTGTTTTATGCCTCAATTAGGATAAAGTTTGGAAATACTAATTAGCATTGTGAAATTATTTAGTGACAGCTTGAATCTACAAAGCTAGGTACTTGCCCAAGGCAACTTCCACAGAAATCTTGGGAAACAGATTGTGTAGAAACCACAATTAGAACTTCACTAAAGGTATACTCTACCAGCTGAGACATGTAACCAACATTTGAAAAGAACAAATGCCCAATTTTTATCTAACAAGCACATCCAGAAAATAAAACTAATTTCTACTGATTTATTAGCAGATCTTAAATAATACAATTAGGAAGCATTATTTCTTGTGGGGAAAAGATCTGACTAATCCTTTTCGTTAGCTATACAGGGCTTATTTGCCATTATTCTTATAGCTTTGACTATAAATTCAAAAGCTTTTCCAAGATACAGCTATGCAATTTCAGTTACAGCAAAATGTCCATTTACATTCAGCAAGTTTTGTGAAAACAGCCATTTCACTACAAAAAGCAGCACAATGTTGGGTTTTTTCAATTTATCTCCAATAGGCACAATTAATTTGCCACATACTAAACCAGGTAACAGAGGTAATTACTTAAGTTTGACAGAGTTTCATTTGGGTTTTTATTTTTTTTCCCTAAAAAGCCAGTAGTTTTAATACCGGCATTCAGCAAGCATTTGCTCCATAATCTGACTAGAGATCTTGTCATGCTTCAACCTAAATCCATTTTGATAGGGGGAAAATATAACAACATCGTATACTTGATAGTTGTGCACAGATGGTCAATAACTATTTTTTCTATGCTGTTTCAATAAATACTGGGTTTCAGTCCACGCTTAGAACGGATGATATTGCAGCTCATGCTAAGTCTCTAAATCTAGAGAAACACGATGACTACTGGTAGCAAAGTCCAGCTGACCAGCATTTCTCAAATCCTCATTAATTTTGTTACGAATATCTGGTGTTCATCATGGACATACACTCACATTCTCAGTGCACTGATCATTTAGAAAGGATTGGGTCTCACAGGCTGTGTCTACACTAGCCCCAAACTTCGAAATGGCAATTTCGAAGTTTAGTAATGAAGCGCTGAAATGCATATTCAGCGCTTCATTAGCACGTGGGCGGCTGCAGCATTTCGAAATTGATGCGGCTCACCGCCGCGCGGCTCATCCTGACGGGGCTCCTTTTCGAAAGGACCCCTCCTACTTCGAAGTCCCCTTATTCCCATGAGCAGATAGAAATAAGGGGACTTCGAAGTAGGTGGGGTCCTTTCGAAAAGGAGCCCCGTTGGGACGAGCTGCGTCAATTTCGAAGTGCCGTGGCCACCTGCATGCTAACAAAGTGCTGAATATGCATTTCAGCGCTTCATTAGTAAACTTCGAAATGGCCATTTGCATGGCCATTTCGAAGTTTGGGGCTAGTGTAGACATAGCGACAGGGTAACTATTACCAAATAAACAGATAGACTTTCCACAGGGTATTCCAGATGGACAGAATTTCTATGGAACATATTTAGAAATACTAACAATATCCTCAATTTCCACATACCACACCACCCTCCTCCACCCAAAAAAAAACCTTTGAGACAAAAAGAGTACAGTGAAAGTATGTGAATAAAATACAACTGTGAGAACTGAAGCACAAAAATGGAAACGTTAAGTCCCACGTGCACTACTGAGTTTTCACGCTTCATAAAATTTACTTGTAATTTTCAGAGTTAAAGAAAAATTCCCCATGCAGCTTGTTATGCACTGGTAAGCAAGCATTACAAATCACTTTGCTCTACAGTACACAGGCATAAAATGGTAGAGAGAAAAATAAGAAGAAACAAAAATCCTTAATTAGCCATTATTATACTCCATAAATGTTTTTCCTCACCAACGAAGCTTGTTTGTTACCTTTCTAATATATGCTGAAGTACAGATGATTAAAGCTTTGCTATAATACATAGATTTGACCAAAGAGTAACTCACTCTTCCAATTTCTGCAGTCCACGAAACGACAATGGTGTTTGGTACCGTTGTAGACAATCTGACAAGTGAGGTAATATTAATTGGTCGGCTAGGTCGCTTTGGTTCAACACCATTTTTGGTTGGTGGAAGATAGCCCTAAAAAGAAACAACTTTTTTTCATTTTTCCTTTCACAAGATATATTTTAATCTTTTTTTTTCCCCTAGCATACACTCCACACACTGTTTGTAGAGGGAAATTAATCTGCTGTTCCCTTCTGAATTTTACAAACACAATTATCAGCCAAGGCCTACATTTTGGAACTGTGAACACTATTCCAATTTGAAAAACCACATTAAAAACAAACAATCCCCTCTTCCTAAAGCAAACTTTTACATTTAGGGAGCGTTATGCTAGCTATTCTACATCAGTTTATGTTCAAGGTTTGCCATGGTAAATCTTAGAAAACAGCAATATATGATAGCTCTTAAGAATCATGATAAAAGTTACACAAGACAGACAGGTAATTAGGAACCATATCAAACTGCATGACCAACCTTATAAATTTGGTTTGAAATATTTATCTTTATTATGGGGATAATAAGCATATGTCTATATAGCAACCAAAAACCCATGGCAGGCCACGTCAACTGACTTAAGATAGGTCTACACTACAAGGACAGGTCACTCAAATTGATGGAGCTTAAATTTACTTAGCATGGAGTCCACACTGTGAGGCAGAGAAGAGGGCATGGTCTGACAGGAAAAATATCTCCTGTCAAATCCCCTTACTCATCTTTTTCTGCTGCAGTACTGGAGTCACAGGACAGTGATTAGCAATTGATTTAAAAGGTTTTTAACAGGCTTGCTAAATCAACTGCCAATGGACCAATCACTCCAGTTTTGATCCACACCGTAGAGGAGATTAGCACTCAGGCTCAAAGGGGTTTGGCTGTGGGACTGTAAAACTGGAAACTCAGCTCTGGGACATCAGCTAGTGGTAGAGTTCACTGCCCACATTCCAGCCTCAACCTGAACAGCTACAGTTTCACAACTCCTGTGAACCTGAGTCAGCTGACCTGGGCCAGACCGATTAACTGCTGTATAGACATACCCTCTGACAACTTGGGTACTTACGATCTGAGCCCTCTCTCTTACATAGTAGGGTGACACTTTTCTATCCACCTCAACCCTGCCCACAGAAGTATTAAGAGACACCTTTCTGCCAACTCTGCTCTCCTTTGTCTGTTCATCCTGTTCAATCCTGATGGTCCAAAGCAGAGGTTGACAAACTTTTCGGATTTTTCTGTGGATCTGTCTCTCCAACCCAATCAGAGGCCACACAAAAGTGGAAAGTTGGTGGGGGGGAAGAAACACACACACACACACACCCCAAACCCCCGCTCCACACACTGATATAGTCCCCTACTGAGACACCTCACTCTCCAGCCCCACAAGAGGGATGGGGGTGAGGGAAGACAGAGGTTCATGGCTTCTCCCAGGCTGCAATAAGCCTTCTGGGGACCCAAGACCAGCAGATTCTATGGGGTCCACCCTAGGCTCTGGGGTGGGGCAAAAAATGAAGGGGGAGGGATAGCCCAGTGGTTTGAGCATTGGCCTGCTAAACCCAGGGTTGTGAGGAAGCATTTAGGGGTCGGGGACACAGTTTAAAAAAAAGGGGGTCAGAGATGATGCTTGGTCCTGCCGAGAGTGCAGGGGACGGTACTCAATGACCTCTGAAGGTCCCTTCCAGTTCTATGAGACATGTATATCTCCATATATTATATAATAACAACAGTGAGCTCACCTGGATCCAGTTTATTCGCCCATTAATCAGCCACCCACCTCCCTCCCCGACCGCCTCCAATGTCAAAAAACATTAAGTACAACTCACAATATTTTAAGCTAACATCCATTCATTAGTGACACTACTCAAATGATACAAATCAAAAGAATCTCTCCTACTTACCGGAAGGCTGCATGGTTTTCCATTTACTTTCACACACAGATTGGGTGGGAAGTGATCTTCTTGTGGACAACTGGTTTCTGATAAACAAAACCTAAAGCAAAGAGTTTTGATCACCTTCCATATTTAAAATGTCTTAAAGAAGTTCTTAAAGATCATTTTCCGATTGAATTATGCATATACGTTTGAGGAGATTCAGAGGACAGTCTGAGCAGCACATAGAATTAACCTATTGAAATAGAAGTCTGGAATTATTGGGTTTGTTCTGTATTGCCTCGTGACCAACAGGCAGAAGAGACCCAAGCACAAGTACTTGTTAGGATGAGGATGCTCTGCTCTGGGTTCCTACAGGAACATCTTGCAGCTATGACATTACAGGACAAAGCATGTTCCCACCAAAATCATTCAGTGTCTGCCCAGTTTTTCTTCCCACTGTCTTCTCTGCCTGACCCCACCTTACTAAAAGCCAGAGTTTTTCACAAAGCAGTAAACAGGTGCCACCACTCCTTTATCTAAGATAAGCAGTCAGCTGCTGCAGTAGCTAAGGCATCTATTGTTGTTCTGATGCACAAGTTCAGACCTCTTACCTCACTTCAGACCAGTTCTGATAATGGTAATCTCAGTAGCATGAAGACATATTTGCTGCTGGAAGCAGCACTGAACAGATTCTTTTGTCCTCTGAGGTGACTCTAGATTCCCAAGACCTTGGAAGAGCATGACTTACTGATAGCCCAGACTCAGAAGTGACCTTTTAGCTCTTACAGATATCTGCTAGAAGATTCACCCTAACTCCCTTCAGAAATACCACCAAATTAAAGAGTGATTATATGACCAAAACAAATTATACTAGCTCTGTCAGTAAACACAAAACAGACTCTGATTTCCCCATCCCCTGCCACCCTGGTTGAAGGCAGGGGACATTACACTTGACAGCTGTACCAGATGAACAAAGTGGACAGCATCCAACAGAAATCATGCTAGTAAGACCCACTCTGCTTCCTCTCTAGATCTAGCAGAGGGAGGCTCAGGCACCCGCATCCAACAACAGATCTGAAGTAGGGCAGGGAGCACAACAAGCACAACCTACATGAGCAAACAGAAGGAAGTTATGGTCACAGCTGAGCGAATCTAGGGCCCTTGACAGGGAGTCAGGAGGAGCTTCTGGAAAGCTGCACAGAGCAAGGACAAATGGGTATTATCTGCTCCTTCTGCAGCAGTCCCTGGCTGGAATTTCTAGCAGGACTGAGCTCCTTTTTCCTCTTCCTCCTTCTCTCCTCCCCACCAATCAGAATGCAGCAGGATTAGACTTACTTCTCCCCTCACAGCCCCTGAAAGAGTCATAATGATTAACTGGGAAGCATACACATTAGACAATGATGTAATAAAGTTTACATTTCCCAAGCTATTTAAAAAGCCACAGGCCCCAAGATTATACTGTATGAATACTGTACCTTAGCTGGACCTGTACTGTGAAGTCACATTTGGTCCCAGAAATGTCCCTAGCAAAGATATCACAAACAACAAATAAAAAATACTGCACATATAAAAACAAAACCTGAAAAGCAAGGCTCTGATGAGTGGAGTACGCTATCACAGTTGGTGAAACTTCATCTGTTAGGTAGGCATGGCCCTCCAAACTCAGATTTATCCAACTGCTCACGTGGGGACCCATCAGATGCTCATGAGCTATAAAGGACATTGGATGAAGCCTCTTGCCAGCAGTTGGGGACCATTCTTTCACTACTCACTCTACACTTCCCATACTTGCCACTCTTCACAGAGCACCCTCCTTTCTCTGCTCCATCCAACCAGAATGCTCTGCTCTTTTCAACTACTTATCTCTAGCACATCGACCACAATAACTGAATCAAAATTAACAATCTTCCTTGGTTCTATATAATGGAACGAAAATTTCTATGAGCCACAAAGCTGTTCACATGCCTAAAAGGAGGTTTCTCCCTTCTTCACCCTTTGCCACATCACTAAAATTAAGATTGAACTCTTTCAAGCAGGGCCTGTGTCTTTTGTACATTCTGTGAAGCACCTACATTGCTGGGCACTAAGACATGCTTGGGTTTGTTTTGATTTGGCCTTTTCTCAGAATAGTGAAAACTTGTTCCATCTGAGTTCAGAAATATTACCCGAAAGGACTTATAGAAATGCACTTACATGGAACTGCTGATTTGCTGCACTTGTTGTGGCGTCAATGCAAATGCAAAACAGGTTTCTCGAAATCGCTGGCTATTATCTGATGCTAGAAAAAAAAAAAATAGTGTCACTTTAAAATACATCAATAAAGAAAGTAGCACAGAGCCTCAATTTACAGTAAAACTAAAATAGCTTAATATATCTTTATACCACAGATGAGAGTGTAAAAATTATCTGTTTATTTTATTAATTTATTTCAAAGGCACTTAGATACACACTTTTAATAAAGATTGTGCAAAAGCTAAAGAAAATAACTGCACATTTTAACTAAAATATTGAGGCAGTGACAAAACAACTGAAGTAGCAGCATTTTCTATGCACCAGTCCAAGGCTACATCTACACTAGAGAGTTCTGTAGGCATTCTACACACAAAATGCATTGTGTCAACAGAAGCTGTCAACAAAAAAGCTGTGTAGATACTTCAGGGAGCCCTTCTGTCAAAAGATTGATCCGCTTTTATGTGTAGATGCAATCTGTCGACTGAAGTTTTGTCAGAACATCTCTTCCCTCAATAACTTCTGTAGACAGAAGCTTCTAGTGTAGAAATAGCCTAAGAACATTAAAAAAAAAAAAGGTTAATATTGTCAAAATGATTATTTGGCATGAAGGACAAAAACATGTCAAAGTGCTTTTCAAAGAAGCCCTTATGAACAGATTTTTCCTTGAGTTATTTTCATTATACATTCTTGTATTAGTCTGTGAAAGTACAGTAATTATATCCATGAGAAAAATACAGAATTTACAGTTGACTGAGATGCACACCTCCCCTCTAAAGCCCAATAGATAATTAACAAAATAAGTTATACATGCTCACCTTATGAGATGTAGAATCAGACATAACAGCTGTGATTAATTTATTAAAATAAAAATCTTTCAACATTGGATCAGTAATAAAATAAACATTATGCATGTGTCACAATGCACCTGTTGAGGAAGGAGTGAATGAAATTCTAAGCTACCCCTGCTTGTGCCTGCAACTTCTCCCTTGCATGAGAATATTCAAGTATCACTGTATTGTCACATATAGTACATCTGTGCATAAACTCTACAAGATATCTTTCCTGAGCATTAAAAATTGCTTGCTTTGTTTTTAAAGCATCTAGGAAATTTTAACATGCTTTAACATCACCATGGTATCAAGTGGAATTTCAAACAGGACCAAAAACTACAAGATCTACCAAATATTTGTAAACCTGAATTACCCACCAGGAGAAATAAAAAAACAAAATCGACAGGACCAGACGAATACCCAGAGACCAGCTACTCTGAGATAGGCCCAAAAAAGCCAAGAACAGAACACTACTGGTCACTACCTACAGCTCCCAACTCAAACCACGGCAATGCATTATTAAAGACCTACAACCTATCCTTAATCAGGATGCAACACTCCACAAGGCCCTAGGTGACAGGCTTGTTCTCTCCTACAGACAACCTCCCAACTTTATGAGGATTCTCACCCACAACCAAAGTTTACACTGCAGGAGCACCAGTCCTGGAACTTTTCCTTGCAACAAAGCCCGTTGCCAGCTTTGTCCACATATCTATTCTGGAGATACCACCACTGGACCTAACCAGGCTATTCACAGAATCACAGGCACATTCTCATGTCCCTCAGCTAACATCATATATGCCATCATCATGTGTCAACAATGCCCAGATGCTTTGTATATTGGACAGACTTCAAACTCTCTTAGACAAAGAATTAATGGGCACAAAACAGACATAAGAACGCTCCTGATTCACAAACTGGTCAGTCAACATTTTAATGGAGTGGGCCATTCTGTTAATGATTTAAAAGTTTGCGTTTTAATGAAGAGGAATTTTCACAACAGTCTGCAAAGAGAGGCTTCTGAACTCTCTTTTATATTCAAATTCGATATATTAACACATTGTTTAAACCAAGATGTGAATTTTCTGGGTCATTATAGGGGCTCTTTTGCATACTTGGCTTAATCTAATTCTTGACTTCCGCCCACCCCTTCTGCCCCTCTACTCTCTGATTTGCTCACCTTGATAATTTTCTTCTGATTTGTCAGCCTTGATTACTTTTTTGGTTCTCTGTGCCTTAAAGAGTGAGTCTGTTCTGGTATGGCTATGGTCTGAAGAAGTGGGTCTGTCCCACGAAAGCTCACCACCTAATAAATTATTTTGTTAGTCTTTAAAGTGCTACTTGACTGCTTTTTTTGTTTTGATAGTATATAGACTAGCACGACTTTCTCTCTGTTTCTGTTCAATTACTTTCATTTGTATCGTGTTATGATGGCTAATTCTTGCTTTGTGTTTTAAACACCTACCAATCTGATAATCTTCTGCTTTGCTACCATACACTTCCAAATGCTGCCTGAGAAACCATGGATGTTTAACAGGATGCCCACGCGCAACACTATATCCAGAGCTGAAATCAGTTATAAAAGGGATACCATGCAGGTATTTGATTCTAAACATCACAGTAACACCTTTAAAATACATTCAAATATTTATTTTGTGTCAACATCACAGGAGTTCACTACTGTCCTAAGTATGCACTACCAGCATGTTAAACAGCTCATTTCTAAGATATTTTACTGAGCCACCACTTTTGTTAGTATTTACCATGAATAGCACTTAAAAGGAAATATATTTTATTGAGCCATTAAAATGTGTGTGCAGACAGCCAATAAAACCATATGGATATAAGCAGACAATATGCAAGTAACTGCTTTAAAAAAAAAAACTCTCTCACTACTCAAATAGAAAAAAACTGCATTGTTATAGCTACCCTCCTGTCATTTACATTAAATCTATTTAATTAACAGAAATTACCCAGAATACCCTAGCTGGTTAAAAAGATGGAACATATGTAAAGTAAAACAACGTTTATTAACATATTTCTACTATGATAGCACCTACAGACCAATCAGGGTCAGGGATTTAACACATAACATCAATCTAACAGCTTACTACAGTAAACTCTGCCATATCCGGCAGCCTCGGGACCAAATATTCAAATATTACTGATAGCTTAGAGGATCCCTCCTTTGCCATTACTAACCAGCGCTCCTGGGCCAGGCCAGGCAGTGCGAGGATCCCACCAGTTCGCAACTCTCAACGGCTCACCCAGTTTTTCTCCCTTTCCTAGTCCATGAGGGCCACTGCTGGACACGGGCAAGGCTGGGGCAAACCCACCTGCTGCTGATTGCAGGCACACAGAGATCCAGGCCAGCTCCTCACCACATCCCTTCTGTTTACAGGGGAATGCAGTGATGCTTGGCAAGAGTGGAGCCTTATGCCCCACCCACTGCAATTCCCCCTGTGGGGCCCTGCAAGAACTGTGCTCACCAGACCAAAGCTTCTGGCTGTGGCAGGGCTTTGCCTTCAACCCTGCCTGGTTCAGTGCAAGGAGGGGTTGGGGCCTTTGTGCTCCCTCAGCCTAGTACAGTTCAGCCCTCCCGGGACCCTGTCTTAGATGCCTCATGCCATGGGCCGGGGTCTGCACTACAGCAGCACTCCCCTCCCCAACGCCCTCAGCAGCCCGGCTCCTGGAGCACCGCCTCCACGAGCGCAGCCCGCCTGGTGGCTGTGCCAGTTATCTGAGAGTACCGGTTAAAAGAGAGTTTACTGTACCCTCTGATAACCACTCACAGCAGTCCCAAACTTACGCTGTTTATTTTTTTTTTAAACACACATAATACCACTTCTTCATCTGTCCAACCAGAGATAGCACATGCTGGTATAAAAGACGAAGATGAAAAGGCATCACAGCTACGGTAATTTATGAATTTTTTATACTCCATATGTATTACAGAAACATCCCGCAGCCAGAACAAAAGAAAGCCATGTCAGTAACAACTTTGGAAAAGTACTCTATTGTGTTCAACACGAGATAAATTAGCTAATCGTTCTAATATGCTGCCCTGCAAATGATGTTTTCTTTAAAATAAAAAAAAAAAAAAAAGACTGTTCTCTTTGTTTTTGTTTAAGATACAAACAGCAACCTAAACAATTCTTGTTTTGATCTTTATTTTTTTTTGTTCATTTTTTACCTTCAAAATTTCAAGTCTGGTTTTGCTGGAGAAGCTCTGGAAGGTCTCTGGGATGTTTACTATAAGCTGCAACACCTTAATTAAAGGACAAAGGTGTTGAATGTTTAACAAGGGTTTATTTTATCTAACAATTATTCAGTGAATTTAATCATGTCTTAACAAAAACAAAGTTTTAGAACAGTCTGGGTAGAAATCTCTTCCTCTCACAGTTGCTCAGCTTTCAACCTGATTGGCTCTTGGAGCACCACCCGTCTATGTGAAACCTAGATGTAGAAAATCATTGAAATTGAAATTCTATGCCGTCAACATTTTAATGGAATGGGGCATTCTGTCAATGACATAAAGGTATGTGTGTTAGTGAAGAAGAATTATCGCACCGTCCTGGAAAGGGAAACAGCCGAGCTGGCTTTTATATTCAAATTCGGCACATTAACACATGGTTTAAATCGTGATGGGAACTTTCTGAGTCACTATAGGGGCTCGTCTGCATACTTGGCTCAATCTAATTCTTGACCTTCCCCCCCACCCCTCCACTCTCTCATTTGCTCACCTTGATTATCTTTTTCTGATTTGTCCTCCTTGCTTACTGTTTTTGGTTCTCTGTGCCTTAAATATTGAGTCTGTTCTGGTCTGGCTATGGTCTGAAGAAGTGGGTCTGTCCCACGAAAGCTCACCTAATAAACTATATCATTGGTATACAGCGATGATACATTAAGGCAACACTTTAAAAAATATGTAAGAAGGTCAGATGATCTAACAAACCTTCTCATTTCTCATTCAGCTTCTAAATTGGACAACTAGCAGCGAACAATGGACAATGACAGTCAATACATTGCGATTAACTTGTCACCCACCTGTATTGGAAATAATCCAAAGTTCACAACTGTGTTTGACTCAAAGTTACACAGGACAACCAAAAGCTCAGGAAGCAAAGGAGATTGAGGGGGCTGGGGAGACAGCGAGATGTTGGGAACTGTTGATCAGAAATGACTCTCGTAAACTCGAGAGTCTAGTGGTCTGGAGTACAAGGGATCTGCCTAGGTTCTCACACCAAGGTAGCAAGCTTCTAGGTGAAAGACACACACAAGACCTGTTAATGTTTTAAAATTTTTTCTTTGCTACTTTTCGATCCTACTGTTAAGCTTAAACAATACTTTGATTTACAAAAGTCATCTGGTCCCTGTATTAACTGCAGGTTCCACTGTGAGTTTTCATTTCTGCAACATCTTATTCCCAGGCACTGACAAATGCATTATTGTTCTGCTCACACAGATTCAGAATGGAGCAGTAAACATAGTTTTCCTACTAGCCCATTGTTCAACCATATTACCTCCTCTAAGTGCTCATGCACTGATTGTCAACCTAGTTACCACCATGGACCACATATACAGTTCTGTGTGTTATGTGCGCCACAGTCACATGCTATATTCACACTCCCTGTACAGCCCAGAGGATGCTGCAAAGGCCACAGTGTGTTTAGAACCACTGTTCTAATGGCTCCCATTTCCCTATTGCATCAAACCTCTGAGGCATGGCTGCACTTTCAAGGCCCATCGTGATCTTTCCCCACCTGACCTGTCCTCTCTCTCATTCAGTACTGAAGTCAATTCCTACCTCCAATTTGCCCAGGAGACCAGCCTCTAATACCCATCTGATAAGTGTTCAAACAAAAATCTTTCTGCTCTCTCCCACTCACACTTGAGGTGTTCCCTCGTCAACAGCTGCAAAATTACTTCCTTTACGTCCCATCTTAAAGATTTCCTTTGCTATGATGCCTACAAAAAACTTAACAGTTAGACCAGCGGTGTGCTGAGAGAACAAACTATTAGGCTGACCAATCACGTCTACAAGAAAATACTGATTCTCCCATCTATCTATATCCATCTATGGAGTCTCTTGTGTTTAGATTATAAACTCTTCAGGAACAGCCTTTTTGTTATGTGTTTATACAGCATCTAGAACTTTGGGGTCCTGGTCCTGCTCTAAGGTGCTATGGTAACAAATAAAGCAGTGTTTGTTAATAAAGGTACCAAACTGAGTTGAACCTGCAGAGTCATGGCTGTTAGTGCATGAAGTACTCTAGTCAAGGGCCAGAGGTAAGAATGGCAGGATTTCACTGACGAGGAAAAGCAAGAGGCCTAAACAGCAGAGGGCAAACTCAGGAAGACTAAAAGAAGGGACAGAGCAGAGCTAGCTCTGTAACCGTGATCCACAGTCCCACAGAATATGGAAAATTAGAAAATATTAATGCTTACATAAATCTAAAGGGAAAATAAGTATTTCAGATACTTCCATCTATTAGCTGAGAATACTATTAAGATCCTAGGTCAGTGCTCAGAGAGGCAGAGTACAAAAATATGACTTTTTGACCTCCACATATGGTCTAAGTGCCAGCGATAAGTTTAAAAGTCACTAGTAGTCCTACTTATGACAGCTTCATTAATAAATAGATTAAGATGCACAGCTTTACCATTTAGATGGTGGCTGGTAGCATTAGCTGGCCTTTTGTTAATTTACAGGCGGCCTGGATTTCAGGAAGCTCCCAGCTGCATGGGAGAAGAGGTGCAGGGCTGAGCTCCTCCTCTGTGTGCTGATGAAATTAGCTCACGTGCTACTCTTGGCACACGTCAAGGGTTTCTGACCCCCGCCCTAGCTAATAATGCTGGCTCTGTCCTAGGGATTGAGCTTTCAAAGTCTTCTATATTAGAATATCTGTCTGAGTCTATTTAAGAACTCCTCCTAAATGGTAAGAGGCCTCCAAATTCAGAATGTAGCTTCTTCTTACCATAACTTAAAGCAAGTTAAGGGTTTGGTTGTGCCAAGACAATGGGATGGCTTCTCATAAAACAGAAAGGGAGAGCTGTGCTAAATAATCACCACATGGGGCCAGGAGGGGATATAGGATGGAGAGCAAGGATAGTTATACCATATAATGACCACAAGTGGGCAGTAAAGGGCCAGACATGGGGACCAGGACAACTATATCCCCATCAGGTCAGCAAGAGGCAAGGGTGGAGAAGGGACAGCTACCTACTACATATGGGGGTGTGGGGGGGCACTAGGATAGTCCTCTCACCCTGGGGCAGCCTGCATACTGAACTCCTCATCCCCATCCCTATCCCGGGACAATGATTCAAATGACACGTGCATTTTCATTTTATTTTCCAAAAACCAAAAATTGATTTAAGGACCTGAGCAACACTGGGTAAGCCTTCTGTAAGAGGCTATCAGTATTACAGAGAACTTTCATTCCTTAATGGGAAACTATTGGATTTAAGAAAATTAGAAATGAACAAGAAGCCTACTACGTCCCTGAACAGAAGCTTTTATGCAATTCTTGTAACACTTCTGGATTTATAAACTATGAACAGGTGGTGATACAACTGAAGTCATAATCCACTTTTACAGTCCAAGGTGCATATGCTGGGATAGACAGATCCCATGTAGGGCTCTGAGGAGTTAAGAGGCAATAATGAATCTGGGTAACTGCAGCAGGAGGAGCAGATTAAAAGCGGTGTAGCAGTTGAAGCAAGAAATGGAGCACAGATTGCAGGAGATCTGAATCTTTCTCCAAGGAAGACAGATGGAAGGCTGGGCCTGATAGGGGACTATAAAGTGCAGGTAAGGCCTCCAAGCAATTACTGGCAACTTCTAGAAGTAATAGGTCCTGCAAAGTCCTGCTCACTTGTGTCTTTGTGAACTGTTTAGATTATAGGCACTAGGTCTCAAAATGATTGGCACATAGACAAGAAGTAACCCAGGGTGGAAGATTTAGCATAAGGAGAGAATCCTGCCATTGTTACTTAACTTCCCACAGGGCCTTGGGGCTGGGACCTGGTAGAGAGGAAGTCCCAGGTTCTCCTATTACACCATGCTTAAGGGCAAAGACCCTGGGTGCAGCTGGGAGGCCCAAGCATTGTCAGCCTAGAGGTAGGAACAGAGACTTCTACTGCCTCCTGATAGCAAAACAAGCATATGCAGAATGGGTACAGTAACCACACGGCTACCCAGCCTCCAAGCACCCTATCAAATGCTCAATCAATATTACATAAAAATGTATTTTACATTTGAAGTGAAGTGTGATAGCCAATCCATTCAAGTAACACTACTGCTTAACAGATGGAAAGCAGAAACATATTTTAGCCTTTATAAACAAGGGAGAATTCAAGTCATGACACAACAGTCAATATTCCCTTCTCAAATGAAAGTTGCCACGAGTTCTTTCCTAACAATGAATTGTAAATGCAAAGGTCTTACTCAGTCTGTTCTGGTCTGGTCTGGCCTGGCTATGGTCTGAAGAAGTGGGTCTGTCCCACGAAAGCTAACCTAATCAACTATTTTTCTAGTCTTTAAAGTGCTACTTGACTGCTTTTTGCTTTGATAGTTAAGCACTGCATACTAGGGAAATTATTTTAAAGTGGTCCATGGGGAGAGGGGGGCAAAATGGTTTAAAGTGTCAGAAGCTAAAAACTTCTGAAACTGCAATACCCACCTGAGGAAGTGAAAAAACAGATCAACAGAGCCAGACGTGTGCCACGAAGCCTCTTACTACAGGACAAGCCCAAGAGAGAAACCAACAGAACACCACTAGCCATCACCTAGAGTCCTCGCTAAAACCTCTACAGAGCATCATCAGGGATTTACAACCCATCCTGGACAATGATCCCCTACTTTCACAGGCCTTGGGAGGCAGACCAGTCCTTGCCCACAGACAACCTGCCAACCTGAAGCAAATCCTAACCAGCAACAAAACACCACACCACAGTCACTCTAACTCAGGGACCCATCCATGCAACAAACCTCGTTGCCAGCTCTGCCCACGTATCTACACCAGCAACACCATTACAGGACCTAACCAGATCAGCCACACCATCGTGGGTTCATTCAGCTGTACATCTACCAATATAATTTGTGCCATCATGTGCCAGCAATGCCCCTCTGCTATATACATCGGACAAACTGGACAGTCTCAGTGGAAAAGAATAAACGCACACAAATCAGATATCAGAAATGGCAATATACAAAAACTCGTAGGAGAGCACTTCAATCTCCCGGGCCACACAGTAGCAGACTTAAAAGTAGCTATCCTACAGCAAAGAAATTTCAGGACCAGACTCCAAAGAGAAATTTCTGAGCTACAATTCAGCTGCAAATTCGACGCCCTCAGCTCAGGCTTAAACAAAGACTGCGAATGGCTGGCTAAATACAAAAGCAGCTTCCCCTCCCTTGGTGTTCACGCCTTCAGATCAACTGCTGGCATTAAGCCTCACCCTTGCTGACTGAGCTAACCTTGTTATCCCCACCCTTGCTCTGGCTTATTTATACCTGGCCCTGCAGATTTCCAAGACCAGCATCTGATGAAGTGAGTCTGTGCTCACGAAAGCTCATGCTCAAAACTTTTCTGTTAGTCTATAAGGTGCCACAGGACCCTTTGGTGCTGTTACAGAAGCTAAAAAGAGTTTATATAAAATGTATAACAGGTATACTCAAGCACCCCCACCAGCGATGGCAGAGCTGTATCAGAAAGGAAGGGGGTGAGAGGATTTCCCAGGCTTACCTAACAGCTATGCCAGCAACCACCCTCATGCACACCAGCAAAAGAGCTATTTTACCTGTGTAAGCTTCATATCTGGGAGGGAGCTTTGCTGGTACATATACAGCAGCAGCATAAGAACATAAGAATGGCCATACTGGGTCAGACCAAAGGTCCATCCAGCCCAGCATCCCATCTGCCGATGGTGGCCAATGCCAGGTGCCCCAGAGAAGGAGAACAGAAGACAATGATCAAGTGATTTGTCTCCTGCCATCCATCTCCTGCCCTTGTTCTGAAGGCTAGGGCACCATACTTTATCCCTGGCTAATAGCCATTCATGGACCTAACCTGCAAAAATGTATCAAGCTCTTTTTTAAACCCTAATAGAGTCCTGGCCTTCACAGCCTCCTCCAGCAAGGAGTTCCACAGGTTGACTGTGCGCTGTGTGAAGAAAAATTTCCTTTTATTAGTTTTGAACCTACTACCCATCAATTTCATTTGGTGTCCCCTAGTTCTTGTATTATGGGAAAAGGTAAATAATTTTTCTATATTCACTTTCTCCACACCATTCATGATTTTATATACCTCTATCATATCGCCCCTCAATCGCCTCTTTTCCAAACTGAAAAGTCCCAGTCTCTCTAGCCTCTCCCCATATGGGACCCGTTCCAAGCCCCTAATCATCTTAGTCGCCCTTTTCTGAACCTTTTCTAATGCCAATATATATTTTTTGAGGTGAGGAGACCACATTTGCATGCAGTACTCAAGATGTGGGCGTACCATAGTTTTATATAAGGGAAGTATGATATCTTTTGTCTTATCATCTATCCCTTTTTTTAATTATTCCTAACATTCTATTTGCTTTACTAACTGCCGCTGCACACTGCGTGGATGTCGTCAGAGAACTATCCACTATAACTCCAAGATCCCTTTCCTGATCTGTCGTAGCTAAATTTGACCCCATCATGTTGTACATGTAATTTGGGTTATTTTTTCCAACATGCATTACCTTACACTTACCCACATTAAATTTCATTTGCCATTTTGCTGCCCAATCACTCAGTTTGCTGAGATCTTTTTGTAGTTCTTCACAATCTGTTTTGGTTTTGACTGTCCTGAACAACTTGGTGTCATCTGCAAACTTTGCCACTTCACTGCTTACCTCATTTTCTAGATCATTGATGAACAAGTTGAACAGGATCGGTCCCAGGACTGACCCCTGGGGAACACCACTAGTTACCCTCCTCCATTGTGAAAATTTACCCTGTATTCCAACCCTGTGTTTTCTGTCAATGCATTTTCAGTCAAAACTAATCCTCAGAAATATCGGGAACCTCAAGTCTCATCTCTCCTGTGTTGCAGAATGACTGACGGATGATTATGAGCTCTGCTTGCCCTTATCAGAGAGGGAAGAGGTTTGCATCTTTAATAGAGAGGTTTTTTCCCCCCTTATGGTCTTAAATAAAAAGGTATCAACAAAAACTGCAGATAGTCTGAATAAAAAAAAAGTTTTCATTGAAAATCAGTTTCTCTTGCAGAGCTTCTCCACTGCCATAAACCTGCTAGTTTAGTCATCCACTGCTTTTGATTTGGGTTAAGGAGGCAAGACACGAATTTATATTGTATGACACACACACACACTCTCTCTCTAAGTATATTGCTCCAGAAAAATTGGCAAAAAATGTCTCTTTGCAGGTTGCTTTCATTTTTGCACACTACTCTGAAAAATACAAAATGTTAAGTATTAGTAATAGTCTTCTTAGGGATTCAGGAATGAATCCCATAAAATCTGCAATGAAACTCTATAGTACCAGGATACATTAATTAAGATAAGGAAACAGCACGCAAGATAACCAGTTAGACATAAGATTGTCAATTTATTTACTAAATTAGAGCCAGCTTTTATATACTACTGTATTTTGACTGAATTATTAGTATTATGAGTGTTATACTAGAACAACCACAAAAATTTAGAACAAAAGGAAAGTCATTACTGAACTGGTACATTACCAGTGATTGCTAATAACTGTTTATTTCTGAAGACAGATATATACTATTATGTGAAGCCACTGTATCAGGGAAGTACATTTTAGCTAGGACGACCATATCTCCCTGTCCCAAATATGGGCCAGGGATACATACAGTACAGGGGAGAGGTGGCTCCTCCCGGCTACACCAAGCCCCAGAGAAGTGGCAGCCACGGGCGCTCCCAGCCCCAAGCCCTGGGGAAGCAGCAGCCATGGGTTCTCCTGGCCCCAAGCCCTGGGGAAGCAGTAGTGCAGACGCTGCCGCCCCCACCCTCAGCCTCCAATGGCCTTAATACGGGACAATTTGTCCCTTTTAAGAAATAAGCAGGGGCACCTTTTTGGCATCCCAAATATGGGACTGTCCTGCCTAACATGGGATGGAGGGTCAGCCTAATTTTAGCAAACTTTTGCCAAGGTCAACGAATGAAGGACACTGGACTGTTCACTCTTTAAGCCATGGTAGTGAGCAATTATGATCAACTATAGAAAATTATTCAAAATATTATAGAGAAGATCCCAAAGGTGGAAAGGAAATTCACCTGGCAAGTGGGGGTGGCTCCCACTTAGTCAGTTCCTCCCAATAACTAGAAAATACAGTAGTGCCTCAATTTATGCGAGGGTTGTGTTCCCATGCACACTTGCACAACTGGAATTTTGTTTAAGTCAGGGGGTGGGGGCTTCCTCCCCTGGTGGAAAACACATTCTGCAGCCAAGGAAGCAACAGGAGTACCTGTTCCTAAGTCGGGGGGGGCGGGGGGGGCTGGGTAAGTCTGGTGGTGGGTTGGGGCCATAGGAGGGGACAGGGTGGTTAAGCCTGGAATGGGTTAGGGCTACAGTAGGGTTGGGGGTGGAGATGAGCCGGAGCCAAGCGTGGTAGGCACGGATGAACGGGGGTCAGGGGAGGTTCAGCTACAGCTATATGCAGGGGTGGTGTGCCAGGGCCATGCTCAGGTGGTGAGGGGGGGGTTGAGCTGGGCCAGGTGGGCTGAGCCAGAGCTGCGCATGAGGAGTGGTGAGCCAGAGCTGGAGGCGGGTGCAAGTGTGGGGGTGAGCCGGAGCCATGCGTGAGTGGTGAGCGGGGCTGGCGGGAGGGTTGAACGAGGGCCGCACATGGAGAGAGATTGTGTGTTGTGCTTAGCTCACATTAATGCAACTTAAAATCTCGCATTTGGAGGGTTTACTGTATCTAGTTTGCTACCAAGTAATTCTGTACGGTTAGGAAGGGGTGCGGAGGAAGGGGATACATGCATACTATCAAGACTTTTAAAGGCAGGTTCAAATAGTACTGCTGCAGACATGACACACTGGCTCCAAACTAACACATGCATCACTGGATCTGGAAGACAGCACAGAAAAAGCTCACTTACTTTCTAAATAATGTTAATTTCTTGTATTTGGTACAGAATTGAAGTTGCAATTTAATCAACAGAAACTCACAGTGAAGGTTAACCAGCTTCACCACCAACATCCTGTATACAATACATACTTCCCTCCTGCTAAGCCATCACACAAAAGCATTCTCTTAGCACTAATCTTACCCCATCCCCTACAATCAGAGAAGCAAGTATTACAGGCAGACCACCACCTTCTGAATGTTCTGTCCCTTGCACCACATAATTCTCCACAACCATTTAAATCCACATGTATAACTCAGGACACAGGATCAAGTCAATTGGACTGTGATCACTATCATAAAAGAGAGTATTACTACTTACAGGGAAAGCATGCCACCAATCAGTATGGTGTTTGTCACTAGGGTCCACAGAGTACACAGGACACCTGAACAGATGAACAGCTAGAATCTAGGAATGCAAACAATGAGGAATTCTATGCAACCATATACCGTGAACAAGCCTAAGAACGTCAAGAACACATTACAGCTTGGCTCTATGAACTGAAGCAGAGCTAGCATCCAATAAGCAACTGGTAATCAAGATTCCTGCACTGCTTTCTGTGACACTGATCTGGCATAACACCATGGCCAAATCATTTAATCTGAGTGCCTCATTTTACCCGGCTGTAAAGGGTCTTGTAACACTTCTCTCTCAGATACAGGATTAAATTAAATCAAACCAGATTAAATGTCTGAGAAATCCTTGAGATCTTTGGATGAAACCTGATAAAGAAATGTACATATTCTTCTTCTCTCTCATGGAAACTGACCTCTGGTTTCTGCCTAGATCCTCTGGAGAAGAAAGGTATCTCATCTGTCTAGGCTTGCTGTGGAACTGAACTACATAATCTGTCACTGTCCAATGACAAAGTACTTACCAAACTGTAATGGCAAGACATACATTGCCACTAAAGATCAATATTTCAAGCTTTGGACAGTTTGTTGTAATCTAAAAAATTCATTTATAGCAACAGAGCTTTTGGCAATCAATTTTTAAATAATTAAAGTAGAAAAAATTAAAATTTAAGAAAGAAAACTTTTTGAACAAATGCCTATGATAATGACAGATGGGAAAGACTCAGAGCTACAGTTAACTTGTGTGAGAAAATCATGCATTTAAAACTTTCCATAACAGTTTTTATATGCAGAAGGAAGCAAGGGAAATTCCATGCAACTGGATAAGCCAATATTTGCACTCTCTTTTTAAAGCATGCATTATGGTATTTGAGAGTAATAAATACAAATTTCTGCAGACTTCCTCAACGTCAAGAATGAACTTTACCATTGATGTTTGTCACCCATCCTCCTGTCCTCAATTCCCAGGTCTTTGTTTGTTTCTTCCTCCAACTATATCTTTTATATATTAGGATTCTCACCAACAGCCATAGTCTATACCACAGGAACACCACTCCTGGAACTCCTCCTTGCAACAAAGCCCATTGCCAGCTTCGTCCATATCTCTTTTCTGGAGATGCCACCACTGGACCTAACCAGGTTACTCACAGAACCACGGGCACATTCTCATGATCCTCAACTAACATCATATGTCCCATCACGTGCCAACAATGCCCAGATGCTTTGTATATTGGACAGACTTCAAAACACTCTCAGACAAAGAATTAATGGGCACAAAACAGACAAAAACACTCCTGATCAACAAACCTGTTAGCTGGCATTTTAATGGAGTGGGCCACTCTGTTAATGACTTAAGAGTCTGTGCGTTATTGAAGAGGAATTTTCACAACACTCTTGAAAGAGAGGCTGCTAAACTCTTTTATATTCAAATTTGACACATTAACACGTGGTTTGAATAGGATGGGAATTTTCTGGGACACTATAGGGGCTCATTTGCATACTTGGCTTAATCCATTCCTTGACTCCCCCACACCCCTTCTGCCCCTCTACTCTCTGATTTGCTCATCTTGATAATTTTTTTTCTGATTTGTCCGCCTTGATTCCTCTTTTTTGTTCTCTGTTCCTTAAATATCGAGTCTGTTCTGGTATGGCTGAAGAAGTGGGTTTGTCCCATGAAAGCTCACCTAATAAATATTTTGTTAGTCTTTGAAGTGCTACTTGACTGCTTTTTTGTTTTGATACATTTTACACTGTATGCTCTTTTGCAGCAGGAGCTGAAAATTACTTTTGTACAATGCTAGTATTGTATTGGGGCCCCAACTTCACTGACACCCTTCAACACTACCACAAAATAACTCTTAGAAAACCAAGGTTCTTAATTCAGACACCCCTACTAAAAGGCCAACAAACCAAGGATCCCTTAAAGTCTAGCCAAAGTTTTGAAACCTAGGTGCCTAAGTTAGATTCCAAATCTTATATTAGGTACCTGAACACAAATAACCTGTTTTTTAACCCCCAGAAGTGATGATCATTCATAAATCTCACTGAAATTCTGCTGGGATATACAAATGCTCAGCATCTTTGAGAAGAAACCTGAACTGTTTAAATCTGAATTTGTGGGCCCAACTTTAGCCATTCAGGTTTGAAATTTTTGGTTTCCATCCCTGACAACAATTGAGCAATGCTTGAGGGTACTGAATAAGTAACTTTACCAAGGCACCCTTTACAGTAATATCACAATATTGGTTAAATCATTCTTATGAAGTGAAATATACTTTCAATCTACAGTGATATGGAAGTGGCTGAAATTCTAAAACAAGCATGAGAGTCTGAGGTAGCCAAAAAGCTGGTTTTGCTTGGGAACATGCCTCTTAAGACATGCAAACTAAAACTTATGGCTAGGTAGTTCAAGCTGGTTCTCTCTAGCAGAGTTGTTTTTTTTGGGGGGGGGAGGGGCGGGGGGCGGCAGGGGAATGGGTTAAGCTATTGTGAGGCAAAAGAAGCACTAAGAAATTCCTGTTAAGGTGACTTCTAATGCCAGCAGTTGCTCTGGTAGCCACTAAGGAAAATTAAGATATTTATTTTGGGTTTGAAGGTCAACAAAGTCCCAGAACATCTGCCAGCTCAGCATCTACTCCTGTTGATAGACATACGTACAACCTAAACTGAATATACACACACCACACACACAGGACCCAGTTTAGTAAAGCACTTCTGCACATTTTACTTGGACAATAGGACCATGGATATGCCTGGTGTTAACCATGTGTGTAAAGAGCTTGTTAAATCATGGTTCCTTCTGGGAAAAGCTTTCAAGGATAAACATTCCACCCTGCTCTTGGCCAGGCATCACCTAAGATCAGCCATTGTTGGCCACGGTCAGAGGGAGTAGCAGGTATGACTCTGAACTTGAGCATACACAGCACTGAAGGGTCTTGTAAGCAGCAAGACTCCCGTTCTAAAGATAGCAAGGCAGAGAGATTGAGCAGTCAGCTACACTGGAGGCTGAAAAGCTAAATTCCATCTCCTGCAGCTGAAAAAACTAACAGATTGGTTGGAAACTACACTACACTTGAAAAACATGGAGAGTAGACTACAGAACGCTCCAATTTTGTATGTAATGGACACCATGCACAAATAAAAGTTGAAACAAAAAACCTACAAGAAATTAAATGTGTTGTGTTTCAAGTTTAGTCAAACCACAAAAAAGAAAAATTAGCACTTCACTCTTGCATTACTAAAGGAGTTGCAAAACCGGATATCAACAAAATACCAAGCTCTTTCAGCTCTCCTGCAAGCTTTCTGAACTTCCTCCCGCAAAGTGCATCAACACAAGTGCCTTTTCTTTCTCTCACTTGCTAAAGCTTAACTACCCTACTAAGCCTCCCCCTGATTACACACAGCAACAGGCCTGCCTACCAATATATAAAAAGGTAGCAATCGCTAGTACATGCAGTATTTGCAGCTTCAAATGAGATTTCTAAGTGTATAAAATAATCTAGTGAGCAGCCTTGACTGCGGCCAGTCTCATCAACAACATTTCATTATGTTCACAGTTCAGTGGCATAATCTACTCTCAAACGCACTGAATGTCCAATGGTCAGCTGAATTCTTAACACACAAACAAAAGGTGTGACACTCACTCCAGCTTTGAGGAAGCAGAAATAAGAAGGGGAAGATTTCAGCCAAGGAAATTCAAATCATAAAAAAAACTGGAACTGAGACCCAGGGCACCCAGCAGAGGATCCCTCCACTGGCAGGAGGCAGGAATCACTGGAGCCTGGCAGTCAACACACACAATTTACACAGGTACAGGGGCATGATCAAAAGCTCTGCTTTTTGAGTAGGATAAATGCACACAATCACTGGAAAGAAATATCTAGGTTGCTCAAAATTCAAATCCTCTAAATACTCATAAATGCATTACAGAAAAAGTCTAACCATTGTTTCCATTTTAACTTGTTGCTGAGTGAGTTTAAATTTGGTTATCCAGACGTCTGACTAACGATTAGGGCACTCAGTATCTGAATGATCAAATCCAAAGTACGTACACTGAAATGTACACTTCTTAATCTTGGAGCAAAACAAAAAGTATATTAAGCTCCCATGTGACAACTCTTTGGTTAGTTATACTAGGAAAATACTCAAATCAATAAATCCTACTAGTTTCAGTATGGTCAGAATTTTACAGAGAGCAAGCGAGCGAGGGAGGCTATTGATAAAACACACACACTCTACAGCACCTGAGCATCACAGCTATTGCTGACCTAACCCCTGGCGTAGATGCAGTTAGATCCAAGGAAGAATGCTACTAGCTACTGTCATTAATGGGGGTGGTGGTCCTACAACAGTGGAAAAAACCCTCCCGTCGTAGTAATCTGTATGTACAGCAGCACAGCTACACCATCATAGCTACATCACAGTAACAGAGCCACAGTTGTGCTTGCTGATTTAACAACAACATTCTATCTGGATATAAATGGTGCTTAATGTTTAGTTATTCATGCATTTTATCCTCCACCTCTCATCCTGATCGTGAATGGTGTGCAGATTAAACAAGTTTGAGGTTTGGGGTCCTTAAGGAATCTCAAAACTACTGAATTTGAAAAGCAACTATATGTGAAAGTGAAAATTATGACAATATCTTGCAACATCAGAAGTCAGCTTACATTTTAATTTAAGATCTAGTTAGAAATGCCCTGAAAAACACATTTAATGCAACCATCACATTTTAAAAGGTCCTGTAATTATCAGTTCAAATTTGAATACATTTCTTTAACTCAGAACCAGGGCTGTCCCTGGGGAGGGAAGGGAGAAGAACCTGGGGGGACCCCCCCCCCAATCCCATGATGCAGTCCTTATCCACCATCCTGACTACTGGGGATTTCCTGGGACAGCGCCCAGTGGCTGCAACAGGGGTGGGAGGAGGGGCCTCTGTGGGGTGGGCTTAGCCTCAAAGACCAGATCAGGGCAAGCTATGGGGTCAAAGGGTCCCCACGCTTGAGCTATCCTACAGCTCTAACGATCGGCTGTCTCTCACAGAGAACATAGAACCAGGAGTTGCTGCAGCTATTCCAAATGGGAAGTTTTAGCTGTGGGGGAGGTAATCAGCTTTCCACTTTCCTATCACAACTGCATCTTATCGGTAGCACACATTAGAATGTATTTTAACAGTTTGGAGCTACATTCTGGGGAGACGAGATATTCATTACCTTTTGCTCTAGACTATAAGAAAATAGGCTAGTAAATTCCATTTGCCTATCAAGTAATCAGATTAAATTAATGCTAGCTACCTACAATATTTGAGTGTGGCTCTATTCTGCGTATGACAAATGAAAGATTGGTGCCTCTTCTAGAATTTATGTAATCGAGTAACTACTCTGAGAAGAATAAAACAAAACCTAAACAAATTAGGTCGCACAACTCAAAAAAAAGAAAAAAAAAAGGATTTGACCAGTGCCAGTGACTGACAACAGGTTCCATTTGTGAGAAGGAGGGAGCTAGTCATTCTGAATCCCAAATCACAAGATGGGTCTCACCATGGGAAGAAATCAAAACATTCCTATTCACCTATTAAAATGCCCAAAGAGTAAAAGAAACAAAGACAATAGTGAAGGATGTATTTCAAACAAGAAAAGTCACAAGGGCCTGGAATGTGCATCTGACATTTGAAGACAAAGGCAAATGCTCTGGAGGTCAAACACAGTAATAACAGAGAGGTAGCCCATGTTAGTCTGTATTCTAACAAAACAAAACAGCAAAAATGTAGCACTTTAAAGACTAACAAAATGATTTATTTGGTGATGAGCTTTCATGGGACAGACCCACTTCATCAGATCAATAGCATTTCCAGTACAGACTGACATCTGTAAGTACAGTCTGTACTGGAAATGCTATTGATCCGATGAAGTGGATCTGTCCCACGAAAGCTCATCACTGAACAAATCGTTTTGTTAGTCTTGAAAGTGCTATACTTTGAGGGAGACAACTGCTTTGCAGCAATGAATAGGATATCTGAATCATTTGGGGCAAACATCCATCACTAAAACCATTATATACAATAAACCTTTGAATTTGAGGGGGTTGTGTGTCTGCAACCCCCACGTAACTCAAATTTTCATCTAAGTAGAGGGGACATAGGAACTGGACTACAGCCTGGTTCCCAGCTCTCTGGGCTTGCAGGAGCCAGGAAACTGTCCAGCCCTCCAGGTCTGGTCAGTTTCCTGACTCCCACAGTGGCAGGCAGCCAGGAACCAGGAGGAAGCCTGGTTTCCATCTCCCCTCTACTTGCAGAGAGGGAAAACTGACCAGGGCAGCAACCTTGGTCAGGCTCCTGGCACCAGCCAGTGGAGGAAAACCTGAAACCAAGGGCAGCCGCTGCCCTCCACTCCTTGAAGCCAGGAAACTAACCATGGTTGCTGCCCTCTTCAGTTTCCCAGCTCTGCAAGCGGAATGGAGCCAGGAGCCAGGCTACCACCTGGTTCCCAGCTCCCCGCCACTCTGGGGACCAGGAAACCGCTCCCATCAGAGGCAGAAGTCGCATTAACCCGAGACAAGCACAATTTGGTTGCATGTATGTCGAGAATTTAGTGTATACCCAATAACATAAAACAAATAATTTATTTATTAAGGTATAGAAGTTAATGGTCTGTTTTTCTGTCACTATTGTTACATACACAATGATTGTCTAGGAAGACAGGTCCACAACTGTATTTACATTTAGAACTACCTATTTGTAAAGCAGCTACGTAGATTCTTTTTCAAGTTTTAAAGATTTTTTTTTTAAAAAGTTAAATCAAGTGTTTACATCCACCAATTGCTAAACCAGCGGCGGGGGGGGCGTGTCTTCTGACATAAATGCATAATAATACATTTTTCTTATATTTGTGGCTTTTCCTCCCCCAAATACACTCTCACTGCTTGTAGTCATTTCTACTAAAAACTAAATACTATTTACCTACACTACAAGAAGGAACCTAAAGGACTGGTTCTCATATCCATGTGCCTACCAGCTCCTCCCTCCCCTTCTCAGTTGCAGCTTCACTAAAGGAAAGCACTGCACGCACATAGCTGAGAAAAAAATACACTGCTAGGTGGCCAAATATTTGCTCTATCATTCACTATGCCACTTACTTTATAAGATATTTGGCTTGAATTTAAGTTGCATCCATTGAACTCATCCTTGCATTCTGAAAGTTCACACAAGGGAGCTTTATGCTGCCACAGATAAACCGTATAAGCCGTAAATCATGACGGTGCATGAATTAGGATTTTTTTTTTGCTTTGCTAAGCATGATGCTGCCAGAGTGCTCAGACAGGAATGAGTACGTACCATAATTCATGCTCTAGAGTCCGTTAGTGAAATTACAGTATTAGAATGTTGTATTTTAACGTATTTATAATACTAAAGGATGAGACACATTCTGAACAGCTAATTATCCTGTATTGCAGCCACTGCTGGGAATTTCCATTAGCCAATTAGAAATTCCAGAGTTAAGTAAAAGAGATAGGACACTTTTTACACATACTTTTGTACCTATCTGGCTTAAGACCACCACCACATTTATTCGACAACTGTTAAGCAATTGATTTCTCTCACTTTATTCTTACTAGTTCCTCAGTTTTTAGAAGAAAAAACAAGGCAAACCCAAACCAATACACACAAGCTGCCATATTTGATATACCACAAAAGTAGCCGTTTATAGCGTGACAAATACTCCGAGATCAGACCTTGTTCCAACGTGCACCCATTGAACATCAGGACAGGATGAAAGTACTCTTTATTCTGATTTCTCCCACAGATGCTTCTGGAAGAGCAGAGGCAGTTCTAACTACCACTGATACAAGTTTGACTTTTTGAAATCAGTTTCAGATGTTTTGTGTATGTCCATCTATAAAAAGCTTGCTCCCACAAAGGAGATAACTGTTTCCACTCCCATAGCCACCCAACATTTCCAAATGGGATATCCTCAAAAGCCAAGTTTTCCAGGGTTCCAATTCAGTAAAGCACTTAAGCACGCCGGGAATCTGACTGAAATCATTGGGAACACTTAAAGAAAATGCTTAAGTGCTTTGTTGAACCAGGGATCAGATCAGGACAAACTGCTGTGTGTTGCTCTTTAAGACTTCAAAATTATCCTCATCTGCCATACAAATATTTTATAGATTACTATCTAAAATTCCTCCAAGCTGCATGGCTGTTTAGAGGCTATTAAGCCCTGTGCAGGGGCTCAAGGCTACAACACGTGCGGGGGGGGGGGGGGGGGGTGTTGTGTTGGTAGGAGACACACGACACCTTTCCCCAAGCCCCGAAGCTCCTGTGTGTGGCGGGAAAGAATCTCCTCCCCATGCTGGCCACAGCAGAGCTGACGATGGTAGGAGAGGTGTGTCTTCCCGCCCAACCCAGCAGGGAGCAGCCACTGCTGATGGGAGAGGGGCCCCTCTTTGCTGGGTCCAGCAGGTAGTCTCAGCCAGCAGGGAAGGGGTCAGCAGAGCAGGTGCAGCTCTGAGGCAAGGGGACTGCAAGACTCCATTCACTGCCTTCCCTTCACCCTGCAGGTGATACCAGCATGTGACATGGAACCTGTGGCAGCTTCCAAGGCACAGAGCAGTGCCCAGTACAGGCAGACACCAGGCAGCCTAGCCCACCTTAATGCCGCTGAACAGGAGCCACCCAGGTAAGCCCAAGCCTTTACTCCCTGCCCCCACTCTGGGCACCCCCTCCAATCTGAGCTACCTCTTGCACTCCACGCCCCTCATTCCCAGGCCCACACCAGAGCCTTCACCCAGCCCTCTGCTTCATTCTGTGAATTGAATCTCCAAGTGAGAGCCTGAAGCCCACTCCAAACCTCTGATCCCTAGCCCCATCCCAAAGCCAGCAGCCCTAACCCTTGTACTCCTTCCCCCGTCCCAGGCCTGAGCCCTCTTCCACACACACAACCTGCTGGCTCCAAATCCCACCACGTGCATTTTGTGATGTGCAGCAACATAAAGGTGATGTGATGCACATAATAAAATTCAGTACACTCAGGAAGGAATACTGATTAAAACCTCAAGACATTTTAAATACAAAGCTTGCAGCTCTTTCAGAGGTTAGTTCATTTAAATCCAGAAAGGACTATTGTGATATTTTAATCTGAGTTCCTACGTACTACAGACCACTGGATTTTGTTGGGCCCAAAAATTTTTAAATGAACTTTCTGGTTTAAACAGACTTGTTTTTACTTGTTTAAGTTCCATTTTCTAAAGCTTAGAGGCACAGTACTTATTTTTGTCCACTCCTTCCCATGAGGCTGTTGAACTTATTCATACTGCAGGCAATAGTGTCTTAACTATACTTACTACTGGAACGAACTTATGGGCATTACTTATGATGAAATGTCTCCTCTTGTACACTACAGCTGTTCCAAGAGGCAATCAGCTCTCATACAGGTTGAATCTCTCTCATCCAGCACCCTCAGGACCTGACCAGCGACAAGAGAATTTGCCAGATCACAGGAGCTCAATCTTTGCTAGCACATTACCATCACTTCCACTGCTTACTGGGCTCTCAGAAGACATTGGGGCAAATTACAGCTAAATAACAGCAAAAAACACAGAGAGCGAGGACTGGTGGCTGGAAACAAACTTTATGGGACCACAGGAAATGTGGCCACAGCCACGATAAATTGTCATCCGGCTAACTACAATTATGCCGGATTACAGATGTTGACAACTGAGAGCATTCCGGATTAGAGAGGTTCAACCTGTATCTAAAAATACTGGTCCTCTATACCCTATCTCAATTTAACTTGGAAGCCAGTTTATGCACTAGAAGCTGAAGACTCCCCTCCCACTCCCATATTACTCAAGAGAAATTCTGAACACAGAATTAACTTTACAGCCTTACCTAGACTGGTTGGTTTTATCAGTTCATCCAGCAAGTCGTAAAAAGGTAATTTCTGAAGCTTTATGTCTGGATGGACAGGGTGGAGTGCGGATGTTAGGTGAGGAAGTTCCAGTTCATGTTTAGGTCCCAGAAGAGAAACAGGAAGCAATGGTGACGTTGCAGGGTGGCCATCGTAAGTGAGCTGTGGAATGGTAGATGGAGACAAAGTTGCTGGCATGGAAGTTGAGTGTACACTGGGGAGAGACAAGTCTGCCGGTGTCATGATTTTCTGAGGAAACCTCCGCCTATAGAGTTCTTTAATTTTCATTTGGACAGCAGGACTGCAGCCAGCTTTTAACAAATGCAGTGCTTTTGTGAGAAGTTCGTGTTTGCGTCCGTGCTTGTTCCGCCCTGCGTATCCCAGAAGTACTTGCAGCTCAGACACTCTAAGGCTCATAACCATTTGCTTGAAGACAAACAAAATTAATAAATATTAGTATGACAGTTAAAACCTCTGCAACATTAGTACTTCTGTTAATCTTTTTGATCAAAGCCTATTTATAACCTGACATTTCCATCCCATCCTTGACAATCTAAAACATCATAAAACATATTATTGTTTAGTGAGTACTAGCATCATCTAGATGTAGAAAACTGGTAAAAGTTTTTGTCCTTTAAAGGTCCTGAACTAAGGGTGATTCAAGATCATCATGGCAGGAGTGAAAATTTTAGGAGAAAGCAGACCAGCTTCAAAGAAAGATTGGGATGGAAGCAGGTAATCTGTAAAGTTAGATACCAGTATATAATTCACAAATTTAATCTTTTCTTTCTCTTAATTATACGTTTCAGTAAATGCAGTTATGGTCAAATACTTTGGGTTCCTTTAACATGACCAGAATTTTCACGAGTACTTGGAGTGAAGGGCACAAGTTTTAACACACTATTTTGAATTTGCCTATGTTACATAGAAATTTAGAGTACTATTTCTCAACAAAAAGCTAGCAAAGAGCATAAACCCAATCACAAAGAATGAGAAAAAACCATCTCCAAAATTCAGAGCTCATTAACTGACAAGTACTAACTATCGCAGTGGATTATACTAGTAAGGTAACTTCCACAAACTTTGTAGTGCAGTGGTTCCCAAGTTTTTCTGCATCACAACTCCCTTTCGATTTTTGAGAAACCGTCACACCCGCCCCCAACCTCTTCTTTACCTCATCCAACCCCCCCCTTTAACAAAAAATTCAATTTGTAATGTAAAATAAATGCACAAGCTTGATAGAAAAATGTTACTTAAAATTAAAAATAAGCACAAATAATTTTTCTTGACTTCTGGTTTCCTGGTGCAGCCCCAGCTGGCCAGCTGCCTGAGCACCATGCCAGCCTCCAGAGCTGCCCACACTAGCCACCCACCCACCTGAGACCTGCCTGCCAGCTGCCTGAGCCCCACACTGCTGGGGTCAGCTGCCTGCCCACCAGCCAGCCACAGGCCAGCCACCCAAGCCCCACTCTGCTGGGGTCAGCTGCCTGAGCCCCACAAATCCCACAAGCTGGCTGGCTGCCCGAGCCCCACAAGCCCTGTGAGCCGCCCACCTGAGCCCCTCTGCTGCCCTCCTCCAAAGCCAGGCACCCTCAGCCCCCCATCTAACCCCACCCTCCTCCTCCTCCTCTCCTCCAACACATACTCACTCTCATTTTCAGAAGGCAGCCGGCTGCACGTGGGTCTTTGCCGGCTGCCTGCTTTTTATAGCAGCTGCACCAGGTCACCCTCGTAAAATGGCAGGGGCTGAGAGCTGGAAGCAAAGGCCGATCTCTCCTCAGGTGGGGAGAATGATGCTGGGGGCTGGGTCATCTCACACTGCCCTGGAATTTCTTCACACCCCCCAGTTTGGGAAACCATGTTGTAGTGTATTCAGTACAGATATTTGGAAGGATGTTGTATTTTCCCACAATGTACTTGATTCCTAGTCCTAGGGTTTTACACAGCCGTTTATCACAACAACATGTTGAGCACAGTTAAAATACACTAAAGTTTGAAATTACTAAATTAGTCAATGAATTTCTTTTAACCATCTGTTTCTTTTGTCACCAGTTTCTCACGTCTTTCCCCACTTTTGCTGGTCAGTTTTCAACTCCCATGTCAGTCCTACCTCTTCCCCAAAGCCCGCAACAGACAGAGCTCAAATGAAGGGACAGATAGCCCAGTTGTTTGAGCACTGGCTTGCTAAACCCAGGGTTGTGAGCTCAATCTTTGAGGCGGCTATTTATGGATCTGGGGCAAATACATTAAAAAAATATATCTGTCAGGGATGGTGATAAGCCCTGCTGTGGGGGCAGGGGACTGGACTCAATCTCTCATGCTGCCTTCTGGCTCTATGAGATAGGAAAGCAAAACAACTCTCTCTATACATAGCTTATATACCACAAACCTGAAAAAAGTAAATACTATAGTTTTTAAAATGTATTCTGTTTAAGTGGCTCCTCTAAACAAGAGCGAATAACAACTTTAAAAAACAACATACATGTATGGTCTAGGCCATTTAAGTGTTCTGAATGATGTATCACCTTGATTTGTTGCAGCTTCCATTTTATCTTAGCCACTAATACCAGAAACATTGCCTGGTACCAGCTTAGTTTTTCCAAGTGGGCGTTTTTACATGCAAATTAAAACCTCCAGTTAGGCAGATAAAGCAAGAACCACAAAAGCCAAAGCATCTAAAAATGTTTAAGTTTGGTGACAATGACATTTTAAAAACAGGCATGACAGAACTTAAATCAAGTGGCAAAGAGGAACTCTAGAGTGTGCATTTGGGGAAGACAGAGGAAAGGAAATAGCAGCAGGTTTCAAAAATATTTAGAAGAGGTTTTATGCCTGAGTTTCATTTAGCATTGATAGAGAATCAAATTCACAGCTGTGAAAAATGCAAACTGAAATCTGATTTCTTCTGTGAAATCTGGCTACTGTGGAGGACAGCCAGGGCACAGGGTGCCCCAGGCATCAGCTCCTATCGTGGGATGGGCTCCAGCTGCTAGTCCCAGCCCAGGGTGAGGGGGGACAGGACTTCCTTTTCTCCTACAGAGGCCATTTCCAGTACCAGGTCAGGGAATCTTGCACATCTGAAGGAGGCTCTATGGCCCCAACAGCCAGTCCCCAATCTGGCTGCAGGAAAACAACACATTCCCCACACACATACACACCCTGAGACCCTCAATTCTATTTTGCTACTGGCACTGATGCTGACTTGACAGCTTGGATCCAGCCAGCAGCCACTGATCTCTGGCTGCCCACCTCTGAAGGCAGTACCCATGCAAGCAACAGTAAAGGCGGCAATCCCAAACTTTTCCCCTCTCCCTCCTCTGCCTCTTTTGGTTCAGGACAGCCACAATTATAACACCATGAAATTTCAGACTTAAACATGTGAAACCGTGAAATTGACCATTGAAAAATCCTATGACCCTGAAATTGACCAAAATGAACCATGAATTTGGTCGTGCCCTAGGCACTGGCTGAACTACAGTACTATGAGTTTTTCAGATGTCAGTTCCCATCTAAAATTAGCAACTAACTTCTAATTTTCCTTTTCACACACAAAGCATTATACATAAACTTCTCTCCATTTCTGATGGTTTCCTCTGGTCCCCTTACTCTTGTATAGTTTCACCTTCTGTTTCCAAAGATGGCCTGCTGAATGAAACCAATGACAAATCTAGATTGCTTCACTGCTCTTAGGGAACGGAGAGGACCTTTATACACTAAGTCAAACTGAAAATCCTCTGCACATACAGTACTTCCCTACAACATTAACAGAAACAAAGTCCTGAACAAGACTCTGGTCAGAGGAGGATCAGACAAAGTGACACCACTAGTAGGGATTTGCCTGCAGGGGAATTTTGGAAAGGCAAGGGATCATGGGAGATCAAAAGTCCACAATCCCAAAATGACCCCTTGTATTCTTCTATGGATTTTTCTAACACACAGCCTTTATTATTCAGTATTTCTAGTATCAACTTACTATGATAAATTTCAAAATAATACGAACTGGGCCTAAAATAAACTGCTATTTTTGCAGACAGTGGCATCAGGCTTTTGAGTTTTGCTGGCATGGAACCTGCTGTGGAGCCCAGTCCTTCGCACCATTTGCTGCTTAGTATGTTACAAAATTTAAGATTCCATTTAACGAAAGACGTTGCCACTTGTGGCTGTGAAAATACTTGATATAAAACGAGTATAAAATGTTTTGATATATTCCCTAACTCTTCAAACTACCAAAACAATAGTTCTGATATGCATACAACTTCACTCAATGAGTTAACTCGAACTCAAAATAAGCCATTGTTACAGCTCTCATTACTCGTTGTTTTAACAGTGATATACTTATCCCACAAACCCAACCAACCAATCTTCCCCATCTTCATAGATGTCATGAGTCTGAAATGTTCCCTAAACAGCTGTTAAAACCTCTAGTTTCCTGCATGAAACCTACTACAGTGTGGGTAGGTGTTGTCAATATAAAAGTCTGTAGTGAACTAAAAACTGAAGGAATATAACATGTCTGCTACTATACTAATGTAATTCATTTTCATATTTAAATACCTTATTTTAATTTAAATAAAGATGACAGAACTTCTGTATTTCTATTAACATAAGAATGACCATTTTGAGTCAGATCCAAGGTCCATCTAACCCAGTGGCTAGAGACAGATACTTCAGATGGAACAAACAGAACCAGTAATCAAGTGATCCACCTCCCGCCATCCTGTCCCACCTTCAGAAAGCCAGAGGTTTAGGGGTGCCCAGACTACCTGACTCCAACAGACAAAGACAATCCAAGCACCATGCTTCAGAAATTAGGGCTAGCTCGGTACGCAGTACTTGTGAAGCTAATACATATACCCTTTTCTAGCAAAAGGATATTTCTTTATATAAGGTGTACTTAAATAGAGCAGATGAGATTTCACACGAGAGGGTGTCTTAGAGCATTTCAGTGGCTTACAATAGATAACAGAGGGAAAGGGATATTTAAGTACATCTGAGATCCTGAAATACAACTTTAAATTTTCTTTGTGTTTAAAGAAACTCATCCGTTAAGATCAAAGATTTAAACAACTACTATAGCCAGTGGCTAGAATACTCCATAATTCTGCAGTTCTCGTTTCTTCAAGATTCAGTTCTTGGAAACATTGGGGAAAGCCAGCGTGGCTAAGGAAGTTTTTCAACTAGAGAAATACCCTATGAATAGGCATTTCCCCCTTAAAAATCTGTAGTACATACTGATGTGGTGAAAGCATGAATCCATAGCACAAAAAAAATTCACCAGCCAAAATAAACAACATTCTTCACTGACTTATCTTGAAATGCCTGTACTTGAAAAGTTGATTTGTGAAAGAATAGATTTTTCAGGTGTTTCCTTGCTCACTTGTGGTTTTATAATGTTTTCACATTTCACTGATTTCTTAAAAGTTTCCTCCCTCTCTGTTCTAGCATGAGAGCTACAAAAGAATATGGGTCTTCACTAATGCCATCTCTACACTGGTGCCCCACTAACATAGCTATCATTTAGGGGTGTGAAGAGGTCCGAGCCCTGACCAACACAAATGTGCTGGCAGAATTTCCTAGTGCTTCCAAAACTGTGCTTTTCCTGGAAGATAGGGGGATGGAATAAACTATGCCAGAAAACCTCAGCTTTGCCAGCATGAACTGTATCCACACTAGGAGCCCTTTATCAATGCAGTATACCAGTATTCCTTTACCACAAAAGAACTGCTAGTGCAGCCCTGGTCAAACGATATTGAGGAAACACTGGCCAAATCTCAAGAGCATGCAAAACAATCTGAAATAAATAAATATACAAACTGATGTCTCCAGCCTCATCTACATTGCCTTTGTAGCCGTATCAGCAAAACATTTCAAAGTTCCTTTAGACAGCCACATTTGACATAGTAAATAGCTGCTTACACTCTGCTTTATGATGAGTCAAAAAATGAAAAGGTCTTAGACAGGTGAAGTGCTGCTCAAAGTGAATTATCAGTGTAAGATGAAAAACAAGCATGAGAGGAAAGTATATTTATTTTGACTCAGTCATGGCCTTCTACTACTAAAAGGCTGGATCTAATTTGTAAATATAAATCTGACATTTCTTGTTTGTCTACATAATGCAAACATGTGCTCTTGTGTAATAGTGCAGAGCATTAGTCAAAGGAAAATTAACTTATGTAATATATATATATATCTTTCCCTGGTCTTCCAGACCTCTGTCTCATCGCTCATTTTAAGACACAGATGCACTGATGCTCTTAAGCCAGTCATTTAATTTCTCTCTCTCAAAGTGAGCGATGCACAGACTAAAACACTCTGAAAAAGAGAACTCTACAAGTAATGACTTCTTTGTTTCAGTCTTCATGAAGAAGGCCAATGCAGAAATACCAAACATAATATATGCTAGTGGGAAGGAGGAAGGTTTAGAGGATAAAATACATAAAGAACAAGTTAAAAATTACTTAGAAAAGTTAGATGCCTTCAAATCACCAGAGCCTGATGAAATGCATCCTAGAATACTTAAGGGGCTGATAGAGGAGGTTTCTGAGCCTTTAGCTATCATCTTTCAAAAGTCAGGAGAGATTCCAGAAGACTAGAAAAGGGCAAACATAGTGCCCATCTATAAAAAAAGGGGAAAAAGAACAATGCAGAAAACTACAGACCAGTCAGTTTAACTTCTGTGCCGGGAAAGATAATGGAGCAAATAATTAAGGTATTCATCTGTAACCATCTCGATGAAAATAAGGTGATAAGTAATAGCTAGCATGGATTTCTAAAGAACAAATCATGCCAGATCAATCTGATAGCATTTTTGGACAGGATAACAAGTCTTATGGATAAGGGAGAGGCAGTCGCTGTGGTATGCCTAGACTTTAGCAAAGCATTTGACATGGTCTTGCATGATCTTATCAATAAACAGGGCAAATACAACTTAGATAGGGCCACTCAAATGTGTGCGCATAACCAGCTGTATAACCATTCTCAGAGACTACTTATTAATGGCTCGCAGTTGTGCTGGAAGGGCATAACAAGTGGGGTTCCGCGGGGATCTGTTCTGGGACCAGTTCTATTCAGTACCATCATCAACTATGCAGATATTGGCATAGAGAATATGCTTATTAAGTCTGCAGATGATACCAGGCTGGGAGGGATTTCAACTGCTTTAAGGATACGGTCATAATTCAGAATGATCTGGACAAACTGGAGAAATGGTCTGAGGTAAACAGGATGAAGTTTAATAAGGACAAATGCAAAGTACCCCACTTAGGAAGGCACTATCAGCTTTCATACATATAGAATGGAAAGCAACAGTCTAGGAAGGAGTACTACAGAAAGGGATTTAAGGGTCATAGTGGACAACAAGCTAACTATGAGTCAACAGTGTGATGCTGTTGCCAAAAAACCAAACATGATTCTAGGATGTATTAACAGGAGTGTCGTGAGCAAAACATGAGAAGTCATTCTTCCGCTCTACTCAGCGCTCTTTAGGCCTCAACTGGAGCAGTGTGTCCAGTTCTGGACACCACATTTCAAGAAAGATGTGAAGAAATTCAAAAAGGTCCAGAGAAGAGCAACAAGAACGATTAAAGGACTAGAGAACATGAGCTATGAGGGAAGACTGAAAGAACTGGTCTTGTTTAGTTTAGAAACGAGAAGATTTGGCAGGGACATGATAGCGGTTTTCAAGTTTCTCAAAGAGGGTACAAAGGAGGAGGGAGAAAAATTGTTCTCTTTGGCCTCTTAGCATAGGACAAGGAGTCATGGGCTTAAACTGCAGCACGTGAGGTTTAGATTAGACATTAGGAAAAACTTCCTAACGGTCAGGGTGGTTAAACACTGGAATAAGTTACACAGAATAACTGGAATAAGTTACATCATCATCAGACACGATGGACTACCTACATACAAGTTACCTAGGGAGGTTGTGAAATCTCCATGGCTGGAGATATTTAAAAGCAGGTAAGACAGACACCTATCGGGCATGATCTAGATGGCATTTGGTCCTGCCAAGAGGGAACTGGACTCAATGACCTCTTGAGGTCCCTTCCAGTTCAAGTGTTCTATGATTCTATGGATTATTCAAAATTGCCCTCTTGACTATCATGGACTTCTTTCACCACACTTCTGACATGACTGTATACATCTATTTCCCTCCTAACAAGAAAGGACATTCTTCCATTGACGTTGCCCCCAGCTCTGTCCTCCCGAATCCTTTCCAAGCAAATTATTACAGTAAACCCTTGAAACAGGCAATTTCGAGTTGTGCTTAACTCGCATTAACGCAAGCTAAGTGCAACTCAAAATCCCACTGCCCCCCCAGCCCTGACTCAACCTCCCCATCCCAGCCCCACTCACCACCCGCAAACAGTTCCAGTTCAATCTCCCATGCCCCATTTCAAACCCCCCCATAGATCTGGTTCAACACCCACTCCACCCTGCCCCCCCAGTTCAAATCCCCAGCACACAGCTCCAGGTCCATCCTCCTGCCCCACTTCAAATGCCCTGTGGTCCGGCTCACCACCTGAGCAGGGCCTCAGCTAACCACTCCTACAAGTGGCTCTGGTTCAACCCCACTTACCCTGGTTCAACCACGTCACCCCCACATGCAGCTCTGGTTCAACCCCACCACCACCTCTCTGTAGCCCTAACCCACCCTAGGGTTAACCCCCTGTCCTCCACCACAGCCCCAGCCCACTGCCAGCATTAACCCTCCCCAGCTGCTCCCTACCCCAGGACTTACCTGTCAAAAGGAGCTCCAGGTGCTCCTGCTGCTTCCCCGGCTGCAGAATGTGTGTTCCACCACGGAAAAAGCCACCCCCAACTTATGTGAAATTTGGGTTACATGACAGTTTGTGGGAACGGAACCCTTACATAAATCGAGGGTCTACTGTACTTTTAAATTAAGCCAAAGTGTTAGCAAACACTGAAAATAAAGGTTGTACAAGGCAAAAAAAAAATCTAGGTGCAACTAAGAAAAGGAGCAATGGAAAGATTTTTGCCTGACTCATTGGCCACGACTCATTTCAGCATGTGCATCTACTAATGATACTTTTAATGTTTCCACAAAACAGAACTGTGGACACTGCTTAGGATAGACTAGCTACACAGATGGTGATCATTCTACGAGTCTACTGTCATACCAAGGTAAATCTCAAGAATGGCCAAGCATGAGTGTTTGGGGAAATGGCTGTGTCAAAGTATGGGTTCCATTGTACCTGAGAATGCCATTTTGGACTGTAACCTTCATTGGGGATTAGAGCTTCCATCTTGTAGCAGATGCTTTACACTGAGTAGTCAGACCATGTCTGAGAACCTTTGATAGAGCATTCGAGCATGGGCATCATCAACCTCTTCGTGATGGAAGAAGAATAGGCTTCCACCAGGAAGGCCATTGCCTTTGAATGTCTCTACACAGAAAGCAAGGGGGAGGAGGGGCCCGGAGTAGCAGTGGCAGCAGGGATTGCCTCTCCTGCACATACCGCATGGGTGCAGGGAGGTGGAATGGTCCAGCAGCCTGCCTCACCGCTTCATCCTCACACTGTCATGTGATAAGCTCCAAATGCTGTGCCTCACTTTGAGGCATCAGGAAGCAAAGTGCTCTGGAGCAGGGCACTCTGCTTCCTGCTGCTCTCGGAGAAGCCACGTGCAGCAGGCCAGGAGGGTGTCACCGCGCAGCAGTCTGCGGGACCGCTCCAACTCCCACCCCCCCAAGTGGTGAGTGTGGAGCGGGCAACGCCTGCTGTTGCCACAGCACCAAGCCCCATATAATCCCACAGTCACTCCCACCCATAGGATGTTTGCGACAGCTGCCGTGGGGCCCCCCCCCCCAAAAGCACAGGGCCTGAAGTGGCCATCCTGATTTGTCCAATGGCAGGATGGCTCTGGCCAGGTTCCACAGAGTTAAGCTGGTGGCATGGTACCTTGCAGCAGGTATATACCCAGATGTACCAGGCAATGTCTGGACAAGCCCTGCAACTTCTTAGAATTAACAACAGCACTCAGTCACAGCACAGTAGACTCAGCAGTTGGAGCCCATCACAACAGACCAGTGTACGTCAGGAGAGAATGACAAGGCCAGGTTCTGACATCAAGCATTCAGTGAGTAAAACTAACATCCCAACATCACAAAATACTTTCTTCAAAGCAGTAACAGTGTTTGTATACACCAATACTTCCAACAATTGCTGGGTCCTTACAGAAAGGGACTCGAAACTGTTATCTGAAAGACACACCCCAGCAAATGAGTTTGTCAAGTGGTGTATTTAGAAAAAGTCAGGAAGGACAAATTAGTCCAGGATGCTGACTAGTTGGTTGTCGCTCTCTGGAATATTACTATATTGGCAGATACTTTTAAATATGCATTTGGACAGGCATCAGACTGCACTTTTTGCCCAACGCCACACAAAGACATTTACGATGCTCATCCCATTATTGTAAAAGGTCTTAGCATCGAGGAAGCTGAGTATTTATCTTTTAAAGAAAGCAAATTTAAAAAAGAGAGGGGAGAGGTAAGAAAGACAAAGGAAGAGGAAAGTGAACGTGAGGGAAGATTATAACATTTAGGATTAGCCTGAGTCATAGGGAAGTAGTAGAAAAAAATAAAATAAAAAAATAGAAGCAGGAAGAGGAATGCTAACATCCAGTCCAAGGCAATGCCAAATTCATTTCTTAAATATATAGCTGATGGAAATCAGATAAAATCCCAACAGCACATAAATGGAATTTAGAAACTCAGAATATGGCACCACAGGTAGAACCTCTCTCGTCCGGCACCCTTGGGACCTGAACAATGCGCGACAAGAAAATTTACTGGAGAACAGGAGGTGAATATTGTCTAGCAGCATTACTAACACTTCCACTGCTCACAGGACTCTCAGAAGACATTTAGGGGTAAATTACCTCAAAATAAAAGCATAGAGAGCCATGACTGATGGCTGTAAAACTTTATGGGACCACAGGAAACTTGGACACGCCTATAAGTGGTCGTCCCGCTAACTAAAAATCATACCAGATTATGGAGTTTGTCAGACAGAGTTTCAGATTAGAGGGGTTAAACCTGAGGTGAAAACTAGAAGCTGAGATGCAAGACATCAAAAAATTATCAGCCTACTATATCATCTACCCATTCTCCGTGGGGTCTGCCTCTCCATTTCGAGCTGTCCATTACACTGAATACCAGGGTCTTGACTTCTCACTCATCGTTCATTCTGCAGATATGCCGGAATAGCTGTAGTTTTTGTATAACATTCTGCAGTAGGTTTTCATTCAACTGTTATCTTCCTATATAATTCCTCATTCTGCATCCACCCTATTCTCCGAATCTTTCTACAAGAACACCTCTCAAACGCCAATATCCTTCTCTTCTAATGTTTCATCATCATCCATGTGTACAACATGCTACTGAATATACATTATCAAAATGTTGTGTTTTATGTATAAATACAGACTTTCGTTGTATGAGTACCTGACCTGCAAACTCAAACATACATGTCATTTTACTCACTTGGGTAGCTAGTGCCATCAATTTACATGGGACTACTTATGTGCTTAAATTTTTGGAGGACCTCAGCTTGACCTACAGAAATCCAAGTTATGTCAGCTGTAAATGGGAATCTGATATTATCTGTACATTCATTTAAATAATGATTGATTTACAAAAACTATTAAAAGGGAAGGCTGTTTGCTCTACTCTGTGAAGAGTATAAGGCCAAGGCCACTCTAAGATTTTGTAAGTAACAGAGAGAAAACTGTGCTAGTCTATATACTATCAAAACAAAAAAAGCAGTCAAGTAGCACTTTAAAGACTAACAAAATAATTTATTAGGTGAGCTTTCATGGGACAGGCCCACTTCTTCAGACCATAGCCATACCAGAACAGATTCAATATTAAATATTGAGTCTGTTCTGGTATGGCTATGGTCTGAAGAAGTGTGTCTGTCCCATGAAAGCTCACCTAATAAATTATTTTGTTAAAGTGCTACTTGACTGCTTTTTTGTTAAGATTTTGTAAGATCTTCTTTCACTAAGATATTGAGAGGCAGTAGATGGAAGAATTCTTCCGACAATCTAGTGACCGAAGGACATCTACACTAGGGCTCAGGACAACTTACCTACATCTCAGGGGAGTGTGAAATTCTCACTCTCCGTAACGAGCTCAGTCTAAGTTTCAGATCTAAACCAGGCCTGAGCAGAAACAGGGGCAGTTACTGTTTAGATGAGCTTTAAAGATTCAAACACATCTGGTGGTAGAGTTCTATAATTGTTTCCCAGACAAATATGGACTTTTTTTGTCCTCTTTTTCTGTGAATCAAGCTATAAACTACTACTCTAGTATATTTGTAGCATGGTTTTAAAATATGGTTCCCAAATGAGAATCCTCAAAAATTAGTCTTTGCTCACTATGAAAACCATACTAAATGATTAAATCATAGTACAGAAAGAATCTCCACTAATCTCACAGTACCTACAGCATGCAGCAGTACAAAAATATTGTTTCACTGCTGGATAGCTCTTTGGCACTAGTAACAAGAGTCTCTCAGGATGTTCTCATAAAAAAAAAAATCTTAGGATTGCTGGTAATAAGGCACATCACGTGTGACTAAGAATTGCTCCTCCCTTCAGGATTTCACAACAAAGCTACTGAAATTCTAGGATCACAGCAAAAGCTATGAAAATATTATCAAGGATGTCAAAGAAAAAATCCTTTTTTGTTATGGAGTCAAATCTTAAATCCATTTGTAAGACTAGCTAGCATGCCATTATGACAGAACCATAAAAATTGTTATCAGCCAACTGAAAATTTGCAAGGTAGAGCAAGATCAAAACATTCATGGACATCACAAGCTCCTCCATGACAGGTTGTAATTTCCCGCTTCTAACACATACTGAATGCTAAAAGGCAGAACTTACAATAATTCAATATGGAAGGGAGGCAAAAGCAAAAGACTACAGTAATAAATATAATCACACGTTACAACCTTTATAGTGGATATTGCTGCTTATAACAAAAAACTCAGCTCTTTTCTGATGTTACCCAAGCTGGTAAAAAGAAAAAAATGTAAGTAGTAATACGTAGGGGCCAATTAGATGTCCATTTTTCTATCTTTTGAGAGTCCTTTCGAAGTCCAAATTTAAGCTACTGAATGCTTGGAAAAAAAAAAAAATCAATCCCTACCATAGAGTCATAAATATTAAACTGTAATTTGCAGAACAAGACCTCCTATATATGAAACTGGAGGTGCCATTTAGCTAGCACTCTTTTGCTAGAGCACTGGTTAAAGATAGAAGCTGTGTTATTTTGTAACTATCTTCTGCACTAGTTAAAAACCTAAGTAGCTTTTAGAATCAGTTTTTAAAACAAAACTATCAGCCGTTTCTTATACTGAACTAGAGTGCAAGTGGAATTTAATTAATATACTTCCATTTTAGTGGGAGGAAGAGAAAGATGACTGCTAGAAAATTGTGGAACAACAAATGCAAAATGTTTGCACTCCATTTTATTGGTACTTGGTTTTGGTAACAGTCATTTAACCCTCTACAAACATAGACATGTCCCTCACTTCAGTCTAGTCAGCCAAATTAAGTATTTGTTTATCCACCTGCAAGAAAAATAACCTTTTTTAATATTGTCTTTTACTTTGGAGAGCTGCAAAATGACCTGTTCGTGATGTCCTGAGGAGCGTACATTTTTCTATCCTTTACAAATAGTAAATTCAATACCGTAACAACATGACATTCACAACTAACATTCACTAAAGTCAACTACTCGCGAGCAGTGGGATTGCCTGGCTCTGCTGAGGCAGTGATGGCTGGAGCTGAGCCACTAGGTTCCCTCCCCCTCGTCAAACGATCCCCTTGTCAAGGGGGAGAGAAGGAGCAGCTCAGCTCCAGCCACCACTGCCAAGGTGTGGCCAGGCGATCCCCCTGTCAAGGGGAAGGGAAGGAGAGGCTCAGCCCCAGCACCTGCTGCCATGGCGGACCCAGGCGATTCCCCTGTCAAGAGGGAGGGAAGGAATGGCTCAGCGGTCAAGATTCCTGTCTCCCCCGGGGGGAAAATGCTATTCATAAAATTCAACATTGTCGAGGATTCTTAACACCGAACTCTCACAAATGTGGAGACCCAACTATATTGTGCTCTTCACATGAAACACTTGGGTATATTAATTTTAATAAAATTGTAAATTGCCAAACAGCTAGAAGTACCATAAGACACACCAAAAGGCACCTTTGCAACAGGAGGCTTCTCACTCCATAGCCACAAATTCCCAGGCTGCAACATAGGAGATATTTAAAATAATGAATGACAGTGCTGTCTGCAGAGATCTACACAAGTATCAGATTACAACTCTGTATCTAAAGCTCATGTTAATGCTAGATAGTGAACTGCATTCTGAAGCCAGTGCACACACCCCCACAAAGTAACCAAGCCTATACCCTGGTGGGTGACAGACAAGAACAAACAGATGTTCCATTTCCGCTCTTGCTATTAAGCCCAAGAAGAAAATAAGTGACAATTGTTTTCTGGAATCCATGTTCATAAGCTCGCTCTCTCTCTCTCTCGGAGATAAGCAAGCCTTTCCACTGTGAATTACAACAGGCACACAAAAAGGAGCGATTCTAATTTGTCAAAGGCTTGTCTACACATGGAATTATCCCTGATGAACCACTCTATAGTAAGAGTGCCCACACATGTAGTTAACTGGGAAAGTGCCACGAATACACAAACCAAAGTGCTTTAAGGCCAAAACAGGCACTATGGAATATAAATGCACAAATCTTACTAGACCTTACAACCACACTGCCGTTTGACAGAGTTCTCTCAACTGTGACAAAGCCAACTTAGAAAGAACCATTACTACAGAATCCACACAGCATTAGAGCAAATTAAGCTTGTGGGAGGGTAGGATGCATTCCCCACACTTTAATATCTTGGTACGAGACAGAGAACATAAGAACACCCATACTGGCTCAGACCAAAGGTCCATTTATTCCTGTATCCTGTCTTTTGACAGTGGCCAATGCCCGACAGGGAATTAACAGAACCTGTAAGCTTCAAGTGCTCTATCCCTTGATGCCCATTTCCCAGCTTCTGGCAAAGAGAGGCTAGGCATGTCATTGCTGCCCAATCTGGCTAGCAGCCATGGATGAACTCACCTAGCTGTTTTTTGGCTTTTTTTAAAAAAAAAAAAAAACTGTTGTACTCCTGGCCTTCACAACATCTTTTGGCACAAAATTCCGCAGACTGACTGTGTATTGTGCAAAAAAACCACGTGTTTTAAACCACGTGCCTGTTAACATTATTTAGATACAGTTCTAGTGTCACGACACTTCCTTATCTACTTTCCCTATACCACTTATGTTTCTAGGGACCTCAATCATATCAATCGCTAGTAATCTCTTTTCTAAGCTGTGGAGTCCCAGTCTTATTACTCTCTCGTCATACAGACACTGTTCTATACCCCTAATCATTTTGGTTGCCCTTCTCTGAATTTTTTCCAATTCCTATATATAGCTAACTATAGGTAAGGCAACCACAGCTGTACACAGTATTCAATATGTGGGCATATCATAGATTTATACAGAGGAAATGATACTTTGTCATCTTACACATCTGTTTCTTAATGATTTCCAACATTCCATTCATTTGTTGACTGTTGCAGCACACAGAGTGCATGTTTTCTGAGAACTATACATGACACCCAGATCTTTGAGTGGTAACTGCTAACATCACACCCCGTAAAACATGCCCCCCCCCCATTTTATATGTATAGTTCGGATTATGTTTTCAAATGTGAATTACTTTCCATTTATCGACACAATTTCATCTGACATTTTGTTGTCCAGTCTCCCAGTTTTGTTTAATCCTGCTACGTTGCAGTCCATTTGAGACTTAGCTATCTTGAGTAGTTCTGTATCATCTGAAAATTGTCATCTCACTGTTTACCCCTTTTTCCACATCATTGATGAATCTACTGAATAGCACTGGTCCCTAAAACAACCCTCTGAGGCACATCACTATTTACCTCGCTCCTACACCAATCCCTCTCCCCGCCCCCGCCCCTTTTAATCAGTTACCAATTTATGAGAAGATGTTCCCTCTTATTCCATGACAGCTTACTTGGCTTCAGAGCCTTTGGTGAGAGACCATGTCAAAGGTTTTCTGAAAATCTAAGTACGCTACATCCACTGGGTCCTCCTTGTCCATATGCCCACTGACCTCCTCAAAAAATTCTAGTAGATTGTAAAGGGAAATCATGCCTCACCAAAAATTATACTAGCTCTACCCAACAAATTATATTCATCTACATGTCTGACAATTCTGTTCTTCAGTATACAGTAGTGTCTCAACATTCGCAAGGGTTCCGTGTTCAGAACCCTCACAAATGTTGATTTATGCGAATAGGGGAGGGAGGCCCGGAGAAGTTACAGAATCACAGGGCTGGAAGGGACCTCAGGAGGTCATCTAGTCCAGCACCCTGCTTCAAGCGGGATCAACCCCCACTAAGTCATCCCAACCAGGACCTTGTCCAGCCGGGACTTAAAAACCTCTAGGGATGGAGAATCCACCACCTCTCTAGGCAACGGATTCCAATGCTTCGCCACCTGCCTGGTGAAGTAGTTCTTCCTAATATCTAACCTACACCTCTCCATCTTCAACTTCAGACCATTACTCCTTGTTCTGCCATCTGACACCACTGAGAACAGTTTCTCACCCTCCTTTTTAGAACTCCCCTTCAGGAAGTTGAAGGCTGCTAGTAAATCACCTCTAAGTCTTCTCTTCTATAAACTAAACAAGCCCAAATCCCTCGGCCTCTCCTCACAGGTCTTGTGCTCCAGACCCTTAATCATTTTTGTTCCCCTTCGCTGAACTTGCTCCAGCAAATCCACATCCTTTTTATACTGGGGGGGTCCAAAACTGGACACAATATTCCAGATGTGGCCTCACCAGTGCCGAACAAACAGGAATAACTACTTCTCTAGATCTGCTCGAAATGCTCCTCCTAATGTACCCTAGTACGCCGTTAGCCTTCTTGGCTACAAGGGCACACTGTTTACTCATATTCAGCCTTTCGTCCACCATAACCCCCTAGGTCCCTTTCCATTGTGCTGCTGCTGAGCCAGTCGGTCCCAGCCTGTAACAATGTTTGGGATTCTTCCACCCCAGGTGCAGGACTCTACACTTCTCCTTATTGAACTGCATCAGATTTCTTTTGGCCCAGTCCTCCAATTTATCCAGGTCCCTCTGGAGGGTAGAGAGAGAATCCAATGAATCTACTTCTCCCCCTAGTTTTGTGTCATCCGCAAACTTGCTGAGGGTGCAATCCAGTCCTCATCCAGGTCATTAATAAAGATGTTGAGTAACACTGGCCCCAGAACCGAGCCTTGCAGCACTCCACTTGAAACAGACCGCCATCCAGATATTGAGCCATTGACCACTACCTGTTGGGCCCGACCATCAAGTCAGCTTTCTATCCATCTTATAGTCCAAGGATCCAATCCATATTTCCTTAACTTATGGACAAGCATATTGTGGGAGACCGTATCAACAGCCTTGCTGAAGTCAAGCTATATCACATCCACTGACTTCCCCATGTCCACAGAGCTTGCTACCTCGTCATAGAAGCTAATCAGATGAGTCAGGCAGGACCTGCCCCTGGTGAATCCATGTTGGCTTCTTTTGATCACTTTCCCCTCTTCCAAGTGCTGCAAAATGGATTCCTTGAGGATTCTCTCCATTATTTTCCCAGGGATTGAGGTAAGGCTGACGGGTCTATAGTTCCCTGGATTGTCCTTCTGTCCTTTTTTAAAGATGGGCACTACGTTTGCCTTCTTCCAGTCATCCACTATCTCCCCTGATCTCCAAGAGTCTTTAAGGATAACAGCCAAAGGTTCAGCAATGACCTCTGCCAATTCCCTCAGTACCCTGGGGTGCATTAAATCCAGACCCATGGACCTGTGCACATCTAGTTTTTCCTAGATAGCTCAGAACTTGTTCCTTCCCCACAGATGGCTGCCCTCCACCTTCCCATACTGCATCATCTAGGACTGTCATGGGGAAGTTGACTTTGTCTGTGAAGACTGAGGCAAAAAAAGCATTGAGTACTTTAGCTTTTCCTGCATCATCTGTCACTAGGTTACCTCCCTCGTCCACTAATGGCCCCACACCTTCTCTGATAACCTGTTTATTGTTCACATGCCTGTAGAAACCCGTTACTCTTCACATCCCTTGCCAGCTGCAGTTCCAATTGCGCTTTCGCCTTCCTGATTACTGCCCGGCATTCTCCAGCTGTATGTTTATACTCCTCCTTAGTCAGCTGTCCATGTTTCCATTTCTTGTATGCATCCTTTTCGAATTTAAGCTAAGGATTTCCCTGTTAAGCCAAGCTGGTTGCCTACCATGTTTGCATTTCTTACTACGCAGCGGGATTGATTGTTCCTGTCCCTTCAGTAAGACTTCTTTAAAATACTTCCAGTTCTCTTCAACTCTTTTCCCCTTCAACTTTGTTTCCCAAGGGATCCTGCTCATCCGGTCTCTCAGGGAGTCATAGTCGGCTCTTCTGAAATCAAGGGTCTGTATGTTAGTGCTCACCTTTCTTACTTCTGTCCGGATCCTGAAATCTATGATCTCATGGTCGCTGCAGCCCAGGTTCCCTCCCACTTCTATTTGTTCTACTAGTTCTTCCCTGTTTGTGAGCAGCAGGTCAAGTTGTGCACAGCCCCTGGTCGGTTCCTTCAGCACTTGTTCCAAGAAGTTATCCCCAACATTCTCCAAAAACTTCCTGGATTGTCTGTGTGCTGGTGTATTGGTCAACTAACAAATGTCCGGATGATTAAAGTCTCCCATGAGAACCAGGCCTGTGATTAAAAGTCTCCCATGAGAACCAGCAGCTGCCAGCAATCCCAGCCCCGGAGCCCTGGGGAAAACAAGGCCATTCACAAATAACTGAATTCGTGAATGTGGCACTCATGAATGTCGAGACCCTACTGTACTTTCAACCAGTCTGCCTGGTACCAGCCTATAGTTGCCAGAATTACCTCTGGAGCTCTTTTTAAAAATTGGCGTATTAGCTGTCCTCCACTCATTTGGTACAGAAGTGCATTGAAGTGACAAAACTACCACCTGTGGTTTGTAACCTCCAGTTTCACACTGGAGTTCCTTCAAAACCACACATTCCTAGAAACTATTGCTGTTTAGTGTATCAATTTGTTCCAAAGCTTTGTTATCACATTTTATTTTTACATTACATCCCTTTAGCACATGATTTTTTTTCCTCTGCATGAATGTGGAACTATCCAGTGGGTAAAATACTCACTGAGGGATAACCCCACCTTCATCTTAAAAATCACCTCTACTAAACAAGTTTGACAACTTTTGTCCTAAGGAACCCCCAAGAGGACTATAATTAGTCATTTAACAGCATTGTGTAGTTAGTGTTAGTTTCTGCTTCATGTGTATAGTCAATTTCCCTGGGACTTTTCCACCACAGAATAGGAGAGAGAAAAAAAAACCTTAATTTTTTTTTAAATATATAAAAATTGGCAAGGAGACTCTGGGCATAACAGGTGTGAAACCACCACTTAACTTCCTTACAAATGACTATATTTTAAATTGTCAGTACCGCTTTAAATCAAAGGTTATTCAGACAACTAGAGTAATTTCAAAAGATAAATCAAGGACCTATGGAGAGTTGAAAATATTTGTTTCATTTATCAATAAGAGTTTGTCTTGCAAAGCAGAAAACTACATGGACAAAAATAGTGATTTCTAAATATTTTAAATGAAAAGAAGCCAGTTCCATCATTTGTAGATGTAATACACACAGAAATAGCCACACTAGTAAGGGCATAGTTATTTAAATGAGATGCGGGGGCAGAGTAAATGACCACTAACTGTGATCTCCAGGAAGCATATTTCTAATTAAATCATTTAATCAACTACCCCTTTTCCAACATGAAATATTTTTGAATACCCGTCTTTTATAAGATGGAACAGGTTTTTCTCTTTTTTTTAAAAATATATCTGAAGTGTTTTCATTTGGGAGCAAAATACAGCATGATGAAAATATTTTTGACATTCACTTCCTTGGATGGCCCAAAATTACATTTGTGTTTCCACTACTGAGTCCAAGACAGGGAACAAGAGAGGGATTTCAGACAAGGAGCTAGAAAGGGCACAGTTTCGGGACTGGCAAGACAAGAAAGAGAAGGACTGAGGCAGGTTGAAGGAAACAGGCCAGAGATATCACATTTGGGCATAGAGGGGAATGCAGAAGAATCTATGCCCACTAGAGCATAGTCCCCAGCAGAATCTGGAATGGAACTCAAGAACCCTGAGTTTTACTCCCCTGCTATTGGCATAGATCTTTGAAACCCCATCTGAAAGTTTTCCACACTCCTCTACTGCTGGTCCACACAGCAGTAACATGTTATCCTTCACCATTAAGAGAAGTTTGCATGGTGAATCAAAAGGTTCCAACAAAGCTGATGAATCATATGAGTGTCAGTATGAAGCCCCACATTGGATCTTCCGGTTTTTTTTTTTTCTTTCCATTTTTAAAAAAAAATCCCAGGAAGTTATGCAAAAACAAAAAACCCCATTAAAAGGACATTAAATTTGTAAAATCAAGTGGCAAAAAGTCAAAAAAGGCTTAAATTAGGATTATCAATGCCCCCAGACTTGCATTATGATGCAGTCTAACTATTGGCTCACATACCATTCTCTGCACAGACTCCACCCTGTATAGTGCTTACATAATGAGTAGGTAGTCAATATTTTGTTTCTTCATTTTTGACAGGTGCACCCATGCCTTATTTACTGCACACTATTCAAACTCTATGAAAAGCAAATTATTTTTCTCATGTGGTTTTCAGTACAGTATGTGTGCGCCATAGTTTTCTTCACAACCCTGAGGGCTCCAGAAGTATTATAACTCCCCCACTTTATAAGGGGGTTCAGAGAAAGGAGACAAGAACTATTAGTTTTCCAGATTATCCGATATCTGCCTACTGCACAGTTTCTTGCTGACTATCATTAGAGAGCAGATACTGGAGCAGGATTATGGATCTGATACAGTCTATTTAGCCCCCTGTTCCTAAATACATATTAAAGTTTGCACAGTGGCAGTTTAAACTACTTACTATGAGAGAACTGGGTAGAGGTGCAAGAAACCCTGATGAACTATATACCATTACCATGATTATTTTTTAAAATTATGGCTATTAGAATTGGGCCTTAAACTACTTTCAGGAAAAAATCCTAAAAATAAAAACCTTTTTACTGGCATTGCAATGTCTGTTACCAAAGATGTGCATGAATTCAGATAGACTCAGACTGGACTCTCATTCAGATATATTTTTATTTGGAAAGATCAGAGGTTTAAAAGAGCAAGAGTGCCACAATATAAGAATACAACACGACTAACCTCAAGTTTGCTGCAAAATGTCAATTTCCACTGTTTGTCTCAATAGGATTTCAAGTTTTAGCCCAGGGGTGATCGGAGACAGTGCGAGGACAGAACACCAGCATCGTCCTGATTTGGTAACATATTGCTGTGGTTGTTTCCCTCTCTCAACACCCTGGGCTTTAACTGTCTCCCTCACTTGCTGCTAAAAACAGTATACAGGAACGGATGCTAAGTTGCTTCCCAGTCATCACACTTTAGAGTGAAATAAACAGCCACTTACACATCCCTGTCCTCTACCAACCAGCCCTTTTCAATGTTTCACATTGTATCTACACAAATTTTTATTAGTATAATACAGTGAATATCGTTCAATATCCTTAATATGAAGCTCACAAATGTCAAAGGCATGTAGGGAAAACTGGATGGGATAGCTGTTTTTATTATGTTGACCTGCAACAATTCTCCAAAAAGAAAAGTCAAAACTTCTCAGGTCTGATTTTGAGCCAAACAACTCCAGTATTAAACCTTAGCACAAAATAGAACTGGTAAGTGGACATCAGCCCCTTTTGCTCTTATGTCACTTGTTTAAATCTAGTTTGTAATGAAAGACTTTTAAGCACTATCAGCATTCAGATGATGTTTTGGTAAATCAGTACAATTCCCAGAGGTATGGGATGGAGGGACCATCTACCAACAAAATGTTGGGAGAAAAAATGTTCTTTGTGAAACAGAAAAAAGGACTGAGCAATTTATCTGGAGTTTAGACCTTCAACAATGATAATTTTAAGCCTAGATTTAAAAAAAGTGACTGGTGATTTTGTATGTCTAACTAAATACACCATAAGGGCCTAGATTTTCAAAAAGTGCTAAGGGCCAATCCTTAACTTCAGGCACCCAAAAATCACTAGTCATAAGTCTTGACTTCACCTTTAGCTACAGAAAAAATATCTTCAAACTGATGGTGAATGAAGACACCAAAGTGAAAGTCTGCAGACAACTACAATGCTTTTGGCACAGCTCACAGGTTTCCCACTTCCTAAAATTAACATGACACTGGTCGCTTCCATGATTGCAATTCAACTAGTTAAGGAAGCAGGGAAACTGTCCAGAATCATGCCAATTTAATTCTGTTCAGACTTGAAAAAACTGTGTAGCAATAGAACAATTTGGCCTCATCTACACTTACCGAGTTGATCTACTTTAGCTATGCAAATAGCATAAACACTTAATTGAAGGCGACATAACTTACCAATGATTCTTACATGTGGTAACATCTGTGGGGGCTGCTCTCACGTCAACGCCAGCTACTCTCCTCATCTTGATGGACTACCAGCATCAACAGGAGTAAGCATGAAGATCGATTTATCACATCTACAGCAGATGTGAACAATCGATACCCAGTACGCTCATCACTCCAGCTTCCATCCACAGCTTAGTGCAGACAAGGCCTCAGATTCACATACTATGTAAGAGAGAGGTTAAGAAGAGAAGCTAGGAGGTAGGAAGAGTAGTGGTGCTCCCATCCTTTCAAAGTAGCCAGAAGCTTTCTCCCTTCTTGATTCCAAAAAGAGAAGAAAATTCAGGATTGAAGGGCATATAAGGGGAGAGAAGCCTGGAGGTCCTTCTCCCTCCAAGTAGCCAAAGAGAGTGGGAAGAAAAGAAGTTTGGTGTCTGATAAATTTGAAGCCAATCGCTGAATGGAACAGAAGATGTATTCCCTGACCGAAGTTCACAGAAAGCAGCCTGGTAAGAATCTCAACTGTGGGTGATGGGCTTCCAGCCAAAGAGTAGGTCCCCCCTTGCCCCACACACACACACACACTTTAGGCCTTGTGGATGGATTAATTTGATAGCTTATGACTCAGCCTCTCTTAGTAACAAGTATCTAGTATATTTTTCAAGTAGTTAATTCCTACAAGGGCTTGAAAAACATATCAGACACTTACCTCATGTCTTTTTACAGTCTTGTCTCCATTTCACTGGATGCAGCAGTAGGGGGCAAAGCATGAATCTTTTCATCCTTACACCTTGTCTATACTAGGAAAGCGCAGCATGTCAAACCGTAATTAGAAAAAATGTTAACTAATAACTTAGAATATGATTTTGTCTTTATTCTTTTAAACACAGCAAACTATCTTTGTCCATTCAAATGTGAGCCAATCATAGTTAACCTCAAGGCAAAGACCACATTTAAATGTTGTGGTACATGAGCATGCATTCCCCATCCCCACTATAGACAATAACCTTCAGAGACGGTTGCTCTAAGTCAGAGACCAAGCACATGAATGAGGCAAATTGGAAGCTGTTCTGTAAGAAGAGGGGGTATTTCACTTCCCAGCACTATTAATCTGGCCCTCCCTGATTCCTTGCTTTAAAACACTATTTCAAAAGAAAGAAAAAAAAAGACGCCTAGTTTGTTTCCACCCAGTGGAAATAAACTCTGCATCCTAGCTAAAGAAATATATGCCAAATGTCAGATACCTGTAATTTAACATGCATAAGTTTAAAAAAAAATCACTAAAAAGAAACTACAGAATAGACATTGAATTCAGCTCAGACGTAGCTAGCCTAATGACTGCTACTAAAATAGTCTAAGAAGCTCATAGTTCAACATCAAAGCTATTTGGTCAAGCTCTCTACCGGAGAGAGAGCATCAAACCTAACATTCCAAAATGTGCAGGGTGCCAAGCATGGCAAGTAGGAAATTAGAAAGGTGATTGTGTGTACAACTTTAACTCAGCCCCTTATAAGCAAGCATTACAATAGCCTTTTTCTACTACTATCTCATGCTATTTTTAATATCCCCAATCTCTACCTCATTCAGAGCACAAGAAGGATGGTATTCAGTGAATGAACAGTTCAGTATTTATCATATTTATTGTTTAGCTTATGGCCCCTACTTCATTTACCTGCCACACACAACCTGCACTGAATAAGGATTTCTCATTTATTAAATCTTTACAGCGTGATCATCAACATACTCCCTGAGCGACTCTCAATTAACAAATTTGTTCTCACAACATCCCTATTACACGCATTGAGAACTGAGGCACAGAGAAATTAACTGACTGGTACAATATCACATAGACTGCGGCAGCAAGAGAAAACGGAACTCAGACCTCCTAGGTTTCTGTTGCCACAAGTCCATTCATCCTCTTTTAGTAAGCTCCTGCCACATGTGCTACATACCATACATCTTCCACTGTGACTAAGACAATAATGTGCTGGACATCACCCAAATCACCACGCCCTACTCAGGTGCAAACTGAAACAGACAGTCGTGAAGGAGATAAAAAGCACGTAGTCATGGGCACAAGAGGGCAAAATAAGGTAGCTACAGCAATCTTCAGTTTTAATAAATCACTAATTTTAACCATAACACCAGAAGTCCTCAGATCAGATATGCCTAACTCTGACAAATATAAAGTTTCCCCCTTATACTATGTGATTGAACTGTATAAAATATTTTTGCTTTCATTTGCTTTCCATTTTGCACTAATTTGTCAAAAATGGCTGAAAAATCAACTCAAGTGTTCAGAAAATTTCACTCCAAATTGAGTCTGTCAAATTTCAGCCACAGAATGAAAAAGTTACAGGTGACTGAAAATAACCCTTAGATGCATTCTCAGCTACAAGCGTCCCTATCCAAAATACATTCAGCGTGAACCGGAACCATAGAATCTTCTGATGTTTCACAAAAAGCTATCAGTTAGATGTTTCATGAAATTCACTGAAGAAATGCTGCCTGGTCAACATAGGTTCCAAGGTATTTACAAAACCTAGAGTTTTTTTTTATTCTATTTGTAGAATTAAACTTTCCTCTGCCATGCTTGCAAAAATTGGAGGTACTGTATTTTGGGATGCTAGCAGTCCAGAGTCAGAGGGTGAGCAGGTTCAGTATTTGTCAAAATACTCAAAAATCTCCATGCATACTCAAATAGCTCTGAAAAATGATACTGTATTTCTCAGAGGCTGGGGCAGACCTATTACTACAAATCTGGAATAATTTCATCAAGGAGTTCCAGAGATACAGTGCATTGGAAGTACTCGTCAGTAAGTTTTTTCCATCACATAACTTTTTTTTTTTGCACAGTTCTGTGCCACAGAAAATAGCACTTATCTGGGTGAAACTGAGATCCTCTCGCTGAATTTGACCTCTGGACTCCCTCAAGCTGAATACTATGTGAAAGAACAGGATGTGTCCACTTCTGTGCCATCCCCCATTTTTGTACCCTCCCATTTTATGCTCAGTGTTGGAAAATAAAGGTTAGTCTGTTCCAGACACTGCTCTACCACAGGAGATTGTGGGACCATTGCAGTGAGGATCACCAATGACAGTATTCTCGAGGACCATCAACAATGATTCTGCACTGGCCTGCCTCGGGGTACAATAGATTTCCTGACACAGGACTCTCATGGCTGGGATTGGCATCACCCACTGTAAGTCTATGACTAAACTGACTGTTACTTAATAAGTGGTAAGCTTTTTGAGAAGAGTGCCCATCCAACACTTCAGAAGATGGGGCTGGAGGAAAAGGGCAAGAAGAAACTTGAGGAGGGGGTGAAGGGAAGAAGATGGAGAAGACAGAGGAAGACGGAGGCATCTCAGCAGCAATATGCAGCAGCAGTTAAAGACCCAGCGATACCAAACCTGGGTCTTTAACTCAGGCAGCACAATATCAAGATGCTGGATCCAGAGGTTTTAGTTTTGCTCTCTAACTGCTAACACAACGCATCCCATCACAAATGTACTGTGATACTGGGGCACCTTGAACATGGGCAATGCAGCGTCAATCACGTAAAGGACTGAAACGCAAAACATCACATATAGACCAGGTCTACATTCCTTCTGTTCCATGGAATAGCCAATACATTAAACTCCTAGCAGAGCCAGAACAAGCTGTACATTTACCTCAATAATACTGACTGTAGCTAAGCAAGGCAATGGTTCAATTCATAGAGGTAAAAATCTCCCTACCTACCTGCCTACTCCAAGATTTTAATGTTTGCGTAACTCATTATTAAACCCCTCCCTCTCAGAAATAAAAGAGCCCCCTCAAAACTGACCACTACCCAAAGACTGAGAACAAATCCAGCTGATTTCTGGGAATGTTTGGTATGTCACAGTACCGCTCAGGCTAGGTCTATACTACCAGGGAAGATCAACCTACTCACAGTCAATCTGAGGATTTGTTTCGCGCATGCACGAAACGGTGCTTTCTGGGGTCAAATTCAACTCCAGAACACCTTGTGAGCAGTGAGGATTAAGGAAGGTCAAAAGGAGAAAGGCGTCCATCGACTTTCTTTTATATAGACAGCCACTGAAGTCGACTGCTTTTAGCTATGCAATTGGCATAGCTAAAATTACATATTGGCGGTTGACTTCTATATCTAGTATAAACATAGCCTCAGTCTCCTTTCTGCTGGGACTGTCAGAGCCAGGAAATATTGCCGCAAGTGCAGACTATGTTATGGAGCAGCAGTTGTTACTCTCCAAAGTAAGACTGAAATACTGTCTAAACAAAGATTTGCTCAAAGTGCTCCATAGCCAATGTGTGCAAAAGTTTTAAAAACAGATATCCCACAATGACACGACATACTGTAGTACAAAATTTAGAGTCATGTGGTCAAGAGATTCCTGAGATACAGGGTTTCCACCCACCCAAGCAAAGGTAAGCTGCTTTTAAAATTCAGATTTATAAAAACTTGTTTGCATGGCTTACCTTCTTATAACAGTAGAACGCCCATGAGTTCAGATATTCAATGGTACCAGGTTTGAAATATTTATATTTCACACTACAAAACTCTTACTATCCCTTCTACTGCATTTTCAATCTTTATGACCTACTGTTTCTCCAAGAGCTTTTTAGATGCAGAACACGTTTTAGGTGGAAACAGCCCCTTGAACTGAAGGTCCTTCGAGTTCAAATCCTCATCAGGAGATCTGCATATTTTGCACAATAGTGCCTTCCATGCATGTTCTGTTTGGTGTCTGGAACACAGCTGGAGTCCTTTTGTGAGCTTAGGTAGTGTGTGCAATTGTGAGGCAGTTTATCAGCCTACAACTGTAATTGCCCCGTGCATCTGCCCAAGTCTCAACCTTGGACAATCTGGGGGCTACTATGACATGTGAGTTGGTGGTGCAGGGGCAGTGCTATCAGTATGACTAGCTACCACACTGAAAATGACAACACGGAGGACCGGCAAGGACAGATCAGTTCTGTGGTAGGAGAGGCTTACTGCTATGCATGGATCAATTCTCTTGGTAGGCATGAGGAACCAGCTCTGCACAGGAAGCTAGGTAGGTGTGCAGTGATGAGAGAAGGAGAGGAGGGAGAACACCTACTGACATGAATGAAATACTTGGCATCTCCATAACCTCACATTCTTCAGAAAGTTATGCTGAAGCTCTTCCCTGACACTAGCCAAAAAATGGAATGAGGACTATGAGTGAGCTTTAAAAGGATTCAGTTGTTAATTTTCAAACATCAATTTCACCGCCCCCATACACACCAACCAAAAGGGTATTTTCATCAATAACTAAAATTCACAGCTGAGGAAAATGAAAGATGTTGCTTGATAATTTAGTTTAAGGACTTTTACTTTATAGATTAACATAAGTTTGACACTTAGTTTAATGACAGGGGAGGTTCAGAAAAAAGAATTAAAACAGTCTGTCCCCCACAAGTTCCTGAAACTAGATAATAAATACTCAAAAATATTCAACAAAATTATTTCAAACAATACAAAAGTCAAACTCTGCCAAGCCTAGCTATGAGTCATCTCCCCTCTCCCTTGCCATCTCCTCCTAGCAGACAAACTCCTCCCAGGCCATTGGGTACCATGTTCCTTCCTATTACTGGCCCCTTCAGCCTTAGCAGACATTGTGGGGCCAGGAGAAAGGCATAATTGACAGACGAGTGATGTGTCCAGAAATTCCCCTTGTGCTCCCCAGTCACACTCCCTTCACTAGTGCAGAAAACAAGAGAAATTCACTGCAGAGTATTTCGTTAGTCTTTAAACTGCCACATGACTGCTTTTTTGTTTTGACCAAAGAGTTAAAGTTATCTGGCCTGGCCTCCTGTGTGTCAAGAATATGGAAGATAGCTGAACTTACACCTCTGAAAACCAGAAAGAAGAATTAAGGTAAAACCTCCCATGCCATACCCCCCATGTCTCCCTGGGGCCACACAATCTTCAGCCTGCCTCAATGCACATCAAAGATAACTGGGTCCTTTAAGAGCGTATGGAGGCCTAGAATTAAAGTCACATTTAGAACGGGCCAAGTGAACACAAGGTAGCTAAGCCCAACCACCATTCAATCCCTTCACTTACTGCAAAACAAATCTTCAAAGATTTGTCAGATAACTCCTGTTCATCCCTGACCAAAGGTCTTCTCTGAAGTATCACACTTGGTTCCCTAACACTTGTGCTACCCTCTGACTTATGCAGGAACCTGACAGAATCACGTCCTTAAGGAACTATGCAGAACACAGGATGCACAGCAGTCCATGAATGCTAATGCACGTGTTGAGCTGGGGTGGGCATCAAATATGCAAGTGTTTGATTTGTTCTAACTCTTACACTCCCATACTTAGAGGAATGTCAGCTTCTGGACAAGACAGTTCTGGAAGCCTTGAAACTCTTCAGACATTGTACAAGACCCTCTCATGCATTCTTAAATCTAGAACAAATATGCTAATCAGATCTCCTCCACAGCAGCCCAGAAAACAGGTATCCCAGCTTCCCTCTGTCTTCTCCTCTCACTAAGCAGGGCAACATAGAGTATTTTATGACAATTCTTGAATGACTAGAGCTACAGCTGACATAAGGATTAACAAGCAGATACGAAGAGAAACACGGACCTAGAAATGACTCAGTCGCAACACAGAGCATGGCTGCTTTTACTAAGAATAGGGCAGGTTTTATTTGGTCCAAGTTCCTATTACAAGGTCAAGAGGGACACGGTGAGGGTTGGGTGGAGACATGCCATGGGAGAAATTGCCTTACATCTGTATAGCATTAGACAACCTTAACTCTAAATTAACCAAGTTTTTGGCAGTGATTATATCTAAGCACGAGCACCAAAAAAGACCAGTTTATTCCTTCTGATGAGGATGACAAATTCCAAAAGCAGACAATCACTGTGAGTTATATCGTAATTTTAATGAATTCTTTCAGCATTAATGCCAAGTAATGACTGAAGGGAATCTACTTTTTAACGATAGGATTTTTAAATATTTCCCTTTCAGGAGCCATTTACACTGAGAACAGAAGCTGCGTCTACATGGCTTCTCCCTTTATGAAGGAGCGTGCAAATGTACCTGATCAGAAATGCAAATGAGATGCAGATTTAAATAACTTGTGTCTCATTTGCATACTCCCACGTGATCTGGTTTCTGGAAGAATCATTTCCAGAAGCCAAAGCAGCAATGTGGATGGAGTTCCTTTGAAAGGAAACATCCCTTTCAAATGCACCCTTCTTCCTGAAAAAACTTAAGGTGCTTTCAAAAGGGGGTTTCCTCTCAAAGGAACCCCATCCACATGGCTGCTTTGGCTTCTGGAAATGGCTCTTCCAGAAGCCAGATCACACGGGAATATGCAAATGAGACATGAGATATTTAAATCCACACCTTATTTGCATTCTGATCAGCTGCATTTGCACACCCCTTCCAAAAGGGAGGAGCTATGTAGACACAGCTAATAAATTTTACTATGTGAAATTTGTGCAGAAACGTTTTTCCTTAAATGTTCTCAATATCAGAAGATTTTGCCTATCACTACAGTAAACTCCCACTTTATGCATCTTCAGGTTGCACCAAACTTGCTTAAATGAGAGTTTCACACAACTTGAAAACATGTGACTGTCAGACTACCTACCTTCCCGCAGCAGTGGCAGGCAGCTGGGCAGGCTTAGAGCCCCGTCCTCCTGCCTTCCAGAGCAGTGCTAGGCACCGACCCGGGAACACAGGGGAAGGCTTTTAGCTCACCTAGCTGCCTGCTGCTACAGGCAGCCAGACAAGCTAAAACCTCCGTCCCAGATAAGCGGTGCTGTCAAGCTGACAGCGGCCCTGCTCTGGGAAGGTAGGGAGAAGGGTTTTAGCCCCCAGAGATGCCCACTGCTGCAGGCAGCTAGGGGAGCTAAAACCCCCTTGCCTCCCCGGATCAGTGCCTCCTCCCACAGCCCCAGCTCGGCCCCAAACTGCGCACAGGGCTCCCAGCGCCCAGCACACTACAGCCTCATGTGGGGCTTGGGCTCTAACCCGCTGCACACCACCCCTGCGGATCCTGCTCCAACCTCCACAGACCCACCTCCAACTCCCGCATGCCCCAGCTCAACTCCACCCCCGCCCCCCGCAGCTCTAACCCACCCCAGGCTTAACCTCCCCCCCAGCCTCAACCCACAGCCCAAGCCCCCCCAACTAACTTGAAATTTGCGATATGTGAGGTTTGCATGGACCGTAACCCTCACATATTTCGAGGGACTACTGTACACTTACCGTGGAAGATCAACTGCTTAGGTTTGATCTTTCAGGGTGCTGTCTCATGCATGAGCAAAATGGTGCATTCTGGGGTTAACACCCACCCTGGAACTCCTCATGAGGATTAAGAAAGGTCAGATGGAGAAGTCCTCCCTACCTTGCCACAAACATAACCCTTTTGAAGGCCTTGGTTCACAGCATGAGAACTCTAGTTTTCCTACGGATTCAAGCATTATTATAATCAACCAAAATTACAAGAGACCCTTAAGGCAATTGAGAGTATAATCACTCAGAAGAAATGGAAGAGGGTGAGGTATTTCACTCATTACATAAACTACATAATCCTTCACAAATCATAAACAGCCCCAGGGCACGTTAGAGACTAAAATTTACTAGGTCATGAGCTTTTGTGGGTAAAGCCCACTTCTTCTGCAGATGAAACCGACTTCTTCAGACAAAAACGTGGGTTTCATCTGAACAAGTGGGTTTTACCCACAAAAGCTCATGACCTAATATATGTGTTCATCTCTAAAGGTGCCACAGGACTGCTTATTATTTGTGAAGCTACAGGCTAACACAGCTACTCCTCTGAGGCTCTAAAAGTTTGGGAGGTTAGTGCTAAAGAAAAAAAAAAATCAGTTGTAACATTGAGATCTATAAGCACAAGTTACAGGGACTAAAACAACCATGCTAAGCAGTTGTGACAAGTTTGCACTTAGCTTCATGCTTCACAAAAAAGGTCAGAGATCAGTCACACACACGTCAGAAAGACTAACAAATACCTGTTTTTGCATAAGAATGAAAAGCATAGTATATATTTGTTGTGTATATGCCCCGCTTTATGGGATACCCTTTAAGAAGATTCTCTACATATCTGTTCCACAAGCTTTTTCACAAATGGCCAAATAAGCAGGAACCTTTCTTTGTCCCCTACAAATGTCAGGAAAGGGGGACATCAACCTAGACAAGGGGCAGTCATTAAGCAGATCATGAGCCAAATCCAAACCACCAAATGCTTTTGAATGGATCGTGACATCTATCACTACTGATCAAACAAACCAGCAGTCATGCAATCATTTTGTGGTTACCTCAGAAGTCTTCTTCTGCCATCTCCGTCTAAGGGAATACTTTGAAATCACCTATGAACATCAGTCTGACTCACTAGATCACCCCATCCACACCAAAAGTGAAAGAAGTCTACATCAACTCCCCCATGAGGGTCATAAGTCTGGAGTACTGTATTCAAAGCTTCCACAAATGTGCACAGACTGACATTATATGCAAACACCACCAAGTGACACAATCTCAACCATGCTGAATGCTATGCTGTCCAGAGGTTCAAAAATAACTCAGACATTATAATCAAGCTGGCTGACAAAGGGAGTGCTGTTGTCACCGTGAATAAGTCAGACTATGAACAGGAGGCAGTCAAACAACTCTCCAAACACCAGTTTCAGAGACCTCTTTCCTCTGATCCCATTTTAGAACTCCAAAAGAAACTACATCATCTTCTTAAGGAACTCCCTGCCTCTGCTCGGGACCAAATTCACACAGACACACCATTTGAGCCCTGACCCAGATTGTTCTATTTGCTTCCTGTAAGTCCATAAACTTGGAAACCCTGGACATCCTAACATTTTGGGTATTGGCACCCTTACTACCAGACTATCCAGCTAACTCCCTCCTCAAACTCTATGCCACCAACACTGCAAGCTATCTCTGAGATGCCACTGACTTCCTGAGGAAATTACAAAACACCAGAAACCTTCCTGACATCATCATCCTTGCCACCACAGACGCAGAAGCTCTCTACACTAACATTCTACCCGAGGATGGACAAGCAGTCAGGAACACCACCCCAATGTTACCATGGCAAATATGGTGGGTGACCTATGCAACTTTGTTCTCACCCACAATTATTTCCAATCTGGAGGCAATTTATACCTCCACATTAGCAACACTGCTGTGGGTATCCACATGACCCCACAGTATGCTAACATTTTTATGGCTGACTCTGAACAATGTTTCCTCAGCTCTCATCCCCTATTATTGCTCCTTTACTGAGATTACATCAATGACATCATTATTTGGACCCATGGTAAAGAGACTCTGGAAGAATTCCACAGAGATTTTAACAACCTGCACCCCACCATCAATCTCAGCCTTGAGCATTCCACATGAGAGAGATGCTTCCTGGACACCACAGTACAAATCACTTATGACCAGCTCAATAATAGAGTAGGGTCTTGCCAATCACAAATGCCAAATTCGTGAATTCAATTATTCGCAAGTGGCCTCGTTACCCTGGGACCCTGGGCAGAGCGTGCCCACGCTGCCACTTCCCAGGGCTCCAAGGCACCTCCCCTCCCTCAACCCAGAACCCTCGGAAATGTTGAGACCCTACTGTACTCTACCGGAAACCCACTGATTGCTACACTTACCTAAATGCCTCCAGCTGCCATCCAGCACACACCACACTACCCATCATCTATAATCAATCTCTTAGATACAATTGCATCTGCTCTGAACCTACTGACAGAGATGAAAAACTTCCAGATCTCTACCAAGCATTCATAAACCTAATTACCCACTGGGAGAAGTAAAAATCCAGATTGGCAGAGCCAGACAAATACCCAGAAACCAGGTACTTCAAGATAGGCCCATGAATGTCAATAATAGAACACTACTTGTCATCTACTACTATCTCTGTAGCTACACCCGAGCTCAAACCTCTGCAGCACATCATCAAAAACCTACAACTTATACTAGAACATGATGCTACACTCCGGAAGGACATAGGTGAGAAGCCTGTTCTCTCCTGTAGATAACCTCCTAATCTAAGGAAAATTCTCAGTAGCAACCACAGGCCATACCACAGTAATAGTAATCCTGGAACTTTTCTTTACAACAAACCCCATTGCCAACTTTGTCCACTTATTTATTCTGGACACACACTGGACCTAACCACATTAATTACAAGATCAGGGGCTCATTTTCCTGTACGTCAACCAATGTTATATATGCCATCACGTGCCACCAACGCCCCTCTGCTATGTACACTTTGCCAAAGAATGGAATGGGCAAAGAGCAGACATTAGGAATCTGAATACACAAACCAGTCAGTGAGCAGTTCAATGGAGTGGGCCATTCTGTTAAAGACCCGAGAACGTGTGTTCTACAAAGAGCCTTTAACAGCAGATTACAAAGGGAGACATGAGAACTGGGGTTCATACTCAAATTTGCCTAATTAACACTTGGCCTCAATAGAGACAGCAATTACCTCATGCATTACAAGGACTGTTTCCCTTTCTTTGCTATTCGCAGTGATCTCAGGCAGGACACTTAGCATCTCGCACCCCTCACCCCGCCCTTCAGTTCTATGTATCTGATTTGTCAGTTTTTATTTCAATTTTTTTTTGTACCTTTGCGTTATAGAACGCTATGTCTCCAGATCTCAAGTGGGTCTGCCCCACAAATGCTCATCACCTAATAAATTATTTTGTTAGTTTTTAAAGTGCTACATGACTACTGGTTTGTTTTGTTAGAATACATACTAACATGGCTACCTCTCTATCATCATTACTGATATTGTTCTTATATTATTTTCTCTGGAATCTGTACCTTGACAATATTTTGGCAAAGAAATCTGGACCCTGAAAAAGAAAGATTGATCTAGAGAGTAAGGCTAACACATCCTTTTTCTATACTTAAACACTTCAAAGCTTTTAATAATTATACTGCTTGTATTACCACGGCACGACAGCTTGACTGTATAAAAGGAAAATAGAAGTTTCATGCAAAAATATCAGCTTTTTTAATACTAATGATTGTCCTAAAGTGACTCCTACCCTTCTCCTCCTCTTTCCCTCAAAGTCAGTGAATAAAAATTCCACTCCCAACAATTCACCAAGAGACATGATGAAGTCTCCACCAGACTTTCCTCCTCCCCGCCTCCACCAACTGAATTTTTTTTAAAACAATATACTTCGGGAATTTTTTCAGGCAAATTCTTTGGCCTCTGTTACACAGTTGATCACAGTAATTCCTTCTGCCCTTTGAATCTAATACATCTCCCTGCAAATATTCTAGGATAGCATCTCCTGAAGAATAAGCCCTTCACGAGTGTATGTACACTCTATGTATGCAACATAAAGAAATGCTGCAGGTGGACTTTTACAGTGGATCACTGATGCAGTTCCAGTGTGAGTAAAAGCTTAAAGAGTTATACCTTGCTCAAAATACATTGGAAAACATTACTAACACTAGCAAAATTATGTGTGTGTGAGAGAGAGAGAGAGAGAGAAACTTAGAAGCACGGAAGTACACAAGCTAAAATATAAAAGAATTAAGTAAAGATGTCATTAAAGAAAATCTGTACATAAAATTCTAATCTAACACTGAAATAGATAATTTACATCTATTAGCACTGGCAGTGTAATTTAACTTAACTTCCATACAAGCACTTCTCCTACTAGAAGAGCCATATATTATTACTACTACCTGAAAGCTATATTATTAATGTGCCATATTATAACAGCTTCCCTACACATAGCAAAAGCATGCTTCCTATTTGAATTTTTTAAAAACCAGTTTGTATTAAGACTATTATATATTTTATTCTAACTTTGTTCACTTCTTTAAAAAAAAATTCTATTCAACAACAAGAAACTCACCAGGGATCTAGCTGTTCAGTACCCACAGGCACTTTCCTAAAATGAAAGCGAACAAAGGAGGAAACCTCCCAGCATGCGCTTTCCAAACCAGCTTCTTAGGACAGCATCAATATAGACAATAGTAAAGCACAAGCTTTTTGTTTATATTCTTTGATCCCTGTATGACAACTGATTATCCTAAACTTTGTAATGATTGCCAAAAGACTGGGATGGAACGCAAAGAGTAGAACAAGCTAATAACCAATTTAAAGAGATGAAAGAAACGTTTAATCACCTAAGTATGTATCTTCCAATTACGAAAACTTTTAAATGGCATACTTGAGACAATACAGTTGTGTGAATTTTCCTTTTCTTAAACCCCACCTCAAGTCTCTCAGGGTTAGGGAAGTAAAACCTACTAGACCAGACTTTTAAAAAGTCACCATGTTTCAGACAAGGGATGAAAACCAACTGTTAGTTCAATACATCAAGAACCATAGTCATCCTATGCCCAAGATCTGAAGGGAGGAGGGAACCCTCACATTATATGATTGTTTTGCAAACAGCACAAAAATGCTCAACTCATGAAGAATACTTCATTTTAGCTAGGAAATGTATATCTATTAAAAAAGAAGAGTGACCCTACTTTTACCAGTTTTAAATATTTAACACTCAGAGGCAGATACTTTGCAAATATTTAAATTGGTGATTTTTTTGGGGGGCCTAATTTACTGGATTTCAAGTTGATGATAATCCTTTAATAAGCCTGTGGATGACAGAAAAGGACAAAAATTTGCCTGAGAAAAATACTATGGAACTGATTGTTCAAAAAGTGATGTTTGAATCTGTCTTAAATTCTGTTTGAGAATTCAAATCTATGAGGAAGACAGATTCTCTCTTAAGATATATTATTGCCTAATATATTTATTTCATCCCACTTCCAACATATAACACCTTACTGTTAAGACGCTTCCTGTGAAGATTTGCTCCATCCAGCATTTTAAATTGGATTTCTCAAGAGGCTTTCAACCCAATATGTAATCTATCCATAACTCAGTAAACAGATCTGATATCATCTAATGTCTCATTTCAGAGCATGCAAAGAAAAAATGAACAGGGAAGAACAAAGCCTGAAAAATATATTTGATCTTGGCAGGTGAAAGCTTTCCCAGAGCAAATAGGGAGCTCCTAGTCCACCAATTTGTGAGAATTATAAGATTGTATTGTTTATACATTACAATGCTAACCGTTACGGCTACAAATATAATCTTCCATATGTGCACCAGTGCAGCATTGACTTCATAGGTCTGCAGATTTCAAGTGTGCCACCACTAGTGGACTTCTTAAGTGGCATCAGACTGAAATTAACAAGCCACAAGTCAATTTCACACGTACCCTTCAGAATCCTGAAGACAGCAGTGAAACTGAAAAGAATCATCTCAAATTTCTTTCTGCTGCAGGCTGGGAAAGCAATGAAGTATCAGAGGCTGGCACAGGAAAAGGCCAATGAACAGGAGAGAAAGAAAGGTAAAAATAGACACAGAAGAGAGAAGATAGGGAAGAATAGAGGATACAAATACAGCCCTATGCTGACATTAACTGGGAAGCTAGAAAGGAGTAGGAAAATCCTCCCACCCTTTCATTCAGAAATCCCAACCTTCTCTCCACAAACACAATGTCAGGAGGCTCTGAGATGGCAAAGGATGGAAATGGCAAATTTAATCAGACATTTGAGGTACTGGTACAAATGACTGTGCTGTTAGGAATTCCAGCCCTCTCCTGCTTCTCAACACTCTCCCATCAGCTCCCAAGTGCCACCTCACACCCATACAAAAAATCTTGGGTATCAGAGAGGTAGTCAAGTTAGTCTGCAACTTCACGAAACAAAGAAAGCAGTCCTGTAGTCCTGACTATGAGTTTGAAGCTGACAGATGTCTGGTTGGCTGGCAAATTTTTCAAACCATCCAAGTCAGCCTAAAAACCCATTCAGTACTCAAGGTATCACACAAACCCTTTACTAGTAAAGTCAGTAAGCAATATGCACACCTGTATTTTCTATGCTGACGTTAATTAAGTAGTTTGGTAGGGAAAACAAATCTCAAACTTATATCTTTAATATTAAGTAGATGGCATAACTTTTAGAACATGGAGGAGGAAAAAGGATCTTCCTCAAGTTTCATGCAATATCACCAGCAAGATCCCCCTGAAAACGAGAGGCACTGAAGGATATTAGCAAGACCCTTTCATCTTCATCTGGCACTGAGAATAGCCATCATTGAATATATAGACCCAAAGCAGCTAATCACTTTCCCAAACAGGCATGGAAATTTTTAAAGCCTTTTCACAACTTGAAGACGCATGCAATTCCTAGAGTTCGTATACATACCCAAAAAAGAAAAGCATAAACGTCAGATGGACAGTAAGACAAGACAGACACACACTTTGAAATATTAAGGAGCTTCCCTCAGACATATAATAAACATTACACATTATGTACCCTAAACTCTTACTATGGACCGCACGATGCTTCATGCTAACAAGAAATAAACAGGAGTCAGAAGAAAGACAAGGGGAATAGGCCCTATAAGATTTCCATTGTGATGCTTAAAATTATTTGTGCTTTCCTTTATTTTAAAGAGCAAGACAGAACAGCAACTTCTGAGATAACTTCATATGAGACAAAAGACGCACCAAGTTTGTGAGCAAAGTGTTTGGTTTCTCTTTGTTGGTACTCGGAAAATTGAGTTGGATGTGTTGTACAAATAAAGTATAAATCTATGGTAATCTCTGCCTAACCTCAGCACTGAAGCCATAAGAAGACCCGCCTCTGCCAAGTTTGTTCATTCAAACATCAGGTACCTCATTTTAGCATTTATTTTGAAACAGACTTTTCAGAACTCTCTCCCAAACGCTGAGTTGCAAAATATGCATTATTATGAGACTTTACCTCCTTTATTCAAAATTATCAAACCCAGACAGACATAGCTAAGTGAAGAGACGGAGAAAAGATTCTTTCATTAAGAATAGCCATATTGTGTCAGACCCATGGTCCATCTAGTGATCTAGCCTAATCTTCCAACAGCAGCCAATGCTGGATACAGCAGAAGAAACTAACAGAACAGGTAATCATCAAATAATACATTCCCTGTTGCCCAATGCCAGCTTCCAGCAAACAGAGGCTAGGGACACTCCAGAGGAAGGTTTGCACTGCTGACCATCCTGGTTAACAGCCACTGATGGCCTCCTCGCTCCATGAACCTACATATTTTTGAATGCTGTTATAACCCTAGCCTTCATAAAACCCTCTGGCAAAGAGTTCTGCAGTTTGACTGTGAACTGTGTGAAAAAAATACTTTTGCTGGTTTTAAGCATGATGCCTATTAATTTCATTTAGTAACCCCCTAGTTCTTCTGTCATGAGTAAATAACTCCTTATTTACTTTTTCCCAATTCTTTCCTCTCTTGAAAAGAGAGAATACCCATCCCCCTTTTTCCTCAAAGCAATTAATTATAAAGCAGGGGAAGCTGTCAATTCAGGGATATTAAAGGACAGTTCCTCTGCCAACGTCATGATAACATACATAGCAACCAAATCCATCAGATTCCATCCCCTCTTGTATTAACTTAACCATCTCCAAGGGGGAACCATTTAAAAACTCTTTGAGTGCTCAGGGATGGGGGCAGGGTGAAAATGGAGAGGACGCTCTGCAGCAATCACCCTCCATCCATCCAGTGAAATACTGAAACAGCAAGGCACCCTCCTCCTCTAAGCAATACTAAACCACTTGCTTGGGTCTCTTTAGTATTTTAGGTACATTCTGGTTGAGTTCACCCTCCAGGAAAAGAGTAAAACATGCAACACCACTTGTATCGACTTCCTAAAGCACAGACCCTTCTTCCCATGTCTGTAACACCTGGTCTCCCTCTCCTCTGCACTGGGAGCTGGATATTTGGGGTGCGGGGACACCCTCTTGCCTTCGGACCCTGTACATATGCAGGGGAGGTGGGAAGTCGCAGCTGGAGCAGGACACCCATGTGATTGTGTTGTAGCAATCTGCCCACCACGGGAGCGCGGACACTGGGCACTGTGGCGGAGAAAAGGGATACCCCTAGTCCCAGGTGAGGGGAGCCTCGGCTTCCGCCTCCCCCCTGGGGACGGCTGACGGGGCAGGGCTGGCTGGGCAGCAGACTAGGGACACTGGCGCTGTGGCTCGGGTTCCCCCCACCCCCGGCAGCCGAGGAGAGGCAGTGTGGGGACGGGCAGCTGCTGGGCGGGAGGGGGGAAGAAGAGACCTATCTCCCCCTATTCCCTGCCCTGAGAAGAGGAGCAGGGCGGCTTCCCGCCACCCACCCGGCGGTGGAGGGGGGCAGCTCTGAGCGGACCGGGGCGGAGGACAGACACCCCCCTCACGCCAAGCCGGGGCTCAGCGGTGCGGGGGAGGGGCCGTCCCACATCCCCCGGGGGGCGGGATGTGGGGAGGCAGAAGGCAGCCGGCGGGGAAGAGAGGGGAAGGCCGCCCCCAGGGGCTGGGGGAGAGGGCGCCGGGCAGCTCCAGTCAGGAGAAGGCGGAGGACAGGTCTCCCCAGCTGACTTGGCCACTCAAGCCCCCGCTGCTGAGGGGCGCGGCAGCGGCGGCAGCAGCCTCCCCGCGGGGCAGCCCGCGCCCCGCCGAGCCCGGCGCTGCAGCGGAGCCCGGGCAGGCGATAAGAGCGGGGCGGGGAGGGGGATGGCGGAGGGAATTGAAGCTGCGCTTTACCTTTAGTTCCGCACTGTCCGCCATCTTGTAACGCCGGGCGCAGGCGCAATGAACCCCGCCGGGACCCCGCCCCGCACGCAGCGCGCTGCGTTTGAATCGCACACGGCGCCATTTTGTCCCCCCCCCACCCCCAGCCCGACGTGTGGGGTGGGGGTGCGCACCTGCCGCGGGACCCCCGCCCGGGGTGGGGGAGGGGCGCCGTACCCAACCCTCAGGCGGCAACACAGGGGGAGGGGTGTTGAATGCCCCGCATAGCCCGAGCCCCGCACACGCGCTGGGGCGGGGGAGAAAGACCCTCACGTGCGCCCTGTGCGAGCACCACCGGCCGGGGCGATCTCCTACCGTGCTCGGGGGGGCGGCGGCTCAGGGCTGCCCGCCAGAAAACAGGGCAGCCCCTCCGCCTGGGGGGGCGGGCGTCACCGAGCCCTTAGTGGGCGTGAGCTGCTGGCTCCGTCTGCCCCTGGAGCCACACGCAGGCCCCGCCACGCTCCTGCCTCTCACAGACGGGACTCGACGTCAGAAGGGTCCTACCTCAGCCCCAGGGCCCGGCCGCTGACGCCGGGTCAGTGGGCTCCCCAGCGCTCACATCAAGGCCAACAGTGGCAGGCAAGTCTATAGCAAACTAACTCAGAGGAGAGGAGAAGCCTCGTACCGCCAAGGCTGGGAGTCTGCTGCCCCCCTGCCAGAAGGAGACGCACAGTAGTGGTGGTTGGACACTCTTCTGAGGGGGACGGAGGCGCCCGTCTGTCGCCCGGACATCTCCTCTTGGGAGGTCTGCTGCCTGCCGGGCCCGTACCCGAGACGCTACGCAGGCATTGTCGAGGATTATCCGGCGCTCTGACTACTACGCCATGCTTCTCATCCATGTGGGCACCCATGGTACTGCGGGGTGTGACGCTGAGCAGCTCAAGAGTGACTTCCGGGCTCTGGGGGCACGGGTCAGGGAGCTTGGGGCGCAGGTGGTATTCTCTTCAATCCTGCCTGTCAGAGGTAGGGGCCCAGGCAGAGACAGGTGTATCCTGGAGGTGAATGCTTGGTTGCGTAGATGGTGTCGCCAGGAAGGCTTTGGTTTCTTTGACCACGGGATCCGTTTCCGGGAAGGACTGCTAGGCAGAGATGGCGTTCACCTTTCGAGGACGGGGAAAGACCATATTTGGACACAGGCTGGCTAACCTAGTGAGGAGGGCTTTAAACTAGGTTTGACGGGGGCAGGGGAGCAAAGCCTGCAGGTAAGTGGAGAGCATGGATACGTGGGAGATGAACTTGAAATGGGAGAGAGTATGGGCTACACTGGGAGAGTAAAAAGAGGGCCAGGGCAAAACTGGGAGGCAAGACCAAATCAGTGTCTGAGATGCCTATATACAAATGCAAGAAGAATTGGAAGTACTAATAAATGAATACGACTATGATATCGTTGGCATCACAGAAACTTGGTGGGATAATACTCATGATTGGAATGTTGGTATTGAAGGGTACAGCCTGCTTAGGAAGGACAGACAGGGAAAGAAGGGAGGAGGTGTTGCCTTGTATATTAAAAGTGTACACACTTGGACAGAGGTGGAGATGGACGAAGGAGATGGACGGGTTGAAAGCCTCTGGGTTAGACTCAGTAGTTAAAAACAAGGATGAGGTCCTACTAGGTGTCTACTACAGGCCCCCTAGCCAGGTGGCAGAGGTGGATGAGGTTTTCTTTAAACAGCTAACAAAATCATCCAGGGCCCAGAATTTGGTGGTGATGGGGGACTTCAACTATCCAGATGTACGTTGGGAAACCAATACAGCAAGGGGCAGACTGTCCAATAAATTCTTGGATTGCATTGCAGACAACTTTTTATTCCAAAAGGTTGAAAAAGCTACCAGGGGGAAAGCTGTTCTAGATTTAATTTTAACAAATAAGGAGGAAATTATTGAGAATTTGAAAGTGGAAGGATGCTTGGGTGAAAGCGATCATGAAATCATAGAGTTCACAATTCTAAGGAAGGGTAGAAGGGAAAACAGTACGGCTGCGTCTACACGTGCACGCTACTTCGAAGTAGCGGCAGTAACTTCGAAATAGCTCCCGTCACGTCTACACGTGTTGGGCGCTATTTCGAAGTTGAAATCGACGTTAGGCGGCGAGACGTCGAAGTCGCTAACCCCATGAGGGGATGGGAATAGCGCCCTACTTCGACGTTCAACATCGAAGTAGGGACGTGTAGACGATCCGCGTCCCGCAACATCGAAATAGCGGGGTCCTCCATGGCGGCCATCAGCTGGGGGGTTGAGAGATACTCTCTCTCCAGCCCTTGCGGGGCTCTGTGGTCACCGTGGGCAGCAGCCCTTAGCCCAGGGCTTCTGGCTGCTGCTGCTGCAGCTGGGGGTCCGTGCTGCATATACAGGGTCTGCAACTAGTTGTTGGCTCTGTGTATCTTGCACTGTTTAATGAAAGTGTGTCTGGGAGGGGCCCTTTAAGGGAGCGACTTGCTGTTGAGTCCGCCCCGTGACCCTGTCTGCAGCTGTGCCTGGCTCCCTTATTTCCATGTGTGCTACTTTGGCGTGTAGACGTTCCCTCGCTGTGCCTATTTCGATGTTGGGCTGAGCAACGTCGAAGTTGAACATCGACGTTGCCAGCCCTGGAGGACGTGTAGACGTTATTCGTCGAAATAGCCTATTTCGATGTCTCAACATCGAAATAAGCTATTTCGAAGTTGGGTGCACGTGTAGACGTAGCCTACAATAGAGATAATGGATTTCAGGAGCAAGATTAGAAAGGCTAAGGCACAAAATGACCTCAAGCTAGCTACAAGCATAAAGGGAAACAAGAAGGCTTTTTACAAATACATTGGTAACAAGAGGAGGACCAAGGAGAGGGTAGGGCCTTTGGTCAGTGACAAGGGAGAAACAGTAACAGGGAATTTGGAAATGGCAGAGATGTTTAATGATTTCTTTGTTTCGGTCTTCACTGAGAAATCTGAAGGAATGCCTGATATAGAGAATGCTAGTGAAAAAGGGGTAGGTTTAGAAGTTGAAATACGAAAAGAACAAATTAAAATTTACTTAGAAAAATTAGATGCCTGCAACTCACCCGGGCTGATGAAATGCATCCTAGAATCCTCGAGCTGATAGAAGAGATATCTGAGCCTTTAGCAATCATTTTTGGAAAATCATGGGAGACGGGAGAGATTCCAGAAGACTGGAAAAGGGCAAATGTACCCATTTATAAAAAGGGGAACAAGAATATCCCAGGAAACTACAGGCCAGTCAGCTTAACTTCTGTGCCAGGAAAGATAATGGAGCAGGTCATTAAAGAAATCATCTGCAAGCAATTGGAAGATGGTAAGGTGATAGGGAACGGCCAGCATGGTTTTGTTAAAAACAGATCATGTCAAACCAATCTAATAGCTTTCTTTGATAGAATAACGAGCCTTGTGGATAAGGGAGAAGCGGTGGATGTGGTGTACCTAGACTTCAGTAAAGCATTTGACACAGTCTCACATGATATACTTATCAATAAACTACTCAAATACAACTTAGATGGGGCTACTATAAGGTGGTGAACAACTGGCTGGATAACCGTACCCAGAGAGTAGTTATTAATGGTTTTCAATCCTGCTGGAAAAGTATAACTAGTGGGGTTCCACAGGGGTCTGTTTTAGGACCGGTTCTGTTCAATATCTTCATTAACGATTTAGATATTGACATAGAAAGTGCACTTATTAAGTTTGCAGATGATACCAAGCTGGGAGGGGTTGCAACTTCTTTGGAGGATAGGCTTATAATTCAAAAGGATCTGGATAAACTGGAGAAATGGGCTGAGGTAAACAGGATGAAGTTTAATAAGGACAAATGCAAAGTGCTCCACTTAGGAAGGAACAATCAGTGTCACACATACAGAATGGGAAAGGACTGCCTAGGAATGAGTACAGCAGAAAGGGATCTAGGGGTTATAGTGGACCACAAGTTAAATGAGTCAACAGTGTGATGCTGTTGCAAAAAAAGCAAACATGATTCTAGGATGCATAAACAGGTGTGTTGTGAACAAAACATGAGAAGTCATTCTCCCGCTCTACTCTGCGCTGGTTAGGCCTCAGCAGGAGTATTGTGTCCAGTTCTGGGCACCGCAGTTCAGGAAGGATGTGGAGAAATTGGAGAGGGTCCAGAGGAGAGCAACGAGAATGATCAAAGGTCTAGAGAACGTGACCTATGAAGGAAGGCTGAGAGAACTGGGCTTGTTTAGTTTGGAAAAGAGAAGACTGAGGGGGGACATGATAGCAGTTTTCACGTATCTAAAAGGGTGTCATAAGGCAGAGGGAGGGAACTTGTTCTTCCTTGCCTCTGAGGATAGAACAAGAGGCAATGGACTTAAATTGCAGCAGGGGAGGTTCAGGTTGGACATTAGGAAAAAGTTCCTAATTGTCAGGGTGATCAAACACTGGAACGAATTGCCAAGGGAAATGGTAGAATCTCCATCACTGGAGATATTTAAGAAGAGGTTAGATAGGTGGCTTTCAGGGATGGTCTAGAAAGTGCTTGGTCCTGCCATGGGGGCAGGGGGCTGGACTTGATGGCCTCTCGAGGTCCCTTCCAGTCCTACTATTCTATGATTCTATGATTCAAGGGTATGAGCTAAGAAGTGGGAGTGACTGAGACGGGCAGTGGTAATTCCCAGTTTGCAGTTCCAAAGGGGGGCAGTAAAATAAGCAACTCGCAGTTTCCCACAGGTCTCATCAGGTTCCCAGATTGTCATCTCTGCATTGCATGTGGTACGCTTCCCGCCCTGCAAGACTCCAGTCCACAGATGAAGGATCTTTCCTGGAATTCCTATGTATAGCTTCTCCACAAAAACAAGCTGACAGGGTCACTACTCACATGGACTTTTCCTTTGACCACCGAGAGTGAGGAAGGCATTTAGTTTAGCTTCTGATCATCACACACAAACAATCACTTGCGTTGAAATAATTTTTTTTCTGTAAAAGTTTTGCACGCTCCAAGGCTTCTTTTTCCTTTAATGGGTTATTTAGCTAGAGGGCGAAGCATAATTTTGAACTGGATATTGTAGTTTGAATACTGTGTTATAAGCAGGACTTTGTGACAGTATGCGCTGGTACACTGCAGCCTGAGCCCCGGGATCCCTGCAGCTGAGATCCCGGTGGGGCATGGAGCCCCACTGGCAACTCCAGCCCCCAGAACCTGGTTGGGGGAGCAGCAGTCCCTGACAGCCTTGCAGCAAGGAGCCAGCTGGGGTATAGAGCCCTGGCAGTAGCCCCAGCCAGTGAAACCGGAGCTGGGGTGGGAGGAGAGTCAGCTGCATACTGGCTCCCTTGTTGCGTACAAGAAAGCACTGGCTACAAGGTTTGTCTATACATATCTAATATGTCACCTTGAACTCCTTGTGATCTTTACCTGACAAAAAGAGATCAAAACTAGTGGTGGGAAAAGATCTGGAATAGACTGGTTGTAGCTGAGGGGTGGACAAAGTATGGACTGTGGGCTGGATTCAGCCCACTGTGATTCTCTGGGCTGTCAATGTCCCACAGGCCAGCAGGACCCTTGGGCAGGCTCCCCGCCTGCCACACTCTCACATGCTGCTCAAAGCGGCCCGCTGCTGGGGCCCTTGTGTGTATGCACTATGCAGCTCCTGCAAGGGGACTCAGTGCACTGGCCCATCCCCGTGTACAATCCTCATAACTCCCATTGGCCAGAACCTGGGTGTGGTTCACTTCACTGTCCCATGTAGTGACACCTAGACCACTTGCAGAGATAAAGAATGGGTCTCCTCTACAGCCATAGCTCAGAACCAGCTGGCTTTTAGCTCATGCTGTAGAGGCTCATGCACTAAGCTCCAGAGGTCCCAGGTCTGAGTCCACTTAATGATGGTCACTCTTGCAGGTGCAGGCAGCACATAAAACCCCACTCCTCTATATGGCACAGAGAAACACACAGCCCCCTCAGCCAGCTACTTTGAGTGGCATGTGGGGAAGTGGCATGCAGGGAGCCTACTTGCAGGCTTCTAGCCAGGAGCTGCATCTGGTAGGTGCCTATTGGCCAGAGTCTATCCCTGGCCCTTCTATGCTTCAGCTCCCTGCCCCAGGTCACAGCCCAAAACCTCTGAACCCCTCCTGCACCTCTGCCCTGGTCACAACTCCCTTCTAAACCTTGCACCCCCTCATGTACCCGTTGCCCCAGGTCAGAATTTACTCCTGCACCTTTACCCCTTCTGGACCTTGCTCATGGTCACAACCCCTCCTTCATCCAAACTCCCTCCCAGACCCTACAATCCCTCCTACACTCCACTCTGCTACCCAAAATTCCCTTCTGCACCTAGGCTCCAGCCCAGACTCCACACCTCTTCTGTTTATATAGAAGAGCGCATCCCTTGATGACTTACCAAATTCTTGGACTGCCCACCATCAACAATTATTGTCCTTCACCATTCTAGCTGATTGAGGGCTAACTGCTCCCTCAGAGCTTTTGAGTCCTTGAAGCTATATAAGCTCGGCTCACCTGCCAATTTGTTGCTGTCTGTCTTGGAGGCAGCCATGGTGAAGTTGCTTTGCATAGCATCACACCGGGCTCAGGATCAGTTCTCAGAACACCATATCCTGAAGACGGGAAGAAAATAGCATTATTAATATGACTGAAGCTATGTGTCTACACTTGCCCCAGACTTCGAAGGTGGCATGGTAATCAGGCTGATTGGAGAATCGTAATGAAGTGCTGCAAAGAATATGCAGCTCTTCATTAGGCTAATCCTCCCCACAGCAACTTTGAAGTGCCAGCATACCATGTAGCTGTGGGAACTTCAAAGTTTGACACTTTGAAGTTGCCACAGTGAGAATTATCCTAATGAAGTGTTGCATATTCATCGCAGCACTCCATTAGCAATCTCCCTCCACCTGATTACCATGCCCCCTTCAAAGTACAGGGCAAGTGTAGACATAGCCTGAGAGAACTGTACTTAAAAACTTACTTATCGATAGGTAACGTCCTGCAGATCACCTGCCTAAAAACAAGCCAGCCCTAAGCAACTGCAGATCCAGGACTCAACCTGCCCTCTTTCAGCCCTCTGATCCTGTTGATCTTTTGCCTAAGAGTAATAGAAAGCCAGGAACTGATTCATCATGAGCCAAGTCAACATGGGTCTATCTGCTGCTGTGACACACTTACCTGTGATGTATCAGTTATTTTATGATTTAGTTTGTTTTATTGTTACCAGTGGTTTTATTTAGGCCTGGTTTTCAGACCCCCTTTGTCAAACCATAGTAACAGAGAGTAAGCCGTGCTAGTCTATACACTATCAAAACACAAATCAGTCAAGTAGCACTTTAAAGACTAGCAAAATAGTTTATTAGGTGAGCTTTCGTGGGACAGACCCACTTCTTCACACCATAGCCAGACCAGAACAGACAATATCTAAGGCACAAAACATCAAAAATAGTAGTCAAGGTTGACAAATCAGAAAAAAATGATCAAGGTGAGCAAATCGGAGAGTAGAGAGGCAGAAGGCAGGGGGGAGAGTCAAGAATTAGATTAATCCAAGTATGCAAAAGAGCCCCATAATGATCCAGAAAATTCACATCCTGGTTCAAATCACGTGTTAATGTGTTGAATTTGAATATAAAAGAGAGTTCAGCAGCCTCTCTTTCAAGACTGTTGTGAAAATTCCTCTTCAGTAAGACACAAACTTTTAAGTCGTTAACAGAATGGCCCCCTCCATTAAAATGCTGGCAGATTTTGCAACAATTGTTTCACCCTAACCAAGGGGGTGAGGTGGAACAGTGTGTTATACATGATGTTAACTTCAAGTACAGCCCTTTTGACAACCACAAGCAGATGAACCATTAACAGAAGAAATGGCTCCTTATGCCAAAGTATTTAGCTTTTCTGACATATTTTGTATCTCTGCATCCTTCTACAGACAAAGCTGATACAGATCCATTATTTCTACATTTTGGGTTTCACATATACTGTACATAGACTTGACGATAAATGAAAAAAGCTTCCATCTTTAATATATGCTAAGAGCTGTTTATATGCAAATAATTTGGACTCCTCTCCCTCTCAGACTTCAGGGCTGGGATTCATGGACAAGAAAAGGCTTTGTCTACACACTGAGGATTTTCAGAGATTCTTGCATGGTTGCTCTTGAACTGATGCAGCTCCACTGGTAGTATTAACAATGGAACACTAATTTTAGACTAGCCGTCGATATTTTTACCTTCGTATCACTTAGACCTGTACTTTAGATATTGCAGTTGGCTTGTAAACAGAACTGGCCAAATTGGGGAAAAAATTGTTAAGTTTGAAAGGGTTTCCATTTCTCAGGGTTCAGAAATGGAACCATTTTTCTTCTGTTTTTCTTAGAAAAAATGAACTGTTTCTTCCCAAAACATCAGGTTTGAGAAACTTCCATTTTAAAATACTCAAAATCTTTAATGTTCATTCCCTTCCTTTTTTTTTTATTACCATAAAATGTCAAGCGCCCACTCTCACCCCTGACATTTTCATTTTGCTACTCCGAAACTTTTCTAAATTTCCTTAACTTTGTAAAAGTTAGAGCAGCAAAGTTAGTTTCATTTTTCATTTGCTACTCTATTTTTTCAACATTGAGGAAGCTGTGAAAATTTAGGTTTTGTTTCAATACACTTGGAAATTTTTAAAAAAACAAGTTTTCATGAAAATTATGGGCTACTTTTTAAAGTGAAAAGACTTTTCATCAAAATGTTTCAGACAACAAAAACTCCAAGCAACTGTAATTGTAAACATGTTTGTGCATAATAAAGTTGATTCTTGAAAACAACTTATGCTGGTTTTGAGTATCAATACAACTTCAGTGCGCTCCGTAAGAAACTGACTCATGAGTTTAATCAGCTGACACAATGCTGAAAATTGTGCTAATCTGTACTGATCACTAAGATATAGTCAGCATGTTGTCATCTGAGTCAGCGTGTTGAAAATCATATTCAGACAATATTTTCTAATGTAGATAAGCTCTTGAGTATATACAGCAGGTCAATCGGGCCAGCTGAGGTACGCAAGCAACCCCAAGGTTCTGCTCTGTGAGATGGGAGCAGTGCAGAGCTATATGGTCAGCACAGGGGACCTCTTGGCTCCCCTGCAGTGAGCACCAGGGTTCCTCTTTCCTGGAGGATGGATTCTCCTCCCACTCATGTCACTGTAAATCAGTAGTAACTCTACTGAAGTTAATGGACTGAGTTACAGTAGCAACTAGAGTTGATTTCCAACAGCTTATATAAAACCAGCAGTGCTAATTATACTGTAGTAATTACCTGAAAATTATATGTATGTTGTTTTTCCACCAGTCAATAGACCTTTGCTTTGTTCTCATGGATTTGGTGAAATCACGCTGTCTCTAAATGTTCTTCCAAGCTCACCATTAATACACATCATACCCAATACAGCCATTTCCTGAAAAAGGCGAGTTGCAGATTGTGCTGCTGTTTATTCAAGATCTTTTGTACTTGATTTCACTCTCCTCCTCAACACATGCTCAGCACTTCAATTTTGGAAACATTTATGTGAATAAAATATTTGTAACAAAAATTTGAGTCTGAACTGCATAGGATGCTAACTTGGCTAAGAGTCTAGACATGGCACCCAATGAGGATTTACTCCTGTTTGCCAGAAGATACATTTGCATCGCCGTCAATTATGTTCTGTTAATTGCCCCTTTCCTGCCAGCATTTTTTGGATAATAGAGAAGTCTCACTACTCTACTGTCATTTCAATGAGAAAAGAATTTTAAACAAGATTATTAAGCAAAGTGGAATGTCTGTCTTGACCAAACTTGCTTGGTATGATCCTGATCCTAATTCCAATAAAATGAATGTCTCCATTAACAGCAAGAATGATTGCAGTTTAGAAGGGTTGGCAGGCGGAGGGTTGTTTCTTTGTAGGTGAGAGTTATTGATGTTGTTATGATTTTTCAGTAGCAACCAGTAAAAGCAACTAACCACTAATGGCAAGCACTGGAAACACAGTCATCATAATGCTGTTCTGTAAAATGGGGATAAGTAATGTTATCACATTGAAAAGCAGCAAGTGATAATTCATTATTGTTTGGAAAAGGTTTTGAGGTTCTTGGAAGAAAGGTGACCAAATTGGAATGCCTGCAACATGAAAATAAATAGCAATAATTTTAACACGTATTGCATCTATCGTCTTTATCAATAAAATATTTATGCATTGAAATTATTCTTCCACAGCATAAATAACTCAATCTGCCTCCAGGGCAAAAACAATTATTTAAAGAAAACCTAAGTGACAACTCTGGTATCAAAGTGAAAAATCCCTGGTGGCACCATCCACAGAAGATCTACTTTGAACTAAGGATTATTGGTTTACACTTTTAATTAGCATAATTGGACCCTGGGCCCAATCCTGCACGACTGAGATCAGTGAGAGTTTTTATAATTGGCTTCAGGTAGAGCAAAATTAGGTTGTCAGTGAGGAAAACAAAGAACATTAGACTGTATCTTCGAGAACAACAAGAAGTCCTCTAACACCTTATAGACTAACAGATATTTTGGAGCATAAGCTTTCGTGGACAAAGACCCATTTCATCAGATGCATGAGCTGGGGGGGCAGTTTCAGAGGGGTAAGTCTAATGTCAGTACCAGGCAAATTAGTAGAAACAATAGTAAAGAATAAAATTGTCAGACACGTAGAGGAACATGATTTGTTGAGCAAAAGTCAACATGGTTTCTGCAAAGGGAAGTCGTGTCTTACTAATCTATTAGAGTTCTTTGAAGGGGTTAACAAGCATGCGGACAGGGGGGATCCAGTAGACATAGTATACTTAGCTTTCCAGAAAGCCTTTGGCATGGTCCCTCTCCAAAGGCTCTTATGTAAATTAGGTGGTCATGGGATAGGAGGAAAGATCCTTTCATGGATTGAGAACTGGTTAAAAGACAGGAAACAAAGAGTAGGAATAAATGGTAAATTTTCACAATGGAAGGGGGTAACTAGTGGCGTTCCCCAGGGTCAGTCCTGGGACCAATCTTGTTCAACTTATTCGTCAATGATCTAGAGAAAGGGGTAAGCAGTGAGGTGGCAAAGTTTGCAGATGACACCAAACTATTCAGGATAGTCAAAACCAAAGCAGACTGTGAAGAACTTCAAAAAGATCTCAGCAAACTGAGTGATTGGGCAGCAAAATGGCAAATGAAATTTAATGTGGGTAAGTGTAAGGTAATGCACATTGGGAAAAATAACCCTAATTATGTATATAATATGATGGGGGCAAATTTAGCTACAACAGATCAGGAAAGGGATCTTGGAATTATAGTGAATAGTTCTCTGAAAACATCCACGCAGTGTGCAGTGGCAGTCAATAAAGCAAATAGGAAGTTAGGAATAATTAAAAAAGGGATAGAAAATAAGACAAAGAATATCTTACTTCCCCTATATAAAACTATGGTACGCCCACATCTTGAGTACTGCATGCAGATGTGGTCTCCTCACCTCAAGAAAGATATATTGGCATTAGAAAAGGTTCAGAAAAGGGCAACTAAAATGATAAAGGGTTTGGAACGGGTCCCATATGATGAGAGGCTTGAGAGACTGGGACTTTTCAGTCTAGAAAAGAGGAGACTGAGGGGCGATATGATAGAGGTATATAAAATCATGAATGGTGTGGAGAAAGTGAATACAGAAAAGTTATTTACTTGTTCCCATAATATAAGAACTAGAGGACACCAAATGAAATTAATGGGTAGCAGGTTCAAAACTAATAAAAGAAAGTTTTTCTTCACACAGCGCACAGTCAACCTGTCCTTACCAGAGGACGCTGTGAAGGCCAGGACTCTAACAGAGTTTAAAAAAGAGCTCGATAAATATTTGGAGGTTAGGTCCATAGATGGCTATTAGCAAGGGGTAAGGTATGGTGCCTAGCCTTTTGTCGAAGGCGGGAGATGGATGGCAGGAGACAAATCGCTTGATCATTGTCTTCAGTTCACCTCCTCTGGGGCACCAGGCATTGGCTACTGTCGGCAGACAGGATACTGGGCTAGATGGACCTTTGGTCTGACCCAGTATGGCCATTCTTATGTTCTTATGTATTTAAAGAGTGGGATCCCAGTCAAAGGGAGGGCCAGAGCCGAGAATGTCTATTCAGTCAGGGTGGAAAAGGCCTATTATCAGTAGTATGTATGAAAAGAGAAAAAAAGCAAGTCAGGTAAGACAGGAAGGGATATGGCCCATTGTCAGTCTAACATGGAGATATTAACACGTAGGGCAGAGAAGCTCCTTTTGTAAGGTGCGAGCCACTCCCAGTCTCTGTTTAATCTATGGTTAATGGAGTCAAATTTGCAAATAAATTGCAGCTCAGAGACTTCTCTCTCCATTTGATTTTTGAAATTTCTTTGTTTTAGGACTGCTACTTTTAAACCTGGTACTGAGTGTCCAGGGAGACTGAAGTGCTCTCCCACCGTTTTCTGTACATGACCGTTCCTGATGTCTGATTTATGTCCATTTTCTCTTTTACGTAGAGATTGTCCAGTTAGGGCAATGTAAACTGCAGTGGGGCATTGCTGGCACATGATGTCATATATTATATTAGTGGATGTGCAGGTAAAGGAGCCCTGATGGTGTGGTTGATGTTTGATGAGGTATAGGTATGTGAGCAGAGTTGGCAGTGAGGTTTGTTGCAGGGATGAGTTCCAGGCTTAGAGTTACTGTTTTGTGATCTATAGTGGCTGGTGAGGATTTGTTTAAGGTTGGCAGGCTGTCTGTAGGTGAAGACAGGCCTGCCTCCCAAGGTCTGTGAGAGTGAAATATCATTATTCGGGATGGGTTGCAGATCACTGATGATGCATTGGAGAAGACTTAGGTGGGGGCTGTATGTGATGGGCCGTAGTATTCTCTTGTTTTCCTTGAGAGGCCTGTCTTGCAGCAGGTGGCTTCTGGGTAGACTGAGTGACCTGTACTACATTAGACTGAGTGATCTGTACTACAGAGTTTCATTGTATTGATGTGGGCTGGAATAAGGCAGCCTGGCTGCTGGACGGCTTCCATCAGGGAACCTAACAAATAGCAGATATCTAGTCTTGTGAAACAGTGAGCAACATTATGAATAAATACATATGCTTGTTGTGTCTATGAAATAATGAATCAGAGAAAACACTGCATGAGGGGCATTTTGGTGCCAGTGTTCAGAGTATTATGAAAAATTCCCCGATGCAAGCGTAGGATGACAGAGGTTAGAAATCATAACACAAAAGACGAACATTAAAACGGTTCTTGTAAGGAGCTTCATGCTGAGGGATTTCCTCTGAAATTCCATATTTCCACTTCCACTAAATGAAATGCACCATCTCTGCAGAATAACAAAGTCCGCCCATTTACCGAAGTGTTCATAGGAAACTAGACACTCAAAAATTATTTTAATCAATTTTAAACCACTAAAGTATGTGTATAGTACACAGACTGTGTTCCCACTAATTATTTCCATCCATGGGCAGAATAATTTTTGTTATGTGCACCACCAATACAGACACAGACTGCCCACTGCGAGTGCTCTGCTAGTGAGCTGGGTGGTACCGGAATCATTCCTGGGCTACCACCCACGGGCTCAGCTTCCAGGGAACACGGTCTGTGGCTGTTATTTTCTTTTGCTCCATATTCAACACATTTCTGTAGATCTTCTTTATGACAGAGACTACAATGACATGCTCCGACCGTGCTCCCAGCAAACAGCCCAGAATGCAATGGGCTATAAGATTTTACAAAAATCTGACTCGCTCCATGTACTCTGCAAGTCATTTTCGGCAGCAGTTTGGTGTTCAGTAGAATATTTTTTAAGCATGTTCTCAGTGATTGATAAGATGATCTTGCCAGAAGTGTCCTCAACAAAACCTAAACTATTCCCTAGCTTCTTCTGCCTTTTCGGCTGACTTTTCATCCGAGGAATATGTTTTGTACCTAGTCAGTTTCAAATGGTTGTTTCTCCGGAGTGAGCTGAAGGCCCTACAAAGACACTCATCAGAAATCAAATGTCCCAGCTCATCTACCGAACAGTGGCATGCAGGCTAAGCTTTGAGCTTGTTTGGATAGAAATCACATATTACCTCTCAAAAATCCTCCTATTGCCTCTGTTAACCAGAGGGTTTGGTCTCCTTCCAGCAATTTGGTTGAAGTGGGAGGGCAGGATGGGACTTTTGATTGTTTTTAGTTTTTTACACCTTTGCACTAACAACAATCCTTGCAGTTACTATACATAAACTACATATAACTGAAAATATTTTACAAACGTTAATTAAGCTCCACGACATCCCTGGAGGGCAGGCAAGTTTCCAATTAATTGTATATCTTATTATTGTTATGGCCCCAAAAGGCTGGCCTGTTTAAACTTGAGTACAGCCAACATGTGAACTGAAGACAAAGATTTTGTTCATAAATATGCCATTGCTACAGAATGTTTCAGATCAGAGTACATTTTAACTGCATGAACCAGAGTTAGATCTCAGGACAAACTGTCAAGAGAGCTGTCCCTCCACGTGCTCTAAGCGTAACCTTTTGCTTCTCATCTACCTCCACAGGTTCCTCGGTTTGCAAGTTTCAGCTCCCAACACAAAGAATTCTTTGTCCATAACTTCCCCAAACACCTAACCTGTGGCTATTCTTGACCATATGGTTTCAATGGACTGATGGGATTCCAAGCTATCAACAGGAGAGTCCAGCCCTGGTTACATGATTAGGATCACTGCAAATACTGTAGCAGCAAAAATTCACCACTGACACTGTTCCATTGGCAGACAGAATAGTAGACTCTGTGCAGCAGACAGGGCAACATTGGTTGAGCCTTGTCTATACTAAAGCCAGTGTTTTTGCTACCACTGCTGGTGCTGCATCTGTGGTGAATTCCAGCACTAAAACTTAGTAAATTAGCGAAAGCCCAGCACAGCTAATCGAAGAGAAGCTATACATTCTTTAATGTCACTAGCACTGATTTTATTACACCCTTTTTTGTCCCAGATTGACCCATCTTAAAAACAGTAGTTTCTCAAATGGACTCAATGATGCCAGTGCACACTACAGCTAAAACCATGCGAACAGCATACCAGGACATTCAGCGTAGCTAACTCACAATCCCCACAGGGTTCTTTGAGCAACACGGGTATTTTTCTAAGTCCTGTTACAGTAAAAAATAATAATACTCTTGTATAGCACATTTTCCATAGGCAGGGCTCAAAGCACTGAGACGATGGCCATGACAGTGTTATTGTCCCCAGTTCACAGACAGGGAAACTGAGGTACAGAGAGGGGGCGTGTTTTGCCCAAGGTCACCCAACAGGCGGGGGCAGAGCCAATTAATTGAGCCATTGCTCCCTGATTCCCAGGCCCTGTTGCCTAGCGCGTCTTAAACTACTTAGCTGGGTGGATTATAACATGACATTCACAATGGTCAGAAAGCCCTGTTGATGCCATACTCGTGGCTGAACTATTTGAACTCAGTAGCCTGGTGGACCAGAGCTTAAATTCTCAAAAGGGGTGTCCACTGAAGTCAGCCTTGTGCCTCACTCTTGTCAGGGTGCCCTTGGTTTCCCAGCAGAAAGTGTGATCTAGCACGGGTCGAGCACAGGTCCAGGCCCAAAGTCCTCTCTCTCATTGATTATTTCTTTCCCCTCATTTTATCACCTTGTATGGCATGATATAGCTTAGGTCACACTAAAGCAGGGGATTGGTTTAACCACAATAGCTCTCCAGCTGGTATCTTCCCACCTACCAATATAGAAGGGAGGGGGAAAAATACAGCTAGCCTTTGTGAGATTTTTCACTTTGCCAATGGATGCCTTCTTTCCTGGTTTGTATGTCCCCTAAGCTCATTTAAAACACGGGAGATATTTGGGGATGGTTGTTTTTCACCATCAATGCCCCATCTGCTTAACATGGAGTTGCGGTGAGATTTCGGAAGATGAACCTGAGCATCTCCCAGTGCTCCAGAGGGGCAATGCAAGGGGAAAGAATTTCTTATCTGCCATGCAACATGTTATCTAAGTCAGCCAGCTGCACTGGAGCACAAGAAGGCTGCGGGGGGATGGACAATGGAACAGTACAGGCAGACATACCAATCCAGGAGGAGAAGGTGCAGAAAAAGCCCTTTCCAAACTGCGTGTTATCTGCGTTTACAAGCTGTTCAGATCACAAGCCTGGGGGGGGCCACAGGATCAAAGCTGAACATAGTCACTCCGAAGTCACCAGCACCTCCTGACACTGACAATTCATCACCTTATTTTCAAATTGCATAGTCACATCCAACCCCGGGACTGCAGTCTCACATAAGCCTTCCAATCAAAGTCAACGGGATTACTGAATCATAGCGCTGGAAGGGCCCTTGAGAGGTCATCTAGTCCAGTCCCTCACTCAGGGCAGGACCAAGCACCATCTACACTATCCTTGACAGGTGTTTGTCCTGCTCCTAAAATTCTCCACCAACAGCGATTCACAACCCTCCCTGGGCAATTTATCCCATTCCTTCATCACCGTGACAGTTGCGAAGATCTTCTAATGTCCAACCTAAACTTCCAATGCTACAATTTTATGTCCTTCTTGTCCTGTCTTTAGAGATTAAGGCAATGGAAGACCAGGCCTGCTGATAGGGGAAGGTAAAAGCAGCAGTTGCCTCCAGGCCCCTTTGAACTGCTGTGGCAGTGCTGTTCCAGCGGCGCGTGGCTGTGAGGAAGTGAGGTGGGGGCTCAGCGCTGCAGTCCATTGGTACTGAGGGATTAATGCCCTGGGCCCTGCCCCTTCTGTCTTGGCCCTGCCCCTTCTGGGGCACAGAGCCAGGCATGTCTCCCACCTTGCCCCAGGGCCTGAAGTAGCTGTCGGTGCCGCTGCATAAGACTCAGGTAAACAGCTCTATAACAAACTCACACACTGGCATACTTGAAGACCCTATTCAGGTTTCGCATTCACAGTCACAGTGCAGCCACTCTAAAGACATATCCACTACTGAATAGGGAAAAACCTTCTGCCTGTGAGGCACCACTCCCAGCCTTCCATCAGACCAGATCCCATCCATCATTTCCTTAGGATTCCAGCACTTTAGTCCTTAACGCACGTCTTCCTCAGGTGGTGAAGCCAACGATTGCCAAACTAGCTCAGTGAGCTCTGAGTTCTTTAAATACAGAGACGGTTTTAAGAGGGCAATTTGATTAAAATCCCCTCAGTCTGAGTTCTATCACATCCCTTTGGAAGAGAGTCTTTTAGCTTCCATGAATGCTGCTGAATCAACAAGCCTGTTTGCAGTGAGAAAATTTATCCTGGAGGCTCTTTCAAACCACGTGCAGATCAGGCAAATGGAAGCTTGAATCTAATTTTCATAGAACTAATTTTGAAATAAATATTATATACACACCACCTTCTGTCAGCTGTTTTTGTCGCCCTGGGCTGTTGCTCCTATCCATGGTAGACACATAGTTTTCAAAAAGAAGCATGATGACAGTGGATCTTATAAATGCCTAATCCTTTCAGTGAGTTTGCTGAGGCAAAGAAACAGAGCCATGGGAAGAATTAGGATTAGACCTCAAAAGCAGAGTTGAGTGAATTCCTTCCCCCAGAAAATGCCACTTCAAACAAAAGAAAAAACACTGAAAAGAAAAAGCTTCCAAGGGCTCTAATCTGAAATAGGCTCTATTGTGTGTGGACACACTGTTTTGGAATGAGTTTTACTTATTTTGGGGCTTCCCTGCAGTGTAGATGCATTACTCCAGAATAATTACTCTGGAATAAACTGGTCTGGAATAACTCTGTAGTGTAGACATACCCTGGAAGTCCTGAACATCTCATCCTGTGTTCCCAGGTTAGCTTCCTCCAGCAACAAATACAGATATTCTTGAGGAAGCAGTGACACTATGGAGACCACTATTGGTGAATTTATGCCAAGCACAGATATTATGTATCTGCTAATATAAATGGGAGCCTGATATGTGAATTTGAGGACAAAATTTGGTCCTTTGCCTACTGAATCCTTGTGTGGGAATAAGGCAATTAGGAAAAATTGAGGCCAGGAAAATTCAGGACCAGGAAACAAACAAAAAGCAGGAGTAACAAAGATTTCTTTCAAGTTCAACAGCACAGTACTAGCATCTCAGGATATAGTGCTGTAGGTCTTGATTTAAGTACCTCAAGATCACAGTGTTCAGCACATAATGTTCTGCAACAAAGGGACATGAATTGTTACTGGTTAATTAGAGTCCGTTCTTTTTCAGTTCTGTGCAGTTACAGAACACACATTTATGAACAGATTCTGCTTTTATTTGAGCTAGTCAACAGTGAAGGCCTGTTACCAGCGCTGCAGCTGAACTATTACTACGCCACAGTACAAACCATAATCCCCCAAAGCCTGAGACTCATACAGGGCACAGGGGATATTAACTGATCTCCCTGCCTATTGTACACCCTGGGAGAACCTGGGGGTGGGGAGGCACGGGGGAATGAAATGCTGAAGATTATGGTCACGTGACCAGACTACTCCTCCAGGCTCAGGTCTCAAGGTTGAATTTTTGCCTTCCCTGAGCCACACATCATTTGGAAGAGTCCTTTCTATCTAACTTTTAAGTAAGATGGAGGTTGCCCACCGGTGAGGTAACACTGTCCATACAGTTGGAAATAGAAAAGGCCTATGCAGTTATTTACTCCACATCCCCACTTAAATTTCCAACAGTTAAGGCCTAGGTTCCACAACTCTTCCTCACACGGAGCTGGCTTTACTCACACAAGCAGTCCCGCTGCAGGAGTCTGTAAACACAGCCATCAAAGCACAGTATGATCTTTTTATTAGCCCCTCTGCTTTAGGCTGCAATGTCTTCTCTCTTGCCAACCATACAAGACATCAGCAGTTGAAGCTGCAACTCTGCTTACCTAATCTTATGGGAGGTCTTCCAGCTGCAATGATAACCAGAGGTAACCAGAGTTCCCTGTAAGCTGAGCAGTTGGTCATCCAAGCAAGAGAGATTCAAATGCCACCCAGCAGGATGTGTTTCAACTACAGGTTGAACCTTTCTAGTCCAGCACTCTCTGATCTGGCTACATCTGTGGCCTGGCATGATTTTAGTTAGCCGGATGTACAATTATCATAGGTGTGGCCAAGCTTCCCGGGGTCCCGTAAAGTTTGTTTACAGCCACCAGTCTTGGCTGTCAGTGTCCTGTGCTGTTATTCAGCTCTAATTTATCTCTAAATGTCTTGTAAGAGCCCCATCAGCAGTGGAAGTGTTGGTAATGCTGCCAGATAATATTGAGCTCCCGTGGCCTAGCAAAATCTCTCGTTTGGCCCAGTGAGGCCGCAAGTGCGCCAGACTCGAGAGTGTCAACCTGTAGTGGGCACATCTGCCCATCCTTTAGTGCACATAAGATTAAAAAGAAATCTTCAGCTGCTCTTCAGTTCTTTACGAGGCTCCGGGCTTTTAGGCACTCTTTCTGCTCAGAGAAGTCTTTGCCTGTGGACACTATTTTAGCCAGCTCCACTGGTTTTTCTAAAAATTGAACTCCTGAAAGCACTCAGGATATGGTTCCAATTGGCCACATCTGTTATTTTTGATGGCCCGTTTTACTGCACACAGATTCGCAAGTGGCGTTGCACAGCTTCGCATGGTATCACACCATTTGACGTGCTTCCACAATTAGAAGCACACATGGACACTCAAGCAATGCTTCTGCCCCACTTTCTTACGTCGTCCAGCCTAGCCAGCCTGGGAGGCAAAGATGAGCTGTAACTGTGGTTTTCTTGTTTTTTCCAGGAACTACATCGTCATTTATTAATTTCCAGGAAAAATAGTGGTGCACTGCCTCATGGATCGCTTCTGCATTTTTAACCCCCCCGTACGCTGTTGAACAAGAACCATTTTGCGATGCCAGCACAAGCAGACACATATCCGTGAGGTTGAGCCATCCATTTTATGTACACTAATGAGCTAATGCTAGTGAAATATGTTAACATTATAAACATGAATCTTAGCAGAAAAAACTTTCGTGCACGCAAAATCTTTTTAACAGATGCTATAAATAATGAATCACTATTGCTGCATGAAAATGAAATGTAACATTCTTGTGGACCTTCGCTAGTAGCAGCATGTTGCAAGGTCGTTCTTATAATAAGTGTTTTTCATCTTCTAAATGCTGTGCAAACACTCACTAATCCATCCTCATGGCCTCCTGTGAGGCAGCTGCAGAAATCTTAAGTTTTGCTTATAAAGGCAATAACACACTCGCAATCTGGAAAACAAGCTTTTCAGAGTCGGAGTCCAGAGAGCCAGACAGTCTAAGTGACAGTTTCATGCCAGATCAGCTGGTGAACTGACATAACTAGCAGAAGCTGATAAATATGGGCCCTTCTAAAAGCTTAGCAGCAAAGGGGCATACAGCAAATCAGAGATCTCTAGATCCCGGGTCATGTAAGGAGAGATCATGAAGAATCAGTAGCAGCTTCTATAAAAAATCCTGTGTGTGGAAAGATTGTGGAGAGTTCTGCGCGGCTTAGTTTATGGAGAGTTATTTTTGCATGGGGTCCATGTAGCCTTCATGACCGCAAGAGGCATTCCGCCTTCAGCCAGAGAGTGGAAGGCCAGACTTGGAGCTTGAAGGCAGTGATTGATAACCCAACCACTGATCAAGGGGCCCAACCCTGGAAGGAATCCAAAAAACCACCAGTAAGTGGGCCCATTCTGTGATTACATCAAGAAACAGATCTATAGCCTGAATCAAGACACCAGGATGGCACACTGCTTGCAGTGCATTGGGTGAAAGGATATGCTGGGCATTCCTACTCATTGTGCTAATCTAGGAACCCATTACCAGAATGAAGGAAGAGTGTGTATAATAAATGGACCCAAACGGAGAGCTCAGGACAAAAGCAATGCAGAGATCTCCTTAGAGAAGCTTCCAGTACCAAGCACGAGTGTAGGACAACAGAGAACGATACTGGTGAGCAACCAATGGCTACACCAATGTGGTAGAAGAGAGGGTTTGGGACTTGCGCTCTGTTGCCTTTAGCAATGAATGTTCACCTTTTAGGTTAGGGAGCAATCCAGTCTATCTTGCCATCCAGGGTTACACCCTCTTACCCACTACAGGGTCACGTTACATGAAAGATCACAACAATATTCAGGGTACTTCCAGCTCCAAAGGATAGTCAGGTCACATACTCAGATCTCAAACCAGAGAGAATGGTTGTAACCAACCCTGTCATCAGCTAACTAAAGAAAGTTGTTTGCAAGGCTAAAAAAAGGCAATATACACACACAAATGAGTCACTGTCTTAGAGTTCAAAAGATAATATAAGGTTCTATAATTAGCAGCTCTATATGTCCTTTAGCACAGAGTCAGGTCAAGCAACATAAGAATCTCTTCTTTAGGGTTAGGAATCTTTCCCCCTTTGGAAGCAAGAGCCCAGTTACTCCTTGTCATGGAGTTAATCCCCTCCTCACCCCTGAATTCGCACAGATGTGCAGATCTCACCTGCCTCGAGGAAGTGAGGAACAGAGTGAACAAGGTCTCAGTCCTTTGGTGCTACGCAATGCCTTGTTTGCCTTCAGTGGGGGCAGAGGTCCTGTGTTCAGGACAAGCACTTCATTCACTTTCATGCTGCTTTTCCTGTTTGGCCATTTACACAAGTTACAGAGGTTTCACTGCAAACACTGACTAATTTTATACCCTGGGTTACAGAGGTTATAAGTGAGATCAGTATATGCATAGGGTCATCCCTAGGAGGACGCAGGGCCTGGGACAACCACTCCTCTGCCTCAGACCCTGCCTCTTCCCACCCCTGCTCCACCCCTTCCACCAAGCTCCCCTCCTTTCCCATCCCTGCTTTACCCTCTCCCCCCTCCATTCAAACCCTTACCCGAAACCCCCCTGCCCCAACCCAGCAACCCAGGGGATTGCTGGGGGGGCCTAGGGTAGGTTGACAGCCTGGGTAGCCCCCCAGCCAACCCCACACTTACAACAGCAGTGGGAGCCATGGGAAGCAGAGTGACTCAGCAGCCTGCTCCACTCTGCTCCCCATTTCCCAGCTGGGTCACTCTGCTTCCCTGCGGCAGTGGGAAGAGATGGTCCATGGAGCAGAGCAGATTGCTTCCATCTGGGCCCTACCCAGCCCCCCAGATAATCCCCCAGGGCACCCTAGCTCCAACTTCATCCATGGAAAAAAATCTCAAAATGGGGGATCATGCTGTCCAAAGAATGGTTATGGTGGCCATGGTGTGACCCCCCCCCCCACAAAGTGCAGAACCCAGGGTGGCCACCCTGAACCACACAATGAACACAATGTCTCTATGTATGCAGCATCCTACACTAGTCCTAAGGTCTAGACACCAAACACGTTCTTGCAACTCTAATATTTATCTGTGGGTTAATGTTGTTAAACCAGACTGGTTTCCAGCTATGCATTTGTCAGCGTGTAGTGACTTTGCATGAGTTGCACCTGGTCTGCCAGCATCACAGGAACAAAGCTGCTAACTACAGTTTCATTAAAAACAGCTGTCCTACCAGAGGAGCGAATGTTAGACAATGTCATACCTATATTTTTTAAAAGGTGCTTGAGTGATCTGGGGAGCGCATGACTACAGAACTTTGCTGCTGTACCCAGTATACCCACTAAAAGAGACCATTTGAAATAGAATCATAAAATACTTCAATAAGCATGGTATGATCTAACCAGCATCATGGCTTCTGTGAAAAAAAAATCATGCCTCACTAATCTACTCAAATTCTTTGAACAGGGCATTAAAATACTGGGTAAATAAACAGGTTTATTTGGATGGTCAAAAAACCTTTCACAAAGTCCCACACAAAAGAATGCTCAGGAAACTAAATAGTTGTGGGGTAAGAGAAAGTATTGACAGCGATTAGAAGCTGGCTAAGAGACAAGGAACAAAGTAGAAACCTGTTTTCCTATGGCAAAGTTAACAGAGAAGATATAAATAAAAATGGATAAAGAGACACTGAATAAAGAGGACAAAGAGATAGACTTTCAGTCCCTTGTAATTCAAAAGCAAAGGGACATAAATAAAATTGAAAGTTGGCAAACTTAAAACTGGAAAACAGCACAAAATTAGCCAGTGGAAATAGGTGGCATGTGATGTAATTGAGATAGAGGAGAATCTGAGGAAAGGACTGGCCATTGCTATGGACAAGAAGATAACCCACAACAATAGTAGTAAGAATTAAAAGTAACCAAGAGTTTTGGGAATAGGAACCCTCATGCTTCTGGCATCAGCCAACCACTGACTAATGAGAGTCAGGAAGAAATCTTCCTTGCAAATAGATTATGCCTCAACTGCCTTTTGCATAGGTTCTTGAGCCTCCAAAGCAGGTATTGACTGTCAGGGACAGGAAAGATAACTGACTAGATGGACAATCTGGCAATCTGACAATCCCTTGTTTGACGAGTGTAATTCGGGCACAAGATTTAGTGTGGCCCAGGTCTGTCTTGCAAATAACGAGTAGTTCTTGTTAGCTGAGAAAGTAGTCTGGTTTCATAGAACAAATCTTTTTCATTTTCCTCCCAAGTTAAACAGCCAGCAATCTACCAAAGACTTTTCTTTACAAGTCGGTAGATAGTTTTAAAGGGCCTCCCCTGCACCAACAACCTCTGCTAGAAGAGAATCCCCAGAGGCCATTTTACTTTGTGACTGGAGAAACCAAGTCTGAATTGGATTAAGCTTTCTAGTTGAAGACTCGGGCTTATTAAGAGGTAATCTGACTTTCTTGTAGGTGAACCATTGAGCTCCCTGGAAATTTCCAGCTGGGCACCTCTAATGAAAAACCGCAAGCTCTCTCTCTTAGGTCAAATATTCTGCATGCAGTTTCTAATTTGGACCACTGCTCTGGAAAACTTGATCAGGGCTGTGAAAATGAGTTTTTATTAGGCAGGACTCAGTTATTTCCAAGATTTACTTTTCAAGGGAGTAGTGCTAATCCCATCAACAGTGCCAGGACTGTATTATTCTGGATGCCCTTGCACTGGTATATGGCAAATATGCAACCAAAGTCTGGCTTAACTTGCGGTGTTTGCTTTGGATGAGTTTGCAGTGCTGTGGCAACAAGTGCTCGCAAACTTGGTGCATGTATCATTCCACCTGGTTTCCTTTAATGTTTTTTGCACAGTTTACTCATTTATTTATTGCATTTCCCAAGCACTAAGACATGCACAGATAACCCAAACAGGAAGACACTGGATTGGCTCACAGCCACAAAGTACTCACCCACTCTTAAAAGCCAAAATAAATATGAAGCTCATGCCTGTCTGGACACTTTTCATGGAATGGTGGGGGTTCAGCTTTCGCTGGGGAATTCAGGGGTTTATACTGTGTAGTGACTCTCCAGAAAGGGTGTGAAGAGGGTATCAACCCCCACCCAAGACAGAGCAAGTTAAATTGGGTCAATTAATCTCAGAGCCTGTGCCTGGAGGGGAACCAGTAAAGCCTGGTAGAAGATGATGTTCACCTGGGAACCAGAAGGTTAGGGTTGTGTAAAGGGATGAAACTGAGAGCAGAAAGGGGATATAAGAAAAGGAGTCTATGATCATTCCCTGGGCTGGGAGATACAGGTTGAGCCTCTCTTGTCCAACACCTTCAGGACCTGACAGGTGACGCATGACAGAATTTGCCAGAAGTCGGGAGGTCAACAATTTCTAGCACATTACCGACACGTCCACTGTTTACTGGGCCCTTAGAAGACATTTAGGGGTAAATTACAGCTAAACAAAAGCACAAAACACTGAGAGCCAGGGCTGGTGGCTGTAAACAAAGTTTACAATACTGCAGGAAATCTGGCCACGTCTATGATCAATGGTCATCTAGGTAACTAAAATCATGATGGATTATGGAAGTTGCAGGATGAGAGAGTGCCCAATTGGAGTGGTTCAACCTGTAGGAGTTTTGTTTAGGGACTAGGGAGTTTGGCAAGAAATCAGCATGGGGATATTACTCTTTAGTTACTCCCTGCGAAAAGGGAGTATGAGAAGCAGAAGCTAGAGGTGGAGTCCAGGAAAATAGCAATATCAGCCAGTAGAAAAGTGGGCCAGCACCTGGCCTTGGACTGAAATGGCACAGGTAGCTGGTGCTATGAGATTTTAATACACCAGAGCAATGCACCTGCTCATCTTCTCCATCAATGTGTGTCATGAATGAATGCCTGTAAAGGGTTAATCCTAGAGAGCAGCCAGGTAAACCAATGGAAGAAGAGGGATTTGTGAATTGAAGCAGTAGTCTGCTGAGAGTCCTTTGTACTGGGCTGAAGCAGAAAGACACAAACAAGAGGCTTAAACCTTAAGGAGGATGAATAATCCAGTAAAAATCCTGGCCTTCTCATCATCAGCACAGAGATATGCAAATTAAGTAGAAAGGAAATGTTTAGTTAGATGCTATCAGGTTATTTTTATTTTGGATTTGGTGTGGGACTTCTTAGGCTGGTTGATCACTTCCCCCCCCGTACTCTGTAACATTGAAGCTGAATCCCAGGGAAGTAATTCTCTGTGCTCCAACTGCAATGTTTTGGGTTGTTTTATTATATCCAGCAACCAAGTAGGCTTATTTACTTTTTTGGTATTTTTCCATCTTTTGTTTTGTGAATAAATTACTTGTTTTAAGGCAATGATTTGATTCCTATGTCCTAGAGGTCTGTCTGTGTATATGCCTAGGCCAACCAGGTCAGTTAGCAGATTACAGCTTTTTGTTTCCAAGCTATCTCCTAAGGAAAGGGTGAAGCTTGGGGGTTATCCCACAGGGAGATATCCAACTGTGTCTTCCTGGGATTTAAGGGGGACTTTTCACTTGGTCTCCACCCAGCATCAGGGAATATGTGACTTAGGGAAGTTTTTTAAGCAGAGCCTGGAAGCAAGGTATTTTTAAGGCCCCACTTTCTGCACTTGGAGTGTCAGAGTGGGGAAGCAGCCCTGACAATGTGCAAAACTCTTTTTATGCACACCAACGCATGAGCGAACGCACACCACTAATAGAAACATAAAACTCACTTGTGGGTGCTCTGCTAATCAGCTGGATGGCATTGAATCCTGCCTGAGTGGCCACACATGTGCAGCTTACAGGGAACATTGCCCCAAAGACAGAGGGCGGTGCAGTGCCCTGGCTGGTGGGCTGAGTCACAGAGCATTGAAAGTCAGGGGGAGCAAAGTAGCCTGCAGTGTGAGCCCCTGCCAGAAGGGGGCATCAGATCCCAAGAGCACTAATCCCAAAATGGGCCACAAGACAGCACCCCAGCAGTGAGCCAATCCCTTGACAGCAAGAAGTCACAGACTAAAATAAACCAGGAATGCCTGGAGAAAGAACCTCTTAAAATGTGCTGTGTTTAACAGGCTTGTCAGTAAATGTAGTGCCCAGCAAGGGGATGAATTGGAAGTCATAGGGACTGAAGGCCTCTGCTTACCCCAGAACATGGACAAGCTTCCCCCAAACTGCCCCATCATTGTACTCTGGCCTGTCCTACAGAGGCCACTCTTGGGGAAAGGCTACTTGAGCCAGTCAGCCTCTGCTGCCAGATCCTTCAGGGAGCCAGCAGGTGCCAAGGTAGGTGGTGGTGATTAGGGCACGTGTCTATGGGGGTCCAAACCCAAATTTCCTTTTCTATCACCTGGGCCTAAAGAGAAACCCACCTAAATGTTGTCACCAGGAATGGCCTCCCTGTGGGAACTGTCAGCATGGAAACCTTGTGTGGATTCATAAGAACGTCCCTGGCATAAGAATGGCTGAGGTGCTGACTGCACCAGGCCCTTCCTGGTGCCACCAAGAGAACGACTGTTACCCACAATCGCATCCAAGAGAGACAACCAGCACCGGCAAAGTCATAGCGGAGAGCTGGACTGAAAGTAACCATGCTCCACTTAACCTCTTCAAGCCATCTCCTGTCAGCACCAGCACGAGATCTGGGCCCATGTACGTTTGAAGCAGCCGCCCCAAGAGCAGGCTGTCAGTGGGAGCGCATCAGAGCGATTCGTTCCCAGGGCTCCAAAAGCAATGTGCTGTGCAGGTTTCTCTGGGATAGGAAGTTCTGGGATCTGCTTATATTTTATCTGTGCTAGACCAAAGCAGGGGGCTTAGTGCAGGGTGTGGTTTGAAGGCTGAATCAGGGTTTGGATTGACACAACTGATGGTGTGGAGCCTTCTGAAGACTCTCCACTCAGACAAGCTGCCTCACTGTTGGCTCCCAGCTGGAACCTGCTTCCCACCTGCCAGCTGCGATCCCCAGGTCTCTCCCATAGCAGAAGCACCCTCATGCCACAGAGTCAGGTCCTCTGTCCCCTCCTGTGGTCTACTGCTGGCTGTCCCTACTTTCCCTTTTCTGTCTACCTCTTCTCATCCTCCCTCTCAGAGCCCAACAAGCCAGGTCTGTCTGGAAATATCAGAGACCCAGAAGTTGCCGTTGTGCTGGTATCATGTACAAAGCAGGCCCTTCTCAGTGGAAATGAAGGGTCCATAGAAGGGGCCTACAATCTGCCCATCCTTCAGGCCATATGCATCTGAGGTCGCTGTAGGCCCACTGGATTGATGAGAAACAGGTCTGCAGCCCTTAAAGAGCAAGCCCCATCAGGTGAGTGAATGCATACATAGGTTCCCAAACTAGGGGGCACAAGGCAACCCAGGCCCCCCCACCCATCAACCTCCCCCACCACAAGAGAGAGCCCCCACCGGCATTACCAGCTGCAAAAATGAAGGTAGTGGCAGCTTCCTAACTCTATGGGGGAGGGATAGCTCAGTGGTTTGAGCATTGGCCTACTAATCCTGGGGTTGTGAGCTCAATCCTTGGAGGCCCTTTAGGGATTGGGGCAAATAGATGTCAGGGATGATGCTTGGTCCTGCCAAGAGGGCAGGTGACTGGACTAGATGACCTCCCAAGGTCCCTTCCAGCTCTAGGAGATGTGTATCTCCAATTACTTAAAAAAAAAAAATTAAAGATTGTGGTGGTGTGGGGGAAAAGGCCACCAGCTGCACGCCAGAGCTGGCATCTCAGGAAGTGTGCGCTGCTTCCCGTCCCCAAACAACCAACACATTTCCTGATAAATGGGGTCTGCCCCCTACTGCTGCCTTCCTGCATGGTGGGCAGAGAGGGGGGATGGGAGTACCAGGTGCACACCAGCTCCCACTGCTCAGGCAACATGCACCCTGCTTCTTACTCCCCACAGCAGCCATGTGCAGCCGGAGCGGTGGGAGCTGGCACAGACCCAGGACTCCCTCGCCTCCCTGCCCCCGGCCCAGGAAGGCAGCAGGCAGAAAGAAATTGCTGGTGGGCAGCAGACCTGGCTTTTCAGGACATGCACCAGCTGTTTGGGGAGGGAAGTAGCTCATGCGCTTCCTGAGACCCCAGAGCTAGCACGCAACTGTGGGACCCCCAGGTACCAGCCAAGCTGCCCCCTCCCCTTGCCCAGACCCCCATGAGTACCCTCCTCAGGGTCCCATCTACCCCGCCAGCACCCTGTCCCCACTTCTACCTCCTGGCCAGATACCTACTCCCAGCTTGCACCTGTACCCTATTTTCCACCCAGATTCTGCATCCCATCCCTGTCCCACTCACAGGCAGCTCTGTGCCGCACACTAGATCCCATATTTTTGGCCCCACCTCAGAGTGTGGCAGGGTCCACAAATTCCACTAACCCTGGAACCCCAGGAGAGTTAATCTGGCCTGAGGTCTTGAACCTCAGTGGTACCTACCCTCCGTGGGGCTGGGGTGCCAGGGGAGGGAGGTGTGTCAGTTGGGGCTGCATCAGTAGGATTTGGTGGGGGAGCTTGGAGAAGTTTGGTTTTTTGTTTTTTGGGGTTTTTTTTGTGCCTACTGCCATTTTTCTGTGGGTCAGTAACCCCTGTCCTAAAACAGGTTCCCTACCCCCAAAGGAAGACAATGCCAAAACATTTGTTGGACAAATTTTCTTTAAAAATGAAGCCTGGCCAACAAGCCCCTTTCTGGGCACAGCATCGTAACACCTCTGTATCCCCTCCTGCCCCCCCACCCCACACACACACGCACCTCAGTCCTGAGCCTATCATACACCAGAACACCCTGTCCTGAGCCTCTCACAGCTGCAGTCTTCTGCCACAGCACTACTGCACAATCCGCACACTGCAAATCTGTGTCCTGAGCCCTTCATATATCCCAACCTGAACCCTCACGTCCACAAGCCTGTGGTTTGATCAGCACCCCAAGACACCACCTGACCCCAACACTCTCCAGCCTGGCACCCCCTCCCTGAGCCAGCAGCCCCTTCTCAACCTCCTCCTGCACCCCAATTCCCTCCCAAGCTTGCACCGTTCACCCCTTCCCACAACTAAATCCCACAGGCTGCATCCACACTCACTGCAGAAGATCGAATGCCTACGTTCGATCTTCTGGGTGTGAAATGGCACATTCCCGGGTCAATGTCAACCCAGGAACTTCTTTGGAGCAGTGTGGTATTAAGGGAGGTTGACACTAGGAGCGCTCCCATCGTCCTTCTGCTGTGAAGACAGGCACAGAAGTCGATGGCTGCAAAGTCGATTTTTGGTACGCAGTTGGCATACCAAAAATTGCATAGCACCCGTCGACCTGCCAGGTAAGCGTAGGCATAGCCTCATTCCCACCTGAGAGCCCATATCTCCTGTCTCAGCCCAGTGAGAGTGAGTAAGGGCTGGGGACAGCAAATGGTGGAGAGGAGGGGAATGGAGAGGGAGGGGCCTTAAAGGGCAGGCCCCAAGACCCTGCCCCTGACTTATAAGAGTGAGCTTGGGTGTAAAAAGATCGGAGACCACTGCTGTAAAAAATTTGTAAAATTTCAACCCACAAAATGTGATTGTTCCTTTTGATGTGTCAGGGTACAAATTAAATTTTTTTGTTAAAGGGGAGTTGGATGATGAGTGGATGAAGAGGTGGTGGGGTGCGTGAGGGTTTCTCAAAAATCAAAAAGGGGGAGCGATGTCGAAAAGTTCAGGAACCACTGCTGTAATAGGCCATAAGCATAAATACTTTCTGCATGGCAGTCATCATTTATAGCCTGCCTGGGCACAAGCTGGCTCTGGTGGACATCTGCCCCGCCTTCAGAGGCTTGTATGTCTGCACCTCCACCAACGTGCTATATGCCTTCATGTGCCAGCAATGCCCCTCTGCCATGTACATGGGACAAACCAGACAGCCTCTGCGCCAGAGGCTGAACTGAGATAAATCTGATGTCTGGAACTGGAACACACAAACCTGTAGGGGAAACTTGAACCTCCCTGGACATTCAAAAATGGATTTCAAAGTAGCCATTCTTCTACAAGAGAGTTTTACCACAAAATTATAGAGGGAGACATCCAAATTGGAATTCGTTTGCAAATGACATTTAATCTTGGGCTTAACAGGGCTCTGTTACCTCGTGCATTAGAAGGACAGGTATCAGGGGGTAGCCGAGTTGGTCTGTATCTTCAAAAACAACGTGACTCATGCATCCGACTACGCGGGTCTTTGCCCATGAAAGCTTATGGTCCAAAATATCTGGTAGTCTATAAGGTGCCACAGGACTTGTTATTACAAGGACAATTCCCCACCTTTGATATTTGCAGGAATGGGACACATCCTATTTCCCCTATTAGTTACAGGGGACCCTTTTGTCCTCCCTGCTATACAAACTCTGGATTCGGTTTTTCCTACTCCAATAATCTGAAGTGGGCCTTACCCACGAGAGTTCATGACCTAATAAATTTGTTTTCTCTAAGGATAGGTCTACAAAGCACAATTATTTCAAAATAGCAGCTGCTATTCAAGTGTCTACCCAAGGAAACCGCTATTTCAAAATAGTGGGTGCCTTATTTCTAAGTTGGTAACCCTCATCATATGAGAAATAGCACTAGTTTCCAAATAGGTATTTGGAACTAGAGGCTGTGTAGATATGGCTTATAGACTATTCCCTAGTGTATCCAATGGCTTTATTTTGAAATAGGCTTGGTGTGTGTAGCTGCTCTATTTCAAAATGCATTGTGTGTGTAGCTGTGCTATTTTGAAACAAACTATTTCAGAATAATGCAGCTGTGTTGACTGTATATGACTGCTTGTTATTTGGGATACAAGATGGGTTCATTTTGGAAGGAAAGCCCTCTAGTGGCTGATCTGAAAGATACAAAATGGGCTTCCATGGTGGGGACAGTAGTGGCTCCTTCTTAAATGTTTCAACCTTATTTTCCCCTGCCACACACTTGGACTTGACTTGTAAGTGATTTGTTCACTCAGCTCTTTTTGCCCTGTGTTATCACTAGCATGGGAACAGTCGAGCTTCTCGCTATAGCTGTGCTGGAAAGCCCAGAGACTCTTATTTCACACCCTATCCAACTACGGCTTTTCCCCCCAGATATTGCTAATTGATGCAATGTCCATCCAGTTACCGTACAGGACCAAGGCAGCAGGGGGAGCGTGGTCTAGCAGGTAGAGCAAGTCAATCCCTGGCAAAGGCCTTCAAGCAGCAAAAACAGCTATTTTGAATGAGTGATTTGACTGAGTACAGAAACGTGGCCCATGCCATAAGCTGTGCGGTTCTGTGCACTTGCGTAGCCAGCTGCATAACCAAATCCCAACATGCCACAGACCCAGCCCCACGCAGACTTGCACCAGTTTTACTAAACTGATGCAAACATCTGTCGGGGATGCTCTGGTTTCAGTTTAAATGCAGCTTCCTTCAGTTTAGCTTAAGCCTATGCCTCACCAGCCTAAGCAACATTGAAGCATGAGTGGCCAGGCTGCCTTCCACACAGATTTAACGCAACTGATTTAAAGCTGCAACTTAAATGCAGCCATTGTAACGCTGCCTATAGACTAACCCAGCCCCAGCATACACTCCTTCTACGACCCTGAGATGAGTTCTGTCACAGGAAGGTCCAAGCCCCAGGAAAACAGCCACTGGCATTTCTGCTGGATTAAGAGCAATCAATTAACAGATGCTTGTACATGTGTCAGAGCTGGAAGCTTTCGTCAAATTTCCAGTTGCTGTTCTCTACACTCTCCCTCCTTGGCTTTGCTTCTTGATGTGCCAGGTTTATTTGAACCCACTGAAGCTAAGGGGAGAATCAAAGTAAAGGCAGCAAATCTCATCAAGCTTTAGGGATCACAGGAGTTTTACCAGAGTGGAGGGACTGGAAAATCTAATATGTAACCAGCTGTTAGACAAGTTTCATTAGGAAGCCGAACCAAAGGGGAAAAAAGTCACAGCTCACTTGAGTCAGAGACAGCAAGTAGCTACTTATGCTGCACAGAAACTTTTCCAGAACTGCTCTGCTGGTTTCATTTCTACATCCAAACCCAAGCGGGCCAAGTTTCAGAACAGGTTTTCATTTGCAAATGTTGGCACTGCCAGTTGGAAATTTAAGGGGCTGGGGGAGTGCAAGGTAGCCATCTTGGTCCCAGAATTAGATGAACTTTTGAGCCAAGGAAAGTTCTGTAGTTCCACAGCCTCTCTCTCTCTCTCTCTCTCTCTCTCTCTCTCTCTCTCTCTCTCTCTCTCTCTCTCTCTCTCTCTCTGAGTGAAAGGTTATCCGATAAAGATATTACCTCACCGTGTGTGAGGGAGGGAGAGAGAGACCACAGTTCTGCCAACAACGTCCTATGCCCACAGATCGAGACGTGTAAATCAATATCATTCCAGCTACACTATTGTGTGTGCAAACTCCTTGGGACCAGTACCACCATTTTGTTCTCTTTGTACAACCACTAGCACACTGGGATCCCGGTGGTGGCTGGGGGCCCTAGCTGCTACCATCATACAAATAAGCCCACCACCATATGAAAGCTGCCCTACTTAGGACAAGGATCTGTCACCAGGATCTAAGCCCTCTACCCTGTAGCCTGCCTGTGAGAATACAGGATTGCTTCTCCTGCATGGACCATGGGACGGGGCACAGGGATGCTGGCACACTGGAGAAGGTGGGGCAGGGGAAGAACGTAGCACAACTTCCCCATTCTACTGCACATTGAACAAATGGTCACAAAACCCACAGCACTTCCTTCTCCTGAGCTGGCTTCCAGCACGTAAGCTTTTCAGGGGAAGCAGCACAGCCCTGTTTGTGCAGCATGATGCTAACCTGCCCTGTGTTCAGTACCGCTGGGAGAAGCCACATCCCTGCTTCCTAGGGACCAATGGCTCTCAGTCAGGCATCTCTGTCCCCCTCCCCTGAGGTGCCGCGAGCAGATTTCAGAGGGTCCATTGAGCACAGAGTAGTCCCGTCCGGAGGATGAACTGGGGCAGCTGCCCCAGGACCTGTGCCTTTGGGGGTTGCCCAGAGGCTACTCCAGCCATCCTGTGGATGAGGGGGGGGCTTTCCCAGGGCAGGGTGCGGCGCTGAATGGTGCCAGCAGCAGCAGGGGGTCACCTCCCCTCACAGGCTCCCAACCCCGGCACTCATGTGGGCAAGACAGGCAGAAGCCTGCTCTGCTCCACACCCCACCCCCCGAGCCCGACTCTCCATGGCAATGGGAAGCAGCCCCTGCTCTCCGCCACCAGGCGATGCAGGGCTGAGCAGGTCAGGAAGGTATGGTAGTTCTGACTCCACCACAGCTGACCTCTGAGAAAGAGAGGAGCCCCTGGGAGGGAGTGGATCTGTATCAGTCGCTCCCAACGCAGGTTACATGAACACGCTGCGTACACGATAACCCATTAATGCCCATGCGTCGGGAGCGACATACAGCTCCACTCCCTCTCGGGGTGTTCTCTGCTCTAGCGGGTCGCCCTCGGGGGGGTGGAGCAGAGCAGAGCAGAGCAGAGCAGAGCAGAGCAGGCTGCTGCTTGAGTCGCACACATGGTGAGTGCGGGGAGGCGAACCCCTACTGCTGCCACCACCCCGTCCCCCAGCTAATCCCCGGGCAGTTCAGGGAGGGGATAAGGGGGCAGCCAGGGTGGGGCCTGCAGTAGAGCTTCACCTCCCCCCACTCACCATGTGTGCAGCACGAGCCGCAACCTGCTCTGCTCCGCTCCTCTCCCCCTAGGGTTACCCTATACAGCAGAGAACACCCGAGAGGGGTGTCTACAGCCTGCAGTCAGAGGGGTGGGGGTTGCCCCAAGCCTGGGGAAATGGAGGTGGGGTTGCCCCAGGCCCTACCCTGCCCCTCAGGATGGCCCTGAGGAAGCAGGACCAGCATTAGAGTCACTGGGGCAAGGGCAGAAAACCAAAGCCCCACCACCTAGGTCTGAAGCGAGGGCCCTGAGCCCCACCCGGCCAGCACTGAAGCTGAACCCTGAGCAGTGTAGCTTTGTGGTGTGGGGGTGAGGGGCACATGTAGCAAGCAGGCAATTGCCTCCTTGATGCCTCCTATCGTAGCCTTTGCAAGCGGGAAGCCATCGGTGGCACAACCCAGCTGTGGAGTGTTTAGGGCCTGCAGTCGGAGGGGCTCAAAAAGGAAGTCTGAGAACCCCTGCTGGAGACTCAGGGAGAGGGAAGCTGGATTGTTCTGGCACAAAACCCCAGGCCCTCAGCTGTGGGACACTGGTTCGGGTTCCGGCTGAGGGCCTTCGCCTCGCGGACACAGTTTCTGGAATCACATCCCCGCCACTCACATACAGTTCACAGCTCAGAGCGCTGGTGCAGTCTGTTAAAACAAACTCCAAATAGCGAGCCTAGTACTCCCCATATGTGTGCCTGTCCGGGCTAGTTATAGCCCCCTCCCCTTTGCACACCAATGAAGAGAAATTCTTTCTAGCTAACACCACTGTGTGATTTTGGTTGACTCAGCTTTGCCCTCTGTCTTCCAGGAGCGCCACCAAAATCCCAAATTAAGGGTCAACTTTTCAAAAGTTCCCATGGGAATGAGGAACTCCAGGTCTGCTTTCAAAGTGACTTAAATGCCAAACTTTCACTGAGGCGCCTAAGTGCCTAAATCCCATTTTCAAATGGATTTATGAATCTAAAGTGACTGGGGCTCTTGAAAATATTACCCAAGACAATTTCATCTCACTAGCCAGCTGGAGCTAGTGTCACAATTGCTCCGGTTGCGAATTCTTAAAGTGATTGACTAGTGCTGACTCAGTAATCTGGGTCTAAAGTAGGCCAGATACATTCAAGGACTCAACAAAAGCAAACCACCACACAAAAAACAAACAAACAAACAAAACCAATTCCTCCAACACTTGGAAAAAAATCTCAAAGGCATTTAAAAAATGCTTACTTTCTTGAAAGGTTTTCTTGGGACACATTTGTCTTTAATCCCTTGGATTTTCCAAGGGATTTGTTTCTTGGCAACACAGCAGGTGGGAGCTGAAGAATTCCTAGAATAGAAAAGGAGGCTGTTAAAACGATATTGTCTTCATTTTTAACTTAGCCATGCACCTTGTACTTTAAGTGACTAGAGCACTATTTATTGGACGCATTTGTGTAATTACAGGAGCTGTTCAAGTAACAAGCAGACCTGGAGCACCTCAGAGACTAAAAAATCTTTGAGGTCATGAGCTCTGTTGGGTAAGACACTTCTTTGGATGATTAAGAAAAGCCGGGGTTTATATAGTGGGGGAGGGGAGGATCAAGGACAGAAGAAAGAAAAGGTTTACCTCTCACCTGTAGGACCAGTTGATGAAGCAAGTTAGTTAGGATGTGCCCACTTTTGATATTCACGGGAATGGAACACACCCTATTTAATTTGCTTCATCAACTGGTCCTACTAGTGACAGATAACCCTTTTCCTTCCTCCCTCCCCACACTATGTAAACCCTGGATTTTATTGCTAGGATGGCTTTGGTGTGTTGGGGTGGGGTGTCACCAGGGCCCCACTTTTTTTTTTTAAAAAAAAAAAGAAAAACTGAAAGGAGCCAGTACTCAGCCAGATCCCCACCCCACAGCCATTCCTGCACCTAGGGCTGCTGAAGTACCAGCACCAGCAAGTATGGGCACAAAAAAGAGCACTGGGTGTGAGGGGTTGCGGTATCGCCCGCCCGACTTCTGCGATGCTGTCACAGCATGTGGTTGGGGTGGCGGGTGCTGGCCGAGTGCCCAGCTCTGAAGGCAGCGCCCCACCAGCAGCAGCAGCACAAAGTAATGGAGGTAATACCATACCGTGCCGTGCTTAGTTCTGCACAGCTGCTGCAGATGGCGCTACCTTCAGAGCTGGGCTGCTGGAGAGCAGCAGCTGCTGCCTGAGGGCCAAGCTCTGCCTTCAGAGCTAAGCTGCTGGCCAGCAGCCACCCCTCTCCAGCTGCCCATGCCAGCAACATGCAGAACCAGTACTGCCATCTTCCCTACCACAGCCTTGCAAACCCCTCCCCGCAACGCCTTTTGTGGGTCAGGACCCACAGTGCTTGGAATTTCAGAATGAAATGGCTGAAATCCAGAGATTGTGTTTGAAATCCCATGACCACGAAATTGACCAAAATGGACCATGAATAGGGTAGGGTCCCACAGGTGGTTGAGCTTTTCATTGAAGCTTTGGGACCTGTCTCCGCCTGATGGACAGCAGGTGAAGTGCACCCAACCCTGCTGCTTGTTGTGTGGGAATTCAGTGAGCAGAGATGGCTACAGAGTCCAGGGAGGGGGGGGGACTATCCCCCATCCCCCATTTCTGCTGTCAGATCTACTTGGAGATCCTCTCCCTCATCCTCCCAGTGCCCACCCCAGCTGGCATCATTCTCATGCTATGCTCAGTGCCAGTGTGAGCCATTAAAACAATAGTTCCACCACCCAGTTTACCTCACTGGCCTCTCTGATGATGTTCGAAAGTCCCTTCCAAGGCAGCTGGGAGTTTTCCCACGGCACTGGAATGAGCATCAGCACTTGGTCCGACCAGACTCTTTTCTCCCCCAAGCGCCAATTAAATTCTCTCAGGTGAGGCCAGGAGTTCTGTGTGTTTCCCGGAAGCCCAAACCACTTCACCGCAAACCCATTGCTTCCCTCATTAGCACCAGGGCAGCCAACCCAGGGACCAGTTCAAGGGGTTACCCTGTGGACTCCTGAACAAACTCCCCATTGGCAAATGGCATGTACAACAAACATTTCTCCCAGTCACTGGGGCGTTGCTCCATGTCACCAGGTGACCTCACCACCTCCTGCTGGTCAAGGAGGGAATTGGCGCCTTCTCCAGTGTGGCTCCACCTTCTGGCTGGTTGTCATCTGCCGCCACTCCCTACTCTACCATATGCTCTCCTCGAAAGCCACAGCACTCCCAGCATCACCAGGTCCTCTTTGGGACACTGCCTTCCAGTGGTGGCCGCTACAGTCCCTTGCTCCCTAATGGGGTCCCAGCAGTCCTCGCCTACAGAACCCACCAACGTGGGCAGCTGCAGCCTTTACCTAGTCCCCTACTTCAGGGGCAAGCCACAGCCCATACTGACCGCAGTTGGCACCACCACCCCCTACTCTGAGTCCCAGCCCAGGGTCCCTCTGGCAGCAGCCTGGTCCTGCCCTCCTCTTCTCTCTGCTTCACTGCTTAATCCCTGAGCCACTTCCCCTGGGACCTCCTGCACCTCTCTATTGGGGCCCACAGCCCACAAGGCATCAGGCCAGAGTCACTCCCTAGCTCCTCTTAGCCTGCCCAGTACTGCTCTGCTGAGGCGTTTATTTATAGTAGGACCTGACCCTGCACCTTCCCTGGTCAGGCTCTAACTGATTCATCTCTGCTGGATTAGCTCCTTATATGCAAGGCGGCTCCAGCAAGCTGCCTTCTGATTGGCTCCTCTGCCAGAAGCCCTCCACTCATTTGCTGGTGGAGCTGCCCAGAATCCGTCCAGCTTGCTTAACCCCTTCCCTCGCAGTAGAGAGGCACTCACCTCACTACACTCCCCAAAAGCTTTCAATGTTTTTAAGGTGATTAAATCATTCACTTAGTCCACTAATGGGAGGATGGTAGAGAAGTGATGGGAAGTGTTGAATCCCACATGCAGGGCAGAGTTTCACCCCAATCAGTCAAACCACATGGGCAGGGAGGCGGGACCTGACCCAGCTGACTTTGGCTACTCTGCCTCCGTCCAGCATTGTGTCATATCTACTACAACCAGGAAACACTTTTCCCTGTCCAGGTGACATTGCTAAAGGACCCGACAATGACCACAGCTTCCTTTACAAGGGGATGGGGCAACCTTGCCCTAGCTCATCCTTTTCCCACACTTTGACTCAGGTCATGAGTTTCACAGTGTTTTCATACTGCGTCAAAATCCCGAGGCCTGTAGAAATTTCGGCAAGAGTGCTGAGAAGGGGGCGCAGGGGCCAGGTTTCGTAGCTCTGCCCCCTGGCTCAGCATTCCCAGAGAAACCTCTCCCAGCCTCTCCTCTCAGCAGGCTGCCATGACGTCTGGTGCAGCCCTAGGTTCTTCTCAAGAGGGGTCAGCCAGGTGCTCCAATCAGAAAGCCAAAGCGGGAACTGGGGGTCACGGCTCTGTCTGGTCAGTGGGGCCCACTCTCCTGGCCCCCTGCCAACACCAGCCTGGATATCCCTACACAGCCCAAGGAAGCAAGCCACCCAGAGTGTACCCAAATCGCTCTGCAGGCAGCAATGGGAGTTGTGACCAGGCCTGAGCTTGGGCTCTGAAGCCTCTGGAGGAGGCCCACACACGGCACTTGTGAGCAAATATAGGCAACACTGCCCATCGCTAGGAAGTCAGGGGCTAGCGGTAGCCCCCTGCAGGGCCAGGGGTCCATGATCCACACCTCCAAATCTAGAAGCAGAACTGGCCCTGGTGCTCCAACCAGTAACCCTGGCCCTGTCAGATCCCAAAGGGGAATTACTTAAACTTGGAGTGGGTGAGAGAGGGACACTGAGGCCCAAGAAAAGCTGGCATGCCCGACATTATTAGACCTCTTGAGAATCATCCCTGACGGACAGAGCAGTTCAGAGAATAAGAGAACCCCCCCGTCTAAGTCCAAGTGGCTCAGAGCCGTCCAAAATAGGGTGACAATGAAGGGACTACAGAGGCTGGGAACGCACCTCAATGACGTCCCATTGTCTGGCTGTCCTGCACTCAGGACACTTGCATAGCGACTCAGAGCCAAAAAGCAAAAGGAGCTTTGACCCTTCTCTCTGACCTTGCCTTGCAAAGCAGCTGGGGGTGGGGAGCCTGCCTGACAGCCTGAGTGCACAGCCTGGGTCCCAGTTTTTTTGGGATACACCCAGACAGCCCTTGGGCAGGAGCCCCCTAGCCTGGGCCGCCAGCCTGGAGCTTGTCGCACTCACACCAGGACACAAAAAAGAGCTGCTTTGCCCTTCTCAAAACCAAAAAGCCAGTGTGATTGTGTTTGCTCAAAGCTTCCTTTCCTTACATGTAAAAATATAACTGCTTGAAAATGAACTGAAGCCTAAGAGTTCATGGCCCCCAGCGCCCCTGGGCCTGGCAGTTCATGGCCCCCAGTGCCCCTGGGCCTGGCAGTTCATGGCCCCCAGCACCCCAGGCCTGGCAGTTCATGGCCCCCAGTGCCCCTGGGCCTGGCAGTTCATGGCCCCCAGTGCCCCTGGGCCTGGCAGTTCATGGCCCCCAGCACCCCGGGCCTGGCAGTTCATGGCCCCCAGTGCCCCTGGGCCTGGCAGTTCATGGCCTCCAGCGCCCCCGGGCCTGGCAGTTCATGGCCCCCAGCGCCCCCGGGCCTGGCAGTTCAGGGCCCCCAGCGCCCCTGGGCTTGGCACTTCATGGCCCCCAGTGCCCCTGGGCCTGGCAGTTCATGGCCCCCAGCGCCCCCGGGCCTGGCAGTTCAGGGCCCCCAGTGCCCCCGGGCCTGGCAGTTCAGGGCCCCCAGCGCCCCCGGGCCTGGCAGTTCATGGACCCCAGCGCCCCTGGGCCTGGCAGTTCAGGGCCCCCAGCACCCCTGGGCCTGGCAGTTCACGGCCCCCAGCGCCCCCGGGCCTGGCAGTTCACGGCCCCCAGCACCCCTGGGCCTGGCAGTTCATGGCCCCCAGCGCCCCCGGGCCTGGCAGTTCAGCTATGAAATTAAATGTTGCTTGAGCTCCTCTACACTTTCATCACAAACTACGCATGGCCTGTAATGGCCTGTTACTGCCCTCTATTGTCTGCTGCCCTCTGGCCAAGTCGCAGGCTAAATTCAATCGCTTTCCAGGGTGACCAGAGTCCAACTGAATCCAAACCTCCAAATCAGCAGGTGTTCTGCCCCTCTTCGGCTACGCCAAAGTTCCTTCCTCCCAGCCAGTTCCCCCCATGCCTCTCCGCAGGGTCCACTACATCTCCTCTGAATTTACAGGCTCTGTCTCAGCACCTGCTCCCTGAACGCCCTCTGCAGCTGCCTTCTCCAGGCCCCACTCAGAGGGAGAAACCAGCAAGGCCTTCTCGTCGCTCCCTCTGTCGGCCTCTTGGACCCTTGCGCAGCTCAGGTCACCAGTGGTAACTCAGATACAGAGAAACTGGGGCATAGCTGCTGCTCACCTTTAAGGGGCAGCTGGCCGGGGACAGGTGTGGGGAAGGTCAGCCTTTCTTCCCCAAGAGGACATTGTGAACCTGTGTTGAGAGAGAAGAAAACACAGCCTTAGCACAGGGACATGCATGGTACTGGAGAAGCTAATGGGCAGTTTGCCAGGAACCTGAGGGTTACACCTAATGGCAGAGAGCACCGCTGAACTTTATTTGTGATCTGGAGCTGCTGCCTCCAGACCTGTCTAGCATTCAAGGCTAAGTCTTGAGCCAAGCGGAGGGAGATCAGTCCAGCTCCACATGGGGACTTAGGCCTCTATCTTCTGTTGAATGCAATGAAAGTTGGGAGCCTAAATGATTTTGTGGGTCTGCGCCATAGTCGCGTCTGGTCTCCTTTCATTCTTTCCAGGCAGCAAACACCATGGTGTGCTGCCAGTGCTACAGGACACAGCCCTTGTGAATCCACCTTGATCACCCAACCCTAACTGAACTACTTCTCCCCTTTTGCCACCTGCCGACGTGCTGTGGTTGAGCTCCCAGAACTACACCCCCAAAGGTTTCTCATCAATGGTTCTAGGGTGCAGAATGTCCTAGGGCTGGAAATCAGGACGCAGGGCCTTGGCCCAGCAGCGTAGAGACACAATGGCCAAGACTCGCCAGTGTGGTCAGAGGATTCAATGAGTGAGGGGCTAATGATAATGCTTTACAGGGAGGGACCTTAAAAGCACTCAATCCATTTAGCACAGGAAAAAGGAAATTGGCAGGCGACTGGTTACTATGGACACCAGACTTGGCGGGAAGGCATGGTGCTATAGGACTCTGCAGGCCAGCAGAGGAAGGCATCACCACCACCAGCAACTCAAAGCTGAAGCCAGACCAGTGCCGAGAGGAAGTTAAGCAGGAGGATTGATTACCGGACCAAACTACCCAGGGAAGTGGGGGATCCTCCAACTTTTGGCTGCTTTCGTGGATGTGTTAGCCAAACACGAGGCTCAGGAATGACCCAGTCGTCCCTACTGGCATAATGCTGTGAGCCACTCGGTGGCACAGAGACTACAGCAAAAGAAGGGGAGGTGTTTAGAGCCTGATCTCCTCAGAACTCAGTGTGATCCTCACGTAAGTGCTCAGATACTGTGGGGCCAGGTGCATGAGAAAGATGACTGGTTCCCAGTTTTCCAACAGGCATATGCCTGGCCTCTGCTTTTGGCTGGTGCTTTGGTGCCTGAGAATAATTACAGGCATAACTCAATGCATTTACATAGCCATTAACCTGCCAGCACCCACCACAAGCAGATCAGATGGGGTGTCTAGTTTTCATGTTCTGTCAGCAGCAAAGTAATCTAACAACAGAGAGGAAGCCGTGCTAGTCTATACACTATCAAACCAAAAAGCAGTCAGCTAGCACTTTAAAGACTAGCAAAATGGTTTATTAGGTGAGCTTTCGTGGGACAGACCCACTTCTTCAGACCATAGCCAGACCAGACCAGACTCAATAGTTAAGACGCAGAGAACCAAAAACAGTAAGCAAGGAGGACAAATCAGAAAAAGATAATCAAGGTGAGCAAATCAGAGAGTGGAGGGGTGGGGGGGGAAGGTCAAGAATTAGACTGAGCCAAGTATGCAGACGAGCCCCTATAGTGACTCAGAAAGTTCCCATCACGATTTAAACCATGTGTTAACGTGCCGAATTTGAATATAAAAGTCAGCTCGTCCAATTCTCTTTCTAAAATTGTCGCACCGTTTTACAAAGAGAAGTGGACGAGCTGATTTTTATATTCAAATTTGGCACTCTAACACATGGTTTAAATCGTGATGGGAACTTTCTGAGTCACTATAGGGGCTCATCTGCATACTTGGCTCAGTCTAATTCGTGACCTTCCCCCCCAACCCCTCCACTCTCTGATTTGCTCACCTTGATTATATTTTTCTGATTTGTCCTCCTTGCTTACTGTTTTTGGTTCTCTGTGCCTTAAATATTGAGTCTGTTCTGGTCTGGCTATGGTCTGAAGAAGTGGGTCTGTCCCACGAAAGCTCACCTAATAAACTATTTTGCTAGTCTTTAAAGTGCTACTTGACTGCTTTTTGTTTTGATAGTGATCTAACAAGGCGTTTTCCCAGTTAAGTCCAAGACAGTCACAGCTCTGCCTCCGGGAGCTGTTACATACACTTCCCCCCGCCCCAAGCAAACAGCCATGCATACCATAGAGCAGTGGCCTTGGGAAGAAGTGTGGGTCAGACTGGAGGTATGGCATGAGGGACAGCTCACTAAAGCCATCCGCCATCTCCATCACTAACAGACCTTCAGCTTTCCATAGCCTAGTCTTCGCCCCGGATTCCAGTGCAAACCCTCCAGGGCATGTCTGGTTTAAATATTTAAAATCCCCAACTCGGGTTTAGTTTCAGAAACTATTGACCACATTCATCTATTTCAGAAGTCAAAAAAAAAACCTGAAGCCTTTCCTCCCTTCTCCTTCGAAAGTTTAATTCACTCTAATTATTTCATATTACATAGTCTATAATAGTTTCATAATTTCTAGTATATTAAGCACTTAATATGTTGTGTCATTTGAAGTCGCATATTAAATTCAGCAAAGTACATTTTAATGAGAGTTAAGTGGTGTGAAAGTATTAATACCACATAATAGTTCATTTCTGAGCCCATATTTGTTAAGTTTTACCACTAGATACAACTACCGATTAAAGAGGTGATTGTGTTGATTGGCTTGTGGTTTCCCTCTCCTGGTTCCCTGTTGCGGTGAAGGTAGAACACAGTCACAGGGGAGGAGGTGGGCATAGGATGGGGTCAGCGGCTTTTCCAAGGTGGAGCGCCCAAATTGGACCTTTCGACCTCGATGTACGGTCTGAGTGCCAAAATACAATAGACACCACCGACCCCCACCTATCTGTGCAGGGGGATACAAGACACACCCACCTCTCAAACTCCAGGGGAGGCACAGGGCAGGGCTGGGCCACTCCCCACCAAGGTCCCTCTTTGCCCAGTGCCCACCGCCCCGTGCAGAAACTTACTGGGCTGTAGGTCACCTTCCTGGGCCAGATGGGGTACCGTCAGGGCCTGGTCAGCCAGCCGGCTCCATGGGGAGGGTGCAGGGCTGGAGTGAGGGTGGTGACACAGGCACACAGCCCAGGTATGCGCCCCTCCACCAGCCAGCTCATGGGCAGGGCGTAGCTGGATCATGGGCAGGGCTCACCCATCCCACTCTCTGCTCCCCCGGCGCTGGGCTCCCTCCCCATGCAGTTGAAAAGCAGCTCACGGCATGCGAGCCGGGGTTGCTGGCCCCTGCTGTAGGGTTTATGGCTGATGGGGTGAGAGTAGCCTGAGAAAGTTCCAAGCAAGACAATCACTTTGTTTTGGCCTTTTCACTTCTTTCACGTGTGGCCTACTTCAGCCAAAGAGCTGCAGGCGCCGAGATCTTAATGAAGGACCATTAGGGTTCAACCTCTTCATCCACCCATCTCAACACGCTCTGTGAAGGTGGGGCAGGTGCATCCAGGTTTGATCTTCCAGCGGAGAGGAGGGAGGCGCAGAGAGAGCCACTGTCCTGCCTTAGGCCTGTGACAGGAGCAGACGTCCTCCCCCTCCATTTCTCCCAACAGCCAGCTCCAGGCTCAGATTCGTTCTGCCTCCACTGCCATTTCAGCTCAGGTCTAAGCTGCCTCTCATGCATCCCCAGATCAGGGCTGGCAGCTTCCTGGGTCGAAGCCCCATCTGAGCACATCACAGTGATGCAGAAAGGGGTGGCGATGACTCGAGCACTTTTCCCAGGATAAGGCTGAGCCAAAGCCCCAGCATGGCGCTATGGGGCAGTGTGCCAAGCCAGGTGCTCGCTGCCTCCGGAGATGCAAAAAGTCAGGCACTGGGCATTCAGCGCTCCAGAGTAGGGCTGTGAGCCCAGCCTTCTGGCCACGCTCCAATGCAGTTAATTACATTCTGCCTAGTGGAGGGCCCATCCGGAGGACACTAGCCAATGCCTCCCAGGCAAAGCAAGCCCCAGGAGGTCTGTGACGCCGGCTGCCCACAAGCTGACCTATCCAGAGACTGCTATGGGATGGAGGAGGAGAAACTCCGGCTGCTCCATCTCTGCACTCATGAGCTGCAGGTGCCAACCAGGAGGAGAGTTCACCTGACTGAGCCATCAGGCCTGGTGCCCTGCCTTTCCCAGCCCCAGCCTCAGCACAGCTGCTCACCAACCCTCCGGTGAGGCAAAGCCCACAGGCATTTCTATGGGCCGCAGGCTGGCGTGACGACCTGCGTGGCGTCCAGTGCAGAGTGCCCCATGCTTAGGAGCAGACCTGGAAGGTTCAGTGATCCTTCCCTGCCTCATGCCCTTCCTGACCACATTCAGACCTGTGCTGACAGACAGCTCCTTCCAGTCCCACGCTGCAACCGCTCCTGAGGCCATGGCGGGCGGCTCCTTCCAGCATGGTTTGGCGGGGGGGGGGGGGCGGGGGTCACTGAAATGTCTTGTGGGCCTGCCTGCTGCTTGTATCAGTCGGGGAATTGGGGAGGTCCACTGTCGTGGGCGGGGGGCAGGGCTGCAGGTCAAGTAAGGCCATCTCCATTGGCTCAGCAAAGAAGTGGTACAGCCCATCGACCAATCAGCAGGACTCTCAGTTCGATCAAGCGATGGCCGTTAGCAGGCACACACTTGGGCTATGCCTCTGGAGCCTCCTGGCTGGGGCAAACCATCACAGCTGGCCTCTGAGCCGCTGGGCAAGGCAAAGCAAACAGAGAACCATGGCTCCTGCACCTTCTGGTTAGGGCAGCCAATAACAGCAGATGGCTCCGAAGCTCTAGGAAGAGCAGGGCAAAGAGTCTCTGGCTGTGCACCCACCCCTGACGCAATAGCCACACCTACTGGCAAGTGCTGAACAGGGGCAGGGGATCCCAGGCCAAACCTACCCCAGCAGGTTCCAGCCCAGGGCCCTGTGAAGCCAGGAAGTCCCCAGTTAGGCATTTAAGCATCAGCTTCTAATACAGTCCCCGGCTCACCTCCTACCATAAGGCTCGTCTGGGCCCTCTCCTCAGCTGGCAGCAGCACAGCAGCCTTCTCCATCGTCATCTGCATCTGGCACATCCTTCCTCCTCCTCTAGCCCTTCCGCCTGGAGTGTGTACGGCGGGGGGCGGGGGGTGATCTCCTGGGCTCATATTGGTGCAGCCCCATGGACCTGGTGTGGGATTGGTGCACCCTGTAACAGGCTCCGAGCACTACCTACAGGTTCGTCTTATTCGCACAGCAGGTTAGCAAGGTCACTACTCAATTCATGTGGCTTATGGGCAAGAGAGGAGCTGCTCTCACAGTGAACAAGCCAATCTTTGAGCTTTCAGCGTGGGGCGGGGGGGGGGGGGCTTGATGACTTCCTGAGGTCTTGTCTGGCCCTATGATTCTATTGTTTTAACTTCATCATGTCTCACCCAGTCACAATGACTTCTCTGCAATGAGAGGCTGCACGAGAACTGGCCATGAATTCCTGCCCATGCCCCAACCTCTTCCTCCCTCAAAGCACAGCTGTTTACGCCGCTGGGGTTTTTTCCACCCCGTGGAAGCAGCAACAACACCCTTTGTGGGGAAACGTAGGTTCACCAACAGCCCCAGGGGGCAGCTTGTGAGCAAATGGGTCAGATGCTTCTCTTCTCAGAACGCTTAACAAAACTCCCGGGAGCTCGCCAGCTGCATTCAGCATGGGCAGCACTTCGCTAGCAAACAGAGCCAAGAGGAGCTGGTGATGGGTAGTTAGCTGCAGGGTGTGGCATTGCCCTCCAGGTCACTAACAGCGCAATATTGCCAGCCACAGCACTGTGAACTCATGAATCAGCCCCCTTCCTCCGAGGGCTTAGAACTTACATAATATGTTCGCATTTGTTTTCTTTCTCGCCTGGTGTTTGCCATTTGGGGCCTCACTCCCATTACGTCCACGAGTTTCTCTCCCCCCACACACAAACCAGAAACTTGCAGGCTTTTTTCTCAAAGAAAAGCTGAGGTTATTCGCCAGTCACTGGACTCCTGGAACCAGAACTTTAAGTAAAACTTCCAGACTGTGTTTTTATTGGGGGCGTCTCACAGGCTGGCAGCACCGCTGATGGAAAACCCAGGGAAAGGAGATGTGTTGGTGCCACAAAGAAAAGTGTCCATTTTTTAAATTATACGTTACCCAGTATTACATCCTACAAATGCAAAACCCCTTCTGAAGGAGTCCAAAGTGCTCTGAAAATCAGGAGGCCCTTTAAAAGCCACTGAAATGCTGCCGCCTTGCAGGTGGAGAGCAGTAGCTTTTTAAGCGCACGCTAACATTGCAAACCATCTAAACCCTGGGGCTGAAGCAGGCATTTGGTATTGGGCTAAAACTTTCAGGAGTGACCAACGTAGGCAGGACATAATTTCCACGCTGAGTCTTATGCTAAAACCTGTACTGTGAAAACCAGCCCAGGATCTTTGATAATCACAAAACAGTCTAGGTCTCTGGCTTATGATGCATCTAACAGTGCAGCCAGGCTAAGGCAACAGCTCAGTGCAAACAAAGAGACAAGTATCAGAGGGGTAGCTGAGTTAGTCTGCATCTTCGAAAACAACAAGTCCCGTAGCACCTTATAGACTAACAGATACTTTGGAGCATAAGCTTTCATGGGCAAGGACCCGCTTCGTCAGATGCATGAGTTCCAGAGGAGGGTCTAAATTTATAGGCTCATGAAAAGGCAGAAGTCCCAGTCAAGAGCAGGACCAGAGTTGACAAGGTCAGTCCAGTCATGGAAGATGTGGCCCATTATTAGCAGCTAACATGGAGTTGTAAACATCAAGAGAGGAGAAATCAGGTCAATTCAGTCAGGGAGGATGTGTACCATTAACAGTAGCTAAAGTGAATGTATGAACACCAAGAGAGGAGACACTGCTTTTGTAATTGTCCAGCCACTCCCAGTCTCTGGTCAATCCTTGGGTGATGATGTCAAATTTGCAAATGAATTGCAGCACTGCAGTTTCTCTTTGGCATCTGGCTTTTTGTTGTTGTTTTATTTTCCCCAAATGGCTACTTTTAACTCTGCTACTGAGTGTCCAGGGAGATTGAACTGTTCTCCCTCAGGTGTTGTATGTCACCCTTCCTGATGTTTGATTTGTGTCCATTTATTCTTTTATGCAGCGACTGTCCAGTTTGGCCCATGTACATTGCAGTGGGGAATTGCTGGCACACGGTAGCATCTGTGTTACATTAGTAGATGTGCCGGTGAATGAGCCCCTGATGGTGTGGTTAGGTCCTGTGATGAAGAAACAGTGCCACCTGCTGTGCATTAGCCACATGTGTGGAGCAAGTGACAAATCAACCTGCAGTGTTTGCGGATGATTCTCCAGAGGCTTTTACCTTGTACAGGCTGTTTGCAGCGGGTGCAAAGTACTACCTAGTCACCTTTGCAATCTCCCCAGAGAAGCAATGACATAAACATTGTTGGTGCGTTTTATTTCCAGATCATTGCCTATCTGTTCCCTTCTTACAAGGGAAAAGAATCCCTTCAAACAGGTAGGGCCTGATTCTCTGTTGTCCTCACTTTGAGCCATCAGTGAGCCCTGGGACAAATAAATGCAAAAGGTGAGCAGTTAAGATCAAGTGTTTGCTCCATGGTAAATGAATACACAGGGTACCAGGTAATGGAGCATCTGATCCTGATACAGCAGTTTACGCAGATAAAGCTATTCCCTTTGATGTACTGCACCTTCTCCTGCTGAGCCAATGCATTTTGAAACAGCAGCTGCATGTCCTTCCGCCTGTATACTCTCCCCTACATAGCCAAGACACTGGCTGTTCAGAAGCCAATGAGAAAGTGCAATCTAGAGGTCACCAATTACCATTACGTATTTCCTTAAAACGGCCCTTAATGTGGGATTGCATCCCTGAAGTATGATTGCAGTGCTTTTTTTACCTGTTAATGTTTACCTCTACTCGGAGGTGAAGTAAAGGGAAATAGCCCTGCAGAGGCTGGATTAGACGTCCACTTGGCCATCTGCTGCTCAACCTCATGGCGATTCAGCAGCAACTCCAAAGCTGCCAAATATTAACTGCCAGTTGCGCCTGCCAAGGAGCAAGATGCCCTGATTGGGTGGGGGGGGGTTGGTGATCAGCTGGGTCCTATGAAAAGGGAGATGATGAGCTGGAGGACTGTACATGGGCAGAAATGAAGCTTATGGGCCACGCAAGTGCTTTTAAACCCATCATTTAATTGTAGTGTTATAGGGACACTAATGGCTCAAAAAAATCAAAACTAAGACATGTTTATATGAGAACACGTCACAATTTATCATACAAAATAACCAATTTAATATACAAAGGAGTGTGTATTTATACATTTATATTTAGTATACAGGTTGAACCTCTCTAGTCTGACATCCTCGGGACCTAACCAGTGCCAAACGAGAGAATTTGCTGGACTACAGGAGGTCAGTATTGTCTAGCACATTACCAACACTTCCACTGCTTGCTGGGCTCTTAGAAGACAATAGGGGTAAATTACACGTAAATAACAGTGCAGGACACTAAGCCAGGACTGCAGGACACTTGGCCACATGCGTGATGTGGTCATTCGGCTAACTAAAATCATGCTGGGGTATGGATACTGTCAGACTAGAGCGGTTCAACCTGTATAACAATGCTATGGGATTTTAAATGAATGGCCTCCTACATCATTTGGATTGCAGTGCACCTCTGCCATGTGCTCTGATGCCATTGCACCAGTAGTGGGACAAGGTAGGTTGGAACCGAAGTATTTTTGGCTTATGAAATTTAATGTGAAATGCAATAGTCTTTGATGGCAGATCTGCTTCTTTGTTCGGTGCCAACAGAACTGTTGTAGGGTCGGTAACAGCTCATTAAAAAACCAGGCAGCAGCTCCTCTTCTCCGGAAGAAATATTCTGGCACCTGCAGTGTGATGTGCCACAGGATTTTTTCATGGGTGGGGGGAGGTTTGCACTCTACTAGGATGACTCCAATATTTGAGAGGACGGTGTTGAAATTATTTTGTTTCTTTTGCAATCAAGCTCTTCTCACCAAGCAGAGGAAAGGAGAAGTGCTCTCCTATGTGACAAAAATGGCATAAAGCCCTCCTACGCAACTGGCTTTCACAGGTGCTTGAATGCCTTGGAATCCTGAGCCTGGGCCCTACCTAGGGTGACAGGAGACCTACCTGCAGTTCCTATTTAAATTCACAAGGTGGCAGCCTTAGGACAAGAAATACATTTATTAAGGCCAGTAGGCTCCAGTTGCTGTTGTTAATAACACCCTGTTTCCCCTATTAATATTTCATTTTATTTAATTAGCATCTGCGAAGCTAATTAAAATAGATACCAGCACCCCACAATCAGCAATAAATTGTATAATTATCAATAATTGTGCACATACCACTAATTCCGCTCATAATGTCATTTTTTAAAAATAATGACAGCTCTTGAAACAGCTCTCATGGCCAGATCTCTCTGGTGGGGGGGGAGTGGGATGCTGAGCCAGGGCCTCTCCCTACTGACAGGTGAAGGTCACTGGGCTATACTAAAACTACACAGGCAAGAGATGCTGAAGCTGGGGCCAGGTTTGACCCACCCCTCTGAGTTTCAATCGCTCAACTGTTTGGTTGAATAAAGCACAGCTCAGTCCCTCTCCTATTGCACAAGGATTTGGGCTGGTGGCAGCAGCATGGGCCAGGTCACCTGGGGGCAGAGGCGGTTAAAAGCAGGGGTAAGAGAGACTTCCACTTCCTTACATGTACTGTCCTATCACAGCCTGGGTCCTCACCAGCTCGCTGCTGGTTTTGCTGCAGCGCAGGCAGCTCTTGCTGGAGCTGTGTACCAGGACACAGCCCATCCTCTCACCTCAGCTTATGCCCCTCAGCCCAGCAGCAGGGTGGAGGTTTGTTTAAGGTGAGGGGCCTGGGCGTGGCGAAATACCACTCCCACGTTTGCTGGAGGAGGGTTGTTTACGTCGGGCCTGCCTGAGCCCTGGCAGCTAGGCCCAGCCCGGGCGCGGGTGTTTTAAAGATGAGCATCTGGGAGAAACAGAAGGCTGGTGTTTGGGACAAGCATTAGACCAAACGCTGCTTCCAGGTCCCAGGGGAAGAGCCTGGGCCCTTCCTGAGGGTGCAGTTTTAGCCCCTCTCTCCTGTTAATAACCCAGCCCCACCAGGCCCTTTAGCGAGCTCCGCCCAGGCCTCCTCTTCAGGGATGGGCCACCAAACCTGCTGAGCTTGGAGCAGCTGGTGAAGGATGCTGGGGTGCCCCACGGAGCTCCGAGGTGCCAAGGCCCCTGCAGCCAGTGGGGTAAGGGGTGGACCAGCTGACTCTCTGCCTGGCTTGCAAGCTGAGCTGTGATTCTGCACCAGCTCCCCCTGGGCTCCGCTTCGGGGGCTGATGCTGGTCATTCTCCAGCACCGAGGGCAGCCAAGGGCCAGCCCGGGAGAGCCCCTCCCCCAACCTCCCCTTACAGCCGAGGGGCACCGGAGCCACTGGTGCATGGCGGGGACCGGTGGGGCACCCCACTTAGCCATTAAAGTGTTGCTGGGAGCCCAAGAGGGTGTGCAGCTCCCCGGTGCTACCAGGGTCACCCAGGTGCCCCACCGGGGCTCCCCCACTTCTGGCTGCCTCCTCCCCTTCTGCAGCCCCCAGAGCCCCCCCAAGCTCCCGGCGCCACAGGAAGGAAACTGCAAAGAAACACCCCTCGCCCCGGGCCCAGCCCTCAAGCCAGGCCGCCCTCCCGACAGCTGGCCCGTGGAGGGAAGCAGGCTCGCCCTCCCCACCCCGCCCCGTTCTCCGGCTCTCGGCCGCCGCGCTTGGGGGGAGCGGGCGCGCTGGGGCCTGGGCCGCCAGGGAAACGCCCTAGCTCCGCGATCGCACCTCGGGCCGGCTCGGCTGTGCGGCTGGCTCTGGGGCGGAGCGAGCGGCGGCGGCCAGGAACCCGCCCCAGGAGCTCTGCTTTCGGGGCTCCCGGGCCCAGGGCGGCCAGAGCCGGGCGCAGCGGCCCCTTTCCCCCTGCGCCCGGGGCTGGGCTCCCCCAGGCAGCCCCGGCTGAGCCCGGAGCGGCTGGGCGCGGCCGGTTGCTCCCGGCTGGTTCCATGAAAGACCCGGACACGCCTGGAGGTGTCTCCCCCACCGGGGCGGGGGTCGTTTAATGTCTCCTGGGGGGCCCCGGGATCGCGCCCCGCCCCATAAAGTGCTGTCGGGTCCCTCGCGTCCGGGGGGGGGGGTCCCTCGCCATCGGCAACGCACCAGCCAGCGCCCCAGAGCCCCGCGCGAAGCCCATCCATTGCACGCGGGCCCGGGCCCGGCCGGCGGCGGGGGCAGGTGGGGCGCGCCCGCTGCGTGTGCGGGGCTCGGGGGCGGCTCTCACTGGGGCAGCAAGGGCGGCTTGAAGGAGCAGGTCCCCGTGCAGTGGCGCGGCGTGAGCATCTTGCAGGAGAAGTGGTGCAGCGCGTCGTGGGCCTCTGCGAAGCGAACTCGTTAATGCGGAGCGGCGCGTTCACACTGCGCCAGCAACTACCCCCCCCCGCCGCCCCCCGTGTCCCCCCCACCTCGGACCTGGGGAGGTCACCCAGCCCAGTCCCTGGCAGGACCCAGCACCGTCCCTAAGGGACCGAGCCCCCAGGCCGGGGGTTAGCAGGGAGCTGCCCCTGCCCGGCGCATCCTTCTGGCAATCCATTTGCCTTTCCGCCCGCCCCTTCCCCCGGGCTGTCGCTTCTCCCCACCCCGCTGCGGCGCGGCCTTTGCAGCCGAAGGGGGAAAACGCGCCTGCCGCCGCCGCCCCAGGGCAGCCCCCTCCCGGCGTCGGGCCGATACCTTTCAGCTTCTGCTGGATGGCGTAGCGCGCTTTCCGCTCCTGGTCCAGCTCGTTACACAAGGTGTCTGCGGAGGAGCGCAGCGGGTCAGCGCTGCCGTCCCGCTGCGCGAAGGGGAGCAACCCCCGGCCCGGCGGCCGCCACCACCGGCGGGGGCCGGATTCGTTCGCTTTGCACCCCCCCCCCCAGCCCTTCCCCCGACGCGAGCGCGGGGAGCCCGGCCGAACGGGAGCGAAGGCGGCCGGAGCGTCCCGGGGAATTCCGCCGCGATTTTTTAATCGGGAGGCCCCGGGAAATGCAGCGGGACCTCCGAGTCGCTCCCCGGTAACGGCAGCTCCCGGCAGCAGCGCCCCGGCCGGGCAATCCGAGCGGGGCCGAGCAGATTCGATGCAAAACGAGAGTAAATTCCCGCCCCCCCCCCCAGGGTCCCGTGCAAACGGCTGCGCTCGCCTTGCCCGGCTCCTGCGTGCGCGGGGGCGCCCACCGACCTCGCACGATCTGCAGCTGTTGGACCATCTCCTCCCGGTAGGCCAGCTCCCTCTTCATCTGATCCTGGAAGTTGTCTGTGCGGGTGGCAGGCAGAGAGCAGTGAGACCCGGGCAGCCCCGCTCCCCCGCGCGCCTTGCTCCCGGAGCAGCGCGGCAGGGGAAAGCGCGTTTTAAAGTCCTTACAGAAACCGGGCTCTGGGCCAGGCGAAGCAGCGGCCAGGCCCGGCGGAGGGGTGGGGTGGGGGGGGCCCCGCAGGTACCTTTCAGGCTTTGGAATTCCCGTTCCAGTTTCTTCCTGAGCTCCATTTGCTCCAGCAGCAGTTTTTGCAAGTCGTCTGTTTAAAAATAGAGCCCGGCGTGAGACCCCCGCGCCCCCCGCTCGCCGTCCGGAGCGGGACCGGCGCGGGCTGTAATCGCATTAGGTGCCCATTCATCACAGGAGTTAATCACCTCCAGCCTAAGCAAAATGGGAAGGGGCGCACGGGGAGCAGGGAGAGCTGAGATCCGGGGGTGGCGGGTTTAGGAGCTGCGCGACTGTAGCAAGGGCAGGTACAGAGACCCCCGTGTTTTCCATCACCCGCCTTTGGAAGCTTTCAGCTCCTCGGAATGAATCAGGGGGAAGCTTTAAATCCCGGCCCATTAAGGACAATGCAAATTATCCTCCGGCTCCTTGATGTATGGGAAGTGACAACAGCAGGTGGAGGTGAATTAGCTCTCGCCCCCACCCCCCACCTGGTCCCTTTGCAGGGGCTCTGCGCGTCCTGGGCATCTCTGGTCAATTACAGCGCGGAGCTCCTGGTCTCCGAGAAAAGAACCGAGCCCTGCGCAGAGCTGGCACCAAGCGGGTCTTTGCCCACTGAAGGTTCTGCTCCAAAAAACCTGGTCGGGCCACGGCACTTCCCGCTGTCTCCTGCCACCCAGGTCTCTGCCCGGATCGCGGCTGCCTCCACAGCGCCCAGCCCCTAATCTTCCACGGGCCCCGCAGGGCTCCGGCTGCTTTCCCTGAAACTGACCAGCCCGGCAGCCCCTCTGGAGGTCGGCTTAGCGGCCACTGCTCAACCAGCCTCTGCGTCCAGCCTGAGCGGGAAGCGCACCCCCAGCCGGGGGGGTGGGTCTGTGCCAGGAGCTCCCGCGGGGGGGACGTGTCCGAGTCGTTGCCGGACACTCCCGCGCCCGCTTCCATTCCGCCCGCCGCGGCCTCGGAGCCTTAAAACGGGGCTCAGTCGCCCTCGGCGGCTGCGAGGCTGGAAACGTGCAGGGGCCGCTTTATAACGGGGGCTGCACCTTTCCGTGACCCTCCCCCCAATTCCTGCCTCCCCCGCCGCGCCCGGGGCTGCTGCGCGCCCAGGCCCGCCAGGCGCAGAGCGGTCGCCGGGGGGCCCGTGCCCCGAGGAAAGGAAGCGCTCGGGGGGCAGCGAACGGACCCGCCCGGGCAGGGCGCGGCCCCTCACCTCTCGCCAGGTTCTCGATGTCTTTTTCCACCAGCGGGGTCCCCAGGAAGTCGGTCCCGAGCGGTTCCTCGCCTGCGGGCAGAGCGCGCCGGGGCTGAGCTGGCCGGCGGGGCAGGCCGAGCCCAGCCCGCGTGTGAGCGCCTTGCTGGGGCCAGGGAGCGACCCGGGAGCGGAGCTCCCGCAGCCACCCGCCCGGAGCCGCGCCGGCCTCACCCTCCGCATCGCGCCGCGGGGGAACTGCCGAAAACGGGTCCGGCTCAGCTCGGCTCCCGGGGGAAGGGTCGGGCCGGGCCCCGCCATTGGAACGCAGCCGGGTACTGAACCGGCTGCGCCTACAGCTGCGGGCACCCAGCGCCTCTCCCCGGGCATGTAAACGAGCTCCCGGCGGGGGAGCGGCAGACGCGGCCGGGGGCCGGGGGGGCGGCGGCGGGCGGGGGTCCGGCTTCTCCCGCGGGGTCGCGGCCGGCCGGGCGCAGCGGCTCACCTCGCTCGGCACTGCCCGGGCTGGGCTGCGGGCCGCTCCTTTGCTCCTGGTAGGATTTGCTGCTTTCCAAATCCGCCGCCGGCGAGTGATTGTCCTCTTTGTCGGGCTCTGCGGGGCGGTAACCCGATTGCCGGCCGTAAGCCGGGAGCGCCGGAGCCTGAGCTCCCCTTAAGCCCCGATTTAGGGCCGCAGCGCTCCGTAAGCCGCCTCGCCCTAATCGCTTCCCGGCGGCCCCGGGAACCAGCTCTGCTCCGCCGGGGTCTCCCCGCCCGCTGCCGGGCAGCCGCGGAAAAGCGGCGGAGTTTGCGCGGGGCGCTGCGGGGAGCAAAGATCCGCCCGGCGGGGGGGGGGGGTCGGGTCGCCTCGCCCCGCGCGGGGAGGTGGTTACCGGTGGCCTCGGGGTTGCAGAGATACGGGGTCGCGGGCCCCAGCGCAGCCGCGGTCTTCAGCGCCGGCAGGTGCTCTCGGCGGTCCTGGGGGAAGGCCTTGGGAAGCAAGCGGGAGATTGAAGGCGGTTACCCGGGGGCGCCGCGCCCGGGGGGAAACGACCCCCAACGCCCCCGCCGGGCCGGGAGCCGGGCAGAGCCGGCCGGGCTGACGCGCCGGTGAGGGGGACGAGCCCCGGGCCCCGCGCGGCCGCAGCGCCCCACCTCGTAGCCGCCTCGGCTGCTGCTCCTCTGCGGGCTCCCCGGCGGCAGCGGCTGGGGCCCGTCCTGGGCCGGGGCTTTCTCCTCCGCCGGCGGCTCCTCAGCCTCCTCGGCCGCCGCCGCCTCCTCCTCCTCGTCCTCGGGGAAGCGGTTGGACTCCACGTCCACCTCGGGCTCGTCGGCCGTGTCGGCGCCGGGGGAGAGCGAGCGGTAGCTGGAGCTGCCCTCGCTGAGCAGGTCCGGGGAGAGGTACCCGGCCCGGCCCGGCGCGCCGTAGGCCTCCCGGGTGCCGTAGAGCTTGGCGATGCTCTCGGCGTCCTTCACCACGGGCCGGAAGGCGGAGAGGTAACTGCCCTTCCTGGGCAGCGGCAGCGCCAGCGGCAGCGCCAGCGGGCCCGGCAGCGCCTCGTCCCCCGAGCGCTCCTCCTCGGCGGCCGCCCTGGAGAGGGCGCTGGAGCAGCGCTCGCCCTCCGGCCCGGAGCCCTCCTGCGGGGTGGCGCTGCTGCGCCCGCTGCCCGACGGCTCCGAGCCCTCCAGCTCGCCCGGGCCGGCGGCGGTGGCGGTGGCTGCGGCGGCCGCGGCGGCAGCGGCCACCACCGCGGCGGTGGCGGCCGCCTTGGCCTGGCTCTGCGCCGGGTAGGGCGGCACGGGCAGGCTGCCGGCGGCCGGCCAGAACATGGGGAAGGGCGGGTAGACGCCGCCGTCCTTGGCGGCGGGGTGCGGCGGCGGCTGGGGCTGGGGCTGCGGCTGGGGCTGGGGCGGCGGGTGCGGGTGCCCCCAGAACATGCCCGGCGGCAGGGCGCCCCCCTTGCCCGCCTCGTCCTCCTGCTTCTTGGGGCAGAGGCCGAAGGCGGCGGCCGGGAAGCCGTAGGGGTGCGGGAAGAGGGGCGGCGGCAGCTTCTGCAGCACTCCGAAGCCCTTGCTGGGCACCGGGATGACCGGGTAGCTGCGCACCGCGCCCGCCCCGCCGTGCGCCCCGGCCAGGCTCAGCGCGCCGCGCTCCCCCGCCGCCTCCTCCCCGCCGCCGCCGCGGAGGCTCTTGTGCGCCGGGGCCAGCTCGGCTCCGGCGGGCGCCGGCGGGTGCAGGGCGGCCTTGGCGGCCGGGGAGGCGCCGCTGGCGGGCGCGCCGTGCAGGGAGAAGGTCCGCTTGCGGGTGCCGCCGTTGAACATGGCCTTGACGTCCTCCCACGCGTGGCTCAGCTCCTCCGTGGCCGTCTTGTCGCTCAGCTTGAGGTGGCGGCGCCAGGAGTTGAAGTTGGCGGCGTCGGGCTGCGTGTACTTGGCCTCGGGCGTGCGGTGCGAGTGGAAGATGAACTTGTTGGGCGAGAAGTACATGCTGCAGTAGGCGCACTTGATGCACTTGGCGCGGGAGCTGTTGTAGCGGGCGGGGATGAAGCTGCCCCGCGAGCCCCAGGCGCACTCGTGCACCACGTCGAAGGCGAAGTTCTCGGGCAGCTTGGGCGGCTTGTGCTCGCCCAGGAAGGACTTGCAGAGCCGCTCCGCCTCGCGCTTGGTGATCATGCCGCAGCGGCGCGAGGAGATGGGCATGGCCCCGGCGCGCCGCAGGATCTCCAGCTGCACCGGGGTGCACTGCACGCACGTGATGCCCAGCGCCACGCGCCGGTTGTGGATCTCGTTGTAGCTGTAGGTCTTGAGCAGCGTGTTGGAGATCTGCGCCAGGCACAGCCGCTCCTGGCCGTCGATCACCAGCGAGACGATGGGCACCCCGTACAGCGAGGTCTCGCCCACCTGGTTGGGCTTCAGGGCACTGGAGCCGGCGTAGGGCTGCAGCTCCTGCTTGGAGTGCGGGGAGGAGCCGGCCTCGCCCCCCGCGCCCAGCTGGCTGCCGATCGCCTCCATCGCCCCCGGAGGAGCCCTGCAAAACACAGCGCGGAAAGGCCGCCGTGAGCCGCCCGCCCGCGGCCCTGGCCTGGCTCGAGCGGGCTCCCCGCGCCGGGCGCAGCAGCGATCGGGGGGCTGCCGCTCCCCCGGGGCCGGGTTCCCCCCCCCCCAGCCCCGCCGCCTCGCACAGACGAGGGCCCGGAGTGCGCCCTGCGCGGCCGGGGCCTAGCTCCGCCCCGGCGCTCCGGCCGGCCCCGTTTGTGCCCCGCTTCCCCGGGGGCCCGCAGCCGGGCGCGGAGGGCAGCGACCGCGGCGCCCCCGCGGCGCTTGGCTCGTCCCCCTTTTCCCGCGGGGGTGTCCCAGGCCGGGTCCCCCTTACCGGGAGCAGCCGCCCCGGCTCGGCGCGCGGGAAGGCGGCAGAGCCCTTCGCCCGAGCGGGTCGGCCCCGCGCTGGTCCGGCTGCGGGTCCCTGCAAGGCCGGCGGGGTGAAGGAGCGCGGCGCGGGGCCGCGTTTACCGCCCGGCCGCCCCTCACCTGACCGCTCCCCGCTGGGGGCCGGAGGGGCCGCGCGAAAGGGAGCGACCGGGGCCCGGCCTGGGGCTGAACCAAGCCCCGGGGCGGGGAGAGCCAGAGCCGGAGCCGGAGCCGAGCCGAGCCCCGCCAATTAGCTTATCCCCGGGCTCGGCGCACTAAGCCGCTTTCCGCCCAGCGCTGCCCTCCCCAGCCGGGAGCCGGGGTCCGCGGGCCCGGCCGGGGCAGCCGGCGCAGGGGCTGGGCGCGCCGCGAACGAATTCAGCCGCTGGAAGCGGCGCCGAGCAGCGGCGGCAGCAGCCGGGCCAGAGGCGCGGCCGCCGGGCAGCCGCGGGAGGGAGCAGCCGCCGATCCCCGCGCTGGGCCGGGGCTTTTCGTTGTCCCCCCTCCCCGCCGGCCGGCGGCTCCTTACCTGGCGCGGGGCGATCCCCGGCGCGGCGCGCTGGGAAGTGCTGGCCGGAGAGTCCCGGGCGCTTCCCCCTCGCTCGGCTCCGCCCGCGCCCGCGCCCGCCTCCCCGGCCGGAGCGGCTCATGAGCGGGGCCGGGCGCTCGCCCTCCGCCAGGCTCCTCCGGCGCGGAGCTGCAGCCGGGCGAGTGACCGCATGGCGAGTCCGAGGGAGGACCCCGAGCCGTCGCCCGAGACGCGGCACGTGGCGCCAGTGACAGCTGGGCGCCGGGGATGGCAACACCCCCTTCGCGGCGCGCCGCGCCTCGCCATTCGCCGCCCGCGGCCCCGGGCGGGCCGCCGTCAATCACGGGCGGGGGGAGGCGGGGAGAGGCGCGCAGCAGCCAGTGGCGAGCGCCGCCGGCCGGGCCCAGGTAAGCGCTTGGAGATCCCCGGCCGGGCCCCCCCCCAGCCCGGGCAGGGCGCGGGCACCGATCGGCCGCTGCGCTCCGGCGCGCAAGGGGAACCCGGCCCGCTCTATCCGCGCAACGAAATCGCGCCGCCGCCCTTCCCCGCAGTCCCCGGCGGGCGCGGGGCGCGGATCCCTGCGGGGCCCCCGCCGGCCTGGGGGGCTGCGGATTGAACCGGCCGAGCCCGCGCGGCTCATTCGTTACTTCACGTGCCCCGAGCGGGGCTGGGCGGCCGCCGCGTCCCGCAGCGCTGCGGGGAGGGGAGGGGGCCCCGCTGCTCTCAGGCCCGGGCCTCTGGGGCCGCAGCGGGGGGCTCCAGGCGGGGTCCCGCTCGCGTTACAAAACCGGCCCCAGCCGCTGCGGGAAACACCCGCGGCCATCCCGCTCGCCGGACAAAATGATCCCGCCCGGGGGCCGCTCCCGCCGCTGAGCGCCCTTAATGGCCGCGTTAATTGAACTGTAATTAATCCTCCTGCCCGGGCCCGCTCCGAGCAATGACACTCATCGGACACGCGTTAGGAACGGCCGCGCCCGCCGCCCCATGCGGAGCCGGGCAGCCACGCGTCCTGCCACGGCCTGAGCGCCCCACCGCGCGGAGCCCGCTGGTCCCCGGACGGGCCCCCGGCGGCCCTCTCCAAACGCCGCCCAGGCGCGGGGCAGGGGCGCTCGCGGGCTCTGCGCTCGGGTCCCCCAGCCCGGCTGGATGCGGGGTTTCTACCGAGCCGCGCAGCCGCTGCCCCGGCCGCGGAGAGGCCCCGGCGATAATTCCGCTTCGCCTTTTAATTATGTCAAGCAGCCGGGGCGCGGCGCTGCAGAGAGGGGCCGGTCGGTCCCGGCTGCGGTGCCAGCGCCCCCACCGCTGCAGTTAACGAGGCTTTGCCGCGGGCCTCTCAGCCCAGCCCCGGCCGCCCGGGCACGTTTGCGGAGGACAGAGGCTGCGGCCCGGGCTGGGAGCGCTCCCCGGGGCTCAGGCCGCTCCCACCCCGGCGGGTCTAAGGCCGCCCTTGCTCTGCGCCACGGGCCGCGCGGCTGGGGCGTAAACTCCGCGCTGCGGAGCGGGCAGGGATGGGGGGCGCGCAGGAACCGGCGGCACCTGGGGGATCACCCGGGGGGGCTCTGGCTGCAGCCAACCCCACGGCTGGCCCCCCCCCAAGACCGGGGCCCCGGGACTGCCAGGGCGGGCTGAGCCCCCGGGCCATTCTCGGGGAGGGGCCCAAGCCCTGCGCCAGCCACGGCCTGCGGCCCCCTCGCCCCAGCGCCGGGCGGGCAAGGGACGGGGCCAGCCGCTGCAGCCCGGCACACGCGCGTTGCACTGAGCGCCCCGCGCGGCCTTTGCTCCGTTACAGCACCGGGCCCAGCAGCCAGCGGGGCTGGGGCTCCCCTGAGTGGGGCCGGGCCGGGCCGGGCCGCTGGGGAGCCTGGCTCGCTGTCCCGCCCGCGCAGGCAGAGGTCCGCGGACGCCGGCTCCGGGCTTGGTCCCGGTCCCCGGGGGACGCGGCCCGGCCCGGCCCGGCCCGGCCCCTGCCTGCAGCAGCCGCCGCGCAAGTCCGGCTCGTGGCAGCTTTTGGCAGTTAATGAGGTTTAATTTGCATAATTAGTGCCGTCTACAGCGTACTGGGGCTAATCAGGAGGCGCGGCTCGCTCGCTGTGTAAACACGGGCTCGGAATTAGAACGCAGCTGTAATTAAGGCGCGGGGGCGCCGCGTTCCATTGTAATGAATTTCTAATTAACGCTCAACGCGCGCCCGGGGCGGGAGCCGGAACCGCGGGGGCTTTTCGCCGGCCCGAGGCGATCGGCTGGGCCCGGCGCACAGACCGGCCGTGTGCAGCGCCGAGCTCCGGGCCGGGCTGGGAACGGGGGGAAGGAGGCGAGTTGCGGCCCAGGCACAGTGGCTGGGGCCACTGGGAGCTCAGGGCTCCAGAGCGCCCGGACTAACCCCGCGGGCCTGACCCTGACCCTGACCCTGACCCTGACCCCGGCCCCGGGGCGGCCCGGCGTGGGGGCAGGGGCAGAGGCCCAGGCAGCGGTGAGCGAACGGGGCTGGGGTGGGTGACCCCTTCCCAGCCCCAGGGGCGCGCCCGGGACCGGCCGAGGCAGCGGCTCTGAGCCCGAGTACTGCGCCCCGCCGGGCGGCTCGTTTCCAGGGCCAGCGCTGACCCCGCGCCCGACACCCGGGAGCCCCTAACCCCGGCTGTGCCCGGGGCGCCGCTTCTCCCGGCCCAGCGCAGGCGGGAAAGCTGCGCGCTAGCTCCGCCTGGCCGCTCGCGCCGGTGGGGGGCCCAGCCGGGAGGCCGCTTGGCCGTGAGCCCCCCCGAGCGCACCCGCGCAACTCCCGCGGGTTCGGCTTCAACCTCCGGCTCCAGGCGCGGCGCGCCCCCTCCCTGGCGGCGGGCTCGGGCCCGGGCTAAGCAGCGCTGCGGGGTCCGCGGGGGGGTCCCGCTTCCCAGCTGCCGCGGCCGCCCGGACCCCGACCCCGACCTCATCGATCGCGGGCCGGGGAAAATCGCCTTCGATCGGCCGCGGCGCGGGGGCCGCGCTTTAATCACCGGCCGCTGCCACCGGGACGCGCCGCCCGGCCCGGCCCGGCCCTGCCCTGCCCGGCGCGGGAGCTCGGGGCTGGTTCTCCTGCCCCCCGGCCCCGCCCCGCCCGAGCCTGGGCCCCCCGCGCCGCCCCCAGAGCGGCCGCTGCTGCCGCGGAAGGAGCCGCAGCCGGGCCGGGGGCAGGAGACCCAACCCGAGCGATTCACCTCCGGGCTGCGCCGGGCGGGGAGCTGAGCGGCGCAGCCGGGGGCGAGAGGCAGGGAGACCGGGGGGCGCTGGCCCGGCCCCGCTTCCCCCCACGCCCAGCCCCGGGGCAGAGTCACTCACCGCAGCCGCAGCTCCGCCGGCGGGTTTGGGCTCAGCCGCGGAGCAGCTTTTCTCAAAGGCCCCGAACATCCATTTCCCATTAAAGATCTCCCGGGCTGGGCTGGGCTGGGCTGGGCAGGGCCTTACCAACCTTGACCTCTCCCGCAGGGTGGCTCAGCTGCCGTAGGACGGGCTGGGATGAAGCTGCAGCGCCTCTCTCAGCCCTAAGGCCCAATCCATAAATCCTGTTCTCCCAGCACGCGGTAGTTTATGGCTGGACCCTCTGCTGAAGGTAACCCCCCCCCCCCCCCCGTTAGTACAAATCTCCAGCGGCTGTGCAGGCCGAGGCCAGATGCAGTAGCCTAGGGATAAGGAGGTGGATCTGAGCCGAGATGCTTTGGCTTTTCTAAAAGGACACCACCTATTCTGGGCCATGGGAAGATTTCCTCCAAAATAAATCAGCCTTGCTTAAGAGCTGCCCCTGGTTTGTATTTCCTCAGCACCCTTGGCCAACACTGAGCCAATGGCATTCTGAAGAAGAGGCCCCGCACCCGTTCCGCATTGCTATGGGGCAGGACGTACGTAAGTCATAACTGAATTCCCATTCCAGGCCTGATTTGGGTTCCCATTCTGCAGGGGGACATCTCTGGGCACAGGTGGAATTATCCTACAACTGCTGCAGCCATTCCAAGAAAGGGGTCTGATTTCCATACAAGTTCAGTGTGGAACACAAGCCTCAGGATTATTAGTTTTGGGTTGGTTGCTGTGTTCTAACACCTATCCTCCAAGTCCTCTGGGCTCCCCCAGCGTTGCTGGAAAGCCCCTCGTCCCCTCTGCTCCAGGATGGCAAGAATTAACTAACAGCCCCAGGGAATGGCCCCCTGGGTAACTCACTGGGATGGATGAGTAGGCCAGGGTGGAGAGCAATGGCTCAGTCAGGGGATGCTGAGATTGGGACTTAAATCCCTTTGTTTCATTTGTTTCTGGCCGCAGGAATCCTGGGGTGGCAGAAGGACCAGACAAGCAGAATGCAGAAGGAGTTAGGGCTGGGAGTTTAGATGCTTGGAGGTGGAAAAGGAGAGGGTTGGTGTACAAGAGTCAAGGGGCATAGAGGTCATCACCCCTGCAGAAAGGCCCCAGCAACTTCCCAGCTCACAGCTGTCTAGAAGCAGGGCCTTAACTTCAGCCCAGTGCTTGGACTGGCACTTCAGTAGTGGGGAGATGTCACTCATGCAGCAAGATCCCTGATGCCTCGGCCAACCCTAAGCTCCCTGCAACAGCCTCCTGCCCTGACCCCCTACCCCACTTCCTGGCCCCCTGCCCTGACCCATGCACCTCTCCCTCTGCATCCTCAGCCTCCTGCCCTGAGTCCTCGCAAGTCCATCCTGCATTTCAGTTTCTTACAGGTACTGTCCCGCCACAATTGGTCAACCCCTGCCCTGGCACCTCTCAATGGGGAGGTTGCAATAGAACAGTACCTAGAAGAAATGTAAATCACTTTCACCCTTGTTCTTCCATCACAAAGAACCAAAAGTTCTCACAACCAGTTTCTTTTCCTTGGTGGGTTCCAGGTGACCTCTCCCTGGAGGAAGGCTATGGGACATCACTCAGAACACAGGTAGAGTTGAAAACGAGAATCAGTTTTCCAGTTTGTTTAAAGCAGTGTTTAATGTCAGAGCGCATGCTCAGCCTGAACAGCTCTGCAGTGATTTTTTGTTTAAGTGACTACTCAGTTATTAATGCTGCCACATTATTGGTCATTACTTCTCACGTAAGAGAAACTAAGTTTCGGAAGTAGAAGAGAGGTATTTCTCTGGCATGTGGAGTTCCTGCATTTGTGTATTTTGGTGGCATTCCCCAATTCTGTTTTCTCTGTCAAGGAACGCACATGGAGGTTTGCAAGCTATTAGCGAGCAAACACAGAATGACATTTTGCCATTGGAAAACTGACAGCAGGACAGAATTTGTTAAAGAATACAAGAGACTAAAGTATTTTCTAATTTTGTACTGCAAATACCAATGCATTTGAGATAAAAATAATGCTGGTTTCCCTCAGAGGGTTTCCTTGGACTGGTAACGGCTACAGCTAGTCGGGAAAACTTACCCCACTTGAAAATCTGACAAAGAATAAAACTTTCTACTCTTTTTTTTTAATTGACTTTTTGATGGATTTATAAACTCTCACTTTCAATGGTTCTAACAGAAAAAAGCTTTTGAATGGAATGGTAAATTGGTGTTAAGACAGGGATATGTGAGTCATATATACTGAGTAAAACTGAGGCAAGTTTTCTGTTGAAATCCTAATGAAGTCATTTTGTGGGATAACCACCTAGGTGCCATCTTCTTTCTTCCTAGGGTTGTGTGAGAACCAGTGCATGCATGCCCTAGGCTTTACTCTAAACATTTGTGATGGACTCTTTTGGTACCTTCTGAGCAGAAGGATGGCTTGCTGGAGGTGGTGAGAGTGTTGACCTTGTTCCCAGTGTTTGTTTTCACATAACATCTCTTATGATTTTGAACTCTTGGTCACTATCCAGGTTTCATAAACCTATGTACGATAGCAATGATCTAGATGGGAAATCCCAGGCTGACATGCTTAATGCAATTAAGCCTTTACCCTTTAAAGCATCCAATAGTTCAAAACCTGCCTGATAGGGTTGCCATCAGTGATCGCACGCTCTTTCCATAAGAGTGGAGGGAGAGATGACATTAGATGGAAGTTTTGAAGGCATTGCTGCTTTGGGTGAATTTGCTTAGCAGCAAGAATATCCAAGTCATTTCTAATTACGTATGTGTGAGAAGTGGCAGAGACTGGATTCCATTCTCTGTTTACTAGAACAAATGTAGCAGCGGCCCTGATTTCCCTCAGCGCTGAGAACATGCCTCGTTCCTTCTGTCTAGGTGGCTTACATGAGTGCTTCACAATCTCTACTGGATTTATCCACCTTTAATGTCTGCCTCTTCACAACAGGGAGAGGGAAAAACTGTTCTCCCCAGTGGTTACTGGTGAGGAACCAAAGCACAGAGACAATAAGGCCTGGTCTGCATTTAAAACTTAGATTGGCCTAGGTTGTGAAAAATTTTGCACCCTGAGCATGACAGTTAGGGCACATCTATGCTTATGGGAAGATCAACAGCAGCTGATCTTCTCAGGTTTGATAGAGCATGCCTAGCGGGGAGGAGCAAAATGGAACGGTCATGGTGCTGCTATCGACCTTGGTACTCCTGGCTGTTGCGAGGAGTAAGGGAAGTCAATGGGAGAGTTTCTCCCATCTATCTCCCACTGTGGGGATAGCAGCAAAAATCGATTTTTAGATAGGTTGACTCCAGCTACGTGCTTCTGATAGCTGGAGTTGTGTATCTTAAATCGATTTTATCCCCTAGTGTAGACCTGGCCTTACATTGACCTACTAGCTGACTCAACCACTGCTGAGTGGGTGGAAGGCATCATCTGTTGGTTGACCGAGCACCTCTTGCGGAGATGGATTAATTACAGCAGTGGAACCCTGCTGCAGGAAGCATTAAGGGGTGTTACAGCTGCAGCGGCTGTAGTGCAGATGTGTCTTGAGTACTTGCTGAGTGCCATGAAGCCTAAGGTATGGCAGAGAGTAGAACTTGGGCCCTTGCGTTCTAGCTGATCCTGTAACCATCAGACTTTACTTCCTCGGTGGAGGGCCCTCGGTTGAGGTGAGAAGGGAATCCGCTCCCTGTGTCAATTCAGCCTGGGGAAACTGGGCGGAGATCAGTTGCGGTGGTGTCTTGTGAGGTGGACGTGCGTTTCTGAGACCTTCTTTCACATGTGCCACCTAAAAGCCATTGGACGGGAACATCCTTAGCCACTCACCCCGGTGGGTCCTCCAGGAAGCAGTATTTCACAAGTGAGTGATTCCACATTCCATCACCAATCCCTGGGACTTCCTCTACTCTTGTGGCGTCCCATACGTTTGGCACTCACCACCTGTGGCGAACAGGACACTGTGTTGTGGCAATTCCAGGCTCTGGTGCCGCGTGCCACTCTTGGAGCCTTTAAATGCTGCTCCTCAGAGCCACGCATGTGAAAGCCCTCCGCTCGCTCCCCGCATGTGCCCCATCACTTGCTGGGACAAGTGCATGGTGGTGGTGATGGCACAGGGGCTGGGGGTGTCTGGCTCTGGGGGCAGGGAGGGCATTGTTAGAAGGGGGGGCTCCTGGCTCTGGGGGAGGGCATTGTTACAGCAGGAGGGGCTGGGGTGCCCAGGTCCTGGGGAGGGCATTGTTAGAGGGGAGAGGCCTGGGGGGGCCTGGCTCTGGGTGGGGAGGGCATTGTTACAGATGGGGGTGGAGGCTGTGGCGAATGAGGAAGGACAACAACCAAAAGTGTAGCAATCCTTGAATTACTATTGACCCCCCTGCTGTAGTCCCACAACTTAGCGTAGAAGCACTGAATTCAAGGATCTGGAGAGGGCAAGAAGACAGAGGGCAAAAATTTCCCCAAGTCTTATTGGGTTGACTAAGTCTAATCACACAGGCCAAACCCCAAAGAAATGTAACACTACTGGTCAGTGTGTTAACAACAAGGCTTTTTGAAGTTTCCTGATTTGGCATCAGGAATGAAATGCAATTAATTCCATGAGCTGGCATCAGAAGTATGAATCTGCAAGTTGAAACCCGCAGCCCCAGAAGAAACCACAAGACAGACTCGTTTTTACTAACTTTTTAACTAAATCAGAGAGAGAGACTTTTTATCCAGAGCAAGCTAATGCAAACTGTTAGGGAGACAAATAAATGAAAGAGCTGCCTATAGGCTGGTTGGCTCAAAGGAAAGAAATTTGTCTCACTTTAGAAAAAGGACCTGAAGGTATTGGTCACATTGACTCATTCATTGTACTCTTATCTGCCAGGGAGGTTGTGACACACGGAGCAATTAAGACAAACTTTAGTCTATAAGTTCATGCCTGCAATCTCTATACTTCAAAACAAGATAAATGATACCTCCAAGGGAGGAAATAAAGTATTTTCCAGACTACCTCCCAAGTAACATTTAGGATTTGCAATCGTTCAGCAGAAATTTTTCACTACAAGGGGCTTCTGGGGTGCCCATATATTATTATCCACTTCAGTTCTTTTAGTGACATTTTAGTTTGAACACACGAAAACTCCAGCTTACGTTAATTTACTGGAATAAAACCGATCTTTCACTCTGTGCCCTTTTAAGAGCGTCGTTTATGCATTAATATGAACAGTGTGTGTCTTTTATAACTAGTGTTTTAATATAAAGATTGATTAAAGATGAGCCACTCTGTTAACATGTAAACTGCAACCATAGTCCAAAGAAGCACATACTATCTGTGCAGTAATTATTCAGCTTTCCTTGGAGATAAGTCAATTGGATAGCTTTTGTTCTTTAAATAGGAGTAATGAAAAATTAGGACACAATATACCCATATTTTCAGCAGGTGGATACCAGGGGGTCTGCAAATTGTGGTTCCAGGGCCTCATGCGGCTCTTTAAGGACTACTTTGTGGCTCCTAGCAGAGAGGTCACCGTGTTAGTCTGTATCTTTGAGAACAAGAAGTCCTGTGGCACCTGATGGACTAACATATTTTGGAGCATAAGCTTTCGTGGGCAAAGATGCATGTGACGAAGTGGGTCTTTGCCTACGAAAGCTTATGCTCCAAAATATCTGTCAGTCTATAAGGTGCTCCAGGGCTTTTTGTGGCTCCTGGCGCTATAATTGCAAAGTAAAAATAACTCCTCCCGATTACTTTCGATAAGCGGTGAATGTCTAAAAGCCCAACAACAAACAACTTGTATGTAAATAGCAAACTATATGTGATCTCGAAACTCTGACTAATTCCCCCTTTAATCTGTGCAGTGAATTGTGGGATATGATCTTGTGTCTATGTTTTCATCACATTGCTAATAAAGTCTGATAAGGAAACTTGCAGCATTCCTGCTGTGAAGGGCAACATGCATTTTAAGAAAGAAAATGGAAATTAAAGATGACGTAGAATTGGCAGAATTAAAGCAGGGTTGGAATGGCTTCAAAAAAGAGGAATATTAACAATGAAAATAAGGAATTTCAAACTGAATGGATCCGATCCTATCCTTCACTTTAATATCGAGTTTGTCTGGGCTCCCTTTGTCTCATTTGCAACAAGAAATTCACCACCAAAAAGTGTAATTAAAAAAAAAGCCTCTAATTTTTCCAAACAGCGTCCCAGCTGGAGATACCAGAAAAAAAGCCGAGCAGGCGCTACTAGGCAAAGCAGAGCCAAGTAAGCACACATTCGCTAAATGGCTGAAATCACCAGGTTCGTAACTGTGGCTAGTTCTGTGGCAACTCAAGAGATTGTGAAATGAGGAAAGCCATGCACAGATGGCGCATATATAAAAGAGGGCTTTAGCACAGTATCAGAGCAGCTGTAGAGTGATTTCAAAAGCAGCAATGAAATTGTTCAGAATCTAGTGTCCTCCCGAGAGAGAGAGAAGTAGTAGTAGTTCAGGACTGAAAGTCAGGATGACAATGATACAACTACACATGTAAAGTGTGAGGAAATAGAATATATAAAAACTTCGTGAAGGTCCTGCAGTAAACATGTATTACGTTACAAATCACACGCACCCTTCTTAAAATAAGGGTTACAAAAAGTATAGTTTAACATTATTTGGTAAGGACCACCTCGTATTCACATGCATTGCAGCTCTTGTATTACTGAGTAGTTTTTTTTTTTTGTTTTTTGTTTGTTTTTTTACCAAATTTGAAAAAATGGCTCTTCTTGCTATTTTGGTTGCCAATCCCTGGTCTGTACAGACTGCTGAGTGAACATTTAACAATGAACTTAACCGTTCAATGACGGACAGACATATGGCAATCTCAAGATACTGCTTACTATTTGGGTTGGAAGGGTTAGATTACCATTGGTAAATGCTGACAAATGTACAATTACATTTGTACATTTGTACATTTGTATTTGTACACAAATACACACAGTAACCAAAGAAAATGCATATGCACTGATAGAAATTTAGAGCTTTGCAAAGTAAGACAAATACTGCTTGAAAAGTCTGTGGAGTGTGATTTCAGGCTATTTCCTTTGTATTTTTTGTGAGGTGATGTTCACAATTTGTGATTTAACTGTTACGAAGTTTTAAACTTTTTGAATTTCAGCAACTATGGTCATTTAGTAATTATTTTCACATACCCCTGCCCCCTGGGGTTTGACAACTCATGATATAGTGTAATGGTGAAGATTTACATCCATCAAAATAGGAAAAAATGCTTACAAAGATCAATATATGTCAAAATTACACACAAATAAAAATTGAATTCTGGCCAGCATCATTAGCATTATGTAAAACTCCAAGTAACTAATTTTAATATCTTGTAGACCCAGCCACCATGGTGCTGTTGGATTTTGTCAGAAATCTAGGTTCTTAGCTCGCTGGGGCAGAGCCTGTGTGGTCATCACTTTTTTGTATGGTGCCCAACACAGCTGGGCAGAGGAGCTACTTTGATAAAAGGATCACACCATTCAAATGCTGCAGTTTTGGTAAAGGGCTGAGTAAAGGGAATGCCAAAAATATTTTTAAAAGCAAAATGGCATCACGTTAGGAGGCGCCTGAGTGGCACTGACTTCCCTGAGTTCACATCAAGCAGCTTGTGTGTTGTCAATCACACCAAAGAGTTCATGCACCATTTTGGGATGTTAAAGCGGTGAAGCATGAACTATTTTAACTTGGCGCCTGCTGCCAGGTGCCATTGCTGCAGCTGGATAACCAGTTAGCCTCGTGCTTGCCAGGATGCTCGCCAATTAATGGTCCTGTGACACCCAACCAGGTCTGAAGCGGTAGCCACTATAGCAAACTAGCCACGTTATTCTGAAAATATATTTATTGTTCAAGTCAAGTAGCCACATGATACTGTGTTGGACACCCTGGGCTTAACTGTTTAATATCCTTCGTAGGATTCCCAGCTTACACTCTGGTTTACATACCACCAACCCTCATGAAATAATCTATTTGCTTATATTTATTCACAAGGTCTCCCAGGAATCTTCTGTAAAACTGGCAGACCTTAGTTGTCAGCAGGTGGGACCGAACTCACAGCCTTAAGGGCTAAAGCGGCATGTCTCTATAGCATGAGCTAAAAGCCACCTGCCTCTTAGCTCAAGCTTTAGAGCAGAGACTTGTCAGTGGCCTCGGTGCCTCTGGGTTACACTTAAAATACAGACACATCATACGTAAAGGCAATTTTGTTTCCCAATTTTTAGCCTGTTAGAACAATGCCAACGTATCATGGACTGTTCTAATCCAAACAATCACATCGTATTTATATAGTCTAGAAGATGGTGATAGAAGGCTCATAGAACCCCTTTGTCTCTATCCCCCTGAGGCAGGATTGTTTGGGATTCTTCCCAATGGTTTGATGAGCTTAGTATTAAATGCCCTAACAGATCTATTAGTGGGAGACAATTCTGCAAGGGTACTCCACCTCCCTCAGCACCACATGCCTTCAGACACCCCCTCCACACTCCTCTGAAAGCTCTGTTCCCACCTTCCCAGGCAAACACTTCCCAACAGACTCTGCCCCTCCCTTCCTAGAGCACAACCCTGATCCTTTTACCACTCATTGCAAACTCCCTCTCCACTTCTGGACAAAGACTGCAGATGCAGGGTTGGGGGGATACTGATCTGATGTGGGGGGTGGAGTTGAAAAGGTTGGGGACAAGCAGAGTTCCCTGTAAGCAGGCCGCCCGCATGGCCGCCTAGGAGAGAGTCAAAGGCTGCCCAGCTGATTGGCACCATGGCTTCCCACAAGCCAGCAGCATGTACTTCCATTGGTGATGCACATCTGCACATGCAATTTATTCCACCCATGGATGGAAAAATTAGAGGGAACATTGGAAATACGTATAAAGAAACTGGGAAGGAGATTAGCAGGGTTGCAAAGAAGACAGTGTTTGGATTGTGTGTGCATCAGGAATAGAATGGCATGGACCTTCCCAAGAGAGATGGCCAAAACCCTATAACTTGGGACATTTAAGACTAGACTGGGCAGATTACTAGAGCCCTGCACAGATACAAAATTGGGAACTGCATCTAGAAAAATGATCCACAGATATCTGCATCCACATCTGCAGTTGCAGATACCCATGGGTTTGCTTTACAGATTACTAGAAACGGCACTGCAGAGAGCTTGCATGGGAACTGTGTAAAAAACCAGCTCAGTTTGCCCTGGGACATGTGTATGGTTCCTATTGCCTTTAAAGGCGGGATTTGATCCTTGTCTGGAGCTTTTCCTTGCAGTAACCACAAATAAAATCCATGACATTTACACAGCATGACTGTTAATATAATTGCAGCATTTTTATTTTTCCAAGATGACACCTTCGCCTCTCGTAAGGATGGTGACTGCCAGCTTGTGTTGTATTAAACAAATACAATTAAAACCCCACTAACACATCCTCAATGTCTGCGGCCAAAGACAGTCTACACTTGCTTAGCAACGTCTGTGTACAGTCAATGGGTCATTTTTACAATAGCAAAAGACTAAAAGCTAAAAAATACTCTGGAGCCGAGAAATATACAGTACACTCAATAACAAAATATATATATATATATATGTACTAGAGATGCTTTAAGGCTGTGTACAGTTTGACTGAAGACAATGTGAGGACCTTAAATCAGTCAGCAATGAAGGAAATGTGTGGGGAAAAAATGCCCTAAAGTCAGAAAAAGCAGCAGCAAATGTCCAGAAAGGCTTTCTTGATGCTTCTAAAGAATAGTTTTTCAGTGAAATACACCCTCTCTCTTGACAGTGCGATGTGGGGCTGATTTCCCTTTTGCTCATCTTGGTTTCTCTGTCCCCTCACCCCTGTGGTGCTTCGTTGCTGCTCACTGAAGTCCTTGGTGAGTCCGCCTCTCCTCCAGCATTCTGCACACCCACATGGAGACAACTTCAGCATTCCCATCGTTGTACTGCATGATGAATGGGTGGCCCTAGGAAACGGGAGAGAAGCAGATTTAGCTGTAATAGTCGAGTCTTTTTTAAAGAAAACTTTTCTTTTCCTTTTTCCCCCCCTTCTTCAAATTTCCTGAAAAATAAATCGGAATCTCGTTAGGTTCTCAGTTTTGGAAATGTTCCTAACACAATATAAACACACCCTGGGAACTCGCAGCTTTCTCCAGTCACATCTAATGAAGAGACGCTGCTAATGCATGTCCCATCTTTTCTCCTGATGTCTGGATGGAAGCACTGCCTGATTATTTTTCGTTGGTTCTGACAGCCTCTTGTCATGCTGTGGGACAGTATATATACACTTGTAGAAGGGAGAGGGGTTCTCAGTTTATTATTTTTTAACAATTATAATGCCGTGGGGCCTTGATGCCTCCTCTAGATGGGCCCCACTGTGCTCCGCAGAGCCCTTGTGGATACAAAATTTGTATCCATAGTTGCAAAAATGAGGCGTGGATATCTGCACTGAGCCGCGGATGTGGCTACAACGCGGATATCCGCAGATTTGCAGGACTCTAATGTGCGGCATGATACAGATATATGCTAAATGACCGCCTCTGCCACAAAGAGCCTACAGTCTAAAAGATAAAACAGAACAATCTTAACAATAGGCAAAGGGGAAGGAGATATCAAGGATGGGATACTACAGACCATCTGTTTGCCCAGTTCATAGCTGGTCAGCATCAACAACCACACCGTGTTTGCCTATAGTTTCGTAGTCCCTTAAAATCACCCACGTTGGAAACTCCAGCCAACCGCCATCTACCATAGAGCAATGCTCCTGCTTTCACCGGGCCATGGCCTAGTCTACTAACTGGTTTGTTAATCTGTAGTAGAAAACTTAATTTTATTTGCAAAACAAGACTCCCAGCATGTTAACAGATCTGTGCAAGTTCCGTCCTTTCTTTATTGCCCCGACCCCAACTGCAGACTGTAACAAGGGTTGCTTAGAGAGCACTGGCCAAAAAGATCAAAACCCTAAATCTCATCAGAGAAGGAAAAAAAAAAACCTGCAGCATTTTGCAAAGGTGGATCTCTGCTGCCAGCTATGAGTGGGAGGAATGTGCTCTTCTTCTCCAATTCAAAGCAAACCGAGAGCTCGTTGCAGTGGTCTCAGCTCGACGCAGTGCAGGCAGCCGCCGGACAGTCTCAGTCAATACAGACCAGTCTTAAATATTGGCACCTTTAGCATCCTTGGGGCCTGGGCTGAGCACAGGCTGCTTGTTGGTCGGGGGAGGAGGACATCACCAAATTCCTGTCAATTACCATCTGAGACGGGAGATGAGCTCGGGTGCCCAAAGAGGAAGGTTGCCCCTTAGCCATACACGCTCCCAGTCTCCCAGCGTCAAATGATTTCACTGTGCCAGGCAGGGAGAACTGCAGGAGGCACAGAGGGAACCAAATGGACCACAAACCGGCTGGGAAACCCCTCTGGAACGGCAGGCACAGGAAGTAGCTCTCAGGCATACATGGTGCTGCATGTTGCAGATATCTAACCACAGTTTTCACTGGTGAGGATCCAGGCAGATGACCATTTGTAGGCATCTTCCTTCTGAGGTGAATTCCCATGGCCACGTTAGGGAGTTGTGTGTATAACACAGTGCACATTGACACAACAATGTAGAATAGCCTTACAGGCATAAGCAGAATAAAAACGAAGTGACAAGCTGTGACGAAGTGGGGTGTGTGGGGACTTTATTCCTCAGGTTAGTTTGCATGTGTTTCCTGATGCCCTCTAGTAAAACCAGGTGCGTGCCTCAGTTTCCCTAAGTTTCCTTTGGCACAGCATCAGTGCATAGTGGTAATGGAAGTTCCAGTGTGATGATGTCTCACACGTAGACAATGGACATGTTTGACCTTTGTCACACGGTGAAAACCTTTGTTCCCTGGCAAACAGGACAAAGGAGGGAGGAGGGGCTTGGGTGGTTTGAATTGGAACTGGACAGTTGGAAGGCAGTCTCTCTGGGCTCAAGAGGGACAAAGGAGACCCCCTGCCCTGGCCTTTGGGCCCCTCTTCCCAAAACTGATTGTACTGACTGGTTCTAGTTTCTCTGCTGACAAGTCTGTTCTATGCTTTGTTTCTGTTGACTAATAAACCTTCTCTTCTCCCAGCTGAATCAGAGAGTCATGTATGACTGCGGATGGGGTGCAGGGCCTGGGGACCCCCACACTCTGTGACACAAGCAAACACACTTCCTTTTGGCTAAACAACTCCCATACACGTTGATACAGGAGAGTAAGGAGCTGAGGAACGCTACTACTAAAGCCAGGGCTTGGATTTAGTCATCCTTGGAAAAACTGAATTATATCCTATTAGCGCCTCACGGTATTTCTCAGCTCCTCTCTGTGACAACGTACATTACTTATGGTTCGGGCCTATGACCATCTGTTCCACCTTTTAAATAGTCATTTGTACAAAGAAATTTTCCCTCAAGTGCTGATGCAGTTGACTCGCCTGAAGGTTTGGTCGGCGATGTCTTGTTTTTAAATGAACTATAGCATCTTCCCTGCCTCGTGCAGTTCTCATTTATCGATAGGCAATCTCCTTAGTCCAACCACAATCAGAAAAAAGCAGCTCTGTTCACACTCTGAACTACTGTGTCTATTGGCAGAGACCATCACTTCTGCCACAGGATGTTGTGGTTTTAACATGGGGCCACAAAGCCATGAGAGAGGACCACAGCATTCCTTTGCCTGTGCCCTTGCCCTACAGGTGTGGAAGGCTGTCGCTGTAACTCACTGCGTGACCCAGTCCCTGGGTCACATGCTAGCTCAGAGTGCTGTGCAAATTCCCCAGACAATGAAAATAGCTCCAGAACGTTGAGTTTTCATTCTGACTTGCTCAGCGAGTCCCCAGGTCCAACACACCAGGGATCAAAGGCCACAGGCACACACAGAATGACTGTTTGCAGAATACGATGTAGGCGCTGAGGGCTGAATGCAAACACAAAAACGTACTGAAGGCAGTGGCGACTGGTGCAGAGGTTCTGGGGAGGGGGGAGGCAGCCCACTGGCCACATGCTCCTGCCCTGGTCCCTCTCAGCCCATGCCCTACCCCATCCTGCCTATACCTTTCCCCTCTTGCCCCTGTTCTGCCCAGGCCCCACCTTCTCCCTGCATCTGCTCCACTCCCTCCTCCTGCTCCGTCCCCACAGGCCTCTTTCTGCCGAAGCTCTGCACTGCTTCCGGTGAGTGCGGAGATGGTGTGGCCCAAAAGTAACATGAGCCAGGAAGCTTGCGCTGCTCTTAGGTCATGCCACTCTGAGGGAGAGGTGGGATCACCCCCACCCAAAACTAGGGGTGCATGCAGACCACTGTGCACCCTGACACGTTGCCCCCCAATGAAGGCGAGCGAGCTGCTGCCAAAGGAATGAAAACCTTGTACAAGAGTAAGTAAGAAACGCCAAATGTACCAGCTCTCATTTTTATCAGAGGCAACTGGAGCGGGTGAAGGAAGATCTTACATCCATAGCGCAGGCCAACCTGTGACTTGGGCAGCTACTTCATTTCAGCTTCCCTAGATTCAATCCTTCAGCGCCTGAAGTGCAAGAGCCCTTCCGGAGGAAACAGAAACGTGGACTACAGGTTCAGCCAGCCGGCTGCGCAGCTCCCAATCTAGGATGTTTCTGGAAGTGGCAGGAGGCCATCGTCCTCCACATCTCCAATGAATTAAAGCCCATAGAAATCCAGTACCCCAAATGTACAAATGATAGAGAGAACCATGGCCAGACAAGACTGCCAGAAAAACCTCTGCACAGAACTGCTCAAAGGCAGCCCAGTTCTCACCACACCAGTCCAAGAAACAGCAACTCCCTCGTCCAGAGATACATATCCTGAAATCTGCAAGTATGGAGAAACACTTGTGGCCCTCATCAGTGTAGACAGACAACGTCAAGCAGAGCCCGGAAGAGAGTGACTTAATGGCAGTGAGGCAGGCGGGGAACTAGAAAGGATCCACTCTGAGCATTTTGGAAAGCAACTTGGGTTACGATGGCACCAGATGGAATGTTAAGGAAGCTCTGGGGTAAACAGAATGCTGCTAAAGCTAACAGCACCAGCCGAAGCAATAAAACACTCCAGGGCCAGCAACATCAAAACTCCACAAATAAAACATACTCAGTATCTACAGAAAATGTGGTGGCTCAGTAATACGCCGCTGCTCGTCAGAGCAGTTTTGAGGCTGATGGAAAGCTGGGCTGATCTTACCAAACAAAGCATGAGCTGTGCAGAGAGCCCTTTGAGCAGTTCCCAGGTGCCAGCCGCCTTCCCAATCAAGCCATTTTGGATGGGTCTGAAGAGCCTCTTGGCTTAAAGAAATTGGGCACTTCAGGAAAGTGAGTGACTAGACTGAGCCTGGCCTGGGGACGGGGATATGGGACTGTGATGTAAGTGCCAACCCCAAAGAGCTACAGCCAGTTTGTTTCCCTGAGGTGAATGTTTAGTGCCGGTGAGAGCATTGCCCGACTGACAGCCTTAGAGATGGAGCTTCTGTGGTCCTACACGGCATGGGCCAAGCTCGGATTTGGGAAAGACACAGGAGGAAACACAGCTCCTGTTGGACAGACTTGCAGTGTGGACACCACAGCCAATCATGTTCCAGCAGCTCCACGGGGCGGGGGACCAGGGAAAAGGGGGCAGCGAAACAGCTGGCACGACCCAAGTCCTGAATGTGAAGAGCAGCTCTCCCTTCACAAAGAGTGCGATATTCCAGTTCAAAGCAGGGATGGGTCCTCAGGGTACTGTTGGAGAGAGGCAGGCAACATATCAGGACAGCAGCAGCATGGTTCAACTTGGGGATGCTGTCACATTACTGTCAGGATCAGATCAGGTTCTACTGAACTCAGGGACCTTTGAACCAGCCTCGCACGCTGGCTGAAGAAAATGTACCAGGAGTGCATAGGCCACCGCTGCAGCTGGGGAACCAACGAAGTTCACAGCTCAATCCCCGGGCAGTTCTGTACAGGACCGGATGCATGCTCCCAAAGGCGGGGAAGCCAGCACCCTCCTGGACCTGCATTTCTGAAGAGGGCTTGCTGTTTCAGTGTTGCTGTACAGTTCTGGTGGAAAAGCGTGAAACAGCAGAGCAAGAGGAAGACAAAGACACTGAATAATCAAGCTAACCTCATCAATAGTCAGTGGGGAACCAGCTTTTATTTCCTTCATTCTCAGAGGCCCCATTTCCACTTAAAATGGTGAAGGTTGAAGTAACATGGTCCACAAACTCCTCAACAGAAGGCGGAGGTGTAACAGGGAAGGGGGAAAGGACCGGAGCAGCAGGCACAGGTGGACACAAAATGGGACAAGCAGGTGGGGGCCAGGAGAGAGCCATGATGCCCACCATCTAAAAATGAACAGGTAGGAGAAAGTTAACAAAAAGGAGACTTAAAGACACAGCCCCACAGGTATGAAAATGCAGCACATTTCGGGACTAGTGAGGAGGTAATTTTGCCGGTCCACCTAGCAACATCCACATCAGCTTCTGCAGACAGATATTCTATAACCAACTGTCGGTGTCCCCATACCCAGGGAGACCAGATGTAGTAGGAAGTTTTATCATTGACAATCACATGCACTGCCTCCTGTAAACGATTCTCTCTTCTCTGGTTTTCCAAACTTCAGGTCCTTCCTGGTAGAATGCCTAGTTCACTACAGCCAGGGCTGGACTGACTCTTTGGGGGGCATGGGGCTATAAGATTTTGTGGGGTCCCTGGGCTCTGGGCTGGGGCCAAAAATGAGGGTATCAGAGTGTGGGCAGAGGCAGGGGGTTGGGTGTGTGAGGGGACTACAAGCAGGAGGTAGGGGGTTGGGAAAGAGTGAGTGTGGAAGGGGGCTTAGGGTGGGAGGTCAGAATGGAGCGTGGGGCCTGGGGGCGGGGTTAGAGCATGGGAAGAAATTCAGGGCTAAGGCACAGGCTGAGGTCCGAGGTCTGAGTGGCTTGGGGTCGGAGAGGGAGCTCAGGGCTGGGGGGCAGGGCATGGTGTCTGGATGTGAGTTAGGGTGCAGGAAGGAACTGAGGGCTGGAGCATGGGATTGGGGTTAGTGGTGATGACCTCGGGTAGTTACTGTTTGGTAGCACAGCCTCCAGGAAGGCAATAGGCAGGTGGCTCTGCACACTGCCCTGCTCCCACCGGCAGGCACCACCCCCACAGATCCCATTGGCTACAATTGCTGCCCATGGGAGCTGTGGGGGCAGAGCCTGCCATCGAGGGAACTGCGCAGGCAGAGATTCAGGCAATTGCAACTTCAGCCTGGAGAGAGAGAGAGAGAGAGAGAGAGAGAGAGGTGTGTGTGTGTGTGTGTGTGTGTGTGTGTGTGTGAATGGCAGTGACAGAGCTGCGCCCCTGCTCCGTCAGGCTGGGCCACAATACATAGGCTTTAGTGGCTGCTGCCCAAGGCTATGGGCCAGGGTGCCCCACAGCAGGAGCTGCATTTGTAGCTTCTTTTTGTGGGGTCCTGGGCTGCAGCTCCTAAAACCCCTTTTTCAACCTGGCCCTGACCACAGCCAGTCAGGCCAAGATGGAGCTTTTAAATCCGCAGTTTCCTCGCCAGGTGTGAAAATCCCGTTCTCCAGCTCATTGCTCATGGGCGGATAATGGCCCACATGGCTGAAGGAATTTTTTTCAAAGATTTGAAACAATATTCGCTTCTGAGCTCCACAAAACTTCTGCCACGGCAGCTCACAAAGGTACAGTGAGGAAAAGAAAAGCGCATTAATACTTTGCACCTCTACAGCATTTTCTGGGGCTCTTCACAAACGTGAAGTAACTGAACGTTCTCCTCTGAGCCAGGGAAGCCTTACACCCTTTCTTCACAGGCGATGGCACTACAGCCTCTGGCCCAAAATAAACACAGAATGAAAGTCATCTGCATGTGGAGGGCAACACCATGCCTAGCCTCTAGCCAACACTTAAGACCCATTTCCCTTGCAATGAAGCTGAGGTGAAACAGAACCCGGGTATCCTGGTTCATCCCTTTGTTCTACTTTCTAGTTAATGTTCTTGTGAGGGAGTGGAGGTGGGAGGGCCTGGTGTCCCAGGGCTTAAAGAAAGCCTCTAGGCCCAGGCAGCTCCGCCCTGCTTTACCTGCAACCAATGCCAGGCCTGCTGGGAGGAGAAAAGGAAGGTGCTTGGCTCAGGTTGAGGTCGACTAGCAAGGTAGCAGGAGCCGGTTCAGCAATTGAAGGGCATGAACCAGAGCCGGTCTGCCCAGTAGCCAAGGGAGCAAGTAAGCTCACACCCTACCCCTCTGGGAAAAGGGGGGAACCTATTGGGAAGTCCCAAATAAAGGGAATCTGGACTCTCGGGGCCATGCCCCAAACTTAAGGACTTGATTAGGGACTGGTTGGGAATTCCTGGGCCAGGAGCACAGAGGACAGGGGACCAGCACCCCCCCTTTTCTACCTGCCTACTCAGTGACCCAGCCACTAGGCCACTCAGCTGCCTGGGACCTGGCCACAGTTCTCCTTCACCTAGAGAATTTAGAACTAAAGTGCCTGCAATCAAACTTGCTTTCCACTGCTTTTCACAGGGGTCTAAAGGGCAAGTCCTTCATTTTATTTGAGGGCCCTGGAAATGCTACCTGCCATTTCAATCTTCCTGAGTTTATTCTTCCCAAATGCTGCACGAATAGCTGTCCCCCCATTTCAATTACCAACACAAAACTGCTGTCCTCTAGCCATTCTAGATTGTGCACAGCTGCCTACACTGGTCAAGCAGCTATCCATCTTTCACCTGTGCAGAGTAGAGAAACTGGTCAGAAAATGGCCCATTGAGACAAGAGACTATGTCTAGACTCTTGAGTAATTCATTCTAGACCTTTCAGTTGCCTCTTTTGGCCATGGTGGCTCGTAGTTCAAAGCTAGGGAAAGTCTAGAGCATTGGTGTCCAACATGCTAGCCGCTAGCCACACGTGGCTATTTGGCCGGTTGAGTGTGGCTACCTGGCTTCAACAATAAATATATTTTCAGAATAATGCGGCTAGCTTGGTAGGACAGTACCGTTTGCGATAGCTACTGCTTCAGCATTGTTTGGACACCACGGTCTAGAGAAAGAGATGGCAACATTTTAGCACTTGACTGCTCAAGGCATCATTCATACGGATGGTTTCTTTTTCTTTCAGCCCCCAGCTGTTAGAAATACATTTGTTCTGGAGTTGACAATGTGTGATCAGCACTGAGCTAAAGAGAGCGTGCATCCCTTTCCCTGTGTTATATGCTGCGTCCAAACACTGAACATATCTTGCATAATTGAGTTTGACCTGAACATTTGCAGAACTATTTAAAAATAACTATTTTTTTCCCCATCTTTTTTTAATTTGAGGCTAATCAGGGAAGAGCATGAGCAGGAGGCAGGAGACTTTGCTTCTGGCTTTTCATTCCCAGCTCTGTTGTGCCCATTTCTACGTGACCTTCACAAAGTCACTTAATCTCTCTGTGCCTTATGTGTAAAATGGGGATAATTATTTGACCCTATCTCACAAGCACATTACAATGTTGAATTCATTAATGCTGGTAAAACACTCTGAGATTCTTGCCTGGAACCTACAAGAAAAGGGTGAAATCTCATTATACACTTAACCTGAATGTACCTTCCCTGCCTTTTAAACAAACCAACCACAAATAAAGTAACAAAACAGAAGTCAAGGACTTGAGTGAGACCTAGGGGGAAAAGCCAAGAACCCATCGCCATGGAACAGCACACACATTGGTCCAATAAAAAAGAAGCTATTAAGCAAAGAATCAGCTTCTTCCATGAATCTCTTTGATGAGAGACAGGCTCCCTGCAGAGGAAGACATCTCAAATCGATGGTACTCTTGCAGTTAAAGCTACCTACTCTGTGCAGTGGAAACCAGCACGGTAGGCAGAGTTTAAATCATCCGCTGTGATGTTTTTCAGATATGTCCTTATGTGGAGGCTGTTCCATATTGCAGAATCTTAACATGTTTCAACAACAGTAGATCAAAGTGCTCTATGGAACTTTTACTACACTGCCGTAGGGCCCACACAGACACCTAGCATGTGGTTGGCTAGTTATAACGCAGCAGACACTGCACATTATTTCACTGTATAGACCAGTCCATAAACCCTACATTTTCATACTGCTTTGCATCCCAAGAATAACCTGAACTTGAAATTATCTAGCCTGCAATGTTTAGAATTTTTTAAATGACAATATTCTATCCTGGATTTTCCTTAAGCTGTAGGGATATTTTTAACTCAACCCTTAATTTTATTGGGTGTGAGAATTTCTTCTAGTTTGTGCTATTATTTGTTTTTTAATTTCAAACTTATTGACAGCATAGCCTTGGAAATGCTTCACTGGTCAGTCCAGGGCTTTGAAACTTTATGTTGGTCAGTCTCTGCTTCCAGTGAGAAAAAACTTGAAGTTGTAGCCTATCAGGCTAACCTGCTTGCTTGTTTACAGATACACCTATTATCTTATGGTTTAATTACTTGTTTCAGTGTAGTGGGTTTATAGGCCTGTATTACAGTAATTTGGCTGTAATGCAAGCAACCTATGGGTCATATGTCAATTTAAAGGCAAAGTCAGTATTTTTGTCTGGGACCTTTCACTCATATAGCATAGTTAGCGGACACGTCTGGGAACTTTCACCCACACAGCAAAGACAACCTGCATATATCTGGAACCTTTCACCTGGATAGATGGCAGTCAAATAGCGAGACTTTTCATGGCATCGCTTCCAAGAATAGCTTCAAATGTAACAAGTACACCACAAGAAGAACAGAAATAACATTGGTCAGAAAGATGTAATATCATTAATATGTGCGTATATGTCATCAATAGGTACAAACATGTCATATTCATCCAGCCTATGGAGTAAATGTATCCTGATATTTTGTGGATGAGGAAGTTAAATTTGGGCATAGAAAGAGCGCCCCAGCACCTAAGCATGTAAAACAAGTGCCCGGAGCGTTTAGTAGGTTGGAGAGGGAGAAGTTAGGGAAAAGAAGCAGAGGAGAAAGGAAGAAGAGGAGGTGGAGTTAGGGTTTAAGATTAGTCTCTAAACTTTTGCCTTTCTTAATTCAATCTAGATTTAGGTCAGCCAGTTAGATAAACTAAGTTAGCTTCAATAAGCTCTTAGCATTAGATTCTGCACCATCCACTTGAGACCTGAGAAACCTGTATCGGAACTGTCGGGGCACACTGCAGGCAAGGCTCATCCTTCATCTTGTATCCAGTGTATCAAGAACGGGTGTGAATATATTAACCACCACTTACAGAAATCACACCCTCTATATCTTAGACTAATAATACTGCATTTGTAACTCATTCATTTTACCACTCAAATGGCTATTTGATTTCTATTCCATATATTTTAATATAGTTTTAAAACTATTTTGTCTCTGTGTAAACATCCCATCATACCCCGCAAAGGTCCTCTGCATATTCTGTGCAGCCTGATTTTGGGACTAGAACCTTCTGTTCTGATCAGTTCAATGGATGAGCTTACAACCCAAATTATCCCAATTCATAATATTTATCTTCCTTAAATATTATGGAAACAGCCAGCCAGCCATGCCAACTCAATCATAACCTTTTTGTTGGGGTTGGCTACATTAGCTGGGGAGAAAGGGAGGGATGGATTTGAAACGCTGTGAGACATACAACTGTACACTAACACACAGTGTAGTAATCTATCAAAGACAGCCTCTGCCTACTCAGGGACATGCATGGAGTACAGGTGAAATACAAAATAAGCAAAAGCACCTGAATTTAACTGATCAGCCAAAGACTCATCAGGGAAAACATTTTAAAATTCCTAACCCCTCCCCCACCCACCACCCCAAAGCGACTGCAGTCGCGTTCTAATATACTATTTGCAATAATGTTTTCATAAAGTCACCTTCAACATTTTGCTGCTACTCCTATATCCAACCTCCTGTTTCCTTGTCTTTAGATAGCAAGGGACCGAGGAGAACATCCTCATAATCCAAAATGGGTGGCCCGGGGATTATCATGTCAGTCAATGAAGCCTTGAATCAGGAAAGAACTTAAGCAAGTGCTGACATCCGATCAATGCACTCTCATAAACTAAGACCTTCAACAGGAGACTTTGTTGTAAAGTGGAGATAAAGACCAAGAATGGATTGCATAAATTAAACTGAAAATTACTACCTCAGAAATGTAGCTACAGTGCCGGCAGTCTATGAGGTTCTGAACGAGCCCCATGTTGTTTGAAAGAGATGGGTTTCATTTGTTCCTCTTCACTATCATTTCAAGAAAAACTAAAAACCACCACTGAAAGTGTGCTGTTAAAGAATTCTGGTCACTGAGCAATTCAGCAACAAACAAAAACCACCAGCATCAACATAGACCACTTTAGCATGGAGGAATATGTTCCAAAACAAACCAACCCAACCTGCTGTACTTAAATATTCGGTTATTGGTTTATTCTGTTTCTCAAGGTAACGGTGAAGAAAACTAAATGTACAGAAGCTTGAAATGTGTTTTTAGTGCAGTGAACAGTTTTGCCTTTACATAATGACCTGGAGTTATCCGCGTGGGGGCATTTGGTAACTCTTTTGCCACAACTGCTCTGTTTATGACACTAAGAAACCAGCCTTGGTACACTGTGGTTACAAGGCTTCCATTCTGCAACTGGAGTCATGTAGACTAACCATTGAACTTGTATGGATCCAACTCCAACTGGCCTAGGCTATAATTCTCCATCCACATGATAAAGTGGGCAGAGAACAGAACCTGGTTAATTGGCACTAGTGTCTGAGACCACCCACCGCTTGGCAATCAGCAAAAAGGGGACCAGTCTAAAACCTCCCTCACTCCTGCATGCTTTGTTCATGGACGGTTAATGGGAGACTGACTAACACCAGTGACAATAGTCACTGTCCAGAATAATCTTTTAAGGAAAAAAATGGGTGGAGTGGAGAGTCTTGTACCACGAGCCCTTCATCCAACACTGAAGGAACTAATCAAGGGATACGCCAAACTGGAGGTGCTCAGAAGATGGGGCTGTAAAGTACTATAATGAGTCTGCTCCTGTTTTCACTTCACTGTGTAGTTAGGTTTCTATGCACGTTCATTGAAAAGGAGAACAATGTCCTTGTCAATCCTTCAGTGTGGAATTGTAAAACAGGCCACTCCTGTAAGCCCCTTTCAATCAGTAATTCATACATCCCCAAACAGCTAAGCAGCAAAAAATACACAGGTTGCACCTCCTTGGTCCAGCACCCTTAGGACCTGAATGGTCCCGAACCAGGGATTTTGCTGGACCAGGGAAGGTCAATGTTCCCCTGCTATCTGCCGGTCTGCTCTGGGGTTCCGCTCTGGGTCGTTGGCCCACTCCTGGCTGCCAGCAAGACTCCTGCTCCCAGCTATTACTGGCTTCCCACCACAGCAGCTCCCCAGCTCTTGGCCACCTGGCTACTGCGGCCTGCCCCGCTGTCTTCCTGGACCTCCCCAGCTTCTCACCTAGCCTGCAGCTGTCTGGCCCCAGATGGGACTTCCAGCAATGTGACTCACAGCTGGCACCCATTCCTGAGCACTGGGGACCTCTGGTCTGGCAACATCCATGGTCAGGCAGGATTCCAGAGTCCTGGATTTCAGATGTTGTACTTAAATCCCCTCAGAGCCTTCCCATTTGCAACGGCTCAGGAAAATAATTGGGCACTGCATTTGCCAGGGAGCTTTTGCCCATCAGCTTAAATTTGGATCAGAATCTGGTCCAATATGACAAGATCTGTGGCAAAACAACTAAAGCATTCAATGGGAAGTGGGATTTTTTTTGAGTGCAAAGCGTTCTGTACTGAAAAAGGTCAGGCAGGACAGGCCAGGGCTGGCCAGAGAGTGAATGTCAGCCAGCCTAATTTTCTGTGTCAATGCTGAAAATTAGATAAACAATGACAAACCAGGATTTTAAATGGACCTGTCTCATCTGATTTTCTTGATAAAAGGTTCATTTTTCTGCACCTCAACAGATAGGTTAAGTCTTTAAAAGTAAGCACTATTAGACAATGCTGGAAATGGTTTACACATCTGACATGAAAATGAAACAGCACAGAGAGCTTAACTGCAGAACCTTGACAACCAGAGGCAGCTGTACCTGAAACGTCAACAATTTAGCCTGACCAATTAAACAGCTGTTATTCAAGGGAACAGTTCCATAATCGTATTAATCTTTAAATTCACAGATTTGTGGTCATGCCACTCTCCTCCTATCTATACACACAGTGTAAAGATGGCTGTCATGCAAATCATTTGGCTTGCCCAACCAGACAGGGTCCCTTTACCTTCTACTCACTCGGGCAGAGGCCTTTTTATTGTCCGTATGCACTTAGCACAAAGGGGAGCTGGTCCACGGCTGGTACAAATACCTAGAACATAACACCCGGATATTAAGAGTTTGGTGAAATCTCTTTTCTGGAGAACTTCATCACCAAACGCAAGTTACATTTCCTTGCGCAGTCTGACATTGTGTGCAAATGTCCTTACAACAGCCATCTCTTCAGACTGGTACAGCCACAGGCAGATGAAAAGTTAGTTAAAGCCTGTTACGCCTGCTGCCGTGTAGGGCAGCAACAAAGGTCCTCCACTTGTGTCTGTCTGTCTGTCTTTGGCCATTTTCTCCAGTGTGTCCCAGTTGTAGTTCATTCTCTTCATGTCCACCTCAATAGTACGCGACCATGTTGTCCTGGGCCTCCCATGTTTCCATCCTTCAGGTGTCCAGTGAAGTTGTATCTTCACAATGGTGTCTGCCCTATCCATCTCCAGCATCTTCTCATGATGACAGTGGTCATATACTCCTGGTGGCATCGGAGGAACTGGTTGTGGTTGGATACTGTCTTTGGCCAAAAGATCCAAAGTATCTTGCGAAGGCTAGTGGAATGAAAGGACAAGGGCTTAGCAAGGTTGCACTCTGAGCTGTACAGTATTGTTGATATGACACAGCTCTGGTACAGCTTAAGCTTGGTGTGGACACTGTACTGTGTAGATCTTCATACACTGTTCATACTACTGAGGACATTTCTGGCCTTGCTTAGTCTGCTCTGGATGTTGTTCTTGGTGCCTCCATCATGGCGGATGCTGCTGCCTAGGTATATAAAGCTGTCTGTGCTGGTTAAGTCTGCATCATCTACCTAGATTTGGTGCTGGTGAATCTATGTTGAGAATCATAAACCTCTTTTTTTTCTTTTTTTTTTAATTCTTAATCCAACCTAGCATCCAAAGGTGCATAGGCATTGTATCTTCTCCTGCATGTATCAATGGGTGTGGGAAAGCAACGCAAGGTCATCTGCAAAATCAAGATCTTCCAATATGGAAAAGGGTGTCCATCTGATACCCCTTGATGCATCTGCTGTTGTTCTCTGCATCCCCCAGTCAATCGCCATGTTGAAAAGTAGTGCAGATATGACACATCCCTGTCTGATCCCCGTCTTGACTTCGAAAGACAGATAACAGTACCTCAGGCTGCATGTGAAGTTGGTATAAAAACTCTCGATGAGCTAGACCACTTGTAGAGGGATTCTGTAGGCTCTCAGAATGAACCAAAGGCTTTCTCTGTGTATTCTGTCAAAAGCCTTCTCAAAGTCAACAAAGATTTTATGTCCAAATGTCTCTGCCACTCTGTGCACTGCTCTATGTTTTTAAGGGTGAAAATCTATAAAGCTATACATCCCCTTCCCTTGCGAAATTCAGCATGTTCATTCCTCAGAGACTTGTTGACAGCATCTGAGTAATGCTGGATGATGAACTTGGCTAGGATCTTGCTGGGTACAGACAGAAGGGTGATTCCACGCCAATTGTTGCAGTTGCTGAGTGCTCCTTTCTGGGATTCTTGACGGTGACTTCTTTGGTCCAGTCCTTGGGTATCTGATGTCCTTCCAAATTGCTGTAAACAGTGGTTGGAGAATGGTGGCTGCATGTTCTGGGTCTGCTTTAAACAACTCCGCGCTCAGGTTGTCAAGTCCTAGAGCTTTGCTGTTTTTTAGGCGTTTGATGACTGCACTGATTTCTTCTTTCTCCGGTGGAACAATGTTACTATCAAAGTCCTCCTCAGCCTCCTGGATGTCCGCTTCTTGTTCAAGTGGTGGTCTATTCGGAACTTCTCTGAAATGTTCTGTCCAGCGTGTTTCTTGCTTTCTCCATTGTCAATAACTGCCCTCATTTGTCCTTGATGGAAGCACTTATCCTGGCACGATACTTGCCACAAACAAGCTTGGTGATTCTGTACGTGTTTTCTTGTTCCCCTCAATTAGCTGCATCTTCAGCTTTTGTTGCTAGGTCCTCCACGAAAGCTCGTTTGTCTGCCCTCACTAGCTTCTTCACTTTTCGGTTTGCCTCTTTCTAATTCTGCTTGTATGTTTCTTGAATTCTGGCTGATTTAGTGTCTACCAGTCTCTTCTTTATCTCCTGTCTCTTTCCACGTACCAGGCTTAATCCCCTTCTTCCTAGCCTTGAAACCCAGACAAGCCTCGCTGCTCTTTGTGTAGACTGATGCAATCTGTTCCCATACCATGTTGATATTATCTATGATACTATTAGGTACATCATCCTGTATATCTGGCAAAGCTTGGAATCTGTTCCTCAGCTGAATGGTGAAAGCAGTCTTCGTGGTGACATCTCTTAGTTTTTCGACATTGAAGCAGGTTTCTTTGTATGGGTGTCTTAATGCCTGTTCTTCACAGTTTGAGTTTCACAAGTGTCATCACTAGGTGGTGATCACTACCAACGTCTGCTCCTCTCCTCACTTCCACATCTTGCAAGCAGCATCTCCATGTACCGTTGATCATCAGATGGTTGATCTGGTTCTTATCTCTGCCATTTGGTGAACACCAAGTCAGTTTGTGAATGTCGCAGTGTGGGAAGAGAGTTCCTCCGATGACCAGATTGCCGATGGAACAAAACCCTACAAATCTCTCACTGTTGCCATTCATAGTGCCACACTCATGTCTGCCCATGGCCCTGTCTTACTGTGTGTTGTCATTTCCCTCTTTGGCATTCAGATCACCCATAATGATAGCAAGGTCATGGTGTGATGTAGACTCCATTTCTGCCTGAAGCTGCTCATAGAAGGTGTCTTTAATTTCTTCATCATTGTCTTTGGTTGGGGTATAAACCTGGATCAGGGTGATGTTCACTTTTGTTCCTTCCAGTCTAACCCTCACAGGTGTGCTGCTGACAGGTTTCCACTCTAGCACCTTTCGCGCCTGGAGAGGTACTCCAGCATCGCTTAACAGCGTTGAACCAACACGGGAGGTAACAGATACTGGTTATAAGCTCTTGCTCGATTGGCGTAGAGAACGAGCACCAGGGGTTGCCTTCGACAGTGGGAGAAATTGTCGCATCTCACTGGACAGTCATTGCCTGCCTCAAGCTGGGCAGCCCCCAGCCAGAAGGGCACTGTCCCACCACAGTTCACCTGCCTCACTGGGTGCGTGAGGCTTAAGGTTCCCAAACCTCACAAGTGACTGAAATTTGAGCACCAGGCAAACCAATAAAAAAATAAAAAAGAAAAGGAACCCATCGAAGTTTTAAGCTTGCTTGCTGGTCTGTGGGGACCATGCTGACCGGTTTGACTGAAGATCTTCAGGACATCAGCGACACCCGAAAGACCACTGTCATCAATGAGGAACTGAAGAGGCTCCAAGTTGACATTGCTGCTCTGCAAGAGACGCAACTCGCAGATTTGGGATCTCTAAAGGAGAAGGGCTACACCTTTTTCTGGCAGGGTAAAGCCCAACAAGAACCCAGGGAGCATGGTGTTGGCTTTGCCATCAGAAACACCCTTCTACAAATGGTGGAATTTAGTCATGGGCGGATCAGAAAGACTCCTTCAGGTCATACTTCAAACTTGCACCGGTCCTGTCCACCTGATCAGTGCTTATTCTCCAACCCTGTAAGCCGCACCAGAAGTAAAAGGCAAGTTCTATGACGTGCTTAGTGCTGCCATAGCACAAATACCTGCTCGCGAACAACTGTACCTTTTGGGTGACTTCAATGCAAGAGTTGGAGCCAATCGTGACTCATGGCCTTCCTGCTTAGGCCACTTTGATGTGGGAAAAATGAATGAAAACGGACAGCGTCTTCTCGAACTTTGCACGTACCACAGTCTGTGCATCACAAAACACATTTTTCCAAACCAACCCACAGCACAGAGTGTCATGGAGACACCCACACTCAAAACACTGGCATCAACTAGACGTGGTCATCGCTAGACGTGATAACCTCAAAAATGTCCTTCTGACACGCAGCTATCATAGTGCTGACTGTGATACAGATCACTCGCTAGTTTGCTCCAAACTCAAGGTGATTCCCAAGAAGCTGTACCACTCTAAACCAACTGGAAGGCCCCGCATTGATGCCAGAAAGACAGCAAACTCAGAGAGAGCTGAAAAGTTCAGAGAGACCCTTGAGGAGAATCTGTGCAGCAGCCCTGGGGGTGCCAATGTGACATCCAGATGGCAGCATCTGAGGGATACAATTTACAACACGGCCTTGTCAGTGTTTGGAAGAAGAGCCAGAAACACAAATGACTGGTTCGAAGCTAACGCCGATGAGATGATTCCAGCCATTGAAAAGAAGTGCCGCTGCACTCCTGCAGTACAAACGCTCACCAAGCCAGAGTACCCTGCAAGCACTCAGAGCAGCCAAAAAACCAGTACAGCAGACGGCCAGGCGCTGTGCCAACAACTACTGGCTTGAGCTATGCAGCAGCATCCAGACCAGTGCTGACTTTGGTAATCTCAGGGGAATGTACGAGGGCATAAAGAAGGCATTAGGACCCACCCAGAACAAGATGGCACCTCTGAAATCCAAATCTGGTGAAGTCATTGCTGACAAAGCCAAACAGATGGAACGCTGGGTCGAGCACTACTCCGAGCTGTACTCACGCGAGAACATTGTGGTTGATACAGCCCTCGATGCCACCGAGCTCCTACCAGTAATGGACGAACTGGACCAGGAACCAACTGTGGATGAACTGAAGAAAGCCATTGACAGCATTGCAGCAGGAAAGGCCCCAGGCCAGGATGGCATACCACCAGAGGTAATCAAGTGTGCCACGGACACCCTCCTGGAACCCCTACATGAGCTACTGTGCCTGTGCTAGATAGAGGGAGAGGTTCCACAGGATATGCGCGACTCTAACATTGTAACCTTGTAAAAAACAAAGGAGACAGAAGCGACTGCAACAATTACCGTGGAATCTCCCTCCTAAGCATCACTGGTAAACTGTTCGCTCACGTCATCCTCAGCAGACTCCAGAAGATTGCTGAGAGGGTGTATCCTGAATCATAGTGCGGATTCCGCGCAGAGAGATCTACCGTTGACATGGTCTTCTCTCTGAGGCAGCTGCAGGAGAAACGCAAGGAGCAGAGGAAGCCACTCTACATAGCCTGCATCGACCTGACCAAGGCCTTCAACTTAGTCAGCAGGGATGGACTGTTCAAACTGCTCCACAAGATAGGCTGTCCGCCACAGTTACTCAAGATGATCCAGTCTTTCCACGAAGACATGAGAGGAACCATCCACTATGACGGCACATTATTGGATGTTTTTAGCATCAGGAGTGGCGTCAAACAAGGACGCGTCCTTGCTCCGACATTGTTTGGGATCTTCTTCGCACTCCTCCTCAAGCACGCCTTTGGATCTTCAACATAGGGCATCTTTTTGTACACAAGATCTGATGGGAAAAACTGTTTAATCTTGCAAGGCTGAAAGCTAAATCCAAGGTGCAAGAAGTCCTCATCAGAGATTTGCTGTTCGCAGATGATGTTGCTGTAGTGTCACACACAGAAGACCAGCTTCAGAAACTGCTGGATCGGTTCTCCAAAGCATGCAAGGACTTCAGGCTCTCCATCAGCCTAAAGAAGACAAATGTACTTGCTCAGGATGTTGCTGACCCTCCATCAATCAGCACTGACAACTATTCGTTAGAGGTCGTCCACGAGTTTGTTTACCTCAGGTCCACCATCACTGACACCCTGTCATTGGAGTCTGAGCTAAATAGGAGGATCAGAAAAGCAGCCACAACTCTGTCCAGACTCAGCGAGAGAGTGTGGAATAACATCAAGTTATACACCCACACCAAAATGCAAGTCTACAGAGCCTGCATCCTCAGCACCCCACTTTACGGCAGCGAGTCTTGGACCCTGTACGCCCGCCAGGAAAAGAGGCTGAACGTCTTCCACTTGCGCTGCCTCAGGCACATCCTTGGAATATGTGGAAGGACAGAGTGTCCAACACCGCCGTCCTTGAACAAGCTGGAATCCCAGCCATGCACACCCTCCTCAGGCAGCAGCAGCTCTGCTGGCTTGGCCACGTCCACAGGATGAATGATGAAAGGATCCCAAAAGACATCCTGTATGGCGAGCTAGCCTCTGGCAAAAGACCACCTGGACACCCCCAGTTGCGCTACAAAGATGTTTGCAAGAGGGACCTCAGGGAGGTAGACATCGAGCCGGACAGTTGGGAGGAGCTGGCAGACGACCGCAGCAGATGGAGGCAGGAACTACACAAGGGCCTTCAGAAGAGTGAGATGAGGATCAGACAGCTAGCAGAGGAGAAGCGAGCCCACAGAAAGCACAGTAAGGACCTGCCAGACACCCATTACACATGCAACAGATGCAGCAAGGACTGTCACTCTCACGTGGGCCTTTGCAGTCACAGTCGATGCTGCAAATGATGATCCCAAATGGAACTACGAAGGGCGCGATCCATAGTCTACGTAGACTGAAGGATGCTGCTACTACTACTACTACTACTACCACTCCTGCTCCTCCTCCTCTAGCAAGAACTTCTCAATCCCCTTATTAAGGCAGATGGAAAGTCAGACATTAATATAAAGCCTAATAAATTAAAAAAACACCCTCCCTCTTATTAGGGGGATTGCATTAGTAGGAGTATTGCCAACCGATCGAAGGAAGTGATTATTCCCCTCTATTCAGCCCCAATGAAGCCACAACTTGGGAATACTGTGTCCAATTTTGGGCCCCCTCCACTACAGAAATGATGTGGTTATACCAGAGAGAGAGAATTTTCCAGACCTGAAGTGGATCCGTCCCATGAAAGCTCATCACCTAATAAATACTTTTTTTTAGACTTGAAGGTCCTATAAGACTGCTTTTTTGTTTTGTGGAAATACTGGAGGTAGTCCAGTGGAGGGCAACAAAAAATCATTCGGGGGCTGCAGCACATAACTTACAAGGAGAAGCTGAAGGATTTGGGTTTATTTAGTCTGCAGAACAGAAGTGTGTGGGCGGGTAGAAGGATTTGATAGCAGCCTTCAACTATCTGAAGGGGGTTCCAAAGAGGATGGAGAGAGGCTGCTCTCAGTGGTGACAGATGAGAGAACAACGAGCAAAGATCTTCAGTTGTGGTGGGCGAGGTCTAGGCTGGATATGAGGAAAAACTCTTTCACTAGGAGGGTGGTGAAATCTCCATTCTTTGAGGTTTTTAAGGCCAGGCTTGACAAAGTCCTGGTTGGGATGATTTCATTGGGGTTGGTCGTGCACTGAGCAGGGGGCTGAACTCCTGAAGTCTCTTCCAACCACAATCTATGATTGTGGTTTATGTTAATGACTGGCTGATATGCAGCACAATAGAAATAACATGACACATCCAAAATGTATGCCAGGCATTTTTTGGCAAAAGAACCACTGGTGCTGGTGTTTACTACTCTGTCACTCGTCTAAAACTCTCTCTGGAAAGACCTTGCAGGACTGGGCCAGGCTCCATTTCTTACAAGCACACTGTCAAAAGATGTATTTTTATTTAAAAATCTGAATTCAGCATAACTAAAAGAGGTCATAAAAGATCCCAACTGTTGCCCTGGTACACAGATTACATAGACGATAGTGCCTATAGACAGCATTTCAAATACAGTTTATTAGTGTGTGATCTGAAAAGGGTATTTTTATCGCATGATATAATGCAATGGGACCTTGGGCACTCGGCAGAAAGACCTTGCACTCAGAAGTGTAATGAACCCCTAGTCCAAAAAACATTATACTGTACATTAACCTATCATTAATGGCACATTAGGGCTGGGGGCATTGCATGCTTGCTGGTCAGGGCTCCATCAGGACAGTATCGAGAAAACCACACAACCTTCACAGGCTTAAAACAAATAGAGAAAGTAAATATTACTGATAGCTACAGGCTGCCTTAAAGGAAGTTCACTCCCCACTTAACATGCAATTTTGATTTTTTTTTTAAAGGAGGAAGAAAACAAAACAGTGCAGCGGCTTATTAAGCAGTAATAGAAATGGTGTTTAAATGCTTTAAAACAATAAGTCAAAGTCGCCACGCTGCATTAACATGGAGATTTCCCTGTTCGGAACATACAAAGAACTGTAGCATCTTTTTAAAAACTCCCCCTTTTCTTTAGCTCATTCCTTATTCACTTTATACTCTTTGGTGTCGGACCATCGCACCTGGCCTGGCCGGGGATTCAGGCAGTACCACCTTTGTCTTCATACACCAGCAAGGGTGCTGTGATTTACACATTATAAAACCACTACGATGTGTTATATTTTTCAAATGATCTTGGACAGATGGGATTTTCCAGTCCTTTTGCAAACCCCTGGAGGCCATCCTGCCCAAATAGCAACCGCTGTCAGGCAAAGGCCAATGAAATCAGTCACCTCTCCAACCCTCTGGCCATATGCTGAGAAAACCTGGTGGAGCCTTCCCTAACTGGATAGCCTAGGAGCAGGACAGACACTTCTCCATGCAACAGCCTGTAGTGAAAGGGCACATGCACTGTGAGTAGAAAGACCCTAAGTCCTAAGACCCAGCTCTTCCTGTGCCTGCTGTTAGTAATTCTGTGCCATTTGTAACCTTCACTATTAACCAAGGCCTCAGACTGTGCGGCATGTAATTATCATTCACATCTTTTGCAAATAGAATAGAAATTGCATACGGCCACTTCAAACCCAGCTGGAAACAGAAATCAGATCTCTAATCGATGCAAATCAATTATCCAGCCACTTGGCTATTCAGAAGGCACAGGCTAAATCAGGTGCTTGTGTAACAAGTTTTTACAGGTTGGCTCTGCATCACCCTCCAGTGGCAAAATCAAGTATAGAAGTTTTGCGTCTGTTACCACTCTCAGCGGTAAAGGTGGTTGCTTGTTACATCCTTATTCAGTTCTGACAGATGACCAAACAGCCAAATTGTTCAGATTGGCTGTGACCATATTCTGCTCTTACAGCCAGGAATAGGCACCAGGAACCCCGATGTCTAGCATTCTCTTGTATTACACACACCTGCGTAAATCACTGGCAAAATGTGTATGTTGCTTTCCTCCATAGGCTGCGCTGCACAGATGGGAACAGACTGTTTCCTGCCATTGCTTCCTTCTGTGGCTTAAAGATCATGTGCTTACATGCTGGTGGTGCCCCATGTGGACTATGGAGTATATAAATCAGTGCAAAGGTTTTGGAGTAATTGTTGGAATTCTTTTGTATTGCAAAATATTATATTTGAAAGTGAATTTAGATATTTTATTAGTATCTGACCTGTATACCTCCCCATATCACAATCACACACCATGTTGGTATCTGACCTGTATACCTCCCCACATCACAATCACACACCGTGTTGGTATCTGATGTGCACACCTCCCCATATTACAATCACACATTGTGTTAACATCTGACGCATATACCTCCCCATATTACAATCACACACTGTCTTAGTATCTGATGTGTAGATCTCCCCATAGTACAATCACACATTCACTTATGCCATACACATATCCTATGTCTAGATGAACCTCATTTTGTTTAATTTTCAGAAAGATCAGTATTTGATTTAACAGACACAAATCTTTCCAAAAAGGAAGCCTCACTCTTTAGAGGATAACATTAACATTGAAGATGTAAAATATTAGGGCCTTGCTAAGGAGCCCCTCATCTATAGCTCACCAGTTTGAATCCAGCCATGCTGAGTACAGCTTAAAAACTGTTCCCATGGTTGGTGGCTCCTTTATGAAGTCAGTTTGGTATGTCTCAGTTCTCAAGTCGTACCTCCGAATGTCAGGGCCATGCTGTATGCTGGACTTAAAGCTATTTGGAGCAGGGGCAGTTTCTTACTGTGTATTTATACAGTATCTAGCACAATGATTGCTATTGCAAGAGCCAGAAGTACATCATGATAAATTTGTGAGAGTTGCCAACACTATCATTGTCACTCACTATTTGAGGGGAAAGGGAGAGTTCATAAAAGAGAAGGAGAACACATACCATCCACACACACTGCCAACCTTGTGCAAAACAAACAAAACATAAGACTTTTTGCCCCAAAACACCTGTAGTTTCTGCTGGCTTCTAGAGGAAACAAGAATGTATTTTATTTACAGACTGGTACATACAGGGAGATTATAAAGCACAATAGCTCAGAGGCATTTCCTGGATACATGGTAAAGCAGGTACATGAGCATGTACATGCCAAATACCAAATGCTGTTGGTCTGCTTAAAGTATCCATACTGCTTCTGCATCCGTTTATTTAGAACAGCTAAATAAACAGCCCTATTCTTCCAGGTGTATATTAAAATGCTGAATTTGTTTGTTGCATGGCCTTCCCAACATACACTGTAATTAAAATGTTGGTTATTAAATGGTTTAAATATATGACAGACAATGCAGTTAAAGCCTACAGTTAGGTCAATATGTGATTTAGATTTGCCATTTAAAAACCCTCATTTAAATTTTGCATACATTAATCACTACCATACTTCAATGTTCTGATATCCACCTGACTACACTATTCAAATAAAACTTGCTGCCCCAGGGAAATCCTACTTATTCTTAATTGTTTCGAGGCTTTGATGGGCTTTTAATCTAAGATTAATTTATGCAATTTTAAATAACTCTTCTTATGATTAATAAGCTTGAAAATTAAAAAGAGTCTAAAGCAATTATAATGAGCATTTGGTCATAACCTCATTAGGAGAAGGAGTGAAGGATACAGCTCTGAAATTCTTACAAGACTACAATTTAAGGTTACTTTCAGGGAAGTCAAACATAGTTCTTGAAATTGCAAAAGCAGATTAGCCTAGGTCAGTGTCAGCACTATGGTCATCCAGATTACCATACTAATGATTTCGTCTCAATGGTGTCAGATAAGATGTTGAAAAGAGGTACCAAACCCGCCCCACCCCCCAGCAAATGAACAATGCTGCAGAGTACTTAAGCCCTTGGAGCTATGTTTTCTATTATCTGTAGTTAGATATCATATGGACTTTCAGAAGTGCCCTGGTCATTTCTTGGTGTTTGTAACTATATGAATCAGCATCTTGCAGAGAGGGTTTGCTTTTCATATGATATAACTAGGTGTCACTAATTTTCCATTGGCCTACGCTTGTCCATGCTCCAACTCATAGAGATTGCTCTAGTTGGCAGAATTTGCCTTTGGAATTGGAAGTGCATCAGCACAACAGATGGTCCTAAAACGGAAGACTTCTTACCTCATAATTCTGCTTTTCTGAAGATCATCATCATGCAGGACACTCCTCAGTCGCATGCCTCCAGGGCAAATCTCATGGAAACCTCCCCTGGATCCTAACATTTTTGATCCTTGTCTACATTGCAAAACCTACTCCCCATGGCAGAGACACACCGACCTGGCCTACACTAGGGGGCAATGTTGACCTAAGAAATGCCACTCCAGCTGCGTGAATAGTATAACTATGCCTTTGGTCAAGTTGCCACAGCATCCCCACTATGGGGAGTCAATGGGAGAAAGTCTTCCATTAATTCCTCTTACTTTTTTTGCTCTGGTGGAGTACTGCAGTCCACACTATCATGAACAGTGGTCGATTTAGCAGGTCTTTCCTCAACCTGCAAAATCAGCCCCCACGAGATTGAGTTCTGCGATGTGGGTCTCACGGTAAGTGAAGACAAGGCCTCAGAGCCTGGGTCAGCTGACTAGATTCACCCCACAGGGCTAAAAATAGCAGCATAGATGTTCCACGGGGGCTGCAGCCTGAACTCTGCAACCTGGTGATAGGAGAGGATCTTGGCTCCTGCCTGAGCCTCTACTTTTAGCCCCATAGTGAGAATCCCATGAACCTAAATCAATTGACTCAAGCTCTGAGACTTGCTGCTGAATGCTTTTTTTTGGTCGGGGGGAGGAGGGAGAATACATATGTACCCAAGACAGCATTAGGTCTCTGTAGAGGCTTCTGAGACTGAGGTAGCCCTGAAAGCACATTGATCTCTTCAGCTGACCTGTATCTGCCTCAGAGGTCAACAAGTCTGAGTTAAAGAAATTTCTTACGTGACTTTCTGGAGAGACAAAATCCAGCAGCAAAAACCATATTGATGGCACCTTGAAAGAATGAGTCCGTTATCCATTTAGATGGGTGACAACTCTAGTTACTTTCACAAAAGAAAAAAGCTTCTATAGTCATGTAGATTGTTTATTTTGATTTCTAATATACATTATTTAAACTTAATTGGCACCTTAGTTAAGAATGGATTCAGTTAGCCATTTTTGATACTGCAGAAGCATAATTTAGAGAGTCCTGACATTTATTTGGCAATGTGGAGCTCATGCCTTGCACAGTAACTTCACTTGGGTAATTTGCTGAAACATCAACTGCCTTCAGCAACCCCTTTGGTGCTTAACTAACAAGCCAGGTGTTAATTGCAGGTAATGACATTTTTCCCAGGGTTTATTGCTTCTTAAAAGACCCAGGCAGCAGAACTACAAGGAGATTAATATGCCAACACTTGATCTGAGCTTCTGCAGACGGTGCAGAGGCTAGAAAGAGTACTGCATAGGAAAAAGAATAGTGGCGTGTAATCCCAGGTAAGGCCCTGATTCAGGATGACACTTCAGGATGCATTGTATTTCTAGTATCTGTCTAGTCCCAAGAGAACTACTTAGGTATCTAAAATTCAGAAGGTGCTTTAGTAAATGATAATGTCTACTGTTAATGGATACATTTCATGAAAAAAAGAAACCCTCTCAACTCATTCCATGATTAGAACAGTTTGACTGGATTTAAAAAAAATCTCTCAAAAGCTTTTGCCATCCAGCTTCAATGAGAAATACAGAACTGCCCAGAAACAAAACTGAAATTAATTAGCCTTTTGTCATGTGCCACAGTGAATGTAATGAAAATAGGAAATAAGTCAGGTTTTTGAAAGCCAGGTTTAATTAGGGAACTGTACATCAGCTTACATCGGCCTAACTGTACTGATTACGCCTCAGCTGGAGTACTGTGTCCAGTTCTGGGTCCCACATTTTGGGAAAGATGTTAAACTGGAGAGGGTCCAGAGAAGAGCAACTAAAATGATGAAAGTTCTAGAAAATATGACCTCTGAGAGAAGATTAAGAGAACTGGGTTTGTTTAGTTTGGAAAAAGAGAAGGCTGAACGGGGACAAGATATTCACTTTCAAGTACCTAAGAGGGCAGTACAATGGGGAGGGAGAAAAGTTGTTCTCCTTGGCCTCTGAAAATAGGACAAGAAGCAATGGCTGAAATTGTAGCAAGGGAGGTTTAGATTGGACATCAGGAAAAATTTCCTACCTGTCAGGGTGGTTAATTACTGAAATAAATTGTTTAGGGTGGATGTAGAATCTCCATCATTGGAGATATTTAAGAACAGGTTATGATCTAGATGGGGCTTGGTCCTGCCATGAGGGCAGTGGACTGAACTCAGTGACCTCTTGAGGTCCCTTCCAGTTCTAGTGTTCTATGATTCTGTGAACTCACTACATGGGTACACTGCAGCATTGGTCCTGGCCATGTAAATCCCCCACTGCACCACAAGAGGCAGAGCACCGAGGCTGACATAGTTAGGGCAGTGCACCATAGACACTGAGTTATTTTTACATCACCCCTCAATGCCACGCAGAACTAGGACCTCAGCACCTGGTACTGAGTGCCCAAGCTGTGAGGGCCAGGAAGGTGGGTACCAGCTGGGGGTTCCATGTGGAGCTGTCTCCCCTGGTTCTCAGCCTTATGTAAATCAGCATAAGTGCTTGTGGTGAGGATAGGCACTGCTGGCAGGATGGTAATGTGGATATGAAACACCACAGCAATTACTGCAGTGGTTGGAGGTCAGTCTAACATAGGTCGACTTAGAGGTGACTGGTGCAGGGATTTCAGCGGGGCACCAGCCACGTACCCCTACCCTGTCCCTGCCTATCTCCCTCCCTGCCGCCGCTGCTCTGCCCATGGATTCTCCCCTCCAGAACTCCGCCCTCTCCCTGCCTTTGCCTGCCTCTTCCTCTGGAAGCACAGATGGGGTGGGGTTGGGGGAAGACACTGAGGGTGCATGTAGCACCTTGTGCAACCCCCACATCACCTATGGGTTGACTTAATTATGTACACTAGACCAGGCCAAAGTCTTTCTATTCTAATAACACAGAGTAAAATTAGTAACCTGGAAGAATATTTGTTTTAAAAATCAGAAACATTCTTAATCTGACACTCTGATGAATGTATATAAGTGCTTGTGGGAATACAAAGTAATACAAGTAAGTATTAAATGGTTCACAGTGAAGACAATGACAAATCATAGTATAGGCAACAGATATAGAATGTGCAATTCAAATGGCTTGAGTAAAGCTACACAGAAATGTGTAGTTTTAGAAGAACCACAGAGCAATGCTACCAATAAAATATCACCACTAGCAACACCAAATGTAACATTTTCCTTTAAAACTACATGAGGCCATTGAAATGACCATTCAGATACTCCTGCGGTAACAAATGAGCAAGGCCATCAAAACGATTTCCATTCTCAGTCCTGCATTTTTGCAGCCGGCTTTTCAAACCAGGCTGCCTGCACAAGAAGCAACACACTCTTTAAAATTAGCGGGCCAGATTGTCAATTGGTGTAAAGAGACACCAGTGGAGCTCTGCTGATTTACAGGAGCCGAGGCTTTAGCTGCACAGCTCCAATTAACTTGTAAATAGGCAGATGCACATTTATGAGACAATGTACTTTTCCATAAAAGTCGCTTGTAGGGCTTTGCTATTACTGCCTTGCTAAACCTGCACATCCTAGTGCTGAAGCATCTGTCTCCACTGGGAGTTAAAGTGGAGAGTTCTGGAGGAAAGGCACACAGCTTAAAAAAATCATCTTTAATTTAAAAATTAGAAACTGGAGCAGGCTGTGAGCACAGAGGTTGATTGAAACAAAATTTAAATTCCTGTCAAGCCCATTTAAACACAGGGGCCCTTCATAGACAATTAGCTGCTCCCTGTGAATGCTGAATAAACTCAGGCCTGGTCACTGTTAGAAGAGAGTCGACCTACTGCGAGGAGTGGGGAAAAAAATTAACTAAAATCAGACTGTATCAAATATTTAGCCTCCCAGTTTGTCACAGGGGTTTGGAAGTGTAAACAAGACAAAAATCGATTCCTTGGTGCCCTCAAATCAATCCCCCAAAATGGTTAGGGCATCTGTTTCTTCTAAATTTTGTTTACTCTGGCAGATTTGCCTTAATTGCAGTTGTTTATCTCTCATTGTCCCCGGGGCCCTAATCTCCCGATTACTAATACTTAACACTCATTTCACATCTAAAGCTACTTCTAATCCTCAACAGGTTTCTGGGGCTCTTAAAATTATTGAAACCGTGGAGACAGGAGACACAGCCTCTTTGTGAAAGGAACATTTTCTTATCTACTACCAGCTGGGTCCAATCATCACCAGGGATGGCTACAACAAAGGTGCTAAAAGGCTCTTTCACAATCACTGCTGCTCTACAGGGAATTCCGTGGATAAAAAAGAGCTTTGATGGAAAAAAAATCTGAACAAGAGGGCTATAACAGTCCAGCCAAATAAAGTTACTGTCATAATCAAATGCTGTCAATCACCATGCAAATCCAATTAAAAAATGCTTCAGCGCAGGACTCAAGTAGAAAAATCTCTTATTTATAGGCATTTTTGTCCACTGTACAAATTAAAATGTGATATTAACTGATTTTTTTTAAAAACAACTTTAGGCCTCGATTCTGCAACTAGATTTGTGCGCAACAATCTGCTGGCATGGCTCCAATTGCAAGATTGGGGACATAATGTATACAGGTCAACAGGAAGTCTTCAGAGGCATAGCCCCATCTTCTGCTTTGTGTATAATATAGAGACACAGACAGATATTGTTTAATTGAATGTTTTAAAGACAGTTATACAAGGTACAAGTTAAAAACAAGGGCACTCTGAATCCAGGGCCAGGTGTGAATTGTGCAGAAATACAGGGTTAGTTTACACAGTTAGGATAAATAACAAACACAAAAAACTGCAGAGAAACTTAGAAATAATTGCAATTAGGTCCAGTCTACTTTTAAAATTTAGATCAACTGACATAACCCTGTAAATTAGTAACAAAGAGAAAGCCGTGCTAGTCTATATACTATCAAAACAAAAAAGCAGTCAAGTAACACTTTAAAGACTAACAAAATAGTTTATGAGGTGAGCTTTCATGGGACAGACCCGCTTCTTCAGATCATAGCCATACCAGAACAGACTGGTCTGGCTATGGTCTGAAGAAGTGGGTCTGTCCCATGAAAGCTCACCTCATAAATTATTTTGTTAGTCTTTAAAGTGCTACTTGTCTGCTTTTTTGTTTTAACATAACTCTGGGTACAGATGTGACCATGGCAATGGAAGAATTCTTCCTCTGATCTAGCTTTTACTGCTCAGGGAGGCGAATTACCTAAGTGGATGGAAAAAAAGCACTTCTGGCAACGTAGGAGGAATCTAACAGCACAGTGGCTGTGCTATTGTAGTGTTTGTAAAGTGGACATTGCCTTTTTCTAAAGCATCCATACAAGGTGCTTGCCCGTCAGACTAAACAAACTCAAGTCCTTGGCTGTTAGTTGTCCAACTCATTTTACTAGAAATATTTACTGAGCCATTTTTGCTTCTTGCCAATTCATTTCTCTCTGTTTCTCAGATTTTTATGCACATCAAAGTCTTGTCTGAGCTACTCCTTTTCGCATTCCGTCAGCAAGTACTAGCCTATTTGGAAGCTATGTGCCATACTAGAAAGAGAAAGATAGAGCCTTGTGTTTTCTGCAGATCTAACAGTCATGCTAACAATGCTGGCAAGTTAACTGTCCCACAAGCTTAGCTCTTCTGTAATTGCTGGATTCAGTGCACTCCTGGAATATACTTCCAGATTTTGATAGGTAATTTCTCAAGTGATTAACAGCGACAGATTTATTTATTGAAGTAGACTAGGGAAGTAGTTGAGGCATACAACCACTTGAAATAATACACAGTTCCCCCACAAGTATGAGCTACATTGGTCAATGAAAATGACAAATGCACAATAAATGACAAAAAGATGTTAAACACAGGGGATTAAATGCTGAAGTTTCACCACTGACTTCAGTAGAGCCAGGATTTCATCCGGAACCTCTAGTCCACAAATGATGAAGCCTGATATCTTAAAAATGTATCATCTTTGTCTAGACTACAATGCCTATACCTGTCCCATTTCCTTAGGAAATTTGAAGATAGGCCGATCACATCTTAAATATGTTTGGTGTCTGCCAGAACTTCTTTGTCATGGTCTGAACTAGGATCATTGTGACAGAATACAGACTAAATGCTTGAAAGCAAAGCCATTTATCACAAATTCAAGCATCAACAATTTTACACAGGACCAATCATCACTGATAAGAGATTCCTGTATTGCCTGATTTCGCACTACAATAAGTTGTTTGTAAGGGGCCAAGAAATGAAAACTCCAGGATCACTGTGATCAGGAGAAGACAGGTACATTTTCTCTCTCCCTGTAATACTCTCTTCAAAAGGTTTACTGGACAGGTTTGTGGAAAACAAAGTTTGTTTGCCAATGTTACACAGCTCTCTGTCCTTTCACAAGTATGAATTTGTCATCAAAAAGAGAAATTACAACTGTCTCAAGCACTGAGCAGATGCTTCCATTGTTATATTTCTGTGCAATTAAAGAGCTAAAGTAAAACTACTTGCTGGTGAATTCCTATTTACAAATATGCCCAATCGATTCCTGTTTTGGCTTTTACTTTGAGAAATTTTAACAGGAAAGCCATATATAATTATATTATTTATTCTCTCAATTTTTAAAGTGAACTTAAAAACTTCACTGAATACCAAGTTCAGAATAATTTGTTCACTATTATTGGTATTTTATATGATCCATGGTTAATACACTTATATTTTTCAGTCTACTTTTTTGGGGCAAAATAAGAAAAAGCTGCATCTGCTCCAAAGATTTTACATTTAATGACTTTAAGAAAACAATGAAATACAAAAGCAAATGATCAATATGAAAAATATTAACTGCAGTTAAGGAGACCAGGCAGTCAGTTCTGGTTGCTACCTGGAAACTGACAGAGAAACGGTTTATGAAACAAAACTGTGCTAAGGCTTCCAACATTTCAAGAAAATGATTTTCAATAGTTAATATTTTATTTAAACTAAATATACAATTTACCACAAAATCCTACTAATCAGGTATCAGCATATCAAATAATCAGAAATGATTCGACAATCTATATTGCGTGGACAGGTTTTACAAAAGCAGCAAAAAAGGAACAGATGAGAATTTTAACTAAAAGACCTGAACAAAAATAATATATTTATGTAAAATTAATTCAATGTAAAGATTTAAATGGACATTGCAGCAACAGCTGATTGCTCCTGGCCAAAATCTCTGCACCTGTCTACCAGACCCCTCCCCCGCCTTTTTTTTTTTTTTTTTTGGGAGGAATCTGAACTCCATCCTCAGGGGTAAGCACTTTTATGCACCCGAAATAAAATGAAAACAATTAACTGCTACACGCATACCTCTTGGTATCTCAAATCCCATTCTATTAAGTAAAATCACTTACATTCAAAAATAGTCATATGAGGCATAGCATAATTCCAGAGTGCAACAGTGGTAAACCCAACAAAGATATTCTACACTTCTTTTCGCACGTTTTGAAAACTGCACGGAATCTGCAAAACACCGGGCCACCCTTGCAACCAAAGAAGAGAAGGATTTTAAACAATCGCTAAAGCAGAATACTGATATCATAAAGACAATTTCTGCGCTAGCTTGTTTTCTGAAACTCTCTTTGCCACTGAACAGCTAGAACAGATAATAACTATTAGTAAATCAAACTCCTGCAATATCCAGCTGTGTCTCACACATTTACATACAGATAGAATGGGTATATGTTTTTAATATGTATGCGATACGTACTTTTACCACAGCTGAAGTGCATGCTACAAAGGAGGAGGAGAATGGGAATGGAATCAGCATGAGATAATAAAGTGGCCTAGATAAAGTATTAGCCGGCGATTGATCTCAAACAGGGGATGCTGCTTCTCTCTGACCTGATTACTTGCTATGCATAGATTCCATTAAATAGAGCTTAGAAATGGAAAGCTTCTGAAAAATACCGTAAATGCACAGACAGCTTCCTGAGCCAAATCAGTGAGTGAATACACACCCACACATATGTACATGTAAGCCATTCTAACTATACCTGCATAACCTCATCTGACTGTCTTATGAGATAAGCTTGCATCCATTCTAGACAGAGACAGCCTTGAAACCCTAGACAGAGTTGTAAAGGGGAGGAAAAAAAACAAATCAAGCAAATCTACCGTTTTATTGAAACTAGCCTCTCTTTTCTTTCCTTGAACAGATGTGTTTTATTTACTCTGACTCTGTCTCTGTAGCTGTATATGGATTCACATACATGCAAAGCCACATCACATCTCAGAGCTGGAAGGGACCTTGGGAGTCCACTGAGTCTAGTCCCCTACCCTCTTGGCAGGACCAAGCCCCCCTGCCCCCTCCCCTTTTTTTTAAATCCATTTGCCCCAAATCCCTAAATGAACTCCTGAAGGACTGAGCTCAGAACCCTGGGTTTAGCAGGCTAATGCTCAAACCACTGTTATCCCTCTCCCCCAAAAATGTATGTGGAGATACACATCTCATAGAACTGGAAGGGACCTTGGGTGGTCACTGAGTCCAGTCCCCTGCCCTCTTGGCAGAAGCAAGCACCATCCCAGACAGGTGTTTTTTTTAAAATCTATTTGCCCCAGACTCCTAAATGGCCTCTTCAAGGACTGAACTAACAAGCCTGGGTTTAGCAGGCCCATGTGTGAACCACTGAGCTACCCCCACCCCCCAAAGAAAGGTTGGTAGAGCTAAAAGAACAGTCCATGTAACAATAGGGCTGAGAATACCCACTGGTAAATTATAAAGATCATTCTTTTCTTGGAAGGAAGATGTTTCTCATTGCTCACTGGAATGACTTTTTTCCCCTCCATGAGAAATTTTTAAATTTGAAATACTTTAAAATAATTAAATCATTGCAGATGTTTCTGCAGAAACTGATGCCACAAATTCAAGGAAAAAAATGTTTTTGTTTGTTGGGTGGATTAAAGAAAAGGCACACTGATTGAGCTTAACCACAGGACACTGATTTATGTTAGCTGCTTGTTAGAGAAAGTCAGTGTTTGTTTATGCAAGTATATATATAGTACTGAAACATCTGATTTTTGTATAAGAATTTCATGCAGCCTCTACCTTGGCTTGACATTTTCCAAGAAATTTGAAAAATAAAATACTCCACGCAACCTGACAAACTAGGTCTAAGTCACTCTTAGTGTAACTCCACTGACTTCAGCAGAGTTGTTCTGGATTGGATTTCACACACAAGATGCTGTTAGTTGGCTTTTGAAATGCATCTAACAATTTAGAACTCAGCTCTTGTTTTGCATTCAGCCTTTAATTAGACTAAATTGGCAGCAAAATGCTGATATTCAGCACAGCTCATGTGTATACAGTACACAGTATCAACTCAGATTTTGCCTGGTGCTAAGGTTGCTTACATTTTACACCTTCCATTCTGGTGAGAACATTTCATCTCAAAATGGTCTACGGGCTGAAATCCTGGCCCCACTGAGTTCAACTGGATCAAAATTTCATCCATATTCTCCACATCACTTACCCTACCACTGTGGTGTAACAAACTGTATTAACATGTACACCACCCCTAACAGTTTAGCTGAGGAAGTGAAGATTACCAACTTATGCTACCACGGGAATTTCAGGTGAGTAGAATGAGAATTTGGAGAAGACACAAGGAACCAAAACCTCTTCAACTCTAGTGAAGCATATGACAGGGATATTTAACGAGTGCATGCCAGAACTTTAGGGCTCAGGTTCCATATAAAAAGAATTCACTTCAAAGTTATAACTGAATTAACAAGATTATTAGGTATGATTGTGAAAGAACAATTTTGTTCTAGCACTAAATTGTTCTTCTCGTAGGAGGACAACCACTGAATTGCCAGAATTCAAGCCACACGTGCAGTTCTAGACTGCTCGACTGCACTGGTCCACAATAGGTGAAGCAGCTGCTCTGATAAGGTCTTGATTGGCAGCAAGACATCCCAAGGTATTTTTCTACATAACTTTCCAAACTCCCCAAGTCTAAATGCATCCACTTTGTAAATCACAGTGCTCACAGGACAAGAAGGCAGGGAAAGAAATGGAGTCTTCAGCCTGTTGGTACTTTCTCAGGGGGTGGCAGATCCCCACTGAAGAATCCAACAATCTGCTGTTCTAGAATGCTTAGGTAAAACAAATGGAAGAGAAGAACAATGGCAGGAGAAAGAGAAAGAAAACAGAACACGGTGGTCAAGGAAAGATCCAAAATTTGAAGGCTGTGTTGATAAAAGATGGTGTATGCATATGTAACAGTGGGAGGGTTCCATGGGCCACTCAAATGTCTACACTGCAGCCAAGGAGACCCAGAGCCTGAGTCCAGGGGACTAAGTCAGCTGACAGTGTAGGCACACCCAGTGAAACACTATTACTTGGCATATCATCTTCTTCATTGTGGTTCTTTCCCCAGTCCTTGTCCATCACCATCAAGGAGTTAAATGGGGGAGCTCTAGTGTATATTATAGGATGTTCTTCATTTCTCCAGCTGATAAGAAACACGATTAGCCAGCCATACAGCACCCCGAAATGACAGGTTCTCTGGTCGTTATGGTGATATAGGTTCCCACATGCAACAACAGCTCGTCACCTGGATTTTGCGGAGGGGACGAGCAAAATAAGGCAGAAGAGATAATTAAAAAAAAAATTGGACCCAGTGTCCCAACAGGAGAAAAATTGAGGAAAAAGGCATAGACATCATGTGAAATTACTTCCAATTGTGCTTGACAGAGAATTGTATTGTTTCCTTTGGGATATCCAAGACAGCGCAACAGTAGGTCCCTAAACGGGGGGGAGGTTCTAGTGCCTGAACTGTGGCCCACCATCACACTGCCCCTTACCCATCAAGGCCCTGTGCCCTCCCTTCCTCTGAGGCCCCACTCTACACACCCCCTCCTATCCCATGCTCACTCCTACCCACCCTCTCCCCCTCATCACTTCCCCCTACAGCTGGTACAAAGTGATGGAGCCATGATTCCCCCTGGTCCCTGCAATACTTGAGAATGCCTGAGAATCACTGCTGTATATTCAGTTGCACATGAAGAGAACCCTCTAATGGACCCCCCGGATGGGCTGAGGCACTACCATGGAGAATCTCTTTGCACATTGATTATGGCTTAAAGAAGCAATCTGACTCCAGATGAGCAGTTCCAAGCCACACATATAAAATCTTATGATTGTATCACCATTAGCATGATTTTTCAGAAGCAGTTTTTGATTGGCACCCATAAATCATTACCAACATGACTTGGCCTTTGTTCAGGCAATCGTCTGGAATATAAACATCTACATGTTACACAAGGGTTCCGCACCTACTTGCAAGTTTAGAAGTAGGGGACAAGATCGTAGGCCAAATGGAAGGTGCATTCAGAGTCATTAACTTCTCTTGTGTCAGTGTCAATAAAAGATCGGTATTTTCCTCAAAAAATCTTCTGTTTTACTTCACTTAAAATAACATACTATACATACTGGATCTGCTGACCTACCGTTTGAACCCAATACTCTTTGGATATCCTACACCTCAGATTAAGGTATGGGTGTAGCCTGGGTAATTACCCATGCCAGCTTTAATTAAGCTGGTCTCGGGCACAGGGGTAGTGAGGATGTGGCAGAGCATGCTAGCTACCCCAGTACAATGCCAGCAAAGGTCCTAGGAACATATTTTGATTGCAGGCCTGTGCTGATCCCTGCAGCTAGATTAAAGGTGGGCAGTTTATCTGCCCAGCAATCGCATCTTCATCTGTGGTGTAAACACATCGTTTGTCTACACCAACAGGCTGCAGGACATTATTCTACCTCACAGAGAGGAGATTTTTTGGTGAATCCTTAAACAAAAATAATCTTGAAAACTGATGTCTTGCTTACAAAGCCTGTCTTCCTCCAGCCCAACCCAAGAAACTTCATAGCATGCAGGCACTCTGTATTCCTCTGGGCCAGGTAAAGGAGGCAGTATGGTGGACGTTTTCTGAAGATCTGGGGTCAAATGCTGCTCACTTTACTCAAGCAAACAGTCCTAGTGACTTCAATTCCTTAATCTTAATGGGATGACTCTCTTGTGTAAGGCAAGAAAGATATAGGCTTTAAGCTCTAATGCTAGTAATGTTACTTTGTCCCCATACTAGTTACTCTCCTCTGTATCCCTATCCTTCCTATTTCTTTTCCAACAGCCCTCCAAAAATGCTGTATTATGCTAGACTGTCTTTCAGCCCCAAAGGCTGGATGTGACTTGCTCTTGAGAGTCGTTACCAAGCTGGTGTCAGAACATGCTGCAGACTAGCAGGGGCAGCTCTCAGTCCTGCCAAGGTAGGAGTGGAGAAGGAAGCTGACTCACAAATACTATTTTCCAGGTGGCAGGCTCTTTTTCCCAACCACCAGGCCACCTCTGTGTATAGTGTACTTAATGGCTATATGTCCATTTCCAATTAAACAGAAAACAGTTTGGGGGGCGAGTACTAAAATATTGTTTTTAAGTAGTAAGTTATTTTCCACAATAGCTACTCTTCTAAAATTATTTTAAAAATACCATCTTAAAAGAGGAACAGCATACTCCAGGGCATGTAGTTGTAAAGATATATATATGTACTTCCCCACTACGATAGGCACTCACCCTTTGGCCTCATTTTTATGACTCTACACCCTGGAGTGGTGTTATTGCTTACAAATACGTACATATATACTTATGGGTGTACGTGAGCTCAGCAGATGTTTTATTTATAAGTGGCAGGCCTTATTGCATCATTGAAACATGCATTTACAAACAGATATAGGCTTTATGAAACCCCATTCTGTTGTTTTAATAGCTAAGCTATCCAGCCATAGCATAATAATGCACAAGGTAAATGTGTCTCCATCTCTAGAACCTGTTCCAAGTTTTCTCAGATGTGACTAACTGCAAGAATTTTCCAACCATCAAAAGTTAATAAAAAAAAAAAAAGGGGGGACAAAATAAGGCAGTCTAAATCCTTGGTAGCAAACACATATTGATGCAAAGCTTTTGGTGAACTTTAAGGCCCTAACTGAGCAAGGTATTTAAGCACGTGCCTAAGTTAAGCATGTGAATAGATCCATTGAAGTTAATATGGTTAAAAATTAGGTACGCAGTTAAATGCTTATTGAGAAGGGCCCACATTGAGACAAGTCTGAATTCTGACATAATTGCCTCTAAGGGTAATTTTAGAGGTAAGTTTCTAACTGGAGAACAGCTTGCAATGCTACCAGTTCACAGCATGTAAGAAAGAAAGAAGGGAAGTTACACGTGTATTTTGTTATCTTGTTACTGTCACTTAGAATTATCAGTATGCAATGCAAAGAAAGAGAAAATATCATTCATATGAATTATAAAAAACTTCTGGCAGATTTATAAGCAGTGTAATAACACTTTAAAGACAGGGAACCGTGTTTGAAACATTAGCTGGAGAGGACTCTAATTATTGTTTACTAATGCTAGATACTACCATCATTCTAACAGCTTGTGCATTGTCATATCAACATTCAACACTAAACAAACGACCATTTGGGAATTGTTTGGGAACAGTTCTCCTATTACTGCTTGACTAAAAATGCCATTTACAAGCAAAAAAAGCTGCCTCTGAACCAAAAACAGAACACTGGAAGCCTTTCCGAAGACAGACCAAAGATACATATGAACTTGATCCTCCATAGCCAATCTCATTTCATTCAACATGAGTATAAACGAAAACAGTGACAACAGGAATTTCTTGTAGGATTTCATTAACACTGTAAGACATTGAACATACCCTCTGTTTTCAATCTTCAGGTTTGGAAAGGTTATGAGCAGCAAATGATGACAAAAAATGACTGACATTAAACTGTAATCCCTGATCAGGCAAACTGAAAGCTCTGTGCATTTTGCTTCACAATGGTTTTGACTGAAATTGATAGCGGCACGCTAGTCCGAAGAAAAGATCAAGTGAGATCCTGACTCCACTCGAGTTAATGTGAGTTTTGCCACTGACATCAATGGAGCCTAGAGTCCTTCCACCAAATGCAGAAGAGTTGGTAATTCTCAGAGGGAAATCCTGGGCCCACCCCAACTGAACATTAGTGGAGTTTTGCCTTCAGCAGAGCCAGGATTCCATTCCTATTTCTATGTGTGCTTTGCACATATATTTTTGCTGCACAACATAGACACAAAGCTTATATTTAACTTTGCACGTACCAGTGAGAAAAAACAGATATGCTTCCATATACATTAGGGATTTCCACTTACCATTAAGTCTTCAGGTGCTGGTCTTTCCTTTGGTTGCTTTTTCATGCTATGTATCATAAAAGTGAAATGGTTATATATAAACAACTGTTCATTTATTCCATATACTTAAATACTTACGATGTCTTCCTTTGACTCAGGGAGATCTTGCCTACCACTTTAACATATACTTCTTAACTTTACCTAGTACAAATCAAAGACCTGGCTCAAAATAGTGCCCAAAATGCTAATTAATTTCTCTTTCCTTTTTTTGGCTTTTGATTCCATACAGTGTTGCTGCATCCTTAATAAAACAGTTATGTATTCACCTGCTGATGAGAAGTTTCTGTAGAATATGGACTGATTTTCTACTTGTTCTTTGTGCCTGATCATTAAGACGCTAACGCAATAAGTCACTTCTATCATTTTTAAAATGTGGTCATAGCTACCACAAACTTCCAAAGAATGTTCACTTACCATGTCTAGAACCAATCATATTCTAAATTAAATTTGGAGTCCTTGTTATTGGGGATTCCTTTAAGGACAGTGATCAACACAAACAAGTTACCTGAGAAATCTCAGTCAATTTGTTCTCATTTTGACATTATTTCATAGAATCCTAGGGCTGGAAGGGACCTCAGGAGGTCGTCTAGTCCAGCCCCCTGCTTCAAGCAGGATCAACTCAAACTAAGTCATCCCCACAGTTGGACAGAAAGAGAGTACAAATAGGTGGAAAATTTAATGTTTAACCCTAAATAGCTACAGGGTAGCACATAGTGCCTCCGAGTGTCTCCACACTTCTTTTCACTGCTCTGCAAGCTGACAGTTCATTATGGAGCATTATGCAGTTTGAGATTATGCATCTCATCCAAATAAACTTTGTTTTCTAGGCAACAGGTGCAATTAGCATTTGTAGACTGAGTTTAGCTGCACGAAGGACCACTATAACATGGCACTGAGGTGAACAGGAGCTGCCTCTTGACTAACTGGATTACATCCAAACAGCCAGAGTTTATGGTGTAACTGGCATAAAGTCAAAGTCTGATGTGCTGTTCACTTGACGTGTCTAACACATAGAGGAAGCAACTGCTAACATGGTGCACAAAGCAATTTTGTGGACAATAATTCCTCATGTTGTAATAAGATGCATAGTGTACAGGTTAATACTACACTATGGGCTTGTCTACACTGCCATCTTCCTTCGAAGGAAGGATGGTAATTAGGGTGTTGGGAGTTTACTAATGAAGTGCTGCTGTGCATAGGGAGCACTTCATTAAGCAAATGCCCCCCATGGCAACTTTGAAGTTTTAAACTTCGAAGTATCGGCACGCGTCTAGCCGCGGCGCACCCGCTGGTACTTCGAAGCACTCAAAAGACTTCGAAGTTGCCGCGGGGGGGAATTTGCTTAATGAAGTGCTCCCTGTGCACGGCAGCACTTCATTAGTAAACTCCCAACACCCTAATTACCATCCTTCCTTCGAAGGAAGGTGGTAGCGTAGACAAGCCCTATATCTCAACAAATTCAAACATTCTTGAAATAAATAAGAGCTGTAGCGTCACTAATGAGTCAAAGGACAACTTGCCATCCCTATATAGAACCATGTGCATTTCAAATAATGCACACGGTAGCAAGTACAGTAAACCCTCGCTTTTATGGACCCCGATTTTAGCAGACTTCGGGAACAATGGATGTCCATCAGAACCCCATTGTTCCCCAAGCTCACTTAATCAGGGCTGTAACATCCTAAATTTCCCCCAACTCCCCCCCCACCCCCCAAAAAAAAAAAAGAAAAAGGACTTACACCAGCTGCCGGAGCCACTGCTGCCTGGACAAATGCAGCTGCCCAAGCCGCCACACGCTCCTCCCACCGGGGTGTGGTGTGTACGTGGGACATGGCACTCGTGCATGCCCCCACCCCGGAGGAGGTGTGTGGGTGGCTCCAGTAATGGGGGCAGCTCCTGTAGCCATGTGGCGGGCTCTGGAAGTTCCACCAGCGAAGCGTGGGGTCCCCTGCAGCTGCGCGGCATGGGGGTAGCTCCAGCTGTGAGCAGCATTGGGCTCCAGTTCCTCAAGCAGCAGGTGAGTAGTGGGCATTTTTTTTTAGGGGGGGAGGGGTGCACTGGGGCTGGGGAAGCCTAGCGGTGGGTGGGTCTCAGTAAAACCTCTGATTTAATGGATATTTGGATTTAACAGACACCTCTTTCCGTTAAATCGAGGGGTTACTGTAATGCAAGCTGTCTGAATAGTGGGTGGGTAACAGTCTAATCTGGTATTCCAAAGCAGCTGTATCTCTTGGGAAAACCAGGCTATTACCCTCCATCATTTATGCTTCTTGACAACTGTGGAAATTTTAACACAGGTTAACTCTCCTCCTTTCGCCATATCATTTTTTATCCAATATCTAATTCATGTTTTTGGAAAGGGCTAAAAAAGTGCAGTCTACTGCACAGTGGTTAGTTGTGCTGTAAAATTACAGAACATTGTGCCCTGCTGTAAATTTTATCCATCACGAATGAGGCCTTTATTTCATGCACACAAATTGTGTATTTTTTGTTTTAATTAACTGATATATCATACTATAGATACTTTATTTTCAATACCATTTGCTACCCACTATGGGAATCTTGAGAGAGTGTTTCTTGGAACTGTTTCATACATAATGCATTAAATTATCTGAATATTCATTTTATTTGAATACTTGTTGGTTCATTGGCCCTAATATGTGCTAGAGAACTTGGAATATCTTAAAGGACAATCTACCCCATCTTAGAAAGCTATGGGTCTTATCCTGTGTGGGGCTAAGTGCCTTTAACTTTACTGGCAACACTGGGAAAGCTTCCCTAAATCACTCCTCTCCTAAATACCGCTCCAGGACCAGATTCTCGGCTGGCATAAACTGGCATAGTTCCACTGATTACACTGACTTCACTGGCTTGGCCAATTTATGCCAGCTGGGCAGCCAGCCCAGAAAATGCATTTTAACAAATGGGAACATGTCTTATTCAAAACCATCACATTTATACTAAGTTCAATCTCAGTTATTCTGCCTCAGTTTATTACTGAAATGGCTGCTTCCTTTGTGAATGAAACATTAAAAAGATAAGCATTTCCTCTCTCCTGTCGGGCACAATAAGTTACACTTAGCTCTTCAACCTTCTGTTGCTTATGAAATTCATTCTTTCCACAATATTTTCTCCCCTCTCTCTGAAATTCAGGTGCCTTCCCCATAACCATTCAGTTTGGAAGAACGAATGTATGCCCTATGGTGCATTTTAAAATATGACTCTGAATAAAAAATTACTTACTGGAAAGCCAATGAATTAATCAAGGACATTGTTTACCTTCCTAAACGTTGAGACAGTTTTATGAGTAATAATACAAGTGGCCCCGAATAATGAAGTTATAAATATGATTCTCTCTTCCCCCACTAACCCTCCCAATTGAATTCTTAAAATAGCCTCAGTGCGCGAGAACGCACCCAGATTCATAGTGGTTTATTAAAACAGGAAAAACCCTCTTAAGTACTTTTACGACCCTTTGTGTAAATAACGTTTACATAATTTAAACAGTTTGCTCAGCTTTGCTTCCCCATCTGCCCAAGGCCCCCGAGTCCCTCTCGCCTCAGAATGGATGCAAGGGAAGCCATAAGGTCTCATGGAGCTGCAGAGTTAATGGCATGTATCATTTACATTGAGGGCATGGCATGTTTGCAAACTGAGCTTACCATTGAGTGATGAAGTGTACAAATGGCTCAGAGAACTCCCCAACCGGAAGGACTGGCGATTCCTGTGATGGGTTGGATATTTGGGGAAAGGGAGGGGGCAAAGGAGGAAGAAAGAGTCAGAAAAAGGGAGGACAATTTTTTAAAAGGGAAGCAATATAAGATTAAAAATGGAGTAAGCAACAATGCCCCTTCTTGCTCAGAAAGATAGAGGAAGAGGTAAAAATTCTTCTAAACATCTGTTATTAAACACTGAATTTAAAGTAATGAGTATTATACAATGGGTAGAAGCATGTGCAAAGACACTGAAGGGAGGTGAAAAAAGGACAATGATAGCCACAGGGTAGAAAGGAAGGTAGGGAAAGTGTAAATGAGAAATTAATGATTATTTAAGTAACACACAAATGGTCTTGTAATTAACAAAGAGCTGTGAAATTATTCTTGCGCTGACCTTTGTTTCTTTCACTGAATTCACTTTTTATTTACACTCATGTTTATTTACACTTATTCATTTCAGAGCTGTCCTAATATGCACAGCACTTGCTAGATTAAAAAGAAAAACCCTTACAAGAAGTAAAAGAAATTATAATGGAAGATTTGCCAGCCTAGTTAAACTAACCACCCAATATTTATGAAAGCAAATAAATTAAGAGCATAAGAAAAAAAAATTACCCAGAGTGCAAACAACATTACCATTTGCAAAGGAGGGCTTTACAAATTTAGGAGTTTTTCCAAGAATGACAGAGAGCTCCACTGTGTTTATAGTGTAACAGCTCAGGATGTAATGAAATTACACTGCAGAGTACTTTAACAGTGTCATCTCATTAGACCTACAGTTGGAACAAGAGAGCCACATAAAACAGGCAGCTGCAAATGACTCCATTCTCATCTATTCTCATTTGCTATTAAAAATACCTTTCGGCAGCTTTTTTCCTTCCTGACATCCCTACACAAAGTACCCTGCAAAGTATGATACATGCACCTATTTAAATTAACAAAGGAATGACTTATTTTAATCTCACTGTGCTTTGGAGTGCTTTGGCCATTTGGATGAGCAATATATCATTACATACAACCTTCCAGCGCTGCAGGCAAGAAACTGTGAGCGTGCAGCATTTGGTGGGAGCCAAACAATTTCTCTAGCACACAACTGTGTCAAATGCATGCATGTATTCATTACTGAGGATGTGTGGAAATAGCTTTGATGTAGTGGAAAAAAGATGATGATAAAAGCACCTCTGCAATGTGTGTGTCATTATCAATAGTGGCAGATAGATATAACTGCAGAGCCTCCTGTGTGATTAGTAAATATACATATAATTGCTGTGGCCAATTATCAGAAAAATGAGATAGGTAATTACAAGACAGAAAATTAACTAGAACTCTTATTAAGGTTTCGTTTCCAATTCAAACAATTGGAAACTGCTGGAAAATACAATTAAATCAAAAGTAAATGAAGAGTAAAAGGAGGAGCCAAAATTGCTTTCCAATTTTCAGAGCATTCTCTTTGACATCACCCGACTTAGTTCTTTTTGAACTTGTTCTAGAAGAGGGAAATATTAGCATTTCTAACCCTAAACACGACATCAATATAAGAAGGTTTCCAGTGGATGGCAGAAGCAGCATAAGTACACAAACTACGCTTTTAAACTTTTCCAAGTTCTGAGAATCACATGCAGAAGTTACTCATACGTAAGATGAAAAATTAAGGGCAAAAATTCAGGTTCACTTGTGCTGAGTGGAGACAGGCTGACTTACATATTTCCATAGGTTTGTGCTGTGCAGGCGACATCTCCCTATATTAATTTCTGAGTTTAGAAATGGCAACTGCTCACTCTGCCAAGTGGGATGAGCAGATCAAACAGAATAAATCCACATAACACACCACGAAAGGCTTGCTGGATATATTTCATACAACTCTTTGAACTCTGGAAGCTGGAGCTATCCCAACAGAGCCCTCTGGGGAGGTAGCTCTGCATGGGGAGCACTCCTTTACAGAAAAGAACGCAGCCAATGCCACCTGGGCACAAGTGAGGGGGCTCCTAAAATGCTCATCTTCTGAGAATTGCAAATGTGGAACAATTTATGCCAGAGTGGCGGCGGAGGGGCATGCAGCATTAACACTTATTTGGTAGGTGATAATTTCTGCAGACGCAAAGGGGTTAAAACCCCAGAATCTGCCTATACCAGAGTGAAACCACATTATGGAAAGCGAAGTGAAAATGAATTGAATTGCATGATGCAATCGGAGACTGACTACTTCACTGGAACTCGAGTTCCCATGTTCCCCCCGTACAGGAATAAACAGAACTGTAAGAAACAGCCTGCTAAATAACTGGAAGGAACTCAGCAACATAACTTCATTAATGCCTTTGTTATGCAACTCCTTACACAGAGCACAGCAAGTAGCACAAGGTTGTTGCGCTCCTGTCAAGCAAGAGAGGTGCTTCACCTGAATGGAGGTAAATTTGAAGACCTAGGCACAGTGGTCCACAATGAGTGGCAATTTCTAGCTCACTGCCTGCGTGGGGCTGCTAGGACACCAGTCACAGCAGTTTCAAGGTATAGACCCGTGGTGTCCCATAGGCTTGCTGTTCACCACATGTGGCAAACTGGACACCGTGGTATGGCCAAGTGGCTCGTTAGAGCCACACACATGGCGGCAGCAGTGGAAGCAGCTCCTCCTGCGGCTCTTGCAGCCCTTTGTGGCTCATGGTGTGGCGGTGGTTGCAGCCACAGGGCAGGTCGTGGGGTGGTGGTGGCAGCTCCGGTGAGTCATCAGCAGTTTGTGCGGGAGGGTGGGGGGGAGGGATGCTTGGCTGGGGTGTGTGTGTGGCTGTGGCAATTGTTAAATTTCTTTTGGACACCACTGGTGTAGTCTACGCTCAGAAGTTTACAACAGAAAAGAGACAGGGGCTGGAGGTGGAGGACCAACCTACATGGTTCTCAGCATGTGAAGTGCGTTCTTAGCTCTAGTCTTTCCGTTGAGTTCCATAGGCTTCAGGTGCAGCCCTAATGGCTCACTTCTGCTAATAAGCAAGGATGAATAACTTAGCAACTGTATGGCAGCACACCTATCAACGCTGACCTCCATCTAGATCTTTTATTTTGCAGTTATGTCACAGAATCACAGGGCTGGAAGGGACCTCAGGAGGTCATCTAGTCCAGCCCCCTGCTTCAAGCAGGATCAACCCCCACTAGGTCATCCCAGCCAGGACCTTGTCCAGCCGGGACTTAAAAACCTCAAGGGATGGAGAATCCACCACCTCTCTAGGCAACACACTCCAATGCTTCACCACCCGCCTGGTGAAGTAGTTTTTCCTGATATCTAACCTACACCTCTCCCTCTTCAACTTCAGACCATTGCTCCTTGTTCTGCCATCTGACACCAACCAATGTCAGCAATACTCTGCAACCACAATGTGCAAAAGCAGGCCCAAAGTGACATCCACCCCTAGATGGACAGATGGCAAATATCACCATGAAATAATAATATTCCAAGTGAATACGGTAATTTAAACCATACTAATATAGTGCAGTAGTAGTGATGTTCTGTGAACCATTCTGAAAAGGTATGTCCTGGTTACTGAAAACTCAACAACCTAGAGGTTAGGGAAGAAAAATACTGACACCCCATTTGCGACAAAAAAGGATGTGACATCTGGAAATTATTCTTTTAGGTAAGTCAAAGGACACTTTTTTTTGAGAAGAGGTTTATTAACAATATTCAAATACTGCTAAGGGATTTAATACAGATTCTTATATAAAACATATGAGGAGCTAATACCTCATTACAAAGTATGATATAAAGTAGTTCAATGAATTGCCAACCAGGCAACTTGATTAAAGCTGTCATTTTATTGTCCCTGGGATACCAAACAAGCAAAAGTGGTACCTAGACAAGGAGAATGAATTTAAGACATGATATTCTAGTCTATTAAATTGCACATAAATGCACCAAAGTCTGCTAATTTCCTCAAATGAATGCCTTAATTTCATTTCTGAAATACCTACTGAAATCTACAGGCATGCAGGAGACGGACCGAGAGGAAGCACATCGTAGCCTCTGTCAGAAAGAGCTGAAATAGGTACTATTCCTCTTGCAATGAGGTTTACCAATTCTGACAAAGCATCTGCTGTTTCGGAATTATTTCAAAATAGTGGTTGTATTATGTAGACGCTCACACAATTATTTTGAAATAGTGGCTGCTACTTTGAAATAACTTTGCTGTGTAGAAGCACCTCATGAGCTTGCTCACATACACAGAATTTTTGAAATGAAAGTACCTGGAGATGGAACACACAAATTAGGTAACAGTAAAACCCTGAGGTAAGTGAGGGTTGTGTTCCTGTAACCCTCGCGTAACTCAAATTTTCACACAAGTCAGGGTGGGCTGCCACTTGGTTCCCAGCTCCCTGCTGCTTGCAGGACCTGGGAAACTGACCAGCCCACCAGGGCTGGTCAGTTTCCTGGCAGCTTCTCCCTGACTTCCCCCAGCAGCACACTGACAGCTGCATGGCTGTGGGAATGCATGGAGAAGCAGCCAGGAAACTGACCTCTGGGCAGCTAGGCAGGCTGACAGCCGCACAGCAGCTTCAAGTTGTGCTTAACCCATGTTAAAATGAGTTACACACAACATGAAGCTGCATCTTTTGGGAGTTTACTGTATTGTATCCATCCTCATCACTCAATTAATATTAATAATTTTATTTAGAGATTGAGTTTGTTGTATGGGCTCAGTTACAGATTTATTTATACTCTCTACACGAACCTACTCCTGACAGGCAGGAGGAGGAGGTAGGAGTGACAAGGGTGGCACTTGCCCCAGAGCCCAGCAATAGGAAAGGGCTCAGAGCTCCTGACTGCTGCCCTGGGACCTTTAACTTGCTGCTGGATTGCTGCACAGTGTTCTCTGGACGGCACCGAGGGCTCTCTGCTTGAGGCCCCTGCATTTTCAGGAGCCCAGAGCAGGTCCACTCCTCCCCTCCCCATGTCTTGCTCAGGGGCCCAGTGAGGCTGTTGGCCCCACTGCTGAGACGTAAAATGTTGCTTTTGGTTCTCGCTGAAATGTGAGTAGCCACGATATTGTTACACATGAAACAAAGAGTGAAACAAAATCTAAGCAAAATAAATACGTTTTACATTGTGTCCTGAAGTTCACTAGGCTGACCTGCTGGTGGACTGTCAAGGGGATGAAAATACGATAAAACAAAAGCCTCCCAAATCCCTGACAGGTCTCCATGCTACATAATTTGCACACTTTGCATCATAAAAGATTGTCACACACGTGGAGTAGTGTTAGTGAATCGTCCACGAGATCTAACGGCCCAGCATATTTCATTCTACTCTTTATTCTATACAAAGTCAAAAACGCAGTGTTTATAATTTTAAAGTGGGTGGGGAAGAGGTATGTACTTATTTAATTCCAAACAAATAACAAAATAGACTCTCCAGCTTTCAGTAAAAATTGGCATCTCTATCAATATATCAGAGTTTTAAGCCAGGGTTCTGAATTTTTATTTCTAAATTACTGACTTCTAAGACAAATGGCTTATTAGTGGAAAGGTTGCTACAGCCTTAATAATAGAGCTTTAGAACTTTACAAGCCATTTTTTCCTCTACATCTTGCTTCCAAACACAGTGTACTGTCACAAGTAGCAAAACAACACTTTTGAGAGACTGAACACAGAAAAGGACAATGTTTAAGTCTCTGAAGCTTCTGAAGCGCTTGGTCAGACTAATTCTCAAAAACAACTGTAATGTGCATGTACAGTGAGTGCAGAGAAGGGCAGTGGGGGGGAAAAAGTTTGAGTGATGTCTGTGCCTTGTGAATAATGAACAGTTCAGGAAGGTCAACCCATTACAACTGAAACCGTTTAATTATTAATTATGCACAATCTATGAGCGAAAGGACAAGTTCAGAATGTTTAATGTGTGGTAACTCCAACTGGACCCTCTCTTGGCATCTTGTTATTAGCACTTGTCAGCAAGGTGCTCAGGCATAAAGAAAAAAGCACAGCAGCAGAAAATCTGAGCTGGAGAGAGGTGGGAGGGCTTCAAACTTCAAACACTGATCATGATATTTAATTTATAAAGTGACAACTTGCTGGGATAAAGCTTATCGATTTTCACAGCATTTAGGTAAGTTGCATTATCTAAATGAAGACCTGGGAATATTTACATTTAGAGAATCTCTTTCAAAACCCGTTCCCTAAAGAGGGAGACTGGCTTTGGAGGAATGAACATTGTCTCCAAAATTAAAATGCTCTGGGTATTATCCTTATTCCTCATTCAAACCCAGAGCCCCACTCATTCCTTCTACTCTGGGACAAAGGGCTTGGGTGTGAAAAGCACCGAGCAATCTATCTTCTGGGGGAACTGGAGTACCACTGAGCACCTTAGTCATATAAACCAGTCCCAAAAGTTAAAAGAAAGAGGGGAGCAAAAATGTAGATGCCACTACATTGAACCCATGAATCTGGGGTGTACGTGTGCATGTGCGTTTGGGGTGCACCTGATCACTTGGGAAGGAACAGATTGAGGAGCTGCGGCAGTAGGTTGCATGTTGTTCCTGGAAACATTCGCAAGATAATAATGATCAAGACTCACAACACACTTGAGACAATGACACCAACTTTCAACCTACAACCTCCTCCCACCAACATGTTATAGCAGCATGTGCCCCAAGGTGGCTCCAGGAACCAGACCAATCCCAAGTGCCCTTCCACCTGAAAGGCAGAGGCCAGATCTGGCACAACCTCACTGACCCTACGCACAGCTGCTAACCCTTCCTTTGTGACATTTTGTCAAAGCCAGTGGGACTGCCAGCCTTGTCAGCACCCTGGACAAGCTGTGTGAAGGACCCTGCCCTGGCCCCCTGAAGGTGTGGGGCCTAGGATGGAAGAGGTCAAGGTTGGACGGCTGCAAGCTCTTAGCACCGCCTAGACCACAGTGTCTTCCCTCCCAGCCCTGAGCTGCTGGAGCATACTATGCGGCGCTCTGGCAGCAATTTCAAGGGGCCAGGGGTCTGGCTACCACTACTACTGCAGTAACAGCATCATCATCTGGGATATCCAGGTCCTTCTGCATCATCAGGCCTGGGCAACTGCCTCCTGTGCCCCCTCCCTCAGCAGGCATTTCCACAGCTCCAGAGCTACTGCTATATTAGACAAGATTTTTGTGCGTGCCTGTTCAGAAGATAAGGCCCTCTGGCTTTATGGCCAAGAGAAGAGAATTAATGTCAGAGCAAACCAAACGCAAGTTATTCCCATCACTGAGTTACCCCAGCGTATCCTGGCTCTGAGCTGCAGCATTGTCTAGGCAGAGATTCTTGTATGTTACGAGGCACGTGTGCAGTGCTTAACAAATCACTCTCGTAAGCAGAGTTTTGAAATACCAGACCAACATGAACAGGGCCACAGAAATTTTAGGCACTATTGTCTCCTGTTTCTCTTTTACTGCTTATCAAATTTAACATGAGCTTTCAAAGCATACCTTTATTTTTACACTGTACCAAACATTTAATTATGAGAAAGACAGCTCTAGATAAAAACTCAATCTGGATTCAGAAGCACTACATTTTACACTAACCAGAAACAAACCCAGTGCAGTTATGTGTAATAAACATACTGTAGTTACAAATGTACTTAAATGTGACTAATAGATTCACTTACTGATCACGTTCAGCTGTATTCCATAAAAACACAATATTCCTTACAAACCAGGCTGCTGAGGCCTTACTAAACCTGTTTTAAGATTTCTCCAGAAGTCTGATTACAGGCGATTCCTTAAGAGTAACAAAGTTTGCAGAATACCACAGAGGCTGAAAGACAGTCAGATACCCAGGGTTTTAAGACTGTCCCAATTTTACTGCCAACCCTGAGTTGGAAGGTGAAAGATGGCTACACGTCTACATTGGGTCAGTTCTTGCTGTTTCCTTAGCGGTAGGTGCCAGGGGTGACAAATTACTTGTGGCAGCATTTTGGTGTGAAAGCCTGTCTACTGAGACTGGAGTGTCAGCAGTAAACTCATTTATTTCAGGATCTCCAGATGGACTGGAAACAAGGTTGAAAGGCCACTGTTTTATTCACCAAAACACGGAGATGACCCTCAACACCTCAAATCAAGCCAAAACTAGCAGTTTACCGGGCTATCATTATCTACTACCCATGTTCTTGGAGAGGTGGAGCAGGGGATTTATATATGTAGTTCTGTGCATAAATATATATCATCTCACCTATAATCACACTCTAGATATTTCAAGCTATGCAGTCATTTTTGTTCTTTGGCATTTGTTACTGTAAAATGTTTTCCAGAATTTGGCATAGGCAAGAAAGATGAACAATATAAATAACCTTAGGAATAACCTACAATGTATATTATGTCATTTTTTACCTTTTGCCAAGCTTTGTACATGTTAATATGGCTCTCTGAAGGCTTTTTTAAAATCCTTTGCAGATAAGTATATAGGTAGCTGGAAAACAGGTTAATCTTTTAACCGTAACTGTAATTGCTTTCTCTCTAAAAACAAACACAAGAATTTTTTCTTCTCATTGCTGGTCTCTTGTCGATCATAAGCTACCAGAGCACAGCAATGTTTGGGAAGATACACGGATATGCACACTCTTTTCAAATAGCTAAGGCACAGCACCATGAAACACAGCCTCTTCCTGTTCCCACCAAGGGGACTTCACTTGAAAAGCTAAAACCATTTATTTGTTGCCTTTTTCCTCTCTATACTCCCAATGCATTTTTATTGCTTTTTTTTTTTTTTTTTTTTTTTATAAAACTGTGCAAATAATCAAGCATGACCATTGACATCCACAAGATTGAGTTTTAGGAACCATTAAATGAGCTCACCCTCTTGGGAAAGTTCTTGCTCAGGTTGGTCTAAAGGTAATTATTCAGCAATTCCTACCTGTGGTTTTACCTTGTTCCTATAAGTCTTTGAATCTCATACACCAGTAAGGTCACAGTCTCAATAAAAGTACAGCCAAAAACAATTAGGCTAGAACATAAATTATGATGAACTATATTATTCTTAGTTTTTATGTGCGTATGTCTATTTATAAAGCATATACTTGCAATAATTTATGTGCATATATTGTGATACTTGACTTTCTTCCCTCACCAGAAACATAATACAAAAGTTTTCAGGATTAATAAACAAACATACGTAAAGTCTACATATTGCCTTCTGAAGGCAACATGGAAAAATTCTATAAAAAGATTCATAAAGAAAAAGTCAGGTTCTGTTTAATACTCATTTTATGCAGTCTGCCATTCTATACTGTATAGTGTAGCAAAACCAAATACTGGTGCATAATTAAGTTTGAGAAATTAAACACTCAAAAGCCCATTGTCTCTCTTGCAACATTAATTTGATCATGTTGCACATACTGTATATTTTTGTAGATATGCCACAGCAGCAAATGAAAGGTTACATTTGATCAGGAGAATAGGAATAGAAACTACTACAGAGTATGCGCTCTATGGCAAATTAATTTTGCAGAAGTCTTACATATGGGCACATGTTGACATCTGAGGGCTTGATGTCTGAATACTAACACTGCAGTAATCTTATTTTTGCTTTTAAATTTCCCAGCATCATGAAAGAAACACATCCTGAATTCTTCAGTTTGTGGAGCTTGTAAACTCCCTCAATCTGAGCTAAATTGCAGTCCTGTGAAGCTTAGCTTCTCTGTGGGGGAGGGGTGAATTAACAAAGAGATTTGAAAAAAACAAACAGAAACCAAAAATAAAAGAGATGTTCTCATATGTCAACATCTAAATTTAAGCTTTCATGACTAAAAATAATAAAATTATTTTATTCAAACTAGGACTGTTTTAAAGTCCTAAAAACTGCAAAATATGCAGTAACACCAATGCTGTAATCCCTTACTCACAAAAGCAGTTTGTGTATCTGCTAGTAGTCTCATTCAGGTCCATATGCTAAATCTGAAGTTTCCAATGGTCAGCACACAGGACCAAGGATGGATAGGACTATGGAGTTTGTTTCAACACAGTCGATTAAGGATAATTTATTTTATTCACCTTAGTGCTTCACTGCTACTAGAATCATAGTGCACACTTTAGCAAGCAAAATTACTAGAGAGTAATGTATAAAAAAAGGAAGTAAAAGGCACTTGGAATGCTTATGCCCCTTCTTCCACGAGGAGTAAGGCAAGAACGCTACATTTATTAAAAAGACAATATAAAAACAGCTAGCACGTGCTTTGTAAAACAAGCCTCCTACACACCACCTATACAGAGTCCTGCCAGTTGCTGCTTTGCTTTCGACAGCCTATTGCTCGCCCCCACCTGCTGATCAGACAGGCAGGGAACAAGATGGGATTAGATCCTGTTTTGGTCCAGCCAACGATCCCTCACAGAGTGGTAGTGCAGAGAAAAACCCAGGGTTACAGTGAAGTGCCTTCAAAGCATCTTTTAACGTGTCACAGGTTTTATCCGCATCCTCTGCCTTGTCTGCAACTGCTTCCAAGAGGCTGAGGAACATCCACCCCCAGCCCTACAGTATCTGTTGGCTGAAAAAGTGGTTATTGCATCCTCCATGTAATCCGCAATCCTTTGTGACTGCAGGAGCTGCCCCGTATCGCACCCCACAGGGGGAGCCACCAAAAACTCTGCCCTAACGATAGGATTCCACTGGGAGGTGGCTGGCCATACCAGTAGCCTATCTGGAAAACAATCCCTGCTTCCGTTTTACTCCACACTACCTGCTATCCCTCTTCCTCACTCGAATCCATAATCCTGTCTGTCCTTGGCCCTGTGAGATGACACTAGCGTCACTGATTCAAGTTATGCACATACCAAAAATTCAATTAGAACAAAATAAAAAGAATTTGCATCCCCCACCCACCATGGATGTAGCTGAGAACAGCTGAATTTTTTAAAAAACAAATAAAATCACCTTTGTGCTGAGACCAGCAAGGAAAACTTTCAGCCAAGAATGAATCGCTTCGAGAAGGCTATGAAAACCAAGGAGTTAGAAGCTGGAAGTCAAGTTTAACTACAGTGCTTGCTTCCACAAATGGTATGGTGCAATGAAACCTGGTTTAAAGCAGTCATCCACCCATGGAAGCAACAACAACTGGTTTCTTAGTAAGGGTATCTTAACTAAATAAAAGAAAAAACAAATAGCCCTGGAAAGCTCAGGGGATAATTCCCAGTTGTTTAAGACGAGTGCACTGCCCACTGGATGTGGTCCATAGCCCAAGTTTCATCGCTCTGTGCATCTCTGGACTTGTAACTGACACCCTTAAAGCCTACAGACATGGTTGGAAGGTTGACACACCTACAAGCCAAGATCTCTCACGTTTAGCCTCTTGGGTAGTGTAGCTGTAGGTATGACACTTAAGAGCAATGCAATTTCTTGTTTTGAAGAAACAAGGAGGGCACAAAAATGCACCATGACTTCAGCTCCATGCACTCTATGACCAACTGAACGTAAATTCCAGACCCTGCTGCAGAGTCTGCTGCACTGGGTAGCAGACTGGAAATTCAAGGCAGTCTCATTTAAATATTAAATAGAAGATTTTTAATAAACTAAATGTCTCTCTACAGTTAATACACAGCCATGTCAAAAAAGCAGTTAGAAGGGAAGTTGGAAATTTTGGTGGCTGGGGAGGGAACAGCCGGGTTGCGACATTGGGGAATTTGGGAGCGTGGCTTGTACCGAAAGCATGGAAACACAACAGTAGATTTTTAAACTGTAATTTTCAAGTTTAAGAGTCTACCTATTGAGATGAATGGGGCAGACTACACCTTTAAGAGCACTTGCACAAGGAATTGGCAGGCAACTTTGCACAGATTTACTCTTGTGCCACACGTCTCCAAATTATCTTCACTGCCAAAAAGAGGAGGAATAATTTTATGGAAAAAAAATGAAACTATAGGCCTAGACACCAAATTCTGCAGTTGAGCAATTGTGGAACAATTGGGCCACAAGCCAGACACCTCTCAAGCTAGCCACTAAACTTCTGTTTTCAGCACAACTCCGTGCTACTGGGTAGACTACCTTCATAGCAGCTGGTGTACATCCTTCCCTGTAGTGATTAACCGTCGCTGCTCAGCATTCCCCCATAACGTTTCTGAAGAGTCAGAGATGAACACAGTTGATGGTGTAATTTGATATTCTAGCGCCGTACTCAGGATGTGCTGTTGGATGAACTGATGTTAACACTACAGGTTGAACCTCTATCCTCTGGCACCCTCGGGACCTGACCGGTATCATATCACAGAATTTGCCACACCACAGGAGGTCAACGTTGACTAGCACATTACCAACGCTTCCACTGCTCACTGGGCTATTAGAAGACATTTAGAGGGAAATTAGAGTTAAGTAACAGCACAGAACATTGACAGCCAGGACTGGTGGCTACAAACAAATGTTATGGGACCAAGAGAAACTTGACTATACCCATGATAAGTGGAAATCCGGCTAACTAAAATCATATGGGACCATGGATGCTGCTGAACCAGAAAGTGCCAGACTAGACAGGTTCAACCTATATGATATCCTCATTTGTGGACCACCAAGCATAAGTTCCATCATGGAAGGGAAAGAAACTATGACAAGATTGTTGTTTAAATTGGCATATCCTATTGATAGCTGGATCAAAAAGAACCTGTCAGATGAGGGTCCCACTCATATACTACTCCTCACTCAGCTGCAGCAACAAATAATAATTCAATAACAACTATGGCTAGATAGAAAACAAGAATTCTATGTCATGAAAAATCTGAAGGGCTCCAAATTCAGTGCTTTTCTTGTGCCCGCACTTGCTGATACTGAGTATTGGCACCTCAGCAGCCCCAGCCACGCAATTGTTTGGGGTAGGGGAAGGGATGGAGAGCTGGCTGAATACCATCTCCTCTCAGTTGTAATATGGGAGATCCAAGTTCAAGCCCATGCACCAAATCAGGGAGAGGCAGGATTTGAACCTGCACTTCCCAAATTGACCTGGATTGAACCTGAACCGTCTACATTTCAAATGAGTGCCCTGGCAGACCGGCTATTCTGGGTGCGTCCTTAAAATCCTTCCTGAAGTGTGTTTTGTTGATATGTTTTCACAAAAAGTTGCACTTATGAATGGCATTTTCTGATCAGAAAAAAGTGAAAAAATTCCTGACCATCTTTATTAATAATAAAGACCTTTAAAAAAAATGACACTACAGTTTACAATTACCTCTCAAATTACTTGCTAAACATTTGGAATTTCTGCAGAGAAATGTCACCCCTAACTCATGCAAAGAACCACTTCTCTCTTGATCTGCAATAGTTAAGGAGTCTTATAACTTGTTTTTGCTAGGCTAAAAAATAAAATAAAATTCAGTTTAAAAATCAGCCTTAAAATAACTCTTCTATGATTCTGAATTTTTCAGCCATGGGTTTAAAAACAAACAACATCAAAGACTAAATTTTCGAGACAACAACATATATTTCTAAATAAGAGTTTTTCTTATGGAATGTGTCACTTTACATACAGGGTTTGTTAACAATCCAGAATACCTATGTAATACAAGAACAACTTCTTACTCATCGATACATCATATGAATTAAATATAATTATCAATGAACAGAACATTAACTTTTTGAATTACTTTCTGTTTTGCTGGAATGAATAACAACAGTCCTAGAGACATAATGATTGCCAATAGAACAAATGATTGTTAGAAAGAATCAAGATCTTTATGCTAATTCAGCATTACTATCATTAAAAAAAACAATCAAGCGGTATTAATTTCAACATATTGCACTTGTGTTCCATGTACGCTAAGCACTTGGGCAACCAGCAAGAGAGATTCAGGTGGTGCCCAGCTGATTAGCAGAACATCCACAGTGCTCAGAGTGGGCAGTGTGTGTTTCTATTGGTGGTTCACATCTGCACGTGCCTTGGGGTGCACATAAAATTTATTCCACATACAGATGGAGAAAATAGTGAGAACACTGCTCCCCCATTAGATCACCCTGAGCCAACTTGGAAGACCTGGTTTATGACTCCCTTTGGAGTTCCTCCTGGAGCTCATCTACGTGAGTTGAGTCAAGCAGAGACGTCAGAATGAAGTTCCATCCCACGTTAGGCGCAAGATCACTGAACAGAAGCACCAAGGTCCTGAGTTCAGAGCACCTGCAGCAGCATGGTTGGGCACAGAACTGCCACTCGACACCCACATTCAGGGAAATTTCTTTAAAACAACTCTGTGTTACTCATATTTTTAGGAAGAAAGGACCCAAATTATCCTGTTTCACGTAGAAGGGTCACAGCTAAAGTCAAGAAAAGGACCAGGAGTTTAAACTTACGACGACTCCAGTTCACTACCGTCTGGGCTCAGTGGGGAGGAAATATGGACTCCCAGCTCTTTGGGAGCTTGTGGAACTCTGGTCCCGTCCTCACAATCCTACAACACCCACATGGAAAGGCAGTTGCTCTCAGCTGTTTTTCCCCACACCCAGGGCAGTAGTATGACTCATTCAGGAGCCGAGTGCTGCTCGTGGTCCACTGCTGTGCACTACCGGTTCCAAGGGAGAGAGAAGCCACAGATCATCACTTCTAGCTGTTATGATCCTCATTAAGCTAGGTGGGGAATTCAGCGTCAATATCTGCGGGTTCCTGAGAAAGCATGCTGTGCTGAGCAGCTGCAAACCGAAGGGGAGCGGCAGAGCTCTGTTTCCCCCCTCCTGTGAGTTTTAGGACCCCTCAGCCCCTGTCTCCCCTCTATCTACTCGACAGCAGAGGGGAGCATTTGGCCCAAGATAATCAGTCTTACAACACTAAACATTTCTAATCGCTAATACCCACGTTAGCAAGAACTTACTGAAAACAGCAGCAGCTGTACAATACCAGATAATAAACAGACGGGCTCTCACGAGGTCCTTATGTAGAAAGAGTAGTACACATTAGCACCGTAAGTGGGTCCCATTATTGTTCCCCAACACGGGCAAAGAGCTGAGGGAGAGGGAATAGGAGGAGCAGGGAAAAAAGCAAGTGAAGAATAAAGAAAACAAGATTAACATTAGTGCACATGGGGTGGAGGTAGGGGCTCCAGAATGCCTTACAAAGCACAAAGAAAGGAGAAATACAATGGCTGTTAAGGACAATACAACCCATGACCTAGAACACAATAACCCATGCAATAAATGCCCACCCAGACACTATCCTGCCAAGAGTCAGCACCTGCAGGTGATGCAACCATTAATTTAAGCTCCATATATCGTATTAAAATACCCTCTAACAATGCAGACCTGCCAAGCAAACACTACAGATCCAATTCACTCAGCTACTTCCCACAAACTGGAAGTGTTCTTGACATGAACCCTCTCCCTTTTGCAAGTGAGCACGGTACCAAGTCAACTGCACTTATACAGCTTAAAATTGAGTTGCACATGGAAAACAAAAATCCTAACGTGCCCCCAAGGACACTGCACTCCATCACTAGCGCAGGCAAATGTCATCTCAGTGGCATATTACAGAACGTAAAGTAAATGCTGAAACATCTCCATTGCTCGCTCGCTCTCTCCATGCCCAGCAATGTTTATGGAACACACCAAGATTCCTGGCCAGAGAGTTCTTAAGGTGAGACAGCTTGGAGAAAAAAGAAAAAAATGTGACAGCTGCAAGCAGCTTCAGCACATCATGTAGTTGCGTTCCACAGAGCGGAGCTTAGATTTGGGAACTGCAATGTTACCAAGTCACTAAAGGCAAGTCACCTACCAGCCACATCCTAGGCATAAGTATAGGAATGTATTACAACTTCTTTGGGACAGTCTTTTCACTCCATGTATGTACAGCACCTAGAACAGTGGGGTCTACTCTGTAATCAGGACCTCTAAGGCTCTGCCAAAATAGTAATAATGAATGGAGGTAATGGGAAATCTGAGAAGCTCAAAGACCCAAATGAGCATTAGTCTAATACCTCCTAATGCCTGTGTTCATATCTGCAAGCATGTCGTCACCAGCGTGCCTTCTCATTTTTTCCATTCATGGTTAGAATAAATTTTGTTATGTGCACGAAGGCATGTACAGATGTACCCATCAACAGAAACAAGTGCTGCTGGCTGTGGGCACTCTGCTAATCAGCTGTGTAGCATCTGAAACTCAGCTGAGTCAATATGGTAGTTTTCTGACCAAAATATTACAAAATCCACTGCAGGTGACTGCAGTACAAAAGGAATGTTCAACAGCTAATAGAGGCAGCATCGATCAATAAAGGAGCCCTGGGGCAAAAATTGAGGGCCACAGGCATCACATTTTTGAGCTTAAATCACGCTAAGTGAGTGCAATATAAAGAGTAGGTTGGAATGATGAGCATAGTGAATTTAGAAGTGACAAACCTGTCCCACTACCACAGCCTGATCCGAACATCATTGAAATTTTGCTAATTTAAAAAAAAAAATCTTTAGGATGCTTTTGTGAAAGTCTTCTAATCAGCATCATGCATTACAAACCTGTAAAAAAAAGGCAACCTAAAAACAAAACAAAATTTACAAGACATGTCCTCGAAAGAGGTACCTGATTGCTCCCTAGTTTCAAGGAACATCACAAACTTCCTACCAAAAGTGAACTCTACAGAGGCAAAAGAATGTTCTCAAGATGCTGAGTGTATAAATAAGTACCTGTACCCCCTTTTATATGTGTGTATGAGATTCTACAAACTACCCACACCTCAGTACCTGCAAAATCAAACTACACATTAGCACAGTAAGTGGGTCCCATTACAGACTTACAGAGAAAGTTTTTCTGGTCAAGAAAATCATAGTCACCTGCTCACTTCTAAAATTTCTAAGCCTTAAATTTTGTTGCTCTCCTTTGGCTGAATTAAAATCTTCAGACAACAGTCAAATTCACTCTTGTCTACATTTCAGCTTTAAAAGACCTCTTTCGCTTATCTAAACTGCATTAAATATGCTTGATATGAAGCAACGATACCACATTAATTTCTGTGCTCCATACCATCTGGCAAAGTAGAGGATCAATTTACATGACCAGGTTCAGGTTTTAGGGCCTACATAGCCATAAGGACCTGCCTCTGACACAGCCTCATTTTGCAAGGATTCAACATTAAGAGTCAGACAGCAGTATAAAATGGGACAAGGCCAGTTCATGTTCTACAGCTGCAAGCTGTACAAGGCAACTCGTGCTCTGAGGATGTTGGGCATTGTGCTTCATTAGGAAACAAAATATAAGCTTTCCACTCCATTAGGAATGACTTTAGGAGTGAAAGCACATAAGACGACGACTCACCTCATCAACAATGCACTGCAATAACTGGAGAGGCTGCTATGGAAAGGAGAAAGGGAAAAAGTATTAGCCTATATGCAATATCTTTACAGTGGAGTGGAAAGAAAAAATCATTAATGCAATAAAATATAGCAAGATTAATCAACAGCAGCAAACTCTTATAAAAACATTGATGCTCAGGATGTTCTATTATTTCTAATGGTACCTAATCTAATACAGGCAGTTAAAGGTTTGCATTTTCTTCAAAATGCAATTTGCTAAGTTTAAAACAAAGCATTCAAGCATGCAAAGGAAGCAGCCATCAGGAAAAAGAAAAGTGAATTTTTTTCTGAACTCATAAAGCTTACCATTAAAGATCCCTGGTTTTTCTGAATCTGAAAAAAGGCAATATGTAATTAGCATGTCATAATCAAAATGACTCACTTGGACACATTATGATCACTGAGAGAAAATTATTGCATCGCTGGTGGCAATTTGTGGGCATGTGTTAACACAATTTACATAATGAAAATACACAAATGTTAATAGCTCGCTTCTCATTTATAGGCGAAAGTCAGCAGAATGTTAATTTCACACAACACTTTTTAGTACCCTCCAGGTTGTATTAGAGTAGGGAGAAAAACCATAATCCATTTCAAAAGGCTGTTTACGATTCAGATATAAATAATGTTTTATATTGCTAGATTGTGAACACTGGGCTTAATGTTGCAATCATTGCTAATGTTATGAAGCTTACTCTTTTTAAATTAAAAACCGATTTATTTAAAATTGAAATTAAATCATAGTCAGAAATTAGAATTTTGGATTACTGCCAGTGTCTGCTCACAATCCCTTTTTTGTGAAGAAAACTTTAATTATGTGGTTGAACTATCTGCCTCTGCTCAGGAAAGGCTTTAATACTCCACTTCTATCTAAGTTTTTTGTGTGTTTCAAAACAGTTTTACTTTGACTGTAAGTAGAATGATGCCATCTGTATGCCGGGAGAGTTTGGAGAACTTTGTACTGTTTTTAAATCACAAAGGAAAGACTCCAAATCAATGTGTCCAATCTTTTCTAAATTTTAAATCAGCATTTTGAAGAGTTGTTTATTTGCGACTCAGGAGCAAAACAATTTGTAACAAGTTATGAAAAATGTTAGGCCACATTAACAAACATTACAAAAATATTAATAATTACAATAATTAAAACAGTTTGTAATGTGAATAGCTATATACAAGTATGGTTCAGGTTACTAACACAGGCACAATCTGGAATGAAATGCTTAGAAACCCAAGTATCTGTATTTGGGCCACAACACCTCCAGTGCGTACATTGCTTAATTACAACTTTTCACAGGCAGGTAAAAAAACTTTATGGACCCATTTTTAATCACAAAACAAGTGGCAAAGAGCTGTCTATTTTACAAGGCACTATGTAGTGAAAATACTGTTTTAGGCTCCAACACATTTCACTTGCTTTGCCCCTTCCATTCAATATTCTCAGTTGCATAGTGCCAGAATGATAAATGCTATAGTGCTGCCATCAGCTCTGGACCCTCTCCCCCACAGTGTCCAGCCAGAGGCATGATCCTTTAGTAATACTGTACAAGTAGTAAAAGGCAACAGAAAAGAGAGAAAAGGAGGTTGAAAACAAATACCAACAATGGAGCAGGTATTATAGTACCCAGGCATAGTTCTATTTTTTTTTTTTTTTTTTAAGGAAAAAAGGGGAAATATATATATAGGTAGAAACATCTATCTGTATTTTTAATGAGCAATTTGAATTAGCAAAATATTTAGTGAATATAAAAAGATCCTTTCATAATTGGCTATTAAGAAACAAATTTAGGCTGATTCAGTTTCTTAGATGTGAAATACTTCTTAGTTTCCTTATAAAATGTTTAAATGCAATGAATAAACACTTTGTTTCCCATCAAAATATGCAGTGCGGAAGTCTCATGTATGTATGCATTTGGAAAATACAGGTTTAATACCAAAACAACCCCAGCATAATTATCAACAGTTCTTAAACTGAACACAGATGATATCACGTCTGCTCTTAGAATGGGATTCAAAAGCATTTCAAATAAAAGCTTTTACTGCTTCTATGAAAGCAACAAGGAAACAGATAAGAACATTACAGAATTCTTTTTAAGTTGTTTTAACTGTGTGCTATGGTAGCAGGGACAGTTTCTAAGAGAGAGATACCCATTCATTGTTACCAGATTTTATTACACAGTTTTGATAGCAACATATTATTTGAGATCATCTTCATAAATTTTGCATTAAGGTAGCTGTGCCAGTACCTGGAATTGATTCAAAACACTTAAGACACTCAATTACTTTTTAACACTGCTACCCAATGTAATGACATATTTGCTATTTCACTAGCGTTTGATGATGCAACATCATTGTAATTGATTCATTTTCTCAATTAAATAAAGCTATTGTGCTTTTCTCTGTGTGAATGCCACAGACTCCTGAGTTAGATGTATTACCTATTTTCTCTGGCTCAGATATATCGCTTGTGAGGCTGCACTGTGCGCCTCTGTTAACTCTACTAGAAAATGTAATGGTACAGTCATATTTTTCAAGTTCTGAACAGTGATGCGCTTAGCTGTATTTATATTAGGCATATTTTTCACTGTTAAAACTATCTTGTTTACCTTTTCCAAGATCACATTATTGCATAGTCTCTGCAAGGATAAAACAAACCTAGCTAAGGAGAACTTCACAGGTGGTGCTTCTGCTTTTGCACACAGTTCAAGGAAAGTGAAGCACTCAGCTTTACAGCATAGTAAACCAGTTTTAAAAATATTCAACATAAAATATTTTATCTTTCTGTTTTCCCTTTTTTAGCCTAGAATCTGTTTTTTATACACTGTTGGGTGACAAAAGTTTGGGGGAGTGTGATAATTCTGAACAGGCTGCATATCAGCACATACAGCAAGTTATTTTTAACTATTTCAGGGAAAGCATTAAGAATTTGCTTAAGTGACCGGTTTAAGGGTAAACAGAATATCATCATACCACCACACAAGATTTTAATTGCCAGTACGTTACGTTTTGTTCATCACTCCCTAGAACTTTAAATATTGATATGGAAATACATATTATGATGGATGATACTGAAAGCCCTGATAAAGGCTGGCAAACATATTAGATAGATTAAAACAGTATTAATGTTTAGATTCCTGAATTATCCAAACATTTTCATTTGAGATGTCTGAGAGTTTAAACATTTTCCCAGGAACATGCTTTTATGCTGAGCAGAGAAGAGGTATGTGTATTTAAATGCAGATGCATGACCTGCTCCCAGGGGCATCACTGAGAGACCCAGTAGGCCAGGGATGGCCAGCCAGTTAGACGTGAAGAGCCGAAGTAGCGGTCGACAGAGTGCAAAAAGCCACATATATATTTATTAATATTTATGTTTTATATATATAGAAAGAAAAATAGATTGATGTATAGCCATATAAAATAGATATGTAATATGTGTCTGAATGCCCTCCCTCTCCCCCACAGCCAGGCCCCCTCAGGTCCCCCCATTCTAATTCGATGCCCGCGACTCACAAGAGCTGCCGCTGTTGCCACATCCTTCTCCCACCAGGTGGTGGGGCGGATGCACAGAGCATTGGACAGCACTCCCAGCATTTGTTTCTGAGTAGCTGCCTTTAATGGCTCAAAGAGCCACAGGTTGGCCAACCCTGACATAGGCCATAAGATTTTATACATATTTCACTTATATTTGGATTTCTGTGAATTTGCAGATTTTAACAGATCTTGAATATTTTTGAAATTATGTTTTCCTTATGATCCTTAAGCAGCATTTGAAACATGACAGTTAATAAAAGAAGGAGGAGGGAGAACTACGACACTACATTTACTTAAAATAAAATAAATCCACAGTATGTTCCTCAGATTATGGAAAAAGCCACTGGTAGTTGGATAAACTACTCCGTAAATGGCTTTCTCCAAATGTCATTTTTAGGGTGGCTACAAATGCAAAAGTTTTCCTCCTGACTCATCTACTATTTAATCAATGCCTCTGGTTACAAAAAGCAACTTTTGACAGAGCATCAAGTTATAGCTCTGTCGCCATGGAGATAGCATTGACGGGAGGTGGCTGAGAGGACCTCGTCCATTCTCTTTCACATTATAGTCACAAGCACAATCAGAAAACTCAAATGAAACCACCCTGTGTAACTTGGAGAATTTGTTGGCTGTATCCTTCATCTTCTCTTTTACTCTCCGGAATTAGTACTTGTCCTGCAGCTCTTGTTTGAGAGATTTGTGAGTGACCTAGGTTAGATCGTCTCATATCAGTCTCACAAATTTACTCTTCAACGATATGCTACTTTTTTAAGCCAGTGAGTTTTTAAATAGAAAGAGGTATATCCTAACAAATGTTAGGAGCTACAGAAGTAAGACATTCGTTTTCATAATTGCTGTAGTTCTGGATTCTAATACTGCACTTGGCTTATTTTTAAAGAAAATGACAAACATCCTTAAAGACTAAACTTTTTGGACTATATGTAACCACAAATATTGACAAATGACATACACTCTCTCTGCCTCAATATATGAAAAATAAATGTTCTTTGTGTGCGCGATCTGCACTATGTTTCCTCTTTCTCTTCAAATTATTCTTAACACCAACTCAGGAGGTTTGCGGGAATTCTCAGAAAAACTCCAAAGTGGAATTTTGAAAAAGTTGAGTCAATTGGGACTTGTGCTCCTAAAAATTATACTTCTGAAAATCCCACTGGCTGTCATTAATCTTGCAACTGACAAACTCCAATCTGCAAACCTGGGAATGCTGGACAGAGTAAAGACAGCACTATTGAAAGAATTATTCCGAAAAAGCCTGAAAACAAAGATTGCTCCCAATGATCTTTTATATTAAATACACACTTACAGTTATATAGGTCTTGTTTTCCCAGAGCTGTGCAAATATAAAGCAAGTATACATAGGGATTGTTTCATTCACCACTGGACTGTAGCTATCTCTCACAGGAACCTATTTACCAGAGTACAGTAACACAATCCAATAATTTAAAATAGGATGCGAGGGGAAAAAAAGATTGAAATTGCAGAAGGAATTTAGGAGCGAGTGGTGACTGCCCATGTTGGGCTACAAACAGGCTCTAGAAGAAACACTGCTTTTGCAAAAAGGAATTATGGGATTTTTAATATTTATAACCCATTCATAACAGCAGAGTAGTTATTATGCAACTCGTGCCAAAACAGTTAATTCGGATTGATTTGGAACAAGTTGTGTCCAGAGAAATCACGAGATGCTGCACTTGATAGGAGGAACCAATTCTTCAGCATCATTCCTAATATTAAGTGGATCTGTGGTCTGAAGATGCAAAAACTCTCTTCCCATTAAATGCACTGTCAAATGTTCCTTATTTTTATTTTCCAGTAGTTTTCTGTAAAAATTACAAATTTATAGAAAGACAAAGTTTAAAAATATTTTCCATACTTAATTTATTTTGCATTTTTTTATAAAAATGTTTTTTAAGCTTTAAGGAAGGACAGTCCTTTTTTTGAACAATATTGTCCTTTCTATTTTTGTACAAAAGAACAACACTAATAATCTTTCTTTCAGCTGTTACATTGATGTTTTGTTTTTGTTATACTTTATTATAGGGTGCTAACCACCCTCATATTCAAAGGATACTATCTGTTCATTTAGATGATTTTCCTCATTATTTTTTGTTCTTTGTAAAATAACACACCTAAAAAACCCTAATAAAATCAACTTTTGAGAATTATATGTGGCAATTTTTCAGTATGAACGCCCCACTTTCCCTCCCGCCCCCAACCAGCATCTGTGCGTTCTGTCAACATATTCCAAGCCCAAAAGTGTTCCGTGGCCAAATCAGTTTGTGAAACGTTGATGTAGAATGTGCACAATATGAGAGGGGATTTACTAATTATTATTTCATATTAGCATCTGTCCATGAAAATTCAGTGAAACTTAGTAAATGTTGGTACCACACTAATGGAAACTAAGACCCTAGACAGGTTTCATCACTCCTGTGATGTCAGTCCACAGAACTCCCCAAAACTTTCCTGTGCATCAGTTGTTTGATGCAGCTTTCTCTGTGTAGGGGTTCTGATGCCCAGCCCTAGGACTCTCTGCCGAAGATTATTTATAACCAGTCAACCATCTTTACTCCTCAGGAGAACCCCACTAGACATAGCAGTTGTTTGCAATTAAGCAACTAGAGGGGAGAACTTCACCCCTCTCTCTCCATTTCTAGCCATCTGCTAGACCAGGGCTGAGCAAAATATGGCCCAGGGGCCAGATCTGGCCTGTCAAGCTGCCAGTTCCAGCCTGTGGATGCAGCAGGGAGCCTCAGGCAGGCTCCCCGCCTCCGTCCAGCCCCTCTGCGCACTGCTCAGAAAAGAGGCTTTGGGCCTGCTTGCCTTTTAACAGCTGTGAGCCCATGGGGAGGGGGAAGAGGATTCACATACTGCCCTCACTCCCAGCACAATCCCACTGGCTGGTTTCTGGCCAATAGGAGCTGCCTGTTTGAAGCACAGGCAGAGCACAAAGCATCCCGCCCCTTTCCTTTTCCCCTCAGACTCATAGCTATTCACAGATGCACCTGGCCCACAGCCTGCCTGAGAAACCTGCTGGACAGTTGGCCAGGTAAGTCTCCTGGCCCAAGCCTGCCTCTAGCACTCCAGACCCTGCACTTCAACCTTCTGTCCGTCCCACTCCTACCCCTCAACCCACATAACTCAAATCTTATGAGTCCCTTCTGCCTCCCTACCCCACCTAACTCAAACCCTCTGTCCCTCTCCTGCACACATACCCCTCCCAAACCCTGCCTCAGGTCACCACCACATCCCGCACCTTAACTCCCTCCCAGGCCTCACATCCACTCCTGCACCGCAATTCCTTACATCAAGCTCCCTTCTGCACTCAACCTCCACTCCAGACCCCAATACTCCACTGAGAATGACAAGACTAAGGTAAGGAAAGTGTCTCCTGTTAAACCAGTGAGGTGTAGATACTGCAGTAAGTTGACCCAAATCATGTTCATTCCACCTGTGTTATTCACATAGATGGAGTCACACAACTTAGGTCGACTTACTGTGGTACTGCAGATATAACCTGAGATAAAATACGCCATGGTATTAGAAAAGCAGATCCTGCAAGATCAATGTGATCTTCAGGAAGATTACTGCATTTCCTTTGTCTCAACACATCAGTTGATCTTCTTTACCTGCATTTCAGTAAGGTATCTGATACAGTTCCATATGTGAAGTTATGAGCTAAATTGGAGAAGATGGGGCTTCTTATGAGTACTGGAAGGTGGACAAGGAACAGGTTAAAGGGGAGAATACCATAGGTCATACTGAAAAGTGAACTGTCAGGGTGGAGGTTACTGGTGGACTGGTCTTGGGACCAATCTTCTTTAACATTTTTATTATTTAACTTGGCACAAAAAGTGAGTTTGTTCTAATAAAATCTCTGGATGACACGAAGTTGGAAGGTAGTGCCAATATAGAGGAGAATATGTATGGAATATCATACAAGAAAGTTTGGACGACCTTGAAAACTGGATTAATAAAAATGGGATGAAATTTAATAATTTAAATTATAATTAAATTATGGGATGAAATTTAATAATGCAAAGTCATCCACTTAAAGTTTAACAACAAGAATTTTTGCAATAGGCTGTGGATGTAACAGTTGTATGTGACATATGAGGAGAAAGACCTGGCTGTATTGGTTGATCACAGTGGCTAAGTCTACTCTAGCATTCCTCTTTCAAAAGAGGCACGCAAATGAGGGAAATCAAAAATGCAAATGAGGTGCCAGATATGTAAATCTGCACCTCATTTGCATTTTTGATTTCCCTCATTTGCATGCCTCTTTCGAAAGAGGAATGCTAGCGTAGACACAGCCAGTATGACCATGAGGCATCAATGCAGTGCCACTGTGGAAAAAAGCCTAATGCAGACCCAGGATGCATCAGATGAGGTATTTCTAATAGAGACAGGGAAGTGTTAGTACCATTATATAAGGCCCTGGTAAGACCTCATCTGGAATACTGTGTGCTATTCTGCTCTCCCTGGCTTAAGATCAATTCAAACTTGAATAGGTAGAGAGAAAAGCTAGTAGGATCATCCAAGAAAAACCTACCTCATGAGAGGAGACTGAAAGAGCTTGGCTTGTTTAGGCTAAACAAAGAAAGCTGAAGGGAGCTAGGATTCCTCTTTATAAATGCATCAGAGGGATAAATACCAAGAAGGAGAGGAGTTATTCAAGCTGAACACCAACATGGACACAAGAACAACAGAATGTAACTGGCCATTAATGAACGTAGTCTCGAAATCAGGCAAAGATTGGTAACCCTGAGAGGAGTGAAGTTCTGAACAACCTTCCAAGAAGAGCAGTACTGGCGAAAAAACCAACTGGCTTCAAGACTGATCTTGATAGGCTAATAGAGGAGATGGTGTGATTGGACTGTGTACAATGGCATGTGGTCCACAGGCACATGCCAGGAGCAAAAATCCCACAACAGCCAGAGATGGAACGCGGTGGGGGGGCGGGGGGCTTCAAGCTGCTATAGAGAGTTCTCTCTCAGACATGTGGAAAAAAGGTGGGTCGTGCTCATATGCTCAGAGCAACTGAACACTGTGTCTGGGACCAAGAAGGAATTTTGCTGTAGGTCAGATTGGCTGAGACCCTGGGACTTTTTCACCTTCCTCTGTGGCATGGGCATGGATCACTTGCAGGTTTAAACTAGCATAAACTGTGAAGCCTCTGTAACTTGAAGTCTTAAAACCTTGATTTAAGGGCTTCATTAACTCAGCCAGAGACTAGGAGTCAATTACAGGAGTGAGTGGGTGAGGTTCTGTGACCTGAAATGTGTAGGAAGCCAGACTACATGATCTCAATGGCATTTCTGACCTTAATGTCTCTGAGTCATACCAGGCAACCTCTACATAAGGAAAAAGATGTAGGAACGGTCACCCTTAAGCCCTACAAAACTTCAAGATGGTAGAATGTCAGATCCCATCCACAAATCACTGGGCTCCTCACCCAAAATAACAACGTTGGATGATGGCAACAGCAAAAATAATAAAAATAACAACAACTATAATATTGCATGTAAATCATTAGCCATTTAACAGGAAGCATGACCCTTACTCCTAAACACAAAGATAGTCAGCCTGATTGATTAGCTCTCATGAGTATCACTCTCCTGCAGGGTTGGCATTTTGGTGAATTTGTTCTGTAGATCAAACATGTTGCTCATGATGTCGAAGTAATTCTGTAAATAGCAATTTATGCGAGGAATGTTGGAAAATCCTAGGGATTTAGTTCTATGCATTCCAATGATCTACGCAGCCTCAGCTTTATTGGAAATTTCCTCAGTTTTATTTAAATCCTAATAAATATGCAATTGTTGAGATCTAAATATTACTTTATGCTTCCGGTAACCTAAAGGCTGCAGAATAGCGCTACAGAGGGAGAACAAGGTAGTGAAATCAATTTTGGAAAAAGATTAATTATTCTTATTTATTCTCACTATACAAGATGCATGAAGTGAAAGAAAAAAAAATGTCTCTAGGACCCATTGTTTCAAAGGGGCCCAGACCTCCAGCTGCTGCTGCTACTTTGGCAGTGGCAGCGGCCACAGCACCAGACTGCTTTGAAGTGCTGTGGCAGCACTGCTGCGGTCCAGGCAGAGCTAAGGGCTGAATGCCCTAGGCCACACCCCTTCTGCGGTGCAGATCTAGGATCCCTTACCACCTTCCCCTGGGGAGCTGTGGTGGCTGTTGCTTTGCTGGCCGTGGGGCCACAATTTTTCAACCCATTTTAAGTAATTACCCCACCATGCCCACGGACAGGAGTGTCACGTGCACTACCTGCTCATGCAGGAGAATCTGAGAATGTCTGGCACTCAGTCTCTTGCACAGGCTATGTGAATCACCAGCCTGTGTGGAAGGGGCAAAGCAAGCTCCAAGGGCTGTTACTTCCCTTAAATCCAAGTAGGCAGAGACTTGCCTTCTGCTGGTTGCCCCAAGGAGTTGGGCAGCAGAGCCAAGCTGGCAAAAAAAGGGCAAGTAACATGACAACGATCTGATGAGCTCAGTCACAGCTCCTTCCTGGAACATCACAGCTCTGCCCATCACAGACAAACAGATAACACAGAGCAAAGAGTTGCTCCATATGCAGACAGCTGGTTTCTGTGCATTTCAAACCCTGTAATGATGTTCCCAAATTTAATTAGCTGGGCTAGAATTAGTCCCTCACTTTAGTCCCAGATAACCAGGATCACAAAGAAGGCTGGAAAAAGACATTAATTTCAGTTAACCCAGCACATTTTGATGCTTTATAAATGGCTATATGGAAAAAAAATCCAACTAACTTCCCATTTATCAGTTACCATTTATGCCACTTTGTCCACTGAGGCTGCAGAGGTCAAACGATCACAGCAAATCAGATGTCATCTCTGACTAGACCTATGCAACCTGCCGCATAAAGTCCATGTCTTGCTTACGGACACAAAATCATCTGTGTGCTGAGACCAAGTTTAGTACCTATCAAACTTGCATATTGCCTATACTGCTGTTCAGGTCAGAAAACTGGACTGTCTCACAGGCAGCCTAGGTGTAGGTGGAGACGCTGCATATGTACTGCCAGCAGCAATTCTCAGCATAAAGTGGTTTAAGTTTGTGCAAAAACCCATAACGTCACAGATATGTGGTCTTCCTCCAACTGCTCATTATACATTCAAAAGTGACATTGCACACTATTCCGCTCTGTCGTGAGGAGGAACAAAAATACCCCAGCACTTTGTGCTGTTAAGCCCTCCATTCAACGGGAAAAGGAATGCACGCCTTTACCTCAACCAGCATGACCCTGGGGCTGCCCCCGGAGAATTTGGGAACCTCACTCTTCCACATGATCAGCTGTGGTTGCACTGGAGGATGCAACAATCCCCAGCAAACTGTGTGTGTTTGCTTACTTGCCGTTATACCAGTGAGAGTTTGACCTTACTGTTCGTGAGTTCTAATTCAAATATTTAGCTATTCATATAACAGGCTCTATTCATGGTGATGCACTTGCATTCATTAAGAATAGTGAATAGTCTCAAAGGGGTTGCTGTGTCAGCCGGTAGCTTCACACACACAAAAAAAGCATCTTACCCATAAAAGCTCATTATCTAATAAATAAATTTGTTAGATTTTAAGGTGCTACAGGACTGCTTATTTTTTGTGATAATAGCGAAGGAAGGATAATTTCTTCTAGAACAAGCACATGCAAAGGATGCGTGCACAGTTCTGAAGTTGCCCTGAAATAAATTTAAGTATCACCTGTTTCATGTTTCCTTCGATAAAGAATTTATGCTTTATGGCAAATGTTATCTCAATGGAGGATCTTGGCTCATTTAGGTAACCAAAAGGTTGAAAAAGGCTTAGCCCTGCATTCAAAGACCAGGATACTGGCCTCATGTAATATAACATGAGCTATGGTACTTAAACACAACTTTCTCATTCACAGACAAAAAACTCAGAGGTTAAGTGGCAGTGGCAAAGCTCCTAACCATGTAACACTGAGGTCCTGACCCTGCAAACACTATGACTGTGCTTATCTTTATACTTTGAAATTGTAAAGTTGACATCAATGAGAGTACATATATGCTTGAAGACATGCATATGTATAGATGTTTGCAGGATCAGGACTTTCAGTACTACTGGAAAACCTGGGGAATAAATTTGTACAGTAAAAATGATCTGTAATAGGTTTAGAACATAACACTAGAATCCCAGCCCGAAGCTGGTAAAATGAAAAGAAAAAAAAAACAGCAGACATAATGGTTTTAAATGTTGCTTGTAATTATTATAGTTAAAAAGAAATAATAATTAAATATTACAAATTAACAATCCATCCAAATAAATATATTAGAGATTAGGGTCTACTTTTTTCCTCAATTTTCAATCAAGATGTTTTTATAAAAGATATATTCATATTCTCATGCATATTTAATACTTTCAGCAGTTTCCAACTAATTCATAGAAAATGCATGCTAACCAACAGTAGTTCTAAATTTCTACATGAGAAAAAAAATCTGTAGGCATATTAACACTGTATCTTAACTACAAAATATATTCCCCAAAGATAAATCTATTTTAGCTACAAATGTATGACTTCTAGTTGAGTTAAAAAAAATTCAGGTTATCAGATTAGGTAATGATAAATACAGGGAAACCTATACTAAGAAATCAGTTTAGATCTTAAAATAGAAGATTACCACTCACTCTTTCTACCAAGTTAATATGGAAAACACCACTATTTTGTCATTACCATTTAAACAGTGTTTAATGTCTTTTAAATGATTCAATATTATGATGCAAGTGGAAGATAACAGATTTCATTCTTACCAGGAAACATGCTTTAACCAACCTTCAGTTTATTCATAGAAAATAAATGAATGTTTAAATGATGCTTCTGTCAACTGAAAAAAAAAACAAACCAACAGTAAAATAGCTACTTTATGTGCCAAGCTAAACTATTTTTTTTCTTGACAACCTGCTCATATTTAAATGAAACTAGGCCAAATTTGGTCTATGGTATGAATTACGCATAAAAAAAGAACCTTAGACCATGCCCATTTAGGGACCAGAAAGCAGTAACTTCAATTAAAAGAAAAAAAAAAATCACACAATTATTAGGCTAACTTTAAGATGCAAAGAAATTAATCTATTTTAAATACAAGTGGTGAGATGAGTAGCTTTTTGACCTTCAATTAAACCTCACTAGCTGAAAACACAATGAGGGAAGAATTTGTTCAAGCAAAGCCAAAACAAAAATCTTATTTAAAATGGCTTTGGTATAAGTAATCAAGAAACATTTGTTAAATCTATTCACACTGACATGGGGCCAGATCCTTTGCAGCTGTAAACCAGCATATCCGCACTGACCTCAGCGGAACCATAGTGATTTACTCCAGGTGAGGTCTGATCGACAATGCGTTCATATAAGACAGCATCTTTCTAATATTTTTATGCACAGAAGAGCACAAATCTTTCATTAAGACCCAACAAAAAAAGAGGATCTGTTTTACTAACTGTCTGGTGTTTTTTTTTTTTTTTTAAAAACTTCTATACCTTCTTATGAAAAGAACCAATTGCAAGGCTCTGGCTTTAAAATTTTCTATTATCCACTTATGTTTTCCTTGCAGTGGGATTTAAGAATGCCTCTGCATTGAGACAAGTAATATGTCATCATTTTGTTGAGCTAACAGGCCTGACAATCTTGTCTCTTTGAGTTAAGGACACTCCAGCTCCATTTCTCATATTATTGGGAAAATCAAGGTGGAAGAGACTGGCAGAAAAAGAAAAAGGGAGATGGCCAACTGGCAGTAAGTTCTTTAACAATACTACCTTTTCATTATTATTAATTATTATTAATTATTATTAACTATTATTATTAACCAGTGATAAATTTATTTTGTCATAAAATTGTCAAATACCAAAAAACAACCTCAAATAAGATCTCTCACTTTCACTGCATTGTGTAACAACATATTTGAATGCATATCTTTTGTATTTTAACAAACATCTCCTCTATTCACCATTTCTCTTGTCTTTTTGATCTTTTTTTCTACTTATCATGTTCTTTATTTGAAACAGATTTTTAACAGATAATCTTGATCGTTATAACAATATCTTGCTTGCATTTTATTCAAATAATTCTTAAAAACAGCTTAAAAAGCCGTTTGGAATAACATCAAGCTTGCCATCAATCAAATGAAAAAATTCCGCTGGCGGTTGTATAAACATCAGATCAACTCTGATGTCTTCAAGGATTTCAGAGTGAACCATAAAAAACTCCATTAACTTCTGACAAAGAATGCAAATTAATCACAACATGGGGTGAAATGAAATTAAAGGCTCTTTTCTAATCAATGACAAGGCAGGATGAAATATTTGTTACTCTCTGGCTCTGCACTCAGGCTGCCTAAATGTTTGCACATTCCCACCAAAGACCCAAATGCAAGGTGTGAGCACAGATTCACCCACAGTTGCTGGTTAGCCCTCCCCACCCCCAGAGCTATCTGCTTACAAGTCGCTGAGATCCACAAAACACACTAATCATCCGAATCTCAGGTGCATCCAATTTGTTATTCACACTCTCCCATGCCAGTGAAAAGCCTGGCGCAGACAGATGCACCAGGAACCTTAAATGACAGTTTTGGCCTCCGGAAGTGCGATCGCTACAGCAAAATCTAGTACAGCCTCCAGGTGAAATGTCTGGAGCTCCATATGGAGCAGGGAAAATTAACAACAAGATGAAAATCGCTGCAGCAGCAGGGAGTCTGAATTTTTTGAAAAAAAAAATGAAATTTAAAGATGAAGAGAGAGAAGTAATAAATTAATGGGGTGTGAAAACATTCAAAGCTTTACAATACCAGGGGCACTATTTGCTCAGAATTTTTTGGGGGGAGGGTGCAGGGGAAAGACATGACAGGGAAGAAGGGCCTTCTTTTTTCTTTTCTTTTTTCCAAACTTCAGGTCATTTTGAAGTCATTTTTTAACTAAGGTCTGGAACTGTAGCCAAAAGGAAGGAAAACGGTTTTATACATACAATAGTACTTTAAATAATTTGTTGTAATCTATACTTTCCAGTGGTTTATTAAATCCTAGCTATTAGAGTTGCCTGTTTCTTTAGAATGTTTCCCTAATGGATGCATCATCCTTTTAATACACAGCATCCCCATAAAATGGTATGAGTAGAAGCTGAGAATATTTAGCAGCGATTCTTTTCATTTCTCCTAAATTGCATTATCATTAAACATCCCATTGCCCTCTATCATGTTTTTATTTAATCTACTGAATGTGGATCTACATGATTAACTATGTCTCTCAGTTTCTCAAGACACTGCAAAAACTCAGAGTTTCAACTTTAAATTTAATTTAATCAAATAATAAAAGTGAAAATGCTGTGGAGTTCCATAACCTGTTTTCTACACTTCCTTGTACACAGATACATAAATTGCTCTTCTAATCACATTAAATTATGGCTAAACTTTTAAAAGAAATCTAAAACTTAGTTACCCCGAGCCATCTTCAGTTATCTAAAATGCTGACAGTATACACTAAGTACTGCATTAGACAGAAGGGATTTTGATTTCATTTTTAAATGTTTACATATGAAAGGATTTTGATTCCAAAGAGTCTGTTTTTCCTCTCTGTGTGTGCACAATTCCCATTAGCGTTAATAGAGTTATGCAAACACATCAGGGGAAGAATATACCCTTAAGTGCTTATGTTTACATCCAGAGAAAATCCTATGAGCGTCATAGTCTGCTTCTTCCAAAAGGAATTTTACATTACAGCAAATAGTGCATCACAATAATGTGCCTCGAAAAAAACATGAAGCAATTCAAAGTTACTGGATTTTTCACTAACTAGCTTGCTTGTATAAAGTTTTTGTAACAGCAGGGTCTGCTCTACTTAGCAATGTTTTCTTAAATAAAATTACATCTTTGAAAGACAACTAGAAACACAAACCATAGAATTCCATCCTCTGAACACTTAAGTACATGGACTACTTCACCGACACTAGTGCCTAAATGCTCATAAAGCACTCTAAGTGGAAAGTCCTAAACTGCCATCAAAACATTCAAAAGAGGCATGAAAATACATCCTTTGCTCTCGCTGGTATATAGGTAAGAGGGAAAGTTAACCGCCTTTCTGACTATCTTGACTATGTTTTTTTCATACAATCATAAAACTTACATTATAAGCACAAAATAAGCTAATTTATTTGAGGGTATTTTTGTTTTCTGTTTTTTAAAAAAGGAGAGGAGCAGCAATTCTTTTAGTTATAACTGTAAAAATACATTAATTTGTCTGAGTATAGGGATGATTCTGTAAACTTATTTTGCTAACAATTCCAGGGTATTTAAGGACAATTTCTGTGCACACTTATACATATCATAACTTTAGTGAAGTAAAGTCTTAGAGGAACAGCTGTGTTAATCTGTAGCTTCACAAAGAACAAGTAGTTCTGTAGCACCTTAAAGAGCATCGTTTTTATTTATTAGGTAATGAGCTTTCATAATCAGCCTCACTGAACTGAGCAGGACCTGTAAGTAAGTGTTTGTGGAACTGGCCACTTATGATGTAAATATACCTATTCAGGCAACTGAAAAAATACACAGTATTCACCAGAGTGCAATGCATCTTTAGGGCTATTATGAACAACTATGAAAGTATATATTTAAGATGTACATGACTCATGGAAAAATATTCATTTTTATTTACCAGCCACATTTCAAAGTCTCTACTTTTCAGATATTTTCTATGTTAAAAGCTATTTTAATGTCACTTTAATTAGAAGACCAGAAAAGCACTTTCAACTGCAAATCATGTTTTGCTCCTAATATGAAAATATATTCACAATGTTTTTGAAAATATATAAGCAGCAGACATAATAAAATTCAACACATATGCAGACTTGAAATAACCAACCAATCTACCCAATGATTCTGTGATGGAAGTTGCACCTATAGTAAATTTTTAGGTAGTTACGTACCGTGATATATACTAGGTATAATTTTTTCAAAATAACAAGATGTGACTATTAGAGAGACAAGGTGGGTGAGGTAAAATCTTTTATTGAATTAGAGTGATATGACTAAGTCACTCTAAAAATGATGTTTCGCACAACTCTAAAAAAATCTGAAAAGAGGAGTTAGTTTAAAAATATAGATTAAAACTCTGAACTACGTTCTGCTAATACATTAAAACTACTTCTCTCAGTCAGTAAATATTTTTTATCTACAGCAGGTACAAAATGAAAAGACTGGTGTATATGCAGAATATACTTATGCAGAATCTTCAGAAATCCATGAAAGGGTCAGGAGGATTTGCTTAAAACAATTTACAAAAATAGGAAAGAGAACGAGTCCCATCCTATTATTCAATAACTATATGTTCGTGAGGCATCTGCAAAATCTAACCATGCATAAATTAGTGTGTGTAATACAACTGTTATTTGCATAATAATAGCAAGTTAATCGATGCTTAAAGAGCACAAACCAACACCACCTTTAAACCAGACATGCCTCCAGGCACTCCGGCCCATATAGACCAAAATACTTGGGAAACAGTGATCATAAAACATATGAAAATATAAACAATTTCAAATAATTCCTTGCATCACTTGAACTTTTTTATTTTTTTCCCTTGGAAAGAAGAATAATTTTAAGAATGACACCACAGCTTTTTACTTTGGATTTTGTCATCCATCTTGCAACATTTTTAGAACTCAGAACTCTAATTGGTCACTATTTTTGGAGACAGGATTTTTAGGAATAAGCATATAGGTAAAAGCCAAATCCTCCATTGATGGTATTTTTCACAAAAGTCCAGTATGGGTCTCATCTGCCCTCATTGAAGTTACCTGGAGTTTTAACACGGAAGGGAGCAGAATCAGACCAAAACTGAACTTGATAATTGCACCTGGTATGTAAAATATTTGGCATTTTATGACTCTCTCAAGTGAGAGCACTGCCAGGGGGGGGGGGGGACACCAAAGCAACCACATCATATATTTAACTCCTCAGGGTCTTAAAATATTTCCCCAAAATTAATCATTTGAATTAAAAACAAAAAGAGAAGCTACTTTCATCTTGCTATATGAGTATTACCGAAGTAATTAAAAATCCTTTAATTTCATACTAAAACAATCATCACTCTCATCAGCATTCTTCCATTCTCCTAAGTGAAAAAAGAAACAGCATTTGCAAAAATAAAATTAAAAAAAAAATCAGAGATATACTTCAAAATGACTCCTTAAAGGTACCAGTTTTCAATTTAACGGGACAGATTTATTTGTATGTGGCTCAAGTGTTCACAGTTGCTCTCTGCACCTTCATACATAGGAATGAATGTCACAGTGGCAAACAGCAGTAATGAACAATCTTACCTGAGGATATGGAAACCTCCCAAGAGCAAGCTGGGAAAGAAAATAATATTTGTCTAGTTATATAGATTTGCATGGAAAGCATATTTTCTTAAAGAGAGAAAAGTATTCATCTCTCACTATTGAGCAAACTGCAAAAGATATATGTGAGCAAAGTAAGAGCTGTATTTAGAATGGAGTCATTCTCAATGATTTTGCTTTATTTACAAACAAAATGAAGGTTTTGTTATAAAGTATGCACACTTTTTATTTAGACTTACTCAACAAAAAATGTCTTTCCCATCAGCAAGCATGTGCCATGTCCCAGTTTTCTAAGAGTTCCCTAAGAGAAACTGTCAAGTCTCAATAGCAAGGCCAATGACACTGATTTTTACTAATTGTATCTGCAATGCATGGGTATCCCCACAGCATTCACTGAACTCCCTAAAACTTGGTTAAGCAAACACTGGGCTCAAGGTAAAAGGTGGGCTGGATCAGAAGTCAACCTTCTCCTGGGCTGTTTCAAAGTCTTTGGCCATGAATTTTGGATGAAGGTGGAGCATGGAATCCACATCACCACACCCTGAATCTTCTTTCATTATATGTTAGGATATATGCAAAATAGATTTAACATATTACCAAACACTGTTTTGAATATCAATTAATACATTATTACAATGCCTGCTACTGCTGATACAGAATAAGGTCTATTATTTCCAATATGGATTCCTGTTTTGTCCCAGTAACAAACAGTACTTCTTTAAAAGGGCTTTTCCCGCCCCCGCCCCCAAAAAGCTGTTTTGGTCATTTCTGAGCAATCATACAAGAAAGGATCTGTAATAGCCAGAAGTCTCTTGTGCCACTGACTTACCATATAACCATGGGCAAGTCACTAATCCTTTTCAGTTCACACTTACAGGCCAAAACTACAAAGTTCATTTCCTCTACTCAGACAAATAGCTCATGAGAGGCCAACATGAGCTCTGCCTAAGCACATGACAGAGGGTATGACAAAAAACAGGGATAAGTGTTGGTGTGAGGCTTAACAACATCTGTAAAATTTGAGATACTCAGAGGAAAAAGCATTGAAGAAGCAGTGTTACCAATTGTCATCAGGCAAGGTCTGGAAGCATTTGTATAAAAGGCATATGTGACAGACCACAAAAAAGTGAGCTTTTCTGCGATCAGATAACCCAAAGAGAGAGACTTTGCTGGATTTAGTTATTATTGTTAATGAATTTCTGCAGACATGCAAACATACTGAGCTATAAAAGGCAGGTATGTGCAGTAACTTTCTTGTATATGTATTTATTACTTATAGTATGGGAGTTGCACATAGTAATCTCCATGCATCATTCAGATTCACCCCAATCTCTTTCAGACACCAGTGGGAGTTTGAACAGTGATCGAGGAGGAGCTGTTTTAGTTCATCATCTTAACAATGTGATGTTTAAGGGTCCCTACTAACACTGACATGACACAAGTGTCACAGTAAAACAGTGGGGTATTGGATCATTCATCATTTTCAGACTCTGATTCAGATTTTCTTATAAACCCCAAAGGAAATTACCTCTCCAAAAATTAATGCTGAGGGCTTCATTTAAAAAATCACAAAAGAGAGGAAATGAAAAATTAAGACGTCCACAGATCCCTTAATTCACCCTTGGAAAAGGGGTTGTAGCAGCCATAACACGCATCATTCTACCCTCATGTCACTAAAATTGCTCCTATAATCTCTCTTCTGCCATGCACCTCCCAACACTAACCCCAATCGTAAGCTGTGCTAACTTTACACCAGAGGTGCAATAAGGGAAGCCAGAACTTCCACCCTGTCCTCACCACCCTAGCTGGGGGCTCCCCTCCCCAGCATCCGGCCCATAGTGGGTGGAGGTTGTGGAGCCCTGAGTCTCACAGGCCACTCAAGCAAGCCAGGGATGGATACAGCCCATAGGTTCTGCCTGACGGGAGCAGGAAGCTGCTCTGCCTCCATCGCTGCTCCTCCTTCCCCAGCTGGGGGAATAATAGTGCAAGGCTGCCTGGAGAGGCTTCCCCTGTTGCTCTGATTGGCTGGAATTCTGGTCAATCAGAGCAGTGGGGGCTGTGGTGTGTGTAGGGCCTGGAAGTGGTGGGAGAAGGAGGGAGGGCTTTACTCTGCGCTGCTGTTCCCCCCCCAGCTGGGGGAGGGGTGGCACTGGCAGCATGCAGAGCTAAGTGCCCTCACTCCCAGCCTGCTCCTGCACCCTCCTCCTGCCCAGATCGCCAACCTCAGCCTGTTCCTGTACCCTCCCGTACCTCACCCCACCCATCCCTCCTGCTCAGACCCCCCCAATGCCCACCCTGCTCCTGCACTCTCCTCCCACCCAAGCCCCTTCCCCCACCCGTTCCTGCACCCCCCACCCAAACCCCCACCCCAGCCTGTTCCTATACCCTTCCTTCTTCCCATCCCAACCTCCCACACCCACTATGCTCCTGCCACCCTCCCTCCCACACAGACACCCCCAAGCCCACTCCGCTCCTGCCACTCCCCCTCCCACCCAGATTCACACCCTCAGCATGTTCCTGAGCCCTCCCTCCTTCCCAGACTCCACACCCTCTCCCCAGCAGCCCCCTCCCACACAAACTCTGAAACCCCCAGTTTTGGTCCCAACCCAGGCCTCCAGAAGAGCTAACCTGGCCTGGGGAGCAGCACCGAACCTCAGTCCCCCCTTCTCTACCCACTACCCATGGTGCTGGAGCGTGAGGGGAGTGAGGTGTCTCGGGGCCACATCATTGAGGGGTTTGTGGTTATATATATTTGCCTCTCACTTTTATGTAGCCCCCCCAACTGATTTTTCTGTGAGTCAGTGGCCCCCACAACCCAAAAAAGGTTCACCACCCCTGCTCTAAAGAAAAGAAATCTAAGCTAGTGTCTTCCTCTGGGTCTCTTCTGTGTCTGTATTTCTGCAGACTCTTCGGGGGCAAAAACTATCCCTAATTTTTATTTCTGGACGCAGCACTGAGATCTATGCTGCCATTCAGCAGCATACGCTCAGCATCAACAGCTCCACCAAGGAAAGGACAATAAATGAGCTGAGGGCTACATCTGTACATCTCTTCTGTCTGCCTCACAGCCTTCAGCCTTCTTGCCTGCTCAAACCTGGTGAGGTAGGGCCCACTGTGAACAACACAATCCCCTCCTTCTTGTAGAGCTCAGTGTATAGCTTGGTGACATGCTTAACAGCTGCTGACCTAAGGACTGTAAATTATTACCAGGCAGCACAGACACCTGAATATTTTAGGCACAATGCAGTGAGCATAAGCAAAAGGAATCCCAAATGTTCTTACTTTTGGGCACTTAATTATTACCATTATATACTATGTTACCACACACAGAAACCTATATTACCGCATGACACAGCAGGGCTACGTCTACACGTGCACACTACATCGAAATAGTCTATTTCGATGAATAACGTCTACACGTCCTCCAAGGCTGGCAACGTCGACGTTGGGCAGCACATTGAAATAGGCGCTGCGAGGGAACGTCTACACGCACACATCGAAATAAGGATGCCAGGAACAGCTGCAGATAGGGTCACAGGGCGGACTCAACAGCAAGCCGCTCCCTTAAAGGGCCCCTCCCAGACACACTTGCACTAAACACCACAAGATCCACAGGGCCGACAACTGGTTGCAGACCTTGTGCATGCAGTATGGATCCCCAGCTGCCGCAGCAGCAGCCAGAAGCCCTGGGCTAAGGGCTGCTGCACACGGTAACTATAGAGCCCCGCAGGGGCTGTAGCGAGCGTGTCTCTCAAACCCTCAGCCGATGGCTGCCATGGCGGACCCTGCTATTTTGATGTTGCGGGATGCGGATCGTCTACACATGCCCTACCTCGACGTTCAACTTCGAAGTAGGGCGCTATTCCATCCCCTTATGGGGTTAGCGACTTCGACATCTGGCCGCCTAACGTCGATTTCAACTTTGAAATAGCGCCCAGCACGTGTAGCCGTGACGGGCACTATTTTGAAGTTGGCGCCGCTACTTCGAAGTAGCGTGCACATGTAGACGCGGCCCAGGAGGAAAGGTATAGGTACGCACACAGGGTTGAACTCTGTAGTCATTATTTGGTAGGTACCCAGGCAAAACCTTCACTGACTTCAATTTTGAGTCCCAAACTCTTGAGTCCCAAGTGCCAGTGCCTTTCCCCGGTTGATAAGTTTAATGGAAGAGTTGCCTACATGAGGACTTTGGGCTCCATCCCTAAACATAGCAGAATAATTGTGGAGCTAATATTCTGTCAAATACAAATACAAATAGGTAAGGGAGCTTTGAAAAGACAAGAGTAGAAGAAGAATGTTATAGCCTTTCAAGAGGCCACACCTATTGTCTCAAAGACTTGCCCCCACTCAGTCCAACCTCTCCCCCGCCATCACTTGCTCTCCCCTATCCTCACCCACTTTCACCAGGCTGGGGCAGGGAGTTGGGCTGGAAGCTCTAGAAGGGAGTTTGGGTGCAGCATGCTACCTGGGGCAGAGGTGCAGGTGAGGATCTAGGGAGGGGGTTGGTGTTCACTGGGGGCAGCTCCTAAAAATGACCAGCACACCAATCCAGCAACAGCTTCTAGGTGGGGCCAGGGCTCTCCGCATGCAGCTGCTCACAGGCACTGCCACTGCAGCTCCCACTGACTGCAGTTCTTGGCCAATGGGAGCCGCAGAGTTGGTGGTTGTGGACAGGGCAGCACACGGTGGCCCCCAGGGGCTGCAGGGACAGCACTGGCTGCTTTTGGGAGCAGCTCAGAGTGAGGATGGGCAGGACACCTGTCTTAGCCCCACTGCACTGCCAGTGGCTACTGGGACTTTTTAAACTAAAAAAAATCAAAACAAGACAGATTTCCTCAACTGACAACTGGAAAACAATACAAGAACAAAGCAGAATATGACAGTTCTGTGCCTCCTAGAATCATTATTGTGTTGATGTAGTCAGAGGGCTCCCCCTCCCCATCAAAAATTGTCAAGGTATTATAAATTAAGAAACTTACCAAAGAGTATGTAATCTTCCCTGAAATAGCCTGCAGATATGTCACTGTACTAAATGTGTTTCAGATTTAATGAAGCTTTAATGTCCTTTTTAATTTTGCCTGTTTCTATATCACCAGGGGTCGAGCAAGGCAATCAGCACTCAAGAGGGTGGTTTGGTTTAAAACTAGGAAAAACTCATTTGCTTATGAGTTGCACTGTATTTTCTTAATTAAATTTACTGAGTAAAATGGTTTAAGTTCAGCCAACCAATGACCTCTAGACGCAGATTTAGATTTATAAACAGGGTAACAGTTAAAGGGAAAAAACAACCAAAACCAAACAAATTAGAGCTATGCCAACAGGAGTTTTGTACCCTTTATCATCTTTACTAAAGAACTGATTTAAACACAAGCAGCAAAAGCCCAATGAAAAATGCAAAAGATATCAAATACAGAAGCAGAAGCAATCTATCAAGAATCTCTCCCATCCTCTACGTGTACATGAGGGAATTTAATAAAAATTAAAAAAAAAATCCTACTGGGTTTAAAACAAAACCTTTTAATTCTGAACACTTAGGATCGGGGAAGTGCTGAGCATTGTGCATGGTCTTCAATAGTAATGAAGAGAGAGGAATACTCAAACTCTGAGGGCCTGCTTCTAATTTAGAAGTATTAAAGAATTAAAAAAAAAGTGTAATGTATAACGCCAAAATGGTACAAAATGGCTTACACATAAATGGGAATTAAATCCTGAAAGGATCTATCAGCCAGGTTTATTTAAAAAACAAAACAAAACAATGTTTTTCTACTATTTTACTGTGAAACAACCATGTTTCAGTCCCAAGGCTTAACGATCTTCCATTTTCCACATGCTCCTCACAAGTGTCAGAACACAGCACCTTACTTTCCTATAAAATTATCATTGTAGAGAAACAAAATTTTGATGTTGCACTGTTATTAACCAAAGTTATGGCTTTACAAACTGACTGACACTGATGTAAGTACCTCTTAGGGGAGTACCCCCACTGAGCTCCACAGAACTATTCATGGGAACAAGAGATTCAGAATCAAGTCCTCAATATTAGATACAAATAATCTCAAATGCCTATGATAGTAGTAATATTTTGAGATCTTTGGTTGACCACCACCATACTAAGTTGCAAAATGTTTTAGAGAATAGGAGATTTTCAAAAGCAGAAATCCTAGATCCCATTAATGGTTCTGAAAACCTTCCCTACCTGAGGTTTATAAAGTTTTTTTGTTTTGTTTTAAATACACAGAAAAACTGAGCTAGACAGAGCTCAAAGAACTTATCAAAGTTACCCAGAGAGTTAGTCTGGGGCTAGAAATAGATTCAGCAGTCCTTGCCAGCAAATCTCTTGCTCTAACCACTGTACAAAGTTGCTTCTTTCCAAAGATAGGAATTGCCACTTGATTAACAAGTTGCAAACAGTTGTATTGCTAGTACGAATTGCTACAGTCACTGAGCAAGTCTAGAAGAACGACCCCTGTGATGATCAGAAAAGGAGGATCAAAACGGTTTTTGGGACAGTCAAGCTAGAAAGTTTCCTATTTAGATTATTTTCTATGTTGTGCAAGTTGTTTTTAATTTACAGTTATGCTGAAAAGCATGGGATGTTTTATTCTTAATTTAGACACATTCCATGTTTCTCAGCATAACTGCAAATTGAAAATAAGCATTTGCAATATCGCTAGTGATGTAGCTGAAGGAGGACTTTATCGTCTGAAATGTTCTAAAATTTGTTCTTAATTACCTTGTGCACATTTTACACAATTAAATTTCCATCCAAGGATTTTGCATTTAGATTGTGCACTGCAGTTAAAACCTCATTTTATGGAAAGGAAGCCACCACTTTGGAGCATTCAGACAGGAAACTTTAAAGATCAGACTTAACTACTGGATTACATAAAATTCCCTAGGTGAGATTTCATTCCAAAATCAATTTATGCATTCCTAGACAGATGGCTTAAAATCATCTGAAACTCTTCTGGTGAGGACCTTAATAAATATTAAATACCTCAAAAACTACTAAGATTTTTTGATTTGTCTTTCCCTCTCATATCAATTTTACACTCCTCGTACTGCTCAGTTAAAAAAAAAATCCAAAGGATATAACAGCAATTTACCAGTGTTAAAGTGCTTCTAAGGTTAAACTGACAACAGAGAAGAACAGAAACACAAAGCATGTTGAAGTAGGGTTTCAATTAAATGTTCAGGATTTAGTAATGCAGGACAAAGAAAAAGAGTTACAAATTAATTTAATTTTCTGTGTACCGTTTGCAGCTGTACTCCAAAGTGTCTGGGGCTTAAGAACAAAGCCTTGAAAGGTCTCAGAGTAAGGAAAGCTTCAATTTTTAATGTATAATGCCATTAGTAGATAACTTGTGGAATCTGCAACCCCTGCGGAGGGGCATAAGTGCGAGTAACAGAGACTGATGAAGTGACATATTTGTTCATGTCTAGAACTATGAGGAAGAAGCTTATTACTAACACCATCAGGCCCAACAGAAATATACCCTAATAACCGTTGCGACATTTCCTGGTTCAGCATCTCTCCATAAAAACGTATTAAAGAGTCAAGCCTAATTCACCTTAATTAAGCATAATTAGTTTCACTTTTGCTTTTTAAAAACATGCATTATAATAAATAAATTGTAAACTAAAGATCACCACTGAACTGCATGTTTCTCCCAATCTGCAAATCCTCAGAATTATGTCTAATTTCATATATCAGGGTCTGCAAAGGTGTTGATTCAGAACAGTGTCATTTCTTATCCTTACATGTCTAATTTACAGATATTATTGTTTTCTTTATCCCTAAGGAGAGAAAAATATCTATGACAAAGGCATGTACACCTCCCTACCTCAATCCCTAATCTTGCAAACATAGGTATAACACACATGGATTGTCCACAGAACTCCATGAGACTAATAAATTACATGGGTAAAATGACTCATCTTCCAAGTAGATGCTCTAACCACTGCTGTACCTAGTCATTCACATTTGCTCTCTCTGGCACAAAGACTATTTGAACATTTATACACAGCAGAATAGTCTTTGGGTCAGGGAGACAGAAAGGCTATGTATCCCCAAATAGCTGCCTGAATCTATGCAAAAGTGCCTGTTGTCTTGAAACAGTTTTTGAGATTATGGGCATAGTATTCCGGCACCCCTGTACACCTTACCACATGAGGAGTATAGGGATGCCTCAAAATAGGGCTTAATTTCAGTATGTGGCACCATACAGAGAGTGCCATGTGCCAAAATAGCCTATTTTTAAATCCAATCGAAATAAATTATGCAATTTGTGTAGTGCAAATGGAATAGCTTATTTCATGGCTTACGGTGCCATGTAAACAAAGCCAAAGGGTCCTGTAGTCCAATGGTTAGGAGGTGGGAGACCCGGGGGCCAGTTCTCTAGCTTCAGCCACTCTTTCATTATTTATCCTTAATGCGGCTGCTTCAACACGAAAGCTTGAGTGGACCCATATCCCGTCTCAGTGCTTCAGCCAGCAGGGCTGTCAGCCACTGTCAGCTTGGGGGCTAGGAGTGGGAAGGCCCCACTCCACACTCCAGAAAGGGGCAGAGCCTGGGGTGGGGCTGATGATAGTCAGCCGTTAGTGCAGCACAACTCTAAATCACAGCTTCAATATGACAGTTTATCAGGTATGAACAAGGCTACAACAAACACACCACACTCTCATTGAGAATCTACAGGCTCAGATTTCCAGGTCAGTTACACTGGTGCAAATCCAGAGAAATATATCAGACCTACAGGACTGGAAGGAGCCCTGACAGGTCATCAAGTCCAGTTCTATGCAATAACTGAGCTGCTCTGGATTTAAATCAGTGTGAAGATCAGATTTTGGCCCACTGCCTCCTCCATAGCAAACCATTAATAACATAGAAAAGCAAACACTGCTGATAAAGATCTCCAATATTTTGTTATTTTTACAACAGAAGATTGGTTGATCACAGCAGGTACTTCTATGAAGAAAACGCCACATTAAAATAAATTTTATGTATTACAGCACAGAGAAACACAATGCTATTCCCATCTAGCTGTTCAGGGGCTTAATTACTTTATTTATTTCACTGTTAGAAAGCCTGCCCATGGTGGCTTAGCTTCGAATGCTGAAAAACATGATACATTGAGGTCTCAACCTGGGCAAACTGTACCTAAACTTACACTTTATTGCAGCTTAGTTCACAATCTTCACCTAATATAGGGTTACATCCCAGTGCAGCAAGCGGATAAATCATCTTGGAATATTACTCTGGCTAAGTTTAGCTGTGAGTGGAGCATATGTGCTTCCAAGTCACTGAAGCAAAGGCCCATAAAATACACTAATTACTGGAAGTTATGGTCACTGAGTGATTGATAGCGCTCTGCAAGGCAACTTCCCCATTTTCAGCTATTCTGACGGGCCTCCACCGCCACAGAGCAATTATTAATTCATGACCCAACCCTCAGGCACTGATACCTTTACTTCTAATTCTGCAACCACAGAAGTACTGCTATGGCTGGACACTGTCTTCCTTCATCCTGATGGCTGGGTAAAGATGATGAAAGTGTAGTGCAGTGTTGGTTAGATAAGTGACACAAAAATAACATAGAAAAACAGACTATTTTTGTTCTAAATGCCGATTTCTAAAATATTTGGCTTTACACAGCTAACAAAATATGCCTAAACAATATAGGTAGCAGGATTAAAAACAATTTTACTTCAAGTCATCATGAGACTAGTAGTGCTCACCTTACCCATAACGAGTCCCAGTGACTTCACCTGGCCTACTTGCACAAGGGAGTCAATAAATGATTACCTGCTGTATGAGCAAAAGATATTGTATTATCATTTGTTAACAGTATAGCTCGAGCCCTGAGGAATGTGTATCGTTGGGGGTGCTCAGAAGTCTTCTAGGGGGACACCAACTCATTTACATATTTGCCTAGCTTGACAACAGGCTACATTAAAAAGCTAAGTCAGTACAAACTGACATATAATAGGCTCCGTATACGATACACTGAAATGTAAATACAGTAAGTATATTGCAACTGATTTATATGGTTAAATGAGAAAGACAGCATTTTTTCAATAATAGTGTGCTGTCACATTTTTGTATTTGTATTTCTGATTTTGTAAGTTTTAGTGGAATAAAACTTAGGGGCACATGAGACAAATCAGACTCTTGAAAGAGGTACAGTAGTCTGGAAAGGTCGAGAGACACTGCTACAACAATTTAAATAACTTGAGAAAACTAATTTCAAAAAGGGAGGAAAGGTGTCATTTCTTTCAGAGCTGCCAGCACAGACCACTGGATGTGTGTCTGCTTCTCAGAAACATCACTGCAATTTTTAACGGTCAGGCCAAAGATTCAAGATCCAGTTCTGCTCCCAGTTACCATAAGAAAAGAGGAATATAAAAGTGGTCTGGAAACTGAATTACCTTCTCAGTGACAGAGCTGGTCCCATTAAGTTAAGTTTCTGGCACACTGGTGAGGTAATGCTGGGAATCCTGTACTGCTTCTCTTATATGGCCAAAGAATATCAGTTTTCTGGATTTTCTATCCAGTATTTTTTAAGATACACTCTGTCTGTGGTTACACTACAGTACTCTTGACAAAAGTCATGGTTGTAAGAGATTTCCCAGCAAAACTTGTGTCCACAGAGTTTGGCCACACACAAAAGCCTATCAGAAGAGCACTCTGCTCTGTCAATAGAGCGGCCAGACTGCTTGGCCACTCTCTCGACAAAACAGGCTCCTGGAAGCACAGCAGACAGACCTGCCCATTGTTGTGGACGCCCTGTCTGTACAGAAGGTCCCCTCTGCACCCTGAGTGTCCACACGGCTTTTTTATTGGCAGAACCCGTCGACTGCAGTGTTATGCCTCACGGCTGACAAACCTAACGTGGCTGGTGAAAAGTGCTGGGGTTTCGTCTGCAAAACTCGCTAATGTAACCCTGGCCTAAGTGTATTTTATCATTGTTATGGACCAATGTGCAACCACTTTACTGCCCATTGTACTCAAGCATTGCTGGGTATTTGGGTAGCTGGTTATAGAAGCAATGGTGATCTTTATTAGTTTAAATTGATGCAGTAAGAAAAAAAAGCAATTTAAAACACATCATATTGTAGCTACTGAAATGTGCTCAGATTGATCTAATACATTCAATTAATTTAACAATTACTTGCTTCCTCTATGTCAGAGTTAAGAAATAATACTCCTGTAGCATGTTTATTTACTGCCGAGCTTGTGTCTTCTGGTAGCAGGTGTTCTTAATGAATACAGTGACATCAGTCAGCCCTGACATGATTCATACTCTGCAGTTTAAACCTTCCTTTTTTAGAGGACTCCAATAAAACTCATTTGGGTTGCGCATCAGTGGGCTGAGCTGCAAACTGGGAGACCACAGCTCAGCACTGAGAGAAATGTTTATTACAAAATTAAATAAAATTTGCTTTTGACAGAATTTAGGACACTGTGAATTTTTTTTTTGGATACTTTCTGCGCATTTACTTTTGACACTCTGAATTTACAGGCCTGACATAAGAATAGCCACCCAGGGTCAGACCAACGGCCCACCCAGATTTAAATCTTGCTGTCCTACAGTGACCAGTGCCAGGTGCTTCGGAGAGAATGGACAGAACAGTGATTTAGTGATCCATCCCCTGTGGTGCACTGCCAACTCCTGGGAGTCAGAGGCTAGGGACACCCAGAACATGGGGTTGCATTGCTGACCACCTTGGCTAACAGCAATCCTCTGAACTTCTCTAATTCTACTTGAACACAGTTATACTGTTGACATTCACAGCAGCCAGCAAAACAATTGTGTGGAGAAGCTGCCTATTAATTTCGTCAGGTGACCACTTGTTCTTGTGTTATGTAGAAGTATAAGTAATACTTCCCTATTAACTTTCTTCATAACATTCGTGATTTTTCATATCCTGCCTTCCTGGTCACTGTTACAAGCTGAAAAGTCTCAGGTTAAGCCTCTTTGGTGTTTTCTTGTAAAATACAGAAAATGCCGTACAAAGATTTCACGACTTTTTTTTTTTTTTTAAACTGGATTACCTGATCATAATGATATGCATTACATGGCTATAATTCATAATTCCAGAACACTGCTGGGACAGCACATATTAAAATTTATATACACTCTTTGAATTAGGGGCCAGAAGACATAAGCATATAACACTTCTGCTTCATGCTCCACGCTATCATCTAACTTTTGGTGTGATTGAACAGGTAGGTTATTAATGAAGCCACAAATGAACAAGCTCTAGCTGTACAATGTCCACCTATCTCCAATGCCCTGTCAGAATAGCTGCTGTGCATAAGAATGCTTTTGCTGCCTGTCTGGAGACCTGCATTCACAGGAACAGGTGCTGAAGAATTCTCTGTAGTCTGTGGCTTTGACACTTGCTTCTCCTAACAGGACTAGCTAAAATCTGTGTTTGGAGGCTTCTGGAAAGTAGTTTTAATTTGTGTTAAGCCCGGAATTTTCAGTCACATGGCATTTGCCATTCAACAGGCAGCAGGAACAGTAAGTAGTCCTTTGAAAATTTATTGCAATATGATCCAGATACCAAGGTGATAGATATCTAAGAAGTCTGGGTAATCAAGTAAATCTTACAAGCTCTGGAAATTCATGTCTGGATTTTTCCCATCAGGACTGGCACATGGATTTGCATGTAACTCCAGAGGATATCAACAGCTACCAGGAGGCTTCCAGGACCCTTCCCCTTTCCATTTAAATTACACGCTCACAAAGTACAAACAGTACAATAACTTAAAATTCTGTTGCCATTTGTCAAAAGTCAGGTAATTTCTGGTAAAAAGACTGCCTCTCTATCTGACACCTCTTGGTTGGCCTACTCTTCTGGTATACCTGGTATGTAAAATCACATATGAAACTGAGGCCCTGCTTTTCACAGGACTGAAGTGTAATTCTCATTTGCCTTTTCATCTTGACCTTTGTCATCATCCTAACTGCCTATTTTAATTAATGTTACTGCTACTTCTTCTCTGTGCAGCCTTTTGACACCAGGATCATTTCATGCTCCTAGATTGCCTCCAGGAGTCACACTGACATGCATCAAAACATTCATGGTTACCTCCTGCCACTGTTCTACATCTATCAAACTGCTCTCACTCCGTCTCTAATGCTACACCAAAACTCAGCTGTAAGGAATTGTCTCAGTTCTCTCTTTTCCCTACTCATGACAAAACTGACCCCTCTGCAAACATCCCTCTTAGATCTTCAAAACAGGGTTTAAGTAGGATCCAAGTGGTGCTGCGGATGAATTTGACTCTCACGCTCAGCTAAGAATCCAACTCAATCTCCAAATGTAACCTTAACCACTTCTACAGATGATATTCACCTCAACACTCATTCTGAACTCTCTACACAGATTCCTCCCTGTCAATTACCTCTCCTTTTCCTGACTATATATACTTGTGGCTTTATGTCAGCTTCCTACAGCTAAACAGCTCAACAACTGAAATGATTCTCTTGCTCAAGAAGAGCATCCTCAAGCAGAACTTCATTCTCTTCTAGCACCCTCTTCAGACTCAGATCTTCTATTTGCCTCTGCTACCTGAAAGCTGGGTATTATCTGCGACCCTGAAGTCTCATCTCAACACTTCTACATATGCACTCTCTGTGCTGCCCCAATACTGTGTTAGCTACCCAAATATGCTCAAGAATCAGTACATAAAAATCCCTTACGATTACATATTCATTTTAGTTTATTTATCTGGAAAATAAATTTGTAAGTGAGCCTGAAACACACACGTCACAAACATGCACTATATAGTTAATGGCTCAGTTATGGTCTCCACATATTGCAGTACTTGAGTAATTACTGAAAACACACAACAGCCTAATAATCTGCAACAATTCTTAAAAGTCCTTGTTAACTTGACTGACATGTAGAGTTACTGAGTCACTAAAGCTCCACTAAATACATAGATAAAAGAAAACAGACAATTTACTGTAGATATTCAAAGGAAGGTTCAATCTTATAGGACTGCAAAGAATATTCATATTATTACTAATGTGCAAGGGTATTTCTTTCCTGTACAAGATAACACTGATTTGCTTTGCAAGGGTAGTCTTTTTAAAGATGGGGATTGGAAGGAAAGAAGACTGTTTTTGTGACTGAAGAACGGAAGAGTATTGAGATTGTGAAGGACGCAAAGAGAGATGTGAAATGGGAAGCACACTATTAGTGTATAAAGGAAGTCAAGTCACCCATGTCCACATCCCTGCTCTAACACTCATTCAACTCTGCAGCTTGGGCAAACCATTTCACCTTTTTTGAGAACCAATTTATAATAAAAAATAATGCTTCTTTTTGTACATACAAGATGGGCCCTAATCCACAAACTGGATCTGCTAACATGAGCTTGTGTGTTGCCAATCGATAGGCTCCATGCTAGTGAATCTGATTGCAAGACCAGGGCTAATGATTTTAAATGATTTGGTCAGTGACCAAAGTTATTTTACAAATCTGTACGGTGCCTAGCACACTGCTGGCATTACATAATCAAAGAAAAAATGTCCAATTTGTAAAACAAGGTCAATAATATTTACCTATCTCAGAGGAGCATTAATTGAGAATGTGTTCAGTTTCTTGTAAATATTAAGTCCAATATAAGCAGTAGGTATTATATGCAGAAAAATCATGCTTCAGAAACAAAAACCTCAGCTTTTACACATTTCCCCTTAAATTTATTAATTAGAGCATACCATAGATTAATATGTTGCAAAGCTCACCTTCAAGTTTTTTTTGCATAACACCTCTAAAAAGCATCTCAAGACAAGAGTGCTCATTATTAAAAAAAAATCAACAAAGTAAATTTTATTTTCATTAGGCAGCACTGCTGTTCCCTTTCAGACAGTAACGGAGTATAGTAGGCATGGAATCTTACTCATTAGGGCATTAAAAAGAGCTATCAGACCATTCAAACTATCCTCTTCCATGTTCTCAGCAGTTGTCTGAAGAACACTGATTGCAAACTGCACTTCAGTTTAGCCCAAGCTGCCTGTCGTTTATTTTGTGATTGAGTTATATACCCCAAAAAACAGTGTTTATAATGAAAGTGCTGACACAGCCTTCAGTGCAATGACAGCAATGCCACTGGTTTAAAATGAACTTGCTTTGTCAACCAAAAAGCACTTAAATAAAACTACAGCTAAAAACCTCATGAAAATACACAAATTATTTGCTATGAAATAGCCAAAGAGAGGTTTATGGATTACACACTGAATTAATGCGCCTTTTAAAAAGAAATAAAACCCAAATTCCACAAGAATAAGCAAATAACGTTTCCTTTCCTCTGGAAAGAGGCTGATCCTGTGAGATGCTAACTGTCCTCAAGCTCATTTCAATGGGAATTGCAGGTGCCCATTTTCTAACAAGATGGGCTCATCCCGGTTAACTTGCTACATTCCCCCACTTTTTAAACCCAGCTTGCAGACACCGAGGAAAGCAGACAAACTTTAAAAGTAAAGAGTTTCTAATTACCCACAGCACGCTCGCAAAAAAATTCCACATATTTCTGAGGTTTAGATTAAATACTATTAGAAGATCTGCTATAACAACTGAAACATCAAAACAGCCCTCAATATTTTGGTCCAATATACTATTTCTTGTTAATCAATGTGCTCTAACTGCTAGCTTAAGGGCATAAGAGTTCAGATATTAGAAAAAAAAATAAAGAAGTGAGTTAAGACAACTGTAAAATCCAAGAATAAACTCTGACTGCCCTCTCTGCTTCACGAGCAGGAGCCTGGAATACTGTACCACCAATCCCCATGTCAATAGATAGTGTTACTTTAATGACAGTGACCTTGCGTGGCTCTTTGAGCATCTTCTTCACCTTCTTGAGACATTTTTCTAAGCCACTGTCCTTGCTTTCATCATTTAACACATCACTCAAACCACTCCAATAAAACAGTGATCATGTTGAAGAGAGGTCTCAAAGGACCAGATGACATACCAATTAACAAAGAACACAGAGCCAAATTGTTCTGCGCATCTGACACACTGAAGGAGAGAGAAAAGCAGGTTAGAGAAGGCTTGATTGAAGAAGAGAGTTAATATAGACCCAAAATGTCCCCTCAATACTGGCTGATATTATGCAAAAATCAGCATTAAAAAGACAAGCTGTAAACTGGCTTCTACTAATCCTCCATGCAAAATCACAGATCAAATAAAATTCAGAATTTTGGTTTACTAAGGAATTATTTGCATTTTAGGGTCTGTTATTGCTGTCATGAGTTGAGTTAAAACCACATTTAGAACACTAGATGTAAATAAACCTTTTAATTAACATAACTCTAAATATAAGGCCCCTCCACCACCACTTTAACCGGAGTGGAATATTCTTTTGGTTAGGGGTGCGAGAGGCTTGGAACAGAGAATTCACACAAACTGAGGTCAGAGAGGCTGAAGGAACAGACCAAAGCATGATGGCTGATCCTGAAAGAAATCTGGGATGAGGATTTTGGGATAGGGATGAAGGCTAGAAGAGTGCTCTTGGTACTGTGAGCAAAAGAAGTGGTTTCCTCATGTACAGAAACGCAAAATTCCTCAGGTCCCTTCCAGCCCTATGATTCTATGACTTTGTACATTTTTTGTAAATAAACAGGAGTATTTCGAAGAAATACTTATAACTAATATCTGCTCCCAGAAGGTCCACAGGGACTGAAATTTCAACTAGTTGTTCAGGTTGAAATGGGACAACACCGCACTCCTGTCCATGGGCACGTATTGTTGTATATACTTCACATTAAATTAATGTACTGGTAAATACATGCTGTAGATAATTTACATCACAATAGAACTGAACCAAGACCCAACCCTGTTCAAATATGAATTCATTACAATTTCACTTTAGTCCCCTTCTGTTAACTGTACTCACTCACAGAGAGCGCAGCGTGATGACATGAATAAATTTTCTATCTCTTCCAAAATTCTAAGAGATCTCCAATGATGTAATCATTGAAAATAGCGGCTTCCAACTGCAGTAAATGAATTAACAGCACTACCTCCCTTGTGATGCATTAGCATATGCCATTATTGTACATTCAGAGTTAATTTTAATCAGCCTTGGAAAAAAGATTGACAAGCTCTGAATGCAATAATTCAAAGTTAAACACGCAACACATGATGCTCATATTTTCAGTGTGGTTAAGTTTAATGATGTGTTTGGTGACAAATTACACACACACACACACACACACACACACACCTGCATGCACGAGAAAGTCTTAGTTAACTTCCAGATTTCTATGGGTGAAATTCACCCAGATGTAGAGGGCTAGCACAAAAAGTCTGTGTCCCATTTAAGCCCGTAGTTGTGCTGGGCTTCAGCACAAGTCCACTGGTTATCTGTACAGGAAGGAATTTCACTCTAAGTTAATATTGTTTTACATCTACCAAAAGAGAATGTTTTATTCCTCTCACTTCTGAGTTAGCCTATACTAAAATGAGAGAAACTATTTACACCAAGGTTGCCGTCACTGTTACTACATTAGTCAGCCATTAGAAGTGCCTTTGATATGCTGTGGTCATGCTGTCATAAGGCAGTTCTCCTCACAGACTATTACTACATTTTAAACATTCTAATGAATGTTCTAAAAACAGTCACACCTGCTCTCTACCAGCTCTTTATTGAAGAGTCTTGGGTAATCCTTAACACAATGACTAGTTCTGATGCCAGATCAGTCATGTTTCCCTTTTTCCTGACTCAGGCCAAACTGATTTCACTTGACCTGTTAACTCCTCCTCAAATTACGGGCAGTTCTAGTTACTGGAAGCCCTCTAGCTCCTCTGTTGTTTACAACAACAGAGAATGCTCACCTATGTAAAGCACTTAGTGCTTTGAAGAACTTCAGATGTGCACTTAGCAGCAATACCAGGCTACTTACATTTTCCCTGGATCAGAAGTTACCATACTGTGAATGAAGATTACCAATATTGCATATGCAGAATTGTACCTATATCTGCCATTACAGTATTTCCACCTGACCACATTTGCCTTGCTCAGCTTTGTTTCAGAGACACACTTTAGGTGTGAAACAACAAATGTAAATGAAAATTTGATCTTGGGGTGAATATCCAACACAAAGAGTATCCTCAAATCACAAGTGAGGATTCCATTCCTCTGACACAAAGCCCTTTGACAAGGAACTCCAATGGGGCATGGGGATGATAGTTCAACCTCTGCATCTCCACAGCCCCCTGTGAGACCCAGCCTTAGTGAGCCAGTCTGCACTGGCCTATTCAGACCTCTTTCAGAACAACTCCACCCCTAATCGTATGCAGAGAGCATAGAGATGCCCTCCCAATCCTGTTCCACATCTCACTGCATGGCACTAACAAAGTGTTTAACTGGTATGTACAGGCCCTCCACACTAGGTGGAGTTGATCACTGAGAATAAATCCATTCTAGATACAGCTAAGAAACCTAGCAATGATTAAGTTTTTACACACACACACACACACACACACACACGGAGCTTCGCTTAAATCTAAGATTTAAATTAGTTTTACATTTCCCTGTAACACATAGTTCAGTTCTTTCAATGTGCTCATGTGAATAAGTGTATACATATATATTTACATACCTCCATGAAGGAAATCCCTAAACTCCATACATCAGAATGAATCCCATATTGTTCTCCTGAAATTCGTTCAGGCTGAAAGAAAAGAGGGAAAATATCTTGAGCCTTAAAAAAAAACCCAAAAGTGCATGCAGTTCTCTTGAAGGGTAGCCCTGGGCAGATAAGCTAGCTCAGAATTTTGCAGGAATCTTAACATTCAATTGGTCTAATCTGGAAAACAATGAAGATACGAGGTTATTCATAAACATGCCACACTTTATTTTTACCTCAGTTCTGCAATTGGGCAAGGGGATGTGTCCCACCCAGATATGCCACTCTGCATGGCCACGTATCTAATAATGCATTTGTGCCAGGACTATTTTATTTTACAAAAAACAGCAAATGTGCACCTGCAGATTCTAACACTTCATCAGCGCAACAGATTTACTTCTAGTCCAGAGTGAGAGGTAAGGTACACCATTTACAAAAATTTTGAATAAAAGAATCGAATAGAGGCGCGGGGAGCTTTAAAAAAAAACAAACAAACAAAAAAAAACAATGAGACTGAATTAAACCAAGGTAACCTTTCACAATTAGTAAGCTAATGCTTCAAAAGGGAGTGACACACTTGGCAATCTTCTTTAAAAACTCTTCAATTAATACATTAAACCATAAAATAACACGTGAAACTTAACAGCCCATTTACAGAACTACAAGAACACTGTAAAATGAAACAGTTTTTATCTGAAAGCTACAATTCACGCTTCCCAAGGTCAAGTACAGTGTGAAATGCAACAATAAAAGGCTCCATGAGACTTCTCTCCCCACTGTGCTATTAATTCACCTGTCTAGCCAACTACCTACAAACCACTAGCTGTATTTCTAGTCTCTAATAATCCAGAGACCTTTTCAGGACGCACACTCCCAAATTAGTGCCAGTCCAACGTGTTTCAGGATGTTTACTCTGCATGACTAATCCCAGGTTGAAGGCTTTTATCACAGCATGACTTTTAAGTAAAAGAAACTCAAAACTGTCTCTGGTACCTTTGTGGATCACCATTCTAAATAGTTTTCCAGAATTACAATACCAAAAAAAAAAAAAAAAAATCAGCTTGTGTCAGAACACTTAGTTTTTACTGAGCTACAACTTGTGAAAGACAAGGATCTTTATTACTGTGGCCACTAAGACAAACATTCCTAAATTCCATTATCCTAGTTCAGGTTAAGATACTATAAAGAAAGCTTTACAGTATGATAATGTGGATTGTGTGTGTGTGATCTTTTTATGCTATTTTTATATGAGCAAAAGCCCTAGCATGAACAAAATTATATTGGCCAAAACATGCTTTAGCCATTATAATTTATTTAGTTTAGGGAACAAGTTATAAACTATACTTGCAAAAGGGTCTATTTGCTGGTAAAGCTGCCTCTGTGCTAGGAGGGTTTGCCAATAAGGTTACACCAGCATAACTATATAAGTACGTCTTTTCTAGAACAGAACCTAGCCTCCATTTAACAGCTACATACTTCAATGTGGCCATTTTAAAATTATTTACTTCCTTTTTATAACAAGTAAAGATTTAAGATAGTAAAACTGTTCACATTTAGAAATACAAACAGGGCCATAGCAAACAAGTATGCAGACCTTCAAAAATTTAAAAAAAAAAACAAAACCCAAACTTATCACATCCATGAATTACAAATTTAAATCCCTCTGTTAAAATACAGAACAACTATAGGAAGTAAGCTGAAAATAAAAAATGGAAGGTACAAGCAATAAAAACATAAAAGGTGGAATACGAAGAAGAATTCTGAGCAAGGGAAGTGGAAATGATGGTTGTCTTCGAAATTATTAGCGGTGACCAAAATTTTTTCGAACTTCTCTTCCAAATTTGCCTCTGCCATCCCAAACCAAAGTGTCTCTCAGAAAATTTATTTCAGTAGGAAGATTTCATGTTTCACAAAAAAAAAAAATCACAGAAGAAAATATTTTTGTATATTTGTTCTGATGGCAAAAATCCCACTCTTACTTTTTTACTTGCTGGTCCCTCCTTACCCCATCCCACGGCAAAAAGGCGATGATTGGGAATGAGGAGTGAATAATATAATGAATCTATCTCCCCACCCACGAAAACCTATAAGAAACTTTTAGAAATTTTTTACTGAAAAATTAAGTTTTGTGTGAAATAAAATGTATTTCTTGAAAATTTTCATGTAACATATTCACCTAACTCAATCACCTCCAGAAAATTACCCTTCTAATACACTCAACCAGATCAAACTTCTTGGTTTGGGTATTTGTCCATGGAGTCATAGAATGGAAAGCTATGTTAGCTAACGAGCTCTATGCAGGTTTCATAAGATGGCTGTCATTTGACCACTGTTTACCATCCAAGTGAAACACTCTTATGACCAGTGCTCCCTGTAAGCCTTTTGCTTGTGCAGCCGCTCAGGAGGGATGCAAATGCTCCCCAGGAGATCAGCAGAGCGCCCACAGCTAGGTTTTTGTTTTAACTGGGAGTGCACATTTGCACATGCCTCAGTACACATGGAAATTTTTTTTTCAGCAAACAGATGGAAAAGATTATTGCTTATGACTCAAGGGAAACAAAAACACTGAAAAATTCTGCTATTTCTTGATATTGTGAGGTAGCATTTCTAAGCCACTTTCAGACTTGGAGCGAATGCGGTTTGCCACAAGACAAGTGGAGCATCACTCATGACAACCTGAGAGAGACATCTTGCAGCAGGATGTGTGAAGCAAAGGTTTCTCTTCTCAAACATAACGGATACTACAAATGCTGAAAGTTAGCCAATAATAAAATTCTAATAATCAATAATAAATAATAATAAATAGTAAAATTCTAATTTAATAAGAAACTATTAGCAAAGGAAATGAGAAAATCTTAAATAAGAATAATAGTGTATTTAAATAGAATAAATCAAATGTAGTTATTTCAATGGAATAATTGAACAATACCCTCAGAAGCAGTGCTTAGGGATAATTTAAGAGCTACAGACTAGTAAATCAGCAACACAAGAAAGCACTACTCCAACCAACAGGATACAGGAACAGAGGTTCAGAGACATGTCTCCATGCAGACCTAATATGTTTCTCACTTTTTAGGCCTCTCTCTTTCTGCTACTTTGTAAGTTTTGCAAATGTTCAATGCAATGGCCATAGCAGTAGTGTCCTCTGTAGACAACACTGAGGATGGACCTGGCCCATCTAAATCAAGATAAAAAGTTCTACCCTGGCTGCCATCCAGACTAGATAAAAAGTTGAGGCTAGCTACATGTTAGGTACCCTTGACCTAAGTCATGAGTCTACGCATCTCCCCATTGAGCCCCATTCAGGGGCTCGGGGCTGCAGTAGGCGACAGATATCTCTTGCCAAGCCTTGAAGCTGCTGTGGCCCCCCTGCCAGCCCCAGCATGGAGCTTCCAACGACTAAGGGCCTCCCTTCACCATCCCCAGCAGAGAGCTGCCAAGTAAACCTGAGCCCCAACCACCTACCACACCTTGAGAACCCTTCAGCATCTCAAAGCACTCATGCCCAGCCCACAGCCTGTACCCCCTCCTCCACACTGACCCCTAATCATGAGCCCCTCCCAATACCAGGAGCCCCCTCCTACACCTCAAAACCCTCATGCCTAGAACCACCCAAGAGCCTGCACCCCCAACCAGAGCTCTTGCATCCCAGCCCTAAACCCCCTCCGACACTCGGAACTCCTTGGCCACACTCCCATCACATAAATTTTGTTATGTGCACCAATATGAAGGCGATACGGCATAAATCCCTCTGCGTCGCACATCACCTCCACATCGGGCATGTAAGACAATTCATTCTGCTCAGGGGTGGGATAAATTAGAGGGAATATTGCCTTTGTCTAGTTTTTCTGGTCTAGATACCCTTCTGCTTAGCAGTTAAAGAGGAGTTAATATTTCATTAAACATTCCAGAGCCCTCATGCCATGTGTAAAATCAGTTACTAGTTGGGGAAAAAATACAAAATTACAGGCTGACCCTCTCCAATTTGGAACTCCCTCGTCTGACAAACTCCATAAGCTGGCATGATTTCAGTTAGCCAGACAACCACTTATCAGTGTAGCCAAGTTTCCTGTGGCCCCATAAAGTTTGTTTACAGCCATCAGTCCTGGCTCTCAGTGTTCTGTGCTGTTATTCAGCTGTAATTTACCCTGAAATTCTTCTAAGAGCCCAGCAAGCAGTGGAAGTGTTGGTAATGTGCTAGACAATATTGACCTCCTGTGGTCCAGCAAATTCTCTCGTTTGGCACCAGTCAGGTTCCCAGGGTGCCAGATGAGAGAGGTACAACTTGTATCGACTTATTCCTACATCCTCAGAAATGTTCAAAAATATGAAAAGAACAATACTTAAACTGAAGATATTAACTACTAACGCAATCAGCAATGAATTAAACTACGGAAATATCTTTCGTAGCATCAACAGCTCAACAACTGTGGTCACGAGAGTTCAAAATTCACACAGTGATGCTATATATGGCTCAGTACATAAAAATGTTAGAGTTTTTTGCAATAAAATAGATGGTGAGTTTTCAAAGAGATGGTGTGGTTCATATCTGTCCATAATGCACACTTCTTCAAATAATCTACGTGATGTACAAAATTCTTAATTAAATACACACATATTATATTCTTGTATTTTACATGTGTTTCAATAAATGTTCAAATTTCAAATACAGATTTATTTTGAGAGAGAGAGAAAGAGTGTGATTGATTCTGTGTCCTTAACCAAGAACAAAAGCTTTGGTATTAAAATAGGACTACAAAACAAACCAGTGTATGTGTGTGTGTGCAGGCATGCATACAGGCGAATGTCCACATTTTCTATTGTGTATGTTACACTGAGTACTCAAAAACACCACCACCACCAGAGCAGAGGCGTAAAATAGTTATATCTGCCCATCTATTCCCATGTTTTGAAGTGTTACATAACACGACTATTTTGCAATCTTATTTTCCTCACAAAGATTTCTGTTCTTGCTTTCTGGTACAAAGCATAAATTTTCAAACTATCTGTTGAAGACTCAGGTATAAATCTGATGACTGGCAACTTAAGAAGCAAAGCACTTTTGATACATGAAATCTGATTCAATATTTTATAGTTTGATTCCTCTCCTTTTCAATTAACAGATGGACACATCACGTTCATCTATAAACAATAAGAAAAAAGTAATTTCTTTAACGCACACCTGGGAAGAACAACTATAATCTGGATTTGTTTATTAAACAACTAATACAATTTAATTATTAGATCTGTTTAAAGCTCCTTTAGCAATAAGAGGTGAGTTAGAGAAGTGGAGTCAGTTGAAGATTTTTTTTTCCTCCCAATCACAATATTTCAGTTCTTTTAGAGATTGGAACTGTAGCAGTCAGGAGGCCTGGGTATCAAAAATGATAAATTTGACATGTTTTACATTTTTGCCATATCTAATATTCTGATCACACATTGTGGTTTAAGCCTTGTTAGGATGGTGACATGATTGTTTCAAAGGCTGAATGATGTGCACTTCTTGGCTAGAAAAACACTTAGAAAATAAATGGACTCCCTGCTCGTTATCTGCTAACAAGGACATAAGAAAAAATATATAAAAGCAATTAAAGGTCACAGATTTCTCCCCCTCCTCCTCCTCTTCCCTTCCATCTTCTGGAGTTTGAAAGGACAAAGGCCAGGCATTTTGTACTACAGTATTGTTTGCACATTGTCCTTTACCAAGTGTAGGATCTATTTTTCTCATTTATTTTTTTTACACAGAATGGGAAATTTCCTGCCAAAACTATGTTTTAAACACGATACAAAAGACTCCACATTAATTCTACATTCTCAGCTGATGTAGTGAAGTTTTCACACTCTACAAAACGGATAACTGAAATCATTCATGTTAACCTTGACAAAGACAAATATGCCTTTGGTATAGTGTCTCAATATTATTTATTCCATCACTTTATTTATTTCAATTTAAATCTACTGTTTTCAAAGGACCTGGAGTCACTTGCCTGGTAAAACGGCAGAATCTGTCTAATCTATGACAGAAGTCCCCAGAAACAGAAATTGTAAAAGTTTGTTAATCTGATTTAACAGGAATGGAAATATATATTTTACTCTGTAGATAGAACATACAAGTAATCAAATGCAAATTTTTGTGGTAACATTTCTAAGTAATAGATGAAACATATGAATAAAATGGATAAACATACGAACGTGACAAACACTAAAAACATGCAAGCTATTGGTTTACGGGTCTCATATTTTGTTTTCTAATGATTTCCTGTATGACAAAACAATGTACGTCACTGAGATTAACTACAGTGGCTGCTCCAGTTCTGCGTTTTCACCCGAACATATTTTGCAAACATTTTCAAATTGAACTGTGACTAGATCTGGCAGAAAGGCAAGCAAAGGCAAGCACAGATCTTAAGCTCATGTATGGGTACGCTGAAGTAAATGGGACTTAAGCATGCGCTTAAATGTTTACTTCACAGTGATGCCCGAGAACAGTAGTTCCCAAACTGTGAGCAACAATGGAAAATGGTGATCCATCAAGTGCATACTGGCTAGCCATAGAGAGCTAGCTGCTTACATTACGTTGGCTCTCCCCTTTATTCCTAGCCTTTATTCCGCATTCAAATCTATTATAAATGTATTAAAGAAATATTTTCCCAGGATTACTTTTTCAAATCAGCTGTTGCTGTCACAGATATGCTCCCCATGAGTAGGAGGGGAACTAGCCTGTGTGATGGTGAATGGGACCAGTTTTCATGGGACTTACTGTGTTAAGATGCAGATAGGAAGAAACTTGAGAAAACCCCTGATTTAAAATACTTCCTACATCACATAGAACAAAGTAATATACAAAGACTTCAGCTGAAATGTTATTTCTGTGTAAATTTACTTACCGCCATATAAGCATTTGTTCCAACATACGTCTTGGCTATAGAATTCACCAGCTATCAGACAAAACAGTCTGTTAGAACAATATAAAGATAATGTGGAAATAAAATGGGCAATTATTCCTCATTCAACCTACAATAATCATTTCTATAAATCAACTAAAAATGATGTAAAAGGGAACAAATTTATCTACAAAGGCATTACAAATGATTGAATCCATCTTTTCTTTTGAACGTAAGTTCCAATTTAAAACAAGAACCGCGTTACAGTTTATAGCAGATAACCTTAAACAATTCTGTTAAACAGGATGCCTATAGCTTTAGCACTAGTCTTATATAAAGAGTCAATTTGAAGTCGGATTGAACACACTCATTTTTCAGTCAGCTGGCTCAAGATGTGAATAAAGCCATATTCATTACTAGGACGCAACGAGCACTAAATACGCTAGAGGGACAACAGACTTTGACAACTTATAATACAACGCTGACCTTCTCTTTGGTCCTCATGTTTGGAGGAGAGAAAAGGTGGCTGCAATTCAAATCAACATCACAGCAAGCTCATGGGTCACTATCTCAGAGGTTCTCCAGGGAGGCCCAAAATGGAAATTAATTAAAATTTGTGCTGCACATTGTAAAGGCCCACCACTATTGTTGCCACCAATATTAATTTTTATTGTGGGCCAGTTGGGCTCCCCAGGCACATCTCCCAGTCTGCCCTCCCTTTTGTCTGGCCAAAACGCTTTCGCATCGAAGCTGCATATCAATGAAGTTTGCTATTCGTAAGTAGTAATTACAATATCAGCAGTTTTTACTGTCATTAAACAATGAACAATCATATTCTGATGAAGGAAAGTCGCTTGGAGAGTACAAATGAATAACGCTCTCCCAGCAGAGGCGAGTTTGCTGTGGGCTTGTTTGTCTGGTAGCCAGGTGATTTCTTTTTTAGAAAAAAAAGGCAGGCAAATTTCTAAGGGAGGGGATACCTGTGTGCTAACCCCAAAGTCGCACAGCTTCACCTGTCCTCGTGTGTTCACCAACATATTGGAGGGTTTCACATCTGTCAAAGAGGGACAAAAGAGGGCTTTCACATAATTATTCCATATATGCAGTTTCTATATAAAGATACATATGTATATTGTCATCATAGGGTTTTAACAGCAAATATTTCCAGTAGACATTTAAAATTCAATCTGTTTGATCAGCAACACTTTCCAGCATTACTTTATTTCTTCACCGAGGTTGGATTCCAGGAATTTAAACCTACATTCTATTCTAACCCTACTCAAAACCCTATACTGATCTTTTCGAAATAGTCCCTTTAACTGCTTGGACTTCAGTAGTGGTAACAAGATGTTTTGTTTTGTTTTTTTAATTTATCATGTACACACGATACACCCTAACAAGATCACATAGGCATACATATACACACTAACACACACTCCAAATACACTCTCACAATCTAGCTCCAATTCTGCCTCCCCATCTACACAAGGCAAACTGTGTGCCTGCAAAGAGCACATCAATATGGTTCTACCTGCATGACTGTTACTACAGTTGGCACACCCCTCCCACAATTTCAACGCTGTCATGTAAGTGAACTTCCACAATCATATGGAAATGAACTGCTAATCCCAATCTAATAAATACACCAATGACCATCATAAAATAAGAACCCCTCAGTGCAGAATTATAATGTTGACACTCTATGACATGAAATAGAAGTAGGTAAAGATTATGTTTCATACTCTACATTCTACCTGTAGACAGATTTCTAATTGTTTCCTGTGACTGATCACAGGTAATGCAGATCTTTCCATTCCAGGGATGCTGGCCAGAACACGTTATCAACTACTTAATGCAGATCTGACCAAAAATTTGCAGAGACTAGAGTATGGTGGATGGGTCTGATCGCTGCTTTCTCATGGCATTATGAATTAAAAGAAGTAGCTTGTCTTTGCCTTCTTTAAAAGTAAACAGTACTTGGGTGCAGATGGATGAAAACCAACTATGAGAGAACCTAATTTTGTTTCATCATTAAGTTTGGCTTTGTTTAGCAGATGTTTTCTGGGTATCACAGTAGCTTGGTTAATTTGTCTTTGTAATGTAAAGTATATAACTTCAATTAACAAGCTGATTAAATGCTCTGATGTCTGGGACAAGAAGAAAGCTAGTTATTTTAAAAGGCAGGGGGTGCCTTCAATAATTTGTCTTCTCTATGTTATAACACTAGTGTATGTGTAATCTCTCTCCTTGGTACCCAACATACCAAATCACCATCATGTATCTCCCTTATGTCACAGCTTTAAAGGCCCAGTGCTTATGTCACATAATCCTTGTATCAACTGTAGAGAGTCAATTTGCCTGAAACACACTTAGTGATCTCTCACTGACCTCATCAGTATGTGAGACAAAACACTCATTTGAAAACTGTCCATGCAGTTGGAATAACCTCAGTGTTCTACCAACCAATGCTTTTAAATACTGTACATTTTTTTTTCTAATTCAAATATTGGAAAGACTCAAGTATTGTCTGGTTGTAACAATCCATTAAACTCTGTACAATTTCTACTGCAGGGTGGCCATTCTTAATTTAACTAAACCTGGAGTGTCACCAGCATGTTTCCATTACAAGTGTTTAAGAAGAACAGTACAGCAGCCATAGGCTGCAAATAATCTTATTCATAATGTTTAATTGTCTTCTGAAAATATGTCAGCAGATACATCTACCTAGTTATTATGGCTGCACTGCATTCTAATAAGCGAAACAGCAGGTACAATTAAATATGCAAAATATGCTGACATTTTGCATTACAAATTAATCTGTTTACAGAAGGAATGCATTTAAAGGAAAACCACAGTGAAACATGGAGTCCTTACATCTGACTGCAGCGTAAAACCAATTGATCCAAAAAGTTGTAGCTATTTCAGGAAGAATAATTAACCAACAAACATGCACAGTGACCATCTTAACAAGTTCAGACTGAGCCAGAATTCTTCCATAGTTCAGAGTTTGGTGACATACACATGATTTTAACTGGCCAGCCAGCCAGCCACCTGTTACTGATGGACCTTAAATTCACAGTACTCCTCTTTCCTCAGATCTGACACTTGCACAATAGGAACTAGGAGATAGGTCAGAGGGCAGATGTCAGACATATGCAAGAGTCATGCTGGAGAAAGTGTGGCCCATATGATTATGCAACAGTCCTGAAATTCTGGAGGCTCTCAGGCCATCAGTCTCAATCTGCCCACATATACTTTACATAATGTACCACAAAGATTGGGGTTGTAACACAGCAGTGGTTTAATGATAAGAGCATTCATGTATTTTACACACAGAGGGCCCAACCCTTGGGTCTCTCCAATATTACTGGCAAATTTCCCATTGATTTCAATGGGACTGGGATTTGGCTTTTAGACTGAACTTCAGCATAGTCAGGAGAAGGAAGTCATTAACCCTCCTCACCTTTCTGTATTCACAGCAGGTAGCTAGTTTGCAAGGTACTGAAAATGCTGCCCTTCTCTGCTCAGGAGCCTCCTTCAGGCATTTGGGTTATACCTGGCAAGGAGGAGGCACAGCGGAGCTCTTTCTGCCAGGAACCTGTCCCATAATGTGAGGGAGATATTATGTTCTTAAGACAGTATCCAGACAGCTATGTTCTTCAACAGCGTTTGACTGCAGATGTGCCATGGGTCTAGAATAAGGGACAATGAGGTGTTATGCAGCCGATCAGGAGGTAGACTCCTGACTCAGTCACATTCTCCCTCCCAGTTCCTCTTACTACATCCCCTCCTGAGGGAATTGCGCTGGGTCTACAACACATGCAGCACTATTTCCAGTGCACCAGGGCTGGACAGGCCACTTGGGATCCAAAGCCAAGCTTCCACCCAGTCCATACCATGGTTCAGTCATCGGCATGAGTGTAGAGTTCTGCACAGCCCACTTTCCCGTCCCATGCTGCTACCTGTGATGTAGCCCTATGAAATGTTAAATATTAACAGCTGCTGTTAAGCACTGGATCCTGAGGTCTTTCTGCAGGTAAAACTCAAACAGACAGGGAACCGTCATTCTCAGCACTGAAGGATCATGCTCTTAGTAGGTCAGAGACTGTTGCAGTCAAACTCGACAACTATTGCCCTTCAAATGGCTATTTAAAGGCTACATCAGTATTTAGACAAAAAATTGTCATAAAGCTCACTGGGTCCAGAGCTCTCCCAAGAATCTTGGCAGAGAATTTCATTTTATAAGATATCACATATCAAAGAGGGGGAGAGTGTGCTGCGGGGGGGAGAGGGAGAAGGGTTGCCAACCCACAGAAATTTCATTTACGGACAAAATGAGAAAAATTTACAGACAGACAAATTTTTTATACTATGTTAAGATGACATAAAGGACCAGAAGTAAATCACTTCCATTCATACATCACAAGAACAATATGCTATTTAACTCACTTTCATTGTTACTCATGCTGCCAATGTGCTGCCACTAACTTGGAGGGATAACATAGATGATAACACTTATATCACTTCAACCATTGAGCCAAATAAACAACTAAAACTAGGTGACCATATTTCCCCTGGCCAAATATAGGATGGTGGGGAATAACACCGTCCTGGCCAAAACAGGATGGATGGTCACCTTGTGTCAGAGTGAGATGGTGGCTGCCCTGTGGGGCTGCCACCCTGCTGGGGGAAGGGGGTACTCGCCTGCTGCAGGGGGCAGTTACAGCTCTTGGGCGCCCCATGACTTAGGGTGCTGGGAACAGGGCTGCCACCCCACCAAGCAAAGCTCCTGGGTTCCCCTTCAACTGTAGGAAGCCAGATGGCAGCCGTGCTGGTCTGGTTCCCAGCTCCTCCAGCTGGGGGGAGCCAGGCAGCAGCCACGCCACCATGCCAGGCTCTTGGCTCCCCTAGTTGTGTGGGAAAGGTGGAATACAGGGCAATTAGCCTTTTCAACAAAATAAATCAGAACGCCAGGATGGTGTCAGTAATATGGGGCTGTCCTGCCCAAAACGGGACAGATGGTCACAGAAGCTTAAATGTCCAGTTTCCACTACTCTGCAGTAAAATGGCTGAAGCAGCACAGAAGAAATTTACTTGCTGTAGAATAATTGCTGGTTTTTGAAATTTTATTGCACTTTTATGAAATTTACAGACACCTACATTTTTTATTTGCTTTATGCACATGTCCAATTTCAGCTAATTTTCTATGGGCTGTCCATAAATGTACTGACGGTTGGCAACCTTGGGGAAAGGAGGGATGGGAAAAAAAAAAAATCACACAATCTTTTAATATTTTTAAACCAATTTAGTTAGTAGGTTAAATTTTGATTTTAGAAAAAACAAATGTGCATAAATAATGCTATCATGCATCATCTGCTTGTTATTAATATTACTGGTTAGAAGTGGAAGAATTTAAACCAGAGACAAAAAGGGTCATTATGTTCCCATAACTAGTGCTTGCTCAATACGTATGATTCCTACAAACCGTCATTATGGAGAATGAATAAGTTATATTTATGCTCTCTCTGCCTAAGTTGTTTCACCTTTCTGCAGATAAATGGGACAAATGTGCTCTTACCTACCCGTTAATAGAACTGTCAGACACTCAGGAATCTGAATACTGAACATTTAGTCATCTTATTCAAAAGCAAACAATTATTTTTAATAAAATGGATTTGTAAAAAAACAGTATCTTGACTTTTATTGCCTTTGACAAACACAATACTCTAAGTTCAAGGAAGATGAGAGGTGCAAAAACATCATTTTGGCTATGGACAGCTCTGAAAACATTACTTTTAACAACAATAAAGCAGATGAGACAACAGAAATATTCTTACTGTCGACCTTATCAGCCTACTTGCTTCAGAGGCAACTGTTTTTTCTTAAACTTGAGTGAGATGTGAGAGAGGATATTTGTACTTGATATCTCTCTCAGGCATCGTTGTGCATGGTAACAGAACCATTTAATTTATCTAAGATGGCAAAAGAAAAAACCAAAAAACCAAAACCACAACACTCCAATGTGCATAATACCCTAAAGTAGGCAACAGCCTCTATTCTGCCAGAGGTGCTAGTTCCTTTGGCAATGCCGAGCCAAAATTCATGTAACCACTGGATGATGTAATCTGTCACCATGCATAGTGTTAGAGTTACTGCACTAGTGACTGGCAACATTTGGAGTTTGGTATTGTTCAGTTTCCAAATGTAGGTAAGTAACTCAATACATTTTTATTTTATATCTTGTTACAAAGAAATGTACATGTTCCCTGGAAAGAGTGATCTCAAGATACACCAGCTGGCTCCTATGGACTTGGTATACACCACGGGAGGCCAAACCTATCGACCCTCCAAGCTGGCCACATACAAAGGTCTCCAAAAGTTCAAGAGCTAAGGTGCACCTGATGGGACTTGGGGCTTGAACCCCACTCCTGCTCATGCCCCAAGCACCAAAAGGCATGCCCTGTGGAGCTGAAGACCCAGCCCTCCCCAACCACCCTCCGCTGGGGAGAAACCCCTATCCTACCACCGCCCTGCAAGGCAGAGTTCCCGAGCTCCACTCCAGTAGGTGGAAAAAGTGTGTGTGTGGGGAGGATGAGAATCTGTCTTAGCAAGCCACACTAACAGCAAAAGAGCCCCAGTCTGTTCATCTCTGGTACACACCCAATTTCTAGGCTCACATATCCAGATTTTACTGCCCAATTTATTTACATGTGTGCTATTTACAAAAATGTTGCGCCATTAGATGTAAGTGGTAGAATTTACCACATGAAAGTTCTACAACACTGATCTTCTGGGAACTGCAAAAAGCCTCATATGTAGAGCTGAGCAAGTGTGTACAGAGAGCAATGAGTTTCCTCATAAAGTCACCTCTGGTAGGAGGAGTTAAACGTGTGTGCAAAGGCCACTGGCCTAGAGAAGAGGATGCATCCTAATGAATGATCTTCCGCAAAGGGTCAAAACTTGCAGAGGCAGGGGAAAAAAAAAGACAAATTATGAAATAGTGCTTGATGATGTACAGATGTCAGACTACAAGGGAATCTCAGTTATCTGCTAATAACTCATTATCTCTGATAACTCTTGTTGTGCAATGGTACTATTCCACAAGAGAACAAGGAAAACCCAGTGAAAGCCTCCAACACTTCAATAAATTTCACATGCAGGTTGGACTGAAACACAAAACCCAAAGTCTTGTAACAACACTAGAGATATAAAGCAGCTCCGTGTATCATCGCCAAGCACGATAACATTTATTACAGAGCCTGTCATCTAATGAGTTCAAGGATTTTAAATGACAAATTCAACTTTATCCCAGTAAAGATACACATCATACCTACTGTATGTACAGGTAAGCTGAGGCACAAACAAGCTAAGAAATTTGTCCATACTCACGCTGAATCGCTAAAGGAATCAGAAACAAAAAACAGGATTCCTAATCACATCTTTTTACTACTACAGCATTCTGCATAAGGTCTTCAAATGGACTTTATTTTCAAAAGTGACAAAATCACTGAGGCCCAGTTAGAAATGTATTTAATGTGTCCAGATTAAGGATTTGTAATGAGTGTGCCAACTGGAAGGTCTTGCTCTCCTTCCAGACAACATCGTAATGCTACAGTCGAAGGGATATAGCAATCAGACACATTATGCTGTTTGTACAGAAAAAGCATGTGCATGAAATATATATACACCCCAAAACATACTCATACAAATTTTATTATGCCTACTTCTCATTAATGAGCATGCTTTAGCAGAGAAAATAAGATCTATCATCAGGATATAATGTATACTCTGTACTTTATTCTTGAACTGAATGGACTTGATTTCCTATTTCTGCAAACTTTGACTTGGTGCAATATTAGACCAGTTTGATTGCTAATTTTGTGTTAAATCTAAGTTCATTTCTCATTACCCTTCTGCTTCTATTCTTTATCCTGAGGGGAAGATAGAGCAGTTATCATTGGGCCATTCTCACATCTTCCAAAGAAGTGGTATAGGTGTTAATCTTTTGTTTACGTTTGATGTGTGTAATGACGACTATGACTACAGCTTTAGGCTTATTAATATGCATGACTACAGCCTCATTAATCACAAGGTATGTTTTGAAGCTAAGCTGCAATATTTGCTGAAATGTCTGATCTGGAATAAAAGACTTGCACATTATTTGTTTCCTTTGCTTTTATCCATCCTCTAGTCAGAAACTGCCTCATTTGCCATATGCTATTATGCATTTTTTCCCATGCAGACCACTTCTCCACCTTGATTATCACCATTGTGGCGTTTTTTTGACTTTTTAGTCTATAAGAGCCTTCTATGCAGTACATTTTACACATGATCGCAAAGAAGTCAAGGTTAATTTTTCTTCCATTTTCCTAATGCATTAAATCCTATAAACAGCTCATGAGTACTGAGAAATGAATATGTATTCTGACTTGTACTTTACTGCTCTGTATCCAGCTACATGGATATAGGGCATGTGCATCCACTTGCATGCATGTGTTTATTTAAAACCAAAGGCTCTTGAGAGAAGACTGCCAAACCCTAGGCTGTTATTTATCCTCCCATGTGGTGTTTTATAGGTTGGTCTTCACTTGGAGCAAACTAGGAACAGATCAACCCAGCAAAATCTAAAGTGAGAAAAAGAATGAGTTAGTATGTGTCAATCTAGACCAGATATGCATTCCTGAAGCACTATGGCACTTTCCATTCCAAGTAAACTACCAAGATTTAACCAATAATCAGGACACCTTTTAGGCAGTCTGATGAAAATTCTGGAACATAATGTTGGAAGTGTCACAGTTAACTGGGCAGGAAAAAAATCTGATCCAGCTTCTAAACACACAGAAGGAGAAGTAATAAAAATATTATATTGACAGTGTTTGTATAGACTATCAACTTTACTGGTTATCTAAAAGACTACCAGAAATTCATAAAGCAGACGCCTCATTTTAAAATGAATAGTTAAAATGATATTTTGGAAGACGCTAAGGAGTGGTGTCTCACCAACTGGCCATTATGGCAAGGGTTCTAATGTAAGTGAACTGGCATTGTTTTGTATATCGACAACATCATATTTTCATTTGTATACGGCAGTTTTTGTATCTTTTCCATTCACCCTTTGTTCTTGAAGGACAACTTGTTAATTCTATGTCTCTGAAGAACCTCAGAATGAAGGGTAAATCTTGTAAATAACTATCCAGAAATAAATCAGCCTCAGTAAACTGTATCAAATGTAAACATGACAACAGATGCCTCATTTCCTCCAGGAAGAAGATAAGTAAATTATAAAATGCCCAACCCCCTTAGGTACCTTTGAAAATTCTGACCAGTCTTTTAGTATTCAAAGGCACTTTTCCACTTGTAGGTACTAAAACACACATTACACTGTTCTCCCAGCAGCACGCTATTACCATCTTCTTTCTTATACACCAGTGACTGATAAAGCAGGACCTTTTTGCAAGGATGGCACAGGAAAAACACTAATTGAGATTTAGGAATGCAACTCTGATTAATAATAATAAGAGCTGAAAATTCACAAATTCTAAGAACTGGGCTGGATTTTTATTATTTCTATTGCATCTCAGAGTGCTAAGCAAATAGAATAGCCCTGTCCAAAATAGTTTACAATCTGAATTCAAAGTTCCTGTTTAAAGCAGAAACTCTGAATTTAGATTATGCATTTCGACCTTAGTTGATACTCTCTTTTATCCTCCCTTTAATCACAAACAATGTTTGCTACTGTACCCTCCAACTGTGCACAAGGACTGAGTGAGCAGATGGGTTAAATTAAACAGGATTGTGAGCAACATTAAGATCTGTAGCTGTTACTTTCCGACACTTGAGGAGTTTTCTGTTGTTGTTGCTGTTTGCCAAAATGCTTGTTACTTAACCCTTTCCTTGTACTCTAGCAGGTATAAACTAACCATTTGCCACTGTTTGGCAGGTGATGCTGTTTTCGAAAACACTGGCACATAGTCATATGATGGCTAAATTTATCAATAAGAAAATTTGAAAGTCACAAGTAGGTGAACATTGAAGAAAAATAAAAATTAACTTGAGGAATGAGGAAAGCCTTTTATACGGAGAATGGTTTCAACTTTGCTTAGGTAGATTTAAAGTTATACATCCCTGTCCTTCAAAACAATAGTGTAGAGGCAATGGGCCAAATATGTCTGTGCCTAAAGATGCAGGTGCGTAACTAGTCCAAATGTCAAAAATTTATAACTAGATTAGGCAACTAAATCCTATTGGATTCAACAGGAGTTAAGCGCCCAACTTGCTTAGGCAGTTTTGAAAATTCCACTAGGTATCTCTCAGCCTTTTTAGGCACCTAAATATACCTTTTTTTTTTTTTTTTGTTTGGGATGGAGAGAAATAGCAGAAGCCGACAAAAAAATCCATAACCAGAGAACATGAAAGGCTACTGAGTAAAATTAATCCCTGGGATAACTCCAGAGATGTCAGCAGCAACACATTAGTGTGTTGTGTCCCATTGTCTATGTAAAAAGCTGCAGTGAACAAGGTAGTATGATATTCACTTAGAAAAAACCAAAGCTGTCACTCACCTCTGTGTAAAATCTTCAAACTCCATAAATAGGTAAGGCCTTTAACAACCTGCATGCAAGAGAAATGAAACATAGTAAAAATTTCTAATAAGGGAACTATATGGATCCGAGTTGGATTTTATTTTTGGGGATCTGTGTTACAAGTGCAAGAAGCAAGACTGAAATATAGTTCCATTCCGGTTTACTCCATATTTTTATGGTTCTCTTAGCTGCATTGTCCAGTAATCACCCTGAAGACCAAGTTCAACTTTAGCTCTTGGTTTAGTAAGAATATTTTTATTAATTCTTGGGTGTTATTGCTTTCACATGAAGGAGTTTGTTACTGTTTTAGCTGAAATAAGCATGAGCAATGTTTCAGACTATTCAGTCTTCAGAGCATATTTTCAGGGACTAAATTTGCCTCAACTAGTAAACATAGATCTTCACCAATCCTTTAAATCAAGTACTGTTTGTTTGCTTTAAAGGAAGAGGATGGAAATTTTCTTCATACAACTATTCTAAGCAGAACACTGAATGCATGTCCTGTTATTTAGCTGTAGAATTAATTCACTTAAAATAGTATTCCTGTTAGGCCCATTATCTCTTTTTGTTAAAGCCATATCCAGAATTTTTTAAAGTAAAAATGCCCCTTTCAGGCCCATGAGTTTTCAAAGCTGCTCCAATTATTTCAGGGAGAGATACTGGTGGTTCAAACTATTAACAATACATCATCAAGAAACAGGTTTATTTTCTGTTCATTTGTTCCCATTTCTGTAGCCAACAGCTGGACATTGGTTTAAATTTATTGAGCAAAAATAATATGTAAATAGCATAAAAAGGGTGGTAGAGCATGTAGCCTTGCTTTTTCTTTCTTTGTAAATGAAAATTGTTGGCTCCTTCCATTAATGTTCTATGATGCTCAGGGTCTATAACACCAACTTTTAAAAAAAATCAGAAATCAAGATGAAAACCCGGTGTAACCTTGTAAGGTGTGAAATAAAGCTGAGTTTGATTTGAATCCACTTTTTTTGTCAAATGAGAAAACCCAAAAAAATAAACTCTGAACAGACTCAAAATCCCTTTTCTTTAACTTGAAACATCTGTAAGATAATGTAACAAACCTGATTCACATGTATCTTCTCTGGAACATTTCTGCTACATTGGCCAATTATTTTTATAGCAAAACTTTCCTATAAAATTTGCTATCTACAATGACAATTCCACTTGTTTTCTTGACCACGGTAAGTCTTTTTTTTTGTCAAGCATTTCCCTGAATAACAGGCCATTTTAGGTGGATTGGAAAGTGACAGGAGCGTTTCAAGCAGAACAATGAAAATTCTTTTTGGCCTTTGTGGAGGTGGAAATAAAATTAAATTGTTTCTGCTACAGTGAATGACTCAAACTGTACAAAAGTCAAAATTGTTACACGCCAAGTAAAGGCATAAGAATATATTAATTTTTAGCCTTCCTATTGGATTAGAAGATCATTCTGAAATCTCCAGTCAGTCAGTAAGCAAAATAATGGAAGTGGAACCTGAGCCTCTTTTGTATACTGAATAATGATTTTGGATCCCTGCTAAAATGCTCTAGATGGCACCTTCAGAGTGCTAAACTCGAATGCCTAGTTCCAAGTGCCTCGTGGCCTCAGATGGTAATTACCCATCACAAAGAGCTTTAATCATATTCCATATATATTCCCCTCAGTGTGGCCTTGTTCACTTTAGCCTTTCAAAGAGCAAAGCAGGGGAATTCTATTTACACATTGTTTCAAAAATTGCCAGAATTATAGCAATACTTAAAAAAAAAAAAAAAAAAAATCGCATTTCAGGCATTCTTCCACTTCCCAAACGAAAATAGTTTTGGATATTGTGAGTTATTCTCTTCATTAAACACATATTCAGATGATTTTAAATTAAAAAAAAATAACAATTTACATAATGAATTTTGAACATTTATCATATAGGAATAAAGTAAACATTTGCTAGAAGAAAAAAATCAACAGCTATGGGTTGTTATACATCTCTGTACAAAGGCACATAAGCAGGTTATAAAAGCTTGCTGATTAAACAAATTGTCACATTCACATTATCTGTGCATAGTACATGAAAATTCAAGCAGCATTTTTAAAATGCCAGCTATACTTTAAAGCTACAGAATAAAAACATGAGAATAAATTCTTGGCATTCAGTGAAACACTAACACATACATTAAAAGAGATGCCATTTTCCTATTAAGAATGGACATTTCGGTATTAAGCATTATTCAAAAAAAATGCTAGCATAGAGTATCTTTTGATTGAACATCTAGGAGGTATTATTGGTATTCAGTAAAGTAGATTTTGCAACAATGACTTGACAAAGCCTTGACACAAAAAGTACTTCTACCTGCTGTCAATCAATCACTCTCTTGACAGTTCAAGTGCACATCCTTTCAGGGAGAACTTCAAATCAACATTAGCACTAAAAATACAGTGCACGATGTCACTAATTCAGAAATGGAAGTGGAAATAAATTTGTGAAGTGGCAAGCAAAGGTAGAATAGTATCAACCATAGAGATGCCCAAATGTATATACACTGTAGTAGGAAATTGTTTAGCAAGACTGAATACAGACTGCCTCTTGCAGAGTTCTCAAATTTTTCCTTTCCCACGGAAAATCCACTAGTCATTCACTGAATAACGTGAATAATGCGGTAAACAGAAAAAGGCTCTTCTTCTCACCAAGGCCACACTGGGCAGAACGATACAGAATTTTGTGATGTCATCAGGGACAGCGCTATTCCCCTTCAAGCTGACTTCTGGCAGCTTCCTCCATCTTTCTCACTACTTTCCTCCCACTAAACCTGGTCTCCTCCATGAGACATCTCTGTTTAGTCAAGTCTTTATTCAGATTCCTGTCAGCAACCTGCCCCTCTTCCACCACTTGCTCATCCTTATTATCTTATTGCATCCACCGAAAATAACCGTTCTTGTAAAAAGCCCAGTATTTAGCAAGGCAGAAAGTCCCTAGGAAAGCAAAGAATGGACTAGATAAACTTTTACAGGATCAGTTTGAATCATAGGAGTCATGCACCTCCGTTCTCCCTGAACAGTGTAACATGATGTTTGGATGGCTGGCCAGGAATAAGGATGAAAGAACTGTAGATGTTATACAATAACATATGTACTTCATCTGAATATAAGTGCAAAGGTTTGATGTCTAGTCTACTTCTCAGTGAATAAATGTCCACACCAGAAAAAGTACCACTGGAACCAGCGTCAATCAGCCTCATCTGGTAATAGTTGGCTGTCTTAGCAGGCTATTCTCTAAGCTGTACAGATGACCATGCCAAGTCAGGGATTAGTCACATCAGAAGGAGGCAGACACTAAATTCATTTTTTAAAAAGGAACAAATGTATATCCCACCATGGTAGGACTGGCATAGCAAAACACAAGACTCAGGGCTTGCCTCTGCTTAAAATGCTACAGTGACAGCCGTGCCACTGTCGTGCTTCGGTGTAGATACGACCTACGTAGATGGGAGAGATTTTTCCACTTTCCCAAAAGGCAGCAGCTATTTCAATGGAAGAATTCCTCCACTGAGCCAGTGCTGTCTGCTTGGAGACTTATGTCAGATTATCCACAACACCCATGGGTGTGGATTTTTCATACCCCAGATCAATGTAGTTAAACCAACCTAATTTTCTAAAGTACAGTAGGCCTTAGTCGATCTATGTACTGTATTGGGTGCTCTTGGAAAGGCTTAACTTAAACAGGAATCATTTACTAACTTTGAAAAAGCTTCTAATTAACTGAAGTGTACGAGTCACTTTTTTGTTTTTCCCTCAAACTGTGCAGCCTACTGAATTTTCATGGCTCTTGCTACTATAAAGGACAATCACCCTGCACTTATTGTGCATGGAAGATGAAAAGATTTATTGATTCAAAAAAAAGGCTCATTTTCCACAGACAAAATCTAAGACCCTTGTACTAAGTAAAATAGATAATTTGTGACATTTGTATTTTGTCCTGTCCAAATCTCTAGCCTTTGCTTTTTCATTTTCCCTCTCATTACATGCACAGGGATGTAAATACCATGTTAGCAAATGCCGGGACCTTTGGAAAACAATCATAAGCTCTTTGGGGCAAGGACTGCACATGTGTTCCGGTGTACACCTATTCAGTGACTGTACAATGAGGTCCTGATGTGTGACTGGGATTCTAGGTGCTATCATAATTCAAATAATACAGAACAACAAGTTGCAGCAGCTGCTGCCCAGAGCAATTGCAGGATACACTGCTGTTGCAGAACGGCTATTCCACACACAGGAGTTTCTGTTTCCCTCTGACTGTTCTCAAGCAAATGCAGTGAACTAGCAAGGGAGGCCGAGACAGCTACCAAACTCCATCCTCACTGCAGGATGTGACCATTGTGGCTTATGAGTGAGAAAATGAGATCAAGCTGCTTCTTTCAATCTGCCCCCTTCCTGTCCCATTACCAGTTCCTAAAGTGGCCATGATACAAACAGATGTAGGACCAATACACGTCAGGTGTCAACCACCTGTCCTTCGAGGTGACTAGCAGGGAGCGTTTGCCAACAATGATTTGGTAAGAGGTCAGGCTAAACAATGAGTAGATGTGAAGCTACTTAAGAGAAAATGTCATCAGAAAAGGATGCTCATTATTCTGGGCAGAGAATAGAGAGAAAGTAGAGCTGTGAATTACAATGAACAGAGACTAAATAGCTGCCTGTGTAGGATTAAAGGATTTAAATTATCAGCTTGATGTATAATGAATGTGAAAACCCAGCACTTAATTAAATGGCACATGATAGAATAACTTTGTTATGCTTTAAACTGCTTAAGTTATCAAAGTATTTCTCAGATTTAGCAATTGTTTAGCAGTATCCCTCACCCCCATGATGTTCGCTAAGATGTTGTTCAATTAGCCTCGGTTCAAGCTTTGAAAGCAGATTATAGAAAAAAAAAAGTCCCTCCATATTTTGCAAACACCATTAGCAAAATCACAGGAACAACGTGCTTGTACTGTGAAGCCCGCAGATGCTGCTGTGACGCAAGAAAGTGCTGGAGGGGGCTCTCTGCAGCCCCTCCTCAAAATTCTGCCCCATACTGAACGGAGAAGGTGCTGATATCCCTGCTGAAGGCAAGATTCACTACCACCCTCCCTTGGGATTAGCACCAAATCACCCCCACCAAAGATACTTGTATGAAGGATCACAGAAATGGACTGGGAATGCAACATACCCCACAGACGTGTTTGTCTGGACTCACTCTTCTAGGAGAGCAACTAACTTCAGTCTCCAGCTTGTTGTTTTAGGAAACAGATCAACAGCGGGGAAAAAACTGCACCATACAAGCGATTAAACTACAGTGTCAAGGCACCTTGAGAACAGTCTATGTACAGTCCACAAACAGTCCACGTACAAGGAATGCACAGCAGAAAAGAGCAAGCTTTGTTCATTTCCAACAGGTTTAGTCACAACTTTTTGACCTGAGGAGCAGATCTGAATGATTCACCTGCCTTTTATCGGAGGGGTAGCCATGTTAGTCTGGATCTGTAAAAGCAACGAAGAGTCCTGTGGCACCTTATAGACTAACAGAAAAGTAACAGAGAGGAAGCCGTGCTAGTCTATACACTATCAAAACAAAAAGCAGTCAAGTAGCACTTTAAAGACTAGCAACATAGCTAGTCTGTTCTGGTCTGGCTATGGTCTGAAGAAGTGGGTCTGTCCCACGAAAGCTCACCTAATAAACTATTTTCCTAGTCTTTAAAGTGCTACTTGACTGTTTTTTGTTTTGATACTAACAAAAGTTTTGAGCATGAGCTTTCGTGAGCACAGACTCACTTCATCAGCCACACCATCGTGGGTTCATTCAGCTGCACATCTACCAATATAATTTATGCCATCATGTGCCGGCAATGCCCCTCTGCTATATACATTGGACAAACTGGACAGTCTCTACGTAAAAGAATAAACGCACACAAATCAGATATCAGAAATGGCAATATACAAAAACCCGTAGGAGAGCACTTCAATCTCCCAGGACATGCAGTAGCAGACTTAAAAGTAGCTATCCTACAGCAAAGAAATTTCAGGACCAGACTCCAAAGAGAAATTTCTGAGCTACAATTCAGCTGCAAATTCGACGCCCTCAGCTCAGGCTTAAACAAAGACTGCGAATGGCTGGCTAAATACAGAAGCAGCTTCCCCTCCCTGGGTGTTCACACCTCCAGATCAACTGCTGGTAGTAAGCCTCACTCTTGCTGACTGAGCTAACCTTGTTATCCCCACCCTTGCTCTGGCTTATTTATACCTGGCCCTGCAGATTTCCATGACCAGCATCTGATGAAGTGAGTCTGTGCTCACAAAAGCTCATGCTCAAAACTTTTCTGTTAGTCTATAAGGTGCCACAGGACCCTTCGTTGCTGTTACCTGCCTTTTGTGCACAGAGAGAAGCCGAAAAGCTGAAATGCACAAATCAGTCACTGGCAGTCCAGCAGAAGGTCCCACTGTCACATGGTTTTAATGTTACTTATCAAGCCTTTAAAAGGGCACAGAGAGGATGGGAATTCTGACAATGGTCCAGTCAGAGGATAATTCATACAAACAAATCTAAGACTGGATACACCAAGGACACAACCATCAAAGACTTACAGCTACTGCTATTCTTCCTAGTACATGCTCCGGAATTTTTCTGTAAACATCCAAAGAGCCACCTGTAGGAACAGACAGACAAAAAGTGTGATTACTTAATATAAAATCAAATACTACCCTAGATATAAAGTTATCTAGCCCAGAGGTGCAAAAAGCAGGGTGTGAGCCCCTTGCAGGGGAAGCCATGAAATTTCCTAAGGAGGGCGCAGCACATTCGAATGCTGGGTCTCAGGTTCATCCATCTCAATAAAAATGGTGAAATATGTTCCTGTTTTTGTGTGTATTCACATTAATATGCCAATTAATAAAGTATTTACATTCTACATTCTTATTTTCTTACACATGCCAAAAGTTTTTTTTTTTTCTTTCCATAGGAACATAACTGAAATTTCCATTGGTTTGGGTTGCATTAGACAGGTTGAAGGGGCCCTGCTAATTGCAGAGATGAAAAATGGGGTCCAATATAAAAACTTTGCTCACTCCAATCTAGTCCACTGGTTATTATTAAAAGTGCCATAAACAACTTCAGCGTAATAATGTCAGAAGTAACCAACCTTAAACATTAAATCTCTGAACATACATAGGACACAGCTCTCAACATCTCTTCTCTGCCCATGTTTGCAAAGATGTTACTAAAGCCATTTCTGAGTACCTCTCTCTTGCAGGTTAGAAAGCAAAAAAAACTGACTTTATTCTAGAGAACTGAACAAGGTTTGGTGCACTTTAATTTATTTCTGAGTAATATAAAGACTTCAGAAGAATTACAAGAGATTACAAAGTCAAAACCATCATTAACACCTTGTCACAAAAAGCCTCATACAACTGATGCTATCAACAACTATCGGTACCTATCACTATGAAGTCAACTTTCCCTGCAGATCAAACGCTACAGGACTGCTTACACCTGTAAGTCATAACCCTGAACTAAGAGATGTTTGGAGGTGCAACTGAAAGAGCTTCTGGGCACATAGAGAAAGCTTCTGCTAGTATATTCCTTCATGGAGTACTACTGAGTACCCACTCAGAGTTCAGAATGGCCAAACACCATTTGTGGAGGACTCTGGTTCCGAATGGCATGCCAGGCAGCCCCACAACATTGAGAAGCATGGAGCAAGTCTACACTAGACCTGAGAGATGATTCTAGATATGCAATTCCAGTCATGACAATTGTGTGGTTGGAATCAACTTATCTAGGATTGACTTTTCTTGACATCCTTACTAAAGGAGGTTGACAGGAGAAACTCTCCCACCCACGTCTCTTACTGGTCGCGATAATGCAGAGTACAAGGAGTTGACTGTTGAGCCTGATAATCTGATTTGGCGCATCACTAATAGGCGTGCGAAATCAAACCCGGAAGACTGACCCTGATCAGGTCAATCTCCTGACAAGTGTAGATGTACCCACAGTTTGCACTTGTCTACTTTTTATTAGACTATTTATACCAGAAGTTCATGCCCAACTGATGGAAAAAAAACATTTTAAAATATTAACATTTGTTTGGGAAAACAAATTTAAAATTGAGGATGTAAAATAGATGACCACCACCTACGGTGTGCTAGCTCTGATTTCTTGGCTTGTGAGGGTATAAATCAAAGCATAACACTGATGGAGAGAGGAATTTTCAGATTTGCTAGGGGCAGCACCCATCAAAATCAATGTGATTTTACGAAAGACATTTTACCAGAGACTCCAGCTTGAGCAGACACTGCGACATTTTGAAACTCCCACCCTTTGCCTTTGTTTATGGTAAGAGACATTCTGTAATGAAGAAATCCAGAGAACAATCATAAGCTTCTTACCCCATTTCTGGACTCCTGTTCCATTCTGCAACGATTAGTCATGTGACTAATAGTTATTCTAAAGAGCAGCTCCATTTTCTGCCCATTACACCATCTTGGCAAATACAGTACAGTAAACCCTTGATTTAATGCACACCGATATAACAGGCTTTGAAAGTAATGGGAAGCTGTCCGTCAGCCCCCACCTCCACCTCAGTAAAAGCCACTGACTCACCAGAGCCACCAGGGCTGGAGGAGCGGCTGCCACAGTGGGGCCTGAGGAGCCACCAGGGAAGGTTGGGGGGAAGGGAAGAGGGGGGCAGAGGGCAGGACTGAATGATGGGCTGGGAAGATCAGTGAACTGTCATACAGTGTAACCATTCGGATTTAACAGACTTTCAGCATTAATGAACACACCTTCCCCCACTAGTCTGTTAATCAAGGGTTTACGGTATTTGTGCCAGCCTCCATTAACACTGCTCTACCTCATGTCCTTCAGCAGTCAAGGTGGGTGAGATAATACCTTGAAACATAGCAAAAGCACAAAAGCTAATCTCTCTCAGCAACAGAAGTTGGAGCACCAAATAATTTTACCTCACCTACACCATTTCTCTAATATTGTGGGACCAACGTGGCCACAGCATTGTTTTCTGAAAATAATTTTTAATAGCGCACTGAGGTTTGTTTTCAAATGTGGAGTACCTATGTTCAAGGCATTAGACTATGCTCAATTTTATAGTGAAATTAGGTGGGCTTTTGTACTGTGTGATGAGACATAGCACAGCCTTACAAGTCTATTAACACCAAAGAAGGTCAAGAGTCAGGACAGTCAGGTGACTGGTGGCTTGAACTGGAGCTGGAATGGGGACAAAGTCTGTCAGAACTACCAGACAGCAGGGGACACGCCATTTAGGTGTGACACTGTATGTACATAAGCAAGCCTCTTCTACATCTTGGAGCATAGGCCATTGATGACCATTCGCCAGCATTCCTGTCCTGGGCTACCCTTTTCCGTTCTGACCAGGTGTATCGCATCTTTTTAGTGTCTGCCTTCAGGTTTCCACACCAGGTGTTTCTTAGGTGCCCTTTCCCTTTTTTCCTTGTGTGTTCCAACTTAAGGTTGGCCTTGTGATGTTGATGGTTGGTTTCCTAAGGGTATATCTAATCCATCACCATCTTCTCTTCTTGATTTCTTCCTCAGCAGGAAGTTGATTAGTCAGTTGCCACGGGATCTGGTTGTTGATGGTGTATGCCAGTGGATCTGGAGGGTTTTTTGGAGGCATTATTGATAAATGTCTGGAGTTTTTTTTGACAGTCCTCTTTGTTGTTCTCCAAGTTTCTGTTTCACATAAGAAGACTGATTTGACATTGGAGTTGAACAGTCTGAGTTCTGTTCTGTTTACAATTCCAGATATTTTTCATGAGAAGAAAAGCTGTTCTTGCTTTCCCATTCCTTGACTAGACTTGAATGGCTGTTTCAATAGGAGCTTATATACCTGCCAGGGGGAGGGTGGTCCCAGGTTAGACCCTCACTTGTGGACTGACTGGCTGACGCCTCAGATAATTCTTTCAAATGACACATCAGCTCAGAGCACTCAAACAACACTGTCTCGGGGTCATTCATCAGACATAGAACTCTCATCACATAAGAAGACAGCTCACAGACGCAGGTCATTCTTGTTCAGGAGCTTACTAAGCCGTGTACGTTTACCTCTTGTGCTCAAAAAATGAATAGTTTGACTATACACAGAACAGTGGAAGAAAGCAAAGAACACTGATCTTAGTATGCCCAGACATATTTGCCGTGCAAAGTACACAGTGGACATAAATTGTGGTAAGTTTTCAAAACTGGGAATCTAAAGTTAGGCTTCTAAATCCACATGAAGGCACCTAAACAAACACAGCCTGATCTACAAAGGTGTTGAAAACTTGCAGATTTCATCGACTTTAACGCAATTTGTCAGTACTCTGCACTTCCAAAGAGAAGACAGCAATAATAAAAATCCAACAATCTATTTCACCATCTTTATTTGGTAAAATTGCATTTTTATTACATATGTAAAAGTGAAACAGCAAATGAGCCTTGTTTTATGCTCTCGTTGATCAAGGAGATGAATTGGCAGGTGCTGGGAGGAGATCACAATTCATATAGTTTCCTTGACTCTCAAGTCCACCAAATGAGAACCAATATAATACTGCTGTGTGTGTTTTTAGTCCATATCCCCTTAATACATACATCTTTCCAAACATACAGATGCAAAGAGATGGGCTAACTTTAGAGATTCCTTTGCAATTAGCTACTCCACAGAGATGATACAGGTTGAACCTCTCTTGTCTAGCACCATTGGGACATGACTGGTCCCAAACCCAAGAATTTGCCCAACCACAGGAGGTCAATATGGTCTTCCACTGCTCTCTGAGCTCCTAGAAGACATTTAGGTGTAAATTAGAGGTGAATAACAGCACAGAACACTGAGAGATAGGACTGGTGTCTATAAACAGATTTTACGTAATTATGGGCAACTTGACCACACCCATGATAAGTGGACATCTGGCAAACAAAAATCATACTGTACCAGGGATGTTGACAGACCAGAGAGTACTGGACTAGGGAGGTTTAACATGTACTTGTTCACACAGCCATCCATGGAATTCACTCTCTTAGGATGCTTGTGAGCCTGAGTTCAATGGGATTTTTTTTTTTTTTTTAAAGAGGAGACTGGATACAACCACTGGATATAAACAACCACTCTAACTCTGTGTCACAGACTCACAGGGCTGGAAGGGACCTCAGGTGGTCATCTAGTCAAGCCTCCTGCTTCAAGCAGGATCAACCCCCACTAAGTCAGCCCAGCCAGGACCTTGTCCAGCCGGGACTTAAAAACCTCAAGGGATGGAGAATCTACCACCTCTCTAGGCAACGGATTCCAATGCTTCACCACCCACCTGGTGAAGTAGTTTTTCCTAATATCTAACCTACACCTTTCCCTCTTCAACTTCTGACCATTACTCCTTGTTCTGCCACCTGACACCCCTGAGAACAGTTTCTCACCCTCCTTTTTAGAGTTCCCCATCAGGAAGTTGAAGGCTGCTATTAAATCACCTCTAAGTCTTCTCTTCTGTAAACTAAACAAGCCCAAATCCCTCAGCCTATCCTCATAGGTCTTGTGCTCCAGACCCTTAATCATTTTTGTTGCCCTTCACTGAACCTGATCCAGCAAATCCACATCCCTTTTTATACTGGGGGGTCCAAAACTGGACACAATATTCCAGATGTGGCCTCACCAGTGCCAAAGAAAGAGGAATAATTACTTTTCTAGATCTGCTCGAAATACTCCTCCTAATGCACCCTAGTATGCCGTTAGCCTTCTTGGCTACAAGGGCACACTGTTTACTCATATCCAGCCTTTCATCCACCATAACCCCTAGGTCCCTTTCCATTGTATTGCTGCTGAGCCAGTCGGTCTCCAGCCTGTAACAATGTTTGGGATTCTTCCGCCCCAGGTGCAGGACTCTACACTTCTCCTTATTGAAACGCATCAGATTTCTTTTGGCCCAGTCCTCCAATTTATCCAGGTCCCTCTGGATTCTCTCTCTACTCTCCAACGAATCTGCTTCTCCCCCTAGTTTTGTGTCATTCGCAAACTTGCTGAGGGTGTAATCCAGTCCCTCATCCAGGTCATTAATGAAGATATTGAATAACACCGGCCCCAGAACCAAGCCTTGCGGCACTCCGCTTGAAACAGACCGCCAGCCAGTACTGAGCTATAGACCACTACCCGTTGGGCCCGACCATCAAGCCAGCTTTCTAGCCATCTTATAATCCAAGGCTCCAATCCATATTTCCTTAACTTATGGACAAGAATGTTGTGGGAGATTGTATCAAAAGCCTTGCTGAAGTCAAAGTATATCACATCCACTGACTTCCCCATGTCCACAGAGCTTGTTACATCGTCATAGAAGCTAATCAGATTGGTCAAGCAGGACTTGCCCCTGGTGAATCCATGTTGGCTACTTTTGATCATTTTCCCCTCTTCCAAGTGCTCCAAAATGAATTCCTTGAGGATTCTCTCCATTATCTTCCCAGGGACTGAGGTAAGGCTGACGAGTCTATAGTTCCCTGGGTTGTCCTTCTTTCCTTTTTTAAAGATGGGCACTACATTTGCCTTCTTCCAGTCATCTGGTATCTCCCCCCGATCTCCAAGAGTCTTCAAGGATAATGGCCAAGGTTCCGCAATGACCTCTGCCAATTCCCTCAGTACCCTGGGGTGCATTAAATCCAGACCCATGGACTTGTGCACATCTAGTTTTTCTAGATAGCTCAGAACTTGTTCCTTCCCCACAGATGGCTGCCCATACTACATCGTCTAGGACCCGAAGGGGCACATTAATGAGTAAGTTCAAAGGATGCTAATGAGGCATTGCAATGAATATGCAGCGCCTCATTAGCACAATTGAGGCCACGGCAATTTGAAAGTGCAACTTTTCGAATCACGCACTGCTCATGGAGACGGGACCTTCCGAAAGGACCCCCCCAGTTTTCGAAAGCCCCCTCTTCCTAACAGATAGAAGGAAAGGGCCTTTGAAAATGTGGGGGGGTCCTTTCAGAAGGTCCCGTCTCCATGGGCAGCACGCGATTTGAAAAGCTGCACTTTCGAATCGCATGATCACCTTTATGCTAATGAAGTGCCGCATATTCATTGCAGCGCCTCATTAGCATCTTTTGAACCCACTCATTAAAGTGTAGACCCACCCTAAGGCAGCATGCTGAAAAAAAAATGGTCACAAGTGGTTAAAAAGTGTCATGCCTAAGGACTCTTCACTTGCAAGGGATTAGGGGATAAATGTTTCTATTCTTTATTTACTGCCTTACACATCCAGAAAAAAGTTCTGAACAAAAGTTTTGGCAAGGTTATGTCATGTAAGTTTTGGTCTTTCTTGATATTACTGTCCTAGATCATCGCCAGAGGGATTGCACACTGCAGAAGATGAACCAGAATTCTTCTCCAAAATTAGATTTTGCATGGTCAATAAATACCAGTGCTGTGTACATTTCATGATGTTCCATATCTTAGAGGGTTAACTGTTTTTATACAAGAACTAAGAACAGCAAAGACTTACAATTAAGTACCTCTGTTACTTTTTAATTGCATTTGAATTTGCCTGACCGCTTATAGACTCTGATCTTCAGATTGTAGGCAGATGCATAATGTAGCATTTTCAAACATCTCCCTACTTGGTATACCCATCATGTGACATGCACACGTAAATATAAATTTGTAAACAAATTTCCAGCACCATGTTCTGAACTCCTGAGTACGTTAAGGAGAATACAAATATTGAAAAGGAGATCCATTGGAACATCTTTGTATAGTAAAGAACATCAATGAATTGGACTGTAAAACAGATTACTCTAATAAGTAGATATGTACAAAAAATTCTGAAGGACTTTGTGATCCTCAATGGAAAACAGAAAAAAAGATTGATACCATATAACTCATGTAAATTTCCTATGAGAAAACTACCTCTGTATTATTTATATTATGAATTATTTTGAAAGACTTCTATTTCTTCATACCCAACTTAACTGCACCTTTGTAAAAACCTGGCCAGAAAATGCTGGCTCATGAGAAATTCACAGTGTGTGTCATGGATTATTGCTTCAGCAATATCATGACAACGTAAAACTAAGACTAGAACGCTGGAAAATATTTGAGTTCTCATGCACCAGACCCTGTAAGACTGCACCTGTCATTCAAGAGACTCTAGACTTGATAGACAGAGGATCGCAATGATTATAAATCGCTTTAATAAGATTAGTTTGCTTGTTGAAAGTGCCTTTTATCCAAGGATGTCAAAAGCACAACATTTTAATGTAAAGGTGCTAATAAATCTCCAGAATGACCCTGGAACCAGATAACAGGGTAGGGAGTACTACAGACCTGAAAGAGAGTGATACGGGGGGGTGGGGGTGGGGGTGGGGGAGGGAAAGGTTACACTCTCAAGGAAACTTAGTACACCAAAAGTGAAACAGCTGTGGTGGAAAATAATTCGTTATCTTGCAATTAAGAACCAATTTTCACAGAAAACACACAGGACATTGGGTTAATAGATTTCTTTAAAAGAAAATCTGTTTTGGCTATTGAAACATTAAAAGAAAAGAACACCTGTTTTGTCAGTGAAGACAGATTGCATGGAAGAATCAACTATCAAAACACAGATTAAACTAGCATTTATTTCTGTTCTATTTAAATTTTCAATAAAAATAAATGAAATTACATACAGGAAAATATTGTGTATAATGAAATATTTAATATGAAATGGCAATTCTAACATCCTCTTTAAAATGATCATATTCTATACATAGCAAGTAAATATCTTTATATATTTTAACAATTACACGTTTTGTTTTGTTTTGTTTTTTTTTTTACAATGAAGAGTACATAAAATACTCGACTCACCATCCATGAATTCTGTACATAGTGAAATTCTGTTTTCTACAAAAAAAGCGCCATAAAATCCTATGATATAAGATGAGTCGCACTGGAAAAGGAAAGGAAAAACCTCTTCAGAAACCCTGCTGCATAAAGACTATAGACAAACATAATTTTGAGTGCAATAAAAAGAATACCTTATAAAGGATTTCTAATTCCGACATAATCTGCTTCTGAAGTTCCAGTGTAATATCTAAAGGTATGAGCTAAAAATATAAATATTAGAAACATTATCTGTTCTGAAATAAAATACAGCAAATGATATAGAATTAAAACCAACATCATACATTGATAGTGTATTTGTGAAAGAAAAGAAGGAAGCCAGAAACGGCAGAGAAAAGTAACTAGAGCCCAAAGGATAAAATTATAGTAAGCTCTTGAGAAGCACAATTTCGATCTGCGCTTAACTCGCATCAACACAAGTTAAGTGTAAATCGAAACCAGGCCCCTTCCCCCCCGCCCACAGCCCCTGGCTCCCTCAATTGGGAGAACCTGGAAGGCACACAGCTGGGAGAAGCCAGGGGCTGCATGGCTTCCCCTCTGACCCCAATTCCCCCAGTTGGGGGAAGCCGGCAGCTAAAGCGGCTAGAACAGCGGTGGAGCACTGCTGCTTCCTGGCTTCCCCCAGGTGGGAAAAACCAGGGAGCAGCAGAGCTCTGCCAAGGCTTCAGCTTCCTACTCCCCCAGCCAGGGGCATTTCAGGGATCTCCCCCAACACCACCCCCCAATTCACGCAAAATCTGATTTACACAGAAGTTGCTCAGGATGCAACCTCCATGTAAATCGAGGGATTACTGTACTTCCTTTTAAAAGTTAGTCACAAGCTCAACTCCTATTTTGGCCACACAAGTTCCATAAGGAGCAGAAGGAATAATTTACCCTAACAGTAACACGCAGTGCATTCAGTGCTTTTTTTGTGCTGGCACTGCAGGATTGGCTGTTGGTTGGGGGCGGGGAGCCGGCTGAGTACTGGCTCCTTCTATTTTATTTTATTTTTTTTAAATACACAGAAAAAGCTGTGGTAGCACACCTAACACTTTGAACTTATAAAGGCATCTTCAAATCAAGGATACTACAGCACGTTTACAACTATTCAAACACACCTAAAAAGACAGCCTCATTTTACAGACAGGGGAGCTAGAGCACAGAAAAACAATGTTAATCAACTCTGCAGCAGTGCACAAACAGAACTCAGGTCAACTAGTGTTAACACCTCGGACTGAAGCTTCCCTTCTGTCAATCCCCGCCACCAAAATGACGTAATGTAATTTTCTTAAAATATCCTACTGTAAGTCTCCCAGATTACATTCATAGCCACTGGTGAATTGATGCTGATTCCAGGAGACTTCAGGGCCATCTTGGAGGGTTGGCAACTCAAATTCCCACCATGGCATGAGCACCTTTAACCTGCTGATGGCACGGCAAAACATCTAAAACTCTAGGACCATGATAAACTTTGCAGAATGCAGCCAGAATACTTTTCACATTCTAAGTGAATGCTGCAGCATTTGAATGAATTTTCCAGAGCAAGTCAGCATGGATACAACGTGGACCAAGTATTCTGAATAGTGGCTTATGTAGGGGGCTATGCATGTGTCTTGTGCCTTCTTGGGCTCTGATATAAAGAATAAAGGACAAGGACTCTCCCTCTGGTCCCTCATAATTTAAAGACCATGCTGCCAAGGACCCCTGAAAAAGAAGAGCTGGAGGACTGGCCACGGGATCTGCACTGACCACAACATCTCAAAGACCCACAGTTATCGTAGGGTGTGAAACCATTGTCCTCAAGTTTGTATAACTATGGAGCCCTCTGTATGGGACTGGCCAACGGTATCCCTTCTGGACAGTGAGAATGAGGAATGCCAGCTGCTTTCAACTGCTAACGATTGAAGGACTGACCCCCTGAATCTGGCATCAGCACTAAGTGCCATGAGTAGAGTGCAATCTTTGACAAAAGTCAGTGATTTGCTCCACTTTGCTGTTTGCAAATCTCTGACACTGCTACGTGTTTGAAGTGGGTCAACTCCACTGCATGCACCTCAAAGGAGTATGCTCTGATGTCCGGAGGAAGAGGTTTGCCAGCTAACTGGTAACAGGAGATGTACAGAGTGATCCACCTAAATATTATTTCTGAGGAGATGATGTGTCTTTTCAACCAGGTGGATACAGACAGAAAAATATGGGGAGAAAGACTAAATGTCTTGGCCTTGTGATAACAAAGCAAGACTCTGGAAATGTCCAGGGTAGACTCTTTTCTGCTGGTGTTGACTGTAACGTTAGGAAGAAAATTAGTAGGTTAAATGACTGCTTCAGGTGAAATTCCAAGACGACCTCAGGGATGAATATAGCACGTGGCCTCAGAGCTATCTTGTTCCTGTGAAAGGATACACAGGGAGGCCTGGACATAATGGCCAGGAGTTTGCAGACTCTCCACACTGAAGTGATGATACCCAGAAACTGTCACAAGGATAAAGTGATGAATTAAACAATCCAATAATGGCTGAAAGACTCCATGAATGGTCAGAGAACAATGCTGCAATTACATGTAGGGGGTGGATCAGTAAACAGAAGTCCTTAAGATCTCAATATTGTTGGATGGGAGAAGTATGAAGATATTGGAGCCTGGCATGCTGAAATAGCTGTAAGATGGAGTCTGAAAGGACTAAGTGCTAGTGCAGCTTGTTTCAAATACAGCTTGTAGCTGAGGATGCTGAGTATCAAAGCTTCAGATGGCTCCAGATTATGCTGGAGTGTTCACGTGGAGACCCATTTCCATTTGGATGAGTGGATCTTCCGTAGTGGTTTGTTGCTCCATAGGAGGATTTCTTGAATTTGTTGGGAACAATCTGTCAGCCGTGTGCAATCAGCCAACATCTACGCTGTCAGGTCAATGGTCTGAGTACAATATCTTTCAGTGGTTTTAAGATATCACATCCTGACAGGATGGAAGATAAATACGAGGCTGAATAAGCATGAGCAAAAGCTGAGAGCCAAAATTGCCTTAGTGAGATGGGAAGTTTTTAGGATCAATTATCTGACTTTTGCTGTCACCCTGAAGAATAGGGATGTCAGGAAAGAGATGTATAGGTGGCTCAGAGATCACAATCACAGAAAACCATCTGCTACATAAAGCAGGCTCATGCCTCCCCCGGAACAGAAGTTTGGGCACTTGCAATGTCCTCTCTGGCAAATCACATCCATCATGTATCAGAGGGATAGCTGTGTTAATATGTATCTGCAAAAACAAGGAGAAGTCCTGTGGCACTTTATAGACTAAACAGATTTTTTGAAGCATAAGCTTTTGTGGGCAAAGACCCACTTCATCAGATGCATTAGAGTGGAAGTTCTAGAGGCAGGTCTAATTATACAGGTTGATGAAAAGAAGGGCGTGCTAATCAAGAAGAAGGCCAGAGTTGACGAGGTCAATTCAGTCAGGCAGAATGCAGCCCTCGAAAAGGACCCCATGTAAACAAGCTGCACATGATCAAAAGTGGCACTTTCGAAGTGCCGTGGCCGCTATTATGCTAATGAGGTGCTGCAAGGTGCCTATCACCAGCCCTCAACCCCATCTGGGCTTGCCAGTTTTATTCTCAGGATAATCATTCTTTGTGGGAAGATGCTGAGCTCTCCCTGGAGTGCCTGACTCTCCATCTGAAGCAGCCTCTCTTGTGTCAGCATAAGGTACTGGAGGTGTGCCCACCAGCAATGGTGGGTTCAACTTTGGGGCCATTGCTACGTCTCATCTTGATGCTGCCTCATTTGTGCTGATCTTTGGGGCTGCTTGATAAAGTGGGAGCATTCATTATCAGCCCTCTGGAGCCAGTCTCTGCAGGATCTGACAAACTTTCAGATATTACTCGAGACTATCGCACTTCAGCCACAGGTCTCACAATCTATACATTCTTGAGAAGAATGAAAGGCAATGCCCATGCTCAGTGCACAGGACTCTCCTAAGGAGAGGAGGTGCAGCTGCTCCCATCTTTCAATTAAATTAGTCCATTGCAGAAGGGGTAGAGCTTGAAACCCAGAGGTTTCAAATCTGCCCTACTAAGTGGGCCAGTACAGGGGGGGTCTGACCTGTAAACATTCAGTCCAGATGGTTTGATACTCACAGAAGTCATGTGTCAATGGGTCAGAAGAGTTCTGGAGGTTTTCTTGAAGAGTTTGAGAAATTTAGCCAAATCTAGGAATTACTGCGTCAGACAATCACCAGCTTCCTTTTTGCAACCACAGCTGGTAACAGGGACCCAAAAGAGGACCATGGCAGAACCACCCATTATGCCTTTGTATAAGTAGCACAGGTTACATGCACAGCCCCAAATGGCAATGCTATTCAAAAGACTATCTTCTGCATGTGTGCACCTATAGCAGAAGCCACACTCTTACATACTCCAAGTATAATACAAATTTACATCAGATGCCAAGCTTATGCCTGGAGTAATAGCCTAACAGACATAAAATTGAAAGCTTTCCTGGCTCTTGCAAGTTCATTGACAGCTGCATTCTGGAAACAGTCTCCCTCTCTATTTTGTTTCATCAGCAGGGTACGCAACACACAATTAGTGTTCTGTGAATTCTGCTAAGGTACTGCCTTTGCTCTAGAATTCTAGGTTGGTTCAGGAATTTAAGCAAGATCGTGATAATCTAAATCAGGGGTGGCCAACACATGGCCCTCAGCCCAGAATCCAGCCCACGGAGCCTTTCTATGTGGCCTGTGGAGCCAGCTGCAGTGCCATTTTGAAAGCCTGGTTGGGGGGCTCCAAGCCACTGGTGGCTCTTTAAGGAGCCATTTGCAGCTCCAGGCGCTGCCACCACTCACCTGTCCTCTGGCTCCCTGCCCTGCTGCACTGAAAGAGTAGAACTCAATTTAATTGGTTTAACAGCCAGAGGAAGGATCTGGCCATTAAACCAATTAAACTGAGTCCCATTATTTCAGCGCGGCAGGGTACAGAGCCACACGCCGTATGTGGGGAAGGGAGTAGGAGCGCTGTGGGGAGCTGAAGCTGCAGCGAGGAGGAGAATGAGGCCCAGTGAAGGTGCAGCAGGGGGCAGGAGCACACGGAGCTACTGTGTGTGGTAAGTTAATCCTGGGTTTGAGGCTGCAAGGGGTTGAGCTTGGGGGTGTGCAGTTTGGGGCTGAGAGGGGTTAAGCCTGGAGATGGGAGGGGCACGGCCCCCGGAACTTGTAAGGAATTGCCATGTAGCCCTGATGGAAAAAGGTTGGCTATCCCCATCTAAATTAAGCTTAGCACTGAAGATAGTGGAGAATGATTGGATATCACAGATGTTAACACAATCATTATATGTTCCTGACTTCCTCATTTAATGTGTAATATCTTCAAAATTATAAAAAAGCAGCTGCAGCTAAGGGATATGTTTATGACTCTCCATTTTCAAACAGCCAGGTCAGATATGCTGAAGATTTGCAGTGCTGTTTACTATTTTGTAGCTTTGATTATCTTTGGAGAAATAAATAGCTATCTTCAATCCTGGCACAACAGTCTTTTGCACCATTGGTTCAAAAATTAGAATAGCTGGTATGTAACATTAATAGGCCATTTATATAGGCATTATCTTGATTTGCCTCAGCATCAGCAAAAACCAGGAAAGAACTGTGCAAAGTTAATTTTCTTTGAGTCCTAAATGGGTCAACTTATTGGCAGCTTTTGTCATTTCATTTTATTTATTATTTTATGGGAGAGTTTTAAACATATATTTTAAATTTAAGAGATAAGTTGAAGCTGGTTTTTGTCCCCCTCTGGCATTGTAATGATTTAAATATTTGAGGGTTGTGGTTAATTAGTAAGACGTTACACTAATAAATTTGAAATTGATTGGCATGAAATGCATGTTATCCTTAGTCTTACTTTCTCCACCCATATGCTATCTTAGAGTGAGAACTACAGAGCAACAGCAGTGCTTCTGCAAAATTAATAGAACCCAAATTATGTGTTGCATATATTGCTGATGAAACAAAATAAAGAGAAAGACCATTTCCAAACATAAATTTTACAGTATTGATGCCTGTCTAAAAGAAAAAAGCATAACTAGTTTCTATCAAGAGTTTGCTTTAGGGTTGTTTATAAAAGCTTGCACTAAACTAAATTGTAACTGTAATATAGGGCTGCCAAGAAACATTTAACACACTTCTACAGATCAATAGTCAATTGCTAGCAATAGTCACTTACATTTTTCAGTCTGAAAAACTTAAAATAATTTGCTGAACCACTATACCACTTCTGCCAATTAACATATTAATGTAGTTTAATCCTACTTAAAAAATATACAGATTAATCATGTTTTATTAAAGACCACTGACAATAAAATGTTTCCCTGCTCACTTCACTGAAGACTTCACTGAACAAAACACTGACTAGTTATAGCATGGTCAGTGTCAAATACAGGACCAGTATCCAATCACCCAATTGCCATGAAGAAAAGTCTCCCATGGTTTTGAACTAAACTATAATTACATACAGGTTCCGCATTCTAATGTTAAAGATGACTTACAGAGGGGTAACCCTACAACTTCTGCATGTGTGTCAGCCCCATGTGCTCCAAATAAATAAATGAAAAATGGGGAAACTAAAGGAAAAAATTACAGTCACATGCCAGCTCTGCAGAGCCAGGAAACCTCAGAATAGCTCCTATGTATTATCTGCCTAAAGTAAAAGTTGCATTTTCCACATTATTAGAGAAACCATCTCTAACGGTACACAAACATGTGTATATGGCTCTAGGTTCAATTGTGTCTGAGCTGGAGCTTGTTGCCATAAGTTCAGAAGGGCATATGTTTAACCATAACGTATCAGCTGACTAACCCCATGTTATTTAGGACTTTCAACACTGCAGTTGGGCCAGTAGGTGGGGAAAAAAATCTGCATATCCTCCCCTAAATTTGAGCATGCTTTTTGTCTGTTCACATGCTCCTTTTTTGCCTAGTTTCTTTGCAACAATGGGGTTTTGCTTGCAGATAGACCTCTTGCACCTCAAAATATGCTATGTGGGACAGGACAGTGCTTAACAGACCAAGAGGACATAATTCCTTAAGCCCATTACTACTGACACCCAAGCAATAAAAAAGGACCAGGCACCACCCTTCACAACTTGAAGCACATGGCTTGAATGTACTGAAAGAAAATAAAATGTAAACTCCGCACAAAGCCAATAAACATTGCAATGTCTCTGAAAGGACCTGTGAGGGAAAGAAAGGATAACTGGGATCTGCTACTGGACATATTGAGAGCAGAAAGAGGTTAACTTCATCAAGTATTCATTAACTTGCAGTGAATTTGCTCAGCACTGTTCAGCATCTACAGGAGCAGAACACACAAACCAACTGCCAGGAATGAGATGCTGGTCAATCTTTAAAACATAGAAGGGTTGGCTGTTTCCTGGGGAAAACCAGTGTTGGACAAGCCACTGGTAAATATCGGCTTAAACCTGGTTTAACCTGTGAAACAGGGTAAAATAATTGCATCCACGTTCAGCAAGTTCATCAAGCATGGAAAGGATCTTTTCAGTTTTGGGATACATCCCTTCAAATCTGAGGAATCAACTCAGTCTATCCACGATATAAAATGGACTTCTGCAGAACGCTGCATGGCAAAACACACCTGGACTTGTATCTGCATCTGCATGCTTAAGCAACTACAAATAATACAGCATGCATCCACAAAACAGAAAATACCTTAAACTGGGAATAACTAATTTTTCCTGGGGCATAATATCCCTGCTCTTACACCCGCCCCCCACGATTTAGCACTAAGCCATTACTCACAAATGGGGAAAAACTCAGATGTTAATTGCAGCTATTAACATTCTAGGAAAGCCAGAGTGGAGATTGTGGATGAGAAGCGTTTGACCCAAGTGCAGTGCCCCCAAAACTAGCGGAGATGATGATTCACAAGTGGAGCTACAGGGAAAAATTCTGGGAATGGGGCAGGATCATAAATTGTATTTAATGACATTTCTATGCTCTCAGCAGTGAAGTATCTCAGCACCTCATAAGCATGAGTAAATTCTGTCTCATGCTACTCCATGGTAGGAAAGCAGTCACCCCAACTTATGGATGAGAAATTGAGGTACAAACAGGCACCGTGAACACACCAAGAGAACCAGAACACTGAATTCAGGGAGCAAGGACCAGGAAAAAACAGGAACAGGGAGCTACAAGCAGAAAGGCAACACTCCCCTTCTTCTCCTCTGCTGTACCTGGAACCTGCCTACGCTGCAGCTTCACAGCTCTGTGGCCCAAACCAACTGATATGGGTCAGTCACAGGTGCTGATCTACAATGCAGACATACCCTAAGTGAGTTGCCTACAGTCAGACAGCTACCCTGTAAAATCTGCACTGAGATCAGATCCCCATTTACCAGTCTTGGACCTTGAACTACATCACACTGCTTCTATGGAACGAAGGAATGCCACAATGATGATACGATATTAGGAATATCAGCTCTCCTGCTCAGAGTAAACCAACCATCTATAAACAAGCTAAGCAGCTTAAAACATATGAGAATTTGAACACTTAACATTTCAAATGGGAAGGGTTAAATCTAGACGAGAAATACCTGGGCACATTTCCTCCGCTCCCTACTACACCTCCAGGACAAATAAGGATGAGTTGTCAAGTTAAATACAAGCAGTCAAGTGACTGAATTATAATTTACTCTGTGCTCAATTTAAATTAGTGTGAAGCTATTAAAATATCCAGTATAAATACGGCAATTCATCACAAGCTGTCATGGATGACTTCATCTATTTGCTGGAGTGGCATACGTTCCACTAAAGGGAACGAGAGCAAAATCACAGGTCAAATTAAGCTGCTATTCTGTTTTAATTCACTTATTTAATCTGTGGCGACATAATTGTCTTTTACAGTATGTACAACTCAAAGGAAATTTGGGAGTATTATAGTCAGTATACAAATGATTAATCAAATGGTCCATTTAAATGCTAGTTTAAGAATGGCAAAAACTAGAGCAGCTGAGGAATGGCAATCAGGCACAGTACACAATGCTAGGATTGTTCATACTCTCTTACATGGATTTTTCCCCAGTTAGAAAATAACTAATATTAGGAAATCTATCTAATCCTCCACACACAATCTACTAGAAAAGTTTTTATGGAAGACTAAATGGCATAAAGGGCTTCAATCTGCAACATGTAAAATATTTTTTTTCTGCTCAATCTACTCGCAATTTTCAAGTCTATCCACAAGCACAAAGCAGGTTATCAACAGGTTTTGCAAGTGTTCACCATGGTGGTCAAACCGTATTATATTATGCTTACATTTAATAACAATATACTCTTATAAGAATGACTGCACACATATGTACCCCCTTTCATTGACAGAGATCACAGTGGCTTCTATTACTTGTCTACTTTACAATGACCAAACCTCACAACATTCTTATCAACACAAAGGTCTTAATAATTTCCCATCTAAAAATGAGGGTGAGCTTAAGCAACTTGCTCAGAATGAGAGAGCAAATTATTGACAAGATGGGGACAGAGATGCAGGTTTCCTGATTCCTACTTTTGTGACCATGAAAAATAGGGACCAATCCTGAAAGTTCTCCTTGAATGGACCAACCACTAAAGTGAGAGTTCCCTACATAGAATCTTACGGCTCAGGCCTGTAACCAGAAGCTGCATTTACTCCAGTTCACACAAGCTAACTGTGGCATGGTTCCTTTCAAAAAGCAAGGCTGCAAATACACCCTGCCCCAGCAAAAAAAGTCAACACAACTCCTCAGTGATATTAGAGAAACCATTGGTTAGAGCAGGGTGGGCTGTAATTCTTGAGAGGGGAGGAGATTCCAAGATTTTGGCAAGTGGTCAAGAGCTGCACTTTTCTATGGAAGGAATGAAGGTCTGCGATGGACCAGCCAACTGGAGCAGATTGTGCTGGGGGTAGGGGCAGCGTGTGAAGCCACTCCCACCTGCATCTTCCACTGTGCAGCACAGAGAGGCACATGGAGCAGCCAGCTGCTTTGAGAGGTCTAGAGCTGCTTCATGCCGGAGGATCCCAGTGGGGAGGCCACAGGACACATTCAAAGGCTTGATGGGATGGATCTGGCCCCTGGGCCAGATCTTGCTTGCCCCTGGGTTAGATATTGGATGAGCAGAAAGAGACACCAAATGAAAACCTTACTTGTACATACATTTCTAAATAATTATCCCATAAATTAAAGTAAACCTTAGGGTTTTTAGTGACCTATATTGCCAAACCATTAAAAAGTGCTAAAAGGCCAATTTCTCCTTGCATTCTGGGGGCTGTTTAAGTTTTAGTGGTATTGCAAAAAAAAAAAAAAAAAATCTATGTTTAGAGCTTGGTTGAGAAGGAGGAATTTATTTTCAAATATTTTGTTTTAAACTATAAGTTGTATTTGTTATTCAACTTGTCATACACTGAACTGGTACAGTGGCATCAGAAACAGTTTTTGCTATTTGTTAATCAGAGCCTTCAGTTAAACTTAATTCTAGATTGTCACTTATCTTAATAAATAATACTAAATGCAATAGGAACTTTCACCAGAGGTTCTAAAAATGCTGACACAGAGAAACCCACAAAATTGGATAAAGTGATCAATGGAAAATTTAGGAAGACTGAAGACAACTTTTAGAACAGAAAAATGTCTCAGAAAGCAGAATAATCTCTCAAGGGAAATAATCATCTCACATAGCTCATGAGAACGTACTCTCTGGAATGCTTCTACATCAGCAGAGGAAGAGACAGGATGAACAAGGTGACCTTTCTACCACTTAGTCCTGTAATTCTAGGATTCAGGTGGTAAAGCAAAATGATTGCCAACTGGTTTGATCCCAATGGCACACACCACCGCTATTCTGAGATCTACCCACTTAACCTAAATGGGGGGGGGGAAATATAGCGGTGCCTGAAGCACAATGAAGAATAATCCCCCACCTACCACTGTGTGAATCTGGTCACCTGGGAGCTCTGTGGCCATTTTGACTTGTTAGATTATGCAGTGGGATTTCCCTACACTAAGTGCTGTGGCTTTTTAAAGCAATAAAGCAAATTAAGGTCTGATCATTACAGCAGGGAGATGAAAGAAAACAAAGTCAAGATAAAAAACAAAACAAAACAGAAAATTAGTACAATATCTTACCTTTACCGCCAGTATTTTTCCACTAGGGACATGATACGCTCTGCATGAGGACAAAAAAAAAAATTAAAAGAAAACAAAAAACTTGAGATCATACAAAATTACCTTTATACATACATGCAACCCATACAAACTAATTTCACACAGAAATGAATTAGTGAAAACACACTTTTAGTGCAAACTGGTCTCCACATAATATTTCCAAACAGCAAAAGCATTTCAAGGTATCTGTGTTTAAAAGTAACTAACCAGAAAAATGAATTTATGTGCAATTACACTTTTTCGATAATCCACCATGTTCTACACTATGTTTATGCATGTTTTGTAGATAAACACATGGATAAGGGAATTTTATACTGAACAGTAATATGAACATGAAAAAACTGGCTGTCAGAGTTTCTTGCAAAGTAATGTAAATATGATATAAACCTTTTACGTACTCTTTATATAAAATTAGCTTTGTAGCACAAACTAACCCTCACTAATCCTACAACTATTTTAAGAGTTAAGACAAACAGGACACCCTGCTGTATCAATTGAAGTGTTAAACCCAGTGGTGATTGATTATTCATAGTAATCAAAAGACCAACCAGAATATTAGTGAAATTAACATTCTGCCTCTATAGTTATAGTATGATTGATATACATATTATAAGAGTGCAGTTAAACCTTAATGGCTATGTGTTCTTAAAAGGACTTTGTATAATAATCCAAATGCAATTTGTGTCAATTTGTCCCACAAGCTATTTAAAACTGGATGTTGTAAAATGAATATAATCTTACCTTTATCATTCCAAGAATTTAAACAAAGAGTAGGAGAAATAAAAAGTCTACATTTTAGATACAAACAGGGGAGAGATACCTCAGTGGCTTGAGCATTGGCCTGCTAAACCCAGGGTTCTGAGTTCAGCCCTTGAGAGGGGCCATTTATGGATCTGGGGTAAATACATTAAAAAAAACAAAATCTGAGAGAGATGGTGATAGGTCCTGCTGAGAGCGCAGGGGACTGGACTCGATGACCTCTGAAGGTCCCTTCCAGTTTTATGAGATTGGTATATCTCCATATACACAAACAACCACTTAAGCTTATTTTATTCAATACTCTTATTATCTAGTACTGGTTTATTATACTAGCTACAATATTGTCATATACATAGCATTAACTTTAATGAATTACAATAGTTTAGCACTGCGTACCGCTAGCAATTATCTCTGAAGAAAACTTTAATACTTTTCTTCCCATGCAAAATTATACATAACACAGGACAAGAATATCATTTACTTTTACTTATATTTTTAATTATTTGTATAATTTCTGTTAATGGCTTGGGAGCTTAAAAAGCTCATTTTAAATATTTTAAATCAACACTTTATGAGATGATACTGATAAATATATGAATAGTCAGTAGGGACTGACCGTATTTTGTATAATATACATCAAAACCAGTATTGTTTTAATGTCAGTATAAGATGCAGAGCACCAGATTGTAAAATGAAGCTATAAGAGAGAGACTGACAATTGAATGCATAATACATGGATCAGGTGGAATAAAAGAACTGCTCTGTAACTATGGATGAAGCAACAGTGGCAAAACATTTTGACTTTAAGATCAGCAAAAATGATAAGAAAATGAACAGGTTGAGATAGCATGCTTAACGTCTGTTAGTTTAATATGTACTGTGCTGGACAGTTTGGCAACTTAATTAGCTTGTCAAGTAAGCTGATCTTTTTTCCATAAGAGAGGTCTCCGATTTCCAAGTGAATTAAAAGGGAAGACTTGATTATTTAATTATGATGAACGCTAATTCATCCGTGGAAGTTTGGGTTAAATTTCCAGCAAAGGACAGATACCTGGTTTGGTTTACAGAGCACTGACAGTACCAATTTAACATTTAATTATTATTGAGAACTGGACCACAAATATGACACCATGCCCATGGATACAGCGTGTCCCGGACTTTGCAAATGGCATGCTACCTGGGAGAAAGGGAATTTGTTTACTTCAGACTGATACAGCATCTCAATTGTCTTGACCTTCCTCAACACAATAACTGTAAAGTGATTAATGAAGTCTGAATAGGAGCTTTGGTTACCCCAAAACACAATGGTACATCTTGGCGAGGTTTTAATTAACAGCTAACACTTCAAATTAGTCTGCACTTGCTACAGTAATTACCTGTTACAGTGAGCGTGCAGAGAAAATATTTTTGTTCAATATTAGATAGAACAGCAATCTGGAATTAAGCATTCTGGCTAGTGTCTGCCTGAGTAACATAGGAAGATTTAGTACTTTTAGGATGCTGCAGGATCTGTAAAAAACTTACAGTCATGTGCTGTGTCTGAAGGTTTGGTTTTGTTTTGTTTTTAATGTTTTTCAAACATAGCCACCACCCAATCCATAGGTTAATACTTAGAGATTAAAGCAGAACCATTCCCAGAGAGAGAGAGGTCTTTACACATCTTACCATCACCCAAATTATAAAGCAATGAGTAAAGGAGCCTCCCTATGCTTGAATGTGGCATGAGGGACCATATAAGGTAGTAATTTCAATACAGTACACTCCCATAGCTCAATCCTACAAGGTGCTACAGCTTGATGGCGTTCAGCAGTTGGCAGAATCTGGTCTTGGGTTGGCACAGATACTTCAAAGGAACGTCTTCGATGGAAAAGATTTAAACTAAGTAAAGCAAAGGCGACAGTTGTTGCTCAATAGGGACAGTTCTGATGGAAATTCTGATGGCTGAGGATGCATTTGAACAATATGAAAGAGCTAATTTAGCCAGTCATGTCAAACACATGAAACTCTAAGAGCTGAAACAACTTACTTAAAAAAAATAGAAAAACACATGAAAACAAAATGTAGCAAATAATCAATTTTATTCCATATATTTTACATAGTGCAGACGTTTTTTAGTTGGCTTTTGCACTTAAGGCAAAAATTTTCTATAGTAAAATAAATAGCTCTGTAGCTCTCATTGACATAGATAAAAATAGCTTGTGCAGAATCTAAGGCAGAGTGCGCCCCAAAATGAGGACAGTAGATTAATCAGTACAGAGGATTCTACACTAAGTGGGACTGCTGCACAGTGTATTACTAAAAACTGTTTTACTATTTAATATTTTATGCATCAGGAAGCTTCACTTAACTAATCACAGGTTCCCTCAAAACTGTGTCAAAACTTTTCCTCTGAAAAGAGATTTTTTGAAAAATGTATTTTGCAGGTTTTGAAACTACCATCAAATTTGTGTGCAGTTCGGCAAAAAAAAAAAAAAAAAAAAAAAAAAGCTATACAACAATGAAAATCCTTACTTTCTATATTTTATTTTGAAATCAAGATTTTTAATTTCAAGCAATTTCAAAAAATTTGGTTTTGAGTCTTCGTTACAAAGAGTCATGTGACTTTTAACTTTGGCCGATTTAAAAAAACAAAGCAAAACACAACAAAACACTGTTTTGAGTTGACCTAAAATGTTTTGGTGGACTGGACATGAAAGTATTCACTCAGCTCTAGTCACTAATGCTCAGTGCAGCTGAGGCCAGGTCTTAATTGTTTTACCTTCACTTCTAACTTGTGTTCCTCATATTTTACCAACTACATTTTGCTTCCACAGTTTGATACACAAGCACTAACTTAATGACCAAAGAACTTCTCTATGCTCAACTGCTCTACTGTGCTAAAGTCAATCCTGATCGACCAAAGGAAATAAGAACATTTCAAAATCCAAAACAGCACCATGCACAATATTCCAAGGAAGTCACATTTTGAATTTATAAAAGTTCACACCTTACAGAAACCAGCCATGGAAGAGCAAGTCCATTTCTTATTATTTTTGTGTTCTGGCTTTATTTTTGCTCTGCAAATGAACCACTGACAAAACTACAACCCATATGATTGTGAGGAGACAGCTATAAATCATTTACTGTTAAGGAAAACTTCAACAGGCAGCATTATACTTGGGTGAGCCAAGTTCGGCAACAAGAAGTTTAAAAGGCTATTTTGAACATGAGGCAAATGTAAACCACTCACAAATCCAAAGTTATTACTGAAGTCTTGTTTCAGTTTAGAACTGCACAGATCCTTTTGATTTCTCCCCATTTCCGTACTTTATTTACACTGTACATTTATAATAAATGTCATGTAATGCACTGTTCACATTTCCTCTCAGCAAAGGCATTACCTAACAATCACTGTGGCAAATTGAAAAAAATTCATGTTCCCTTTTTCAGCTACTGTGTATCATTAGTTGCTGGACCCAGGTCTGACTGAAGTTAGTGAGATTCTTTCCACTGCTTTAGAAGTTTTCCAGATAAGAACGTACCGGCCTTAAAAAAAAAAAAAAAAAAAAAAAAAAAACTAGAGCATTTTATCCTATCAACCTGCCAATGCATTTATGGTGAACAAGATGTTGAACTGACTAAATTTTTCCCAACTCCTGCTGACCCAAAGCTCACTAATAGTATTACTGGCTAGGATTTTAGTTAGGAAATTCTACCCAAATAAATAAATAAATAATATTCTAATTTGAGGACGTCACCAAATCCCAGTTTTCTTGATCACAATTTTAGCTTTTTCATAAATTGCAATACTAAAATCCTGAAACAGGAATAAATCAATGCCAGCTAAGCTATTATTTCAGAAACAGTTTTATTAAAGAAATTTAATTGGTAAATTTTTGTTCTGGCCTAGGAATATTTTAAGTGAAACATAAGAAATACAAAATTCAGTTATTCATGTTTGGGGACCAACCCTGTGAGATGCTGCAGCCCCCTTCAAATTCATTGAAGCCAAAGCTCTAGATTCTCATTAACTGAAGTAGATGCTCGCAGTTAACATATGGCACTAATGTCTGCAGAGGGCGAGCTGAAAGGTAATGGATTTGAAGAGTATTTCCTAGGCACAGAATACAGTATTATAGGCCACGGGAGAATTCATACTAACACAATGATATTGCCTAGATGCTGAAAACACTATTCAAAGAGTATGATTGCTGTAATGACATCTAACAGTGCATTTTGAATGCCACCAAAGAATGCGAGCTCTACTCTGAGGGCTTCTTACAGACTAGTATTGGACACAACACCAGGATAATGCCACAATAGGGAAGGGCAGGAGAAGTGGCCACATCAATAAGATTAATCAATTACTCAATAAAATGATGAGTTAAAAAAAACACAAAAGGTATATTTGATTATATTAAATGGTTAGAATAATCAGCAGAGGATTTATTCAATAGGTTCTTATAAGCCTCACAGAAGACAGAAGGCTTCAGGAGGGCTGCAGCAGAGACAATAGCAGCTTTGCAGCCCAGCTCAGATAGGCCATTTTATGAATAAGAGGTGGCATGAAAGGATAGCAATGGTGATGGAAGAAGTGGACAAATAGACTCATGAAACAGCTGGCCCCTACAGAATCATAGAACAGTAGAACTGGAAGGGACCTCAAGAGGTGATCGAGTGCACTCCTCTGCCCTCACAACAGGACCAAGCACCATCTAGATCATCCCCGATAGGTGTCTGTCTAACCTGCTCTTAAATATCTCCAGTGATGGAGATTCCACAACCGCCCTAGGTAATTTACTCCAGTGTTTAACCACCCTGACAGTTAGGAAGTTTTTCCTAATATCTAATCTAAACCTCCCTTGCTGCAGTTTACACCCATTGCTCCTTGTCCTATCCTCAGATGCCAAGGAGAGCAATTTTTCTCCCTCCTCCTTGTAACCCTCCTTGAAGTATCTGAAACCACTATCATGACCCCTTTAAATCTTCTCTTTTCTAAACTAAACAAGCCCAGTTCTTTCAGTTTTCCCTCATCGCTCATGTTCTCTAGACCTTTAATCATTCTTGTTGCTCTTCTCTGGACCTTTTCCAATTTCTCCACAACCTTCTTGAAATGTGGTGTCCAGAACTGGACACAATACTCCAACTGAGGCCTAATGGGCACCGAGTAGAGCGGAAGAATGACTCCTCGTGTCTTGCTCACAACACTGCTGTTAATATATCCCAGAATCATGTTTGCTTTTTTGGTAACAGCATCACACTGTTGATTCATATTTAGCTTGTTGTCCACTATGATCCCTAAGTCCCTTTCCACGGTATGCCTTCCAAGACAGTCACTTCCCATTCTGTGGTGAAGAACAGTTACGTAGGGCCTTGAACCTTGCCTTGGTGTCCTGTGTTAGAAGCCGTAGGAGAATTCAAATCAAAGTGACCTACCGGATTGCCTAGCAACTGAAAATGGAGATGAAAGAAGGGGCTGATGTTTCTGTTTTGGGAAGTTCTAGTAGTGAAAAGGTACAGAAGTCAGAGAGGGCTGCTTAAAGCAACACTACACTATGGCTATGTCTACACTAGCCACCGCCTTTCGAAAGGGCGATGCTAATGAGACACTTTGGCAGATGTTAATGAGGTGCTGCCATGAATATGCACTGCCTTATTAGCATAAGGCCAGCCGCAGCAATTCAAAAGTGCCGCTTTCAAATCGCGTGGTGCCCGTGTAGACAGGAGCCTTTCAAAAGGACCCGCCCCCAGTCTCTGAAAGCCCCTTCTTCCTAAAACCAAAGAGGAATAAAGAGCTTTTGAAGACTGCGAGGTCTTTTTTGAAAGGCCCTCAACACAGGCGGCACGTGATTCAAAAGGGGCACTTTCGAATTGCCGCAGCTGTCATTATGCTAATAAGACACTGCATATTCACGGCAGCACCTCACTAGCATCTGCCGAAATGTCTCATTAGCATCCCCCTTTCGAAAGGTATGGGACTAGTGTAGACATAGCCTATATAACTATGGGAAAACCAACTCCAACTCCTCCTGATCTTGGAACATATGCACTGCAGAAGGAAAACTGAAATCTCTTTGTTCACATTTCCATCAGCATTCATTATTTTAAGCCCTGCACATCCACTACAGTCAACAGCTTCTAAGCAAGACTGGCACAGTTGCATCAAATATTTCATTAACCTTTGCTCTTAACTATGTCCCTAGACATTTAGAGTCCTGAAGGGCCCAGTGCAAGCCAAGTACTTCAGCATAACTTTTGTCTTCTCTCCTCTGAAAGCAAAGGCTCACCCAGGGAGCCCTACTAAGGCAGTATGCCCAGGTCTGTAGGTGGAAAGTGGTTATTCTGGGTAAACTAGGAAAGATGGTCAAACAGTGCCCTCCAGCTAACATCAGATACATTCTGATCAACAATACGAAGTCTTGTGGCACCTTATAGACTAACAGATGTTTTGGAGCATAAGCTTTTGTGGGCGAAGACCCGCTTCATCAGATGCATCAGGTCTGATGAAGCGGGTCTTCGCCCACAAAAGCTTATGGTCCAAAATATCTGTTACTCTATAAGGTGCCACGAGACTTCTTGTTCTCAAAGCTACAGACTAACACGACTACCTCTCTGATTCTGATCAATTTGACTCAGAAGAGAAATAATCAATACAACATAGATTTGAGGGGATTCTTTGGGAAGAATTCCAGGTGACTCCTCACAATGTTAAAATAAAACTAAAGGAAATTTTGCACTGTAAAGAGCACAAGAAAGTAAAGAGCTGAGATTTAACAGTGACATATGGATTTACATTAAATATAAAAACCTACTTTCCCCCATCAGTCTCTTCTGCTACTTGGTTAGTTATGCCTGAAGGTCTAAACCAAAAAACAACCCCCCACACCCCGCCTAAAAATAAAAATCGAAGGAAAAAAAAAATCAAAGGAAAAGCTAATCATGGTTTGCATTCTTATTCACAAAATAATCTGGAGTTCATTAGATCTTTCCTGATACAGATCTAAAACTTGCACACATTTAATGAAGACATTAAATTACTACAGCACCTTATATAAACCCCTCAGTGTTCAAAAAAGCTATTTTTCAGAACAAAAAGAACAGACACAAACTACAAATAAATATATCACAAATGTCAAAGTAATTGGGTTTTTTTTTTGGTTTGGTTGTTTTGGGTGCTTTTTAAGCCTGACAAGCCCAGAGGCAGCAGTTCTATGTTTCTCTTGCAAAAGTTAGGGATTTGTTAATACCTAAATGAAGAGCAAAGAGCTATATTCCTTCTAGAGTTATTCAGGAGTTTGTGATATCATTTATTTTAGGAAAAGCCAAGAATGCTAAACTTGGGTTCTGCGATATCAGAAAAACAGAAATATTTTTCAGTTTATGTCTACACTAGCCCCCCGCCTTTTGCGAGAGAGATGCTCATGAGACACTTTGGCAGATGCTAATGAGATGCTACCGTGAATATGCAGTGTCTGATTAGCATAATGCCAGCTGTGGCAATTTGAAAGCGCCCCTTTCGAATCGCGTGCCACCTGTGTAGACGGGGGCCTTTTAAAAAGACTTTGCAGTCTTCAAAAGCCCTTTATTCCTCTTTGGTTTTAGGAAGAAGGGGCTTTCAAAGACTGGGGAGGTCCTTTTGAAAGGCCCCTGTCTACATGGGTGCTGCACGATTCGAAAGCGGCACTTTTGAATTGCTCCGGCCAGCATTATGCTAATAAGGCAGCGCATATTCATAGCAGCAGCATCATTGCAGTGTATATAAGCTTATGCCCATGCGTTAATGATTTGATTTAGGAATGGCACGTTAAAGTGCATAGATTAGACATATCATATTTCTTAAACTTTTAACATATACGTAAGTAAAAAGCATAATTGATCACTTTTCATCTAATATAATCATAGTATTAAAAAAACTTGGCATTTATCAGCAATTTAAATGTTACCTAGCTCATAGACCTGAAGATTTACTGATGTTATGTCCACAGCACTAGAGATGGGACAACTAATGCACACAAGGTTAAATAACTTACACAGTGTCACAGAAGGAGACAGTGTCAGACTCAAAGTCAGGGTTAGAATTCAGGAATTCCTGCTTCACATTCCTAAATTCTGTCTGGCAAAGTATTTTTCCCAAACAATAATGGAAACAACTAATTAATAAGGAACTCACTGCATAAGACTGAACCAATTCAAGGACAAGACACAGCCTGCATATTACACTATACTAACAAGTCAGTCCCAATCCATTGCCCTAAACATAACTGATGTTTGAAACACTGACAAACTGATGTAATGCTACATTGTGAATTCATTACTGACATGGCCCTGAGCAGAAGGTAAATGGTGTTCTATGTTTGCACAGGTTCCTGAAAGAACCTCCTGGGTAATCACATGTATATGATTAGTCAACGTGTAATGTGCTTCAGGTGGCACGTGACCAGGATACACCACCAAATTTGGTCCACTGGTTGGATCTTTAGCTTTCTCAGACCGGGCCAGGTACTGACAAGGAGTGTAACATGAATACTGATCCTTCTAATAGATGACAAAATGACTAAAACACTGACAGGACAACATATTCCCTGTGAAGAAAACATGGTACAGGTTGAACCTCTCTAATCCGGCACACTCTCATTCAGCAACATATGTAGTCTGCCATGATTTGTTAGCCAGATGTCCACTTAGATCATTGGTGTGACCAAGTTTCCTGCAGTCCCATAAAGTTTGTTTGCAGCTACCAGTCCTGGCTCTCAGTGGTCTGTGCTGTTATTTAGCTGTAATTTACCTCTAAATGTCTTCTAAGAGCCCAGTAAGCAGTGGAAGTGTTGGTAATGCTGCTAGACCTCCCATGGTTCAGCAAATTCTCTCATCCAGCACCAGTCAGGTCTTGAGGGTGACAGACGAGAGAGGTTCGACCTATACTTCCTTCAGAAACTCTGTCAAGTGAGAACTGTTGGTTTAAGTATTTCTTGCCAAATAATATACATCAGGGATACCTATGAAAGGAATAGAAGCAAATATTCTCTTTTAAATTATTTGACAATCCTACCAATTCCTAGGAGTTTTTCCTGGATGAGTAGACTTTGAATTCAGGCATGCTACTGGAACTCTGCCAATAAAAATGTAGTCTCCAATTTCAGATGGGAAATTCCACAATACCACAATAAATAATCTACTTCCTTAACACAAGCAAATAGCTCTATAACAATTTAAAAACTACTTAAATTTTCTTTTTCTTGAACATTTACTTATTATGATAAACTTCAGATGGAAATTTAGATACTATATTTTTCTCCTTAAAACTGGAATTGGGCCTTCAACATTGCAGTGTCCTTATTTCATAAACTCCATTGACTAAGCCAAAAATAAGTTTTCTAAGAGTTTGGGAGTAGGGAAAATTGCTTCTCCAAAGTTTTAAGCTCGAGTAGATAGACAGGATGTAGAAAATCTTTCATCCACTAGGTTCTACTTTCCAAAATGAGAAGAGAGAGCATCTGCCCTTAGAGGTGCACATGTTTCTACCAAGGTAATAACATCCACTTGTTCCTAAAATAGAACATAGTGTAATCATTTTTTAATCAGGATATCTGAAAAGTAACCTTTCTGGGTCACCTCTTATGTAGCACACATCTGTCTTTCTCCTGCCTCCCTTACCATTTGTCCACCAGATACTTTGTTAAAGAAAAATACATTTTTTCATTCAACAAAAGCTACAAACACTATTCAGCCATACCCTGTTCTTTAGCAGCCTACCTAAGGATAGGCTCCAGAAAAACATCATGTTATCCTTATTGACAAACAATCACAACACAACTATTGGGAAGGACACGACTCATGAGCACCTTCAAGATGTAGGTACTGAAGAACCAATGGAAATAGAGATGACTACAGAAGTGTCTCACTTAATGTTTACTCAATAATCAGCAATTCATTTGGTAACACGCAGCATCAGCAAACTGTTCCTCATACACAAGAACACTGAAGAGATTGAAACATGCTGAACATTTTCTTGTCCTATGAGAAATAACCTATAGCAAAACAATTCTGTCACAGCACTGTGTAAGATGAATAAAATAATTGTTGCAGATTGTAGAATAACATGTTGGTCACCAGCTGCAAACTACATGCGGCAAATCACCCACAGATCTGATTTACTGCTTTTGCGTGCATGTGTGTGGCTTTATCGCTGTGTTTCATGCTAATGGTCAAACACTGGGAATTTTAATGATAGTGTTGTCACACACTAAAGTGGCCATCTAAAATACAGATTCAAAATTGTTTTTACAAAATAAACACTTTGACAGTTGTTGTTGCCTTCTGTAATAGACAAACACATTAGCCTGGCTCTCTGGCTGTTAAAACCAGAAACACAAAGTGAACAGCAGTTGTAAAAAGAAGTGTTTATGGGGACTCTGCTAGTTCAAAAAGCAATCTATGCCAACTTTCCTTCTGTCTAAAAATCCCATTATGGATGCTTGAATATTGATTGCTAAATCTGATTTGTTGTTAAAACACAGAACCCTGAAAATGCTTGCATCTAAAATCTAAACTACTCAAAAGAATAAAACCACCACCAGAAACTGTACAAAGTGAATGTACAATGCTCAGTTTCCCTTATGGAGGAGGATGAGGACCAATGTATGAATGTGTAAAATTAAGTGGCGTCTACTCTTCATTTATTCAAGCGACATCTCTACTGTTGTCATTTTCACCATTTCCCACTTTCCTTAAGATTCCTGTCCCCCTCCGCATCCCCCACAAAGACTAAAAATCTGGAAGTCACCCTTTACACAAATTGCCTCTCTCCCTCATCTCCCTCATGTATTCCTATCACCCTAGCTATCAAAGGGCCTTGACCCTGCAAAAAGATCGGAATGAACAAAGAGGTCTATCCATAAGCTCCCTTTCTGGGGTTGGTACCTTAGTCCTCACCTTGATGTGGCCTCTGGTCAAATACATCTTGATGTCCTAATCACAGAATGACAATTATTTAAGGAGCTCAGTGATTTTGTTCAGTAATTCCTAGGCCTAGAAAATATAACCATATGGCAACAAACAAAATCATTCTGGCATTCCCTACAGCAGCTGGAATTGGTGATTCCATTTAATCTCTGCTCTGTTCCACACAGAAAGTTTAGACTAAAAATTTAATTCAAAACTAGGTTCACAATACATGTATTTTTTTTTCAAACTTGCTGCAAGTACATTTGAGATGATCCTTGCTATTCTCCCCATTCTTTGCTTTGTACCTGTCTTTCTCAAAAGCTTCACTTGCAAAGTTACTGAGTGCCAATGTTTAAAAGCCTATAATATCAACGTAGGTAGATGATATACTTGAACTTGATATCGAACTATGTGGCTAATTTTAATACACCAGAATAACCATTGGACGTCTCCCCTCAGGAAGTTCAGGGGAAAGAAATGGAAAACCAGCAACCTTGCTATTAATGATGTTACTGTTGACTTTTCTGTTCACCTCACTGTTCTTTAGAAAAAAAATCTAAGTGAGAATAAGAACACGGCATTGGTAGATTCTCACAATAAGTGGTTCTAACACAATTTATGTCAAATGGACCTTCCACTGTGCCCATATCAGACTACCTCAGCTTTTATAAAGGATGATTAAATGAAGTTCTCTCTCCTAAGAGAATACCTGTCTATCACTTTAAGCTTTGGCTCAAGAAAGTCCCACAACTGATTTAGTAAACAGACTGTAACTTCTAACCACTAGAGGGCTGTTCTAAGGTTGTGTGTATATTATGTGGAAGATTGACCTGGTCAGGGTTGATCTTCTGAAGTTTGATTTTGTGCTCTTGGTAGAGACGGACGAAATTGAACTATCTGGGGTCAGCAGTCGACCCCTGTACTCCTCAATATTACGGGGAGTAAGAGAAGTCAACAGCAGAATTTCTCCTGTCAACCTATCTCTGTGCAGACCAACAAGAAAGTTGACTGCAGATAAGTTGATTCTAGCTACACAAATACCTTAGCTTGAATTGCGTATCTGCAATCAACTTACCTGACTAGGTAGACCAGACCTAAGGCAAGGGAATCTACTGAAAAAGCCACGCTGCATTTAAACAATACCTAACAAGAGCACCTTAAGTTTCTGGTCACTTAATCTTCTAGAACATGGGTATATACAGTGCAAACAAAACTACTTTAATTTAAGAATCATCCCATTTCTAATTAAACGGCCAGAGGCAGCTGGTTGGATAAGTTTTAATCAGTTTCAATAACCTATTGATTGGTACACTGGAGCTTAAAAAATTAAAAGTAGAAGATGATTGGGGAATTGTCCCATCTCAGAACAACAATAGAACCCTCTGTAAATAACTCCTCTTTTAACCATCAGCTAAATGAACATTTCAATACCATAGTACAAAGTCTTCTGCAAAATTACTTTAACTAACAAGCAGAAATTTATCAGCTTCAGCCAAAATCAATGCTGAAATCAATTTGAACACTGGTTGTGTCTAAAGGGGCTCATTGGCAATTTAGGGAAATTACACCATGTAAATGCCTGTGCTTTAATTGAACAGTTTCATCAACTAGGCTGTGATTGCTGTCCATTCATTTATTTACTTTCACTGCAACTACCATTCTGCAAAGGAATGGTTTTTGTCAGACTTGAAGGAGGCACTTTATCTTCATTTTATGCACTTTTGTGCATAACAGATTTTATGAGGCAGGCAAGCAATGGCTAGGGTCAAAAGAAACAAATGAACAGCAATCACTGGTCAGTCTTGTTTAAACTGTAAGGATAACAGCAAGAAAATTCCATGGGGCATTTTTAACATACTTCAGCTATTATTGTTACAGTGGTTTTCAGCAGGATTAAAAATAGGGTGTAAAATAGCCACAAGAAATGGAAAAAAATACAGCAGAATGGTTAAGAGTAGAGTTAGAGTACGTGATTAGCAGATCTGACTTCTAGGCCTACCAGTCCCGTAGACTTCTAAAGTTCTCTGTGCCTAAATTTTCACTACCTTAATTTTCTGCATTTAATTAAATAACAGCACAGACCACTGGAAGCCAGGACTGTTGGCTGTAAACAAACTTCATGGGCCCGCAGAAAACTTGGCCAGCATTCTTCTGTGAGCATAACTTCATGAACACATGCAAAGTGCTTTGAGATCCTCGGATGGAAATTGCTAAAGAAGGACAATTTACCACAGTTTATTGAGACAGAAAAAGAGCAATGGATGGCAGGAAAGGATGGTGAGAAAGTCTCCTGACAAACACTAGGGAGAGGTGGATTCTCTACTATGCCAACACTACCATTAAAATTGGAAGAGGACACTGAAAGAACTTACTATTTCTGAAGAACATATCTGCACTAATTCACTAATGACATTGTCCCTTCACAATGATAGATGCATCGCTGTCCTTGATTGCTTGATGAGAGAAATACTTTGAGATAAGCAACAAAAGCAAACCTACTAAAGCCATAATTACATAAGGAAATGGCAAAAATCTCAAATACATTGTCACCAGTGTGGCTTCTCGAGATTGGATAATCTCGAACTCCTCCACCCTAGAAGGGAGCTTCCCCAGTCATCTTACAGAGGATGATGTATTATAATCAAATAGCACTGCTTGTGCATGCTGCTTTCAGAAGGGAAACACTCAAACATTGAGACAACAACCTTCCAGATGCCTTGCCATTCCTTGTGTGTAACATGACGATGGCACATATCACTACCACCTTGAGATATGCCCAATGGGCATATACTGAAGTCAGCACGCAACTCAAGTGAACAATGAAACTGCTCAAGTGAATTGCTAGTGCATACTAAAAGTACACAGTGTCCACAAATAAACACGAAACTCCCTTATGTTCTTATCCACATATTTTTCTAGCTTGTGCTTCAGCCACCTTTCTATAGACCCCCTATAACTATAAAAATAATAACAAAGATGTCCGATTTAACAAAATTTTGGTGGATATCATGACTATTACATTTTATTCCCAGAGTTTTACCGTACAATTTATTATCTTTTAATAAGGACTTTCTGTTTACTGAATAATTACTTTACTATGCCATACTGCTACAGTAAACCAAGCTAGTAAAATCAAGGAATCATATACTATACACAATACATAGTTTTAATGTCAAACATTTTAAAGTGCTATGCTGATTGCAAGTTGAAATAAAATTAGAATTCTTTTTAAGAATTTACATTTACTTGTATTTAAAAACAAAATAACATGTCATATGATTTTGTTTTAGCATACAGTAGATCTACTAAATTTTAAGAGTACAATGCAGGTGAAAAATACTCGAGAATAATTATCTGCCAGGGACAAACACCATTTTCATTTAAAATTTACATTCTAAATACAGGCTGACACAGTATTTTGGTTCTAACTAATTTAATGCAACTAATGCTCAGCCTCAGTGGCAGAGTGTAAACATTACATTGTGAATCAAAATGTTAACATATTTCACTAAAGTAAGGAAGCAATCTTACAAAAACATAGTATCTTAGGGCTCAATAACCAATGATAGAATTAAGAACATAACAGAAAGACACACGCTTTAAATGCCTTTTGGACTTTCCAGTGAATTATTTTTCAAAAAAGCAATTTAAGTAAATACCCTAGATGCAGTAGTACACAAATATTTTCTTCTGCTGTGCAGCAGCCAAGAACCTGTACACTCCATCATATCAGCTTTTACAAAATAGTTGAGAAAAATTAGAAAGCTTATTATAAAAACTGAAAGGTTAATAAATCTAACACCATAACCATATCAGATGCCAGCCTGCATCTCAACTCTCACTAAAATCAATGGCAGCTACGGACGCACGAGACCTCAAAGAGCTATGTCTAAAATTATTGAATACAAAGAGCAAATCCAAGCGGCTTAATGATGAATACAGACTAGAATGGTGGAAGGGTTATCATGTATTTTGAACACCCAAATTCCTTTTCAAAACATACTTCCACAAAGTACTAGAGCTACATACTGTATGTAGTATCCTGTGTGGATACCATATACAGTATCATGACATCCTATTTTGATCTTGTTTATAACTTACACATTTTAACTTTGATAGTAACATTTTTTTAAAAAGTGTTAGAAACCACAATAATTTATTTTTAGTTAGCTGCCAATTTTGTGAAGCTCCTGCTTTCTGTCTGCTAATATCAGTTTTAATGTGACTTTGGGGATCATTATCAGAGAAGATCCATATTTGTTATGAATCTTAACGGATTTCCAAAATCAAGTCAGCCTGGTACATGGAATGTACTACAGACTAGAATGGTGGAATAGACTACAGACTAGAATGGTGGAAGGGTTATCATGTATTTTGAACATCCAAATTCCTTTTCAAAACATACTTCCACAAAGTACTAGAGCTACATACTGTATGTAGTATCCTGTGTGGATACGAAATTTGTATCCTTATCTGCATCCGCATCCGCAAAATGAGCCACAGATGCCTCTGAATATAAAGCATATTTCTGGGGATTTGCAGGGCTCTAAATACATGCATGAAAAAATGCAAGAACACCGAATCGTGTTTGTGGTGATTTAACTCTGTAGATGCTTATCATTCCTTAATTAAGAAAAGAGTATATCAGAAAGCAGACAAAATAATTCTAAAAGGAAGTCAAGTAATTATAAAATCATTTTTCTTTAAAGAAAAGAAAGGACATTCAGATTCAGCAAGTTCTCAGTAGAAATACTGCAATAAAGTATTGATTTTTGCCGGACTCAATTGACTGAAAAGTTGTTTGTATAGCAATATTGGCCAAGCCAATATACTGGAACAATTTTGCTACACACAGTAATCAAGTGCATTTCTGACATATAATTATACTGTCATAAAAATAAACCCAAGCTACCTCTTCACCAAGCAATAAAACAGTGGAGGCCGTAAAAAAACCTAAATAAATGAAATATATATTTTCTAATGAAACACAGTGTCTCCTAAAGAGAACAAAAACACCTCCTTTCTCTTCCCTTAAGCCAAGGTTAGTATGAAAAGTGATCAATACTTCAATCTCAATAAACTATTTCAATAATAGTTAATTCACATGGAAACAGAGGCTGAAAATTTCTGCTCAGCGAGCTGCAACATGCTATCTTGTTTGCTGAATGCTGATAATATATCATTGCCATAATGGATACAACTTAGTATGAAGTGATAGAAAGAAAAAAATTGTAAAAGGAAAATGTATCCACATATACTCACTCATTCTTTACATTCAAATCAATACCATCTAAGCTGCCTTGTGAAACAAACCCATAGCATGGAATGCTGGTAGACTGAAAGACTCAAACATTTGTAATTAATTTTATTTGACAAATTCTCATTGATCTCCTGGAATAAGAATAATGTGGGCTGCTATCCATTACTGTAGTGAAATCCAGCCACCTGTAATGTATTTTATTTTGCAATTTCTTATTGGCTCATATAACACATATGGTTCTTTGGTAAGGAAGAACCAATTCTCCCTACTATAGACAGTCAAATGGGGGAGAGGAGGACAGAAAAGATAGCTCAGTGGCTAGCTCACTGGCCTTGTAAACCGAGGGCTATGAGGTCAATCCCTGAGGGGGCCCTTCAAGGGTCTGCGGCAGGTCATGTTTTAAAAAAAAAAAATCTCTCAGGGATGGTGATAGGTCCTGCTGTGAGTGCAAGGGAATGGACTCGATCTCTCGGGGTCCCTTCCACTTCTAAGACAGATGTATGTATATCTCCATGCTTCTACACAGATACAGGAACATTTTACTGGCTTTTAAACTGAACATGTCACAGGACCACAGGCAAACATCCCAAAATACACATCCAAACAACACTGATATTCACATTGTCAATCTTCATGACTTTGAAAGGCTATCAAAATTTTTCATTTTGAAGAGTTTGGGCCAGGTTTAGATCAAACTCTGTACAAACATGGGGAGTTCACTATGCTGACTTATTATGACCGCAGTGGCTGGTAACTCCCTCAGAATGAAAGAGTTAAATGGGGGCAGGTTGGAGCAAATGCAGAGTGATTCTAGGGGAAGAAATACTTTAGCAACTGTTAGATCTGGGGAGAAAACTTGGCCTGAGGTAGATGCTCTATTCTCAACTGAGCATGCAACAAAAAAGAAAGCTCAGGAATGGTAAACCTGATCTCACACTCCCTGGGCAGACATTCTCTAGAGCAGGATGGAATTCCATCAGCTCATGAGAAAACCAGCTACAGTTGACATTTTTCCATATTTTAAAACACACATGTGCGCACCCACAAAGAAATCAGAAAAGCAAGTCCCAGACCAAGCGTCATGTTTTTGACACCCAAAAACCCATCCTTCTTTTGGAATGTCAGCTCGTATCAAACCAAGATGGTCCAAAAGCTTTCTTAAGACAGACTCTGGCATCATCACAGCCCACTCAAGAACTAACATGTGAAGGAGCTGCCAGAAGTGCCCCCTTTCATGTCATTATTGCATTAAGTGTCCATTGGTGACCTCCTTCTCATGTATATTACTGTTAGTTTAAAAAGAAAGATCTTCCTATCACATTAAACAAAAGCAGAAGCTTAACTGTATTATCCTTTAGAAGAGTAAAAAACATTAAGGGTGTGCAAGGCAGGATTGATGCCACCAAGCACTTTATCCATGTTTCCTGTATAGATTCTAGGGACTCTGTGGAGCATATGTTGGATATAAAGCAATATCATACACATATTGTATGAAGAAGTGTATACAGAAGCTGCTACCTTCAGGGATGTCGCACAACGTTTTATAAATTATATACATACACTGGGCCTAAAATGGAGCTCTCTTTCAGGAGCAGGGCAGCAATGAAGTACACCCTTAGGTCCTGATGCAAAGCCCACTAAAGTCAACTTCAGCTGGTTATGGATCAGGTCTTTAACACATAGCTATACTGCATTCTGACCTACTTTGGCCCATTTTTACCGTCTCCTCTTTCAATATTTCCATAACTTCGTTCACTTCTCACGCTTTATTAAGCCTCTCTCCTTCCCTTTCACTTCCATTGATACTACCCATTTTTCTTCCATCACTATCTTGGTCTTATTTCAGTCTCTTTAATCAATTTCCATAACAAATTTTGTCAGTTGATTCACAAAGAGCTTGCATGTGAAGGACTTGGCACAACCAAGGTATATGTCTAACATACATATAAGGTATCTGTGTGTGACAAATGCACCCCTTATTCAATGTTAAGGCTCTAGATGCAAGAGAGGGAGAGACATACATGCCTATATTCCTGAAACTACATTAAGCAAACAGGGTGAGATCAGCACAGCTCTGCATTTGGTTAACAAGGCCATGCATGGAGGCGTCATTTAGCAATTTTGTACCATGCAACAATCCTTTCAATTTGTAGTAGATAATAGTGCTGAGGGATAGCTCAGAGAAGGATGATGATTACCACCACCCTTTTACTTGTGCTTTTATTGATGTGGGGGGCAGTTCCTTCTTTTGAGATGTTTTCGTAAGTTTTATGTCCCTTTAGGGTTTTGTATTTTTAAATCTTTTTATATATGTTCATATTTTTAAAAAAATTTGTAAGCTGCCACGAATATTTTAAAAATGACAGGGGGTAAAAATATTTTAAATAAATAAATAAATCCTTTATCTTGCATTATGCTAGGAATAGCACCTCCTGGCAATATCTCTTTGCTTGTCCCTCATTAAATCCACTTGTCTCTCAAGAAAACAATGAAAGATGTGGTTTTAATAACTAGGACTTGCATGCTAAGATTCTTCCTCTTTAAAATGGGCCTCTGTGCCCTTCACAGGCAACAAAACATGAGATTTTTCCCTTCACTAAGTCAGGTCCTGACTTCAAAGGTCTAATTCTGCTCTCCAACACACTTCATCCTCTCTCTCTTTGTAAGAGCAATCCTCACTCCAGAATGAGCTGTGGTCTCATCCGCCATATGAGGAAAAAAAAGAGAAGCAACTCTCTCCAAAGCAGCAGACTGATCTGTAAAGTGCAACAACCCATGATCTCTTTGTCCAATATAAAGAAAAAAGCATATAATTACTATAAAATACACGTGTGAAATCTACAAGTCTAGAGAATAACTAATATCCAAAAGACAAACAAGAGAATATGACAGGCCTTCGTATCACATTCCATGTACCAGGCTGACTTGATTTTGGAAATCCGTTAAGATTCATAACAAATATGGATCTTCTCTGATAATGATCCCCAAAGTCACATTAAAACTGATATTAGCAGACAGAAAGCAGGAGCTTCACAAAATTGGCAGCTAACTAAAAATAAATTATTGTGGTTTCTAACACTTTTTAAAAAAATGTTACTATCAAAGTTAAAATGTGTAAGTTATAAACAAGATCAAAATAGGATGTCATGATACTGTATATGGTAAACAGCTCTCTGGAAGAAGTCTTTATTACTCCCTCAGGGCTTTCTTACAAAGTATGGATTTTTAATTCCTAGCAGAATATTTTTCATACACCAGTGCAGACTATTAAGTACCAGATATTACATTATGTAGTTTAAACTTTGCAGTACACATGACAAAGTCTTTCCTGTTGAGAAAACTATTTCTTTGCTATTATAATCTTTACAATGTTAAAATTAAAATTGTCTTCAGGGTAGAAGCATCACTATCAAACTCTGGGGGAGTTTATAACTTAACATATTCATCAGTCCGTGTGGAGAGAAGTAGATACAACAAGAAGGGGAGGTTTACTAATTTTGTAGTGCTGCATAAAGGTAGAGGAATGGTATCATCATAGCTTTACTTCCAATTGGTGTAACTGCAAAGCAATGACCTAGTAACGGATATGGTAAGCAAGCAAGAACGGTATTAAAAAGAGGGAAGGAAAAATGAATTATGCTTCAGGCCAGATAAACTTGCACTTGTGGTCCATTAACTTGACACCCAGGAGAGATTGAACTCTAAATATTAAGATGATAATAAAAATGCATCAGTCCTCATAGCACCGAGAAACTAATACTGTGAAAGCTCTGGAAGATAAATGTGAAAAGAGAAGTTTTAGAAAAGCCTAAATTACGTATATTTTCTTGTATGTCAGCAAAGGCCATCCAATAGTATATTGAACATCTTTGGGAGAAAGATTTGCTAAATTTTGTCTTCAGGAAGTTTAGGCAAAATGCAACACTCACTTGTAGACGGTGCCTCCATTGCCATGACCGAGGACGTCTCGATACTGTATGTCTTGTTCATTCATCTCCACGAGAAAGAAAGAAAAACAAGAAAGATGTCATGCAGTGGATGGAAATGTCAAGGAAAAGCAACTCTAGCCCATAAACAACTAGCAGTCTGGGTCATTTCAAGTTCAGCTGCAAGAACGAGAAGATCAATACAACATTTGCTGTCCAATTTATAAAAGACGATACCAAGGGACAAAGTGATGGAAAGTTTAATGACAATTTGTTTGCCTGGGTCATTTCATTAAAGTTTGATAAAAGGTGTCAAAATGGAATGATATAACATAGCTCAGGAGGGTCAGGTCACAGATACTGATAAGAAAGAGGTCTCCTGCACGGCACATAGCCAAAGTTGTGATGGGGAGGAAGCAAACTCTGCCATCTTAAGTCTGGCCAGGAAAGTTTACTTGGGGCCATTTAGAATTTAGTTTAGAATCAGTATAATTGACAGTCATTGGATGATACATTTGTATCAGTAGAATTGCTAGAATTTATATACAAACGCTTAGTTATGGGCATAATCCTGCAACAAATAAAATTTCAGATTTAATTAGTACTGAATAAACACAATTTTCTTTGAGTTGTATGATAAAATACTACCTAAAAACACTCAGTGTTTCCTGGGAGAAGTTTCTAATGAAGGTGGTGGGCAGAGTCTACGAACATCCTAGAAGCCACCAAGAGCTTTAGTGTCTGCTCATCCCTGACACCAGCAAATTTTGTAAATTCTGAACCTGGGAATTTTGGTTGTTTTACAGAAGTGTAGCTTGTTTTTGATTGTTTGCTTCCTGGTTCAGATCTAAAACCAGAAACCTCAGTTCCTCTATACAAGAGTGAATATTACACTGAACATCAGAAACAAGGCAAGTTATTACTCAAAACTACAAAAGACATTTTTATAGTAATGCATGTCTATTTCAAAGTAGCTCTTTCAAGCATAATAAATTTTGGTCCATAGTAATGTTTCCTAAACACAGGCAAGCTAAATTTACTAATACTTACAGAAATAATCAAGACGGATAGTTTCAGATTTTAAATGACACCGTTAGTAATCTACCATGGACTCTTAAACAATTCATTTCTTGGATTATTTATTCTCTATCAATTTTGGGAAAATTTCATCCAGCTGTTAAAAACTTCCTGCCTATGTTATTTACCATGGAGATACTCCAAAACATTGAACTAACTCAGAAACACAAGTTATGCAGAAAATCAAATAGGACTCGTGTTCTTATGTCACATAACGGTGGCTTGCTTTGTGTGGGCTGGAACACCCAGGTCTAAGCCACTCTTGATTCAATAACAGGCCTCAAACGGGAAGGAATCAGGCAATTCCTATGTAAAAGGATCCAGGTTTAAGCAGGGATAAAATCCAGCAGCGGAAAGAGCAGGAGGGATGTTTCTATAAAAGGTAAGAAGTTCAGGGTTGGAAGGGGGAATGAAAAGGGAGACCCGCCCCAAGAAATTAACACCATATCTGCAGTGACTGCAGGGAGGAAGAAGGCTTCTGCAGGAGAGGAGGCCTAGGAGAGACTCTGATCACACAGGAAGGAGGCTGAGGAACAGCTCAAGTGAAGACAGCAGGTTCTGTTTCTGTGGTAAAACTTTTTAGAGGAATTATCAGTTTGAACAAGTGGGACCCCAGAAGGGGCAGACTAAAGCCTGTGACCTACGCAGAGGGCTGAGTCACTGACAGAGAAACCACCATAGGACCAGAGTGACCATGAGCAGAAATAGGTGCTTTCTCTGTCAACGATGTCAGGCCTATTGAGAGCGGTGACATAGTACGTGGTCACAAGGGGCACATAGCCATGAGTGGCCCTCACCTACTAGTCACTTCAGAGCTCTTGCAAATCCCACTCTAAGTGCCCTAAACTACATTACTGAAGATGGCCTTACGTGCTACATGTAGGAAAACACCCAAAAAGTCAACTTACAGCAAGTTTCAACTGCAGGAAATGGAGTTTTTAACTGATTAAAAATAATCTGTTTATGAGCTGCTAACACTGAAACTTTAAATATTTTTTTCTGCTCTTCAATCAACTGAATTAAAACCAGTGCTCACATATTAAGGGAAATATTTATTCTTCTATATAATTTCCAAGGTTGAAAATCCTGTGAAATGTGAGGCCTGGTCTACACCAGTGAACAAAATTGATCCCAGATACGCAGTTCTAGCTGCTATGCCATTAGTGGAGCTAGGAATTGATGTATCAGAACAAGCTTTCTTCCCTGGTGTAGACAGGGGCTTTTCAGGCTCGTGACAACATAGCGATAGCATGAAGTTCCACTGTTGAGAGTTCCGCCCAGAGAGACAGATATTGCTGCATCTTCACATATGTGGCAAAATCAATCCCTGGAAGATTGATCGTGGTGCATTGACACCCTCCCCCCCCGTAAGTATACACATACACTGAGGTAATTGGAAATAACACTGTAGCAGAAGTTAAGTCCTCACAAATTCTGATAATTATATTTTACCAGAAAATGCAAATCAAGGGGAAAAAACCTGCAATGAATCCTACCTTCTTAAAATATTGGATTGGCACCTCATTTGGAGCAATGCAATCGGCAAGAAGGTGTTAAGTGATAAAGGCCTAATGGCAGGCCCCTCCACAGAAGTGAGTTTTAGTTAGAGCATGCAACTCATCAACTCAGAACACATGCACACAGTGAAGTGTTTTTTGCCCCCAAACTACACAACTCTTCACTTTACTGACTTTGCAACAACAGAATAAAACTCATCTTTAAACTCTGATGTAAACAAAGATCTGTGAGAAACACTGAAAACGCACATAGCCATAACTAAACTCACATCATTAACTATACATTAGCTCTCTGGGAGGTTTTTTTTTTTTCCTTTTAACTATAAAAGCTTATTCCACTAAGAACAGCTAAGGGTTATTTTATACCAGTGTTTTTTCTTTTCTACTGAATTTGGCTAACAACTAAAAGGTGAATAATTTTAGCCACATTACCACCCACAAGCTGGTGACAGTCACAGTTCTTTACATGCCTCTTTCACTGCCAGTTTGGTACCGTTCCTTGTTAATTATGCATAAAAGATCAGCACAGAACTCATGATGAAACAGATATTAGGATGGAGCAAAAATATGCCAGAAAACCTTACAGAGATGAAGTTTGATTTACTGAACCAAAGAAAGATGCCGAAAAATATGTGGTGATGTATATATTTTACAGGGAGAACTGAATCCTCAATCACAGAACGAAAACATAAAAACAATAACACTACAGCAAGGACTGGAAAATTATACTTTTAAAGCCAACTTGATCGGATGCCAATATTAACAGAATGAATGAAAAAGTGAAACAAAATTCAATTATGAGTCAGTAAACAAAACAGTCTTTGCTTATACCTGTTGTCTCTGAAAGACTATCTATTCTCTTGTAAATCATTAAAAGCAAAATGCTCAATTAATCCTTATTTTATATGTAAAGCTCTGACAGAAGCCAAGTCCTGTAGCTGCACCTTTGCTTTACAAATCGAAGTAGTAATAGTTTCAGAAAGCAGTCACACTCTATGAGCAGACAATTGAAGAGATTTAGTAAATTCCACTTTATAGAGCAGAGACTAATCGGAAAACACAAGCCAGTCAAATGTTTCTTATGAACTGTTGACACTATATCAATGCTGAATCAATTGGTGGCATTTACTCTGAGTGACAGAAAAGAAATAAATATTTATATCACATAACCTATATCAATGAACCTAGGCAGAAAGCTATTTCTAACCTGTCAATATTTGATTATCTTGAAGAATCATGTCCCCTTCTTTTAATGATTAATATGAATTCCTTATTAAACCTAAGTGGAGGTTAGTGGAAAGGATAAAGCTTGAAAACATAAATGACACAAAAACTATGTTAAAATAATGCTAAGTGTCACAAACTCCAACAAGGAAAGAAAGTTCAAAGTTAAAACAAAAATCTGCCCCAGGCTGCATAACTGGGCCTATTTACTGAATAATAAAAAAAAAGTGTGCAATATAACAGAAGATGTCTTCCTCTTTGGAGATTTGTTATCTAGTAGCTTAATAGAGCATGGTGAATTAAAGGTAGTATCAGAACACTAATTCTGAATTTCTTTTCTTTGATGGGTATAAGTCAAATCTTTAGTATCATTAACAGGCTATGGTTACACTATGGCAATCTGTCTACAGAAGTTACTGTTGGAAGAAATGCACCTACAAAACTTATGGTGACAAATCGCATGTACACATAAAAGATCTTTTGACCTGTTCTGTCGACAAAAGGACCCCCTGGACCATCTACACAGCTTTTTTGTCACTAGAACCTGTTAACAAAATGCATTTTGTGTGTAGATGCTCTGTGAGTTTTCTCTACAAAAAACTCACTAGTGTAACCGTAGCTACAGAGTTTAGCTTTTTTTCCCCCTTAAATAAGAGAATTAAAAAAAAAAAATCCAACCTTTAATTTTCTAATACATGTTTACTTCGTTCATTTCTATTTCTTTGAACAAGTCAAAATGGCAAATTCGGGTTATTCATCTATTCATGATAATGTGACCTTACTCACGTTCAGTTATTTCATTTTCTAAAAATTATCCCTGAATGGCTTTTTCTCACGTTATGGATTAGTATTTGCTAAATTTCAATAATAAGCTCAAAACATGTTTGTGGCACTGCCAAGTGATCTGTTTGGCTATTTTATATATATATTAAAATATCTGAACAGAATTTCCTGGCAAGAGTCAGTGTGTTAAAATATGGCTTTGTGTTAGGAATGCTGACAAGCTTAAAATACATTCAAAGCTTTATTCAAAGGATTCAGTGCCAAATAAGCAAGGCTGCGGGACTGCTGCTGTTTGAATCACCTTTTAAAGAGGCACTCTCATTTACTAGATCACAGTGTTACAGGTGATACTGAAGGACAAGCACGAGAACCAGCCTTTATCTTCTTGACATGCTCAACTACAACTACTTGATTCATGAAATGCCAATGAGACTTGGAGAGGTCACTGTGTGAAGGCACTGAATACGCATCTGAGATAATTAAGATTTCAGCCTTCGAAACCAGGGAGGGGAAGTGAACAACAGTTAAGAAAATCAATAAGAGTCTTTTATTTGCAGTGACACAGATGTCTCAGTCAATAGAGCCTAATAGGCAAGCTTGATGGCAGTGGACAAGTGCCTGCCTCCAAGGCTATCAAGGGGGTTTCACTATGACAAACATTAAAACTTATTTATATTGCTTCTGAGGAATCTGGCATTCTTTTAGGTAGCTTAATTTAGCAGTGTATATTTAAAGTCATTATATGACTGTGGATCTGCCTGTCTCTTTTAATCAAAATTGGTGAGAAATGATTGCCCTAAAGGGTCCATTTGTTCATCCATTGAAAGTATACACTATTCAGGCTGGGATGCCAGAATCTGGATGTCTGGAAGGGATATGAATAGATGATAAGGAAGTCTTCTACAACTTTGCTCTTATAATGGAGCATATGATACAGTGCCAAACAATATAAGAAGGAATTTTCTCTCTTGACAGAAGCCTACTAAATACTTATGTACCTACTGCCCTGAAAATACAAAAGGTCATTCTAGTAACTGAGCAGCCCATTTAGTTATTCAAAGCTGATTAACCTTCTTCCCCTAAATTGTGGCTTCAGTGCAATGTGCAAGGTGCTTCAATCTATTCAGAGCTAAAAATGATTCTTACATTTTGAGAAATGGGAAGCAAATTGCTTTGCCAATCAAGGTAAATCATGACACATAATTCATTCATATTATGAAGGTTTTCATAGTCTCCCAACATCAGCATTAAAAGAAAACATTACAGTTAAAGGCATTTTTCCACTTACACACAGTATGCTAATCACTATGTTATACAGTAACAAGTCATACATGTTCCTCAGACTGAATTTAATGTACCTACCTGCCCATTAGCTAATATTTTCTTCAGTTCTGCAGAAGACTTCTTTAAGCTGAAAAATACAAAACAATTATTTTCCATGATAACAGATTCAGTCCACTAAATGGAGCTAAAACCATATCCCCCACCAATACAGCACCTTTGCTTATGGTTTGACATGGTGGTTATATTTTACTTATGTAATACGGGCCGAGACTGCTATTTCTCAAACAGGATGTGCCAGAAATCCAGAAAGAATGCAAATTCGGGATTAAGATTTATTTCATTATTACAAAATAGTTTAGATAATGAAAGACAATTGACCATCCTAGTCTTCAAGACACAGCTTAACATTTGTGAGTAAAACAAAGCTACCCTCACCAGCAAGCATTTTATTACAAAGTACAGGCTGAACCCCTCTAGTTCAGCACCTGACCAGCACCAAACAAAAGAATTTGTCAAACCACAGGAGGTCAATATTGTCTAACATATTAACAACACTTCCATTGCTTGCTGGGCTCTTAGAAGACATTTAGCAGTGAATTAGAGCTAAATAACAGCTCAGAACACGGAGGCCTGATGTACACTAGGGAACAAAGTCGATCCCAGATACACAATTCTATCCGCGCTATTAGTGTAGCTGGACTTGATGTATCAAGATTGACTTTGTTTCCTGGTGTAGTTCAGGGCTCTTTGGGCTCATGCCGATGTCCCTTATTCCACGTGGCAGCATGAAAGTACCAGGGTCAACAGCTGAGCCCAGAGAGATCAATTTTGCTGCGTGTTTACTGACACAGCAAAATTGATCTCTGGAAGATCAATCATAGCACATCAACCCCCCCTCCCCCGTACGTATAGATATACCCTGAGAGCCAGGACAGGTGGTTGTAACCAAACTTTATGGCAATGGTTCTCAACCAGTGTGCCATGAGAATTGTTCAAGTATGCTGTGAAATTTCATCAATTTCCCCTTCCCGTGCTCTTTGCAGACCCACAATGGACAGAAGAGGGGAGAGAAATTGATGACCCTGTGCCAGCTGGGGATCAAGCAGCAAGGTTGCCTGAGTCCCAGCTGGCATGGCGATGGTTAATTTCCCCAGTGGTGGCTCTTTGCAGAGCCACTGAGAGGGGAAATCCCTACCCTGCAGGAGACCATTTGTGCCAGGAGGCAGCTGAAATGCTGCTTCCTAGCCTGAACAGCTGGCAAGGAGCCCACCCCCCATGGCTGTGGCAAGCAGGGGAGGGAGGGTGGGTGCCTGTTGGAGCTGAGACATGGTTTAAATGCTGAATCCAGGGTCCATCAGGCTGGCAGGGAGGGAATTCAACAATTTCCACCCCACCATCAATCCCAGCCTTGACCCTTCTATACAAGAGATCCATCTCCTGTACACTGCAGCACAAATCAACAAAGGTCACATTAATTTCACCCTATCTGGGAAACCCACTGACTGCTATTCTTACCTACATGCCTCCAGCTTACATCCCAGACACATCACAGAATTCATTATTCACAGCCAAGCCCTAAGATACAAATGCATCTGCGCCAATCCTACCTACAGAGACAAAAAACTACTAGATCTTTATCAAGCATTCGTAAAACTTACCCACAGGGGGGAGGAAAGAAACAGACTGACAGAGCCAGTCGAGTACCCAGAAGTCACATAGTTAGCAATAGGCCCAACAATAAAAATAACGCAGCACCACTTGTCATCACCTATACCCCTCATCTTAAACCCCTCCAGCGCATCACTGGCAACCTATAACCTAATCTGACACATGATTCCTCTCTTTCCAAGGCCTTGGGTGACAGGCCTGTCCTCTCCTACAGACAGCCACCCACAGAAACACTAGGCCAGGAACCTAACCTTGCAATAAATCCCGTTACCAACTCTGTCCTCACTAGTGATGCTACAACTGGACGTAACAACATCAGCCACACATAAGAGGCTCATATACTTGCATATCCACTAATGTGATATATTCCATCATGTGCCAGCAATGCCCCTCTGCCATGTACATTGGCCAAACCACAGCAGTCTCTGTGCCAAAGGATGAGTGGAGATAAATCCGATATCTGGAATTGGAATACAGATAAGCCTATAGTATAGGGGAACTCTTAAACCTCCTTGGACATTCAATTAAGGATTTAAAAGTCACCATTCTTCGACAAAAGGATTTTACCACAAGGGCCATGTCTACACTAGCCCCAAACTTCGAAATGGCCATGTAAATGGCCATTTCCAAGTTTACTAATGAAGCGCTGAAATACATGTTCAGTGCCTCATTAGCATGCGGGCAGCCACAGCACTTCGACTAAATTGACACGGCTCATCCCGACGGGGCTCCTTTTCGAAAGGACCCCGCCTACTTTGAAGTCCCCTTATTCCCATCTGCTCATAGGAATACGGGGACTTCAAAGTAGGCGGGGTGCTTTTGAAAAGGAGCCCCGTCGGGACGAGCCACGCGGTGGCAAGCTGTGTCAATTTCGAAGCGCCGCAGCCGCCCGCATGCTAATGAAGTGCTGAATATGCATTTCAGTGCTTCATTAGTAAACTTCGAAATGGCCATTTGCGTGGCCATTTCGAAGTCTGGGGCTAGTGTAGACACAGCCAAGATTACAGTGGGAGACATCTGAATTGGAATTCATTTGCAAATTTGATACTTCTGAATTCACAGGGATCTCAATTACCTTTTGCATTACAGGGCATTTTCCCCACCTTTGATATTCACAGGAATGGCACACATCCTACTTAACTTAATTTTCTTTTTCTATTAATCCTATTAGTGATAGGTAACCTCCTTTTCTTCCTCTCCTTCCTTCCCCCCACCTCTCTCCCTGCTACATAAACTCTGGATTCTGTCTACTCCAAAATACGATGAGGTGGGTCTCACCCACGAAAGCTCATTACCTAAGAAATAAATCTGCTAGTCTTCAAGGTACTACAGGACTACTTGCTCTCTTATATGTATGTACAACTGGACCGCAACAGTGGCTGGAGTCTCTTGGCACCACTGCAACATAAAGTAAGTGCTACAGGTTGAACCTTTCTAGTCCAGCACCCTCAGGACCTGACCCGTGCTGAACCAGAGAATTTGCTGAACCACAGGAGGTCAATATTGTCTAGAGGCATTACCAACTCCTCCACTGCTTACTGGCCTCACAGAAGTTACTTAGGAGTAAATTACAGTTAAATAAAAGCATAGAACACTGAAGGTCAGGACAGGTGGCTGTAAACACGTTATGGGATCTATTATACCAGGGTTTACAGTTTGGCTGAATGTCTCTCCCTGCTCCAATAAAAACTGTTCCCGCGCTCCATGTACAGGTGTAGTAGGAAGATATTTGTTTCCACTTCAAATTATTTTTGTACCTTTCCCTTTTCGGCAGAAGTGCTCTATGTACCAGCCAATCTGGATTAGGGATACTAAAATGGTTAACCAGTGAAAATGATAATGCTTAACCAGTTAAAACTTTTAACCTAAGCCCCACCCCTCCCTCTGTCACGGCCTGCCAGTAGCTGTGGGGTCCCACTGACTGGCCCAACAGCTCTGCTGCAGTCAGGGCTGCTCCATCTGAGGATGGCTGGCCACTGGATCAGTCAGCCTCATGCTTACTAGTAAGCATGCCAGTATGTTTACCGATTATCATCCCAACTGTGGATCAGATGTAGTAAGTGGCATTATGCTTCTATTGGGATATTTACAACTACCTGCTGCAGGTGTCTCAGAGAGGTAGCTATGTTAGCCCTTGTCTTCCCAAAACAAAAAAGCAATCCTGTAGTACTTTAAAGACTAACAATATAATTAGTTGATGAGCTTTTGTGGTCCACACCCACTTCCTCAGATCTTGAAGACCTGATGAACAATAACTGATAAGTGAGACAAAGAGAATTTAACAGAGATAGAAAAAATGAAATATAAATTGATGAATCAGCTAGATAGGACAGAAGGTGGGGGAAATGGGAAGAAGAAAAATGGGAAGAAGAAAATAGGGAAGAAGAAAAATAGTTTTTCCAAGTGTCCATTAAGTTATGTGGGCTGCCTGGGATCACTACGAATATGGAAACTGTCCTTGTAATGCATAAGATAATTGATATTTTTGTTGAGACCGAGGTGAAAGTGTCAAACTTGAGAATGAACTCCAATTCAGATGTCTCCCTTTGTGATCTGCTGCTAAAGTCTCTTTGTTTTAGAATGCACACTTTGTTTTAGAATGTACACTTTCAAATATTGGATGCTATGACCTGTTAGACTGAAATGCTCACTGACAGGTTTATGTGTATTCAGATTCCTAGTGTCTGATTTGTGTCCATTCATTCTTTGGCAAACTGATTGTTCGGTTTGTCCAATATACATACCAGAGGGGCATTGCTTCAGCTGTATTTGTGAATTTGGTAACTGAAGATTATACTACAGAAGTGAATTATGCATTGCTGTCATTGGTTCCAAGGTAATTTTCTCTCCCAAAATATCAATGCCTCCCTCTGGTTTCCCAACAACCTGATCTCCTCATCCTCCCACACAACAGTACCAACAGAAAAATTCTCTCATACAGGCTAATGAACTTTTAAAAAAACCAGAATATATTTTTGAAAGGTCCAAGGGTCTTGATCACAGATCACTACTAACAAGAACAGTGAAAATAGGAACTTCACATTTGGTGGCTTTGTTCTTCAATAGGCCTTTCATTCCCAGACTACTTTAAAGAAAGATTGTTTTCCAAAGAAAATCAAGTTGATCTTGTCATTTCTCATGACTAACAATTTGTGAACATTAAACAAAGAGAGACTTGCAATTACTTCAAAAACACAACTCTTAGCACATGCGGTTTTGGAAAAGGAATGACAATCAAGACATAAGGGTTATGTCTACACTAGCCCCCACCTTTCGAAAGGGGGATGCTAAAGAGACATTTGGGATATGCTAATGAGGTGCTGCAATGAATATGCAGCATTTCATTAGCATAACAGCTGCAGCACAGCTTCGATTGCGCGTGGCTCCTCTACACGGGGTCCTTTTCTAAAGGACCCTGCACACTTATTCCTATAACCAAACAGGAGGCCAGTGTAGACATAGCCAAGATGATGATGCAATCTTCTACAAGACTCATTTTCAGTACACTTTGAGGACTAGCTCAAAGTACATAGCATGCTGAAAACTGCTGAATGCTAAGGAGAAGACAAGCGTCTACTTATTTAGTGTACAACACAGGCTAGTGAAGAAGCAAGTAAATATTTATGTCCAAAGGATGTGGATAGCATCTTCTCAACCGAGAAATAATCAAACATCTCTGACTTTACTGGAGCCAAGATTTCTCTAAGGCAGACTTGCTTTAATTGCTAGACTTCTCTTTTGTTAAGGTCTCTAGTAGTGCTCATTGACTGGGGCAACTTAAGTGGTGTTCGTGCTTGCAAAGTCTGGCTTTATACTGAATCATGATCTTGGATAATTAGGTGACATCACAAATATCAAACAATTAGGACTGCAAAGTTAGCATGCATCACAGAAAATTACTTGCACTCAAGTTTGACTGGATCATATCTTAACATGCTTGTATTGGCCTATGTTACCTTGTTTAAAAGATGGTTTTAAAAGAGTGAAGGAGACACATTTAGTGCATGTTTACATAGACAGGGCCCATACAAAATATAAATGCCAATTCAACTATTGAGATTTTGTACTATAATGCTGTATTGTGGTGCAGATGAAGCTAACTTTTCAATATTACACAGTTCTCTCATAGTCACAGGCATTAGGAATTAATATTAGATCCACAGCTAAAATTCTAAAGGAAATCTAATGCACCACCAAAATCCAATGCAATTTGGCTGCTTAAAACCCTTAGGCTCCTTCCGAAATACATGTTAGCAAGACAACTAAACTGAATATCAAATTTAATAGGACCAAATTTTTTAGCAAAATCACTTTGAACTACATAACCAATGAATGACTAACTCTGGTACTAACTGCAAACCCTGTGATGGACAATGATTATTAGACCAATTCAAATAAATGATCTTCTGGCTCACCATATGCAGTATGTCAATGTCATACCAAGGATGAAGGTATCTGGAATATTCTGTGAAGGCAGAGTTCTAGTGGCACAGAATAGGTTTACTGAATACCTGTAATAGGAGTGTAACAAGTCCTAGCAGACAGGTTAATTTTTTTTCTCTCTCCCATTGTATCATTTTTTTTCCCCAGCAGTCATAATGATAACGTATCGGACATCTCAAGTTTGCTACTATTAATTACTACACACCATCACTTCTCAGGTTCCATTTTGTTTTAATAAAAAATACACATCTACTTCTGAGTCTTACCTATTGCTTGGAAGGGAATCCGAGACTGCTGAGCTGCTGTTATTAGCAGACCCTGCTCGTGTATTTACCTGCAGGCAGGGAAAAAATCTCTATCAGTCGTTTGTGTTCAGAGGACACCATTCTAATTAACCTGTAATTTGCCATGAATTTCTCATTTCACTATGATGCTTAATTAGCTTGTTGCTAGGCATGCCCATCACTAAGGTTTTGTCTCTATGTAGGTTAGCACACTACACAACTGATGGGTTCCTTATATTTTAATCCTTAATTAAATAATACAGAAAAACAGATATACACAATCAGCCTGCCATTTTATTCCCCTTTCAGATAGCCATTAAGAGATACAGTCATTTTATATGATTTATCCAATAGTTTTCTGCAATTCAGAACTGAGAACATATGTACGATGACAGTAGCAAGTTACTAAGTATATACGAATGAACAGAACAAATGCCATGAAAAGATTTTATTGCAACTGGGTTGTGTCCTTAACAGGTTATATAAATTAATTAGATCAAATGAATATGGCGTTTCTCCCTTCAAAAGATCCCTTTGCAAATTAGTACTAACAGCAGTGTTAATATTTAAGATCCTTCTTAACAAAGGGAAGTAACAAAATGCATTTCAGTTTTTAATACAGCTGTCTACAACACTCAGATACTGCAGTCAATACCACACAGATGAATCTTTCTCCAACACTCATAAAATATCTGCTTGTCAGAATTCAAAAAGTGCAGTTTTATTTGACATTTCAATAACTGGAACACAGCATTACAAATCCATCTAACTTTACTGAAACAATTATTGAAATGCATACCTTCAGGCCATGTATGTTCCGTTTCCCAGGAGGCTTGCAAGCTGAAACAGTAATTGACTAAATTGTAGAACACATCAGGGCCATTTACAAATTTGCTCAAAATGAATCTTTTAGAAAGAAATGAGGGTGACACCAAAATTAGCAGAAAGAAATGATTGAAAAGTGCCTGCTAAGACCCAGAGAGGGAATTGTAAGCAAAGATTTTTAACTTGCAGGGACTGAGCATTTATAAATGCTAAGAGCTTTCTGAAATTGGCTAATATAAATTATAACTTCTGCTTAAAACACATCAAAATCAAGATAACAAGCCCAAAACAATTAAGAGTAATTCCTTAATTCAACTGCCTTCAGTATCTTCTTTTGTTTTTCTACAGGTTGTTTCTTCTTCTGCAGTTAACTAAATTATTTTAGAGAGGTTTTTTTAAGACATGTTGACAAACAGGCCACTGTCTGTTTTAATGTGGGATAACCTGGTTGGGGAACAATGATGGAAGACCAAGGAAGCAGAAGACTGAATGCATTAAATATATAAGAAGATACATTTGTTTGTTTACATGCACATCCTGGCATCTTTTTATGAAGCTATACTCAGAAGGTATTTTCTTTAAGCCTTTTAAACAATGTACTACCATGATTTTCCTATTCATTGGCTGTGCCGTTGTCAAACGTTAAACCCATATAGGCTTCTAGCTACATGTTACTGACAGCTCCCATTTTAAAACTACAGTGCCCTACAAATTGTATGTTAAAGGGCCTGTCAGTTTTGATTGATTGTCTTGGAAGGGATGAATTTGATTTCTCTCTCTCTCTCAGATGTACATGTATTTGACTCCATTTTTGACAGCAGGATACAGAGCTATTTATTAGTCAAAGGGACACAGATGATAGTTATTAAACACATCAGTTAGGTCAGTCTGTGTGCATTAGAAATTACTATGATATTCTTAAAGAAGCTAAACGTTATTTCACCAAGGATTAGGAAGGAAGAAAATGGATACATTTTTAGGATAATTTTAAAGTTTACCAGCCATTTTAGTTTAAGTTTCTTCAGAAATTAAATATGGAAATTAGCGTTTTTAACAAACAGTAAAAGACATACTAAAGGTCATTTGTCCAGATGCCTGTAACAAAATGCTTTGATAACCAAATTCATGGTGTCTGAATACAGAGTGCATTGTCCATAAACAGTGTAATAAGTGGTTTGTTTGCCAGGAACTAAAGAATGGGTAGTAGTCATTTAAAATATTTTTCTCCTGGACTAATAAAACTAAGATATCTATTCTGAAAGGCTGAAGCATTTTTCAAAGAAATCCTTTATCCTAGGTTTTTGCTAAAAAAGTGATCGCACCCCTGGAAACACAAACATATGTAATCAGTGGGGATAATGGAAAATGTAGCTTTCAGAGCTGTTTATGAAAAAAAAAACCCACCCAAAAGCAAAAACACACATATTTTGATCAGTTTGAAAAAAAATCCTGCAATTATTATTTATGTAGCATTTTACAGTATAGGTAAAATACACTAAATACAAATGTGTTACCTCCAAGAGCTTATTGTATCAAACAGGTACAGCACAGTTAAGACAACAATGTGTATACATGCACTAGATACGATACTAGCCTGATTTCCCGCTCTTACAATGAGTTTGATTGCAAATGTAGCTATAAAGAGGCAAAAGTAAGTGAATGTGTATGGTTTATACATTACACATATATAGTCACACACATAGTAATAGTGTGGAAGTAATTTAGTGATGCACGAGCTCTTTCCATGGCTAGCATCTACCAGAATCCCTCTGATATTTCAGCTCTGGTTAGGCTGAGACGTAAAAGTCTAAAGATTTCTCCTTTACGTGCCTTCCCATAGCGGCTCACTACCCTGCCAGCACAGATACCAGCCTTCTTTTGAGAGCGTAATAGCATGTGTTAGAAAGGCCTGTTTAGTTGCCCATTTATAGGGTGACCATATCTCCCTGTCCCAAATAAGGGACAGGGAGATATGTGGGGAGGGGCAGCTCCTCCCAGCTCCACCAAGCCCTGGGGAGCCAAGAAGGAGGCAGCAGCTGCCGAGCCACCCAACAGCCCAGGAAAGTGGCAGCCGCCAGCCCTCCCCGGGAGCCCAGGGAAGCAGCAGCCGCCAGTGCTCCCCATGCACCCTAGGGAAGCAGCAGCTGCTGAGAGCCCCAGGGAAGAAGCAGCCGCCGGCACTCCCTGGGCCCCGGGGAAGCGGCAAGGCTGCAGCAGCCGCCCACGCTCCCCTGCTTTCCCAAGCCTTGGGGAAGCACCTCCCACCGGCAGCTGCGCCTGTGCAGCTGCAGGCAGAAGAGGTCAGTGGGGGAGGGTTCAAATACAGAGACAATTAGTCCCTTTTAAAAATAAGTCGGGATGCCTTTTTGGCATCCCAAATGTGGGACCGAGGGTCATCCTACCCATTTAAAACTTCTGACAGTTATGATATCATGAAAGTCTAGAATATTTAATTGGGAAACATACGATTATTTGTAGATTTTCAGTTAATAGAGAAGACTGTAATTCTTAATTATTTAAATTAATTTATTGCTGGAACACTTACTTGGAGAATTTAAACCTTAACCATTTAATCAATTAAGAACCACAGGTGCAATGACGGGATACTGAGAAGATTTGAATGAATTGAAAAGGCCTATGTAATATGGTACACTTTTAAATCACTCAGTTCGCAGACAGGTACATAAAAATGGCCGTACTGGATCAAACCCAAGTTCCATCCAGCCCAGTATCCTGTCTGCCGACAGTGGTCAAAACGAGCTGTCCCAGAAGGAGCGGACCAAACAGGTAACAATCAAACGATCTCTCTCCTGTAATTCGTCTCCAGCTTCCGACCAGCAGAGGCTAGGGACCCCATTCCTTACCCAACCTGGCTAATAGCCATCAATGGACCTAACCTCCATGACTTTATCTTGCTCTTTTTTCAACCCTGTCATAGTCCTAGACTTCACAGCCTCCTCTAGCAAGGAGTTCCACAGGTGCACTGTGTGAAGAACTTATTTGTTTTAAACTTGCTGCCCATTAATTTCATTTGGTGTCCTCTAACTGTGGTATTATGGGAACAAGTAAATAATTTGTCCTTGTTCACTTTCTCCACACCACTCATAACTTTATCATACTCCCGCCCTTAGTCTCCTCTCTTCTAAGCAGAAAACCTTAAGGGTGCAAAGGCCTTAAGCATTCAAAACTTGAATTATTGAACTGCTTTGGCTTTGGCTACACACAAACTACATCACCCATTATCTTTTAAATGTACATAAATGCACACTATGCAGCCTAAGTCTTGTTAGTCTAATTTACTATAAGTAGTAAGCTAGTTTATCTGTGTTAACCGTAGTTTTCACTTCAGTCCTGATGATGTCAATTTACTCTAAATTAAGACATAAATTTCATGTTATGTGTATGTGAACCTGAAAGCATAACTGCTTAACTGCTAATGAAACATCTTACTGATAAACCATTGTTGATTAGAATTTGTTAAGTATTACCTCTTGGATATATTTGCAGGGGTTCTATTAACTGTCCATTTACTTGCTGTTCCATTACAGTGGTATAATACTGCAAAGAGATTACAGAGGAGATTATTCAATAAGGTATGAATAGTAGTAATAGTGCTATCAGTTTGTTGAACACACCTTATTTTTTACAGTTGAAAAATTTGGTGTTACGCATATCAGCTTTCAAAATACAGTTGTACTAGCCACACAACAAAACAACTATGAAGGAATGTTAAGCAAAAGATAATGATAACCAGTAATATATTGACTCCAGGGGAGCAGTCAACTACAGTACCATAAGCATCATAGATTCAGGCTTATTTGACATTCACCTTATTATGAAATGCAAAGAACCTTAACAAAATTCACAGAAGTAAATTAATTGGGAGTAGCCAAGAGAGGTTAAACACAGACAAAAGAAACCAAGAGATTCAAGTGGGAAAGATACCAACTACTACTACACCTGTGGGTAATAAAAGTCAACATTCAAAATTCAATAATTCAGAAATAGTCAGCGGGGATGAGAAACCTGGAAAGTAGTAATTCTGAAAGAGCTCAATGGATTAACAACTGAAATTTAGCCATGAATTGCCAATACAATATGACAGAAACAGTAAATGTGGCTTTGGGTTGCATATCCACAAGGTATCATGTCACACACATCAGAGCAACAGTATAGTCCCAGTAAGTGGGGTACCAGTACAATATAATATTCACAGATCTTAGTACTGCCTTACCAGAAAGACACTATCAAATTATAGTGACCACAGTCCATATTCATTAATAGCTGGCAAGCGTAGCTGAGAAAAACAATCTACCGTAGATACATAAATATATGTTTGAAGAAAAGATTACAACAAGGGGACATAATAGTCTGCAAATCTTTGAAAGGTGTGAACATTAAGTATGAAAAGAAAATAGCATGGGCTAAGAAGAGTTACTGAGTAATGGATGAAATGAGAAAAGGGCATATTTAGTCTGGAAATATCTACAGAAAAAATTTCCCCAGAGAAATGTGTGAAGCTCCATTACATGCGACATTGAAGAAAACCACTAGGCAGGATATCAGAACATGTACTATAGGAAACAGTGCTGCTATGGAAAGGAGACAGGCCTCAGTGGTTTTTGCCCTGCTTACAGTGCATCTCTGTTTAGGAAGTGTTGAGAATTCAAAGCACAATATGGAGCATGCTATTTAATTATCTTACAAACAAAAATGTTGACTGTGAATCAGATATTCAGCCCATGTAAATGAGCATAACACCATTGATTTTTAGGCTTATTTTCACCACCTGAAGATCTGACCCAAAGATAGTGTTTAAGACAAATATTTTATGTTGCTGTTACCTATACAGATGCTACTTAACCTAAATGAAGCATAGTGTATATCTGTCTGATGTCAAGTAGGAGTGTTCTTCATCACAGCATAAAACCAACTTTCTTTAATCTTGTTATGGAATGTTACAAAATTACATATACAAATGACAAAACTGCACAAACATAGTAAGCACAGACTGTAGGACAGGTTGTTAAGAGTGCTTTAGTGCACACTACATGAATCATACATGTATTCACAAAACAGAATTCCGGAAGCTTCATTTTCTAGCTTCGCTTTGTGTCGCAGATTCCTTTACAACTGATTACAAACTTGATACTGTTCTCAATGGGGCTCTGTGTAAACACAGAACCGGGATCCTATTTCAATATATTTCTAACCTGCTAAGAAAGAGAAGGCCTTCGCTATCACCACATTTCTCATATACAAAAACAGAAAGGAAGAACAGTCCTCCTGTAAAGTGTTAGTAGGGCAAAAAGCTACTGGGGATGTTGGGCTCTCGTTAGCTCCATCAATGGCATGTTTGAAAGGCTACCAGGGTCATGATTACTGCACCCTTCCCTTAAATAATCCCACTATACATGATCCCGCTGTACTTACATAGAATAAAGCTATTACTCACAAAAATATGCTATTTAAAAATGATCAATAGATTTTTGCGGAAGAAGGGGATCTATCCCTGTAGGCTTATTTTATATCATGGTGTAATAAATAACGAGTTGATCTCTTTGCCCAAAATCAGAAAAAATAAACAAAGAAGGCAGCAAGCATCTAATAGCTATTGGCTATAAAAGAATGCCCTGTTTTCTAGAATATCCAAAGCTGTAAAGAGAATGTGTTTCCTTACTGTTAGTGATGTGCCACGACCCCAAGACACATACATACAGTATAAGCAAATACTACATGCTCTCCGGAATAATAAACTAAAGCAACTGCTCAAGCGACTATGTTTCTTTAGAAAAAATAGTAATATGGGCCTCTCCATTACCCAGTGATGACAAGTAAATGAAATATCAATCATGTCAGCTGTCAACCTTTTGGGACAGCAATAACTGTTAACAAGTAGTCTGGAAAAATTCTCCCAAAATGATTTGTCTTCCACATACAAGTATTTCAGTTTCCATGGAAAATTAAGATGCCAGTGGCTATTTGGAACATTGTTCTAGTATTTTTAAATGGAAAATTTGCCAGTTATTGATCCAGAGCGTGTACCCCTTGCTTCCAGAAGGCTGCAAGCAACTTTCCAATCAGTGGCTGTCAAAAAAATTACTGCCTTTTTATACTGATACAAGACAACAGTGGCAGTGCAGCTCCACTGCTACTTAATGTCTTTCTTTAATTAACTGTTATGTATAATATGAAAATAATTTCAATTACCAGCTTACGGTATTTTCCATAAATATAATACAAAATCTCATTGTGTATTAAAAAGCAAATTAGTTAGAGCTGATTGAAAACTGTGTTGATGATCAGGTTCACAAACAAATAACCTCAAAGATAAAAGGTTTATAACAGATACAAAGCATCTTTTCCTACCACAAAACCTTGCATGCATGGACAGGACCTGTATTCTAATTTCCTCATTTAATTGTAATTATAAAAAAATTCACTTACTTTCCTATTGAAAAAACATTATTGCTTTGACATTAGCATCTTCCCAAACCCACAAACATTCACTATCAAGCCCAGCCACTACCATGAGTAGCTTGAATGTTAGCTTTGAATATATGCCATATAACAGGCTCACTCATTACAGGCCATTCTTCCATCATACAATTTACAGGAACTCTCACAGTCTCTGTATTGTAGTGCAGAACAAGACCCGTTGACAACAGGCCAGTAGATGCTATAGTCAATTGGAACATGGGGCTCTGAAGGCACAGAGGCCAAGGCAACCTTTTGCACACTGTGCCCTAAGGCCAGGCCTGTTTTAGGGTAGCTAAATCAGCCCCAGAGATAACGATGGCCAGCAGCGACTCTAACCATCATTTCTGGTTTTGTTTTTGAGAAGGTTTTTTTTTTCCCCCGCTTTGATTGCTTTTCTTTCACTGAATTATGTTTTGACAAAAAGCTAGAAAGCTGGGCAAAAAGATCATCCCCAAGTCTGATGGGAAGGCAGCTGGATGTCTACAGAGTTATAAAAACCTCATTTCCAGGAACAAAAACAAGTCATGTTATTGTCTCCAATATTTTCTTCAAGATTAGGGCAGATTCAGTCCCATTCTTGGTGACTAAAAAGCTCTAGGATTTTTTAAGCCACCAAACAATAGACAAGACTGCTAGAATGAGAAACCATCATGTGCATCATTGAACGAGCAAACTGATATAGAAGACCAGACATAAAAGGAGGTAGAGATGAAGTGGCTCAGACTGAAACAAGGTTATTTATAGGCATCCCATAAATCTTAAAGCGTATGGGAGGGCAGAAGAACTGAGCACTTACAATTGCTAACATGCTGAAATTTCAACAATAGGCCTGGATTCATGCCAAAAGAACAAGATTGCAAAGTAGCAATTTGTATACCTGTTATGGAAAAACAATCCAAGCATCTTTATCATATCATGTCAATAAACAGATTGCCAGGGGATCATCAATGAATACACTGGTTATAGACAGATTCCATGAGAAAGTCTCATTGTTGAGCCAGCAAAATAATAAAGAAAATACTATAGAGTCTAAAATTTTTATCCTACTGCATATTAAAATTCCTCTAATACCAGATTTGCAAGAAGATGGCTTCTTCAGAATGGAAAGGCAAGTGAGGGAAAGTTTGGGTAAAGGGTTAATTGATCATCTCCTTAGAAGATGTGAATCTTACAAGATAGCTGAATCAGCATCTTGAACCTGAAATTCCTTTACTTTCCTGGCTTATGTCATCAACATTAAGAATAACATCTCACAGTTAAACTGGAACGCATGGTATTTAGTAGCAGAAGGAATGCCTAACATGGAACACGCAGTAGAATTTCGAAGGCAGTAATCTCCTCAGATATCAAAAGACCATGGCCTAGCAAACAAATGCTTCTGCAAGTTACCAAAAGGAAGAACAAGGCAATGAATGCTTCTGTATGAAGTCTATAACCCACAGGGAGACAGGCACAAGAACATGACTTATGTTGACAAGCTCTACATCAGATGTTCTCACAGTCCTTAAATTGTAAATTCCTTAAATTATAATTAGAAATGATTGAAGAGATTTTCAAAAACTGTTATGAGCCAACAATTTTAGAGCAAGATTCCAAGGGAACACAATGAAGAAGACTGCATTCCAAAGGGTGACAAGTAAAAACTATTTTTCTAGTGCTGAAACCGTGCTGGCTTGCTGACTGCCTGTGACTATGGGAACTACATCCAGCTATCATCAATCTGACAATACTTGGAAACTCCAGTGTCATCAGCCATTCAGGATCAAAGCTACAATGCCAGTGCAACACCACCCATTCGAAAAGTTTCTTACTTCTAGGCTTTGTCTACACTAGCGAGTATTTTTGAAAAAGCTAAGGCTCTTTTGAAAAATCCCCTGGAGTGTTTACACATAAAATGCATTCTTCTGCTGTTAAATTGGAAAAATACAGCACTTTTTCCAGCAGCCCTCTTCCTCTCCCAGGGCCCTTTTCCAAAAGATTCTTTTGGAAAAAAACATATGTAGATGCCCCGGTAGGCCTTATTTTGAAAGGGCAGTCTTCATGGCACCTGATTTTTCAATCCCTGGCCCTTCCTTTCAAAAGAGTGGGGGGCTTTGTGGACACTCTCGAAAGAGCAGATGGATTTTTTCGATCTGCTTTTTTATGCATGGATGCGATCTTATGAAAGAGGTGTTTTCGGAAGAGCTCTTCCAGAAGAACTTCATTGAAGAACTGCTGTAGGGTAGACGTAGCCTTATTGTATTCAAACATCTTTAGATAAATTAGGATGAACAATGATTCTGCTACCCATTCATCACTCTGCGTGCAACTCCTAATGCTGTATTATATTCTTGCTGGCTTACATTCAGCAAGAAACACAGATAAAGAAAACACATCAGTGTTTTTGATCAATGATGAAAAGCTAAGTAGACAGGAAGCGAGATGTTCTTAAAGCTTCTTGGAGAATACTACAATTCAACAGTGGAAAAGGCCATTTTAAATCACAATGGCTATATCCAAAGAATGTTTTACATTGCTCTTCATTTAATTAGCAACATTCAGAATATGTAGCTTTGCAACACGTTTCCTTACAATAAAATAAATCATAACTTTAATAAAAAATTTACATCTGAGAAAAAACCATCGTTCCACTGGCATCCTAAAAGTAGGTTTAAAAAAACTACTATTAAAACAGAACGTTAACAGACATTCAGAAAACAGCTATCACAATAGCATTTGGCACATCATCTGACTGCAGAACTCCTTCAGTACAAGTTTCTGTGGCAACAAAATAATTACTTTTTTTACATGACAGTTTATTACAATTTATTTTCTATGTATTTCTATGTATTTTCTATGTATGCACACACAGAATGGGAAAGGACTGCCTAGGAATGAGTACAGCAGAAAGGGATCTAGGGGTTATAGTGGACCACAAGTTAAATATGAGTCAACAGTGTGATGCTGTTGCAAAAAAAGCAAACATGATTCTAGGATGCATTAACAGGTGTGTTGTGAACAAAACATGAGAAGTCATTCTCCCGCTCTACTCTGCACTGGTTAGGCCTCAGCTGGAGTATTGTGTCCAGTTCTGGGCACCGCAGTTCAGGAAGGATGTGGAGAAATTGGAGAGGGTCCAGAGGAGAGCAACGAGAATGATCAAAGGTCTAGAGAACGTGACCTATGAAGAAAGGCTGAAAGAATTGGGCTTGTTTAGTTTGGAAAAGAGAAGACTGAGGGGGGACATGATAGCAGTTTTCGGGTATTTAAAAGGGTGTCATAAGGCAGAGGGAGGGAACTTGTTCTTCCTTGTCTCTGAGGATAGAACAAGAGGCAATGGACTTAAATTGCAGCAGGGGAGGTTCAGGTTGGACATTAGGAAAAAGTTCCTAACTGTCAGGGTGATCAAACACTGGAACGAATTGCCAAGGGAGGTGGTAGAATGTCCATCACTGGAGCTATTTAAGAAGAGGTTAGATAGATGGCTTTCAGGGATGGTCTAGAAAGTGCTTGGTCCTGCCATGAGGGCAGGGGGCTGGACTCAATGGCCTCTCGAGGTCCCTTCCAGTCCTACTCTTCTATGATTCTATTTTGCTGTGGTTTTGTTCACTAAAAATACACAAAGTGAACAAAGAGTTCAAAAAACACAGAGTGGACCCATGGTAGCATAGTATCTTCTACACTTACCTGTATAATAATTTCTGTGACAGAACTGGTACACTGGATAGCCTTCATTTCACATTCAGCATATGGATATGCACCCTTAGAAGCCTAGGGTTGCCCAGAATTTGAACTACTGATAAGATTTCTATTATTTAAAAAAAAAAAGTTTTCCATTCTAATACATTTGTTTGATAAAAATGAACAATGGTTTTGAAACTTTGCCAGAAAACATCGAGATGTCAACAAGTAACAGGATATTTCTACCTTCATTTAAGCCTTTGAGGCTGACATTCTCAACTTTTGTTATACTTGTTTGGTCTAGGAAAAAAATGTACATGACCTTCTTAGCCATTAAATGCAAGTGTAAATATATCTGCTGTACTGCAGTTCTTCATTGATTTCAGTCAAAATACATATAAGCAATTGTTCTCTCTCTGTCCTCCCCAAACTGCTTGTTGTACACCTACAATAAGCTGACATCATACACACCTTAATATTGAGCTATGCCATTCAAAAGACAGCAGCAAAGAGAAAAGCAGTAAAGGAAATGAGAGATGAAGAGGGACTCCAGGTCATTTTACCCATAAGCACAATACTGAGCTGTTCTGTGAAAGATAAAAGTGAAATCATTCTGATTTTTTTTGTTTATGAAAAAGAAGGCACCTCTTTGCCACCAAGGAGTGTGTCACCATCTGCTAGCAACAAGTGATAAGGCAGATGATATTTCTCTCTTGCTCTTGCTATGACCAGATTCAATTGGGAGAATGCAGGATTGCAAAATGACTACTCTGGGGTTTACAGTGAAAAAGCAATAAACACTAGTTAAGAGATCCCTACTGTAGGGCATTAATCCAGATGGAACATATGGGCCAAAAGTGCTGATACAATCCATTCACTGTCCATATTAAAGAGCATTATGTGAGGTTCAGGGTGTGGCAGAGAGAGAGAGACCTGTGAGAAGATGTTCATTGAGAAGGGTGTTGTTATAGGCTATTGTGGCATCTTTTGACCTTTTGCATACTTTCTTACAGCTGAACTCACAATTAACGTAACCTGGGCTGCTCCATTACACTGTGAGGTATCCATAAATGTTGTCATATTATCTTAAAAGAGAAGTTCTCATTTTGTGGGTCAGGACCCTGTTTTAATGGAGGTCAGTAGGTTGGCGATTGATTTGCTGTGACCTGAGGTTGAAGCTGAAGCCCAAACCCTGCAGCCAGGGCCAAAATCCTACAGCTTCAGCCCTGAGTGGTGGAGGTCAATTTACGGGCTCTCATCCAGGAAAGCAGGGCTTGGACTCCAGCTTTGGCCCCTGCTTTGACCCCTCCCCTGTCTGGGGCAGTGGGGCATAGGGAGCTCAGGCTCTGATCCCCTCTCCCGGGGTTGTGTATTAACTTTTGTTGTCAGAAGGGCATTGCAGTGTAATAAAGTTGTAGAACACTGGTAGTAAAAAAATAATCCCCAAACCTGCAGTTGTCGTAACAATGAAACAATGTGCTATCGTGGAGCATACATGAGCATTTCTTTCACTTTATCAGAGAGACACAACGGCATTTTCAAATAATCAGGAAATTTGAAAAACAAAATGTCTAGATATGCTTATTTAGTCTATATTAAATTGTATGATGTGTGACCGCACATCAGAGACCAAACATGCAGTTTTTCAATTCAGCAGCATACATATCTGGTAAAAGTACTTTTAAAAGTACTTACCTACAAAAATTTTTCCATTGCATTTTTGTATCTAATTATTAACATGTCCTAGCCCCCGTAATTATATCAGGCATACGTATTTAGAACACTCATCAGCCAATCAGATTCTTCCTACAAAGCCAATCAAGCAGTACTTGCAATCCCCAGAAGTTCTGGGCAGGGAAGGTCTAAAGGATCAGGTCTTTAAAAACATTTTCCTTTTTAAATTTTTGCTACTCTATGCTCAGAAACAAGTAAAAACATCCAAACACTGCCTACCAGGTGCTGCCATTTTATTACCATGACTCCGCAGCTCTAGCTACACATACGCACATGCTATATGAAAATATGTGGATTCATGTGCACACATACACATGTGCAATGATTTAAAAACACAGCCAGTCACAAAATCCAGTCTGTGGAAACACATAGGTACCTTAAAACCTTCAGAAAAAATAATTTACTTAGCTCCTATCTATTGTATAGTAGCAACACAAAAGACATAGCACCTAGGCATGGTAGAAATAGTTTGCCTGCTAAAATAATCCTTGATGACAAAATAAAACTATGTATATTTTTGATGATCAAGTCCAAACTAAACTAAATTATTATATCCCACATGAAAGGCACTTGTTGTCAGAGGTCTCATACTTCAGTGGCGTATGGTAGTTAATTTTGCAACAAAGCTCACAAATGAAGAAATAAAATCTTTTGCCAAAAAGTGAATTTTAGCTCTTAAAAGATCCATAAAAATATTGGTTATTTTCTGTTCATCCATTTCATCTCAAAGTCTTAAATAGAAATTTTCACTAAAATTTTCGTGAAAGATACATGTAGATAAAAATGAGTTAAAATAATTCAGATTCAACAAGTTACCATTTTTGTTTTTAGTTTTTTTCTACATATTAAAAACAGAAATACATCTTTAAATCTTCTATGCACATTGAGCCTGCAGCTACAATGTAACTCTTATGTTAAGAGGGGTGAAACAGTCTCCAGATGAAAGTAGATTTTGAAAAAATTTTAGAGCCCAGGGGTTCATTTTTAATGAGCCGTTACTTTAAGTACTGCATAAAAAATACAAGAAATTGATAGTCCATTTAGCCTGCACTATACCTAATGCAAAAGTCATTAAGATGCATTATTCTTAATGTTCATCATATGATCTGTAAGTGTACAACTCTTTTGAAAACTGTCAAGCATTCCCACAACTCCAAGTGATTTTCAAACAACCAAAACAAAAACACTACCTCCACATAATGCAGGAATGTATTATGATCACTGTAGTTTGTTTTTAATACTTCAACACAAGCAAAACAATGGATAAGACAACAAGAAAATTGAAAAGCATGGAAAACATTCCCCACTTGTTACAAAATACCTACATAGGATAGCATGGCTTTCATTTCTTCATCACTTCTAACCGTAATCCGATCGCCGTCCTCATCTTCATCTGATAAAAAAGTATTACATTCATTAAGTGAAAAGCCATTTACAGGTCTGAATAAATCAATTATGCCTGCTTACCCGAACAACAGGATTTCTGCAAACAAATGAAAACACACAGAACGAATCCACCAATTATATAGAAAAAAAAACTGGAATCCTGAAAGGGTAGTTGACATCATCGACTAAGGTATATACATGTGATGTGGAAGAAATAAGTCAGGAAAAGAAGACCAACCAGCTGAAGGTCTTGAGAGGTAAGAGCGCTAAAGGAGGACAGAAGATCAGTCTCCAAATGCACATGCCAAAGCAATCCCAAAAGCACATAAGCAGGGGCTATGATTACATTTTAAAAGCAGGGACAAGAACGAAGCACTTGAAATTTTGCTCTCACAATTTAACAATGTTCCCTGTGGAATTCCAGTCTATGCACAGTATATTACTCCTTATGCAAAGCCATTAAGGCATTCTGGTGACACTGTAAACTCAGAGTGAAGACTGAGTGGTTCCTTAATGGGTCTACATCTCCCATGATGGAATTAAGTTTATTCCGTTTTTTTGAAAGAAAAAAAATATGAAAACTTGAACTGTCTTCTTATCACTAGAGCCTTCTGATTTTAAATTCTTCATTTCTTACAGGTATTTTTCCCTGTCTCATGCTGATCTGCCTCACTATGCTTACCCCTCCTGATATTTGTCTTACAGGAAATACAAGTTTCTACCCTACCAAAAACAACAGTAGTTTTACCCTTAAAAAATATTAAACCAGCAAACAGTCATTTGTTTGTATGCCCACAAATACACACATCAAATTAGACTAGTGTGCATGCATTTGTGTGGGAGGATTTAAGCACAATGTAACTGTGGGAGGAGAGTGTGAATGGTTCCTGAACAGTGCAATACAATCATACCTTTGTGACGAGAGCTACGGTACAGGCATGCATGCACGCACCTAGCACTGCATACCCTGTGACAGAAAAAAAGATGCTGCTATAGTACTGGAGGAAGAGAAAAGAAACAAGATTCAGAAGACATATGCAGAGCAAGGCATTTTAAAATGCACTTGAAACTCCTTAATCTGCGTGTGAGAGATCTGGGAACACCCCTGGTCTGGAACCCCCATGGCTGGTGCCCCAGTGCCAGCTCCCTGATGCGGGGAGAGGGAACCCTGAGTGTTGTGGGCCTGATACAGGCAAAATGCAGGCTGGAACCAGCCCGCAGCCTCTGGCAGGCAGGAGTAGGAGGAAGCAGCTGCATGGGCTGTGGCTCCCCCTCCCACCTCTCTCCTCCCCCGCCCCCCCAGCTGGAGAATGGTAGAGCAGCTCAGCACTTTCCCACGGCTACTCCCATGGGCTATGAATTGCAGCCAATGGGACCAGCAGGGAACACGGAGTCACATGTGCCCCCAGAAGTGGGGTATCAGATAAGTGCCTCACCCCAACCCCTCATGCACAGATCCTGCACTTCCACCCCCTCACAGACCCTCCCCACAGACTCTGCACCCCAACTCCCAGCATTCTGCTGTTTAAATACAGTGCATTAAGGATTTATCTTATGGCACATTATACGTGTACAGTGCTCCACAATGTTTGTACCGACAAAAGCTTTAGTAGCAGACTGTTTACCTTTCCTTATGGCAAACACCCATGGTATGGAAAATTCCACAATCCAGCACAGCCTATTTCCCAAGGTTGTCGGATTAAAGAGGTTCGAGTTTATATGTATTTTAAATCTAATATCGGAATAAAAAAGTTTTGTAAAGACATAAGACCAGATTGTAATTAACTATGTGGTGCTCAAAACACCCTTATGAGAGAAAATGCACAAGTGACCAGATAGCTCTATCAGAACTCCACTCTCAGTCTGTAGCAAAATATTATTTTTACCAATTTGCCTTTTTATTGATTTGTTTTCCATTTTTGCCTGCCCCGATCTAACATTCGTCCTTCTTTCTTTCTGAAGTTTGTGCAATTTGGACGCACTATTCCTTTAACATTTATGTTTCCCCAGATCTGAAGATTGGATTTTCCTCTGAGTACATCTACAGTATGACTCTGGGGCGTGATTTACCTGCTCATATGTATTTGAGTCAGTACAAGCTTAAATAGTAGTATAATCAGTACAGCTGCAGGTAGTGGCAGCAGAGGCATGGCTGAGCTCCACTGTACTGAGTATGTACAAGCGCACCAGAAACTAGTGGGTTTGTATCACGGTGATGCTGCTGTTTATACTCATGCTAGCTCAACGAGCACTAGCAAAGGATGTGTATTTGAGCAGGGGAGTCATGCGCCTAGCTCAGGGACCTCAAACTCACGGCTCGCAGGCCATTTATGGCCCAAGCAGATCCACAATCATCTAGACCATGCACCACTGCCAGCATGCAAGTCCCTGCAACCCAGAGGATTGTGTCCATACTCTTCCCCCCACATTGTACCCCTTCCTCTCAAGCCCCTTCCACCAGAGATCTGGATTCAGGGATTATTGAGGTGCCTAACATGGGGCAGCAGCAGGGGGCAGCCCCCTTCCGGCACTCTCTGTGGTGGTGGGAGCAGCAGGGAAGTGGAGTGATACAGCAGCCTATGCTCTGCTACACTGCCACCTCCCAGGCCAACCTGTTCACTCTATTCTGCACACACATCCACCAGGCCGTGGCATGGAGCTAAGAGACAGAAGCCACTCTAGCCAGCAGGAGCCCCTAGGGGGGTTTTAATCACTTGGGGAGCAGCAGGTGGAACTGGGGGATGCAAGCAATGCGATGAGACCGGGGGCAAGAGAACATACAGAAACCTCCTTCCAATCCTTGCTGGGGGCGGTGGTGTTTGCTCACTAGGCGGATTTGAGGACTTGCACTAAGGTAAATTGAGTTTGAGACCCCGACTTAGCTCATCACGTACTCAGAGCCTCAGACAGTGGTCCTTCTAAACTGATTTCTGCAAGACAGCGAAAATGTTATGCTCAAAAGTATGGCAGTACTAAATACATGTATATTTGTAGGCTGTGCTGAATCAATGACACATGCTTTTGAGGCTGGGATTTTCAAAGAGACCTAGGCACCCAATTCTTATTGGAACCTGATGAGATATGGCACCCGACTCTCTTAAGACTCTTTAAAAAACAAAATAAAATCACAGCCTTTGCACAGAATATGTGAATATTTCCCTGGGTGAAAATTAACATCTACTCATAATTACACTCATTAGTTCAGCAACAGATCTAAATTAGTTGGGCAAAGGAATGTGTCCATTCTTTTTTGAAAATCTACCAAAAAAACTCCAAAGTAGTAATAAAAAAAAAGAGCAAAAAGAGCTGTGAAGGAAATAAACAACAGTTTAGAAGTGTGTAACTGAAAATACTTAGAAAGCTAGAGGTTATAAATTGACAGGAGGAGAATCACAACAGACTGGAAAGATAGCTACAAATAGAGAAGTGGATGGCACAGTTAATTTCTGCAATAGTCTTTGAAGATATTTGGAAATTTAAGTGGTAAATTGTTGCAAGGTTGCTAAAAATGTTTTCTAGGACAGTGTTTCTTAAACTTTTTGAAACAATGGAACACCAAACAATAATATTTTTAATGGGAACACCTAGGAAAATATCCTGCAAAAAAAACCTCAGACATAAAAAATCCCACAAATATACAGCAAAAAAACCAGTAATTTAGTCAAGCATCATAGCAATGAAGAAGTAACTATGTATCTGGTTATCATAGTAAAATGGTTATTTATTGTAAAACTTTTAATTATTTTTCCAAATGCTTGCTGCTCACCTGGGAGTTGTTCACAGAACACCAATTTTCCGCAGATCATAGTTTAAGAAACACTGCTCTAGAGTTACCAACCAGTAGCAAGTCAAAGACTATGAGAAGCTTTGGAAGTGTTAATGACTTGAAACTGAAAGCTTCCTCGCCTGAAAGCACACAGGAAAGGGAAGAAAGGTTTGTAAAACTACAACTTTAGCTGAAAATAACGCTAATCTAGCATGAGTATGAGAAAACTGAAGAATACTGTAATTAGAATAGGGATTGCAATGGAAGTGCTGTAAGCAGAAAGGGGATCAAAAGCAAAAGGAGAAGAGGGAACAAAACATATTTAAAAGAGATAGAAAGGACAGAGTTGCTAAACAAGTCTGACTCAAGGGGAATTAAAAAAAACACCCTGAAGCTAGAAACACACAGGTTTGTTGGTGATGAACTCACACATCCCACTAGAAAAATATCCTCAAATATCCTGGGTGATATAGGATTCGATTCTAAATATATGGAAAAGGCTCCAGATAACTCAGATCTGTGAAAATGTCATTTGACTGCATGAAGATTACAGGAAAGACATACACATACTGATGAATGACAGCTGGTATTAAAAGTCAGCAAGTCTAAAGTAATCAATGCAATTTTTTAAATCAGATTCATCTGCCATCCTATCAAAAAAGTATAAGTGGGTATAGCCCCAAAACTAGCTATGGAGGATGCACTGATTCAGAGAGAAGAATTCCAAGCTTGTCTACTTGCCTAGAGCACAACAATGTGATTTTCCAGCACATTAAGGAAGCAAAAGTAGAACCAAAAAGCCTATGTATTGGCTGGATTTTGCTAATGTCACTTAAAATGGAGGAAAAAAATCCTAGCAAGATACCAAATAGAGTGCAGCAGATGGTAAACAAATATTATGAAGCAATCTTCACAAAATCTGCAGTGTGTCACAAATACACAAAATGGCAGAGTTTGGATAAAAGGATCATAACAGGCCATATGCTGTTAGTAATTTTATTTGTAGCAATGTGTAATACAATGGTGAAATCCACATAAAGGGCCAATGGTAGAAGACATGCAGCCCCAGGTAGAAGCTGCAACCAATGACACACTGTAGATAACAATAACTAAACAAACAGTAGAGGAGTCTAGTAGCTGGCAATTATCTGTGTCTGAGAAAGTAATCAAGCAGGTGAGAATGACACTTATGCCAGTAGAATCTAGGCATTTGAGATGGATAGAGTAACCAGGAAATCAAGCATCAACATACATAACATATTTTAGATGCCAGTTAAATAGCAGGGAAAATAGTTTTGTGCAGATGTAAATGACAGACTAGAGACAGGTACGGAAAGCACGGCAGCAGATGTTAGAAGACACAATGAAATAAGTGTTTCCTGGAAAGTTCTACACATGACATTAATATGGGCTATTGCTCTGATTTCAGGGCCTCTTATTGGTGCATGAAGTTGAAAAAAAGCTAACGCGATATGGGAAATAGGTAACAAAAATCAACACATCATAAAAAAAATGGTAAGGTCTGGAGCCTGGTTTTGCTCAGGTCCCTATAGCAAGTCCTAGTTTTTACAACAGGGCAGGGTGCACGTCCCAGATTCAGGGGAAATTACATTTACAAAGCAGTTCTTATCTACAGGATTTGGAAAGCACACATACAGGCAAAAAAGCAAAAAAAGCACTCTAAGACTCACAAAACAATTATTTCCTTAAATTTTCTATGCCTGTGATTATCCATCAAGCAAAAAACAGCCAAGTACTCTTATCTGTTATCACCTCCAGCATCAATATACCAAATACAGATTCATAAACCAGATGTGACATCCTAGGGCTCTTTTTGTAACCTCTTCCCTACGGGGAAAGGCCTTTCATGGAAAATTGGTGACTCCTTTCCTCTAGCACAGACTCTTGGCACCCATAATAGATATATTAGAAGGGAGCAGCATTTCTACTGCTACCCTATCTATTCTTAGGGTTTGTGTAGACTACGTGGAAGATCAACCCAGTCAGGGTGGATCTTCCAGAATTCAGTTTTGCATGCTTGGTAGAACTATCTGGGGTTGGCAGTCAACCCCTGTACTCCTCAATATCATGAGGAGTATGGGAAATTGAAGGGAGAGCTTCTCTCTCAATCTCCCTCTGTGAGGACAGCCAGGTAAGTTGATATTAACTATGCAATTGCTGTAGCTAGAACTGAGTATCTATAATCGACTAACCTACCTAGTGTAGACCAAGCCTCAAACAGGACACAGAGAATGCAAAATATTACAAAAAGACAGACAACAAGCAAGGGGGTACAAATCCCAAATCTGCATGAATGGAGAAAATGAGTAATATTGCTACAGACATCATTTAAAACTGGATGATGGACTATTTATAGAGCCCTGTGAATGTTTTATTTTTTGCAATGTTTCTTTGTTTTAAAAAAAATTCTTGCTATTACATTTTATCCATAAACATGTTTTTACTTCTTTTTACATTTACATTAATAAACCCCGGTTTATTTAGACTACATCATTTTCGTAGGCATTACTGCATTGTATTAAAAGCAACCACAGAACAGAACCCCTGCCAGTCCCTGTAAGGCTGAGCCTTGTTCCCTGGTCCAGGTTTTGCAACCTGGAGCATGAGATCTTAGCACTGCTCAAGTTTGGCTTGGCTACCTCTCCATCAATGTAACAAAGAAAAGAAAATGGAAAAATATCGATAAGTTGGCCAACATCTTCAACTTATAGAGGAAGGAAGAAAAAACTAAGGACGTGGCATGTCATGAGCATCCTTCTAATGGAAAGAAATTGCTACCTCCTCCCACAGGCTGGGAAGATACAGACTTCAGATTTCCATCATCACAGAAACCAATTAAAAACAAAACCCAGCCTCTCCCTGTAACTGGGGGGATATTTGGCCTTTGATACCTGTGCCCTAACCATCAAATCCAGCCTTTGGAAGGTGATCCTCCTAGATCCTAAGAAATAATTGCTCTCTAGGTGGTAGAGATGGTCACCCCATAACAATCCATGCACTGTACCTCACTGTCATGTTATTGCCACATGTGAGAAAAGAGATCAGCTCCCCATATAAGAGAATAAGGATAAGATTTCAGCAATCATTACTCTTTTACTGCCTCAGCAGCCTGCAGCAGATGTAGTATGCAGAGAGCTTTTTATCTAGTAAAAACCAGGGATTCATCCTCCACAGGGTCAGTTTCCACTGAATTAAAAAGGAAAGGTCCCAAACCTAGCCAAGCTGAGGTTTCAATGAAGCAATTGCTACGCTCCCATGCCTGATATTAGTCTATATTTTGTGGCATATTTCTTTGAAAAGCTGCACTGTGCAGCTCTTTCGTTTTTTAAACTGAGAATTAAATTTTCAAATTACAATCATAGATCTACAGGTACTTTATACTTTTCATTTAATTCAAGCCATATAATTGCTGTGAGGAGTAAGAGCATGAGAAGGTCACGTTGGTAATTAAAGCTATATTGTAGAGATATGCTCATTCAAGATGTAATTAAATAATAAAATATTACTTAGCTTAGTATCATCATTAAACTTGCATTAATGTATAAATATTTAACTATAACATACAATGAACATAAACATTATTTAAAAAACGACAGCTACGTAATGCGAGTGGAGGAGTCCACCCTAGACATACTGCAGACAGAAGTTAAATAAGCTGTACTTACATTCAAATGCTGTTGTTGTCGCATCAGGCAAAACCTGTCCAATGACGTCCTAAATAATGATACAAGACAGAATAAGCCATATTTCTGACAGAATAAGCACTCAGCACACATTAAACTTAACTGCTGCTCTATCACAGAGAAAAGAGATTCGAAACCCCTTGCCCCCAAATTTGTAGCATACACTTCAAAGCAGTTTCAATCAGGCTTTCCCCTCCTCCTCTCTATGTCACCTACAGGGCATAACTGTATTTAAATCACTTGATCATAACTTCAGAACAAATATTTCATTTTGCTTTTTCTTGCAATGTAAAGAGTTTATTTTGTCCTTAGGGTATGAAAAATGCATGTGGAACTCTTCGAGGCAAGTCATATAAATAGTAGTTTATAAATCATTTCTGCACTTGAAAAGGAGCGCTCTCTCTCTAGAGTCTTGCCACCCCAGACCATCCTAACTGTTGGGGTGGGAGTGGTCCAATACTTTATAACTTGTTCATCTTCCATTTTCTGATCCTTCTCCCCGCTGCACCAGGGGTCACTTCTGTGTCTCTCTCTGCACCCACCTGGATCAGAACAGAAGTGCTGGAATAACTCTTATTGGGATGGAGGATGCTGATGCTGAGAGCCATTGAACCAAACCATAACCCTGTATGTGATGAGAACTACTTCAAACCACTCAACACCAGCATCTACGGATTGAACAGCAACAGGGACAACAACTAAAGCCTTGTTGATTTCATGCTGTTACTGCACAGGAAAGCTTTAAAGAATAGGGATTCAGTTGAGATGCCTGTTGCAGGCTCATAAAGCTCTGGTTTCCATTTGGAAGATTCTCTCTGCAACCAAACGAGCTATAAAGTTTTTTGTATTATTTTAATTGAAGTCTAAATTCTGCATAAATACAAGTAGACTGATAGTTGGGCTGAAGTAATAAACACACTGGTTGTTCAGTAAGAATTGTAGACTCAGAGAACTAGAAGGGCTTTGACGAAGTATTTTCTATAGCACAGGTGAGCAAACTTTTTACCTTGGGCCCCAGATTTCACCCCTGAAATTAGCACCTCCCACAAACTGTCTATGGGAAGAGCTGCCCCGAAGAAGGCCACATCCCACCCCCACCCAGACCACCTACTCCAACCCTGCCCTCCTTTCAGAGCCCACACCCAATACCCGGCTCCTGCACTTCAAGCCCCGGTCCTGAACGTCCACCCAGAGCCAGCACCCGAAACCCCCTCCTGAACCCTAACATTCTGCCCCAGTTCAGAGCTGCCTCCAGCACCTATACTTCCTTCCAGAGCGTGCATCCCTTATCCCTCCTACGCCCCAACCCCTGACCCAGGCTCACCCTATGCTCCCTCCCACACTGCAAACCCCTCTGCCCCAGCCCAGAGCCCCTCCGAAACCCGAACCCCTGCACCTGTCCCTGGAAGGTGGGTGAGGGACTGCCTGTGATCGGGATGGGGTGAGGGAGAGAACAGAGCAGGGCCTCTAGGGTGGGACAGGACAGATTCAGCTTACCCTTAAATTCAAAAAGGGATCTTGGGCATGTGGAGACCACTGATCTGGACTATCCCTGACAGGTGTTTGTCTAATCTACTCTTAAAAATCTCCCTGTGCAATAAGGAAGTTTTTCCTAATATCAACCTGAACCTCCCTTGCTGCATTTTAAGTCCATTTCTTCCTGTCCTGTCCTTAGAGGTTAAATGTAAATATGTCACATCTTCAAACTGGGCAGCATATTTTTAGAAGTCTTTTTGTCTCTGCCTTAACTACTTCCACAACAATTTCCTATGGACAGAATCAAACTGTGCGCACCAGAAAGCCCAAAAATACAGAATTTCTGTGTACGTTACACATTTCTTCACCAAATGGCACATTTTAAGCCTACTATTTTAAACACATTTTCTAGGCAAAAGCTTTTGTTAAAGGTCGAAAAAGGAGAGACTCTTTTTACCCTGGGTGTACGAAAGTTACTCAAAATTCAGTGCCAGGTCAATTCATGCAGGCCTTCTAGTCACAATCTGTCATCATGCAACAGAGAGTCTGCAATATGTCACGTGGGGCATGACATAAATGCATACACACCATGACTTTTTCTTTCTGCTATGTGCTCTCTCATGTCATGCAACTTTTCACTGACAATGTTACAAAATGGTCAGGAATAAAGGACTAAAGCTATTTGTTTCAGGTAAATGTTATGTATCTTAGAGTGCTCAAAATTCCACATTACTGGATCCTCAGAAATCACTGTGCCGTTATTTTTTTATTTTATTCCTCTTTTTTCCCCCCTCTCTGAATAAAACAAAAAAATGACATGTGACGTGCAATAGTAAAATAGGATAATGAATACAATGTAAAAGCAGCAAGTAACAGAAAAGAGTTAACTGGGCCAAATTATACATACAGAACTATTTCCTGTTTTTTCATTTTACATGTGTTAAAATAAATTATATATTACTGTTTAAATGACAAAGGATATGCAACACAGATGACGACAATTCCCTGAAAACTTTGCACAGTCAAAAATCACAAAAAATTAGGCAACTCAAAGCTCAATGCAATGTTGAGAGAATTCTTTATGTTTATTTCTAGAGACCAGTGGATGTTCTACAGAACCCTGACGATATAATACCAGTCTGCAAGTGGTTACTGTACAAATCCAGTACAAAGAACTGCCGTCTTGTCTACACACAAAACTTGCACTGTTTTAACCAGAAATTGTTTTTTAAATTGAGATACTTAAGCCAGGCAAATCTCTGCACAGACACATTTCTACTGAGCCACTAAAAACTGTATTTAATTAAACAATCACAAGCTGTGGTCATATATGTGTGGAGAGGGTTATGAACTGTAAGGAAGGCCCATACCCAATGGCTCAATGAAGTGCAACTCCAAAAATAACCATTTACTATCAGCCTCTGGTTACTCCCCTGATTTATATTTTCACTTTAAAGTTCACATTTATGTTACATTACTATTTGAAAAAAAAAAAAAGTCCCTGAAAAATCCAAATCCATTAATTTACAGTCAGTAGGTGTCAAGCAGACCTTCCCATGTCTAGGAAGCAGTATGGCTGAAAGGGATCTAGGGGTTATAGTGGACCAGAAGTTAAATATGAGTCAACAGCATGATGCTGTTGCAAAAAAAGCAAACATGATTCTAGGATGTATTAAACAGATGTGTTGTGAACGAGACATGAGAAGTCATTCTTCCGCTCTACCCTGTGCTGGATAGGCCTCAGTTGGAGTATTGTGTCCAGTTCTGGGCACCGCATTTCAAGATTATGGGGGGATGCAATAATGGTTTTCAGGTATCTAAAAGGGTGTCATAAGGAACAGGGAGAAAACTTGTTCTTCTTGGACTCAGAGGATAGAACATGAAGCAATGGGCTTAAACTGCAGCAAGGTAGGATTAGGTTGGAGGAAAAAGTTCCTAATTGTCAGGGTGGTCAAACACTGGAATAAATTGCCTAGGGAGGTTGTGGAATCTCCATCTCTGGAGATATTTAAGAACAGGTTAGATAAATGTCTGTCAGGGATGGTCTAGACAGTACTTGGTCTTGCCATGAGGGCAGAGGGCTGGACTTGATGACTTCTCAAAGTCCCTTCCAGTCCTAGCATTCTATGATTCTATAAACCTGTCTCATAGGATACGTCCACCCAGCAGCCTAAACTCAAAATAAGTTATGCAATTTGCAAAATGTATATTGAATGTAGTTCAAAACAGACTATTTGGGCATTTGGCACTATCTAAACAGCACTAAATGTTGAGATACTGCACTATTTCAAGGCATCCCTTACTCCTCCTGCAACAAGGAATAGGGGGATGCCAAAACAGCACATCAGTGGTTTCAAAAACTATTTCGAAATGAGGGGTGCATGTTAAAGGCACAGAGAAGCTATTTCAGGATACCTTTGATATCTCGAAACAGCTCTGCTGTGAAGACGTAGTCATAGTGAATTACTGGTAAGGTATCTTTACTGTCCTCTGTGTCCCACCTTGCTACTAAGTGAATGAACCTAATGAAACACTGAAATTTAAAACATGCAAAATTTTGACCTTGGGTTAAGAACATAACCTTTTCACCGTTACAATCTAACATTGTGGAACTTTCCCATTGATCCAAAATCACAATATCCTAATTTTCAGCAGGCAACCAACAGTGATATAATGAAGGATTACCACAGTTCACACACAATAAAATCCTGTAACTCTCACAGACCAATGTTCAAGCAACCAGTGTACAGAGCAACTGGTGTTTTGTCCAATAAAATGTAAGGCCACTAATTACAAGGAGAAAAAAAAATGAGATATTGGCAGACTAAACAAGAAATCTGTCAAAACTCTTCTGAGGAGGACTGCAAAACTATTTACACCTGTAAGGACTGAAAACTGAACATTAAAACCTATTGCTGTAGAAGGGTTTGCATGACTGTTAAGATATCCTGGGCCTCATTCTCCTCACATTTAAACAACTTTTACACCAGTGTAATTAACATCAATGTAAGAGAGAAAATAAGACTTAGTTCCTCAAGGTGTCCAGACTCCATGGCGACAGGCACAGAATAATGAAAAGCAACAACAACAACCACCACCAGAGCATTGTAACCCACTTAGCAGTGAAAAAACTTTAAACAAATTTGTTTACTTTTAACTTCAAAGACTGCAAACCTGATATAGACAGAAATTCATTAGAAGTGGAGTTCTAAACGGTAGCCCTTCAGTCCCAATTCAGCAAGATACTTAAGTATGAGTAGGGCCCTACCAAATTCAGGGTCCATTATAGCCAATTTCATGGCCCCAGGATCTGAAAATTGGTAAAATTTACATTTGCAGCTCTTTAAACCTGAAATTTCACAACGTTGTAACTGCAGGATCCTGACCCAAAAGGAGATGGGGTGTGGGAAATCACAAACCTGCAGTGGGGGGGCGGGGGTCACGGGATTGCCACCTCACTGCTGTGATTTCTTCAGAGCTGGACTCTGAAGGCAGCAATCACAGGAGGCACCAAGAGGCAGAAGTGGGTCTGATCTCACCTGTGCTCCTAGATACTGGCCCTGGCCAGCTTGGGAAGGACAATACTTGTTCTCCCTCTGCACAGCTGCAGAAAGCCCTACACCACACTCAGCTACTGCTTAGTCTCAGACAGCATCCTGCAGCTGGGAGAAGCAACTGCTTGTGGGTCTGTCTGGTCTCACGTCACCCCTGCCAGCTATGCAGGAGATGGATAAGTCCTGTCTCTTCATGGACCAGTCAGAGCTAGGAATCCCTTTTTGCTGGGGCACTCCCAGAAGCACAGGGAAGACATGATCCAGCTCCACAAGTCTAATGCAGCTGTAAGAGACTCAGGCTGCTACCCAGCCCCAAAGATCATCCCACTGCAGGGGAAAGCACCCAGAGATGGGTTCTGGTCTTGTCCCCTCCCCTCACGCTGCCAGACAGTTTGCAGGGGGGACAAGTCCTGTCTTTCCCCTGCCCAGATGCAGCTAGGAAGCCCCCTTTGATGTGTCACCCCTAGGAACAAAGCAACATTAGATTTCATAGGAAAGGCTTATTTCACTGATTCAGTTTTCACACCAATTAAATTGGTAGGGCCCTAGGTATGAGTCTAATTTTCAACATGTGAGTAGTCCCAGTTCCGTGGGATGACTTAAGTACTGAAAGACAGGCAGCTACTTAAGTACCATTTTGAATGTAGGCCCAAAGGATTAATAGTCTAAGCAAACATATCTGTACCAATCATCTAATTATCAGTGCAGGAATACAACAACTGAACATTGAATTTAATGAGGATATTAAGTAATGTTTGGTACATCACACTCGGTATAGGGACTCAGATTTTTGAAGATATTAAGTTATTGCTGAGCTCTGCACTGCATAAATGCCAAAATGATTTAAGAGCTTAAATCTCATTTTTAAATAGGGATTTAGGCATTAAGAAGCTAGCTTTGTATTTCTAGGTGCAGTCTGTTTGTATCACAGCCAGCACATTCATGATGCACACTAAATTAATAGTTTTCAGATTTTATAGTGGGGGGGTGCTGAGACTACACATTTGCAGCACCGTCTCAGAAAGCGTCCCTATAAATGTTGTTATTACTACTCCTAAATGTGTGTACCACACCACTTAATTGCAGTTCATTGGGGGCTTGTTTATGAGTAAAAGTTGTACCACTTTAACCATAACGATACAGTTAAAGCAATACACCTTCTGCAGCGTTGATATAAGTACATAAGAACATAAGAATGGCCATACTGGGTCAGACCAAAGGTCCATCCAGCCCAGCATCCCATCTGCTGACGGTGGCCAATGCCAGGTGCCCCAGAGAAGGAGAACAGAAGACAATGATCAAGTGATTTATCTCCTGCCATCCATCTCCTGCCCTTGTTCTGAAGGCTAGGGCACCATACTTTATCCCTGGCTAATAGCCATTTATGGACCTAACCTGCAAAAATTTATCAAGCTCTTTTTTAAACCCTAATAGAGTCCTGGCCTTCACAGCCTCCTCGGGCAAGGAGTTCCACAGGTTGACTGTGCGCTGTGTGAAGAAAAATTTCCTTTTATTAGTTTTGAACCTACTACCCATCAATTTCATTTGGTGTCCCCTAGTTCTTGTATTATGGGAAAAGGTAAATAATTTTTCTATATTCACTTTCTCCACACCATTCATGATTTTATATACCTCTATCATATCGCCCCTCAATCGCCTCTTTTCCAAACTGAAAAGTCCCAGTCTCTCTAGCCTCTCCCCATATGGGACCCGTTCCAAGCCCCTAATCATCTTAGTTGCCCTTTTCTGAACCTTTTCTAATGCCAATATATCTTTTTTGAGGTGAGGAGACCACATCTGCACGCAGTACTCAAGATGTGGGCGTACCATAGTTTTATATAGGGGAAGTATGATATCTTTTGTCTTATTATCAATCCCTTTTTCAATAATTCCTAACATCCTATTTGCCTTACTAACTGCCACTGCACACTGCGTGGATGTCTTCAGAGAACTATCCACTATAACTCCAAGATCCCTTTCCTGATCTGTCGTAGCTAACTGTATATAAGCATACTGTTATAAAAGCGCTTACATGACTTATTCCAGTATGGCCAGGTGCATAAATGATACTGATATAACATATCCTTATACAAATATCCACTCCAGGGTTTTTTCTGGTAGAACTATTTTGGTTTAAAAAAACATACCCCTAAAAAGTTATATCTGTATTGACAAATATATGTTCACTACCATATAAATATATAGATTGTACATATCATATACACATATTAATATCCATTAAGCACAATCATCCATAAGCACAAATACTGTAACAGTGACACTACCTAAATTGCCATGCACCATAATTCTAGTCATGCTAAATACCCCATGACACCTTGCCTTCACCGAAGTAAGTATATGGCATAAGCAGACATGAAACTTATCAAAATGAAAATACATTCATTCTATGTCTTAGTACAAGGCAGAGAAATGCCTTAATGGACCAATTCCTGAAATACTAGTATACAAAACAAAAATAAGGGTCAAAACAAAAAAGCAGTAAAGTGCCACTTTAAAGACTAACAAAATAATTTATTAAGTGAGCTTTTGTGGGACAGACCCACTTCTTCAGACCATAGCCATACAACAGAACAAGAAATTAGGGAACTGGAACAAACTGACAGGCTGAATTTTAGTAGTGTGTAAAGAAACATGTGACTTGTAAAATATAAATAGTGAACGGCTTGGTCATGTGAGAAGAATGGGTGATGAAGGTCTTCCCAAAGAAATCCTGCTTGGCGAACTGTCACATGGGTTGAGAACAAGAGGGAGACCCAAGTTAAAAATTCAAGGATACATGCAAAAATGCCATGAAAAAAATCAACATCGATCCAAAATCCTGGGAATCTACATCACCAGATCGAAATAAGTGGTGACGACTGCTATGACAGGGCACATCATCTTTTGATAGTATATGTGCAAGCCATGTAAAAGAACTTTGTTTTAGAAGGAAAAGCTCTCAGACTCAAGAATTCGGAAACAGACTGATATGCGGTTATTGCAATCGACTGTACAAATCCAGTATTGGATGGATAAGCCATGAGAGAAGCTGCAATTCATACCCTGCCCATAGATCTTCACCATCACTAACCACCATCTCTCAGACAAAAAGGGGCCATCTATAATCTGCATACGGTGAATGTAACATTGTTGCACGGGAACGCTCTTTGGAGACTATCATATAGAAACTTTCCTGTGCCATATAAATAAATCTGCCAGAAACTGGTTATTTGGTCTCCTGAGTATTTTTCATACAAAAACACCAAACCAAAGTGTGATCAAGCAATTGAATATACCATTTATCAACAACAGTAAAACTTCAAAGTACAGACCAGGCCTCAGAAAGCCCCACCCTTGAAAAGACCCCTCCCTCCCCGTTTGGCTTCAGCAGCACGTCTGTCTAGAATAGATGACGGTGTCCAAACAGTTCCAAAGCAGTAGCCACTATAGCTACTGCTTCAGAACTGGCCAGCCACCACAGAAACAGAGGAACAGGGGATGAAAGACTATAGATTATATCACGACTGCTATAGTGAACTAGCCAAATTAATCTGAAAATACACTTATTGTTCAAGCCAACTAGCCACATGTTTAGAAACTGGCTTACATTACAGCAATTTGATTGAAGAGACATGTAGAATTACTGTAAATACTGCTGGATGCAGTTTTGTAACTGTGTCCCTTCCAGACTCCAGTATATTAGAGGGACAAGGTGAGTGAAATACTGTAAATACCGTCTATTTTATTTCCATTTGTCACATCCTGCTTGTCCCACTTAATGCAGCTTCCAGGTCACTATTCCTCCAATTGAGAGATAAAATCCCTTTAGATTAACAAAGAATCTTTTAGCTACTGCACCCAAACTTGTCACCCTAATTTTCCTACACATAATTTTCATATACTGGGGTGGTGGGGAGGGTTAGCCACAGTACAGCCCTGCTTGCTGATGCTAAGGGTTTTTACATTTTAGTGCAGTGGTTTTCAACCTTATTTCACTTGCTGCTCACTAAAAAATTTCTAATAGAGCTGCAGATCAATTTGGAAATCTTAAACATTGTCTGTGGACCCCCCCCCAGAGATGGGGAGACAACAGGTTGAAAATCACTACTTTGGTGCCTTGGAAGAAGAGAAAGACAGGTACAACTGCAGATCCCATTTCCACCAGAGTACCCCCACGAGAGATGGGGAAGCCTAGCACCTTGGTCCAGAACCCTGGGGGGGGGGGGGCGGGGAAAGACGGACACCCCAAGGGAGGGGAAAGAAGAAGTCAGGTACGCCGAGGGGGAGGATAAAATAAGTGCAAGTCGGGCACCCCAGGGCAGGGGACCTGGAATTATTTTTATAATAGGAATGCAGAGAGCCATTGAACCAAATGGTAAATCCTGTTTACCACAGAAACCACTTCAAGCCAGGGGGTGCTACAGCACCCACACCCCTGAACGCCTAGGACCAGCACCTAGGATCCAGCAGAAAGGAAAGTGGAAGCCAGGCAACAGGAGTGGGGTGGGGAAAGATGAGAGCCAGGCACCCTGGAGACAGGGATAGCCAGGAACGGGGGGCGGGGGCAAGATGGGAGCTGGGCGGCCGGGGGGGAGATGGGAGAAGGATGAGGTGGGCGCCCCAGGGAGGATATGGGGGGTTAGGCACCCCTGGGAGGAGGAAGAAGGAAGCCGGACACCCCCGGGGGTCGGAAAGCTGCGCGCCCCAGGGGGCAGTTGGAAAGGACAAGGTAAGCCACGCGTGCCAGGGGCAACTGGGACGGGGAGGGACAGGAGAGCCGGGCACCCCGGGGAGCCGGACACAGTTGGGAGGGGGAGGGGGCCGGGCACCCCGGGGTGAGTGGGGGCCACTCACCAGCACGTCCCTGAAGAGCAGCTGCGGCACGGTGTGGACGGTCCAGTCCACGGCGCCGCCGTCCGGGATGGTGATGCGGATGACGAGCGGCGGGGTCTCCATGGCGCGGGGCGGGCCGCCGCCGGGTACGAGCATCCCCCCAAGGCGGCTCACATGCCGGGCCCCGCGCCCGGCCCGCAGCAGCGCTCGCCGGGAGTCCCGCCGGGGTCCAGGCGCCGCGGGCACAGCCGCCTCCTCCCCTCCCCGAGTGGTGGCCCGGCCTGCCCCGGAACCACACCGCGGGAGCCGGAAAGGCGGGAGGAGGGGCGGCCCGGCCCACGGCACAGCTCCAGCCGGCCTGCGAGAGCGGAGATCCCGCCCCGCCCCCAGTGCTCCCCTCCCCCTTGGCCCCTGGGCTCCCCAGCCCCCCCGGTTCTCCGCAGAGCCCGATCCCGTCCCCCGGACAGCTCAGCATCCCAAAGGCCGCCCGTGTTGCGGAGTCCGCCCAGCCCAGAGACTCCTCCCGCCATGCGGTGTGGTCCCCTGCCGCCGGGCCCGGCGCCCCAGCCCACCCACTGCTGGTGTCGCGTGTTGGGCAGCGTCCTCCCTCCCGGCCCCACAAGGGAGAGGCCTCGATGGTGGCCCCTCAGAGTTCAGAACATTCCCCGTGGTTTCCTTGTCCTCAGGGGTCCCGCAGCAAAACCGCTCAGGGTTGCACCCCAAAATCATGTATTAAAAGTTTGGGAGAGTGGCCCCATCATCTGCTTCTTAAATGCCCCATGCTCAGCCCCAGGGGGTGCATGTGACAACTACCCTGTGAATTGCGGACTACACCCCTCCTCCCATAGCAAGGATAATAATCTAGAATTTGCTCTCTAGTACAAAACACTGGTATGTAAGAGAGATGGAAGGTGGGACACTCTTCACTAATTCATACAGGTGCTATCTACCCTCACTGAGGAACAAGAGTGCCCGAAGAGTTGAGCTCAGGATTCAAACTGTTAACTGCAAGTAAAAGACAAGGTATTTTATCATCAATATCCTAAGGTGGGGACATTACACCATGGAGGATGAAACTTGCTTTATGGTAAGATATCAAAACAAAAAAGCAGTCATGCAGCACTTTAAAGACTAACAGAATAATTTATTAGGTGTTTAAATCAAGTTCTGACCATTTTGAACCTTCCCAAGTCAAATACATCTGCTGTCCGCATGCAGGAGCATATTCTCCCACAATCACTTCCAACTCAAGCACATTCTCAAGATAATGTCTACACTAAAAAAAAGACCATTCCTAACTTAAGTTAGCTAATCGGTGTTAGTCAATTTGGGTTACACCAATATGAAGAAACAGCCATTTGGGTTTTAACTAAGGTAAGGAACTTGAGTTAAAACCTGCAGAGCAGCCTCCAGTTAAAAACCTATTTGCCATGTCTTCGCTACTGTTTTAATCCAAATTAGCTAATGCAGGTTAGCTAATCCAAGTTAAGAGCATACCTGTTTCAGTGTAGACATACCCTTAAGTCTAGCACATGCTGTTTAAAGAGTAAAATATATTAATGCAATATAAAATCAGTTCAACAATTACCTCGAGAGAGAGAGAGAGAGTGTGTGTGTGTGTGTATTATATAGTCACGTGACTGGATTTTTATATTGGATATGGGAACCATTTTATATGTCCCCTGTATCTGTTGGCACCAAATATTGTGCCAAGGGGGCTGTGTGAGGTGTCTGATGAAAGCCAAGGATGCCCTGAATCTATGTATGCCACTTGTATGTCTGCGTCGTGTTTGTATGTGAAGTTATAGATTTTAACTCTGTAGCTCTATTAGAAATGTTTTATTACTAAGATTTGCAATTGGAGACGATTATCACCCCAGCCAGGATGATGGACTATAAGCAAAGGCTCAGACGTCAAAGCCACATCTCAGAAATTTGGGTCTTGTCAATGGAATGCAGCCCACTGGGCTGAGCAAAGCAATTGAAATCAGATGCCCAGACACTCATTCCACCTGCCATGTAAATGACTGGGCCATGCTAGCAAAACCCAGCAACCAATGGCATTTTGCCCCAGCAGCTCATCCAGGTCAGATGATATTCACCCTCAAAGGCTTATGGGAAGAAGAAAGGTTTTCTCCCTTCACAGGAGAAAACTATAAAAGGGGCCTAGCAGCATCCATCTTCGAGAGTCTTTGTCTTTTGTTCCAGTTTCTGTTCCAAGGATCCATGTTCCAGCATGTTGACTCCAGCTGGCCAGGTCTCCAATTCTGCTGGTATCATACCCACTATGGTGTGGACTTTCAAGAATCAGCATCAGCATAGAACATTGCTGGCCTGCATCAATAACTATAACTGATGTATGTACAGTATTGCTTTGACAATTTTTCTCTCTAACCCTGTTCTGTCTGGCTTTGTAAATAAACATTTACATGTTTAGATCTGAAGGGTTTGGGTATTTGCATGTTGTTTGGGTAAGATCCATGTGTATATTGACTGGGGACTGTGGCTGGACCCTTTGGGGCACAGGAGGACCAATGTGGTATTGGTGAAATAGGTTTTAAAAACCTCTCACCTCAGTTGGGGGTTGTTCTGGGCTGGTATAGCAGCTGGGAACTCTGTGAGTTTGCTTGTGTGGCTTCTGGCTAGTCAGTGGGATGGGCAGAGATACTTTTAGGGGTGATTGGATTTGCCTTAGTGAGAAGGAAATCCTAGCCTAGGGCTGTAAGTAGCCTGGATTTAAGCAAAGATATCCTGGATTCATTTCCTTGGCTGTGCCCAGAAACTTCATCATATTACATATATAGTGTTTTTTTGTGCCATCGGACTGGCTGGTGGGAGAGACGGTGGGGAACCATCTGACTACTGGCCCCTCTTTTTTTCTTCTTTACACAAAAAAGACACCGCATACATGTATTTTTAATTTTAACCCTTTGTAAACTATCACCAGGACAGGATCCCACAACTTTCAGACTTCACTTACAGAAGCAACTGGTACAGGGGAAATCATGGTACTATCCTCTTGGTGGAGATACACCACCTACATTGCCAGTGGGTTACAGCACAACTATTTGGACTACTTTGGATTCATTCTGGGTTTCCCCCTTGGCTCCAGGAGCAGACAGTGGGTCTAGAAGTTAAAAGCAGCACAGCCAGATGAAACTATGCTCCATTTGTGTAGTCTTTGGGAAATGAATGTAGGACCTCAGCATACAGAAGCATGAGTCTCAAGCACTTGAGCTCAAAGAATCAGATTTCTTTGGGGAGTAGGAACAGCAATAGTCACAGCTGCACTATCCTCCCTTTCGTACAAAAAACAACAACGGCAGATCAGTAGTCCTCACACATCATACTCGGCTATCCAAAAGGAACCTTACAACACATCTCTGCTTATTTCTCATTGAATTGATGATCCAATGCTGTCTATGCTGCAGAACTGTGGTACACAAAACTTTCCCAATGACATCTGTGGGGGCTGTGCCTGAAGAACTGGATATTGTCCTCGATAACCTGATCATACCCTGGGTCACAGACCTGTGCTGTCCTACAGACAACTGCTAACCTCAGGAAAATTGTCACTAGGAACCACATGCCATAGTACAGAAATACTAATCCTGGAACTTTTCCTTGCAAACAAACCACGTTGCCAAATTTGCCCCCATATTTACTCCGGAGACATCAGGGCTTTTTTCCAGTGGAACGCGGAGGACCTGTGTTCCGCCACACTTTTTTTCCTGGTGCCGTTTTTAAAAGGCACCACTTCGCCTCTGGCTCCCTGCTTGCAGAGGAGAAATCAGGACTCAATTTAATTGGTTTAACAGCCTGCCACACCATTAAAATAATTAAATTGACTCCTGCTCTTTCAGCACACAGGTCAGGGAGCTGCTCCTGTGGCTGTACATGGGGGAGAGCCGCGCACCCAGGGAGGCAGCAGGCACACGTGGAGCTCCTTTTGAAATGTAAGCCCTGGGTTTGGGGGCAGGCAGTTGAGGAGGGTTAAGCCTGGTGGTGGGTTAGGGCTGTGGAAGTTAAAAGAAGGGGCTGCATGGCTGTACAGGGGGTTGAGACAGGGCTGCAGCCGTACAGGGGGTTGAGCGGGGCCATGTGGGCATGGACTGAGTACGGGGTGGGCTGAACAGAGGAAGTGGGGTTGGGTGGAGTGTTGAGCCAGGGCCACGTGGCTGCATGGGGGGTGGGTTGAGCGGGGAGTGGCTTGAGCCAGGGCCACTGGGGAAGAGGCTGGGGTGGGTAGTGTTGAGATGGGGCCACGCAGGGGGTTTTCTCGGGGTGTGTGTTGAGCTGGGGCTGGATGGGTGGGTTGAGTGGGGGTGGGACTGTAGCGGGGTGCGGTTTGTGACTTGAATTCCAGCAACTTTTTGTGTAGGAAAAGCACTGGGAGACACCATCACTGGATCTGACCATGTCACTTACACAATGAGGGGATCATATTCCTCTACCTCCACTAATGTTACATATGCCATCATGTGCCAGCAATGCCCCTCTGCTATGTATATTGCACAGACTGGACAAGCACTTCGCTAAAGAATGGACACAAACATCTGTTTGATCTGAAAACAGGCTGACACCATAAAACTGAAGGTCCTGGATCTCTCTCTCTCCCCCGGGGCTCACTCAATAACGAGTAAGACATCTTCATGTCACTCTTCCTATTTGTGAGTCTGTTGATGGCTAATCAGCCCAATTGTAGAGCCACTGATCTTATCACAGAAGAGGCAGGTGTTAGTAGCTGTTGAAGGGGCGCAGGGCAGTTTTTTAAGCTCTTTTCTTCTTCTCTGCCTGTCCTCATCTGCACTGTGGCAGGCCCTCTCATATTGCGCCACCCTCTCATAAATTACTGTTCTCCACTGGAGATGGTCTTGGGTAAGGTTCTTCGAGGGGTCAACCCGGATGCTGCACTTCTTTACATGTGTGCCTTCAGCATTTCCTTATATCGCTTCCACTGGCCCCCAATGCTCCTGTGTCCTTCCTTCAGTTTGGAAAACAGAATCTGTTTTGGGAGGCACTGATCAGACATCCAAACCATACGACCAGTCCAATTAAGTTGTTGATGAATTATTATGACTTCAATGCTGGTCGTGTTCGACTCTTCCAGGATGCTAGTGTTCATGAATCTATTCTCCCAAGAGATATTTAGGATCCTCCTGAGGCAGCTTTGATGATATCGTTTAAGTGCCTTCAAATGACGCTTGTATGTTATCCAGGTTTCACATGCATATTGTACCGTTGGAGCAATCACTGGGAGTTATACAAGGAGTTTTGTCTTGGGGTATCTGTCTTAGTTCTCAAAGACCCTTTGTCTCAGGTGGGCAAAAGCAGAGCTTGCACAGCTCAGGCGATGCTGGATTTCTGCATCAATGTCAACTTCAGTGGAAAGATGACTGCCAAGGTATGGGAAATGCTCCACATTTTCCAGCAGTTCTCTGACTTCAATAGAAGCTTCATGAGATTGTCCTGTCAGTGAAGGTTGGTGAAACGCCTTGGTCTTTTTGATGTTCAGAGTGAGGCCAAGATTCTCTTATGCCTCAGCAAAGGTACTTAAGATGGTCTGAAGGGCTATGGGAGAGAGAGCAACAGTCGTACTGTCATCCACTTACTGGATCGAGGTTGTGCAGGTCTTGCTTTTAGCCTTCAGTCTCCTGAGATTGTGCAGTGAATGGGAAGCTTTTCAGACAATCTTGAAACCATCTGGAAGCTTGACATCAATGATGTGAAGGATCATGGCAATGAAGATGCAGAACATAATGCGGTAATGGCGCAGTCTTGCTTGACGCCCATTTTGACCTCAAAGTGTTTGCTTTGGGATCCGTATCAGAGGGGTAGCCGTGTTAGTCTGGATCTGTAACAGTAACGAAGGGTTCTGTGGCACCTTATAGACTAACAGAAAAGTTTTGAGCATGAGCTTTCGTGAGCAAAGACTCACTTCATCAGATGCTGGTCATGGAAATTTCCCTGTATCAACCAAGCCACAGTTAGAATGAAGAGCCACTAAAATGCAGGCAGCACTTGCAGAGTGCTTACATACCTTTTCCACTACTTTTGCACTGGTTTAAGTAGTGCTGAAGGTTTGCACAGACTCTCTGCACCTTGACCAATTTCACTATCATCTCTAGGAAGAGCACTGTCAGGGAACACTTCAAATTATTCCAGTTCAGTGGGCCCCCAATAGGATTTTTAACCTGTTTCTTCCATGTTACAGTGTATTTGGAATTTTTATATACTTTATTGAAATGCTCCTCTTGATTTAGGCATGGTAATGAAATGTTTGCCTTGTTTTAAATTCTATACATAGTTTAAAAATAAAAATATATACAAACCAAGTCTTGTAGGCTTAACAAAATTATTATTATTACAAGGCCACATATGCTGCACAATTAAATGCTCAAAAATCAGCCTATACTGTTCAATTATGTTATTGTACCTTAAAAGACCAGCTTCAAGGGCTGTATAATTATTTCTGCCAACCTATAAATTTTTGAGTAACAACAAAATTATTGTGATTTTTCTTAGTAAATAATTCATACATTATAAAACATGTACATAACAAGGCCCATGAATCACTAAGCATACACTGATCATATCTAATGGCATTTCTTCTTATAAAAACAATTGCAGTAGATTTATATATTTGAGTTAGCTAAAACACATTGACTTTATAGCATATATTAACTTTATCCAAAAAAAAAAACCCTTAGAGTTCCTTAGGAAGTGGTTTTAAATATGCATTTTAAAACTGAAAGAATTCCTTGATCAGACTACTTGTGTAAAGAACTGCTTTGCATGAGGTATTAATCCTAATAGAATCAAACTTATTAACAAAGTAATAAATTGGTTTTATAATGAATTAATACAATGCTCATCCACTCTGCTTAAAATGAATTGTTTTTAAAATAACTGTTAGCTATACATAGTCTACCTTACCAAAAAATAGTAACTAATAATGATTCCAAACTGACTGGGGTATTTAAAATACAGACAATCCCATCATTTTAAAATCTTAATAGCTTCATTACAGGTTTTAAATGCTCAGTAGATACACATTTGTGGTCCATACACCAACTTCCTCAAACTTTGCTTATATGCATGGTTTATAATTTGAACATACACAAGAGCTACGGATTTTAGCAAACTCAGCAGACATTTAATAGTATTTCCTATAGAAAGACATCACATCTTGTAAAATATACCACCGTGCATTTATTAGTACATTTTGAAGTGCAGTAATCCCTCAAGACACGCCATTCAAAATGTGTGTATCTCACATTTATGCAAGATGGGATGCGTGGGGGTGTGGGTGTCAGTGTTGTGGTGGGGAGAAAGACCCCACAGCCTCATGGCTGGAAGCCAGCTGGGCAGCACCCGGCCAGCAGAGGCAGCTGCAGGGTCCCTGGCTGGGGGGCATGGAGACCCACATCCAGAAGAGCCATCCATGGGGTCCCCAGCCAGGGGGCAGGGAGATCCTGCAGCTGGGCTCCCAGCCCAGCCCCCAGAGACAGCCCCCAATGAGGCTGCCACTTGGTTCCCCTCTCCTCTGCTTGCAGGACCCAGGAAACCGACCAGCCGTGAGCCGGTCAGTTTCCCATGTTCTGCAAGAAGTGGGGAGACGAGAATCAAGCGGCAGCCTGGTTCCTGTCTCCCTCCCGCTTGCAGGACCCAGGAAACAGACCAGCTCATGGCTGGTCAGCTTCCTGGTCCTGCCAGTGCAGAGGAGCTGGGACCTAGCCTGTCACTTGGTTGCCAGCTCACCACCACTTGCAGGATGAGGAAGCTGACCAGCCATGAGCTAGTCTGTTTCCAGGGTCCTGCAAGCGGCAGGGACACTGGAACCAGGCTGCCCCCTGGTTCCCATCTCCCCTCAACTTCCACAAAAATTTGAGTTATGCAGGTATTGCTGGAATGCAACCCCCACGTAACTCGAGGGTTTACTGTATTAGCATAAACAATTAAGACTAAATAACACTTGTCTAAGAAGCAGTGTACATTTTGTAATGCATTATCCTAAGCTTTCTAACCTGTATTTCTTCCAAATACTAATTCATCAAGGTCAGTAATTTACAAAGAAGATCCTAATCATGAATGAAAATTAGCGAAGTTGTATTATGCATATGTTACAGGCTTTATTGAAATTATTTTATTCCTAAATTAAGATGTAATTACTAGCTACAGCAAAGTGGACTTTGGAAGCTATCATGTGGATTTAAACAGAATGATAATGCCCAGAAGGTGTGTACAACTGATAAGAATTTCCATACAAATATGTTCTGAGAAATACTAAGTGTAAATCCAAAGTTCTATTATATTATGTATTAGTTGCCAGCAAAATCACAGAGGAAGATTAAGACATATTACAGTAAACAGTTTACCATGAATGGCTAAGTAAAATAATGTAGGAACCCAAGGATGATGAAACCAAATTATTTCAAGACATAAGTCCGCATAGGAAATCTAAGCAAGCTTGGGAACACACTATAGCTGCATGAGGATTGTGTCATATTTGGTCTTTTAAATAGCTTGTTCTTTTTCATATTAAGATCCAGCATAGCCCTGACAACTGAGCAAGTCACTGGCTGGAACTACGGAATACTGATTTCTAATTGTGGCTTTGCTACTAACCCTCTGTGGACTTGTCATCATTAGTTTTATTTATTTATTTATATTTTATCTTCAAGTTCATTGTTTCATATAGGTTAAGGTCAGAAGGGACCATTAGATCATTTAATCTGACCTTCTGTATTGCCACAGGCTGTTAAATTTCACCCACTTACCATTGTATTGAGTCCCATAACTCATGTGTGTCTAAAGCAGAACTTACATTAAGCTAAAGCTTATCTTCCAGAAAGGCCTTCTTGTAGTGGTTTGAGAACATCAAGAGATGAAGAATCCACCTCTTCCCTCAGTTGTTTGATCCAGTAATTAAAAATGTATGCCTTATTTCCCATTTAAAATTTTCTAGCTAAATCCAAATAAAATAAAAGGCAATCCCTAGAGTAAACCAGAAATGACTATAGCCTGGAAATACTGTTTTGGACTGTCCTGGAGAAGCTTCACGAACATGTTAACTAAACTGTCTCAATATAACAAATTAATTTAGAGGTATAAAAAAAAAACTCTTTGCGACTTTGGGGAAAGTGACACCCCATGTATTATCAATCTTCCCCTCTCTAAAATGGGGATATTTACCCACTTAATAGGGGTGTTGTAAAGGTTAGCTAGTTATGGTATGGAAAGTGAGTGCTAAGCATTTATTATGAACATGTATATTTTTATAGATAATCATCTATTGCAGCTGATTGTTTTTAATTTGGCTGTCTTTGTACCTACCAAATCAGTTATGATCAGTTTTATGTTACTGAAAGGTTTAAGATTAACTGTCCATGTCATGATGCAGCAGCACTTATTTGTCCTCAGTATACAAAAGGTGAACTTCAGCTTCCAGGTGCCTTAAACTCTTGTGAAGGGAATGGCCATAACAGAGCCAGAAACTGTTCTTGTAAGAAGGTTGCCTTTCCCAAGTTAGTGAAATGTATGCTATTCATGTCTAATTATTTTTGCTAGTGTTACTGTGGGTCTGTTCACACTAATGAAATTTGCACTACGTTAATGTAGCTGCATTAGTGCAAACCCACCATGGGACAGTGCAAAGTGGAGCTTACTTCAGTATACAGTCACATTAAGCACCAGCTTTCAGTTCCAGTTTGCACCTCTACATTAGAGATTTCCACTTTTTTATTCTACTTCAGTACACTCCTGTAAGTTTCCTTACCACAGGCAGAGCCTTTTTTGACTGTTTAAAAAAGATCCTCCTTACATTTAATGGATTGTACAGCCTGTTGCTACAGTTTGTTTCTGCTCATCCATTTCATCAGTTTACGGTACCTTTTTAGGAACTTGTTAAGTGACATTGCCCACCGGGCAATTCATTTAATTAATTCTGTGTCAGTTCCCCTCTCTATAAAATGGGGAATAGTACATCCCTACCTCAGAAGAGTGTTGTGAGGATAAGATATATTAATAATCAAGGTACTAATATATTATGGTAATGAGGTCAGATAAGTACTTAGATGTTTAATCACTTTTGCTAGAAAGATTTCTATCTACTTTTGTTACAGTTAACACCCAAGATTATTGTACTGAAAGATAGAAAATGTTTGTTTACTTTGTGATTAACAGTGTTCTAAATATAGTCTGTTCCCGTGTTCTTGTATAGTAAGTATGCGATGACTCCTACGCCCATTGAAGTCAGTAAGAGTTGGATTAAGCCTTTACTTTTGCCTGTAGCTGGTGTGAATTTTTCTATTACAGCAATAAGGGAAGAACAAAATATTTTCAAGAAAGTAGAAAATGTTATTAATTATCCACGAATTTAGCAGGGAGACTTAGGAGCGAAAGCAATATATGAACCTACTGTTAACTTGCTTTGTTTTAAAAAAATATGGTTTTCAAGATGATGTCTCTTGACAGGCTACAGCTTACAAATAGCATTACATCCAGCAGTAAAAGGAGCTTCCATGAGATACAGAAACTGATCTTTTTATAGTTAGATTCAAAGTTTGCTTTAGTGGATATTTAGCCATTAAGTTCCCATTAAAACAAATACACAAAACATCTAAGATTTAGCAATTTGCATTAGTAAACAGTACTCCAAGGAATACAATTTCTGTTAATACCACCTCTCATTGATGGGAAATCTCTTGCAAAACAAATTTGTCAAACGCACAAAAAGGTCTAAAAGTGAAATATAGTAATTAAGACTTGTGCTTTATTGATTGTGTGGCTTAAGTAATTTTTCATTACTAACATAAGATTTAATAAGTATAAGTAGTTAAAGATTCTGACTTGGCACTAGTCATTAGCATGTAATTGAACTAGTAAAAAAGATCAGTTAAACCTATGTTGATTACCACCTTATCTTTGAAAGGCAATTAAGGACCTCAATCATTGCAACAAGATTTGATTGTGCAGCCTTTATTGGACATTGATCTTTCAGCAAAGTGCAGTTACATTTTCCATTAATTTACAGTAACACAGTTTAACTCTGATACCCTAGACTGTTGACCCAGGTAAGATGTAATGCTAAGCACTCATTTAGGTTAAGATGTCCCCCGTAGTCATTACTGTTTAAAAGGCAAGTGCTGAAAAAAGTAGCTACCTGATCCATTGGGTTTAGAGTAAGGTTTCAGTTATCTGCATTAGTTGTTAAGTGAGGTGAAACAAAGCTTCTTGCCTTCTTATGTCATCTCTCTCATTTAAACTTCATCCTTGTATACAGTGAAGAGATAATTAAAGCAAGTGTTACAAGCCGGATTGTGCTGTGTTTCAAATGAGAACAGAGCACATCAAGTCAGCAGCAAGTTTTGTATTTTAATCATCTGTGATAAAGTACTGAGATATAAACAAACATAAGTATGTGTGTACATATAATTTAGTAGATACAAAAGTGAACCTGACAATTAAAATAAACACATAAAATCAAAACAAAAATAATTAATTAAATATGAAGTCAAACTCCAAATAGGTCCACTTAAAAACGTGAATTTGCTTTGCCAAAGCTGGAAAAGGCCTCACTCCAAACTAGTGCTGTATGTCTTTCTAACAGCCAGTTGCAATCTTCTAATTCCTCCAAACTGCAAACTCACTCTTATTAAGAGGGTCAGCTGTAATCCTCACCATATCTTCTACACTGAGTCCCATTAGAGCACCCTTGGTGGTACCGGCAGATGCCCAAGATCACCCTCTAAGAAGAAAGACCTCAGCCATACTCCCCACATTAGGCTGATTAGATTTTATGTCCCCTGCCCTCAAACCAATTCACAGCCTTTTGAAGTCAACAGGTAGTATTTACTTCAATGAGCCCCACCACATCAATATTGCTCTTCTCATGCATATGAACCCAATCAACTTCAGACAGGTGAATTTTAGCAACAGTACAGCTTGGATATTCTTTGGAATAGGCCAGTCTACATCCTTTCTTTATGCCCTATCCAATATCAGGAGATGCCACAAAACTTCACACTACCATGAAAGAGATTGCACTGATCTACTCTATATTAAGTGAAAAGGGTTTGGAGGACTTAGAGCCATCTTAGACCTCAACTGCATAAAGAGACTGATAAGGAAGACAAAATTTTGAGTGGAGACTCTACATTCTACTTTCACTAGAAGTCAGTGACCTGCAAATAAGCTTATCCACATTCCCATCATTCTCTACCTTGAGCAATTTCATGAGTTCACTTATCCTCACTGTCAATAAATCTTCCAGCCTGCTATTCTCAAAATATTCCCCAAAATATTCCTAGAGTCTAGGAATTCACCTATACCTACTTTTAGATCACACTCATCAAAAACTTCTCCCTAAAATGTAACTTGCTTTATGGCTTATGAATTAATTATACTGATTACTTCAGAAATCCCAGTTGTTACTTTGAGCGTTAACAGATTCTTGCCTCAAAATCCGCCCAGTATTATCAAAATCACTATGTAGTTCTATGCAAGAAGGCAAGGCAGTGAATATATTAAAGGCAAGCTAGATCTAGGAGCTACAAGGTCCCTTAAAAAAAAAACAGCCCAAAGGTTTTACCCCATGCTTCAAGCACATGGATTTGCAATAGCCTTACAATATAACTCCTTGGCCCCCCTCTCAGATGATTATCTATTTAGGAGCTGACCTAGATGCAAGAACCAGAGTTTTTGTTGATGGGGACTAGAAAAGTAGCTAAAAATTGATTCTTTTCCCAATGATGGAAGGGTTTGATAAGATTCAGATTCTGAGATATCATATAATTCAATATTATCCATCCATCCTTACCTTCTGTTCCTACGATTTCTAGGCTCTCATATAGATCATTTCATGTGCAGGACTGCACAAGAGAGCTCTGAAAGTTCTTCTTAGGGTCTGGAACCATACCCAAAGTCATCTTTATGGTCAGAAGCCTTTCCAGGTGGGGAGCAGTCTTGGAACACAGCTTGTCCCGCAATAGTGTTTCCCTTTTCAACTCAGACCAAGGCTAAAGAATAAATTTTGGTCAGGGACTGATGAAAAAGATAGATTTAAACTTTTTCTTTGCATAAAGGATTTCTTTATTTTTGAGGTTCTTTTCATTGTTGATTAAAGCCAATTATTTTTAATGGTGACACCATGCCTTAATAAACATACAAAATATTGGTGTAAGTGAAAGCACTACTCTTTACAAATAGCATATTTTCTACTACACACTCCAACAGGTCTTAACCAAGTCTTAATGAATCCAATGAATGATATTATATTTGAACTTTGCCCTCAGCCATCTTCCAGTTCATCCTTCACCATGATCAACTCCACAAGAGCAAGAGGTCTATTGATTTTCATGTAATACAAGAAAATATTACATTTGCTTAATTGTTACACAGTGAGAGCATTGAAAAAGAAATCAAGTCTCTATTTAATGCTGCTAGCAGCACAGAATTGCAGAGATCAATAGGGTAGTTTGTCAAAGATGTTCTCTAAGGAGAGTTGCCCATCACTGTATGGACAAGGAGTCACGTTGCCTGTATTTATTGAAAAACAGGTGAGCAAAGTCAGCACTACACATTATCAGAAATCAAAAAAGCTGCAGTGAATGGAGGTGCAACTCCAATGAAAAGCTGTATTTATAGTCTGGTAATTAAAAACCATTTTATCAGCCTCACATTGAGACCAAACCTTTACAGCAAAGTATTGACAAGATCAGTAGTAATGAATGAGCAGTATTTGACTTCAGACTTATGAGCTGTAGTTATTTAACTTTTGCCCATTACAGAGAAAATCAGTTCTAGCTATTCTAGCAAAATGCTAATAGTGAGTTTTATTATTAATGAAGCTTAAAGTAACAGTCCCTCTCCTTCTGTGAAAGCTATTTATTCCACTTGTGTCAAGAATATTCTTCAGTACTAATTACACTGGAATAAGTCTTCTTGACTAAAGTTTTATCTAGTATTGCTTTTAGACAAGCAGACACACTTCCACATAAATCACAGAAAAGCATCAGTTAATTATACTGGTCATATTAGCAACTTTATCCTAAAAAGTATCTTGTATGCTGCTGTGTGCTACTGTGCTATTCCTTTACCTCAGCAAGAGTGAGCTCTGCTGATGATCAGACTGTTTCAGTCCCCAGCCTTCCTCACCTGCAAACTCAAAAGCTCTCCCAGACTCAACATCTTCCATTGTTCTAGTTAGCACCTAAGAAAGGTAACACTACAAAGTTTTGTGTCAACCATAAAAGACTCAATGCTGTGTTCCAGATCTTTATTCTATGCCCAGAATTGATGTTTGATACTCTGAGCAAACCTAGATGTCTTAGCACACACAATCTCATAAAAGGATATTGGTGTATTTCTTTTTAGACAAAAATGCACAGAAAAAAACTGCTTTGAATACTAATGTGGAACAGTATGAATTCAAAGTGGCTGGAGCTGCTTTTCACAGGCCTGTCAATCATGCGCTAATTGCTTTACAAAATTTTACAAGTGCACATGTCAAGGATACATCAATGTATAGCAACTCTTGGGTCTGACCACAATAAATACCGTTGATGGTATTAAAAACCATCAGACCTGTAAAGCAGTCTGGGCCAGTAAAATGCATCTTTTATATTGCTTTAGATGTGAGAGATGCCACCAACTGTTGTAAAAGAAAACACAGAATTGTGAAGTATTCAAAGAAAGAAAAAAGTGGAACCAGTTTTCAAATGTTTTCTTTTAAAATGTATAGATGTGCATGTCCAGTTGACATACTACATATTCTGCTAATGTGGATTTTAATTGATGAGGTGCAAGTTAAAAGAGCATTTCAATACAACTATGTAATAGAAGGATGCCATTAGAGATTCCTTTAAACTCTGATTAGCTGCTAGGACAATTTATATACTGTTTAACACCTAGGCACAGAGTCTAAAACTCTATCATTTACAATTATGCGTAACGGTTTTGGAGAATACAGTGCTTGCTTTCAAGTTACACTACAAACATAACTTCCTATCCCATATATATAAAAAAACAGATTTTAAAAAATAACCAGAAAATTCTTCTCAGCAATAAAGCATTTCAATCACTGTCTTTAGAGCAAATGCTTCTGTGGACAGTAGAAAAGTCACTTCATTTTCCAAAGCTGCTAATATCTTCATTGACTCCAATATTCACTTCATTCATTCACTCTGCCAAAATAGGAACATCTATATAACTGAAAAAAGGACAGTGACATCTTTTGAAGACAACACAACATAAAAAAGAAACACACTGAAAACAAAGGTTTGCTTTTAAGTTGTTTATGTTTTACAGTATCAGGAATATATAAATATACACAGCTGTAAAAACCCAGCTTGAATGCACAATTTCAGTACATGGCACCTTCATCTTCTTTGTTCAGAAAATAAATAGTAACTGGGCCACAACTTGTGTGAACAGTCTCTGTGACACTGACAAGAAACCAGGAGCCAATTCCATATAATAAAGTTGGGATGCCTATAAAAGAGAAGAACTTGTTACATACAACCATTACAAACCAAGAACATTAAAACTAACAAAAATATTTAAAAATAATGGCTATGAAGAAAAATATTATGATAAAGGGCTCACTGTGTAAGCAACTGTACTAAGACATTACCTGAACTGAAGAGCTTAGAACCATAGATCCCAAACTTTTTGGGAGTCAAGAAACTTCGAAGTTTGGCACGTACTTCAAAGCACCTGCGGCTACACGGCCTGTCAGCACTTTGAAGTTAGCAGCTTCAAAGTTCCCACAGTGGCTATTATGCTAATGAGGTGCTGCATATGCATCGCAGCACCTCATTAGCACCCCCCAACCTGCCTGCTTAGCATGCAAACTTTGAAGAAGGGAGCTAGTGTACATGCACCTAAGGTATTTGTGGGAGAAGTGGCTAAAGAAGTGGTTGGCATTGTTGGTAATAAAGATGCCCGGAAGGTATTTGAGAGAAAGACAATTATTATTGTCCACCATTTGTATTTCAGTGATATGTATGATACAAAGTGGGGGATAAGTAGTAAGGAGCCATGCTCAGAAGAGTCTTAAAATGTAAAAACAAAAAGCTGGTATTTAATTCAGTGAAAAAGAGGGAGTCCACAGATGGACTCAGACCATTCAAAGAGGTACTTAATGCATGTGACAAATTTTAAGCAGACCAACTTACTTCAGTGGATTATTCTATGCTTAAAAGTCAGGCATGTGTTTTAGTGCCTTACTGAACTGAGCCTTCAAAAACGGCAGAAAATAAGATTTTCTGGTGCTCCACTCAGACTCTCTTAGCAGCCGTGATCTGAAAGGTCATGTGGTGAATTACTTGGGTGTCAGAAAGGCCAGAGAAGTGGAGGCTGTCATAGTCAAAACAGGACATGAAGAAGGCCTGAATAGGAGTTTTGACAGTGCAGAGAGAGTTTATCCTAGACAGAGAACAATCTTAGTGCTATTACAGAGGAAGCGGCAGCAAGATTTGGACAGGAGAGTCATGTATTAGGGCAGTGACACGACAGAATCAAAGATAACACCCAGAGAGCACTGTTTATACAAATTAGGTAAAATTTGCAAAACAATTATTGTACCATAAATCAAACAGTTTATTGATAACAACCAAAGCCAAACCCAATAAAATGTATTAATATGAAAGATTACACTCCTCATGCAAGCAATCCTTAAATATTAAATATTTATTATCCACACACTATTTTTAAAAATTACAGTTTAATTGATAAATGTTCCATTTTTAAAACATGTTTTGGGAACAGATTATTTCTTCATGTAAACCACTGATGTTATACCAATACTTTATTATTATTGTTATTATTATTATTGAACAATTAGCCTGATGGTGTGCTGAGACCACTGTCTATCATGCTGACCGATATTGTCTCATTATTTTGGGGTGTCCTGGAGAGAGTTGTACTGTATCCAACTATTGTCTCATCTTCCACTTGAAGCTGTTTGAAGCAGGGACTTTTAATTCAGTGTTAGTACAAAGGCAAGTATAATGCGGCCCTGGTCCATGACTGGGACTGCTGGGCACTACGGTGATACAAATAAAAAAATGTATATTGCAGTAGTGTCTAAAGACCACTACCAGGCTGGGCCCAATTGTGCTATGCAAACAAGTAATAAATGACAAAGTCAATATTTATTTACAAGAGTCAAATTCTGCTCTCTATTACATCTGTGTAATCATGTTGACATTCAGTAAAGCCAATGGCAGTAGCAGTAGTTCACCTGAGGGCAGATTATGGCCCACAATAATACTTCAAATAATTTGTGAAAACATAGGTACATTTTCAGATGACATGGTATTTTACTTCAGATGATCGTGTTCAATAATTTATTTTATGATAAACTAATTTGTTTTATAGTCCCTGAAACATCACACACACACGTGCATGCACAAAACCAAAAGTTAGGAAAATACTCCCACTCTCATGATATGCCCTACTGTTCAGTGTGACAGTGGTACCCAAACATTTAATTATAGTGTAATACAAGTTATATTCTAGTCACTACATCTTATTACAAAGAAACATTAAAGCTGCTGAAGTGCATCAAATAGAATTTTTAAAATAATTAAAACAGAATAGGGTGCAAATATTTTTCTAGATAGTCTGATGGTGTCAGTCAGTAGGAAGTGTACCTAAGAAGGAGAATGAATGAGCAACTGGGTATTTTAAGCACTAATGCAGGGATCAGCAACCCTTCTGAGGTGGGGTGTCAAAATTTGAACTTTTGACCTCTACGGTCAGAGCCTCCCATACTTTTTAAAGTCACTAATAGTCCTGCTTACAACAGCTTCATTAATAAATAAATTAAGACGCAGAACATTACCATTTAGGTGGGGGTTGGTCGCATTAGCTGGTCTTTCCTTAATCCACAGGCAGCCTGGCTTTGAGCAAGCTCCCAGCTGCAGGGGAGAGGATGGGCAGGACTGAGTTCCCGGCTGGTGTGCTGATAAAAATAGGCTAGAGCCCCGTGTTGGGGGGTTGCTGAGCCCTGCACTAGTGTAAGCAGTATTAAAAATTGTGAAACTAAGCGATAGAAGTTCAGCTAATATTCTTGTAACAGACACATTTCACGTCAAAACCCCCACATTTATCCTGATCAACAATTTACCCACACTGCAAAGGACCAAGGGAGAGGTGACCTGAGGAGGGTAAAACTCAGTGCAGTACCAGGATCTTGATCTTAGCCAGGAGCCAGTGCTGCACTGACACAAACCTGGAGGCCTGATTCAGTATTAACCCCACCCCACAGTAGCGTTAATGAACCTGAGCTTTCCAACAAGCGCTTCGGACCAGGCCATCCAAGCACAGTGACCGCATGGAGATACACATCTCAGAGAGCTGAAAGAGACCTTGGGAGGCCATTGAGTTCAGTCCCCTGCCCTCTTGGTAGGACCAAACACCCCCCCCGCTTTTTTTTAAAATGTTAAATCTATTTGCCCCAGCTCCCTAAATGACCCCCTCAAGGGGGCTGAGCTCAGAACCCTGCGTTTCGCAGGCCACTGCTCAAACCACGGAGCTGGGGGTGCGCGAGGGCCAGGGGCTCCCACGGGCGAGCGCTGCCCCGACAGAGCGTCGGGGAGGGGGGGCGGCAGTGACTAAGCGCGGACGGAGGGGGAGTCTGGCAGAGGCCGGGGAGCTCGGGCCCGGGCCAGGAGGCTGGGGCAGGCTCTGGCGAGGGGCCGAAGCGGGCCGGGCGGGGGGCAAGCCGGGCAGGCTCACCCGCGTTGACGAGCTTGAGGGCGGTGAAGGCGGCGTTCTGCAGCGCCAGGTCGCGGCGCGGGCCCCGCGAGCAGTGGTACTTGATGAAGGGGAAGCAGCCCGTGCGCAGGACGTGGTAGTTGGCGCCGTCCACCTGCCAGTTGAAGTGCGAGAGGCCGAACTGGTCGTTGCGCACGGCGCTGTACTTCACGCAGTACGAGGTCCAGTGGGGCAGGCCCCGCTGCCGCAGGTGCTGGCTCAGCACCTCGGAGGCCTTGGGCTTGGAGCCGCCCCCGGCGGGCGCTAGGAGGAGCCTCAGGGCTGCCTCGTGCAGCTGCCGCAGGAGCAGCATGGCGCGCGCGCGCGCGCGGGCACCCGCCGCCTCAGCGCAAGCCCGCGCGGCTGGCTCCCGAGACTCGCAGCCCCTCCTCCGCCATGCGCGCTCCCTGACCGACCACCCCCACCCCCCCCCGCGCGCACACTATAGCTGTGGCCAGCCGCTGTCGCTCCCGGAGTTGTTGGGTGTGGGCGCGCGCGGGCACCCGCCGCCTCAGCGCAAGCCCGCGCGGCTGGCTCCCGAGATTCGCAGCCCCTCCTCCGCCATGCGCGCTCCCTGACGCGCGCGCGCGCTCACACCCAACAACTCCGTGAGCGACAGCTGTTGGCCACAGCCATAAGGTGTGTGCGCGCGCGCGCGCGCGCTTACTCTGTGGGGAGAATGGGGGAAACAGTCTTGGGGAGGCGTCACGTGAGGGGGCTCCTGGTTATAGGGGTCTGTGACGGGATAATGCGGTTGCCTGGAGATCCTGATCATCGAGGTCCCTGAGGGAGCTGGGGGGAGCACCTGGGGTCGGGCCCGCAGGGTTGCATAATTTTTGGTGGTGCCCAGAATGGGTGCAAGGGCTGCCCCCAACCTGCCTGGTAAGGGAGGGTTGAGGACTTTGGGGTGTGGGATGTGGGAGAGGCTCAGAGCTGGGGCAGAAGGTGGGTTGGGAGTGAGGGCTCCGGTAGGGCAGGGCAAGGGATGGGGAACTCAAACGTTGGGATGCAGCAGGCAGGGCTATGGTGCTGCATCTCCAGGCACTCCCCGTGCTCCAGAGAGTCCACTCCTGGCAGGTGAGACTCATGGGTGTGCACAGTGGGTCACATATGCCTCCAGCATCGGCCCCACACGCACTAGAAGTGGTGCTTTCGGAGGAAGAGTCAGGCATTGGGGAGGCTGTGGGGCATAGGCAGGACACACATGGGGCAGGGGTGGAGCAGGGGCAGGAAGGAGGCAGAGCAGAGGCATGTGGTTGGTGTTCCCCCCAAAATGCCCCTCATCAGTCAGTGCTGACTCCCAAGACACTTGCAGACACAGCAGTCAGCCTGTTACCAGCCTTGCTGCCTTATAGCCAGGCTGCAGCAGCAGCGCCTGCCAGTGAGGGAATCCAGGGCATGGGTCAGATGAGGGCATGGGAAGTACATGGTTGCTGGCAGGTGGGGCCAGGGAAGGGACCTGGCCCCAATATTGGTGGAGCTGGGCCCCTGGTGCCCTGACATTATTGGAGCTGGGGCACCATGGGTCTGTGCAACTCAGTGCCTCTGACTGGGCTCCATGATATGCAGGGTCTTGATCACAGTGGGTCTTGAAGGGAGATGACTGGGTCCCCCAGAGCTATTGGGAGAGATAGTGGAGGTCCCTGATTATAGGGATCCCTGGGGGCAGAGATAATGGTAGGTCATCTGGGAGATTCCTTGAATCTGCAAGGTCCTTGTGAGGAAAATGGGACCCTTGCTGGAAACAGTGTGAGTGTGAGTTCATGAGAAATCCCACTGCAGAAAAATCAACTTGCACTGTTGCTGCTGGGTTATGCTGTAGGAAGTAGCAAAACAAAATGAAAACACCCCAGCCTTCTGGAACTTAGCCATACTTACATGCCCATTGTTACCTCCATGTTCAAGGCAGATAAGTCAACAGTCAGTACCAAAAAAATGCATTAATAATATTCATTTACAAAAATTATCACAATGAATCCTGACTGGGCCAATCAAGCTATTTATTAGTTTGTTTGTTTTATTGGCCATGTCTACATGGGTAGCATCTGTTGACAGAGGTCCCTGTCAACAGAGGAACCTCGGCACTACCTCTGTCAACAGATAGCGTCTACACCCAAAAGCAGATCAAAAGAACAAGCTGCTCTGTTGACAGCAGCCAGACTGTCCTGCCATCTCTCAACAGAATGGCTGATAGAAAGCTCTCCAAACAGGGCTGCCTGGGGAACTGGAGGCCCTCTCTGTCAACAGAAGTGTCTACGTGGGCACTCTGTTGACAAAACACTGTTGACAGAGGCATTATACCTGATCAGGAACAGGGATAACAGTGCCGTCTGAACAGCTAAGTTTTGTTGATAAACTCTCAACAGAGCACTTTAACCATGTAGATGCTCGGTGTGTTTTGTCGACAACAGCCCAGTTTCCTTGATGGAAGCTGTCCACGTAGAAGTGGCCATGATGTATATTCTGCACACTGAAGAGTCTACCCCCGGGTTTTGTCTTTGAACATGTTGCAATTGGAGTATGAAAGATTAACGTGAGTGTAAGGAAGAAATAGATTTAGGCCACATTATATAAATACATGGTATTTAGTGAAGTCTGACAGCAACGTGGGGTTAAAATTGGATTGAATATTTTAAAGCCCTTGAAAGAGGAATGCTTTACTTTAAAAATCACAATTAACAAATTCTGTGATATGAGTCATCTAAACAAAATTTAAGGTTTTGAACCATTAAACATTCTGTTTGAGAAAAAATGACTGTACAGAAGAGTAAACTGAAAAATGGGAACATATTTCTTTTAATAATTATGAGCACTATCTCAAACTCAGCAATCTTAGGCCATTGAGCTGTGTAGTATGAATGTGCTAATTAATCAATTACTATCCAACAATGTACCCTGTTTATTTACTGTAATGCACTACATGACTGTAGCAGAACCAGTAATTATTAATCATTGTCAGTAACAAATTTGACTCAAGTTCACCTTCCTATAATTAATAGAGCATATAGTTAGCTTTAATATCTTTCTTTATTAGCAGCAACAATGACAGGATAAAAAGAAAGCAAAACCTGATGCTGTGGTTCATTGAAATGCAGGATTGGACTAATGTATCATATTCCAACAATACTATTTGTGCTGTTACAGTTCATGGTAAGTTGGTGGTTGCGTCTTACATTTATACTGGACTGAAATCTGTTGAATGTATTAGAAAATATTTAATTCTAATTTTTAAACTATATTAGTTTTGGAATTTAAATGCCTGCATTTGTTATTCCTTATAAAAATCCATGGAGAGGACCAAAATAATCCTACAGCCTTTAAGTGTAGCTTCTTGTTAAACTGGTGTAGGTATTGATATCTATATATGTATGTTCACACTGTATACTACAAACAGAGAGAGAAAACCACCTGCATTTTCATAAGACCAGCAAAGCATCTCAGACCCCTCACAAATGCAAAGCATCATGGGTTGGTATGTCTGGATTTATGATGATAAAAAGTTGAGTATTTTTGGGCATCCTTCTGCAAATCATTCATTGAGAAAGAACAGACAACCTTAACAGAAGTGCTGCTGCCTAATGAGTGTTGGCTGGATGGTTTATGCTTTGTACATTGAGGTCTCTGTTTTTGGCATGCACTGTGGTTTTATATAATCGCTGTTCCAAAACTGTCTCTTGAACTTTGACATGCCACTTCTCAAAGAGTCTTTAGGATGAAGATGACAGACAACAGACTATAAACATTCCTTAGTTAAAGTGAGTCACTTTGTGCATGACTTACCAGGGTGTAATTTTATATTAATTTATTTTGGATCTTGATAAAATAGATTTTAAAAAAATCTGTAATTTTGGAAGTAGAATACTTGTGTTGGTGCCATTCATCATATACACAAGTATCCTATAAACTACCAGTTTGAAAAGCTGTAAAAGATAGAGTCCTTTCCCCAAGCGTAATAGAAGTTCACAACCATAAGTCAGATTATTACAGTGAAAAATAAACTATATTTCATTATGAAGGCCTTGTTGAAGAAATGTAACTGCATATGCACAAGACAATAGGATGGCATTCAATACATACATTTATTCCTTGCACTTGTATACCCTTTTTTAAATTAAAGTTATCAAAAACTGCCTTGCAGATGTTAATGAAATCTAACAACCTCAGTATGTGTGTAATTCCATCCTCATTTTTAGTTAAGGAAACTGAAGTCCTGCTCCTACACAGACTTATGCATGCAGTAACTTTACATACAATGAATTGTCACATTAATTATAATGGGATTACTCACAACATATAAAGATGGGGGGGTGTATGTTATTGCAGAATTAGAGAAAATTACTTGCTCCAGGTTATACAAACCTGTAGAGACAGCATTCACATTTTGAAGTCCAGACTCTCAAGTCCCTCATCTTATTCGTTAGGTCACAATTATTCCCCAAAAGAGGCACCAATATCTTATTATAGTCAGTAGGAGGGATTAGATGTTATCAAATGAAGATCAAGCTCCCATTTCTATTCCATTCAGCACCATTATTTCAAGTACTGCGCATTTCATAACAAATTATCTTTCAGGAAATTCAGGAACTGAAATAAGAGTACTTAAAGCATATGTTTCACTGTGAGTGTATGAATTGTCCCATTTAGTTAGAGCTTATGTCCAGAGGCCACATTTACAGTAACATTAATACAGTTAAATATTCAAGTTATTGAAACACTTGTAACTGGCATAGTTGAGTTTGTATAGATTCTAACTCTAGAAGGGTTCATTGTGATCATCTAATTTGACCTATTCAATAGCTTAGGCCATTGAACTTCCTCAAAATATTTCCGAAAGTATGTCTTTTAGAGAAACAGCCCATCTTGATTTTAAAATTATCAGTGATGGGGAATTCACTATCACTCTTGTTAAATTGTTCCAATATTTAATTACTCTATTAAAATTTATGATTAATTTCCCATCTGTATTTGACTAGCTTCAACTTACAGCTATTGGATAGTCTCAGAGAGGTAGCCGTGTTAGTTTATCTTCACAAAACAAAAAAGCAGTTCTGTAGCACCTTAAAGACTATTAGGAGATGAGCTTTCATGGGACAGACCCACTTTTTCAGATCTGAAGAACAGTGATCACTCAGTATTTTCCTTTGATTTTATTTTCTTCCAAATCAGATGTTACAAAGCATAGGGCGAAGAAAGGTTTCCTGTAGGCATCCCACTGGAAACAGACCAACTTAGTGACAATTCCTCATTTGCAGCTATGCTTTGAGATCTATCAGGTAGCTAGTTTTTAATCTATTTAACATGCTGTGTTAATTTTATGTCTTTCTATTCTAAAATCAAAATGTCCTGTACCACCAAATGCCTATGGAAGTTTAGATACGTACTTCAGCACTACTACCTTTATTCATCAAACTTGTAAGCTCATCAGAAAAAGATATCAAATTAGTGTGATAGGATGTATTTTCAAAAACCCCTGTTGGTTTGCATTAATTATTTTACCCTCTATCAGTACACTATTAATATAGTCTTTTATCACCCCCTCCATTATCTTACTTGGGATTGCCATCTAGCTTAACAGGCCTATAATTACCCTGGCTCCTTCCAGTCTTCTGGAACTTCCTCAGTGCTCTGAGAATTATTGAAATATCAATATTAATGATTCAGTGAACTTCTCAACCAGCCAATGGGAGCTGGGAGATTGGGGTGGGGGCAGTGAGCAAAGTCTCTCTCCCTGCCCTCTGGTGCACAGTGCAGAGAGGCACATGGAGCAGCCAGCCACTTGGAGAGGTGTGGGGCTGCTCCCTGTCTGAGAGTCCCAGCAGGGCAGTCCACAGGCTAGATTTAAAGGCTTGATGGGCCTAACTAACTAACTGAATAAAAGCTCCTAACCTTATTTTAACTGCCGATACATTTTGCAACTGAACCCCAAAGGCCAATTCTAAGCCTCTAAAACAAATGTGTCATCTTCTGATAAAACACTGCACCACAATTCTTAGGTGTGGAGCTCAACTACCCTTCCACTGTTGAATTTTCTTGCAGCTTCTAGAAATAACCCCCCCATTCATTTCTTTACTATTGGCAACTGTCCAGACACGAGCACCCTTCCCAGATGCCATATTGTCCTGCCACCCAAGATCTGGGTCATCCTGGCCCTGCAAATTCAAGATATCTTTATTCAAGGGATCATATTTTCCTCTGGAAAGAGAGAACAGAATGTAGTCGTGTAAGCATGGGAATAAAAAGACTATGAATACGTTATGCTGAAATATATTTGGAATTTTTTTTAAATTGATCATTGGCGTTTTAGTTTATAACAGCCATATTACTGGAAAATGACATTTTTGACACTAACAGCATGAGAGTTGATTGTGAGAGATTGTAAAGCAATTTCAATCCTGCCATCAACTTAAGGCTCAGAAGTGCTAATAATAATTAAAAACTTTTCCCTCCAAATACATTTCACACTTTGTACGTGCTGAGAAATAACTCTCACCATGGGAACTTTCAGATTGCTTGTGCTGAGCAAAAACAGGTACAGTTTTCTTTTGTCAGAACAGAACAAAGACATAAAGAGGAAGAGGGTTTCATTTACTCCTAGGACACTGCAGTCTATCTACTGAGTGCCAGTGAACTAATGAGCCTCTCAGACCTTATGTTGTTCTGGCATGAACCAAGGCTTGATTTTGCTTAAGCCTTAGGAAACTAGCAAATTCCCAGGTTGATGTCATCTGCAAAGTGGCTCCCCCCTACTCTTCCACTGTTGGTAAAGACTAGTGGAGAGCTGGGGTCAGGTCAGAAATCTAGGAAGGTCCTTGGTAAGGTTAGGGTAGTACATAGCGTGTACCTTGGTTGCAATGGGGAAGAAGTTAGGAGTTTACTTGAACATTTCAGTGAGAAAAAATGGATATATCCATTGTCTTTTTTGAAGGATTAGTAGGCAAATAACATTGTTTATTAGTTAAGTCTTTTGGCAAGGGACTTCTTGCAAGCAAAAGATCCCTATTACATCTGTCAGAGGCAAGGAACCTGCCGATTTCACTTCCAACTGCAGCCAAACAAAGGCTTCCAGAAAGGATCATTGTTGGCTGAATTCCACATTAAAAAATCCTGCTGTTGGTACTAATGTATCCAAAACTGCGCAATTATTGAGATTACTTGAAAAAAACCCAAACAATTTTAAAATACAAAAAATTATATTTTATTTGAAGAATAAATCAACATACATGAAGGTTTTCACTTCTATTTTTATTTTTTCAACCATTGTGGAGACTATAGAGGCTGATCAGAAGTTCATGCACCGACTTAATGGATTTGTGGCTCATGAATGGCACTTGACTATTCAGTGAAATCAGTCTTTGAAAAAGAATGGCACTGTTCAGTGTAGTTCCATAGTGAATTCCATTATGGACTGGAAAAGCCTGGCTTTTGAAATCTGTTTGAGACTTTTAGCTGTAGGATGGTAGAAACTTGGCATTTTCAGGAGATAATATATTCAATCTGCAGAAGGAAATAAATTGTAACTTAAAGCAAGAGCATAACCTGCCAGCAAGGTAAATATTATAGTCTTGGTGAGGGAGACAGGTCTTCCTCTGACGGCAAATGGCAAGTAATCTGATCCTAAGAAACATATAGGAAAGAAAAGGTGGTATTTTACCATCTATCTAAATTCCTCACACAGTTTCTGAGTGTATAGAACCTTTTCACAATTTACAAAGAGGGGCAGCAGAAGATTCCTTCTTAAAAATGAAAGGAGGAAAATATTATAATTTAACAAATCTAGAAAGCTGAAGAAATTCCAGAAGACTGAACAAAGGTGGATATGCTGATATTTAAAAAGATTAAATGTAAAGACACGTGTTACAAATGGTCAATTGACTTGACATGGATCCCAGGCAAATTCATGGTAAGTCTGATACGGGATGCAGTCAAAGAATTAAAAGATGGTGGCATAATTAATGTTAATGTGGTTTTATGGAAAATAAATCTTGTCAAATAAACGATCTTTCTGATAAGTTTACAAACTTGGTTGACAAAAGTAACTATGCTACATGGCATTTAAATTAATACTACACATAAGTTTGATTAAAAGTTAGCATTATTACAAAATCAATGTAGAATATATTAGAATGGTTAAAAATTGGATGATTGATATAAATATAATTGTAAAGGACTATCACATCATCCACTGGGGATGTATCTAGTGGGATCCCACAAGCATCTGTGCTCTGACCAATGCTATTCAGCATAATTATCAATGATCTGGAAGAAAGTATACATCATAGTTTTATATGATTTTATAGTTCCTTTTTTACAGCCAGGAAAATTTTAGTTATTATTTTACTAATTGTTAAAGTTCAGTCAGTAATCATTAATATTTCCAGTCTAAGCTAATGTTAATTCAGTGATCAGTAGTTATGTAAATTATTTATTTCCTGCAGTGCTGGGAATGAGAGAGATTTTCCTGGATGCTGAGCCCAGGTCTATAGTAGAAGTAAAACTGAGTTTATATACGCAAATCCACCTATGAGAAGTTTTGCTGCCATCCACAGTCCCATCGACTTCCCTGACTCCTTGTGACTGCTAAGAATACTGGGGGTCAAAAGCGGTGCCATGACAGTTCAATTTAGTGTGTCCCCACTAGGCACGCTCAATCAAACCCTGGAAGATTGACCACAAGCGCATCAATCTTCCTGTAAGTGCAGACATACCATTAAAGAAAAAGTTTTAAAATTTCAGTCAACTAATCTTGGAGATCATCTTCTTTGGAGGATTCCTCTTCTTCAAATTTCAGTTTGTTTTTGGCTGTAATTCCCAGAATTGCCTCAATATCTTGAACTGCTATCTGTAAAAGAGTGAAAGAATGCAAGTTATTTAATGGATGTTACACTGAAATTAAGTCCCCCACATTTTTTCATTTGTAGACCTAGAGGGCTTACAGATGAGCCGAATAATATCTGCTGAAGTTATTTTATAATAAGTAGATGGTTACACTATAAACTAGTTGCTATACACTTTCTTATGGCCTGTTCCAGCAAAAACTTGTATTGGCCATAAAGCGGGATTCATTATTGTCCAGTGCTCTCTTTTCACTAGTTAAGTTGCTGCGTAAGAGTTCCCTGGGGAAAACTCCTAGAGTAGAAATCCCTGGTGCTAGGCATAGAGTTCTGCAGATGCCCCAAGTCCACAAATAAAGGTGAGCTTAGGTGTGGAGCAGGAACCTCCAAAGTGGAAAATGTGAGGGAAACAAAAATAAAACTTATTAGTCTGTTTCAATGTTTAAGGTGACATGTAAATTGACTGAGTGGTGAAGAATGAATGGGCTTTTTAAAATTTGATATTAATATTTTAAGTGGATTGTAGTAAAACAAGGAACTTCATTTTTAATTTAAGATTTGTATCTTGATAGTATCCCTTTAAAAGCAAAAGAGAAAATTGTGACAGGATTCCCTAAAGTTTCTCCCCAGAGTTCCCTCCTCTGCCTTGGAGGTTAGAAACTCAGAAGCTTTGGGGATTCGGTTTGCAAATGGTTCCAAGTTAAAGCATATTTGTTTTCAAAGAAAAAGTTTCAAACTCTTAAATTTAACTAACAGGTTCATTGGGAGACTTACGATACTGACCTCCACACTGTGAAATATGTACTGCTAAGAATGAAAAAGGAATGGTTTAGCACTTGTTTACAATACAGCATGAGGTATTTTCAGCCCTGGTACAGAAATTAACCAGGATCGTTAGTTAATTAACACCTCACCTTAAAATTGGTCTCGCCTTGCATATTAGGTGCTGATATTTCTTGATGGATGATGAAGAGATTGCGAGCAAAGGTCATGAGGACCCCCTGGAGATCATCTCCGATTGTTCTGTTAATGATATCCAAACAAATGAGTTTACCAATGATTCTCTTCACATGCTTAAAAACAATCGGCCTCTCATTTGAGCCTGTCTGGTGATGGAATTTAATGTGTATTTTCAATCTCACAAGGTGGCAATCTTCAGGGAGATCTGAAAGATGAGGCTCCATTTTAACTTGTCAACAGAAAGGGTTTGTGTAATAAATAATTTTTATTAATCAACTTAGTAAAGGAGAGCAGTGGGTTCAGCTATTCCAAGTATAAGGCTACCAATGAGTTAGGACAGTGGCACTAGCATATTTTCAATGTTTAATTAGTTTAAAAGAATTGTTGCTACCTCATGCATATAAACAAATACCCTGCATGCACACTTTTTTTTTTTTTTTTTTGCTATACACAGACATTTGACCTGCATCAGTGTTACTTAGATTATTGCATGGTACTTGTAAATATTAGTATTGATATCTGGGGGTTTAATCTCTTGATAGTACATTTAAAGTATCAGTATAGCATGTTTCATCCAGGGGGAATATGCCTTATTAAGCATGTCAGTTGCGATGCACATAAGCATATTGCAGTAAAATGCAAGATGAATTATAGGGCTAAGCTATTTAAAAAAATGTTACAATCTGAACCAAAATGTAACTTAGTTGCCAAATTACAATGGTTGTACAATATGTATTTTGCAGTGTTTGAGGGCTGAGCAATATAGAACAAATTGTTTGAGATTCTACAGGACATAACTAAGGGCAAACTCAAATGACAGTCAATGAATAACAGATTCTTCAGGCTGGCAAAAATGTTTGGGAATATCCTTGTTACTTATGGGATTAGGCTGTTTGAATTCAATAACAGTTCACCCATATACTCTACAGATAGAGAAGTTACTCACTGTAGTAACGGTGGTTCTTCGAGATGTGTCCCCGTGGGTGCTCCATAATAGGTGTCGGGCTCGCCCGGCACCGCAGATCGGAAATCTTCCAGCAGTTTCTCCTGGATCACGCATGTGCCGGCACGCGCCGGCACACGCCACTCCCCTGCGCACCCCCGGCCACGTGCGTGATCCGGTCCCCGCCAGTTCCTTGACCAACCGCCTCGAATGCTCCTGAAAAACACTAGACAGAGATCCGAAGCGGGGAGGATGGGTGGGTGGTGGAGCACCCACGGGGACACATCTCGAAGAACCACCGTTACTACAGTGAGTAACTTCTCTTTCTTCTTCGAGTGGTCCCCGTGGGTGCTCCACAATAGGTGACTACCCAGCAGTAACCCAAGTAAGGAGGTGGGTAATCAGTTTATGTGCAGCTTGCCCCCGAGAGGACTGCTGTCGACAGACGGGTATCCACTTCGAATACCCGGTGCAGGGCATAATGCTTGGCAAAGGTGTCGTAGGATGACCAGGTCACCGCCCTACAGATGTCTTTCAACGCGATGCCCTTGAAGAAGGCTGTTGACGCCGCCACCGCCCTGGTGGAGTGAGCCCTGGGTGGGGCCAGCAAAGGGGTCTTTTGAAGCTCGTAACACATTTTTATACAGGACACAATGCGCTTTGAAATTCTCTGTGAAGAGAGGCCTTCCCCTTTTGACCTGGGAGCGAGAGACACTAGGAGCCTGTCCGTTTTCCAGAAGGACTTAGTTCTGTCTTTACAGAAGGCCAATGCCCTCCTCACATCCAGGAGATGCAGGCGTGCCTCCTTGCTGGAGTTGTGAGGCTTTGGGTAAAACTATTGGTTCGTTAAGATGGAACTCTGAAGAAACTTTTGGAACAAAGGCTGGGTGCAGCCTTAAGGTTACCACCTCCTTTGAGAATACTGTGCAGGGCGGCGTTGTCATCACTGCTGCGAGCTCACTCACCCTGCGGGCTGACATAATTGCAAGGAGGAAGGTTGTTTTTATTGTAAGGAGACGTAGGGGAACTGTGGCTAATGGTTCAAAAGGTGGACCCATTAGCGTGCTGAGCACCAAGTCCAAATTCCATGATGGTGGAAGCAGTTTCTGAGGGGGGTACAGGTTTACCAGCCCCTTCAAGAACCTGGTAATAATAGGATGGGCGAATACCGTGGGCCCTTCCTCTGTATGCCGAAAGGCTGATATGGTGGCGAGGTGGACTTTTAGCGAGGATAAAGAAAGCCCGCCCCTCTTGAGGTCCAATAAGTATCCTAGTATTACCGGTATAGGAGCGTCAAGGGGAGCTAACTGCTTGGCGGAACACCAGGCTGTGAATCGAGTCCATTTCTGTTTGTAAGTCTTCCTGGTGGAGGTCCTTCAGCTACCTTCCAGGACTTGTACTTCCTCCGTACATGTGCTCTCTAAGGAGCTGAGCCATGGATTAACCATGCTTGTAGGCGCAGACCCTGAGCCTGCGTGAGTAAGTCCGGCGCCACCGGTAGAGGGAGCGGCGGGCGGTCCGACATGCGCCGAAGCAAGGGAAACCATTGCTGCCGATCCCATGTTGGGACTATGAGTATCATGCGAACTCTCTCCCTTCTGGCTTTCTGCATGACCTTGTGGATAAGCACTGTGGGGGGGAACACGTAAAGTAGGGGGCCCCTCCATAAAATCATGAATGCGTCCCCCAGGGACCCCCGCCCCACTCCTGCCCTGGAGCAGTACTGGGGACACTTCTTGTTGTACTGGGTGGCAAACAGATCGATCTGGGGAAACCCCCAAGTATGAAAAATGGGCCGTAGCAGATCGGAGCGGATCTGCCATTCATGCGTGAGTGCGAAGCGCCTGCTCAGCTGGTCTGCTTTCACGTTGTCAGCACCCGGCAAGTACGAGGCTTTTAACGTTATGTTGTTGGCGATGCACCAGTTCCACAATCGGACTGCTTCCGCACATAGGGCACGGGATCGGGCTCCTCCTTGTCGATTGATGTAAAACATAGTGGAGGTATTGTCGGTATTGATCCTGACTACTTTGCCATGTAGGTAATCTCGAAAATGTTTGCAGGCATTGAACACAGCTCTGACCTCCAGTATGTTTATGTGCAGTGCCTGTTCCGCAGGGGACCATAGCCCTTGCATCACCTTGTCGCCGATGCGCGCTCCCCATCCTATGTGGGAGGCGTCAGTAGTAAGAAAAATAGAAATTTGTGGTTGGTGAAAGGGCATCCCTACTAGCAGGTTCTTGGGGTTTTCCCACCACGCCAGGGATCTGCACACCTCTGTTGTGGGCGACACCACCCTGTGGACAGTGTGGGATGCCGGTTTGTAGACGCTCGCCAGCCAACACTGCAGGCTTTGCATGTGCAATCTGGCATTCTGTACCACAAACGTTGCTGCCGCCATGTGGCCCAGCAGCTGTAAGCACGTTAAGACCGGCACCGTGGGGCTGTATGTGATGACTTGCACCAGCGAACTGATGGCGTGGAAGCGGGCGTCGGGTAGGTACACCCTTGCTGTGATAGAGTTTATGCGTGCCCCTATGAACTCTATGTCTTGTGTGGGATCGGTCTTTGACTTCACGAGGTTGATGACTAGGCCCAGCGAAGAAAACGTGTCCGCTGTGACGCGTATCATGCATAGGACCTCTGTCTTTGAGGCCCCTTTCAGCAGGCAGTCGTCCAGGTATGGGAAAATAAACACCCCCTGTCTGTGCAGGTAGGCTGACACCACTGCCAGGGTTTTGGTAAAGACTCTGGGGGACAAGGAGAGGCCGAACGGAAGAACCTTGTACTGGAAGTGTTCCTTGCCGACCATGAAGCGGAGGAAGCGCCTGTGTGCCGGGTGGATCGTTATATGAAAATAAGCATCTTGTAAGTTGAGGGCTGCAAACCAATCTCCATCGTCCAGTGCCGTCAGCATGGAGGCGACTAATCATCCGAAAGCGTTGCTTGCGCAAGTAACGATTGAGGCCCCGAAGATCTAAGATGGGCCTCCAGCCTCCTGTTTTCTTCTCTGTTAGGAAGTAGCGTGAATAAAAACCTTTCCCCTGGAATTGTTCCAGCACTCTTTCTACCGCCCCTATGAACATAAGGTGGTCCACCTCCTGCTTGAGCCTTGCCTCGTGGGCAGCGTCCCGGAGGTGAGGCCTGGAGGGAGGCTTCGTCGGTGGGAGCGACTGGAAAGGGATCGCGTAACCCGTGGCTATGATCTCCAGCACCCATTTGTCTGTGGTGATCTTTTGCCATTGGGGGTAAAACGGTCTGAGTCGATGATGGAACATGAGATGAGAGTGGCATTGAGCGATGGTAGTGATAGTGCAGCCCTCGACATGCCCGTCAAACTTGTTGCCTTTGGGCCTATCCCGAGGGCGTACGGCTTTGTTGAGAACGTCGCCTGGGAGTTCTGTACTGTTGCTGCTGTTGATGGCGCCCTTGGTCGTAGTCCCATTGATACTGAGCAACCTGTGGTTGGTACGGGTAGCGTCTTTGCTGAGGATAATATTTTTTCTTCCTATATGGAGGAGTATAAATACCCAAGGTTCTAAGTGTAGCTCTCGAGTCCTTACTGGAGTGGAGGACCGAGTCGGTTGAGTCTGCAAACAGCTTTTGCGTGTCAAAGGGAAGGTCCACGATCTTCGCCTGTAGGTCCCTCGGGATACCCGATGTCTGGAGCCAGGATTCTCTATGCATGACCACTGCTGTAGCCGTTGAACGTGCCGCCGTCTCTGCCACATCCAGGGCAATCTGGACTCCCGTCCGCGATGCTGCGTAGCCCTCTTGCACAATTGCCTTTAACACCAGCTTCTTATCTTCCGGAAGTGAATCCATGAGAGAAGTAAGCCTGGAGTAATTATCAAAATTATGGTTCGCTAGGTGTGCCGCATAATTTGCCATTCTCAATAGCAGGGTAGAAGAGGAATATACCTTCCTGCCAAACAGCTCTAGCTTCTTGGCATCTTTATCTGATCCCCCCGATTTGTACTGAGAAGTCTTTGACCTCTGCTGGGACAATTCAACCACCAACGAGTTTGGTTGTGGGTGACTGAAGAGGAACTCCATGCCCTTTGCCAGGACAAAGTACTTCTTATCCTCTCTCTTGTTCGTAGGCAGAACGGAGGCTGGAGTCTGCCATATGGTAGTGGCTGACTCCATAATGGCTTCGTCCAGTGGAATAGCAATTTTGGATGAAGCCGGGGGTCTCAAATTTTTCAGGAGTTTGTGATGTTTCTCCTGCACTTCTGCTGTTTGAATGCCTTGCGTGAAAGCCACCCTTTTAAACAGCTCCTGAAACTGTTTAAGGTCATCCGGGGGAGAGACATCCCCAGGGGCCATGGCCTCATCTGGGGAGGATGAGGAGGAACCACTAGGGTAAACCTCCCTCGAACTCTCAGGCTCCTGCGGCCGATGATACACTTGCTCGCTGGAGGATTGTAAAGGAAAGTCTCGGGGTTCTAAAATTAACTCCCCTTGAGATAACTGTTTCCATCCCGGGTCAGGAGTGTCCACGGGGGTATTGAACGGCCGGGGGGGACCTGCCCCTGGGCGTCGGCCTGGGGTGTCTGTGTCCAGCATGATAAGAACGACCATGGCAGCACGGGCAAGGGTCCGGGGATGAAGACCTAGACCACTCTTGGGGTGTGTACCCCCAATGTCTGGGAGAGCGAGACCTCCGCAACAACACAGATAGAGGTGAAACTGGTTTGTGATAGTACTCCAGGGGATCCAGTCCCAGAAAAGGTGAAGGTGGCCCAAGCCATGGTGACATTGGTTGGAGGAACGGAGAAGGAGGTTCTGGATAGGCTGGTGGAGATCCAGGCCTTCTGGGCGGCGTGTGTAGCACAGGGGGAGGGCTTGTTGCTAGTAGCAGCGCAGCCCTGTCCGGAGAAGGGCTGCAGTGCCGGGCTTTTGATTTTGCCTTGCCCCTCCCCTGCAGGGCTGGCACCGCCCCCTCCCGCGCCGGGGATCTCGGCCCTGCTGTCAGCGCTGCGCTTGGCATGCTCAGCTGCGGTGCCGCGCAGGTAACTTCCTCCGGTGCCTGCAGTCTCCGTGCCTGGCGGCCCTGCACCGCGGGGGCCGGTGCCGCCTGTGGCGGTGCCACCGGTTCCGGCGCTTGCCTCGCTGACGCTCTAGGCGCTGCGCGTGCCGGCTGTTGTGTAACTGGAAGCTCAGCCTCTGCCATGTGCGCTGCCGCGCTGCCACTTGCCTGAGTATGCGGCTGGGGGCAGTGTGCTCCGCCCGTCCCGCTCGCTGAAACCGCCGGCAAGGATCGAGCTGGGGAGAGTTTCCTCCGTTTCTGCACCGAGGGAGTCAGAGAAGCTGCCTTCTTCTTATGTAACCCAGAGGGCCCTTCTGGGTGAGGCTTCTCTGGCAAGTCTGGCTGGAGGGCCTTGTCAAATGAGCATTTTAAGACGCATTTCTCTGTCTTTCCTGGCCCTGGCTGTGAGCTTAGCACAGTGAGAACACTTCTGGGTAACGTGATTCCCCCAGGCAGCGGATGCATTCACTATGCCCATCGGAGGCCGGCATAGCTTCACAGCAGGACTCTCACTTTTTAAAACCTGAAGAGGCCATTGTGGTGAGTTCTTTACTGTTAATAGGGTACTTAGCACTTAATCCGTGCCTGTTTACCCGAATCACGGTCATCGGCCTGCGGGGCAGCTGGCGGCCTACTGGCCTTCACATCCACTCTTCTTCTCTGCTCCTCTCTCTCTTTTTATTATATATATATATATATATATTTTTGATATTCTCTTTGTCCTCTTTTTTTTTTTACCGGAAAAAACCAACAATTTACACGTAGAAACACTATCTAATCTGACTCTGGCCGTAGCCTGAGCGGATTCCGTCTGCAGCCGATGGCGGTTGAGAAGGAACTGGCGGGGACTGGATCGCGCACGTGGCCGGGGGCGCGCAGGGGAGCGGCGCACACCGGTGCATGCATGATCCAGGAGAAACTGCTGGAAGATTTCCGATCTGCGGTGCTGGGCGAGCCCGACACCTATTGTGGCGCACCCACGGGGACCACTCGAAGAAGAATAATACTGAGAATAATACAAATGATCCATGTGGCCACTGCTATGGTTCTAGGCAGTATATAGCACACATTCGTCTACACAACTAGCTAGCTCTGTGGGTCAATGTGAAGAGAAATGCAGCCATTGCCACCCTCCACTCCCTTTGGCTATTTGGCTCTAGCCTCATGAAGTTCAATGTTCGGGTGCATCCCCCTCAGCCTCTTCCCTGCTTGCACACCTAAGAATCTAATGATAGTGGTTAGCTTCATTTCATAAGATCAGTGACGTGTAAGGTGGTGAGAGTTATATTTTAGGAATTGATTGCGATTCTCAGAGGGGCAGAGAAAAGGTGTAAGGTGCAGTAGGGTAGAAACAACACAAATTTAGGGGTTACATTTTCAAAAGTGCCGAAGTTCCATTTTTAAAAGCATGTTCCGTTTTTAAAAGCACTGCAATCACGGCTTGTCAAGTCTCTTTTAAAAATGCACCCTCTATCTCTTACACTTTCCCTTCTGTTGAGTTTCTTGCTAATTTTATTTCCTTAGAACCATTATTGGAAGTCATCACATCATAACTAAAGACAATCACTGAATTGCCAGATGGTCTTCCAGTAAATCAACAGTTTTATTAAAATCCAGTTCAATAATACATTGTATTTTCATCTTCTTCAGCTCAAATAAATGTTCACTTGTTTATCTTGCTATTAAACTTATACTGTGCACTTACATCATTCCCAGTCTGTACCGCTTGCGATCTTCATACAGTATAAAAATTGTTCCTTTTTTTTCCTATTACATTGAAAAAAGATAACTGTTGCTTAAAACTGTGTACATACATATTGATACTTACAATAACGGATGCTGAAACGTGTTGTGCAATGATGTAAGTAAAAATCATGTAATCAAAAATACAGTTTTAAAGTATATGCAATGGATTATGACTTTGTGTAATCTAAGTAATTTGTACTGCAGAATACAATAAAATAATTCTGTATAAATTTATCCACATTTTAGAGTCTATTCAGAAACAGATATTTTGTGCCTTTTATAATGGCGGGTAGTCATGGATCTTTTAAAAAATGGTTTCTGTATACACTTTGTTAATTCAGCGAGATAATGAAGGATCATGACCAGGGATCAGCAACTAAAATAGCAAGAAGAGCCATTTTTTCAAATTTGGTAAAAAACTCAATAATTCAAGAGCTGCAATGTATATGAATACGAGATGGTCCTTAATAAATAATGTTAAACTGTACTTTTGTAACCCCTATTTTAAGAACAGCACACACACAATGATTTGTAATGCAATACATGTTTACTGCAGGATGTTTACAAATATTTTACATATTTTGTTTCCTCACACTTTATGTGTGTGCTTGTACCACTGTCTTCCTGACATTCACTCCTGAACCTTCTCTCCCTAGAGGAAGCTAAGAGGAGTTATCCAGTGTTTCCAGCTCACGTGTCGTTTGATACTGAGATATGAGTGATTCATTTTTGGGCTTTAGACATTCACCATTTATTGAAAATAATCAGGATTTTTTTAAACATTTTAAAATATTATAGCTTTGGGAGCCAAAAAGAAGTCTTTAAAGAACCGCATGTGGCTATGGAGCCACAGGTTGCAGACCCTTGACCATCAGTATTCTATTCTGTTCAAAGAAACTGAATTTTATTTTTATTCTTCATTATATGTTCTAATTCATTATGGGCTAGATCCTTGTTTCTGTGGAGTTTGTGGCAAAATGCACAAGGCTTGATTTTCAGAGGCACTAAGCACTCACTATCATATCTGGAAGTGTGAGAAATTTCTCCAGATATGAAAAGTGAACAGGGGAGCATGAAGTCTTTGCTGAGCGACCATGTAGAACACTTCTGCCCTAGCAGCCAGATACTCTCTCTGTTTCCTATTCCCTCTCTACCAAGCTACCCTCTTTTTCCACATTCCTCTCGTACTTTTTCATTGCTCTTTTCTTGCATCATTCACAATCCTTTACCTCTTCTTTTTCCAGTGAAGTTTGTTCCTCTGCATCCAGCCTTCTTTACTCTGTTACCACCTGAGGTCTCTCATTCTCCTGTTCTCATTTTTCACCGAATCACCTTCACTTTTAAGCCCACTCATACAGATCCTCAGCATAGTAGCCCAGTAAGGAGTCAACTAAATATACTTAATCTAAAGGAAAATAACAGGAAATCTGTTGCTAAACCAGACTAATTTATATGGAGCCTGCTAAAGAACCCTTTTTAATTTAGCTTTCATACATTAGCCTCAGTGTATCTGTTAAAAAGAGTTGTGTGTTAAGAGGGTCTGCTTTATGGCACAAACAAGCTATGACAATTTTATCATGCATTTTATCTGATATAGCAGAACTCATACAGGTGGCATTATGCTGTATGATTTCAGAATGTTATAGTTTCCAAACAGAAGTTGGGCAGAGTGACTACAATTACACTTTTCTATACATTTTTCTCTTTTCATACCTGGACATCAAATCCAATGCCATGAGCCTTACATATCTGGAGGAGAACACTATAGTAAATTACTGAAAGGTTGGAGTGCCTCAGCTGACTGCTCATTACTGCATAACGGGTGCTTACTGTAGAAGGCTGGAAAAAACAACACATGATTCTTCATTTCATATGACACACTTACAATTTGCTATTTAAACATAAATGACTTTCGCTGTCCATTACGCTGGTGTAAATCCTATTCATGGTATTGTTCCCATTCATATCAGTATCAGTTGAATATGTAACTCAGAACCAGTGTAGCTGCTCAACAGCTACTGATATGAATGGAAATTCCAGTGCAACAGTCAATGGAGTTTCTTGAGCTACAAACAGAGGATTGTGTATAGATTCCCCAGAGCCAAATTCACAGCTGGCTTTACTCCAGGTCTGCACATGCAGCCACTGCATTTGCATGCACAAAGGGCTCTCTATGTAAATCTCATAACTTGATGCCTCAACCCAATCTGCATTTAATAATAGTTTGTGTTTGAAAATGTAGAGACCATTTTGAAGTGTGACCTCAACTATTTATATTGTAGCATCTAAAAAGATGATATAGTTTTTGTTATCACAGGATACTACAAATCTGAAAAGCTTAAGCCAGTGAGCCAGAGCAGTCCCAGCTAGAGATTCTTCTTCCCTGTCAATGAGTCGAGGTCTGAAAGAGAGTTCTGCATTTTGAGGAATCTGGACACATCATAAAATAGCAAAATGGAGACAATAAATGCCTACATTTTGAGCACCATATGAGTGAAAGAAGTTTTGATATTACAAACAAACAAACAAACAAAAAAGCCAGTTCCTTTTTGTTATTTCATTTTGATTTACAGATTCTTCAGAGCAAAAAGTTAAGGGTTTTGCAATCAAAACTATGTTTACTTTTTGAGCGAAAGCATCCCAAAACAGTGTATGACCAACTTCTCTTAAATCCAATAGCATGCTTCTTCAGCAATAATCATCAAAGTAGTAACAAAACAGTCAACATGTGGCTCACGTAGGGCACCTCAACCACCATTCTTCAATATCATATCTGCTACATCATGATTTCTCACATAAAAAAGCAGAAGCCAGAGCTGTCAATGTGTAGGAGGTATAAATATTCTCAGAACCCTTGTGATTGCTAAGCACATGATTGCAGGGTAATTCCCATCTTACAGCAGTCAAGGGGCAAATTCTACCCTGAGATGGGCACATATATCTACTGAAAATAGATGTGGATGAGCTCTGTGGGTTCAGTTTGCAGTGGATAGCAATGCATTACTTGCATAGGTTTTCTTGGAGTTTGGGGTTTTAGAAACTGAATTTTAGAAATGCTGCAAGCCACACCTTGTTTAGCTACACAAATGATCAAAAGCTCTTTAAGATTTGTGTTGCTTTACAGACTTATTCCCATTCAAACTATGGTCATTCTACATCACTCTCACCAGAGCAATACAAAGGGGAGGTAGTGTAAGTGAAAATCAGGTCTTCAGGGTATGATCCTGCAAGACACTCAGCTCACCGGGATAAATTCTCACTGAGTGCAAATCAACATTGCTCTATTAAAGTCAATGGAGTGGAACCAATTTACACCACTGAAGTCAATGGAGGTTGAGGGATCTAGTCTGTAAAGCAATTTGAGCCTTTAAGGCACCAGGATTGTGAAAACGTTACTCAGGCTCAACGAATTTTCATAGTAAAACCCCACACCTAACTTAATTTTAGATGGTTTTGTGACTCCATATGAACCTTTTGCACAGCATTACATCAAAGTGAATGATGCCTGAGTAAAATCACATCCAAAAGACAGAATTTGCTCCACGACATCTTGTTCAAGTTGGACGAGGCATGCTTTAATTCTGACATCATTTGTATGCTGTGCTTGCTCAGAAATCTATACACTACATGACTGCACTGGTCAAGTAGCTCTAGAGCAAAATAGAGTGTTCTGAACTGGGGAAAGTATATTACTCTTGGCCTTCTCAATTATGTCTCAAGGGAGTGGGGTATCATTCCCATTCAGAAAATTGAAAACCGGAATTGTGGTTAAAAGGGGAAGTGGGATCAAAGAACCAGAAGACTCCAGAATGCATACATTTTAGGGAAAAATTACACATATGGCATTGTAACTAACTTCTTCAATACTGGTCAACCATCAAGGCAGATACAGTTTTAGGCCTAATAAACTTGATAGCATCACTTTAAATATGTAGAAAGGGGAGAACTGTAATGGCAATAAGAGCACAACTGCTCAATAAATCACACCAGTTAGGGATAACTGAAGTACTGTGACCAACACCCTTAATCAATCACTTACTCATATAAATAATCTCTTAGATTTAATTGACATTTTATGAGCATGAGGGGATATTCTTTGGGTATAAATTGGTAGAATCTAAATTATTTAGCAAATGTGGAACGTATTATTTTTTAAAAATCATTTATATTTTACCCATTCATATTACCACAACCTAAAATTCAGTGAATACACATTTCTCAGGCTCAAACACTATACTGATTTGTTTTTCATTGTAGGATTTATCTGAAAGACAGAATCTGACCCAAATCTCTCTGAAATCAATGACAATCTTTCCAGTGAGTGTAATGGGAAATGGACCAGAGGCTTAATTTACTTTCCAAGGTTACTGTGCCACTATGAAGTTTTGTCTTGACAAGGATTTGAAGGGCACTGTCAGAATACATCCCATGTTGTAAGCTGTATATTTGATAAGCCAAGTGTAGACGAGGCAGCATTTACATCAGCATGTGCTAGCAGGCTCAGCTGAAGCATGGAGACAGCCCTAACAACACACCTTTAAAACTGAAAGAGAAACCTGTAGCTTGAAGGAAGGGTGGAAAATAACTTCACCATCCCATCCATACCGGCATTTAACTCACTCACAAGTTTTGTACCTTAGGCTATGTCTACATGGGCAGCTTCTCGTCGACAGATGTCACTGTCGGCAGAGGTACCTCAGCAAAACATCTGTCGACAGTGAGCATCCACACAAACAAGAGGCTGATCACTCTGACAACAAGGTCTACGTGGCACCCAGATCTGTCAATAGAGTGAGCGTCTTAACCGTGGAAGAGCAGCGTGCGCGGAGGGCAAGCCCTTCCATGACCGCTGGCTCCATGCGCCTGTAAAGGCGCCCCCTACTGGCCATGGTCCCTGCACATGGCAAGTCTTGCAGAGCCCTGCTGGCACAGCCAAGCCCCTATAGAGACCACAGCCTCAGTCTGCAGAGCTCATTGGTGACACCCCGGCAGCATGCCAGGGCAACTCCCAAGTTGTCCCTGGACTGACAGGCAGCTGCCACTCACAGAATCACAGGGCTGGAAGGGACCTCTGGAGGTCATCTAGTCCAGGATCAACCCCAACTAAGTCATCCCAGCCAGGACCTTGTCCAGCCGGGACTTAAAAACCTCAGGGGATGGAGAATCCACCACCTCTCTAGGCAACGCATTCCAATGCTTCACCACCCGCCTGGTGAAGTAGTTTTTCCTAATATCTAACCTACACTTCTCCCTCTTCAACTTCAGACCATTACTCCTTGTGCTCCAGACCCTTAATCATTTTTGTTGCCCTTTGCTGAACCTGCTCCAGCAAATCCACATCCTTTTTATACTGGGGGGGCCCAAAACTGGACACAATATTCCCGATGTGGCCGCACCAGTGCCGAATAAAGAGGAAAGAAAGGTTACTCACTGTAGTAATGGTGGTTCTTCGAGATGTGTCCCCGTGGGTGCTCCACATTAGGTGTCGGGCTCGCCCGGTGCCGCAGATCAGATCTTCCAAGCAGTTTCTGCCGGACCGCGCATACGCCGGTGCGCGCCGCTCCCTTGCGTGCTCCTGGCCACGCGCGCGATCCGGTCCCCGCCAGTTCCTTGACCAACCGCCTCGGATGCTCCTGCAAAACACTAAACAGAGATCCGAAGCGGGGAGGATGGGCGGGTAGTGGAGCACCCACGGGGACACATCTCGAAGAACCACCGTTACTACGGTGAGTAACCTTTCTTTCTTCTTCGAGTGTCTCCGTGGGTGCTCCACATTAGGTGACTACCCAGCAGTAACCCAAGATAGGAGGTGGGTAATCGGATTATGTGCAGCTTGTCCCCGAGAGGACCGCTGTCGAGAGATGGGTATCCTCTTGGAATACCCTGTGAAGGGCATAATGTTTGGCGAAGGTGTCATAGGATGACCAGGTCGTCGCTCTGCAAATGTCTTTTAGCGCAACGCCCTTGAAAAAGGCTGTTGATGCCGCCACCGCCCTAGTGGAGTGAGCCCTGGGCGTGGCCAGTAAAGGAGTCTCTTTGAGTTCATAGCACATTTTTATGCAGGATACGATGTGCTTCGAGATTCTCTGTGAAGAGAGACCTTCTCCTTTTGATTTGGGAGCGAGAGAGATTAGGAGTCTATCCGTTTTCCGGAAGAACTTGGTCCTATCTATATAGAAGGCTAGCGCCCTCCTCACGTCCAGGAGGTGTAGGCGCGCCTCTTTGTTAGAGTTATGAGGCTTTGGATAAAACGAGGGTAAAACAATAGGTTCGTTAATGTGAAACTCAGAAGAAACTTTAGGAACAAAGGCTGGATGCAACCGTATGGTTACCGCCTCCTTAGAAAAAACAGTGCAGGGTGGCGTTGCCATAACTGCCACAAGCTCACTCACCTGCGAGCTGACGTGATTGCGAGAAGAAAGGTCATCTTTATCGTAAGGAGGCGGAGGGAAACCGTGGCCAAAGGCTCGAACAGTGCTCCCGTTAGCGCATTAAGCACCAGGTCCAAGTTCCACGAAGTTGGAAGTGGTTTCCGAGGGGGGTATAGGTTTACCAACCCTTTGAGGAACCTGGTAACGATGGGATGGGCGAACACCGTGTGCCCTTCCTCTTCGTGTCTGAACGCCGAAATGGCGGCAAGGTGGACCTTTAACGAGGATAGAGAGAGTCCTCCTCTCTTGAGGTCCAGTAAATACTCTAATATTACAGGTATAGGCACTGAAAGGGGGGCTAGCTGTTTGGTAGAACACCATGCCGTGAAGCGAGTCCATTTCTGCTTGTAGGTCTTCCTGGTGGAAGTCCTCCTGCTACTTTCTAGGACTTGTTGCACTTCCTCCGTACATGTGCTCTCTAGGGAGCTGAGCCATGGATTAACCATGCTTGTAGTCGCAGGCCTTGGGGGTGCAGATGCACTATGGACCCCTGGGCTTGCGTGAGCAGATCCAGCACCACCGGAAGGGGCATCGGTGGCCAGTCCGACATGCGCAGGAGTAGGGGGAACCATTGCTGTCGATCCCACGTTGGGACTATCAGGATCATTCGGGCTCCTTCCCTCCTGGCTTTCTGCAAGACTTTGTGGATGAGCACTGTGGGAGGGAAAGCGTAAAGCAGGGGGCCCCTCCAGGAGATCGCAAATGCGTCCCCCAGGGACCCCCGTCCCAGTCCTGCCCTGGAGCAGAATCATGGGCACTTCTTGTTGTGTTGAGCGGCAAACAGGTCTATCTGGGGAAAACCCCATGCGTGAAAAATCGGTCGTAGCAGATTGGGACGGATCTGCCACTCGTGCGTGAGTGCAAAACGCCTGCTCAGCTGGTCTGCCTTCACATTGTGAGCGCCTGGTAAGTACGAGGCTTTCAAGGTTATATTGTTGGCGATGCACCAGTTCCACAACCGGACTGCTTCTGTACATAAGGCACGGGACCGAGCTCCTCCTTGCCGATTTATATAAAACATGGTGGAGGTATTGTCTGTACTGATCCCGACTACTTTGCCTTGTATATGGTCTCGAAAGTGTCTGCAGGCATTGAACACTGCTCTGAGCTCCAGTATATTTATGTGCAGTGACTGCTCCGTGGAGGACCACAGTCCTTGCGTCACCTCTTCGCCCATGTGTGCTCCCCACCCTATGAGGGAGGCATCTGTAGTAAGAAAAACCGATATTTGTGGTTGGTGGAAGGGTACCCCTGTTAGCAAGTTCTTGGGGTTTACCCACCATTGCAGGGATTTGCGCACCTCTGTTGTGGGCGACACCACCCTGTGAACGGTATGTGCTGCCGGTTTGTATACGCTCGCCAGCCAGTGCTGCATGCTGCGCATGTGTAACCTGGCGTTCTGTACTACGAATGTCGCCGCTGCCATGTGGCCCAGCAGCTGTAAGCACGTCAGGACCGGCACCGTAGGGCTGAAGGTGATGACTTGCACGAGGGAGCCGATGGCCCGAAAGCGTGTCTCTGGTAGATACACTCTCGCTGTAATAGAATTTATGCGTGCCCCTATGAACTCTATGTCCTGTGTGGGGTTTATCTTTGATTTTGCCAGATTGATAACCAGGCCGAGCGAAGAAAACGTGCCTGCTGTGACACGTATCATGCGTAGTACCTCCTCCTTCGAGGCCCCTTTGAGTAGGCAGTCGTCCAGATACTGGAATATAAATACCCCGTCTGTGCAGGTAGGCTGACACCACTGCCAAGGTCTTGGTGAAGACTCTGGGGGCCGAGGAGAGGCCAAACGGTAGGACCTTGTATTGAAAATGTTCTTTGCCTACCATGAACCAGAGGAATCGTCGGTGAGCCAGATGGATAGTTGTGTGAAAATACGTGTCTTGTAAATCGAGGGCTGCGAACCAATCTCCATCGTCTAGTGCCGTAAGGATGGAGGCGATTGTGATCATCCGAAAGCGTTGCTTGCGCAGGTACCGGTTGAAGCCTCGAAGATCTAAGATGGGCCTCCAGCCTCCTGTCTTTTTCTCCGTGAGGAACTACCTCGAGTAGAACCCTTTCCCTTGCAGTTGCTCCGGCACTCTTTCCACTGCCCCTATGAGCATGAGATGGTCTACCTCCTGCTTGAGCCTCACTACGTGGGAGGCCTCCTGGAGGTGGGGCCTGGGTGGAGGTCGTGGCGGTGGGAGCGACTGGAAGGGGATGGCATACCCCGTGGCTATGATCTCCAGCACCCATTTGTCTGTGGTGATCCTTTGCCACTGGTCGTAGAATGGTCAGAGGCGATGGTGGAACAACCGCTTCGGATGACCTTGTGCGATGGTAGCGATGGCGCAGCCCTGGATCTGTGTGTCAAACTTGTGGCCTTTGGCCCTGCCCCAAGGACACACGGCTCTGTTGGGAACGTCGCCTGGGAGTTCTGTACTGCTGGTGCTGTTGATGTCGCCCTTGCTCGTAACCCCTGTGGTACTGGGGACGCTGTTGCTGGTACTGGTACCGTCTTTGTTGAGGGTAGTACTTTTTCTTTCTGTATGGAGGGGTGTAAATCCCCAGGGTCCTAAGTGTGGCTCTTGAATCTTTACTGGAATGAAGGACCGAGTCAGTTGATTCAGCAAACAGCTTCTGCGAGTCGAAGGGAAGATCGACGATCTTTGCCTGCAGATCCCTCGGTATACCCGAAGTCTGGAGCCAGGACTCCCTTCGCATCACCACTGCCGTAGCTGTGGAGCATGCTGCTGTGTCCGCAACATCCAGGGCGATCTGCACTCCCGTCCTCGAGGCTGCGTAGCCTTCTTGCACGATGGCCTTGAGCACCGGTTTCTTGTTCTCTGGAAGCGAGTCCATGAGGGAGGTTAACCTAGTGTAGTTGTCGAAATTGTGGTTCACTAGATGCGCTGCGTACTTTGCCATTCGCAACAGTAGAGTGGAGGAGGAGTAGACCTTTCTGCCAAACAGCTCTAGCTTCTTGGCATCTTTGTCTGTTCCCCCTGTCTTGAATTGAGATGTCTTTGATCTTTGTTGCGACGACTCTACCACCAAGGAATTTGGTTGTGGGTGGCTGAACAGGAACTCCATGCCCTTCGCCGGCACGAAGTATTTCTTATCCGCTCTCTTGTGGACAGGCGGAATAGTCGCAGGGGTCTGCCATATCATAGTGGCGGACTCCAAGATTGCTTCGTCAAGCAGTATTGCTATTTTGGAGGAGGCCGGAGGTCTCAGATTTTTTAGGAGCTTATGGTGTTTCTCTTGCACCTCTGCTGTCTGGATGCCTTGCGTGAAGGCCACCCTTTTAAACAGCTCTTGAAACTGTTTGAGATCGTCCGGAGGATGGACGTCCCCCGGGGCCGTAGCCTCGTCCGGGGAGGAGAGTGAGGAACCACTAGGATACGCCTCTCTGGACCCTTCCGGTTCCTGTTGGTGATGGTACATCCGCTCGCTGGAAGCTTGCAAGGGAAAATCTCGGGGTTCCATAACCAGTTCCCCCTGAGATACTTGAGTCTCTGTCCCCGTTCGCGATTGCCCTCGGGGATACGGGACCATCTATGGGGATCCTTCCCTGGTAGACTGCCGGTGGTGTCTATGCCCCGCGTGATAGGGACGACCATGGCAGCATGGGCACTGTTCTTGGGAAGGTGACCTGGACCACTCCCTTGGTGCATACCCTCTGCGTCTGGGGGAGTGAGATCGTCAAGAGACCTGGGACACTGGAGAGAGCGATTTGTGATAGTACTCCAGTGGCTCAAACCCCAAGAAAGGTGAAGGTGGTCCCAGCCAGGGCGAGGCTGGTTGTAAAAATGGAGACGGGGGCTCCGGGTAGGCTAGGGGGGACCCCTGCCTTCTAGTTGGAGTCTGCAGTATGAGCAGAGGGCTGAGAGAAAGCAACTGTGCAGCCCTGTCTGGAGAGGGGCTGCGGTGCCTTGTTTTCTGTGCAGCCTTCCCCCTCCCTTGAGGGGGTGGCTCCGCCCCCTGACGTGCAGGGGATCTCGGCCCCATCCGCGCCGCGCTCGGCACGCTCATGGGTGGTGCTGCACGGGCGGTGTCCTCCGGTGCCTGCAGGCTGCGTGCCTGCACGCACTGCACCGCCGGTTCCCCGGGGGTCGGTGCCGCTGCCTGCGGTGCCGCCGGTAACGGCGCTTGTTTAGCTGCCGCCCTGCCTGCGGGGCGGGGCGGCTGTTTGATCATCGGAGGCTGAGCCGCCTCCACGTGGCTCTCCGTGCCGCCGCCGATCAGCTGTTGCTGCGGCTGGGGGCTGTGCGCTCCTCCCGTCCCGCTCGCTGTTGCTGCCGGCAGGGATCGGGTTGGGGAGACTTTTCTCCGTTTTTGCGCTGATGGGGTGAGGGAGGCAGCTTTCCTTTTATGGGCCCCAGAGGGTCCCTCCGGCTGCAGCCGCTCCGGCACGTCTCGCTGGAGGGCCTTGTTGAATAGCAGCATTTTAAGCCACATCTCCCTGTCCTTCCTTGCTCTGGCTGTTAATTTTGCACAGAAGGAGAATTTCTGCGTGACATGGGACTCCCCAAGGCACCTTATGCAGTGACTGTGCCCATCAGATGCTGGCATTGCCTCTCAGCAAGACTCACATTTCTTGAATCCTGAAGAGGACATTGTTGGTGAATCTTTTAGTTGTTAATGGGGTACTTAGCACCTTCTCTGTGCTGTTTTCCCCCTCTCGGATAGCCTGCCGCGGCAGGAGGGCTAATGGCCCTAGGCTCCTGGCCTCCGGTGCTCCGCTTGTTACTAGGACTGGACTGAATTCCGTCCCGCTTGTTGTTTCTTGTTTTTTTTTTTTGTTTTATTTTGAAATAACAGCTGGCTAACTTAACAATAGACTAAGAACTTGAAAACTTTAAAGAAAACAGTTAAAACCATTGAATACGCTAACGTGGCCGTAGCCTAGTCGGATTCCGTCTGCAGCCGACAGCGGTTAAGAGGAACTGGCAGGGACCGGATCGCACACGTGGCCAGGAGCGCGCAAGGGAGTGGCGCGCACCGGCGCATGCGCGGTCCAGCAGAAAGTGCTTGGAAGATCTGATCTGCGGCGCCGGGCGAGCCCAACACCTAATGTGGAGCACCCACGGGGACACTCGAAGAAGAATAACTACTTCTCTAGATCTGCTTGAAATGCTCCTCCCAATGCACCCAAGTATGCCATTAGCCTTCTTGGCTACAAGGGCACACTGTTCACTCATATCCAGCCTTTCATCCACCATAACCCCTTGGTCCCTTTCCATTGTACTGCTGCCAAGCCAGTCAGTCCCCAGCCTGTAACAATGCTTGGGATTCTTCTGCCCCAGGTGCAGGACTCTACACTTCTCCTTATTGAAACGCATCAGATTTCTTTTGGCCCGGTCTTCCAATTTATCCAGGTCCCTCTGGATTCTCTCTCTACCCTCCGACGAATCTACTTCTCCCCCTAGTTTTGTGTCATCCGCAAACTTGCTGAGGGTGCAATCCAGTCCCTCATCCAGGTCATTAATAAAGATGTTGAATAACACCGGCCCCAGAACCAGGCCTTGCAACACTCCGCTTGAAACAGACCACCATCCAGATATTGAGCCATTGACCACTACCCATTGGGCCCGACCATCAAGCCAGCTTTCTATCCATCTTATAGTTCAAGGATCCAATCCATATTTCCTTAACTTATAGACAAGAATGTTGTGGGAGATGGTATCAGAAGCCGTGCTAAAGTCAAGGTATATCACATCCACTGACTTCCCCATGTCCACAGAGCTTGTTACCTCGTCATAGAAGCTAATCAGATTGGTCAGTCAGGACTTGCCCCTGGTGAATCCATGTTGGCTACTTTTGATCACTTTCCCCTCTTCCAAGTGCTCCAAAATGGATTCCTTGAGGTATTGAGGTAAGGCTGACAGGTCGATAGTACCCTGAATTGTCCTTCTTTTCTTTTTTAAAGATGGGCACTATGTTTGCCTTCTTCCAGTCATCCAGTATCTCCCCTGATCTCCAAGAGTCTTCAAGGATAATGGCCAAAGGTTCCGCAATGACCTCTGCCAATTCCCTCAGTACCCTGGGGTGCATTAAATCCAGACCCATGGACTTGTGCATATCTAATTTTTCTCGATAGCTCAGAACTTGTTCCTTCCCTACAGATGCCTGCCCGCCACCTTCCCATACTTCCCTCTGCCTCTGACCCTCATGGGTGGTCTTCCATTACATATGGGAGGACGACCCTGAGGAGGAGCCTGCAGATGGTGGCCCCGGTACCCCTCCTCCTGTCAGGGGCCCCCAAAAGTCTGGTGGCATCCCACCAGCAGCGACTGGTGGGACCATCTTGTGATGGGGCAGTGGGACGACCAACACTGGGTTTGGACTTTCTGAATGAGGAAGGCCCCATTTCTAGAGCTGTGCCACCAGCTCACCCCTGCCCTGCAAAGACAGGATACAACCATGTGGCCTGCCCTCACCTTCAAGAAGAGGGTGGCCATAGCAGTGTGGAAGTTGGCAACACCTGACAGCTACAGCTCTGTGGGACATCAATTTGGGATCAGGAAGTCCACTGTTGAAGCTGTCCTAATGCACATAAGGCAGTCTCGGGCCGCATGGGGGAAAAGGGCACAGGGGAGGACAAAGGGCAGGGGGACAGGGCAGGGGAGCTCCATGAGTCACAGGGGTGCCTTCCTCCCAGTGACTCACAGCTGCGTCTGGTCTCCTCTCCCCACAATCTGTGCACACCATCAATGACATCTTGCTCTGGAGGCTCGTCTACATCCATGATGTGGACACCCTGGTAGCTGGCTTCTGCAACCTGGGCTTCCTCAACTGTTTTGGGACACTGGATGACACACACATCCCTATCTGGGCCCTGGAACACAGCACCAGATGGGGTACCACTTGGTGGTCATGCAGGCCCTAGTGGATGACCGAGGCCAGTTCCTTGATGTCTATGTTGGGTGGTTGGGCCACACGCATGACACGCGGGTGCTCCGCAATTTGAGCCTGTTCTTCAGGATGAAGGAAGGCACCCGCATCCCCCACTGGGAGCTGGATGTGGGAGTGACACAGATGCCTCTCTGCATTGTGGGGGATGCAGCCTACCCACTCCTCCCATGGCTCATGAGGCCTTACACTGGCCACCTAGACTGCACACAGGATACCTTCAATGCCTGCCTCAGCTGGGTGAGGAACCCCACTGAGCTGGCCTGCGGCTGCTTGAGAGAGAGGTTCTGATCCCTCCTCATATGGCTAGACATGGGGAAGGAGACTGTCCCTACAGTTGTGGCCGCATGTTGTGCACTCCACAATTTGGTGGAGAGTAAGGAGGAGGAGGTGGGCGCCAGAGGAAGTGGTTTGGTATGAACAGCTCAGGATGGCCCCCAACCAGCAGGTGCACATAGACTGGGTGCACATTTGGCAGGCCCTGGGGGAGTCCTTTGCCCATCGCCCCCAGTTACTCTCCCCAGGGCATCCCCCGGGGAGGGGTCATCGTCCCACTATGCCCCTGTCTTACAGCACTCCCCACCACCATCCCCCAAGGAAGGACACAGGGTTTGAGAAACAAATAAACCTTTATGTAACAAAAATACTTATTTACAAGAAATATACAACAGTTATATATATATACACACACACACACACACACACACTACAGGTGTCCTTCTAATTACAAAGGGAGGAGAGGGGGACACCTGAACTGGGGGAGGGGAAGGAACCTGAATTAGGGGAAGGGGATCAGTCAGGGAGGGGGGTTGAGGACTGTGACCCACAGTGGCCACATGAGCCCCTCTCACCCCATGGGTGGCCTCCAATGTGGAGCTGGGTTGGGGCTGGGACCACAGGGATATAGGGGGCTGAGGGGGAATGCCACAGCTTCTAGCTCGGTGGGTTGGGCAGCAGGGCCAGGAGTCCCTGGGGGAGATGGATTTCCACCATCCCCATCGCCCACCACATGGCATGTGCCAACACATGCAGCATGTGGTCAGACGAAGCGTAGGCAGGAGGGGGAACCCCGGCTGCCAAGAGGGCAAGGGCAGCAGGCTCTGCAGGTGGGGTGGGCCAGACCACCCAGGCCTCCACAATGTCTAGGAGCCAGTCCACCCAGGCCAGCCACTTCTCTGATCCCCATGATTAGTCCTGGTACCGCTCGTCCTCCTGGCACATCCTCTCCTCGGTTAGTTTGTGCTGCCGTTGGAGGGCAGCGGTGTATGTCGGAAAGGTGTCCTCATCCGGCTGACGATGGAGCCTCCAGAGATGTGGATGTGCTGGGGCCAGTGGGCTGCCATCCCTCAGGGGCGCCGATTGCTCTTCCCCTGCTTCTGCTTCCTTCCTGGGGCCGCCTGGGTGCACAGCAGGGCCCTCAAATGCTGCAGCTGTGGGGAGAGATGGGGAGGGGGTGAGTCCTTCTCACAGCACAACCCTCAGGCCCTGCCCCCTGCCCCCCAGCGGTTCCAGTCTCCAGCCCTGGGCTGAGGGATAGAACTGTCCACAGTGCGTACGTCTCGCGAGGTGGGCCCTGCCACACAGCGTGTCTGTACTATCAGGGGACGGGCCTGCATTTCCCTGACACCTGGAGGCATGTGGGGTTCCCAGCATGGGTGGTGAGGGACCCAGTGGTCTGCCACGTGCATATGGTGCACATCATGCAGGGACCTTGGCGAGGGTGGCCTGTCCCGCCCTCCTGTGCCTCAGGATGTCACAGGGGCCCCCTGTGAGGCTGGCAGCGTCTGCCTGATGTGCAGGTGGTACGCACCACCGTAGCCATGCATGCGAGTGGCGAGCCCTTCAGGGGCCTGCTCCCTCCTGCCCCCAAGCCCAGGGGGCTGTAACAGCCAGGGTACTCACCAGATGGTCCCAAGAACAGGTCCAGGGTTGCCCATGCACAGCTGTCGTTGGTGAGGGTGGTGGAGTCTAGGGCAATGACCAGCGTGCCCTGGCTTGACTCAGGATCTGACAGGGGCTCCTGCTGGGGTGGCTCCGGTGAGCTGGTGGGTTCTGGGGGTCTCCTGCTGCCTGCGACATGTTTTTTGGTCACAGGGAGTGGCTGCCTGATGTGCCTGCAGCTTTGTGCAGCAGGCCTATAGCCACGCCTCCTGCTCCCTGCCTGCGGCTGCTGGCCCCTTTAAACATGGCTGGAGGCAGGGATGATAGAGTTGTGCCTCTGGGGGAAGGGTGCATCTCGGCACCTATTTATTCTGTCGACAGAACAGTCACCGAGTGTCTACACAGCAATTTTATCAACAGAATATTGTTGACAGAGTTATTACGCCTGATTGGGGAGAGGTATATCACTGCCGGCTGAAAAGCTGAGCTTTCTTGACAAACTCTCGACGGAGTGCTTTAACTGTGTAGACGCTCTGTGAGGTTTGTTGAAAAAAGGCTTCTTCTGTTGACAGCGGGTGCCCATGTAGACCCAGCCTCACCGAGAGAACTAGTCCCTTATCCTTTTCCCAGTAGGCCTGATCTAGTAGTCCTTATGAAGCCAAAGCTCCCACAGAAATCAACAGACACTTCCTTCAACAGAACAGCAAAGCTATGACCCCTAGTTCCAGTATCATAGCTACATTGTAGCTTTGTTCTCATGAGAGGTCTGATACAAGAATCTGTGTGCTATTTGCTGTGCAATTCAGCCTTGCAATTAGAGGAAGCTCTGAATGTGCAGCTATTCCAGGATCAGTCCCTACATAAAACAATGTGGAACAACTGTATGGTTAATATTAATTCTAAGTCATCTTTTAGTAAAACATCTGAATCATCACAAAAATACTTAATACTAAATATAGCAAACCTTAAATGTCATATTTCATGAGTATTATTTTTCCAGGCACAGTTTAAAATGACTATGGTCCAGGCTCTCAAAGGTATTTAGGTACCTAAATCCAAGCAAAATCAATTGAAGTTAGGCACCTAAATAGGGCCTGCCCTGCCAAGACTTACTAGAAGGGTTAGTGCTGACATTGCCATGAACAGCTCTTAAAATCATGGGAGGTAATTCTATGGTGAGATTCAGCAAAGCATTTGAGCACATACTTAAGTCCTGTCCTGACTGAAAACTCTCTCTTGAACTGGGGCTTGAGTTTGGTGTTTGCAGGATTGGATTCTTAGTTCTTAGAATGGTGACACTACATCTTGAAGCATACAAGTTACAGTATTTTCCCCCGATGATATTTGTTTTGACATTGATGCATTTAAGTTGACATAGTTGAAATCATTATATAATACATCTCTGCCTGAAAATTAATCATGTTTATAATATTCTGAGAATTAATAACACCCATTGCTCAAGTCATTAACTTAAAAAAGGAGCTTCCAAAATCTGCTCTCTGCAGTAGGGTACCACAAATAAATGAATGTTTGATAAAATAATCCAAGTAGCAGTTTAACAAGCGTAAACTTGAATGTGGCTGCAATAACACAGAAGTATTGTTTAAGGGTTGGCATCAGGTTGATGAGGTGCTTATTTCAGCTACAAAGCATGCATACACATGCATAATGAACTGCAGTATGAATTATTAATGTGTTGCTTATTTAGCCTCATCTGTCTAGAAGATAATGTATCCTAACTATAATGAGTGATTGGTTTTCTACATAATTACAGTAGCAGCAGTATCTAGGAAATTTGTTCTTTCAAAGAAGGATTTCTAAAAATAAAATTGTCACACAAACTCAGTCATTGCTCCATTTTATCAATATCAGACCCAGCAGCAAAGGGAATATATAATACATGAAGAGGACAGATTCATTATTAACATCATAATTTCACACAAAGTGTTTTACTTAATCATTCATTACAGATCATGTGCTGTAAAACATTTCTCTCTCCCTCTTTTAGAAAGATCTTCAGAGATCATGTTTTTTCTAGTTAAATTTTAAGGAATTAAGAACCAAAGAAATAAAAAAGACAAAAAAATTAAGGATAGGGTGAGTTTATGTTAATCCTGATGGAATTTTAATTCCAAAAGTTGCTACTTGATTACTTTTCATTTTTAGAACATGTACTACTGGGACTAATTCACTCCTCTCTAACTTAAAGTGGTTACTTGACAAGAACAATAAACCAGGATCTCATTAACCTCTAAATTATAACTTGCTGTCCCTTTTTAGAATTGCACAGGTCTTCTTTATATACCAAAAAGCAGTGTGCACATCTTCTAATAAACATGAGACTACTGCAGTTGTTCTCTTGGCACTTCCTCTTAATTCACACTGATTTTTCCAGAGGTTTTCACCAGGTCCGTCCTTTTGCTGGGGATAGCCATCATCATAAGGACCATTTCAAGGCAGACAGGTCAAACATTTTATCAAATTTAAAAACATTCAATAACATATAACCATAGTTTGCACCAGGGTTCCCTCTATTTTTTCCCATCCATGTGCAGAATAAAGTTTGTTATGTACACCAAGGCACGTGAGGATGTGCACTGCCAATAGAAATAAGTGCTGCCAGCTGTGGATGCTCAGCTACTCATCTAGGTGGCAGTTGAGTTTCTGCTGGGTGGCTGCCCAAGAGCTCAGCTTACAGGGAACATTGGTTTGTATTTACATAGCTCCCTCCATATAAGGATCTCAAAGTGTTTTACAAATAATGCCTTATTTAGCTTTACAAAATTAAAAGGAAGGATATTAGGATAAATGCAGTATTATCAGCACTATCCTGCAGAGAGAGAAGCTTAGTTTACAAAAATGTTATTGTTAAGTGTCTTCCCAAAGTTCACATAGGAAATTGTGTAGTTGTATATCCTGACTGTTAATCTTGGATCTCAGCCATGAACCCTGATGCATCCTTCCTCCTTTTAGCTATTTTGACATTGTGTTGCTCTGCAAATCCATACATCTTGTCTCACAAAATTAAAACTGGAGAACTACTCCAGAATAGTCATCATTTGGTGTTAGAGCCATAAATAAAACCAATATTGATGGGTGCAAATTGTGGCTGGAGTCTCTTGTGGCTAAACACTCTCTTTTTAATTTCTAATGTGAAGTCACATTTTTTAACCTTCCTGAAATGCTAAAGAAGTAGCTGTTCAGATATTAACCTGTTGGTAGTGGATGACTCTAGAGCAGTGGCTGATTATGCTAAAGGAAATCCCAAACCACAGAGTAACTGGTGTTTCTGAAAGTGAAAATGCTGAACAGCCTTTTATACTGGAAGTGACAATCATCTTAGCTCTAAATGAAGCATTACTTACAGTTTCTGCCTCCTCACTCTGAACACTAAGACTTTTCATTTTCTTCCAGGTAAGTGGTACTTCAAAGCGGCTGGAGCAACAATCCAGATTACCATTTGTCACGTACAACATGAGCTGAGTGAAGGCCAGCTGGTCACTATAGCACAGGTCAAGGTCTGTCACCCACACCTATCAAAATATAAAAAGGTTAAAAGAAAGTGAAATTCAAGTTTATTTTATGAATCTGGAATGTCACTGGTGTAGGAATTCTGGTACGTCATTTACTTGACTAGAAAAAGAAACCACTTTCAAATTGGAACAATCACAACTGTTACATAATTTCAGAATGATATCTACCAGGGAGCAGAGACAGGCTCAGTAGGAGACTAAGAAGAAAATAGCAAAACTCGCCTCAAAAGTCTTAGCAGGAATTAATGGACAGACATGTAGACATGCTCATGTGGCTCATAAATGGAGCTGAACTGTAAACTGGCATTTTCTCCCCAAAAGATTTTTTACAGTTAAAAACACCTTAGTTACAAAAACAAACTGTTCTTTGAGATGGACACAAGGAGGGCCTTATGGTCAGAGAGTTGTTAAAGGGACAGGTTAGCATAGAAAGCAATGCTATTTTCATCTAAAATATGGTTTAGTCACTGCATGATTTTAAGGACGTTGTTTAGCAATGCATATGCCTATTGAAGTAAATGGTAATGTCAACAGCAGTGGCTTTATCTTGCATGTAGCAAGTAACATGACTTGGCATATGCGTCTGCTTCCACTTTCCTGGACTTTCATGCAGGTTTAACTGCCATAGAATCATTCTGGAGTCAGACTGGAGTAATAGTGACCAGAGAGTCAGCCCCTAACATTTTAGAGTTCTGAGAGTGGCACATGTACCCAAAATTCAAACCGGGTCACTGCATACGGAACTACCCCCCAGCACACAAATGTAATGTGGGCACTGGGGGCGGGGGACACAATTTGATCACAGTTCTGATACTCTGGCTCATTGTATCTGAGCCTATATATAATTAGAGCTAAAACATATGAATATCTACCATAGGAATTGATATGGTCCCCTGTGAACCTAACCAGCTCTGTATTCGCACACAACTGTAATAATCTTTGCACACAATGTGCCTTGTGGGGTATCATTTTAAAACTATTAACTCGCTGGTCAGTAATATCATGGCGAAGTGTGTGTAGCGACGGTATAAATAAAATTATAAATCCCACTCCCCCACATGCTATTAGCCCATGTACAAACCCAGACAGCCTTGCCTCAGTAAACATGTTAAACTGGAGTGCCCTGAAGAAAGGAATGTGAGCTTACACTAATTTAAAAATAAGCAGTAAACGGTCATGAAGCCTGTGAGGGGAAGAGACTGCAGGCAACAGAGCAATTTTCATTTTAGCAAACACCAGCATGAGCAAGAAAGAGCCTGGATCTTCCTTTACCACCAGACTCCATGTCACCTCCCTCACAGTCTGAATAAACCCTTTACTTCAGTGGTGGGTAACTTTAGTTCTGTGGACCACATGCAACCCCCAGGGTTCTACGTGTGGACTGCAAGACATTTTGCGAACCACGGCTCTGCTGGTTTCTGTCCACATAGGTGTTTTTCCAACTGATATTACTGAAGTTACATCCACGTAAAGCAAGCACAAGTGCAGTGAACTATGTGTTGACTGCACACGGCTTTTGACTGAGAGCTGTGTGTTCCCTCTGCACCCAAAGTACTTCTCTGGTTCAGTTGGCTCACCCCACAAATTCTAGGTATACAAAACTAAGGTTAGCAAAACTAACCTATCCTGGGAGACTGTCTTGGTTACAACAATCCCGTGGCCCACTGAGATGAATGAGAGCCACTCCTGCAGCCTGCTCACTAGCCTAAGTTGCCCATCACTGCTGTACTTTGAGGGATAATACCAACTGTTCATGGGGTAGAAAACCCCCAAGTTCCCTCTTTCACTTAAGACAGCAACAAAACCACACCCACTCAGGACAATAATACAAGCAGTGCCCTCTTGCCAGCCTGAGTTGCACCTGCAAGTGTGACACTCCCATCATTCATATGATGGATTTATCATCATAACGCCTCTGCAAGGTAGGGTAGTGCTGTTAGCCCTCCTTTTACAGATTGGGAGCTAAGCCCCAGAGATACACATCCAAGTGCACAGAGGAAGTCTGGCCCAGCAGGGACCTGAACTGTGTTCTTCCAGGTCCTAGGCTTGTGACCTAAGCATTGTTCTTTCCAGCACACCATTAAATATATGACCAAATATCTTGTGGACCATCTGCAAAGCCCTGCATAGCTAATAACAACAATATACTTTCACTGTAGGAAACTAAATGTAAACATATTTTCAGGAAGAGGCTCTTGTGCCTCTAAGAGCTACCACACATGCTGCAGAGGTGACCGTCCCAGATGCAGGTCTTGGAAGCTTCATGCCTGACATGTATGATGTTTGCTGGAGCTCAATGGAGAAGATGGACAGGGAGGGAGGCCGCTGTGTCATACCCTAAGGGGATATAGCATTTATCCTCTTTGAGCCCAGCCTGCTCTAGTGGCTGATGGGGAGGAGAAAGGAAAGCGTTTCTCATCCCCTTTTAGGAGACTTTTGTTAGCAGTGGCAATAGCTTCAGCTTTGTGATAAAGGGAGCATAAAGACCACACTGTGTCTATGGAAGCTCCTGGAATCCTCCTATCAGACTGTTGTAGTCACAGAACCCTACACATAATTTTGCTCCTATGTTTTTCACATTTAGGGCTAGTATACACTGGAACTTACTCTGGTATAACTGAAGTTGCTCAGGGGTGTGAAAAGGACACTCTCCAAGTGACATGAATGACACCAGCCTAAGCACTGATGTGGACAGTGCTCTGTTGGCAGGAGAAACTCTCCTGCCACTATAGCTACTGCCACTTGGAGAGGTGGAGTAATTATGTCCACAGGAGACCTCTCAGTACAGTGGCATCACTGTGGCAAGTCTAGTGTAGACTAGCACCAACATCCATATGTCTGTCCCTGCAATCAGATACATTAACATACATAAAATATCTGCCCTAGAATGGACTCTTAAAACAAACCTAGCAGTGAGTGACTTGAAAACGCCTTTGAGTGGTAAATGGCATCATTATAAGGATATTAAGAGGTCAGGCAGCCAAGGCCTCTTGCTAAACTGGAGCTAATTTCTTAATCGCATTCGCACAGTAATGCCCTTTTCATAACAGCAAATAAATCACATCTGTAACAGTTGTTAATAACTAACTGCCAAGTATCTGTTGCTGTATTAAATATGCTATTTGTCAACTTAAATATTTCCTGCTGCATGGTATAAAATGCAAATCAGATGCTGATGGCTGGCTTTGCTTAACAAGAGAGAGAACTTTCACCAATTACAATGCTTCATTTTCCCAAAGAATGTAGGCCTACATAGTCACTTTCTATGGAAGTGAGAGGGAATTTTCAAAATGCCACCGCATTAGATGGTTTCAGCGTGGGATAACCCTTCAAATGAGCTACATTTTTACAGCACATACAGTTCATGATGAAGTCACATTAAACCTATTTCAATAAGTATTAGTAATAAATCAGTAATAGCAAGTACATCTTTAATTGTGTGGGAATTATGGGTATAATCTAAAATAAGTATTGTACAGAGAGAGGGGGAGAGAGAGAGAGAGAGAGAGCTGGATGTTCTGAGAGGAACAAGGATTATCGGAAATACTTAGTCCTTGGTTCAAATCTGTCCCAAAATGGCAGTTACTAACCAGCATTAGTATCCAATGCCTGTTCAGAGACCACGTAAAATGAGTGGGTGATCTCCATCCAGTTTCTGGTGCCACAGCAGTAAAGCCACAATCAGTGTCAGCGCTAAGTGAATGCTTTGCTGGAAGCCTCAACATAAGGGAGGGAGGCAAAGATCTCTCTCACTCTGAGAGGTGTTCCCTCCAAGATGTAGTTCAGACAAGAAGGCAGGGAGTGTAAGGAAAGTTTGCGAGCCCACTGCCTGTGTTGTACTTGATCAGTGGATAATTACATGGCACTGGACAGTCAAAGTCATGTTCTGAAGACACTGACCTTTCACTTACCAACAGATAAACCCTCAAAGAAATCTAGCAATTTTGAAACAGACATTAGCAGATGACAAATGTATTAAAAATGAGAGAAATTCAAACAAACATAAAAATGGGATATTATGTATTTCATGTAACAAGTAACACAGTCACACAAGGTTTGTCAGCCTCAGCAGCTCCTTTTCTGTAAGCTTAATTGTAAAATGCGTGTAGGCCACTTTTATTTACATCTACAGAACAGACCCATCAAATTCAGCTGGGGCCCACTTCATATAATTTTAATAAGAGGCACAGCATGTAAGGCATTCTCTAACAGAATCTCCAAAAGGTAAGCTTGCTACTTCCTCATCCACCACCACATTCCCGGAGATCAAAGGGGCATTACAGCATCCTCAGGGCACGAGAAGCTAACCCTGCTCAACTCCCTGCTCAGTGGAAGGGCTCTAAAATTGCACTCTAGCAGTAGAAAGTGTTTGGGCAGGACAGCCTCCATACTCAGAGATCACAGATAAGTGGACTGAACGCTGGAGGCATTACTGTCCCTCAATGTCTCCTACACACAAGGCTCACTGCTTCAGCATCTCACGATGATTTTACCCTTCCATAGAAGTTCTATAAAAGTTAATGGATTCAGTCAAGAGTTGGAGTCTAAAAACCTATAGCATGTTTGCAGACCTATCTTATCTGGCACCTTTCACCAGTGACATATAGAAACATACCCTGGTATGGAAATGGGTAGCACTTTTAACATTATACTAAGCACTTGCTTTACCCCACTGCAGTTAGCAGGTGTCTCATGGGCAAAAGAGCCTAGGATTAATTATAATAAAAAATAAAAAGAAGGGGAATCCTTTATACCTAAGCCTAAAGAATTCTAATCCAAGAGGATTCCATAGGTGTTGACTTTTCATTTTCCCCAAAGGGCTCATCAGGTGCATGCCAAGAAAACCTGTTTCCGCTGCAATGAAAAGGCTTTTTGTATGCAGAGCACTAAGCTAAATCAATGTGGCTGGAGCTGCCAGCAGCAGCAGGGGAGAACCTGAAATAATAAAAGTATATAACCTTTGAGCAAGAGCACAGGAAGAAGGAAAGCAAGGTTTTATAGGCTGCTCACCCTCTGTTTTACATGCTGTATCTGTGCCCCATATATGCATGCTGTATCTTTGAAAGAAATATTTTAGGGATGTCTATCGCCCAGTAGAGTTTCTCTTTTCCACTGCCTTTGTCCTCCTCCTCCTCCCAAGATGTTAGCCTGAATGCACATAGGCTCTTTGATTTGAAGCCCTGTTCAAATCTGCAGCATCTCTGCTGCTGGCCAAAACCCAAACTCAGTGAGTAAAAGAAAGATGAGATACTAAAGGAAAGAACTGGGCCTGGAGAATAGATCCTGAGGAATGGCTGGTTTCCAATAGCACCTACTGCCACAGCTCAGCAGGGAAAAGAAACACATTTCCAAGATGGCTCCTGCTTCTAAGTGAGTTTTCCCTGCTAAGCCGTGGGAGTGAGAACTGTGAAACAAGTGGAGTCTGACGTCTCTATCTGCCACAGTGTTTGATTAAAAGAGCTCCATGGCGCTCATCCAAAATCCATGGGTATCAGCAGAAGCCTTCTTGCAGACTACCGTGGGCTTTGGATCAGGCCCCGTAAAGCCGATTCTTTGAGAAAGCCACACTCTCTGACACCCCAAGGTAAGAGAGAAGAGAGGCAAACACATGACCTAATTTTTGTTAAAAATGGCTTATGTCACAGCTTGTAATAATTTTTCAAAATGAACACTTGGTGCCAAATGCATCTGTGCATCAAGATACCGGTTTTCACTAGAACTAGTGCTGGTAAAAGAAGCGTTCTGCCAATGTGGTAAAGAGATGATGTGGTAGCCAAATATTTTTTGCTACATAATTTTAACAAGTCAGGGAGAGGAATGATTTAAAAGGTTCCATACTAATATACACCTAAGGCTGGTGGAGAAAGGAATCTTGTTTTCCTGCTGGTTAATGAACTTGTCGTTAGTGGCTAGGACGATACTAGTACTGCAAACGGAACTGTGTCTGTGGGGATATACTGTTCATCTCTTAAGTTTTGAACACAAAAGGGTAATTATTTTCAATGTGGTCAATGGGATTATATATTTTCCTTATAGTGTAATGGAGGACGGGTGTCAAAACCTGCAGAATGCTTTGAAAATCTAAGTATTATTTTTTCTCCTTGTAGCTGTATATTTTCATGGGTTAGAAAAGCAATAGTGAATGTTCAGGTCAGGTATTTACTAGCAATTAATAATAGCGTTGTCTGCTCTGCCAGTCAGCTGCTGTTATGAAAAAAGGCTTACCCTAGAGGTCAGTAAAAAACAAAAGAGACACACAACTAGGAAAGTAATGAACTTTTAATCTTTTGAACTCTGTTCTCATTCTCCTAATTGTTCTGGTGCACTGAAGGGCATTGGATACACAACATCATAAACAGATCTGAGGACCTGCAATACCAAGAACCCACCATGTGACCTATTAGAATGTAATGCAATCCATTTTAAATTGAAATTTCAGGGTGTTCATAGGTTTCTGTCACAATCTAAATATCACTAAAAACAGAGGCCCTATTTCTAGAGCTCTGCAAATCCATGGATAATTTTTGAGGTTCATCTATTGGATGAGGGTATAATATTTTGTATCCATGCAGGACACAGTAGCCACAGAGTACATCTTTAGAAGTTTAACGAAAAGAGTCCAGTTATGAAGGCTAGAGATGGACCCAAGACTTAAAACTGAATTTATATTTTTAATATCGCAAAGTTCCCAGGTGATCACCCTGGGGGTTTTGCTCTCTTCTTTTCTAAAGACAGAGGCTGTTTGATAAAGCAGAATTCAGAATCTGAACACCCTCAAAGCTGATCATATTTGGGCTTTGGAATGGGCCTACACAAAAGACAAATGACTGTTATTTGTTCTTTAACAGGTGTTCTTTGAGGTGTGTTGCTAATGACCATTCCACAATAGGTGAGTGTGCTCACCACATGCACTAGTACTGGCCATTTTCCCCCCACCAGTATGCATGGGGTAGCAGCGCTGGCAATTCCTTGAGTGGCGCCACTGTAGCACGACATCAGGGAGGTTGCACACACCCTCATCCTCAGTTTCTTCTTGCTGGAGTTCTGATAGTGAGAAAGGAGGGTGGGATGCGGAATGGGCATGAGCAACCAATCTTGAAGAACATCAGTTGTGGAACAGGTAAGTGTCTTTTCTTCTTCAAGTGATTGCTCATGTCCATTCTGCATTGGGTGACTCCAAGCAGTGCCCGTGGAGGCAGACAGGAGTTCACAACCACATAGACTGTAGCACAGATCTGCCGAACCAATTGTCACCTCTAGCCTGCTGAGATATTGCCTAGAGAGATGTATATGTGTGGACCAAGGACCACACTGAGGCTTTACAGATGTCATGGACCAGGACATGGGCCGTGAAAGCCATTGATGATGTCTGAGCTCTGACTGAATGGGCCCTGTCAATTTGCAAAGATGGGACCTTTGCCAGCTCATAGTGATGTGTAAGAGGTGATCCATTAGGATATTTTCTGATGACACTGAAAAGCACTTCATCCTATCAGCTGTGGCAACATGAGCTGCATGAACTTGCAGAAGGGCGTGGTACATTCCAAATAGGATGCCAATGCCGTGCTACTGTCCAGCGTGTGCAAATGCCTCTTCTTCACTGTATTATGCAGCTTGTGACAGAACACAGTCAGGAATATGTCCTGCTTTACGTAGGAGGACGATACCACTTTGGGTGTAACCTATAAGATGTACTGACTGCTTGGCCAAGAAAATGTTACACATGTGAAGGGTTAAATTTGGGATCTGGCATCATTTACAAGTTGTTGTTGACATGCAAACTGATGTATGCTGCAAGGAGATGATTGCCTTTATATGCCTGGTCCTACAGACTACACCTCATGATAAACCCATCTCAAGTGCATAAAATCCCAATTATAGTGTAAAATTCTTTACAGCTGCCATAAAAATGCTTCAGCTTTAAAACAAACTTCAGAAGGGAAGGAAAACATAAATTCTTTAACAGTTACTAAATTATAGCTTTTCTTTCCCAGTTTAATTGTTTTATCTGCATCTAGTATTGACGTCTACATTATAGTAAAGAGCATACCTGCTATTTTTAAAGTGGTCATATGACACTGTAAAAATGTCAATTAGTAAAATATTAATGCAACTTGGGGTTTGAGAAGAGAGCTCTTTTTATTACTTTTAAAATTCACAATGGAGTTGAATATTTTAGGAAGGATTGCATACTGTATCTTATCAGATTGCCATCTAGTGGCAGTTATCATGATAGCCCATGTCATCTCAGGACAACTCTTTTCAGCTCTGGATGTCTGATGCTGGACACTGGTAAAGGGAAAGCTGTGGAACCTGCTTGGAAATTGCACAAAGAAATTGCTATGCTGTTCTAAGAAGAATTTGGGAATTTTCTGATTGGTTACAATTATTTTATTATTATGAGTTAACATTTATGTTGCAGTAGTACATAAAGCTCACAACCAAGTTAGACCCCATTCTGCCAGATGCGCTGCAAACACTAAATAAAAGGCAGTGCCTACTCCTAAGACCTTATAGGCAAAAAGGCAAGGTGGAATGGGTGGGTGATACGACAAGTAAGACAGGAGACTCAAAGAGCTTGGTGTGCTTAATTTAACCAAAAGGAGGGATATGATTGTTTTGAAGAAATGCATCAGAGGGATAAATATCAGGGATGGAGAGGAGTTATTTAAGGCAAGAGCTGCTTAACCAGTAACCCTCATGCTAACCACTCTGATAACTGATTAACGAATTAATATCCCTACTCTGAGTAATCCCATTAAAATCAAGCTTCATCTTGACAAACCCAAACAGTTTTATATTCTCTGGAAATGGTACCAGCCCATTGCTCATCCTCCTTTCCAGGTCACACATTTATTAAACAACATAGCTCCTAGTGCAGAACTTTTCAGCATCACACTGGTAAGCTTCTGTCTTGTTGAAAATTGACTATTTGTTCCTACTCTGTTTCCTGTTTCTTAGTTTCTGATCCATGACACTACTTTACCTCTCACCCCATGACTATTTACTTTCCTTAATAGCTCTTATAAGGGGCTCTGCCAAATGCTTTTTGAAAGGTCAAATATATTATGTCAGCCAGTTTTCCTTCATCTGATTTTCTGTTGTCATGTTCAGAGAATTCTAAGATTAGAAAGGCACAATTTCACTTCACAGAAGCCATGCTGATTTGCCCCTATCATCTCATGTTCACCTAGGTGTTTTATAATTCTACTTATTAACTTTCCATACTCTGCAAACCATACCTGCCCAGCACGAGACACCATTGCAATGATTCAGTGGGAAAATTCTGAATCTCTACCAGCCTTTGCTGGAGAAGAAGCACATTTCAAAAATGCAAATTTCCTGAAAGATCCTACAAATTATCTAACTTTTCTGCAATGATTCATGACACAGGTACAGAGACTTGAGCCTAATTTTGCTTCTAGAAACACCAGTACAAACCAGGATCACTACAGTGAAGGTTTACACTTAGATCAGACCTTAACCCAAAGATTATTAGTGAACTTCCTTCAAAAATGCCAAATAAATGTTGATGTAAATATAACACATTTAGGCCGTGTCTACACATGCATGCTACTTCGAAGTAGCGGCGCCAACTTCGAAATAGCGTCCGTCACAGCTACACGTGTTGGGCGCTATTTCAAAGTTGAAATCGACGTTAGGCGGCGAGACGTCGAAGTCACTAACCCCATGAGGGGATGGGAATAGCGCCCTACTTCGAAGGTGAACATCGAAGTAGGGCACGTGTAGACGATCCGTGTCCTGCAACATCGAAATAGCGGGGTCCGCCATGGTGGCCATCAGCTGAGGGGTTGAGAGACGCTCTCTCTCCAGCCCCTGCAGGGCTCTATGGTCACCGTGTGCAGCAGCCCTTAGCCCAGGGCTTCTGGCTGCTGCTGCGACAGCTGGGGATCCATGCTGCATGCACAGGGTCTGCAACCAGTTGTCGGCTCTGTGGATCTTGTGTTGTTTAATGCAAGTGTGTCTGGGAGGGGCCCTTTAAGGGAGCAGCTTGCTGCTGAGTCTGCCCTGTGACCCTGTCTGCAGCTGTTCCTGGCACCCTTATTTAGATGTGTGCTACTTTGGCGTGTAGACGTTCCCTTGCAGCGCCTATTTCGATGTGGTGCTGCCCAACGTCAAAGTTGAACGTCGACATTGCCAGCCCTGGAGGACGTGTAGACGTTATTCATCGAAATAGACTATCGCTACATCGAAATAAGCTATTTTGATGTAGCGTGCACGTGTAGATGTAGCCTTAGAAAGATAGTAGAGTTTATCAGATGAACAAATATGAACTCAGTATTTAGTAAGATTTTATTGTATGGAAGCAAATATCTTTGTAAAATTAACAAAATCTAGTGCTCACTTGCTTGCAAAGAACACATTTAAATCCAATTGGTCCCACGACTGCATTCATTGATAACTTCTGGATGTGTCGATATTAATTTTCTACATCCCACAATATAAGCACACTGATTTGTATACGTTTGACACATTTTACTTGCACTATCTTAGCTCTGTGATCTGTCAGACCTCAAGCTAAGCACCATTAAGCCTGGTCAATAAAGACTGTCTAAGACTGTTTCTCAAACTCCATTACACCACAAACCCCCTTCTGACAATAAAAATTATTGCACATCTCTAGGAAGGGGGACTGACACCTGAGCCTCACTGCCTCAGGTGGGAGGGCCAAAGCCTAAGTCCCACTGTCAGGGGATAGGGTGGGGGGCAGAGAAGCTGAATCTTGAGGGCTTCTGCCCTGGGCAGGGGGCTGTAACTTAAGCCCCACTGCCCAGTGCTGAAGCCAAAGCCTGAGCCCCACTGACCAGGGCTGGACCTTGGGCAATGAAGTTTCAACTTTGGCTTCAGCCTCAGGCCCCAATAAGTCTAACACTAGCCCTGGTGACCACATTAAAACGGGGTCGTGGCTTACTTGGAGAACCAAAAAACCACAAAGTGATGCAGTTAGTATTAATGACTCAGTAGGTGGTATCCTTCCTTTTGGGTGCTGCAGTGATGCAGGAAAGGACAGTGTTCTTGGAATGCCTCATTCAAGGTGAGATCTCAGACAAAAATATTCTGACCACTAATACTCTTTTAAAAATCACCTCACATTCTTCACAGTAGAGGTGGTACCCTTAATGAGGTGTTCTAGCTCAATTCTGTTGGCTAATGACCTACATAAGATTTTCTTCTGGAGTAGTAAGCTAGACAAGGCACACTTCCCCTTCATTTCTTTCAAATGGGAATTACACCTTTTAACCTCCAGCAGTGTCTGTATTTAAAGGATGCTTTTATATAAAATTTGCTGTGATCTTTGAAAAATGGCACAGTACAAATATCAGTTAAGCTCCTTATCCATGGGTTGTACTGAATGGGCTTGCACATGCTTTATCATAAAATAATACTTTTGTCATTTATAATAATACATATTGCTCTCTGACTTTTTAACTCCTACTACAATAGCATTTGCTAAGAGCCAGGCTGGAGTCTGTAATGAAAAGTACACAAGAAATCACTTAGTTTGCACTACCCAAAATTTAACTACTTCTCCTTGCTAGTATTTCCCCTCTCAAAGAACACACATAACCTTTATTGTTTCCATGACAGCATTTATGGATAATTTCTGAATGTGTCAATACTCGCTTTTGTATTCTACATCCCACAACGTGCGCACACAGATTTATATACATTTTGCAATAGATGATTTCACTGATGATAACCATTGCCTCAGCTACACAGTTAGAGACTGACTTTGGCCATTACGAACATCTTGAAAACAGAGCTCTTTTACAAACAAACAGACCAAACAAAAAACAAAAAACCAGACATCGTCAAGCAAGGTGCAACAGAATTTAAAGGTCTGGGGCTTCCCCAACAGTAAGATACTCATCAACTATACACACTTCATGGCACAGCTTTTATTAAAGATTTTGTTTTCAATCTTTGGATTTTTTTTAAATTAAGTTCAGAAAAAAAACAATAGTTTTCCTTTGATTTCATTCATCTCATCAGAGTGAGGCCTTGTTTCTACACTCATCACTATTACATCTCTTCCTCTTTCTCTTGGTATCAAACCTCCATCAGCGTTTACTGAGGGTGTGTTTTCAAAGCACATGGATTATATTTGGATCATGTTTTCATGTCCTGCAGTGCCCCAAGAGCTTTGGCAGAAGGGTGTTTTGTAAATAAATTAATATGAATCAATGCCCCAAAGCAATAAATAGTCAAATCAGTGTGTCAAATGTCTCTTTCATGCTTTGGAATATACAGACAGGCTCAGACCATTTGGCTGAAATTGTGCTGTGCCTCCTGGACGCAAGGCACTGAGAGGTGTAGTCCAGGAAAAAGCAGATGTGCAAAGGTGGCTTTCAACCACTTTCGAACCCTCACTGTTACTGGCTGCTCTGGTGGTTTTTGTCACCCCCGACATAATTTAGAGGCCCCCATCTGCTCTAAATTACAGTGCACTTCTCCCACTTAGGCTGCTCTCTCCTTTCACCTGTGATGTGCTGGGTTTGCAAAAGGGGGCTGGTCCAGGGTAGCCTCTAGCTCACTAGTGGGCAACCTGCAGCTCACAGGCCCAATGCAGCCCATCAGGGTTCTGTGTGTGGCCCACAAGTCAATTTGCTTACCATTGCCCATTGTAGGGTTCCCAGATTCCACTGCTTTCCATCAGCGCACATTTTTTCCTACAGGATTTACTAAAATGACATGCATGTAATGCAAAGGCTTGTGAAGTGAAGTGCGTGCTGATTGCACACAACATGGACTGGAAGAGCTGTGGGCTCCCTCTGCATCCAAAGTGTTGCTATGGGTCAGTCGGCACATTCCACAAATTCTAGGTATACAAACACGATTAGCAAAACTATCCTATCCTCAGACAGTCTTGTTTATGACAATCTCGAAGCCCCTGAGAAGGAGAAGGACCACTCCTGCAGCCCACTCCCTAACCTAGGTTGCCCATTGCTGCTCTAGCTTATCCATGGAATGCATTTGCTAGTGGAATTCTTCCCAGGTCAGCTCCTGAGCTTTCAAACAGTGGCACACAGATAGTCAGTGTGATGGAGAATCCCTGTCCTTGTGTTGCTCCATTAAGCAAGAAGGCATTTGATATGCCATAAGTGTCTGAATTGCAAGAAAGTGGGCCTATTTTTGTGATCTGACTTGCCAGCAAGGTAGGTGCTAATTCTCTGTAAGTGAACACAAAGAGGATGATGATTTGCTTTAGGCCACCACCTACTCCTAGCTGGTCATTAATCCCCAGGATGTGTGTTGCGTCTGGACTGTTGCTGATTACATAAAACCTTAGGTAGTTTTTAAATTAGATTTTAATTTGCATGTGGAATATGATCTGCTGGTGAAGAAAAGTTCTTGATCTGAACAGGTCGATCCAGGGCATTCTCACTACCAGTGCACAGGATACAAATTTGCAATTTATGAGACCAATAAGAGAAGTGATCTATGTCCCAGGCCCTCCAAATATGTGCATGAGAAACACTACACATGAACAGTGCCATGCAGCTGAATGGGATCACATGTGAGTACGTGCAGGATTGGGATCAATGATGAAAGACTGACATGTCATCAACATTGTGTTGGACTTTATTTGGAAAGGGAAGGCCTTGCCCTTTAAAGGTGAAGTTGGAAAATGGAGAAGGATGAAATCAGGAGAAATCCAGTCGGTCCAAGTCATGCACTTCCAGTGTTTCTGCTCCATTTTTCCATACTTTGTGCCCAGTTGGGTGACTCACAGGGGGCAGATGGAGATGTGCAACTCAGATAAAAATACAATCTTGAGGCAAACAGAGAGCCTACAGCTCTCTCACAATGGCACTACCTTGGCTTTTAAATCAAATAGTCACCAGCAGCGGTGCATTTCCCTGCAGCAGACTCAGTCCTGAACTTACGCTAGTACTAAATTTTGAGACTGAGGAGGAGGGGGAGGGATTGTGGACACAGTGCACTCAGTGGTAGAGCTCATCTTACCTCACTCTCCAACTACCTAAACATTTGACAAATAAAAGGAATCCCATCCATACCCTTACAACTCAGCGTTCCCAAACCTGGTCAGTGAGGATACGTGTCTGCTGTGTTCACATCTGCATTGGTTTCACAGCTTGAGTGGGAGATATGGCTGGATCAGGAGCTGCTAAGCCTGCCAAAGCTGTGAGGCCCATAAGTGGTGAATCTCCCAGAAGGATGTCTGATATGAGAGGGAATCTCAGGAGGGTGTGGAGGGGAGATGAGAGAGGAACAGAGTTTGCTCCAAGAAAGTCTTTGAGACTCCTCTGGCAGGGATGGGTGGATGAGAGGAGTGAACATCTGACGACAAATAAAGCAAATAGTGTCCTAGGCTTGGAAAGGAGAGATATGAACTAGTTAAAGAGTGCTAGGATAATGAGAGACTGAAGAGATGAGTATCTAAGGACTGGTCTGAGAGGGGGCTTGAACAGTCCAGAGGGACCAAGAGAAATAAGCATTTCCATCACACTTAAACTGAAAATAAATTGTATTCAATATAAGCAGGCTCATCTTGTGTTTGAGAAGGCTTGAGTATCATATAAAGGGCTGTTTTCTCATCTCAGTGGAGGAGGGAACTTGAGTGCATAGCACACTCCAAAGAACAAGTGGAGAATACACCCTAACTCATTCTGTACCTTTTGGTCTAGGATTTCCTGTGTAGTCTGTTCAGATTGCACCATTTAGGCATTGACCCAAATGGAGAGTGGTTCAGGGCTACCTTCTCCCAGGAACTCTGGGAAGGACTGCACCCCAGGGAGGGATAAAGCCATCACAGGCCTGGCGAACAGGACCACCACCCAGCCTTCCTCATGCTTTCAAATGATCATATGGCCCAGGAATAAGGAAGACACCTTGTTCTCCTTCTCATCTTCTCTTTGTCAATGTGCATTCTGTGGTTTGGAAGGTGGGATAGGTCCCATTGTTCCCAAGCACAGGTTTCTTCAGTTGTACCAGGCCTTTGCATGGTGAACCCAATGAAGAGGAAAAGGCTAGGGTTGCATTCTCCATGTCCCCACTCCCACGCAGGATAATTACACTCTAGCCCATAGATTCCTGTTCTTCTGTTGTAATTCAGCTCCTTGAGGATCACTGCAAGTCTCTAGATTCTAGCCAAATCCTAACTATTTTGTCACTGCAACATCAATGTACAGAGCCTTGTGTGGTGACAAAACTGGTATCTGCAACTTCAGAAATGATCTGCAGATATCCGCAGCCATGGATGAGGGTGTGGACACCCACAGATATAAAGCAGACATCTGGAAATTTGTAGGGTCCTAGATATAAAATTTCTATTCAGATCCACATCTGTATCTGCAAAATTGAACTGCAGATATCTGCATCCATATCCATGGATATGGATACCTGTGGATATAAAGCAAGTATCTGTGGATTTGCAGGACTTTGTTAATGCAGGATTTTCCACAATATCAGCCAGCAATTATAGCTAATATGGTACTGATCTGAATGTTTGATGGACAGTCTGTGTTATTTATTCACCTATAGAGATTAACCTGTTTGCTACTGGCTGCTACTACAACACAGAGAGGTGGAGTAAATGAGACTCAAAATAACATGATAAAATATGCATGTTGCAAGGAAACAGTATGCTAATTTTGCAAGACAGTGTTAAGTGAAAGATTTGAAATCATGCTTGGAGGGAAAAATATAGAATTTAAAAATCTCTCAGGGCAAAATTTTCAAAGCCTCAGAAATACACCTACCCCTTTCAAGCCCTCATTTTTTTATCTCCCTCTCTGCCCTCACCCTTGGCTGTTCAGTTCACATGTGCAAATGCAAAGATTTTTGCTTATGGACATAGTATGGGTTTGCACCCATCTCACCCACAGTTGAAAATCTGACTCTTCACATTGCTTGAAGAGTTGTGTTTGTGTAAAAGATAAACATAACTTTATGAAGGTTTCAGGGATTTTCATGTATTTAAATGCTGTTAGACTGTACTGGTAACAGATGTTCAATTATATCTTTAATTTTTTGTTTTACTGAAAAAAAACAATAGATCATTTGATATTTTCCATAAAATATAACTCTGAAAGGCTTCTTAAGTATACAGTGCTTCCAGAAAATTTATTTGAGCCTTTCAGCTACTGCATTAAAATCGGTACTTCTGAAATTAGTGTGAGCGTTCTAAGAGTCTAATAGGATTTCTTGTTTGCCAAAAAATAGTGCTTTCAGAAGCACAATCTTTTGTGTAATCTCTCTCTCACACATACAACAAGACAGATGGCATCATTAATTGCCTCTATATCTAATTAAGTTTAAAAAACTGTGCTTAAATAATGCTAAAGTTGTGGTGCAAGCTGACAAATGTAGGAGATTTTAAGGTAGAGTCATGGGGGGAAATGGCGGGAAAACAAGGCAGAACAATCAAGGATAATAAAAGAACAAACAGCATTAATTAATTTTAATTTCCCTGGCTTCTGTCAGGATGCGCCACAATCTTAATATGATCTAGAAAGTGTTTTTGCATTTGGATGGCATTCTGGCTCCATTGATGTCAATGGCAAAACTCCAAGTCACTTCGGTGGAGCCAGGATTTCACCTTTTCCCTATCTTATTAAGTGTTTGTTCGTTTTTAAACTTTTCATGGAAATTATCCAACGTGGCTAATTTACAGGACAATCTGATTTACGCCTCATAAGCACATGTGTATTTTGGATCATGTATATACAGTGGGCCCCATTTCAAAGTTAACACACATTATCAGTCACCACGCACTGGTGCCCAGAACCTCAGTTTCCTCAGTGCTTGCAATAGAACACGATTGTCATAACAAAGTGCCATTGCAGAGTCAACTTCTGCCAACAGATACCACTATATGGTAACTACTGGGCCTCAAATGAAACCCCTGTATTTCAGCCTTGTCCCCTCCTCCTTGCACAATGCACAGAGGCTGTGATTTTCAAAGCAGCCTAGGGTAGGTAGGCGCACAGATTCCACTGAATGGATTTGGGCATATAATCTTAGGGCACATCTATACTTGCCAGAAGACTGATGACACAGTGTGGTCAATCTTCCAGACTTCGATTTTGCAGATCTGGTTAAGATGTGGTAAAATCGACCACCCTGGGCTCAGCCATTGACCCCTCTACTCCACGCTATCGTGTGGAGTAAGGGACATTGATGAGAAACTACTGAGGCTCAGACTACACTGGGGAAGAAAGTCGATTCTGATATGTCGATTCTAGCTATGCAAATAGCACAGCTAGAATTGCATATCTGAAATTGACTGCATTGCCTAGCATAGGCTTATTCTTATTGAAAACCCCAACCATACTGCACAGTTTACTTGTGCCTAATAAATATATAAAAGACTCTTAATCATCTGAGTCCCTTGAGACACAATAATGCCGTATGGATAATTAGGAATTTCAATAATCAGGAGTCAATAGAAAAAGACAATGAGAAGTCCTCTGGCACCTTATAGACTAACAGATATTTTGGAGCATAAGCTTTCATGGGCAAAGACCCACTTCATCAGATGCATCTTTTGCCCACTAAAACTTATGCTGCAATAAATCTGTTAGTCTATAAGGTGCCGCAGGACTTCTTGCTCTTTTCGTGGATACAGACTAACCTGGCAACTCCTCTGAAACTTGTCAACAGGAAAGAAGCCTGCAGACAGGGTGATGCTCTCAATGTATAATGTAAACAGGCTTGGATTCTGAGGTTTTAGTATAACTGGGAGCCTGTGTTAGTATTTTGATGTATATACAGATTTTGAATTTACTTATTTGTACCACATAACTACATAGCAGTGCTCACCACAACTAGCAAGGACTCCACCTTTTTGTTAAACTTTTATCATTCAGTGTTGACCTCTAAACCAGGCTTTCATATTTGGCCAATTGTGTAAATTGCAAAATACCTTCATTTCAATGCCCCTTTTAATTTAGTAACATGACTTCCTTTCTTATAAAGGAGAAAATATTCAGAGTAGTCACAATTTAGTTATTAGGTTTTGGTGAAAGATAATACAACAGAGAAATCTGACTTTATAAACAAAACAAATGCACAATTACACAAGACTAGTGGAAAACATGCACACACACACACACACAAAATCAGCATTTTGTCCCACAATTTTGTCAAAGCTGATAAGACTTGCCCATGCCAGAAGAAAAGGAAATAAATAAGGAGTGAGCTTGAAACATGGTGGGAATTACTAATAAAATTTGATGATGTTTGAATTGTGAACCCTTTCCAAAAAGGCGCTAAAATAATGAGATCAAAAATTGTATCACTGCATTCAGCATGCACTTGAAATAATGTCTTTGACACTGGCTGATGCAGTGCCTCTCCCCAGAAACATGCTATGAGAAGAGTAACTCACCTCTCATTGTAGCTGTGTTTACATTGCCTCTGTAAATCCACACTTTTAGTTGTTGGTTACTTAGTGCTGCAAGCTTGAGTCCATCTAGAACGATACAACTGCAAAAGCCATGCGCACCTTGAGGAATCTGGATGTTGACCAGGATGGTTAATAAGAAAAGAGTATAAACTTTCTCTCTGAGCTGCTGTAGGCATCAGCATATTTTGGAAGTGATACATCACTGCCCGGTGGATTTATTACACAACCTTTTGCCTTGTCAGAAGTCTGATACAGCTGATAGTGAAGTTTTCCTGATTGACTTGTCAGTTCGGGCATAAGTAGATGGAGTTACCTGAGCAGTTCCAAACGTACCTCTTAAGAATAATCCCATTGCTCATTTGCAGTAAGGGCTCTCCCAGGCAAGGTTTGACAGGATTCTGTTTGCTCATCTCTCATGTGCTTATTTTTGCCTGCTGTCGGTTGCACCACAGCTCCAAAAACTACACTGGGCTTCCTAATACAGTCGCTTCTAGGTATAATTCAAGGAGTTGCCCTTTTAAAATCCCAATATAAAACCCAGACTTGCTTGGTCCTCTGAAAGACAGTCAATATCACTTGATCTTACACACTCTAATTCTGAATATCTGAAAGCTGGTGCTGTGGTATTTTCAATGATGGAAGAGTGGAAAGTATATTATCAGGCCCTATCTTGTCCACAACTCTGCAGTCACAGACTCTCTTCTGCAGAATTGTGCAGGACCTTCAGTACTTAAGCTCTTACTCAAGTAATTCAGTATATAATACAATAATCCATAGAATTTTTAATGAGAAAAAAATAGAGAATCAAATTAGTCAACATTCTGCTAACACTCCCACTTGATCTTTAAAATATTAATTATGGTGGAGGAGGGTGAGATGGCTCAGAAAGTGACAATTAGATGTAACACATCAGGCCTCTGTGTCACCATTTCAAATGAGGACCAGGCTGGCACAACACTGCAATCATCAGTTCACGATAACAATCCAATCAGTGATCAACTATGCAAAATGAGTGGGATGGTGGGGGAGCAGAACAATTCAGAGTGAACAAATTCCACATCACAAAATCCATCAGTATAATTGTCACTACTGGAAGTCTTGTGGTTAATCTGGAGAGAGAGACCTAGATTGAAGTGAACCAGTGACTGAATTGGTAGAATGACTGAAGGAGGTTCCTCTAGACTAGAGACATTCGTTCAGGTACGTTAATAGAGGAATGTGACTCTTGAATAGGCATTGCTTGTGTGATAGCTGATCTTTCACAAGCACTTTCACAACCACTAAATTTACGAAGATGTTTTGCGCTCATATATCAGCTTCTATCTACAGATCTCAAAACACTTCCAAATATTACCAAACCAAGGCTCACAAAAGCTCCAGCTGGGAGTAGGATTCCCATTTTGCAGGTAGAGAATTGGAAACATAGAAATGCCAGGATTTGTCACAGGAAGAGTTGATTTGCTCAAAGAGTTTTTAAATGTAATTCATTCACATGATCTGCTAAACCCTTGTGGATATTTCAGATATTTCTAGATCTTCCTGGTAAACCTAGGTGGCAATGTATTTCTGTCCAACTCACCTGCTGCTCCATTGTTTGCGGGTGGATGAAAGTTACAAAGTCAACTGAGAAGTAGCCAAGGACTCCTCTAGATTTGCAGGCCTCACCAATTTTTAAACATAAAGAATTAAGAACTGCTGGATTGATGGAACACTGTGGAACAGTGGTGCCAGATGATTGCAAAGGACCATCTGCATGGATTTGATCTCCAGATGAAACTATCTTTATGTCTCCCATTGGCTCTATCAGCATATCCACTGTAAGATTGGTGACATTTTCTGAGGGTGGAAAGGCTTCTATAACACCACCTGGTAAGAAACGAATTTTTTGTCAGACTTATGACAGAATTCAATTTCCAGTATTTTCAGAGTCATAAAGATTTCAACCAACTACACCCATTGTGCTCAAAAACAAGAAGTCCTGACGCACTCTATAGACTATCATATTTTGGAGCATAAGCTCCTCACAAAGCAGGTCGTTGCCCATGAAAGCTTATGCTCCAAAATATCTGTTAGGCTATAAGGTGCCACAGGACTTCTCATTGTTTTTCCAGATACAGACTAACACAGCTACCCCTCTTCTGTGGTCAGAAACTATGATGAGGACTTGACTTAAACCCTTGTATTCCAAGTGGAGCATAGATCATCTTCAAGTCTCCTGCCCTTCAAGTCTCCTTCACTGGTGAGGACTGCTAAAGAAATACCTCAAATAAATGAATATAATAAAAATTGTGTGGCTTACCCCTTGCACAGAGTGTATGTCCCCTAAACAACAAGGTAACAGAATGAAAGAAGATTCGATCGATCCTGGAGTCACTTAGGATTGTTCTCTGAAAACATCCACTGAATGTGTGCAGCAGCAGTCAGAAAAGCCAACTGAATGTTGTGAATCATTAAGAAAGAAATAGACAATAAAACAGAAAACATCATCCTGCCTCTATATAAACCCACCCACATCTTAGATACGGCATGAAGATGTGGTCACCTCATCGCCAAAAAGATACAATGGAATTGGAAAAAGTCCAGAAAAAGGCAACAAAAGCAACTGTGGGTTGGGACAGCTGCCAGCTGAGGAGGGATGAACAAGAATGAGACTTTTCAGACTGGAAAAGAGATGACTAAGGGGAGATATGATTGAGGTCCCTAAAAACATAACTGGTGGGGAGAAAGTAGATATGGAAGTATTATTTACTCCTCATAACACAAGTACTAAGGGTCACCAATGAAATGAATAGGCATCTGATTTAAAACAAAAGAATGGGTTTTTTCTTTGTTTGTTTTTACACAACACAGTCAATCTGTGGAACTTTTTGCCAGAGGACTTTGTGAAGACCAAGAGTATAACAGTATTCAAAAAAGAACTAGCTAACTTCACGGATGATAGATCCATTAATGGCTATTACTCAATACGGGCAGAGATGGTGTCCCTTAGCCTTTTCCAGAAGCTGGCAGTGACGATCACTTGAGGATTACCTGCTCTGTTCATTCTTTCTGGGGCAAGTGGTATTGGCCACTATTGGAAGACAGGATATCGGGCTACATGGACCTTTGTTCTGACCCACTATGGCAGTTCATATAGGGACAGCACTAACAGGATTAAGTGGCATTCTGTGTTAACTTATTGGCGCAATTCCTAAATGTGAGTGTGTGCTCTTTTGTCAAAATCATGTTCAAGTCGGAAGAATTATATAACCTTGTGCTTCTATAGCTATTGAAATCCATGGAATGTATCTAATTTAATACAACTGCAGAGCACTTCACTCCAGAAATGGACCAAACACACCAGCTGGAAGAATGGCTTGGGAGTTATACAGTCCTTCCAAATTCCTCCCCCAATATGCAACTAGTGCTACATGCAGCTCACTTTCTGGTCCAGTGGTACAGCAAAGCCACATTCCCACAGTTGTTTCCTGACTGATAAGTCAGAGGACTGAACTGCTTTGAGTTCTGGATGCCACAAATCCACACACTAACATTTCCTGCTGAGCTGCTTTGCCAAATGCAACATGAGCTTCAGTACAGTAACCCAAAATTAAAATAATTGCTCTTTATTCACTCAGAAGAGTGTAGCAGAGGTAGCTTCACTATTCAGGTTAAACATGGGAGTAGATTAGAAGAATGATAGAATAACTGTCTATATATCACTCTTAAGTGGACAGTTAAATATCATGTGGAAATAAGAAATTTTTAAACAAGCCCAAGATTAACAAGGAGATGGTATAGAGTATGGCATAATTACCCATTACAATACTTAACAGGAACTTTGCAGTCTTATTTACCTTGACTAAGAAATGTTTGGAGGAATTTTTCCCATGTAGGAAATCGTTTCTCATTGACTGGCTGTGCGTGCTGTGCTAAAAGGCCTGGGAGCTCCTGGGAGATCTTCACCAAAGCTGGCTCCTGCAGAAACAAATTAAATAGAACCACAAGCAATTTTACTACAGAAATGAAAACTGCTTGTGGGGTGATTAAAAACTAGGCCTCCAACAGGCACACAAAAAAAAGTGGTTACTGTTTACTCACAGGCAGGAAGGCTTTTTACATTTTTCTCCATATATTTATCCAAAATTGTCTTTTTTTTTCCTGACAGGCTGATTTGCTTGGAATATAACATATTTGGGAAACATGACCTTGTAATCGTAAAGGACATAAAAGTCTTGGTCATGGCTTAGTGGTCAACAGCAACAGTCAATAACTTCTATAATATTTGTATTTTAAGACAGAGTGCTAAAATGGTTGTTTTCCAGTGTTACTCTTCTTAACTCTGTTACTTTTACATTCACACTCAGAATTTAGTCATCATGAATTTGGGAGAGTCCATGCAGCTTTGGTAGCATTACACACAAGGCATATACACAGTGGGAGACATCTTGTAAATCTCTACAATTTGTGAGACAAGCAAATGAGAGGATTCGTTGATGGCATTCTACCTTAGATTGGACTTTGATTTTTCATGTTATAAAACAGCCTCAGTCCTAGTATTACCACAACAATCATCAGAGGTATTTTGGCAAAAACTAACTACATTGTCTATGCGGTTCAGAGAAGGCCCACAAGTGAGCAAATCTGTAAAGTGCCAGGACCGTGACTCTAATGCCCCAAGCCCTTCTTCTTGCTCTTCATAAGCATTTTCATGCTTCCCTTGGGTCTTCTCCCTTCCATTTTACATCATCATGAAATGAGAACTGTCCTATGCTCCAAAATAGGACCACTTATCACTGATCCTGGCAACTGATCTTGTGTTGGTCTCAGAGGTCACTCAGTACAATGACGTGATTACCACTCTGCAAATGAACAAAACCACTGCTCTGCATTAGCAAGGAAAGAATCATTCAGAGTTGGGGGAACCATACTTCCATAACATGCAATGTGACATAAGGGGGTTTTAAGATCATATTTATCCTTATTGGATTTATCTTCAAAAATTAGGTGAGGAAACATGGCCCAGTATGTAAGGATAGCAGCCTGGGTTAGGAGAGAGCTGGTTTCCATGCTCTGCCACAGACTTCTTGTGAGACTGTAGGCAAGTCACTTAGTCACTCTGTGCCACAGGTCCCCATTTGTACGATGGCAATAATAGCACTGCCCTAAACAACACGGGAATAGTGAGGGTAAATGCATTGCAGATTGTGAGGTGCTCAGATATTACATGATGGGGTGACATAAGGATCTAAAAATATATATTTGAGTGCCTATTGCTGACTCTGGATGCCATTGGCAAACCTTTTAAAAACACTTATAGTCAATAAACAAATAAATTTAGCAGCACAACATTTCACTCACAGCTGAAACCACCCCAGACGATTAACCTGAAATAACACAATAGCATCGACCTCTGCCCAAATTACCACCCCTCAAGCTGTTCCCTGTCCTTCCAAAGCCTGAGCATAACACATGGGCTTTGCAGAGTGCCCTGAAGGTTAATAGATTTGGACTATTTTGGGTCAGTGAAACCAACTGCATCATTTGGCACATGAAGTTTCATTTATCAGCTTCTCCTGCCTCCACAGTATCCAGTCCAAAATCCACATCAGGCCGAGGTCTAGGGTGATCTAGGTCTTAAGTGAGAATACAACACAACAGCAAGTTTACTGGAAAGATATTTCTTACTGCTGGCTCTCAGCCTAATGCTGGGCCACACGCTGTCATCCATGCTCCATCCAGTGCTCCCTCTAGCTTCTTCCGTCCAGGGGAAATGAATTTTCTTATATGCACCAAGGCATGTGCAGAGGTGCACCACCAATAGAAACGCGTGCTGCCAGCTATGGGCAATGGTGGATGTTCTGCTAATCACCTGGGTGGCACCTGAATCTCTCCTGTGTGTCCACCCAAGCACTTTGCTTACAGGGAACACTGAAGCTGACTCCCTCATTTGTCTCATTCATTGTTTTTTATGTGTTCCATCTGGATCTGGTTTCTAGATTGGGATGTTTTTAGGATGCTGGTCTTGCTACTTACTGTCTTCTGTGTTTTTGTCCCTTCTGGAATTTCCTACTCTGCAGAGCTCTCTGCATGCTTCTAAACCTTAAATCTATATGGAAACCCAAACTGGTACCCAATGCAGCAGCAGCAGCAGCCTGCTTGTAGAGTGAGGTTCCTTGTGAGAATGTTGCATTAAGTCTGTTGGATTTGTGTTGGCTGCCTATCAACTTTTGAGCAGAGTACATGAGGTTTGATTTAGACCAGTTCAGGCCTGTCTGAAAGAATGGATGTCTCCCTGTACATATTATCAGCAAAGGGGTCTGAGCTGGAGGTCCCTATGTTTAAGCAGGTAGAAGTCCTCGTTACAATTATTTTAAAAGGCTGTGGTGCAGGTGAGGAGTGATTTGTGTTACTTTCAGGTAAAGCCATCCAGGTAATACTTGAAGCTGCCATAAGATCCTCCAGATGAAGCCATGCCGAATTCTTTATGACCAGGAAAAGGTCTACCCCCTGGAATGAATAATGGAGGCAAAGAAAAAGGTAGTATAAGAGACGGTGGAAGGTGCACTGCACTCAGTATTTGAGCAACTGACCTGACTGGTGTCAAACCACACAGTTGATGCTACTGCTCAGCATGCATAAAAATTTGAGACTTTTCAGAGTTAGTGCTAATTTTTTAAATATGAATTCAGGGGATTTATTCCTAAACACAGAATCCTTATCTGTGTAACCCTCTCCTCTCCACGTATAATCCCATGAGTCTGGAATTTGTCTCCCCGCACTGACTTCAGCACCTAAATGAGAAAAGAATAGGACTCCCACAAGTTTGCAGTGACAGCTCAAACTGTACCGTCTCCATTCTTCCCATAAGATGAACATGCCATAAAAGTATCTAAAAAGTAATGCCCCATACCAATAATGCAGACACGAAAGAACTCTTTTTGTCTTGAAATTCAGTTTCTCATACAAGCCTATAATGCAAACTGGAGTTCTTAAGAGCATTACTGTAGGATCAGAAATACCAAGAGTAACTGCAGCTGATCAGATCTCCCTCTGAGCAAACAATCACAGGAAGCTGAGCCACTAATGCTGTGATTTACTCCTGTTCCAAACTATGAGGTCAGAACCGTAGCCAAAGTAAACTTTTCTAAGCAGGAACTGTACCATGGAATTCATGGTTGACTAAAACATCAGAACAGTGAGCAAAGATCAGCTGGGTTTGTCATGGCTTGTGTTTAGCTCTTAAATGTAACTATCCCAAGTGGTTGAGAGCACTAATGGCTATGCAGGAATGTAAGACCAGCCATTCTGGATCATACCAGTGGTTCATCTAGACTTGTATCTTGTCTTCTGAGGGGCTGGTGCCAGACACAATGAACAACAGGGCAGTTTATTGCGTAATCTATCCCTGTTATTCGGACCCAGATTCTTGGAATCATGACTTTAAGGACAGCCAAAGTAAAGGATTAAGTACCAGAGAGGTAACCATGTTAGTCTATCCACAAAAACAATGAGGAGTCCTGTGGCACCTTAAAGACTGACAGATTTATTTGGGCAAAAGCTTTTGTGGGCAAAACCCACTTAAATGCCAAGTATGGAGTTAGGTCCCTGATTACATGCCTCACAGCCTGTGAGGGACCTGTCCTCTATGAACTTATCTACTTCCCTTTCAACCCACTTATATTTTTGGGCTCCACACCATCTCCTGGCAAGGAATTCCACAGGTTGATTGTGTGTTGTAAGAAGATGTACTTCCTTCTGTTTGTTTTAAACCGGTTGCCTATTAATCTCATTGAGTGACTCCTGATTCTTGTATTATGAGAAGCAGTAAATAATACTTCCTTGTCTACTTTCTCCACTCCACTCATGATTTTATAGATCTCTATCGTAACCTCGTTTACTCATCTCTTTTCTAAGACAAAGAGCCAGTCTTTATAATCTCTCCTCCTACAGAAGGTGTTCTTTTCCCCTGACCATTTATGTTGCCCGTCTCTGTACCTTTTCCAGTTCTACCTTTTTTTTCCCTCAGGTGAGGCAACCATCTTGAAACAACTGTACTGTTACCTGTACAAGTAATATAAATACGGTGCTGTGGACAGGCATTTCCTTTTCATGCCATTGAGAGGTTAGAGCTACAAATCAATATGTACATTTCAGTCGGCTGAGCAATACCTCCATCATACTGAATCTGGCCATTTAGCTCCAATGACTTTGGGCACAGTGCAATTTAAAAAACAAATACACATTGATATGTGGGATGCGGACTAAAAAGATTTTCATAAATTGGTTTAAAAAGTCCAAAACTCCCTGCAGTATGTGTGGTAGCATTCGGGAAACACAGGCACCACCTCCGTATAAGTACATATCTCAACTACTGGTATGCGCTAGAGTTTTGTTAACATTTTCCACTGCAATAACATTGAGCAATATGAAGCCACCCGCTCCATATTTTATAAGTTTTCTCTTTTGAATAGTCAGTTTTTCCTTGCAAATAGGTTACAAATAGGTCACTATAATCTTCTCCTCCATCACTCTGCACCCTTAATGACAGAGATGACTGACATTTCTTCAAATGATTCATGCTGATATTCAAGAAGTCATCTCTTAATACAACTGACCTTACTAATTATTGCCCAACGACTGATCTCCAGTTCTTGAGACAGTTGATTAAGAAGCTGGTGAAATGCCAGCTCCAGCAACACTTGACCTCTACTAATATTCTTGATCCTTGTTATCTGGGGGTTAGATCATGACATAACATAGAACAGAGCAAGGGCACAATCTCTCCTTGCCCATGGAAGATTATCAAACATTCCTTTTCACACTGCTGCACTTTTTGCCAGCATTTGATGTCACACGCCAATGAGGTGTTACTCACATATCTAGAGAACTTGTAGGGTTCAATGGCCTGGGACTTTCTTTGCCAACCAAACCCAAAAAGTGGTGATGAGAAGCTGCCCCTTCACCTCCAGAGGTTCCATCTTGTAGGTCCCGCATCTTGTTCTTTACAAGACACCCCGATGGAGACTGTGAGGTACATGGGATCTAATGCCAGCCTAATGCAGGCCACACTCAGCTATATGTCTTCACACAAAGCCTAGGAAATAGTATCTCCCATCTCTCACATTAAGGTAAATCAACTCTTAGGGAGACACGGGCAGCTTTAAAATAAACCATCATATTTTTTCAAACTTTCTCAGTTCAACTGGAATCATACCTGCCTGGAGTGCTCTTAACAATTTAGTTCCTACCTGAAGCACCTCCATCTCTGTGTGCCCCATGAGTGGTAAGACTCCCATATACAAGGAAATATAGCAGGGAAGAGAGAATACATTAAAATAAATGTCAAAGCCACTCAGATCTGTAGGTTAGACATTTACTCATGAAGGGAGTCTCTGGTGTTCATGACGACATTCTTGAAACTGGACAGTAGCTCAGCTGAACTCACCCTTGTTATCTCAAACGTGGCTGCAGACTGATTCAGAATGAGAGACTTACTACATTTAGCCTCTCAGCTCATGCTTCCTAGTGCCAGAAAAAAGGGTCGGTATAAGTATTTTTACTACACTTAACACAACAAGCCCAAGCACAAAGTCTGCCTGCCTGTTCCTTACAATAATGATGGATGAGCAAGAAAAATAATTCTGATTTTTTTCTTCTCCTATCAAAAAATATTTCTGGCCCTACGAGCTAAGAGAAATGTGCAAGGCTGTGTTACAATGACAGTAAAACCACAAGAGATGATGTTAGGATTGGAAGTGGTTTGTCTGGAAGAAGTAGCAAATGTAGTTGAGAAAAATCAGGCAACAAACAGAAGCCTGGTAAGAAGAGATGAGAGACAAAGGGAAGAGAGAGAAATAGGCCTAGAAATAGAGAGACTGAAAGAGGCTGTGGAGCAGAGTGCATGAGAAGGGCCTGGGGCTTAGAGATGGAATCAGAGTGAAAGGAAGCTATCTGGGCCTTAGAAGCAAATAGAGCAAAGAAAGAAATCCCAGATAAGTGAAGATGAATGGGAGAGATAAGGTAGAAGAAGTGATATATTTTATTGCACCAACTTCTGTTGGTGGAAAGTACAAGCTTTTGCACAACACACAGTTCTTCTCCGGGCCAAAAGCTTCTACCTGCTACAACAGATGCTGGTTTAATAAAAGATACACCTCACCTACCTTCTCATTCATCTCCTGGGACCAACCTGGCTCCGACCACACTGCAAAAAGCTGAATAGGTCAGAGAAGAACAATTGACATAGCTCCAAATAAAGTTGTGGCTACCAGTCAAGGATCTGCCCCACTTTGTATTATGTCCAACTCTATTTATTCTGATATTTTTACTAGCATTAGCAAGAATGGAAAGGGTCCAAAGCTTATATCCTGACTGCTGTCCTACCTTTTTACAGGTACTCCCTTGTTTGCAACAGACACATTGTTCCAAAAACATTTTGAAAGGTTGAGCAAAACAACAAAATGTTTCTGGAAGTGATATATTACCTACTGCAAAGCTATTTAAAGTTTAAAAGCAGGTATAAGAACAAACATTTAATTGTTAGCTGCAAATTTTTAAACTAAAAAGTGCCAATTTTGCCTTTCATGAGCTGAAAAAAATACGTTCTGGGAAAAGGTAACATCATGTAAAACAGCCGTCATTACCAAGTAACACAAATGTTTTTTGTATGTAAAATTGCTTTGTAAAATATTTGCTCCATCTGCTGAAAGTAGCAAAGACAATTTTCCCTGATAGCTAATGGCCCATTTCAGCTGGATGGCAAGCAATTCACCATGGTTTCGACTTGCATTAAGTAGAATGGAGAGAACACTACACAGAATTCTCTACTTATGTAGTATTATCTACTCACTGCTTCTTGAAAGGCCCGTCTCTCATTACTGTGGCCTTCGTTTTGGATCAGCACGCAGGGTTGCTTTGACTCAAGAGGTTTTTTGTCAAACTGAGGCACATATGCTATGCTTCGATATGAGTGTACAAAACAGCCACTTTCCTTGACTACAAGAACAAGGAGGTTAGTTCTTTTTCAACTTTCTAGCACTTAAACTGCTGTTCCTTTTTTCACGCCACATGGGGCCATGGTTTTCTCTTCTGGCTCATGCTGTCACTCTGCACGCTGAGGATTTCAATATATAAAGATCAAGCACTTCTTTTAATTCTAAATTCAGTTACGCATACACACAAAAAGCAGAGAATATTGTCCTAGTCCAAAAAGACCCCATTGCTCCAGCTTCATTGTATACTTTGCTACTTATAATACCTCAATTTAAAAGCACGTTTACATTATGCCCTGAACTACTTCAACATCTGCTAACAGGCCAATAAAAAATAAATAAACCAGGATTGTTTAGAAAGAGAGATCCCTTCTACCTAATTCCTCTGAATGATATTAAACCAGTAACAGCAGCAAGTGACAGAGGACTCTTTTTTTTTTTTTTTTTTTTTTTTTTGTAGATTTCGCTTTGAAAAACAACATTTTGGGAGGAAATTAAACATAAAAACATTATATCCAAAGTTACCAATGATCAGACAGAACAAGGAGCTTAGAAGCAAAGGGATATTGAAATAGTCTCACAGGTTTATAATCAGCACAAGTTTAATTTAATTGTGATTATAATAATTGCATTCAATGGGTTGATCATCAACCAATGTGGCTGGAGGATTTTTATTTTGTGCTTCAAGAGAAGCACATATGTGTTTGACAAAACAAGTCCTAATTTTCTAAATAAATAATTTTCCCAATAAATCCATTTCTCCACAGAGGGAGAAATATTATTTTCCTCAACAAAGGTTTTCTTCTTTTTTTTTTTTTTAAATAAAATTCTGGAAGTCAATGGAATCTCTCAGAAGCCAAGTATTTGCAGAATCGGAGCCTTCAATAGCAATTGCTATCTAATACTGCATAAGAGGAGCTGCATCTGAGTGTATACTTTTGATGTATCAGACCCTTGTGAATACACACTCAGTTCATGCCCTTCAAGGTCACTAGATTGTCCATGATTTTTTAAAATATTTTTAACTGTATATAATTTTCTTTATTGGCTATGTTCTTCCTCTGCATCCATGGGGAAGAGAAACTATGTGAGTTTTAAAAGTGCGATTTAAAAAAATACTAAAAAGCTTTATATGGATAATCTCAGTAAATTTACAAGAACTCCATGTACACTGCAGAGCTATTTTGCAAAACAGCCCACAGAGCAGTATGATAAAAATTGTGTCACATTTCACAAATGACACTCAGCTGAACTTCTTTTATTCTTAGACTTCTCTTGTTTGGATTTTAGCAAAACAAACGTTTTTAAAATAATCCAAACAGGCACTTTATTGCATGTGATAACACTAACGCTTTTCAGATTTCTTTAGTGCTCCTGCTTTATCCTCTCCTTCCACACGATTATTGCTAAAAACTGGCAGTTAAATTCAATTGTTTCAAAATATTCTAGCCCCATATGGCCTAAAACCCTGGAGCTGAAGTTCTGATATTGCCTCACTGCTGTTTGCTAGCATTTGCCTCTACTCCAGTCCCCAGATGGTGGAAGTAACATTTAAACCTCCTTCTCTCTGCCTTGTACAATAGACCTTGGCACCATTTCAACTGTTTACTCCGGTAATTAACAGCACTGATACCACAACAATTACAACTCCTACAATCTTAACACAATAATGCTATGAATTAGTGAGAGCTAATGGCTGGGAGGTATAGTGGTTCCAGACTGCGAGATCTGTGTGTTTTTAGAATAAAATAAAAGGTACAAACAGCACGCTTGCAGTAGACAATGATTACCTAGTAATTAGTTTACACAAAGCTTCCTATTTAATGGCAAAACACTGTAATTAACGCGTGACAGAAAATCAAAGGGTACTTTGTAAACATATGAAAAATTAACACTGCAGGCCTATAGCTTTATGTACTGATTAGAAGCATATTAAATCAATAGGACATACAAACCAACAGCTTGCATATCTGATTATTGTAGGGCTTAGGCATGGATAACATGGTTTTAATTTAACCAAAGGATACGATTATCATGCTTTATTATTTTACTTAGGATTTAAGAATCACCTGAAACATATCTCCAGCAGCTACATAAATATTATAATTGACTGAACAAGAGCACTGCAGATTGTTTTAGGTATAATAAATATGTAAACTACTCAAGATATTTTGTTGATGGAGCACTAGACTATATTTGATAAGGAGGAAACAAGCCTGAACTGCACAGTTTGAAGCTAGCAGGGATCCGTTCCTTTAGCCAACGTAATTTTTACCACCCTACCATACAACACATGAAATCGGAAGAAATTTTTAAAGGCTGACACCTTTCAAAATAGCGTATGTAGATTTTCTGTGTAACTGTCTGCGCTTCTGACCTCCTTCAGGCTGGAAAAATGATCATACCAATGATGGTAAGTGAAATCAATAAAATCAGCAGGAAAGACTGCTTGTTTAAATAATTTTCTCTGCACACACTTAGTAGGTATGTCTTCAAACACAACATGACTGTCTGTGAACCCCAGGATCTCTGTAACATTCCTAGAACCAAACAATTTTAGAATCTATTACCGAATGTGATTAACAAATGTAAGAATGAGTTGTAAGAAGCAGACAGTACACATTCAGCAACGTTAATGTATGCAAGAATTAGAAAGCATGATGTTATGTTGCTGAAGGTAAGGCTTTGGCAGTATTATGGTTATATTTTAAATGGGCTGATAAATATGTGCTACTTATTTTCAGTTCCTTATTTTTGGAAAGATGCAAAGGGTCACAAAACTGTTCATAACACTTATTTTCCTAATGGAATCCTAAGTAAAGAGTTGTAAATCTCTTCACTAGTATTCCTGATTCCCAAATAATGTCTGACTTTATCTAATTCCTTTTTAAGACGTTTTTAAAAAATGATCAATAACGTTAAATGTTAAAGCAACAGTTGGCTACTTGTGACCTCTGAAACTGGCATTTTCCAATGGTGATCAATTTCAAATCTTAGAGCCAGTGTTAAGATATTCCGTCAATATAGATGGAAACTTGAGTTTTCTGCGGTCTCCCCTTCTGCAACTCCTCCACACATCCCTTCCTCTGCCTCCAACCTAGAGTTCCCTACTCTTTAAAACTCCCTGTCACCCTAAGACTCTTAAACTCAGTTCAAGTCTGTGGTCACTGAGGCAAATACAGAGCAGTGATGCAACAACCTATGAACACTGAATTGTAACCATGTTATTCACATAAACTTACACTGAGGTAATAGAATGTTGACCACTTACCTGTATAACTGTAATTCAATGGGGGCAACCCTGTTACTGTCCCCAGATGGAACAGAGCTGAAGTCACTGAGGATAAATTAGACCTGCTGTGGTAATGATGGCTGCTTATGAGGAACTACAGCCCAGAGCATGCTCTAAGCAGGGAAGAACTGTATGTGTCTACCCCTACAGAGAGGGGTCAGCTTGAGAGGAGGTGCACTCAAAGAAACCAGGAGGGGGCAGAGGTGCAGTTAAGCTGGTAACTGTGACAGCTTTTTTTTTCCCTCTGTATTTTGGTATTTTTGCTATTTTCTGTATTTTTGTCCTTTCAAGTGACACTTTTGCAGCACCCAACTCCCCATGTGCTCTTTGGAGGGAGAACAGTGGCTCTGAGAGTTGCCACGGGCTGTGGAGCAAGGTTGGGAGGGGGAGGGCAGCTCTGCACCCAAAAGGGGGGTAGCAAAGAGTGGAAGGAGCAGGGCCCAGGGCTGTCAGCCCACAGCGGTGCTCGTCCCATGTGCTGGGCCTCCACCCCCACATTCCCCGACAGCCATGGGCAGCCAGAGAAGCACTGACACAGCATTTCAAAGTGTCCCAGAGCTCCAGTCGCTGCTGCCACTGTCAAAGTAGCAGTGGCTGAAGCCAGAGCTCTGGGCCTCTTTGAAACACCAGGCCCGGGGACAACTGCCCCCCTTTGCCCCTCCCTCCCCCACTGGTGGCCTTGAGTGAGAATCTTGAGTGGGCAGGCCCCACTCCTACCTCCCACCCTGTGTCCTACCTCTTCTTAGAGGCTGTTTCACTTCTGTCTCCAAACAGCAGTCAGAGACTCAGCTGGTTTAATTAAACCAAGATTTATTAAGATGAGAGAGAGAAGATAACTAAAATCAAACACTGTGCATTTGCAGAGAATGCCTTTTTCTCTCCTCTGAGCCTTCCCATAGTTCAGCTCGACAACACCACAACCTCTTGCTTTTGGTACCTTGCAAAGCCTATTGGATTGTCATCTTCTGACACCTCTCAGAACACTCTTACAGGTTCCTGCCCCACATGTACTGCTGGGCATCTTGGCGCTTAGTGGGTTCTGCTGAAGAACTGAGGATCTGGGGGTTTATGATGTTCTGCTGCACCCCTGCTTTGGCTAACAACACTGGATTGCCTTCTTGTGAGCCACAGTTGGTCGGTCAGCTGGAGAAGTCAGGGAAGCACTGAAGTTTCCCTCCTATCTCCTGCAGCATTGAGCTGCTCTCAGCGCCCTCACCTGACTACCTTTGCTCCTTGCAGTCTCTAATGTTTACCAGCTGTCACGAATTCCTTCTTTCTATGATGGGAAGCCCATGTTGGAGACCCCGTTCTCCATCAGCTTCCCTGGTGGGGAAAAAAGCATTAGGAGGAATATGGGGAGTAGCTTATTTTGCATGTTATTAATTTTCTCATGTGTGCTCTGTGTTCCACTGAAGACAACTAAATGAAAAGTTAGCTTTAGGGAGGTGGTAAAACAGACTCCCAAATACAAAATTGACAAAGAATGGTTTTCAGTGTTCAGAGAATAGTACCACTGAAGCTAGTGGCAGAATTACACAGAGCATTCTCTGGGGGTGGGAGGGGAGGGGACTCCTCATTAAACAAGGCCAGCTCTTGTTATGGAATGTGTTAAATTTCACATCAATCCTAGGGCTAGAAACAGAGCTTTGTAGGGTAAAATGAATGCAAACATAATTCAAGAGTTTCTAGTGCACCTCTAACTGTAGGAGTAGTAGAGAGAGTGAATTTTAAATCCACAGAAAGTTTTCAGACCCAAAAAAGTAAACAAGCTTTAGTTGCAGCCCTCCTCAGCATATGGACTCTGAAAGTTTTATGGTTCCATTTACCAAAAGAAAGAACTAAGAAAGTCAGGGTAAAGGTGCAGGGTCTTAGTTATAAACGGACTTGACAACTGTTTGAAAACGATCTTAAATAAGGGTGAAAAATGATGGTGAAAAGGTAGAAAAGGACCCTGGGCAAGACACGTTTGACATACATACAGTTCACAGATTATGTCTTAGCAACAATGAAGGGTCCTGTGGCACCTTATAGACTAACAGAAAAGTTTAGAGCATGAGCTTTCGTGAGTTAACTCACTTCTTCAAGATTATGTCTTGGCAACATCTTGCTTTTCCTCAGAGTCGTTTACATTGCAAAATGCAAACTGGAAAATGCCACTAAGGTATTGTAGCATTTCAACACTGTCTGATCATAAAAGGGCCAGGCACTGATGCCCTTGCTCAGAAGCGGTTCCACTGCTGTCAGTGTTAACAGATTCCTTGGATTTCTCCCCAGCTGCAAAAAATCTCTCCACTAACTCAGACATTCATTTAACTGGATAAAATACATCACTGAACTTGTCATTTTAGTTTGCCCAATGTTATGCTTGAAATGAAGAGTCCAAAATCACTGTGTTTTAGATGGAACAGATTCTTATACAGTTCAGACTCACCAACTACATTATTTTTAATCTATTGCCTACTACATACCAATGAGAAAAATCTTGGTATCGTGTCATAAACTGCTATGCAAATGATGCTATTTGTAAGTATTAACATAATTTAGTGCTTACAGTCATATTCTCATTTCTAATAATTCTACCAGAATGGAGAGTCTTTTTTCTATACTCTTAGCCTGCAGGATAGTCTTTCATCAAGAAGCTGAATTTTTTAATAACCTGCCAGCATATGTTTTGTATGTGGCAGCCTCGGCCAATGACACAATGTCTTCATTATTGAAAGAAACCGGTCTACATACTGCAATCAGACATTAAAACATGCCTGTGCTCATAAACTAATGCTTTGATGTCCAAATGTGTATCATTATGATAGTATTCTGAAACAAAGGATAATTTTACTCCTCTGCTCTGGGTGGTAATACTCAGTGGAGATTGCAATTCACGATGTATAAGGTCTCCATGCTTACAAAAAAGAGCTCAACTCAGAAGGCAGAAAATGTCAACTCTCATTTCTGGACAAGATACTCTTAAATAGTAACACATTTTCTTCTTTCACCTCCACATGCTGAAATACTGGCCTGGATTTAGAGAAGCTTTCCTGATGACAGGCTCATAGGAAATTATATCAAGTGTGCCATTCCTGAGATATGTTTTTCAACTTTTGGTAAGCATTTATGTTGTAGGAGTTTTTAAGAGGCATGTTCTTGTCTATCTCTGAGCTCCAGCTAAATGATTACCTGTTTCTGAGTCATTGGGCCCTGGGGGCAGTTAAAATGGCAGGAGGAGTGCTCTGACTTAAGCCACTGTTGCAAGGACCCTCAAGGAATTTACACCAGTGGAGGAGCAGATGTAGTACAGCTGTACACTGCAGTGCCTTCTTCCCCTCCCACATGGGCAGCCAGCAGAGAGCTCCCTGGAACAGGCTATATTCTCCACTGGTCATCTCTGGCGGCTTTCAGTTCATTTTGCACCACTCACGCTCATGTAGAGAAAGGGAACCTGAGAGGACTGGGAATCCAGCCCTCAATGTTTGTGCAGAGAGTTTCACATTACAAAGCACTACTACTTTGTAATTATCAAAATTCAAAATAAGTTTAACCAGTGCAGTTTGAAATCATAATGTACTATGCAATGCAATCAAATGTTACATGTTGTAATTATTCTTGATTGAATTAAAAAGCTGAACGGTTGTAAATATTTCTTTATTTAAAATAGGATGATGAGACAAATTCTTCCTTAAAACAACTCCGCTGAATTTAATGGGCATAAATTTGTCTCTATAGTCTTCAATGTCGAATACTTATTTAAATATTTACAGACCTTTAACTCAAATTAATCCAATTTGCATTGGAATTCAGATTCTTGATGAACTAGATCCAATGAACTCAGTCAAAAAATTTGTAAAGAACAAACTTGTCCATTGACTAAAATTTACATAGATAGAAAACCTGAGAGGTCATAACATTTACTTCATTTTGTTTGTGTATTTCTAGCTGATCACCATTTGTCTAGTCACCCAACCTTTCTGCAAGTCAGGATCCATTGCCCCTCAACCTACTGAATCCCACACATCAATAGATTTGAGTATTAAACTCAGGATCAGAAAAGTGAAGTTTTAACAACAGAAATTCCTGTTATTTTGTGTCAGCTCCCATAGTTACTAAGATAAGGATTTTATTTGCTCCTCTCTTCAGTTTCTGCTTAACTGTCTTATTTAAATTATATTTTCTTATATTAGTTTAGTGAACTTCCCAGCTTGCGATTAAACATAATGGACCAAATTAGTCCCTGCTAATGTTTCCTTTTCACTTTTATGCGTTAAGTCAATAGAGTTACATCAAAGATGAATCTGGCCCACGCAATTGTTCACTCAAGCAAGGCTTCAGTGGAGAGAAATTCATAATAGTAGGAGCGGAATAAATTTCCAGAAGGCAACAAGAGAATTAAAAACCTATGCAACACCTCATTTATGCACAAGCTAGAATGAGAAATACAGGCTCTATTAAAGCACACTACTTGCAGCATAGTGACACTTACCAGCACACAGACAAATAATACTGAAGCATGCTGACATGGCACATGTCCATGTTTAGGATATAAAGCCAGGTGTTTTTTCTACGAGATGAAACAGATACAAACTTCTGATCATGCACACACATCCATAACTTCCAGTGAAGTTGACTGTAAACACTCAGCACCACTGAAAATCAAACCTCAGTATAACAGGTTCCAGCTCTCCTTCTGTTAATCTAGGACACCTATTTATAAATGACTTACATAAAAAACACTCTTTGATTTAAGACTCTGCCCTGCTGACTGACTTTGGGCACATCAACTACTCTTCCTGTGCCTCCATTTCCCCATCTCTAACATGGAGATGATGATCCTACCTCCTTTGTAAACAGCATTGAGAGCTAGGGGTGAAAAGTGATATAGAAGAGATGGTATTAATTATTATCATGCAAATAAAATATTATAAATCGTGCTACCCACATAATTCCACAGGATACAGTTCAATTTTTTATATTCTCATTTAGAATATGTTTTAATTGCTTATTAATTTGAATTGTAGCTAGGTATCACTCTAAACTTACTATATCCCTTATACAAACTTAAGTGTCATACTCCCAAAGCAAAAGTCTGCCATGGGGGAAAGTTGAGGTGTTAATTTAAGAAGTCAGAGACAGCTAGGAGTGTGTTCAAGGGAGCTCATCATCACCATCACCATCAATAAAAGTGGGCTCAGAGCCCGTTAGTGTCCGATACCCCTCTCATTATTCCTTTCCATCTTTCCCTGTCCAGTGCAGAGTGGCTCAGTTTCTGTAGACTAGCTCCGCACCAATCTACTATACCATCTACCCATTCTCTGAGGGGTCTGCCACTCCTATTTTAACTGTCCATTATGCCAAATACCAGGGTCTTGATTTTTCGTTCGTCGTTCATTCTGCAAATATGTCATATGCGTTAGCTGTAATTTTCTTTTGGTAGCCAACTTATAGACCCAACCCCGATTGCTCGATTGGTGTTGCAGACCTTTTTTTATCTGGGCGACATCCAAGCCAGCATCTTTTGTTATTTAGTCATACCGGCATCAGATTTCATTCGTATTATTGCACAGTCACCGCATCGACACTTATCTGACCAACCCTCCTCCTTCATCAAGGCTTGTGACTGGCATGGAGCTCATAGAGGCTTCATGGCGGAGTTTTGTGGGAGTTGGGGACACATTAATCTTTAAAAAACCCTCACTCCATATGCAGAACTCCTTTAGAAACTACAGAGGAAGCTAAATTTTCCCCAGCTCAAGCAAAGATTCCATGAAAGGAGGTGAACCACAATGATCTTGCTCAGAGTGATCATGGCTCACTCCCTACAGACGTACTCAACATAAAAGAGAACAGGACAGAGAATAAGATACCCAACTTATCACTAACTTACCTGTGCCCATTTCTTCCTCCATGTCTCAGCGTCATATCTCTGACATTCGTTCTGGGCCCAATGGCAGCATTTCAGGTGCATGGCAATGTCACAATATGCCGTGCCATTTCCTCCAAATTCATTGTCCACTTTAAACAACCAACGTTTCACGCCCAGGTTATCTACGATCAGCTGACTCAGAACTTCAAGCATCTATGGATCCAACAAAGAGGACAAAGGGAATGGCTTTAAAACTCTTTGAATGAGGCATACATAAGGTGCTCAGATATTTTGGTTTAAAATTTGTTTTATAAACTGATTTATAATTACAGTTTCTAACTTCAGGTTCCAACCAGTTTTACCAAAATTCACCAAACTTCCTTCCCAAAAAAGCAAATACTGTTGCTTAATAGTTTAGATGTTTATGTAAAGTTCACCTGAAGCCCTTTTCTTCAGGAACCTATGACCCCAATTTTGCATCTGGCTCCACAAGAACAAACATTTGACCCCAGCAGCTCCCAGAAAGGTCAACAGAGCTCTGTACCAGTTTAGAGTCTACCTATGTGATGCTCATTGCTGGACCATGGCCATTCATTCTGAACGTTCAGTAGCTGATGGCTGCACTAGATTATTTTCAAAATCCTCTCTTAAAAACCTTCTTACAGTCAGATTCTAATATGAGGCAAACATCGATGACACTTTCCTGCTGGAGAGTGAGTTATATGGTTATGGATTCATGAAGGTATTAGTGGATACTATTAAAGTGGTTCTAATTATTTATCTATATTTATACCCAGTTTTAAATTACTTTCCTGCAAAATTAACTGGGGAGCAGAATATAATTAGCTGTTTAGAAATATAGTAAATGCCACTGGACCCAGGAAAAGTGTTATACAGATTCTGGGCTGCAAAGACTAGAAGGTATTTTTACATAGTAATCGACTCATAGGCTACGTCTACACGTGTCCCAAACTTCGAAATGGCCACGCAAATGGCCATTTCAAAGTTTACTAATGAAGCGCTGAAATGCATATTCAGCGCTTCATTAGTATGTGGGCGGCCGCGGCACTTCGAAATTGACGCGCCTCGCAGCCGCGCATCTCGTCCAGACGGGGCTCCTTTTCGAAAGGACGCCGCCTACTTTGAAGTCCCCTTATTCCTATGAGCAGATGGGAATAAGGGGACTTCGAAGTAGGCGGGGTCCTTTTGCAAAGGAGCCCCGTCTGGACGAGCTGCGCGGCGGCAAGGCACGTCAATTTTGAAGTTCCGCAGCCGCCCGCATGCTAATGAAGCGCTGAATATGCATTTCAGCGCTTCATTAGTAAACTTCGAAATGGCCATTTGCGTGGCCATTTCAAAGTTTGGGACACGTGCAGACATGGCCATAGTTGCATATATATTTGGACTTCAACCACAAATAGAATTATCATCTGTTTGCTCCAAATCCTATTATTTGTTGCTTTCAAGAACCCTATAAATGAGTTTCTGTTGATGACTCCCCTACAGTAATGAAAAGAATCAATAATATTGTTAAGACTGTACCAATGGAAAGAATTATGTGCTATCTTTAAGTGAAAATTGAACTGTGCTTTAGCATAGTGTCACCTTTCTTTTATTATTTAACCCAAGATGTCAATATTTCATATGTGAAAACAACAGAAGGAGCACTTCTGAAATGTAGCATGGCTCAAAAGAAGAACTAAGAAGCATAGGGGGAATTTTTATAAATGAATTACTTAATAAAGCAAACTAATTTATAACTCTAATGCGTTGTTTTTCACATCACAGAACATACATTTGTTTATTTTATCAACTGTATGGAAGTTATATTTGTTTGACTGCTATTATTTGTGCTGTTAAAGGTATTTGGAAGAAAAAAAGGAATGTAAAAAAGCCTTTTGCTAGCCAGCAAAAATGTCTAAGAATAACATCCCCCTTATTTTCAGGTTTATGGTACACATGAGTAAAAGGAGACAAGCTATTGATTACTGCCATCCACAATGCTACAAATTTCAAAACGCAGCATACATAAAATGATTTTCTTGATTATGTGAAGTGTTTTCTTCCAGAATCTAATGACCACTCAAAGCTACCTCAAAATTCATCAAAACTCCATGAAAAAGAAAACAATGGTACTGAAGGAAATGTCCATAGTCAGAAAACAGAACATTTTGCAAAAGGATCTATAAATGAACATGCTGTTGTTAAAGGGACACAACTAACTTGAAATCCAGTCCATTTGAAAAATCGGTTATGGACAGATTCAGGTACTATGCCAGCTGTTAAGACATCCCACCAAATTCCATAGTTTCATAATCACATTTACCTCTTGTAAAAATGTTTTCTTCTCCCTAATCATAGATTCACAAATTTTATTTGCTTGTTGCTGTGTGGAAAACCCATGTGAACAAGAGAAATACCTAACTAGTGCATAAAAGAGAGAAATTTTCAAAAATTCCTAGGTGACTTAAGATTGTAAGTACCATTTTTCAAAAGGAAGTTCACGACTTAGAGGACGCTACATCCCATTAATTTTCAACATTTAGGCTCCTTAGTACCTAAGTCTCATCATCAGGACAGACTTGGGGCCCTAAGTCACTTAGGTACTTTTTAAAATTTTACTCAGACATATTTTTTTCTCTAATCACTTTCAGTTACAGCCACTGGAAAAAAGACTCAATGGAATGCCTTCACTTTCAGTGTTTTTTCATACATATCTCACCCCAGCACCTGGGTTCTCGACTCCTGACTTTCTCACATATGAGGGGTTCTGGGAGTGAGTCAGTTCTAGTTTTTCTTGGTGCAACAGTCAAAGTTGGCAGGCCCATCAGATGGCCTCCCTTTGGCCCACAGCTTCCTCAGGGCCCTTACTGATATCCAGCTGAGGCAAAACCATCTATCACAAAGACTATTACTATAAGGCATACTTAGTCATTGTACTTCAAAGGAGGGGGGTGAGGTCCTTCAGTCCTATATACTTGATTTGTCAATTTTTATTGCAATTTTTGGATCTCTGTACTTATAGATATCAGTCTGCACTGGAAATGCTATTGATCTGATGAAGTGGGTCTGTCCCACACAAGCTCATCACTGAATAAATCATTTTGTTTGTCTTTAAAGTGCTACATTGCTGCTATTTTGTTTTGGTTTTTTAGGTACTATCTTGAGCAAAAATGGAAGTACACAGTTCAGCACAAGTTAAAGCTGATCATTTGCCTACCGATATGTCCAAGCTTTCTTCATTTTCTAGGGCTTGTTGGCCATCATAGGAATTTTATCTGAGCCCATGCCTCTATTACAGCCCTTTTGTACCTTCTTTTAAAGAAGCACTTGCCTAGCCCTGGACAGAAGAGAATACATAAGCACTCATGACTCAAACAGACTGATGTTCCTGTCCTAGCCACACATAATTCATCTACCTTTCTGTTTGAAACTGGCTACAAGTGAAGCAGCTATTTCCGCAGTACTATCCAAGAAAATTAATGACAAAAACAGACCAATTATCAATGCACCCAAAATGCTCTATTTTATGGACTGTAAATATTCCCTATGCAATCAAAGCTTTTTTGACACTTTTTGCATGTTAATAAACTCCACCTTTTTAACTGATCCCTTCCCAATCATCTTAAATTCCCTATGAATACATACCAACTTTCTTCTCTCTGACTGGGTGAAAAGATTAACATGGTGGTCCTTGTTATTAAAGGACAAGGAAATAGTCTTGCCTACCCTTTGCCTACCCCTTCATCTCTTCCTGTACGATGCCCCCACCATAAGTGTCCTTCGCTAGCGACCTCCACTTTACTACCTCTATGATTCCAAAGTCTCTTGAAACATCCTCCTCATGAACGGATTCAGCTTTGATAAAGAAGGGAAACCCTTTAGCAGTTTTGGCCTTTATATCCTTTCTCTGTCTGCCCCACTACTTTCATTTTCTTTTCCTGTACCTCACACTTGGCTCAGGATACCAAACTTGCTGCTGTAGGCTGCACTTCGGAACACTATGGCTATGTCTACACTAGCCAAAAACTTCAAAATGGCCATGCAAATGGCCATTTCGAAGTTTACTAATGAAGTGCTGAAATACATATTCAGCGCCTCATTAGCATGCGGGCAGCCGCGGCACTTAGAAATTGATGTGGCTCGCCGCTGCGCGGCTCATCCAGACGGGGCTCCTTTTCGAAAGGACCCCGGCTACTTCGAAGTCCCCTTATTCCCATCTGCTCATAGGAATAAGGGGACTTCGAAGTAGGCGGGGATCTTTTGAAAAGGAGCCCCGTCTGGACGAGCCGCACGGTGGCGAGCCGCATCAATTTTGAAGTGCTGCGGCCACCCGCAGGCTAATGAGGTGCTGAATATGTATTTCAGTGCTTCATTAGTAAACTTTGAAATGGCCATTTGCATGGCCATTTTGAAGTTTTTGGCTAGTGTAGACACGGCCAACACGTCCTCTACAATACCCTTACTCTTTGTGACCACTTCTGCATGGGCCTGTAACACTTTCATGGGGTTTCTCCTGTACTGACATTCTCTTAAATTTGTCTTTTCTGATTGCTCATTTTAGCTCATGCCCCTATTCTGGGGTACATAGTATTTCTTGCCTTTGTACTGCCTTCCTTACGTTCTAAAAGGAAAAGAACACAGGAAAAAATGCTTCTTTTCACTGTAAGAACTCTGTGGCAGATTGGCTTTCAAAACAAACTGCTCAACCAGGAGAGAAATTGGCTTTCTTACGTAAATCTGCTTGCATCACTGTTTCTGCAGGCTGCACCATACACACAGTAACTGATTTATGCACTCCACAAAAGCAAGATGCATTGTTACCAGACACAGGAAGCAGGTATAGATGGGCAAGGATTTGTCACATGATTTGCATCTAAAGTCTTCAAAGGCAAAACTAACTTAAGCAAATTACTCTGCTACTAACATACCGTGGAAATAGAGTATGGGTGATACCAGAAAAATTGGCAGAGATATGATTTGAAGTGTATACTGTTGCATAGTTCTTTGAGAGTTGATATGGTAATATAATATCAGAAACATTCACAAGTCCAAGAGCCAGAAAGCAAACTGTTTTGCACTCATTTATCTTTCATAGGAGGTCACACCAAATTTGAGATGGAATTATGGGATTTGTTTCAAGGCTATTTGGATCTGGGATATCCATCTGCAACAGAGCAGACTGGAAGCATAAAAAGGTACAGTAACTATTTTGAGCATTGGACAGCAGATACCATTTCTAACCCCATAATTCATGGCTACTGGCTAATGATAAATCATGTGGAATATATATATGACATCATTAAGCTATTTAATCAAACATGAGTAAACATTCATGAATGAACCACAGAAAACAATAAAAAAAATGAAGGAAAGTCACCTAGGCTGAGAAATAATTTGCACTGCTTATGGGAATTGTGTGTTAACTGTGGTCAGATGTTGGCTGCCTTTGTTCTTTTTCTGTTGTCTGTCCCAGGTCTGTGCAGGCAGTACACACAGCAGACCTCAAGCAAACCACCCAATGGCTACAAGATCTGTTAAAGTATGAAGGCATTCAGCCATATTTATTGTTGACAAACCAGGATAATAATACCTGGCAGACTCTATGAGGATACCAGGACATGTTACTCATGACAATGGAACCAGCTCAATCAGCGATGGATTTTCCACTGCCCCGTAGGCCGGCCAAAGATATAAAATAAATCTTAATACCCTGATATAAACAAGTTACAGACTGTCATCCTGACATTATGTTTTAGGTGGGGTCAATGTGTTTCTGCTATTCTGGGAGAATTTTTTTGTACCATCCTTAGCATCATAATGGTCTGGTACCATGTGATACCAGGGTATGCTTACATGTATACTCTGTACTTTCCAAGAACATGTACTTCTGCAGTATCAGGCCTGTTCTTTCCCAGTTATGCAAGCAGGTCTCACCTCAGACCAGGCTTCAAATACAAGGGCTTATGTCTCTGGCTCTCTTCCTACTAGATTAAATATTATAAGTAGTTCATTAGGAAATACTGAAAAAGGGAAATTGCCTTATTGAGCCATTAGCCAAATGGTGTTATCATCAGTGTACAACAGTGATTGTAGTATTAGCAACAATCATAACAATTCCATTTAGCAAATTCAGACTTGGGTCAGTGACATGACCTCTTAATTAAGGTACATGTTACCCAAAGCAATTGTCCTCAATAGAGGGTTCCATGTCTATTTCTTTTGAGGTATCTTTCCTGATAATTGATTCTGACACTGTAATATTTGATAAATTGGCCACAGGGCATTCGAAAGGCTACTTGGAAGACAGTACCTTCAAGGCTTCTTAGCTCTACCTCAGCTACTGATCAATCACTCACCAGCAAAATCTGGAGAGCACTGCACACAGCTTGTCTGTTCCAGTCTTTCAAAATGAATCCATGCATCAAAGTCCACCCCAGCATCAGAATGAGATTTTAAAAATATACATACCAGCTTTTAATATATGCGTTGAACCACTACATTGAAATTTCAAAATATTACTGGACTGAAAAAATGTTCAGAGCATCCAGATTAGCAATAACATGCAGAAAGCGGAACAAACATCCCAACTACATAAATTACCTATGATAGTGATCCTGAAATAATAATTTCCCACACTTGACTAAAAGTTGCACTTTCAGCTTTTGCTTGTCTTACAAGGAGTGATAGTTTTAATTTCATTAATTATATACTGTCACTTACACAGTTTGCTAAAACACACCACTGCTTTGAGTCTTAATTTGGTGGAGGTGTTAACCTGATTCAATCATCAAAGCCATAAGTGTGGCCCTTTTTCCTAATACATGTCAGTTAGATGCAGTATGCACCACAGTAAAATTGTGTGGTGTTTTTATGATATGCTGAATATAAGCTGGATAATCACGCTGAACTGGATTGTGCCTACTCTTGCTCTCTTATTCCATGTATCCCACAGCACCTGGTAATAGTACAACTCAGCATTCGACACATGGTGATAGGGAACCTCTCCAAATCATGATATACAAGGGGGCTACTCTGGTAGAGGCAGGGAATGCTTTTATGGGCCAACCAGCCTGGAATAAAACCCCAACTGGAATGCACTATGGAACCAGAAAAAGGTAAGTTGAAATTGGTAGGGGGAATCTTAGATGACATAGGGAGGATTTTAGCTTATAAATAACCCCATTAAACATAGAAGTAGCTTTAGGATTGTATTTTTTGGGATGCAAACCTTATGTAGAAGATGAACCAAACACATACAGCAAGAACTCACTGTCTGGAAGAACTGCTGATGTATTAGCTCTCTCTTAACTATCCTATATTGCTTGTCTATAGACCATAAACTGGCTGAGCTTGGTTCTTATTTGGCCTCTTAAACATTTATCAAACTCCAAGTGCAGTCAAAAATAGTATCCCAGTACTGAGTCCAGAATCAATATATACAAACTCAACATATTATATAAAATCCTTGCTCCACATACCATGCACAGATGATTGATGTACTGAATGTGGCAAAACTTTATGCTTTGTCATGGCAGTAAGTGAATCTGGAAACGAATTGATGCATTAAAGAGAGGGAAAAAAATCAGGCAGAAGATCTGCCTAGTGGACATCTGTTTGGATCATCCCCTTTTCCTAAAGAAATGGAATCTCCTCTGACATAACTGCTTCACTTCACAGTGGAAGTCAGCATAGGACACTCTGTTGAAGTGGCTTCCTCTTGGAGACATAGAGTGAAATCATGGCTCCAGTAAATCCATAGCAAAACTCCCACTGACTTTGGTGAGGCCAAGATTTCACGTGTGCTATGTTCTGATGATGGCTGTCTGGAAGGACCAGATACTTAAAGATGGTGTCCACTCTAGAGGAAGGCAAGAGCACTGAAATAATTATTTTTCCTTAATCCTTTCGTTAACAAGACAGAAGCTAATTTAAATGGTAACACAAATGCAGAAAGAAATAAAACCCAGGGGGCAAAATGCATATCCCAACTACTTATCCCAACCAATTTATGTTCTAATCCATGGAACAACAGACATATGATATTTTTTGAATCAAGACAACAAGTTTGCACGCAACCTAATCACAATACGCGTGCATCTGTTGATGTGCCATACAAACTGTCCCTTTCCCAACAGGCAATACTTCCCAAACCATTTCCCGCTTACCTGTCGATAGTTATAGATGTCATATTCTCCAGGAGGTGTTGGCACACAAGCACTAGTAAATATTCTTTTGCTTCCCGACTTCGTTCTGTAGAGATGAGCTACTTCTGGCTCTGAGCCCAATATGGGCACATTTAACATGTCAGCCACTGCTAAATCATCTTTGTGAGGAAGTCCACCAACGATGTAAGCATCTTTGCTTTGGATAAGATTTTTTATTCTTTTGATCGTCTTGGGACTGTACTTCAGATGAGTGGCCAGGCACATGTGATGGCCCTGTATAAAGATAACATTATTCTTGTTAAAAGGTGTTCTTTTTTATTCCATGAACCTAATTTATAATGTTGCACACAATAAATACATTATTAATAGCAGGCTGGGTTATGACCTATCCTGTAGCTTAGCAGTTTAAATTGATAAAAGCTGTTGGGGTGAGGCTCCATAATCGTTCACATCTTTAGTGTGTTGGAAATGGGCTCTCTGGGAATAGAACTAATTACTACACATCTGTATTTATTTGATCCACGCGGAATTATCCTTCTGTCAGTCGACAGAGATGCTGGTGGCCTTTGAATAATAGTGATTCATCTCTGCAACACTTCTGGCATGGTTTAACTCTAAAAGCATCTACAAAATCAATACAAAAAAATGAAGAAAAAACCCTGTAGTAGAGAAAATATTTCCTCACACAGTGCAACAGCGTTTTAAGTGATTCTCTGAGAGTAAAACATTTTGATTTAGCAAACCTTTCATTGATCACATTACGTTACAAGGGATATACATTTCCATTATACTGTAGTTTTAATGGCTACAGTCAATTGGACTGCAGAGGAGGAAGCATAGATTTATTTTAAAAAAACTAAGGCTTCAGTTTTTCATTTCTTTTTAAAAATAAAATGTCTGGCTCTGGACAGCTGCTCATGAGAGGCATCATGTCAAGTAAAATTAATCTATGATCATCAGTCATGGAAAGCTGAGTCTCTGGAATATTTGCTACAAGTAATCCTATGCATCCATTGCAAATTATGCAACATAAAAGTTACTTCAGTAGAAATATCAAATCACATTCAGAATGTGAGTAAGATAGTGATGGATGCTTTACATAGAATAGTGCAATAGACATTTAGCAGGTCAGAGATTGCTACTACACAAGAATGAAGATAATGTTCTAGAATCATACGGGGAAGGAAGAGCTCTTTGCAATAAAATTTCATCCATCAGTTTATGGCTCAGTTCTGAGAATCTTTCTTATTTCTTCAACACATGCTTAAATACTGTTGTTAATAGGAGTGGACTTTAGCATATGTTTAAGTGCCTTCTTGACTGGGGATTTAAAGGCTATTTTCCTTCAAGGTTCTGCAAGCTTTAAAGCCTGGGGAAAAAAGTATAAATCTTGGACTTAAAGTCTGGGTAGGGAGCATGGTGTGGAGGTACCATTCTCACACACACACTGGAAGTGAAGGAAAAGAATGCCTCAGGTCACTCACAAGTAAACTCTCTAGGCAAATGGGGAAACAATGTGGAGCATCAAAAGCTCTCTGTAAAGTTGGTAGCCATGATTTGGAGATGTGTGGGATATAAATCAGAGACATGGGTTCATGAAACCAGGAGAGAAGAGCCAGCCTGATTGACCCAGGTTCAGTTTCTAGTCCCGGTCACTTGCTCCCTGGGGCCAGGAGTGGTGATTCAGGGAAACGATTTGCTGTGGGTCTCTCAATAACAGCTTCTACAGTTAATTAAGGAGTGCAGGCCACATGGTGTAAAATCTAGTTCATTCCACCTCAGATAGTGATGTGACAGCCATGACCTGAGGTGCTGAGGGGAGGAGACATAAAAGCAGGAGGCTATGAGGAATCCTCAGGATTCCAACAGGGAATAGCACAGAAACAATCACTAGTAGGTTGAAGAAAAGGCTTTTTGTTTTATTATCACGTGTCAACTAGATCCAAGGCCTTCGAGGCTTGGTCCTTGGGTCCAGACAAGCTCAGCTTGGCATCGGACAACTCAAAGTGGTCAGCAGACTCTGAAAACCACCTGAGTCTGGAGCCAACTGAGGAACAGCCCAACTTAGAGCAATTTGAGGGATGCTTTAAACTGTAACTGGATGCAGTGATTCCCCAAAGGCTCATGCCAGCAACCAGGGGTCACCAGAGCACCAGGTCTTTTGGACCCTACACCCTTCTTTCTCAGGCTCTGTCCCCTGCCAGGCAAAGGATTGGGACCAGAGGTGGCACAGCACTGGCTATGCAGTTATCACCACCCAGTGATTTCCCTGCACCAGAATCCCGAGATAGTGGGTTAAGTCAGTATTAAGGTTGCCTTGTGTTGCCAGAGCTGGGACCAGGCTCCTTAATTGCAATCCATGCTCGGGTACTTTGAGGATACTTCTGGGTAAATTTAAGTACATGAGAAAAGGCTTTAATCTCACTAACAGAAAGGTACCCACAACAAACCTAAAAAGGTCTAATCCAGTACTATTTACGTAGGCAAAATGCTCACTAAACTCACAACTATTTAAGTCACTGATGTCCTGCCTCAGGGAGCATCCATACTCATAAAATACAGTGGTATTCAGCAGGACCTCTTAGACATGTTGTACATATCTTACAATAACCCTTCCAAAAGCTCCTTGAAAGAATTCATATTCAAAATATTTGACATTCATCAAAGTGGTGTTTTTCATAGACCCTCAACATATGGTATCAGCTCTAAACATGGAGACTCTTAAAATATCCTTTGCACAATTTTCTTCAGAAGCTCCTTTAAGCTGAACCATGCATGTCAGCACTTTGATGGGGGACAAAATTGGATGTCCACCCTGATAAAGTTTTGTATAAAAAACCCCACATATGATCATAGCTGATTTTCAAAGTTGAACGCAATAAAACAAGAATAAAATCAATGCCTGAATCATGGCATGGACTTATTACCCAAATCTTTTTACTTTAGCATATAAAGGGCCAAATTTGGCTCTTGCCCAGGCAGATTTAAAAATACTGCACTCTGGTATAGGAATTGTGCCCATTCACATCAGGATGAATTTGGGCAGACTCACTGAAGGACAGCAAAAACATGTGAAACATGACTAATTATTTTTCGCCCCCTCTAACTTCAGAGTAAACAAAAAAGCCCAGTCCAGCCTATGTAATTCACTCAGCTATCTGGGACATGCCTTGGTATTACGCTCCCCATCAGTATCTGGCCCAGACCAGCAAGTAATGGTCCAATCAAAGGACAAATCTGATGATGAGCCCTAGTCACATGCCACCTGTGTGGCATCCTCTGCATAAGACAAAGACTCAACTTCCGCAGACAGCAGACACAATTACAGTCCTGATTCAGTAGTACATCTCTATTCAGCAAAGCATTTCAACATGTGCTTAACCGTAGGCATATGCTTAAAGTTAAGCATGTACCTACGTGTCTGATCAAACAGAAATGGATTTAAAAACATGCTTAAAAACTCTGCTGATTTGGGATCTAGTAAGAAAGCTGAAAACCAACACATTCACATGTTGCCATGGGTCTGTCCCACGAAAGCTCACCACCTAATATATTATTTTCTTAGTTTTTAAAGTGCTACTGGACTGCTTTTTTATTTTAATAATATATAGACTAGCACGGCTATCTCTCTGTTACTAAATAAGGCTTTATTATCCTTTGAAATTAGGGTTGCCAGATGTCCCGAAATCTACAGGACAGTCACAAATTTCCCTAACAAGTTCCACCCCCAGCCGGGATTCCCAAGGCTGGGGCTGCCGGCTGGGGCATGAGCCACATAACCATTCTGAGAATTATTGATTTCAGTCAAATCAGTGGGCAAATACTTGCATAATAAAACATCATGTGTTTGGAGCCTAAAATCTAGCCAGGATCCCAAACATCATTTAAGTCAAGTAATACCCAAGCTACTGTGAATTCAAAATTTACAATAGAAGACAACTCTGCATGCATGTTAATTTCATGGTGCTGCATTAACTTCAATCTTTAGGTTTGAGTCTCTTCTCAGATTATGTCACATAGTCTAGGCTTAAAATTGACCTAACAAGTTCAAAGCTAACATTACCACATAACCTAAATTACACACATTTAAAGTTCCACATTCTTAAAAAAAAGTTTTAAACTGGATTTCATTGCACTAAATACTGATGAGGAATGAATACATGAATGGCTGTTCAGCAATAAGGATCTAAAGTCTGAGTAATAGAAATGTTTTTATCGTTACACTTTCGTCAGCATTATAAATCTACCAAATTCAAAGTCCCAGACAAACATTTAGCTTGGATACTGGGCTACAGACAATGGGGATCAGCCTACCTCAACTAAATCTATAAAAATAAACTGGGATATTTATGTCCAACAATCTAACTAGTAGTCTAATCAGTAAAGCTCTTAAACTTGCAATAATATTTCACTGATGGGTACCGGAGCGTTACACATTATAAAATTTCCAATTTAATTTTACTGCATCCCTCAAGCTGTAGTAATTAGCAGACAAACTCACAGGGAAGCTGTTTATAGCTTCAGGGGTGAGAATTTTGAACCTGTCCTGCAGGTCAGCCATGTCCTCAGGGTTCCCAGATCTAACAGCTGCCTGCAGACCCAGGAGTTTATTGTAATACTGCAGTAACTCCTCACTTAGATGAAGGGGGCAGATGTAGATGACGTCCACGTTGGCATCTAAAACAAATGAGCACAATGTTCATTATCCATAGAAAGGTAAACGTCATTGTGAATTGATATCTGATGATTCCTGATCATTTGATAACAAACAGCTTCCTTAAAAGCATAATGGAAAGAAAATGAGATTTGTAATTCCCAGATCTTATGGGTTTAACTGCTTTTCTGGACTTTAGCATTTCTCTGGAGGCAGGTCCGTAATCCAAAGAAATGGCTAGTTTTCAGAATTAAGTCTGCAGAACACATTGGCAGTAGAATTTCCAAAGCATTTCAGGGGGATTGAGCAGTGCAACTCAGATTAGCATCAATGGGAACTAGGCATTGCTTTAAACATGTGTCCCATTAATTCAGTAAATTATAAAAGGGAGCTAATCATTCTAGAAAGCTGATGAAACTGCAATTTCTTACGCTGCTTGGATTATGCATGGCCTGTTCTTATCCTATTTACATCCATGTAAATGCATAGCGATAAGATACATCTTATTTACGTCCATGTAAATGTTCACAGCATGATGGCATTATTAGGTTCTGCAGCATGGGTGTGCAGATTGGCTTGTTAAATACCAAATCTGAGTTTATGCATGTAAAACAAGTTGGTGTGAAAGACAGCATATCCAAACATTTAGGTATGAAAAACTGCCACATAACAGTATGCGCCACTTTGGAAAATTTGACCCAATGCATTTTTTTCCTAAACCATCAATACTAGACATTGATGACTTAGAAGGCCTCATAATAGCAACACAGTATGCTGCTGTGAAAAGCACTTTGAGATCTATAAATGAAGAAAGCACCACCAAGGTCTGATCCAACTCCCATTAAATTGTCAATTGTCTTGTCTTCACCATGAGTTGGACTGAGCCCTAAAAGAGCTAATAACGATTATTATTACAGGAAGATGAAATGTAAGAAGGTGCAGCAACCAAATATAGGGGAAATAGGGTAAGAAGGAAAATCCAATCTCATAAAGGACTTGAAGTAGGATAGTCCACTCACTGACTTTGCTTTGGTGTGCCAGTGATGGAAACCAAGACATGTAAAAAATACACACACAGTGTTCAGCTGGTGTACCAAGACACGAGTTGAGGATCCAGCCAATAATCTAAGCTCTGACTGTGCACATATGTAAGAATGCTCAAAATTCATTACCACGTAATTTCAAAAAGTAATTACAATGAAGATAACAGTCCATTTGGCCTTTGGTCAATATTCAATACCACTTTCAGTCTCTCTTGAAAATTTATCAGCCAGGACACACAAACCCTTGCTGTGACAATGAAATAGCTAATGATAATGCAATACCCTGTCAGAAAGTTACCTGCCCAGGGTAAGGCTGAATTAAAAACTGCTAGGATTACCCCAGCAATGGCTAGCAGGATCTTTTGGGGTCTTTTTAGGGATAAGGAGGGCATGAGCTACATAATCCAACATTCTCAAGACCACCTTCCTTTATCCCCTCCCCTTTTCCTCTGTGTACACCACTGTCTAGTGCTTATTCACTTTCAGTCTCAGCTTTACTGCTGTTGTTTCTGGTAAACACATTCATGCAGACCACAGAGCGCACACAAAGTGCTGTTAAATGCGCACAATGGAGAAAAAGAGAAAAAAATTAAAATTTCTCTCACTGTCTTCCATTGAAATTCTTAGGGTTTATTTCTAGGTTATTTATCACCAGGTGCAAAATTCTCTGACTCAAAATGCAAATTTCACATTCAAAGATATGAACGTGAGAAGAAACCATTTGCTCATCAAGGCTGACTCCGATACAGCATATTAAAAATGACAGGGCAAACATCAACGTAGATGTAACAAATCTATCAGGAAAACAACCCTCCAAAATAAAAACCAGCTGTACTATGGAGAAACAACATTAATATCTTGTATAGTATATTGCCTAGATAATATATAAAGGCAATAATGTTATTATTTTAGAAAACTGTAAATTTCTGGATCTAACATTTTTGTTACAAAGTTACTAAATGGCATTTATGAAATAATAATGACACTGAAATATATATGAATCATGTAAAGTATGTCATTCCAGGGAGCCAGCAAAGTTGGTTATTGACAGATTAATATCATTCATTGCTTTGCTTAAAGGAGAACTGTCATGCTGGGAAAAACTTTCAAATCTATGTTTCTTGTGTCATTTGCTAATTTAAAAAAAAGGTTTAAAGAAAGGGTTACTCTTTCCCAGCATATCTTCTCTCCTCACATGATTCCGAACACATAACTGGAGCTGCCTATTTATTAGCCAGCTCTGTGGAGTGCTAAAGCTTCTCAGTCTGCTGAGAAATGCTCAGCACCGTTCAGAATCAGATCATCTTACCATACTGCAGAATCACAAATAACAAGCATGTTCCCCTTATGAACATCTCCAAGGGCAGCAAGTGTCATAAAGGATGATCAAGTACTGAAAAGTGCTTTTGAAATTCAATGATCTCTGCATTCAAGATTACTACAGCAAGAAAGTCCTCCTCATCCACGCACTTTCCCTTAGAAATGAGAGAAAAACAACAACAAAGATGTAGGCAGATGACTGCTCTTACTATACCTAGTATGTCACACAACCTCCCCATCTGTAAGTTCTGCTGAAGAGCAAAATCAGGAGCAGCCTCACGAATACTCTGGGAATAGCCTAAAAAGAAAATAACAGCACGTATTAATAAAACCCTTCAGGTATGTTTCAAAGAGATCAGATTTTAAATAAGCTAATCACGTTTTTCCTTTGAAAGTCATTATTTAAAAATGTATTTTATCATTATTGTACCCATAAGAATTAAATCCTTATCTTCAATAACTATTCTGAAATACAAATGCAGAGCACAATTCTGCTCCTGTTCAAATTAAAAACAAACCTGCCGTCCATATAACTGAGAGGAAAATTAGGCCAATAAAATGCAAGCCAAGAAGCTGATTCTGCTACTACAAGTTTCAATCTATTTTATTATTATTATTTCTTCTTTTACTAATGCAGTAAAACTCCCAGTACCAGGATCATGGAGGCACACTGAGGATTTGTGACATGCAAGGATGAAAGTTTAATGCATTGTGAGAAGTGCAGTCTGCTCAGATTCCAGATGGGTAAGTTTATTGGGTTTTAGAAGGCACTGCTCCTATGCAATATTTTATAATATTATATCAGATTCATTCTTAACTGACAGCCAGACTTAGGCTAAACACATTGAAACAAGGATTTGCTGGTACTGAGCACTAAAGAAAATACATGCACCAAATAGGAGGAACCATAAATAAATAAAAGCAGTTATTTCTACTAGTAGCAGAAACCCTATGGAAAATGCTATTTTTTATGCTATGCCAATTTTCAGGAAATTATAAATTTGCACTTCTAGCCTCTTAAGTTGTTGCACCTAAAATATCCTCAGGCCACCCTCTAATGTAACTATATTTTTTAGAAACAACTGAAGTAAGGTATTTAGCATCTCAAATCTGGAATTCCTATAAAACAGGGGTCAGCAGCCCTTGGCACAGGCGCCAAGAGTGACATGCAAGCAGATTTTCATAAGCATAGGAGGCGGGAGCTCAGCCCCACTCCTCCTCCCGCATGCAGCTGGGAGCTTGCTCAAAGCCGTGCCACCTGTGGATTAACAAAAGAGCAGTGAATGCTACCACCAACTACCACCTAAACAGTAAAGCTTCGCATCTTATCTATTAATGAAGCTATTGTAAGTAGAACTATTAGTGACTTTAAAAAGTATCACTGACTCTCGGACTGGACGTAGAAGTCAAAAGGTCACATTTTGGCACTCTCTCAGAAAAGTTGCTATGAAAGTTTTTCAATCTGCTTGTTTGTTAACACTTCCCAGGGTAGAGGCATTCTGAAAGAAGTGTGTTTTATGCATTAAACATGACATCATATGCATGAATGTAATTTGCCATTTCTATTAATGCACAGGCATAGCATCATGCCTATGCATAAATAAGGACTTCAGTATTAAAACTTGTAGAGCTTTACAACCTCGAAAGCATATGCATGTGTGTATTTAATTTGGGCTTGTGCATTTTTTTTTTTTGAAAAGTAGAGAAAAGTAATTTCCTTCGCAATTAAGTAAGGATCCCATCTGCTCAAGCAGTCCAGTCCAGCAGCACATATTCCTTTAAACAAAAATAAAAGGCAACGAAAATGACGTATTAACAAAAAGACACCCAGAATATAATCTCACTGACATCTAATCACATTGTTGCAGAGGACGTAGCATACAGATGACTAACAGTCTGTCTGGGCTAGGATTAGCTATTTGAAGGACAGATACCTGACTGTTCACATGCTCACTTTCTAAAGGGTGCCTCTAAATGATGTTTATGGTGACTATAATCTCCACTTGTGTAGATTTTAAAATGTAGCTAATCCTAATTGAACCCACTAGAAAAAATATTCTAATAAAAACATTAGATCAATTGCTAATAGACAGAGAGTTGTCATTAAATCAATAGGATGTGTAGCCTAATACCCTGTGTTTGATGTATACTCTTAAGTGGTCTGTTAACAAGATCTGGTAACATTAAGATGTGACTGTTTTCCATACATTCGCACATGGCTAACCATCTGGTATGACTAAAAGCTGCTTAAATACTGAAATATTAAATATTGGCAAGATAAGAGCCTTAATAGATTTGCACAGGGTACTGTTATTGCACCTTTTGATAAGGAATTTATTTTTAATCAGAAAATTAGTCATGAGTAACCAGCAGCATTCTCAATTTGTATGTCAGTGCCGCTCTACACACATGCCATGATCTACAGAAGCAATGCCCCAAAGGAAACACTGAGAAATCAAATTCTAAGAATATTTAGCCTATAAATTTCAAAGGCAATTGCTAATTTCTGGTGCCTCAACTTGAGGCACACAAAGCTTCATTTTGAATGATCCCGAGTATCTACCACGGCCATTAATTTAAACCACAGTTATGAATGGGCACTACTGCTCAATGTCAGTCTCAAATGAGGCACTCAAAATTAGTGGATGCTCCTGAAAATCTTGGCCTCAATCTCATGAAAAATTAAATTTTACCACCCATGGGCCATAATGAGAAAACTGAGGCATAGATCAATCAAATAATTTGCCCATATCATACAACACTACATCAGTGGTTGAATAGGGATGAAAATCCAAATACCTGACACACTTTCACATTTCTAATCCACCTACTGCGGTGCTTAATAATTCCTAAAGTTTAGATATAGGAAACAAACCACTGGTTTCCAGGCATTAGCAGTTCAATATTTAGGGAATATATTTTGGCAGAAAAACTTTAATTTTGCCATTTTGAAAATTCATAATTATTTTTAATTGGTGACTATTTAATGTTAGCTATAGACCAAATGTCAATAACTTTTATATAGCTGTAGATCTGCAAATGCACAGTATCAGCTACACTACGTAACTTTCTAAAATTGTCTACCTAAATACAAAGGACATATGTCAAGTCACAAATTCATTGTGTGAAATCTTTATTCCATTGAAGTTAATGGCAAAATTCCACTGTCTCCCATCGTGCAACCAGCATGCACTACACCACTGGTAAATCCTGCTGTCACACATGCTGGCAGGTGAGCCAGTACTACTCATTAAAGCTTCTTTCTGTTCTACCTGCTGTAGCTTCACAGAATTGTAGAACTGTAGTGCTGGACAGACCTAAGGAAGTCACCAAGTCCAGCCCTTGTACTGCGGCAGAACCATGCACACCTAGCCCATCCCTGAACTGGTGTTCATCCAACCTGGTCTTAAAAACTGTCAGTGATGAGGATTTCACAGCCTCCCTTGGAAGCCTATCCCAGAGTTCAACTAAACTTCTACAGGTTGAACTTCTCTAGTCCGGCACCCTCAGGAACTGAGCAGGGCTGAACTAGAGAATTTGCCAAACCAGAGGAGATCAATATTGTCTAGCAGCATTACCAACACTCCCACTACTTACTGGACTCTTGGAATAGTAACAGAGAGGTAGCTGTGTTAGTCTGTACTCCAACAAAACAGCAGAAGTGTAGCACTTAAAGACTAACAAAATGATTTGTTTGGTGAAGAGCTTTTGTGGGACAGACCCACTTCATCAGATCAATCTCATCTCCAATACAGATTGACATTTATAAGTACAGAGGTCCAAAAAAAATTGTAATAAAAATTGACAAAGCAAGTACATAGGGATGAAGGAGGGGGCTTGGCGCAGGGTATGTTAAGTGTCCTGCCTGAGATAATTATGGGCCTCAAAGAAAGGGAAGCAGTCCTTGTAATGCATGAGGTAATTGGTGTCTCTGTTCATACCAAGTGTTAATGTGTCAAATTTGAATATGAATTCCAATGCACAACTTTCTTTATGTAATCTTGGGCTCTTAGAAGACATTTAGAGGTAAATTACAGCTAAATAACAGCACAGAACACTGTGTGCCAGGACTGGTGGCTGGAAACAAAGTTTGTGGATCACAGGAAACTTGGTCACACCCAGCATAAGGTGATATCTGGCTAACTAAAATCATGCTGGATTTACAGGTGTTGCTGGATAGAGAGAGTGCTGGATTAGGGAGGTTCAACCTGCAGTAAGAAAGTTATCTACAATATCTAGCCTAACTCTCTTGCTGCAGATTAAGCCCATTATTTGCTGTCCAACTTTCAATGGAAACAGACAGGGCTGCCAACCGGGGTGGTGGTGAACAGTTGCCCGGGGGCCTGGTGATTTAAAAGGGCCCCACTATTGCAGCAGCAGTGGCAGACAGAGACCTGGGCCTTTTAAATCACTACCAAAGCCCCATGCATTTTGCTCTGGGGCAGTGCTGAGGGCTGGCTGTGGGAGATGTGGCATGGTTCAGGCAGCGCTGAGAGCTAGCTGCCCCTATCCTCGCCCTTCCACCTGAGGTCCCAGCCCTTCTGGGAATCCAGAGCCAAGCCCCTCCACACGCATTGCCCAGGGCCCAGCAAAGCCTGTCACCAAGCCTGGAAATAGAGAACAATTGATCATTGTCATCTTTTAGAACAGCCACAGTCAGTATATGTAAATTAATCTTACATTTGCAATCAGTGCCTTGTAACTTAATTGGGTACTTCCACTTCTGATAGGTGCAGCTATGCATTTGATTTAGGTCTTCCTCATACTTTGGGCAGCTGGGTTTGGCTTGAAAAGGTCTGAAATGTTCAAGCAATTTTGCAACTACAGAATCTGTGACTATGAACTCAAGCCATAATTCGGACCTAGATCCTCTTCTGAGTCACAACTTTGGGTTGACAACCTGGGTAGATAATGCTTCCAACTGGAGATGAAAACAACGTGTTGATACTTTGGACTCCCAAACCTGCAGTGTATCAGAGCATGGTGATATGCCCTTTCACTCACTTCCAGCATCAATCAGCCACGATGTGCCAATGATTGAGCCAGACTACAGAAAACGTTCATCTCTTAGCTGTGGATTTTCAAGGGCAATGACTGGTCATGGTACCAAAAAACCCCAAGGGTCTGCATCTCTAATACCAGCTTCACCACAATATCTCTCCAGTCATGTCAATGGAGCTACTCCCAATTTACACTGGGGTAAATGAGGGAAGAGAGAAAAAAGAAAGCTGGAATTTAACCAGCTGAAGATGTTAAATATATTGAGCACGTGCGCTAAAACATCCCTCTGATTTGCCCAATATACTTGGCATATTTACTTTGAAGTACTCGTTTAAATGGGGAGGAGGTAATGTGAGTGGGGGAGGAAGAGAAGGAACAGAGGAGAAAACTACTATAACCATATATTATGCAAAGTTTCTGCAGAGCAATGTTATTGAGTGGAGCAGTAATTTTATTAGCAAATAATGCCACAGTGACTGTGTAGTAATAAGAGGCTCTGCTTGTAATAAGATAAAGCATAATTCAAGAACTAGAATATCTTATTGCAATTATATATATATTTTTAAATATTTACATGTTAATTTAAGGAAAATGATAATTCTCAGTGGATTTTTACAGTCTATTAATGTTTTTTACTTGGAATATGTATTAAATAAATTTTACATCTGTGAAAGTGTGAATGGAATTTGACCTAAAATCAGGTCATATTTGGCCCCAAATTTAATTTTGGCAAAAACGGTTACGGGAAAGATCTATAATTTAAAAACAATCCAATTAAAAGTTATATAATAATACTAACCTTTCTCCTACAGTATTTGCAACTGAAATATTGCAACACTGGAATTAAGCATTAGAATTTGTAAGTGAAATTGACTAGAAAATTACTACACTCAAAAGTGAATCTGACTAGCCTGTTTTCACTATATAAGAAAAAAGCAAAAAGTAACAAACTGTTTAAATAAAGAAAATTAGATTAAATTTTTTAAAATCCAATCTTAACAAAACAAGACTTTGTCATTAGTGAAATGAATATAGAAATTTGTTCCTTACAGAACTATTATTTTTAACTTCACAGTGTCTCTTTAACTAATCACCTCATTTTCCTTAGTTATGTTCAGAGCAAGTGTATGTGTAATAATCTAAAATTTTCTTCAAACTGAAAAATACAGAGAAATTCACTGTTAGGAATGGGGCCTGATTTTAGTGGTGTTCCAGCTGTGTAAGAAGAGATTCAAGCTTTGACATACAGGTGAAATTTTGGCTACAGTGAAATCAATTGGAATTCAAGAGGGCCAGAATTTAGCCCTCCAGTCTTAACTAACTATAGTGCAAAGGAAAAATATTGTTGGTGAAGAAGACATTGTCAGACATGCAGTTCTTCGTGCTAAGCACTTGTGTCCCAGCTATATAGTTATCTCAATATATTTTATGTGGGTATGATGCAATTCCTTTGAGAAAATTCCTGTTGAAGTCATTTGGCGTTTTCTGTAAATAGTGTTGAGTAGGGTCATTATGTTTTATAGATATGTTTATATCCTCTGATTATGCAATGCATATTCTGTGTTCAAAGAGTACCACAGTCTCTTATGTAAACATGTAATCAAGCCTATTTATTCCAATGCTCAATTATTCAGGAAAAAAAAAAAAGAAGGAATTGTTTTGGTATCTTGGCTACAAGTAATTAGCAGTATTTTTCAAAACCGGCATTGTCAGAGCAAAACAACAATCAGAGAAGATCTTCTGATAAATTACAATGACAATAAGTGGAAATGCCTTAGTGGTGGGTAAAAAATCTAATGAAAACATCTTTGAAAAATAAAACCCATGCAGAGAAGAATATTTTAAAATTTCAGGTAGTTCCCACTTCATATACTTGAAAGGGACTGGTTCATAAAACTGAAAAGCCTTCATGTTTTCAGTTTTGAAAATGTGGGCTATGTTCAAACTCTGTTAGTGTTAATCTGGTCAGATTCCAGCTATCGTCTTTTATATTTATGCAGCTCAACTTTTAAAAAAGTCTGTTTTCATTCTGAATCTCTTCTAAAGGAAAAAAAACCACAAAGCTTCTATGTAGATTTTCAATAGGGACAAAATACTTACAAGAATCTGAAATATATCTAAAAAGCCTGAATTCTGTAATTGGCCTCTCAATGCAATTGCATGTATTTACTGTAATAAACATAAATACGCTTGGCTTGTAATACCTTAAAAATCCCCATTTTGATTGACATCTTACTATTTCTTTCCTTTGATAGTTATATACACACCTGGTAATTTTCTAAAAAAATTTGAATTCATAATCAGATATACCTAACACAGCCAATTTATTTTTGTTAAAGAGAGGAGAGTCCTGTCGAGACCCTGAAACCTATAACTTCTCACATGCATGCAAACTGATGCGTACAATAAGCTGCAGGATAAGGGGCTAGGCACCAGGTCAAATGCCAAATGAAACTGACTCCCTACTTAAACAAGTCATCAAAAGGTTTTAAATATTTTCAATTATATCTGTACATTTTGCTGGAAGGTAACAGGATCATTTGAGTATTAGGAACATTTCATGTTAAAAAAAAGAGCTTTTAATATTTATCTATGTTTATTATATCAAAGTTTTGAAAACAACTTGAAAACCATTTGTTGTTTAGCAATAACAATGGCATTTGAGTTTACAGATATAATTACCAATTATTTTTCTTCTATAATTGGCCCCCTTCCCACTCCCATTTTCATCTGTTTCAAAACCACTGGAATTTAAATATTATTTTTAAATGTTTTAAATTAGAGTAGTGATGTGTTATTTAATCTGGCATATTAATTTACATGACAATTAATATCAATACAAAAATTAAAACAGCAGTTCATAGTCTATAAATTTATGTTCACATAATTTGCAAAACTATCTTCTCATAAAAATCCAAGGATATATGTTTCATAAACATAAGAGACAGAATTTATTCACAGTTTTCATTAATTCAAATCTAAGCCAGTTCAATTCATAAAATCCTAACTCTCTAAGGTCAATTAATTTGCTATGAAAGCAAAGCAAATAAATCAAATCACAAACATTTTGACAGCAATTCATGTTTTAAGAGATTATTGGTGCATTTTGGAAATTCCCAAGAAATCATATTCTGTAATTTCTAAACAACTCCACTTGGCCACTGCTTTGCAGAAAACAGCTTTTAAGTTCCCCAATTCATAAATGTAATTAAATAATTACATTAGTGCTAATTAACATGAAACTGCAGATTATTTAAGCGCAAAAAACACTATTCAACTTCTTAATTATTCTTGTTCACACAGCATTTCCTTTTGCTCAGGCGCCCTAGGTGCAAATAAAGCATCCCATCTGCTCGTAATTAGAACTAAATAATTTCAGAGAATGTAGCTTATCATTTTGACTGCACATTTGATTAAAATCAGTGTACAAGCAATACCCCGGCTTATTGCTGTAACAGCAACAACACACACAGGCACACATCCTCCTATCATTAAAGACGACTGAAAACATTATGTGTTATTTCAGGGGGGAAAAAATACAACTTTTTAGTTCATTTCATACAGATGAAAGCGAATTACAGCAAATCACCTCTCCACTGAATAGCGGCCTCCACATAATGACTTTATTTGCTTAATCCCCAAATTAAACGCCGTTTCGAGCGAGGGCCCTGTGTTATTACTCTCATCATGTTGAGAACATTTTCCTGCCGAGACCAATTTGAATAAAACAAGGGGCCTTCCTTGAACTCAATCAAGGAGTCATAATGTGGTGGGTAATAGAGGTTGCTGATAGATTTGCAGGCAAAAGTGTTATACCTAATGATGGGATATGGATAATAGTCCTCCTGGAGGTCCTGATGCGATTCCAGTTGGCTGCCAGATGCTAAAAATCAAGAAGAGCATTGATCAGTGACAGGAAGCTGTAGTGGATTCATCTAGTCAAACTTCAGCTGTTTTTCCACTGTACAGTTTAGCCAGGCATAAATTATATTAATTGATTTAATTACATACTTAAAACATCTTCCCCAATTAATTTAATTAGGTGGCTACATGAAGCTACTGGCAGGGGAAGATTAGAGGCTGCTCACTTAATTAACAGAATATGAATGAAAAAAAAGAAAGCAAACATAAATGAAATTGTGAGCACTAATTAAAAGGCTGTCTACAAACTTAAATACTTTCTGACAAAGTGGTGACAGCAACGTAGACAATAGAGGGATTTTTTTCCAGCCAATTTACTGCCACAAGGTATATATAAGGGAGCTATGGTAATGCAGTTACAACATTGATTTTCTGACAGAACTACCAAAGTCAGCGTGAAAGGACATTTTCCATGGAAAAATTGCAACAGATTCTGTGGCCACAACGGCTGAATCCCTGATGGAGGATGAAATATGATGCTTGGACAAGTGTATGGTTAAAGAGAAAAAAATGGAAACAGCTTATGGTGATTACTCAAGCAAGAGATGTTGAGAAAAGAAGTGCTGCTGTAGCAGCTGGCAGTACCGCACACCTTGGCCCTGATGTAAAAATTCTCCAGGTGTTTCTGACGTGATTCCTTCAGGGTCTTTTTTACACGTGCCAGGTGATTATGCAAGAGCCAAGAAATGGCAATCACACCTGATGCCCACTGCTGCTGCCTGTAATGGATGTAGGCTTTTCTGGCCTTATAGCACCTCCATGTTGCCTGAATCTTTGTGGCAGCCATTTCAGTACCATGCTGTCCCTTGTATCTCTGGCCAGGCTGATTTAAGATCCTTTTCACAGTTGTTCGGTTCTTTATCACTGACAGAAGGTCATCTCTGGTTGGCCTCTGGTGAAGTTCAAAGTCCGATATGAGCTCCATCAAGTTCTTACTCTTTATTATCGCCAATGGTACGGCATAGTCCTTCAGAAGCTTCTCAACATGTTCCAAGAAAGAAAGAATACTTCCCCAGGATAAGCAATAGTGCTGTTTGAATGCTAGGAAGTCTGGAGCTTTATGATTGATAGTGCCATTGCAAATAGTTATATCATGATCCAAAAATGTATCCTGTAAGGGCTGAGGTGGCATCATGTGTGGACTCTGTGGAGAGAGAGTGAAGCCACAGATTAACAGTAATTGCTGCTACTTTTAAATTAGTAGATAAGACATACTACCATTTTATCACTTACCACAGAACTATGGAAAATTGTAGATCCAGAAATGTACTCCTCATATTGACTTAACATATACATATCATAAGAACAAAGGTTGGCCCATATATACCTTAAAACTAATTACCAGAAAAGTACCTGAGGGGTCACTCAAAGCTCTTAACAATTTTATAGAAATGTATTAGGTGCTCAGGGGAACTACATCATATATAAAATAAAGCTCTGCGGTAACTTTGATGGTTAGCTAATCCCACAATCTAGCTGCTATACGATTTATCTGACAACAGCCTTCCAACATTGTTACCTCATTCATACGACACCCAACAATCCTGAGCAAATGGATAACATCCTTTCCGACACATTTGCCAGGGACAGCTCTCTTATCTCTCAAGACTCACTACTTCTGAAAACTACCAGAACTTTTGTCTTCACTGGAGAGTTAACCAGTTTTAGCTGTTGCTCCAACTTTATTTATTTCAAAGAACATTTTTGCAATATTATTTTAATTCATATTATCTAGTTTTTCACCCTGATTCACCAAGCTTGCTTTATTTTTCCTTTTCATTTCTCAACTGGGCCACAGCATAGATCAGCACAAACATCTTAAAAGGTCAAGCAAAAACTCCAAGCCCTGTTTGGTATGTAACACTGTAATTCAGGTGCATGTAAAGGGAAGGAAACATCACAGATGACAAGAACAACCATCAAGCCTCAAATAATAACTGAAGACAATCACTTCGGCTCAAACTCTCCTATAGTCGCACGTGAGCCATTCTATTTGTCTATGGGAACAATGCAAGAATTTTAGGACAGACGTTAGCAAACTGGCAATAGTAGAAGTCCTTGTATTTACTTCAGTTGGTTTTGGATTAGGCTTGAATGGCCTGATTCAGTGGTGCATGATCATGTCTGAAACAAACTTTGATGAAGACAGTACTGAAAATCTACCTGAGCAAAAGGTTATTGTCATCAAAGCCTAAATACCTTTGGCTGAGGGGAAGGGCAATTTACCAACTCCAGCCCTTGAGCTTGTTGTGTCCTTACTCTCTTTGATTTCTTCGCTGATGTCATGGAGCTGCTGGATGGAGGCGGAGCAATGCTACCTTTGTTTGAGGAATAGGAGTCTTCAGGACCTTGTGAATCTGTAAAGATGGAGATGTCTGTACCTCCAAAGTCTGCCTTACCACCAATCCCTCCTGTACCAACAGAATAGTGCAATACAAAGTTGTATTGCTAACCAGAAATACTATACAATAAAAATAAAGTGCAATTTGAACTACTGAAAGCTATTGTATTTACTTTCATGTCCAAATAGGTTGCCATTTCCAAAAGTTACACTTTTGATGAAAAGTACTAATGATATAACTTTGTCATCAAACCCTATCAAAAGCCTACCAGACTGAAAGACAAATCACAGATTTGCTGTCACAGATACTGGGATCAGGTTACAGAAAACCATAGCAATTTTTAATGTACATTTTTAAAGATAATGTACCAGCCAGCAGTACATCCATTTTCCATAATATATTAAAGCACTTAAACAGTGTATATTACATCACACCCTACTGAAAAGTTTGTTGACAACTCATGGCCCTTTGTTTCATTTTTTGGTCACATCCGTCCATTGTGAAGCCTTTCAAATCCAAAGCAACTGCTGCCTGCTTCATTGGTGGACTTGCACATGTCTACCACAGAGACCTCAGTCTTTTCATGAGGACTTCCACAGCAGAGAATTCTAGATTTAAGCAGATTCTGTATTCCACATTTCAGGTCTGGTGTCCTTTGGTAGGACTCCTCTGAGTAACTCTCTAATTTTCTTCTAGTTGAGGCCAGGTCTACATTAGACGCTGCTAATTTGATGTCAAAATAAGACTATGTAATTACAGAACTTTCAATTATTTTGGTGATGAATTTTGAAATATCTGCAGCAAGTAGGTCTCTAACAATACAGACAAACACAAAAATTCCCACATGAGTAGAAAGTTAAAGAAACCCCATATGACAACCCAGTTCCTGGTTCTCAGCCCCCCACCCCCAAAGAGCCTCGCGGGGGCCGAGGGGGCAGACATTCATTCCCATCCCCCCCCCCCAGTGGCCAGTTGCATGGTCCCTCCCAAACCCACATACTTTACAACCTCTACTGTTGGGCCCAGAAACTCACCTGCAACCCCTCCCCACAGCCAGTTGCAAAGTCCCTCCCAAGCCCAGACACTCACACCTGCTATCTGTTCCCTGAAAGCACAGGGATCCAGAGGAAGAAACACCCTGACACTGGCTCCTAGGCTTACATGCTGTTTCCTGTGCACTGCTGACTCCTTCCTTCAGGGCATGCTGGGAACTGCAGCTGCTGGTAACCCTCTAGTCCTCTCTCTCTGCTCCCAGCCTTGTCTTGTATTTGCAAGTTGGGCTCTGGCCAGATCCAGTGGCCCGTAGTGGCAGCCACCAGCACCGCAGCCCATTTTTATGGGGAAAAAAGGAAATTCTGCACGTACAACATGAATTTCTGCATTACACAGTGGAGTAGAATTCCCCTGCAAGTACTAGCTCCTTTCCAATTTATCCACATATTGGACAAGTAGCCTGGATTTGGTCCCTTATCAAAACCTAGGGAAGCTGGGTGCTGTATTTTTTTAAAAATCCCCATAGATGCTGATCTGCACTGTTAGATGCCTATATACCTTTAAAACTAGACCCTGAGTTCACTGCCTCAGTAGCACTCATAAGAAAACAAGAGCCTGGGGAACAGAAGGCACAATTCAGAATTTAATTGATCAGCATTATCAACCCTTTATCCTTACCTACAACGGGCTTCTTGTGCTGTTTGTGAAATTCATGGAGAGGAGCTGCTTTGGGTAAAACAGGAGGTGATTCAAGTGTGATCTTTGCTGCTGGGGGGATTAGCCTTCGCTCAATTAGATTCAAAATGCCTAGAAAATGAAAAAACATTTAGTATTCTACATTTAATTTCTTGAGTAATAAAGTTACCTGGAATATCTCAAGTTACCTAAAGAAAAATGTTCCACCCTCTTAACAGGCCTTGTACCTATTCTTTCACCACTCAAAGACAAGATGTTGTCAAATAATAATTATAAGAAACAAATTCCATGGAGATCAAGACATGCTTTTTCGTTTGTTTTAATGAATTCTTCCTCGAACCTCTTGGAACTAGAGAAGCAATGTTGTTCTCTTTATGATAAATCCAAGGAAGTCAACTTAGCCGAAGAGTTATATACAAACTAAATATACTCTTCTGGGGAAGTATTATAAACAGGAAATATATGTTTGTGAAATGGAAAGCTTGAGGTACGTGCAGTAGAACTACTGCAAAGAAAGATGTGACAATTGCACTGTAATTGTGGTTATATAATTGTTACAGATTATTTGATCCAGTCTCTAAATATAATCCAAATGCAGCTCCAGTTACAATCCCAGGCCAACTTCAGGCTCTTTTGAATATTTAAAGAAACAGGCATTCATTATTTTGATCTTGGTACCACCACACGAAAAGCAGCCTTCACGGATTTTTCTTTCCAGAAGAGCAACAGAACCCTGTGCAAGAAGTGGATCACTGGCTTACAGAAAGCATGTGCTAAATATACCAACCACATCTTTTTAACTCACTTTCCGAAGCTTCAGAGAGCAGCTGATAATAAATGCTGTTGGTTTTGGGGGCGCCTGGAACAGACTAAAACAGCTGTGCCTCAAGGCAACAACTGGCAAGCTCTTTTCTCATATACCCATTCGGGATATAAAATCCTATTTAATCAGTTAAACAGTTAAATGTTAACTTTAACTGGTCAACCAATTAAATAGGGTAGTGGAAAAAGGCATGCAGGCAGTAGGGCCACTCTCGCTCCTGGGGCCACCACCACAGGTAAGGCTACTCTGGCCAGATTGGAGTGCTCCTCCATCTGCTGCAGGCAGGGTGCTGCTCCAGTTCCCACTGTTTAATTGTAACTGGTAAGCCTCATATGTTTAGGGTGAAACTTACCAGTTAACTGTTAACATCCCTAATACCCATTCCTTGGATGAGCAACCTTGAGTTGACCCTCACCCTTTACTGACGATGATAATGTCTTTCAGTTCTCTTATGAAAGAATCTCAATGCACATTACTCATATTAAATAATAGTCTGAAAATAGTCCTATGTAGCAAATATTACTGTGCCGATCTGGAAAATGGAGAAGCTGAGGCTCAGAGACACTAAGCAGCTTGCACAAGGCTCTCTCCATGAGGTCTTAACTCCCAGAAGACAACACTGCCTCCATAGAACTCACCATTTCATCTTGTCCACCTTACAAACAATAGCAGTAGGCATCTGTGACTGACCTTTCCTTGCATCTCTTTCTAACATAGGTAAGGGAGCAGCCATTTGATGAGAAGCAGGCAACGAGAAGAGGTTACCAACTGTAGGACCTTTCACGATCTTCTGAGTGCATACCTACGAACAGACAGAATGCTCCTTTAACAAACGCTATTCCTGGCTTTGCAACGAACTCAGCTCTATTTGCATAAAGCTAAATAATAAATACAATTTCTGCTATGAACAGTTTCATTAAGGTTTAATAATGTAACAGTACGGGCACTGATTTTACTGCTTATGAACATGCTGCACTATTGTCTACTGTCATTAGTGTATGTAATTTAAAATAAAGTTAATTAAATCCAATCAACATCTTCCAATTTCTGCTATACAAAGTCAGTGTACTAGTTAATAAAAAACTGCAAGGACTTTGCTCAATTTTAATGACTATTTTCCAAACATAGTATCTCTTGACAGAGCAGGCTTTGAATACTGGCAACATGTACACATGCCAGGTACTGGAAAGGAAAGGGAGCAGAAGACAGTAGTTGGAAATATGCAAATAGACCCTATGCATATTCACATACAGTATATTACATAGTATATGTAACCATTTGTAAGCAATAGTGAGGCAGCCATGTTAGCCTGTGTTCCAATAAAACAAAGCAGCAGAAATGTAGCACTTAAATGACTAACAAAATGATTTCTTTGATGGTAAGTTTTCATGGCACAGACCCACTTAAGCAGTGAGCATTAACTGCTGTAGAATGACGGAATCTAAGGGTACCTGCTAAAACCTGCCTCATCTAAATGCTGGTGTGAGGACTCCATGCTCACATACACATAATGCTCATATGGCAACGAGATTACAGCTATTATGATTAGCATCCCATATATGGAGCACTGCACAGGTGTGGTGTAGGCCTCAATCCAGACCCTAGCCCCAGCACTCGAATCTGAGATGGAAAATTACTGAGCAGTAAATAAGTCTGCTCCCGATTTCAACTTCCTCAATTTCTTTAGTCTCTGCCTTCTGTGTTCCCATTTTGTAAGAAAATCATTGAGCCAGCCTGTGCCCACCTTTAAACAACTGAGGTAGACCTTAGAGGTGCCTGGATCTCCTCCAGCCAGAGTTGTGTCCATTGCAGCCCCAGAATTGATGAAAACAGGGATCAGGATTCCCTGCAGTTGAAGGGACATTAAGCATTCCAAAAGCCCTTTAAAGCCGGATTTGCTCTGTACACGATTTCTAACTTACCGTTTGGCAATAGCAATAGCTTAGCAGCATTAATAAAGCATCTCTAACCACTGAGATTCCGTCTTGAAGCAAATCTAGAACCCTGGGAGCTTACAACAGGTGAAAGTACAGATTTTACACACATATACTCAACATCATCACTTAACATTTTGTCTCCCTCTTCAAGTATCATGCACATTTTCAATTTTTCACTGGGTAAGGATACATCTTGATGCACGCTATGGGACAGATGTAACTATCCCGTCTAGAGTAAATCAGAGTTCAGAGATAGGATCAAATCAGTCTCTGATATCGTGTGTGTAACTGTAAGGAATGTGCTTGCTTTGTGCTGTTCAGTATCCCAAATATTCTGCTCCTTGGCCACAAAACAGATGGCTGCTCATGTCTGCACATGCAGAATTGAACCTGCAAACTCAGAGGCCAAGCTTATAACTGGCACTAACACTGAGAAAAACAAAGTAAGCTGGGTTTAATATAAGATCTAACTATTAATTTTTGGACAACATTTTTCATCTTTGGCCACAAGTCAAGAAAAACATCAGAGCAAATAGTTGTAATGATGAAAGACAAAAGGAGGGAAAATGTGTGTCAATGTTTCAAAATCAATTATTCAATTTCTAATTATTAGTGAGCTCTGCCAACAGACGGGTCTCCATAGTAAAGGGAATGCTGAAGGGGGCAGTAGGGTGATTTTAAAAAACTGTTAAATACACTACATGTTCCAGGATGTTATTGCTGTGGGGTTGGAAGGAATCTCTCCAGTAGAAAGAAAGAAAGATAGCATTGAAAACAAAAGCTGAATAATAATGTGTTATAGCCACTACCTGAAACCTCCTGGGTTGTGTTCTTTTCCATGATTACATATTTGAAAACTATAGCTTATGAGATTCTTAGGGACAACAGTTTAATTTAATTTGTGAACAATTTCATCATCTTTTCTGAACTCCATTTTATCCAAATCAATTCCTTGTTGCCTGTTCCAAATAGGGGACAAGGAGATATGGGGGAGGAGGGACGGCTCCTCCTGGCTCCACCAAGCCGCGGGAAACCAGGAAGGAGGCAGCAGCCCCCAGTGCTCCCTGGGAGCCCAGGGAAAGTGGCAGCCACTGGTGCTCCCCAAGCCTTGGAGAAGTGGCAGCCGCCAGCCCCCTCCGGGGGTCCCAGGGAAGTGGCAGCCACCTGAAGTCCCTCTGCTTCCCCAAGGCTCAGGGAAGTGACTCCCACCAGCTGCTGTGCCTGACCAGCTGCTGGCAGAAAAAGTCTGAGGGGAGGGCCCAAATATGGGACAATTAGTCCCTTTTCAAAAATAAGTAGGGACCATCCCGCCTAATACGGGACGGATGGTCACCTTAAAAATCAAACACTCAAAAGTTATGAAAAGCCAGAAGTAAGGTTGCCTGGGCAGCCTTTAGAGTGGGGATAACACGTCATTTGTAAAGCACTTTTGACTCTACTGATGAACAGCATTATAAGAGCTAAGTATTAATAACTCTGTGTGTGCGCGCGCTAAGTGTTAATAACTCTGTGTGTGTGTGTATGTGTGTGCGCATGCCCGTGCATGCGTGTGAGAGAGAGAGTTTAGCACAATGAGGCCCTGACCTCGATATGGGCACAACCGTAACACAAAATCATGACAAAAGTACATCAACGTTAATAAAAGAGATGGGCCATTCTGAAGGTCTGTTCATATTTCTACCTAGGAAATGGAGAGACTGAAATATGCAATTTATAATTTCTCTGTCCTAATTCATACAATAGCATTGCCCACAGCAGCCACCAGGAAGACTGAATCGTGTGCATGCTTCATTACAATAAAGATTTTTAGGGCAGTAACAGATGCACATTTTTGATTGAGGCTATTATGAAACATTACACTTCAAGGGAACTAGAGGTATGAATCTTTACTTCATTATATTCCAGGAGTATAACAATGAGAAATGCGGCAAAGATTAACTTTACATCAGCCAGGATTATAAATGGGTTGATACTGAGCAAAGAGGGTCGCAGCCATGCTTCCCCCTCCCATACCTAAATCTTACCAATAGTGAGTTGTTTTGTTTCCCTGAACACGACAACACAATAAAATATATACTAAAAGAAAGTGATTTAATTAAATAGCAGCTCCCTTTTCAGACAACTGCAATCTTGTGCTATATCTGTAAAGCAGCATTGATTTTACTGATGGCCAGATTTACCCTCAGTTGAAATCCTGGCAGATTTTTCACAATAGGCAGTAGCGTGCACTGTGTGTGTGTGACTAAATGTATGGAATAAGCTACAAGGGAAAGCAACTGAAGCATAGAGTATGAGTTCAAGGGAAGCCAAGACTGGTTTCTGAAGAAGGAAATTGAGAAGTAATGCAAGGAAGCAGGTAGGGAGAATTGAATTTTGGAAAGTAAAAGACAGGTGTCATCTAACAGGGCGGGTGCAATTCTGCATTGTGAACAGTGGAGTAATTTATGCTCTCAATTGCGCTGTACAGCCCTGCTGCAAGGAGTTTGCTACAGCTGGACAACCACAGTTGAACTGACCCAGAATTCTTAATCAGGAAAATTCTATCCAGCCCAGCACACCCCCTCTTTTTTACTAACCCTCTTGATTTTCTATTACAACCCCTCTTCACTACAAATGCATTTTAACTTATTTAACTGAGTTATACTATTTGCTTCAAATGCCCTTTCTTATAAATTATTCCATGTGACTTCAATGGGGCTGCCCAAGGGTAAGTAATGGCAGACTACGGTAAGCATGTTTTAAGGCATTAGTTATTTTTCTTTAACCAAGTTGTGGCCTGTTTAAAAATATAGCAGCTTAAAAATAATAAATGTACAATTAATGACTAGAAGGAGAATCCATGCTGCAGATAGTATCTGGGTGCAGTTTACTGTTATTATCATTCATTATTTTTATTATTCTATGCTGTATGATATGCATCAAACAAGCTTTCAAGGGAGTTTCTCCAGCACTAAAAAGTAACTGTACTAATTCACTGTTGTCTAGTCTCCCACAATCAGCAGTATTTATTATCTGCATGGTAGTAGCAGCCACACATCCAAACTAGGGCCGCGTCTACACTTAGGAAAAACTTCCAAAGGGCCATGCTAATGGACAAATTGAAGAATACTAATGAGGCACGGAAATGAATATTTGGAGCCTCATTAGCATGTTGCTGGCCACAGCACTTCGAAAGTGCTGCGTTTTGCTTGTGAGCAGCTCATCTACACAGGGGTCCTTTTCGAAAGGACCCTACAACCATCGAAATCATCTAATGAGAATAAGGGGATTTCAATGTTTGCAGGGTCCTTTAGAAAAGAACCCCTGTGTAGACAAGCCGCGCATAAGCAAAACCTGGCACTTTGAAAGTGGCACGGCTGGCAGCATGCTAATGAGCTGAATATTCATCTCAGTGCCTCACTAATATTCTTCGATTTGGCCATTAGCATGGCCATTTCAAAGTTTTAGCCTAGATGTGCACACAAAAGTAGGCCCACCTAAGCAAGTTTGGCTTATTTATTAATCTGGTCTTGAAAAGAGGCATACTATAGAACAACTGGCCTCTTGGTACCTCAACATGCACGTGCATCACTGCACAATATGTACATTGATGGTCAGAAATGCATGTTTAATTATGTGTGGAGGGTTAAATAAGGTTTCCTGAGATGCAAGTGCAATATCGGGGAAGAAGGCACAGGGAACTTGTCCCCCAGCAACCAGACTTCCCGTGCTGGGAAATGCAAACAGAGGTACAGACTGAACCTCTCTTGTCTGGCACCCTCAGGACCAGACCAGCACTGGATGAGAGAATTTGCCGGGCAATAGGAGTATTTTCTCACACACTGCAAACACTTCCACTGCTTATTGGGCTCTTGGAAGACATTTGGGGTAAATTATAGCTAAATAACAGCACAAAACACTGAGATCCAGGACTGGTGGCTGTGAACAAACTTTATAAGACCAAGGGAAACTTGGCCACACCCATAATAAGTGGTCATACGGCTAACTAAAATCATGCTGGATTACAGAGTTTGCCAGATGAGAGCATTCCGAATTACAGAGGTTCAACCTATAGTGACTGGCTGATGTTACTAGAGCGATATTCCTAGGCAAGGGCACCATTCGTCCTGCATACCTCATTGGTTGCACAGGTCTAAATGACTAGGCAGCAGAAAACCAGTCCTAATACCTTCAAACAGGTCACCTCCTCGGTCCCCAGTGCAACTCATGGTTAGAAGAACAATAATTGAATGGTAAATGGTTTAAGAAAGTTGATTAGAATTTAAGAAGTGTTCCTCCATGATTCAGCAGGTATACTTTTGTGGAGGCAGCAATGTGCTCATTTGCAATGGGGGCTTACAAAGCACAGTTTTCAAAGGCTAGGAGAGAGCACTTCATCTGTAGTGCAAGCTTAGATTTGCTCTGTATAATGTGCCTGGAGTGTGTCGCAAAAGTATTTTTTTCACCTCAAGCGCTTCTGAGTATAATTAACCTGAGACATGAGAAAAACAATTCTATTAGCCTTTTAAAAGAGTGTTTCTCTTGTGGATATAACTGTTCCACTCTATACGGTATTTCTTCTTTGCCTCATTTTAGATGGAGTACTTCTTTTAATGCAGCCAGGCTTTCCCCATTAGTTCACTATTTATTTCCTTTGTTAGAAAAAACCAGCCATATTTAGTGAGAATGACAAGACACAAAGGTCTTTGCAGTAATACAATAGTTAAGGCTGCACTGAAAGCTGCAAATGAAGCACAGCTAAAATTGGTCTGTTTGAAAGGGTAATGATTGGATGCCAAATTCTCTACTGGCGTGAAACTACTGACTTTGATGGCAGAAGGCAAGTAATGAATTTTCTCCCAACACTTGACACAACAAGGCCAACTCTCTACCTTGTAACCCCAGATTTACAGTAGTGGAGTGAAGAATCAGGTCCAGCAATTATTCAAAAGATAATTTAATTTTCTGTCATTTAACAAAAGTTTAATAACCCCACCCCGCCCTGTAACTTGCTAATTACAAATTAACCCACCAGCAATCACTAACACCACAAATCGCCCTAGTCACACATCTTTCCATAAACATTTCAAAAACACGTACTTTGCAACTACCATTTCCAATCTGCCACCATACCTCATAGACACCTATACACCTGTGCTAAGGTATGTGTACATGCAATTTATGAAACCCTACGAATTCTGTACTAGTAATCAAAACACATGAAGATACACTGTTGGTGATCAAACAGGCCTTCTTGCTGTTTAGGAGGACGGACTGTAATTAGCAAAATAAAGAATTCAAATTGTGAAAAATTAATAATGGGGTGCTGAGTGATTTAACTACCTATTTCTCCTGTTTTTTCTAATGGTTTGGACTGCTAGGATGTACACTCTTAAAACCTGTGCTTCCAAGCTGACCTTTTTTCTGTCTGGTCTGTATGGGCAACACAGTGATGCTGGAGGGATAGCACCGGAAAATTGAAGATTTCTGTGAAGCTGCAGTGCTCCAGCAGCCTCCGTGTTTTTAAAGCCTTTATAACAAACAAGCCAAACAATTTTAATAATTTTAAAAAAGGTTTTCAAATTATCTCATTCTGCTCCTCTATTCCCTCTGAAGTGGCATGTGGAACCCAAACCCACATTGACTTGCAATGTAATAAGTGGACAAAAAAGTGCAAACGTCTTTGTAAAAAATATCAGAAATGAATGATTTTTCAAGGGCTTCTGAAATTCTGAGATATCTGGGTTTGAAAATCATCTCAAAAATACAACTCTGCCCTTCTTATTCCAAAGTACACACTCTAGCATAGACTGTGGGTGATAAGGAACAGGAGCTTTTATGTATACAGGGAGATATAAAGTTGGTTTTAAGAGGAGAGCCCAACATAACCCTAAATATGGAAATGCCAGGGCTTCTTCCTAATCTAGCCGATCTATTCTGAATTTCCTTTGGCTCCTCTGTAGAGAGGCCACTGAACACCCTTTACCTGAAAAAATCAACACTGTTCCTTTAAACTATTATCGAACAAATGATAGCTGATGGCATACTACTAGCTTTCCCAAAATCAACCTCTGTCAAAATTCTGCCATAGCAGGTGTGAAAGAGAATAGATGCAGAACTTCAGTGAATACCACATCTGTTTTTTGAAAAAGAGAACAGAAGCAGCACAGAAGGAAGTAAGAGAGATAATTGCTGGCTTGAACTACAATACATTTTACTTGTGGGCAAAGGGCCAGCTTACACCAAGCCGAATATGCAGGCCCATCTTATTGGAATTCAAGGGTGGGCCTCCATTCTTGTCCGGAGACAGCTGTAAACCAGCAGCCCATAGCATCGCAATCAGGCACTGAGTTTTCTCAAGGAATGCTGATATGTACAGAAGCAGCTTCGGTGGCTCTGCCTGCACCCCGCCTAGCAAAATGACAGTCAATCTCTGATTCCAGATGACAAGAACTGGATAAAAACTTAAAACAAATGGTGACCTTTCAAAAGATTAATTTGTTTACCAACAAAATGTTCTCTGTTTGTCATCTGAGATGGGGGTGACCTTCACATTCCCATTTGTAGGTTGAAAGGATGCTGACTGTAGTCATCTGTTATGTTAACTCCATCTCACCAATTATTCCCTCTTTTATTTTTAGTGGCAACAATTCATGTGCTCCTTAGTATGGTTTGCAAATGCAACAAGCTCATTTGGAATTACTGTCGTGTAAAATCAATTTGTTTAAATCTAATTCTGCTACCGATGCCAAATTATGCTTTGACTGTAATTGTTGTATGCATGGGCGTAAATACAAGTGGGTTTTGTGGTCTTTTGTTGCTTTATTTCCTCAGCTTGTTCTCCTACTCGTTTGAAAATAACAGAATGGCCACACTTAGCATTACTTTATAATTATGGAATATATATACTTTTAGTGAGAGAGTACAAGGTTAGCATCAACACACAGTCATGAAGAGTGAATAATGAAACAGTGATACATACAGCTGCAACTGGAGTAACTTAGGGAAAAATGAATATGATGCGACTTACAAAAACGAGAAATCAGAGTATTAAATTATACCTCATGAATAAATGAAAAGGTTCTAAGTTTACATTACATTATATATTTATTTGGAAGGAAGCTGGGACCAAAGTACCACTATAATTCTAGAGCAGCGCAGTGATCCTCTCAAAACTGAAAGTTATCGTTGTGAATCTCTTTTAGGTCACAGCAGTTAGAGTTATTTTTGCAGCAATTCAGATCAGCATTTTGGTTTGCCAGATGCTCCCTGGGAAGGGTCTATTTTTATGGGCTATCTCCTCAGCATTTTTCACTTATTGCCCAGAATGTACTTGGCAAATAATGTGATACCCAAAATACCTCCAGGGGCACCCCTTGAGCCCCCCACCCCTTCCTGGGGTCCTCTCCCTGAGCATCCCTCCCCTTCAGATTACCCTTGGGAGCACCCCCCCACAAAGTGTCTCCCCCTGCCCCGCAACTCCTCCTATGGTCCTCCTAGAGGTTGCGGGGGGGAGGCACTAATGAAAAGTGGGGCCCAACATAAAGAGTTGCCTAACCTCTGCCTTAAAGCAATTATGGAGTAGATATAGCTGCTTGCTTCACTCTAGCTGACACTTATGGATAACATTGCAACCACAGCCCCACACTAGGGATATCGCTATACTCTGAGAAGAAACCCTTGGCACAGACTTTCACAGCCTGGCTCAGCTGACTTGGGCTCAGTGTCATGGGGCTTGAGCCAGACAGAAGGCAAACTGCTATGCTGCAATGTTATAGCCCTGGGAGCTCAAGTCAGCTGACCCGGAGCAGCCATGACCAGGTCACAGGACTTTTAGGGTAGTGCAGACATACCCAGTGAGGACTATTTTGGAGAAAAAAAAATCCATTGAAATCCTTATGCTTTCAAATGGTTGGTGTTAGGGTTCAATAGCAACTGGAACATCTTCTAAACGGAGTATTCCAGAGGGTTTTTTTTAAATGTTTTAGAACCTACTGGTGAAGAATTGTAGGAGGCTGAAGATGGAAAATACCTATTTGGTTATTCCATCTCCCTGACATATTTCCATATATAAAACCATCTGCTCTATACAGTTCCTTAGCAATTGTTAGTTTGTATCAAATAGCTTCCTTAATTTAGACTAACATTTGTTATTGAAGTCAACACTAAGAAGTTCTTGCTGATCAGTACGTCTCAGTGACAGTGGCAAAACACACGGCTCTTTGCAGCAGAATAATATTCCCCTGTGCAAGTGTTTTAACTGGTTTTAAAATGCTATTAGCCATGAGGTTTTTTTTGTCTAATTAACTCTATATCACAGGGTTAGACAAATCGCTTCTTAGTCTGGGCAACAGCGTTCAAAAATCATTTTTTATGTCAGCCTACAACTGTGCCATTCACAGATGCTGTTTATGTTGTTTAAAACCAAATACCCTAGAATGCTGCGTATGGCACAGGCCTTGCTGCATAATGCTTCTATTACATACATTAAATTGTAAAAAAGAGTTTTGTACAAGTTCATTGGGCATATCCTTCCCTGTGGTTCACATCACTGAATCAAAATTAGGTGAGTAATTGATTTTTGGAATGATAAATCTATGCATATGAAATATAAAAGCAATACTAATAGAAAATGTCATGTTAATTGTTATTCTTTTTTTTTTTAAAAAGGACAATTGTAGAGGTTTGTGGGAGAAATTTGAGTCAAAATTTAGTCTTACACAGTTGTCCCACTTCTTTTCAAAATATCCATTTTCATCCAGTAAGAGGGTGAGTTTAAGCGTGGCAGACACCTTAGATCACTGGCCGCGTCTACATTACAGTGATCATTCGAAAGACGATCTCCTAGAAGATCTCTTCTGGAAGCTCTTCTTTCAAAAGTGCAAGTCCACACATAAAAAAGCAATCTGCTCTTTTGTCCCCACTGCACCCGCTCTTTTGAAAGAATGGGCCAGGGATCGAAAAATCCAGTACCATGAGGACTGCTCTTTTATACAAAGGGCCCCCACAGCATCTACACACACTTTTTTCTGAAAGAATCTTCCAGAAAAAGGCACTCTTCCTTATTTGGGAAAGGAAAAGGGCCTCTGGAAAACGTGCCTCATTCTTTTGAAAGGAATTTGAAAGAGCACATTTGGTGGGTGGACACTCCGCTTGTTCTTTCAGAAGAGGGCCTGATTTTTCTGAAAGGACTTGCTAGTGTAGACGTGCCCTCTGAGTCTGACACAATTTCCCCTTAGGAATCGTTTTGTTGTGCTCAATGGGAGCTGAATCAAGCCCATTGAAAATGAAATCGCAGTGCCTTTCCAGCTCAGCATTCACAGACCTACCTTGAACAAACAATGCTTCAAAACCAGAAATTTTTTGGAATAACTTCTGTTCCTCCAGTTACACAAATCAGACGGACTAGTCACATCGAAAACATGGTACGATAAAACAAGGCCTACGTAGTCATCTCGAGTCCTACACGAATTGTTCAACAAAGCTCAAAGTCTAATTTAGTTCCTTGTATAGTCGAAAGATATGTTTTCATAAGCTTCTCCTCCTCAACAGAAGCAATGATGTTGTTGTTGATAATGCCTTCTCTTTCTGACTCCCCAGTACATATTTCCTCTGAAGAAGGAAAGCCTGCAACTATAAGTCGACTAACCATGCAGGAGAGAATGCTGTTCTACAGGGATGAGAGCAACGTAATTGTTTTGTACTTGGTGTCCACACATAATTGCACAGTATGTAGAGGAGACTGGAAAGATTATTTAGAACAATGGTGATATTACAAAACTGCCAACTCACATAAGGGTAAGTAGACAATATGGAAGAGAATTACAGTCTTACAAAACATTCCAAAAAATTCATCTTAAATATTTCAAAGACGCTATCGTCATAGTAGCAAGGTGCTGTCATTTAAATAAATAAGGGTATCTGATCTGGCATTTTGCACTCCAAACGTAATGTATTCTTGACAACAGAAGTCTCGTGTATGAAACGTGATCTTGCTACCTTTTTTCTTCCTTGGTAAAGTAATTGTGAAATACAGCATACGTTTGGTTTGTTGATGTTTGACAGGTCGTCAGCTGAACAGAAGTATTCTGAATGGGTACTCTACGAACTATAGTTTTACAGCTCTGAATTATAACCCAGGTAGAAACTCAGAGCTATAAACACCAAAATTACAAACTGATCAGTCAACCACACACTTCATATGGAAACAGAAACACACAATCAGGAAGAAGCAGAGTCAACAAAAAAAGAGAGGGTGGGGGGAGATTTGATAACAATTTATGTGTAGAAAACTGTGGTATTACTCTAAGAATTGTAAAACGATATATAATTAGTTCATTGTATTATTGGATTTCTCTCTGTAAAACTTGAGCCTTCATCGAGACACGAATGTTTAAGACCCTTCGATTTCCTAATTTAAATAAGGAAGCCTCTCTTTTAGTTCACTGACATTTATTTTGGGAATTACCATGTTTTGTTAAGTATCAGAGGGGTAGCCGTGTTAGGCTGGATCTGTAACAGCAACGAAGGGTCCTGTAGCACCTTATAGACTAACAGAAAAGTTTTGAGCGTGAGCTTTCGTGCGCAAAGACTCACTTCATCAAATGCTAGTCATGGAAATCTGCAGAGCCAGGTATAAATAAGCTAGAGCAAGGCTGGGGATAACAAGGTTAGCTCAGTCAGGAAGGATGAGGCCTACTACCAGCAGTTGATCTGGAGGTGTGAACACCAAGGGAGGGGAAGCTGCTTTTGTATTTAGCCAGCCATTCGCAGTCTTTGTTTAATCCTGAGCTGAGGGTGTCCAATTTGCAGATGAATTGTAGCTCAGCAATTTTTTTGTTGTTAGTTATTTTTGAAAAAATGTCAATTAAGATAATAACACCATAATGTAAATGGTTTTATGTATATTTTTCACTATTTTTTAAACTCGCTATGGCTGAGTCGACGCTACAAAAATAACTTCAAAGCTGCTTATTTCGAACTTGTACTGGATCAACAAAACATTCATAGGTACTCAAAACCTTCCCTGCTTTTCCCGCCATGAATGACAGTTTGATCGCAGCAAGTGAAAGTGTGAATGCTGCTATGTCAACAGGAGAGCCCTCCTGCCAAGAAGGCAAACCCCCTCTCGTAGGGGGTGGAAGTATTTTGTCCGCCAACAACATTCATATACACTGGCTTTTAGCAAAAAGGTGGTGTTGATACAATTTTGTCCCTAAAAGCCGTGCAATGTAGGCATACGCTCTATCTTTGCAAGAGCCAGACCCTGTTACTTTAAACACAATGTAGCTGTACTACTGTATTTGACAGCACTGTTGCTCTGTTAAAATGATCTTAATAATGTTTACAAAGTTAAAAAAAAGAAAAAAAGAAGAAGAGCGAGACATACTTATGTAAAACATTTCAACAGGAAAGCGTAAAGTAAAAACAAGGTCAATACTGATAAGGGCACCGAAACAAATTACTTACAGGAGCTGATTTTCTCTTATTAATAAGTGGCAAACTGATTCCATAGTTCTGCTTTAAAGTAACTCTATTACTGGTGTGCTGTGGATCATGCATGATTTTTATATTCATTGCAAGCTTGTGCTGAAACAAAGACATAAAAAATACTATGCATATTCTCAAAATATAAACCAGGACTGATTGAATGATGATGACTATTGCTCATAAATAAATTCATCAATAAAAGGGAATAAAATTTCAAATAATTTGATTAATGTTATTCAACAATCAATTGAATTGGAAAAATGAAAAACTGTATTTGTGATCAGATTATTTGACAACTGACATAGAAGAAATCAATATAACAACTCATAAATGTCATTCTACCAAACTCAGTGTGATCTAGTTACTTAAAATAGTCTCAAAGGTCTAGAGCTACACAACAAACATTAGTTAAATTTGAAAAAAATTATACGTTAGGTTTGATCCATTTAAGTGATGTAGGTTGCATGCAGCATCTACCATTGAAACTACATATCTTCTGAATTAAAAAAATAAAAAATAACAATTCCAGTGAGGATGAAGGGACCTCTGGGTCACCGCACCTAAATGCCAAATTAGGTTTGCAAGCATTGTAAGGGATGCTTGCTACATCTGTACATTATAAAGTATAAAGTACAAATATAAATCTATACTTGGATTTAGTAAAAGAAATGCAAGACACACTGTAAACATCTAATACTAAAATCAGTTACAGACCTAAAAACACTTCAGTTTCTGTAGCTGATCAGAAAATATATTGAAATAAATTACCCTACAGAAAGCAAAGAAACTTAGAGATGAGGAATAAAATACAGCTTGAAACTCAAAATTGGTCTAATTCTCCCTCCCCTCCCCTCCTTTGCTAGGAGTCTTGCTGTTAATTTGGGTGGATACAGGATCAGTCCTGAAGGTACTCAGTGGTACTGGAGAGTACACATGGTTAAGTAAATAAATGCAGTTCAGGAAAAAGTAAACCAGGATTTTTGGCCCCTGGAATCTATCTTCTCCTCAATGGATGTCTTTATTTTCTCCTCCAGCAAACATGGAAGCACTTAGCTGAAGCAGACTCATATTAACTGGATGTGGCAAATACAAGCTCTGCTTATGTGCACTGCTGACATAATTTACAGCAATAGTTTTACCATCATGGCTAATCTTGCCAGAGATTTTTACATTCAGGGATCATTGACCTTATGGACCACAATAGCTTCCATGGATCCATTATGGCTATTTATTGAATACAGATAGAGCATTTGCTTATTAAGAAAATGAAAACAAGCAATCATTATAATAACAAGAATTAAAACACAATGCTTTTTAATGTCCCATTTCATTTGTGTGGAATGGATCCAGATGTTTTTCCTTCATAAAAATACAATGAACTCTTTCATATCTGGCAGCCCCAGGACCAGGAGGTTGCTGGAGTTTCAAATATTCTGGATAAGAGAGGTATACCTAGCAATGCACAACACTAAAGAAAAACAAGATTAGGTATTAAGAAACAAACGAAAATGTATGCAGAGTACTTTATTTACCAACAACAGTGGCATTATACACTGAAAATATATACTGTATTTGCTTTATTTATTTGTATTTATGCCATCATGAAGCCTCTGGGGGTTGCATGCCAGTCTCAAGCCTGGATAAAGGAGGAGGGTTGGTCAGATGAGTGACAATGTGCTGACCATGAAACAACAATATGAATGAAATCTGATGCCAGTATGATTAAAATGACAAAAGATCCCGGCTTGGACGTCACCCAGACAAACAAGGTCCACAAAACCAATCAAGCGATTGGGGTTGGGACGATAAGTTGGCTACTGAAAGAAAATTACTGCTAACACATATGCTATCAGTTGGAACATGGAACATCTAAACACTTTGGGTGACTAGAAAACTAGAGCTGCTTATGGTTCAAATAGGAGAGGCAGACCGCACAGAGAATGGGTACATGATAAAGCAGATTCTGTAGACTAGCTCTGCACCAAACTAAGCCACTCCACACTAGACATGGAAAGATGGAAGGAAAAGGTGAGACAGACATCAGTCACCAACAGGCGCTGAGCCTGGGGTTGATGATGATAATGACTCTCTCTATACTGTACTTATGGAACATGTAACTAAAATTTACTTATGGTTAAAATGCTGGTTGAGGTTATTTGAATATTTTGGACAACAGAATGCTGGATATGAAAGAGTTTATTGTATTTCTATCATGTTTAAAATTAGTTTTAAGGGGATGTCAATTTTTGAAAAACAAAACTGTCTCAAAAGGGTAGCCATGTTAGTCTGTAGCGTCACAAACAACAAGCAGTCCTGTAGCACCTTAGAGACTAACAAATGTTAGTTTTTACTCATGACAGCTCATGACCTAATAATTTTTTAGTCTGTTAAGTGCTACAGAAATGCTTGTCTGAAAAATAAAAAACTGTACATAACTTTAAAAATACCTTGAAAATGTCAAACTATTAATACAAGATTGAAATTTCAATATTTATTGAAGAATTAAACGTTTGACTTTATCTCACCTTTATATCACCTTCTTTTGAAAATTAATTACAAGCAAACATATCAAATGTGACTGCCAAGCTTTGGTTACAAAAACAAAAGTTACTATCCACACCAATTGCTTTTCTACCTAAATGGCTGCACAGAGGCAGAAAGTTCACTTTTTATCTCAATAAGGATTTTGTAGAATTCATTTTATTGCCTCACCACACCACAAATTGCTTGTGCCATTAAACAAGGGCTGGAAAGATGGATAGGATGGTTCTTTCTGAAGACCTTCTCAATTAATGGACAAGAAGAGACAACTCACAACATAAATTCCCCAGTCACAGCCTACAGTAACATGATAAATCTCGAAGAGGCAAATTCCACACAGGATAATGAGAAATTAAATGCTTAATAAATAAAGTGATGAAAGCTACTTTCTAAATTTAAATATACTGTTAGGAACAATCCTACATCTGCAGGGAGATAGACTGGATGATCTAATAGAAGTTACAGAGAAAAAGACCTATCATCTGCCTCTCCAGCTTCCGCAATCACCGTGTAAAGGCAATGTGATAGGAAAGGCAACTGGCATATTACAGACATACAATCAGCAAATAATCTAGTGATAATCCCTAACAATGTATTGGACAGGAGTTATTCCAGTTTTAGTAAGAAAACTCACAGGTGATAATGCATGTCACAGTCATTTTTTAAGCTGACCAGCAAAATGGAAGATGTTCAGAGTGCCTCTGGGGTGACAGGGACTCAGAAGGATCCAAGGGAAAGAGCCAATAAGGAAAAGACTGGGCATCTCATCTGGTGTCATTGAGTCTGGTCAGGATATCTAGGAAGTACCTGGCAGGCTAAACTACTAACAGATAGATGAACTGGGACAATTAATGCTAATATAGATGCATCTACCCGTGTCATCAAGCTGTGCATCGGCTGTTAATGGACCCATACCCCACTGGAGGTTCTGTGTATTTCTCCCTCCAACATACTGATTCGCTCGGCGCAGAACTGCATAGTCTGTATGTTACAATCAAGTGGAATAGTTCGCATCTTGCTCCACTTCAATATATACGTAATTTCTTACTGGGTGAAATTCAGCCCACAGAGAGGGCCAACGTATCCTGTTCACCACATAAGGCCTGTATTTAAGGACTTAAGTTGTGTATGGCCCACTGTCCAGGAGTAAACTTCACTGTGTAGGCTGATTATACCATAACAGTCTTTGAAACAAAATGCATATTAGTCTACCCTGAACTAATTATCAACCCTAACAATAGACAGCTTGCACCTAGTTGACTACTACGGACTCTGTTTTCTTCATTTGGCTTTGTAACTCCCATTGAGACTAATGGGAGAACAGGGAACCCACATGCTGTCTTTAGGATGCCACAAGCAGAACAGTTTTTGAAAAGAAAAACAAACGGATCAGTTCAGGTCTTTTCAACTCAGCAGATTCTCTAAATAAGTTTGAACTGAATTATGCAGCTATAGGAACCCTAAGATCTTCACTACCAGTGCTATGCAGGGGATTTAAGAGACAACCCCAATTAATTCTAGTGGGAGACGTGTAAATCTCTCAGGCTTCCCTGGAAGAACAAATCCAATTACAAAAAGCAAGAATGACAATGGTGACGATGTATCCTGATTTCCCATATTATCTGGGCTAGCTCAATTATATCCTGCTGTTACTATGATTCACAAATACTGTACCTACATATAAACAATAATTTGAAGCGTATACTAGCACATCTGTGGCCAGACTATTTGGCATACAGCAAGGAGTCTAATAATCTGCATGAGAAAATACAGTCTGTTAATTTGACTGCAATCTTGTTTTCTGCTAACTACTGCAAGCACTGTTTATGCTCCATACCTACAGTGCAGCCTGCTACTGACCCAAAGATAATGCTATCAGAAGTATTTCTTTCCTTCACAATCTTCAGTATGTGTTTGAAACACAATTCCTCTAAGCAACAGGTTAAACTAACTAAGCTTGTAGATGCTGAAGACCCTTAACAACTGATAACTGTTCACTTTACGTTGTCTTTAATGTGGAAAAAGAGTTTATAGTTGCAACTGGGGAGTACCTAGTTCAAAAGACAGAAAGTAAGGAATTACAGGTGGTAATTTCCCAGCTAGATTTCACAACTATTTAATAAAAAAAGCTTTCATGTAGCATGCCATGCATGCTGAACAGCTGGCAAAACAGCACTGTTTGTCACTTACTTCATAATGGGAAATTAGGGCTATCTTGTGTGTCCGTCAATATGCATTTTTAAGCAGATGTCACAGATATCAGAAATGAAAGGCCAACGGGGATCCAAACCCCTCCAAGGGAAAGTCTTGGTAGGATATAGAATATGTCCTGCTCTAAATCAAGCTCACCCAAGCATGTAACACTTGAAAGACGATGGATTATACTCTGAGTATACGCTAGCTGGCCTTTGATAATTTTTCATGACACGAGTGTATTTATAGAGCAGAGTTTTAAAACATTTCCTAGGAAAATGTATTTTGTTTCCAAAATACTCTAAAAACTATTTTCTGCATCAGCACATTTTTCCCATGTCAAATTTCATGGTCTTGGCGGGGCATTCTGTTCAACAGCACCCCAGAAAAATGCAAAGCTTACATTCCTTTTCAAGTTTAAACCATGAGATTTCAGTGCACAGAGACATATTAAAGTAATATTAATGTTGCATGTCAAAACTGAGAGAAGCCAGGAGAATTAAAGTGCAGCTGTTATCTGAACAACCCTTCTTTAAAACAGCACATCATGAAGTCCCACATTCATTCTTTAAGATTTCTAGATCAGATTTCCTCAGCTTACAGTGACAAGAGAAATGTCAGTCTAAATTTATCAACCGATTTTCTGCAGAGGGATCCAGCAGTATGAAATCCGGGCAGCAGATCCTTGGTTTATTGTTGCAAGTAGCCTTGTTCCTTACCTATTTGTTAGGGTTCTGCTATCCAATAGCGCACCTTCTACCAACAACCTGCTCTCTCAACCCGTTTGACACCTTCCTAATTTAAGAAACTGATTCACAATAGCTGCAAATGAGGGATGTAGAAATCCTGTTTAATTAGTTAACTAGTTAAATGTTAAGTTTAACTGGTTAACTGATTAAACAGCTGGACTGGCCTGCCCTCCCCACTCGCGGTGCTCTGGCAGGGCTGGAGTATTGCTCCCACCCTGTCAGTTAATTGTAACTGGTATGCCTCCACTGTTTAGAGTAAACCACTTCACTGGTTAACCATTAACATCCCTACTGTGAACTCTAAATTATACCATATAAACAAGGAGTATCTCAAAGGACACTATTTAGCCAATAGTGTCAGTACTAACTAGAACTTAATCAAAGAGTTTTTTTAAAATATGTGGAAATTTCAGAGATGTTTTAATTTGCTCGGTATTTTATTTTTTAAATTTTTGACTGGATTTTTTAAATTAAACTTCTTTGTTTTCAAAACTAATTGTTTTAAATTACCACTGTGTGACTAAACTGAAGAAAAAAAGTTTAGTAAAATGTTTTTAAAAAAGCATAACATTGAATAACAAGTCAAAATTTCTGCTTATAAAAACAGACAAATGTCATATTTTCAGCGAGAGGGATGACTTTTCTGCAGGGGTAACCATTATGTACACGCAGGGAAGAGTTGTCTAAGGGTTGTGGCCTCTTTCAAGAAAAATAGGCACCACTTTGGCACCTGATCCAACAAACACTTATACACATGCTTAACTCTAGCACCACCGATTTCAAAAAGGAGTACTCACAGTAGTAAAGTTAAGTGCATGCTTGTAAGATTAAAGTCTTAGAGCAGAACAGGCAGCTAACTTGTTGCAGGACTCCATAACAACCTCTTTCATGTCACACTGGAAAGGACAAAGGCCACTGATTCTTTCTTGGCTTTGAGGAGCCTCTTTTTAAAGACTTCTCTGAAGGTTTTGAAGGCTGTTGTGGCCAAGACAGGAAAAAAGGCCTCCATCTCTGAAGAGCCTCCAAATGGCCACACTGACTTATCATGACTTGTGGAGTATGGAACAGTAAGGTTCGGAGAATGTAAATTATGAGTATTTGCTAACTAATTTAATGTATTTAACTAACTCAGGTCTAACGCATTCTTGGTAAACTTTTTGACTGCAGTCTACAACATTTACTCTAGATTTATTTGTCAAAGTAGTAACACTAATTTCAGACCTGCAAACCTGTAGAAATACGTGCTGCTGATCTGCCACCTGTCTGGGCAGTCAGAGGTTTCACAGGCACTCGTGGAAAAATAAACGGTTTCTGAGCAGCACCAATAGGAAGCCTCCTAATTTTGAAAGAGAGAGAAATAATAGAAGTTACCTATAAAGCTTGCACTGCCTCCATCTGGTTGGGTACTGTAGTTTTACTAAAATGTACTTATAGCCAAAATAGAAAGAAATAGTAATAATTAATGAGTTAGCAGAAGAGCGTGATATACTTATGTGGAACTGCCTTTTGTTTTTATATATTCTTTGGCATTTTATGTAATACAGAAGAGCAGTCCATGAATCAGTCTAAGTTTAACAATGCAAAGTACTTCTCCAGAATTGTGATTCTGGAGTTAGAAGACACTCATCTGTTAACCTTGTCCAAGCTAAGGGATCAATTAAATACTCAGTTGCTTCCATTTCCTTTAGAGGATTCAGGAATCATAATTTTTTTTCCTGTCTCTCTCCATTGGAAGGCATATATAAAGACCACTCTTTGGGTGACCCTTTTGAATGCAACATTTACCTGCCTTATTTTCCACAATAAAAATGAAAATTACTTTCCTTACCATTTGGGGTGCTGTTCTGAATACATTTCTTTTCCATCAGTATGAGGAATAGTCAACACACTTCTATTTATGGTATTAAAATAATTCTCAGCATGTTTCTGTTAGAGAAAAAAATCAAGTTTAGATTATAACAGGGGAGTAAGAAACACTCAGCCTATTCACTTGGATTAATTAACATTCTGGCTTTTGTAATTACTTGGAAAGGAATGACAGGCTGCACATTTACAGTAAATCCTCGAGATACGCAGCCTCCTACTCCTGTGTGGGGCGGGAGCTGCTCATGTCAGGGGCAGCAGCCGAGTGTCAGGCTGCCGTCCCTGACAGGAGTGGAAAAACCGTGCCTGTCAGGGGAGAGTCAGACTGCCATCCCTGACAGGAACGATTTCCCGGTCCCCACAGTGGCAGGGTGCTGGCAACCAGGTGGTAGGTAGCCTGCCTCCCAGCTCCAAGGAGAAGAGGGAAGTGGGGCACCAGGCTGCCCCTGATTCCTGGCTCCCCTCCATTGGCTGAAGCCAGGAAATTGACCAAGGCTTATGCTCTGGTCAGTTTCCAGGCTCTGCAAGGGAAGGGGAATGAGGAGCCAGGCTGCTGCCTGGTTCCCAGCTTCCCACAGCTGGTGGGACCTGGGAGACTGACCAGCTCATGCCACTGTCCCCTGGTTGCTGGCTCCCTTCAGCTTGCATGAAAATTTGAGTCATTCAGGGGTTGCAGGAACGCAATCTCGTGTAACTCGAGACTTTACTGTATGGGTAATTATAAAACATCTTAGGTAAATTTTATAAGCCACAAGGTTTGTTGATTTTGACAATCCACAAAGCGCAATCATGGCTTTTAAATACAATGCAGAAATGGAATACAGACAGAAACAACTATTTAGACCAATGTACAGTGAAAATTACTGACATACATTTCACTACTGGGAAGTACTTGCTGTTCTGTTTGAACTGTGGATCTACTTACTCTCAGCCCGATTTCAGTTCTTTCAATGGCTGTTTCCAGGACATGAACATCCACATGCTCTCCATTTTGTTCATACTTGATGTTTGTCAGCTTGTCCTTAAGCTGATGAAGATCTTCTTGAACCTACAAAATTATGTTGTTATACCAATAATCACATACATCACCATAAGATATCGGTGAACTTCACATGGGTTCAATTAAAATTAAAAAACATTTCCCACATAGAGGAAAGAAATACTCTGAGTCTCTGCAGCCTGGCAATTTTACAGGAGACACTGAGAAATCTTATCAAGGACTTCTGAAGCTGACAGCTAGGGCAAAAGCCTAGACAACATTTTACTATGCCACCTGAGAAAAAAAGCTGCAGAAGCAAGGGTCTGCTAACCATGTGAGGTCCTGCTCCCATTCCCTTCAAGCATCACTCTTGGTACAGCACTGGAGGCATAAAGGTGTCACAAAGGGTCTCAAAGGTGGAGGAAGTCACTGAAGTACCTTACAGCAAAACCATAAAAGGTCCCAATCACTGATATGATCATATGTACTGTGGTAATTCTCAGAGATCCCAAGCAGATTCAAGGCCCCATTATGTACTAACATTTTGGAAGAGATGATCTTTGTCCAAACTTATAAATCTAAATGAACAGGACAGACAATAATTATGCTGCTAACATAAAAGCAAAATGTAATGACGCCTAATGTAAGTCATATCTAACAATTTATAACCACACATTTATATAACCGTATACTAAGACCATCCAGATTTCTGTCCTCTATGTGCAAGAACTCAGTCAACCTGATGTGACACTTTTGACTCAAAGTGCTTTCCTTTCACCCTGTTTACCTCACAAAAATAAAATCTTGGTCTTGAAGGTGAAAAAGAAAAACATATTCCCTTGTATTTTACATACCTGAAAGCACCTCCAGGCTACATTTCATAAGAACATAAGAATGGCCATACTGGGTCAGACCAAAGGTCCATCCAGCCCAGCATCCCATCTGCCGACGGTGACCAATGCCAGGTGCCCCAGAGAAGGAGAACAGAAGACAATGATCAAGTGATTTATCTCCTGCCATCCATCTCCTGCCCTTGTTCTGAAGGCTAGGGCACCATACTTTATCCCTGGCTAATAGCCATTTATGGACCTAACCTGCAAAAATTTATCAAGCTCTTTTTTAAACCCTAATAGAGTCCTGGCCTTCACAGCCTCCTCGGGCAAGGAGTTCCACAGGTTGACTGTGCGCTGTGTGAAGAAAAATTTCCTTTTATTAGTTTTGAACCTACTACCCATCAATTTCATTTGGTGTCCCCTAGTTCTTGTATTATGGGAAAAGGTAAATAATTTTTCTATATTCACTTTCTCCACATCATTCATGATTTTATATACCTCTATCATATCGCCCCTCAATCGCCTCTTTTCCAAACTGAAAAGTCCCAGTCTCTCTAGCCTCTCCCCATATGGGACCCGTTCCAAGCCCCTAATCATCTTAGTCGCCCTTTTCTGAACCTTTTCTAATGCCAATATATCTTTTTTGAGGTGAGGAGGCCACATCTGCACGCAGTACTCAAGATGTGGGCGTACCATAGTTTTATATAGGGGAAGTATGATATCTTTTGTCTTATTATCTATCCCTTTTTTAATAATTCCTAACATCCTATTTGCCTTACTAACTGCCGCTGCACACTGCGTGGATGTCTTCAGAGAACTATCCACTATAACTCCAAGATCCCTTTCCTGATCTGTCGTAGCTAAATTTGACCCCATCATGTAGTACGTGTAATTTGGGTTATTTTTTCCAACATGCATTACCTTACACTTACCCACATTAAATTTCATTTGCCATTTTGCTGCCCAATCACTCAGTTTGCTGAGATCTTTTTGTAGTTCTTCACAATCTGTTTTGGTTTTGACTGTCCTGAACAACTTGGTGTCATCAGCAAACTTTGCCACCTCACTGCTTACCTCATTTTCTAGATCATTGATGAACAAGTTGAACAGGATCGGTCCCAGGACTGACCCCTGGGGAACACCACTAGTTACCCTCCTCCATTGTGAAAATTTACCATTTATTCCCACCCTTTGTTTTCTGTCTTTTAACCAATTCCCGATCCATGAAAGGATCTTTCCTCCTATCCCATGACCACCTAATTTACATAAAAGCCTTTGGTGTGGGACCGTGTCCTACTCTCATGGAAAGGACAACAATTTTCAGCACTTGCCTGGGTCACAGATCCCCTCATTTCACAGCATGGGGCACATTCCCTCTTCTGAAACCTGGTTAACAAGCCCCTCGAATTTCACCTAGAAGCTAACTGGTACCCAGTGCAGCTACCACAGATAAATGAATTTTATTTTTATCCTTGTAACAACACACAATAAGCACCACAAAGGGAAAAATAACTCCTGAGGAACTGTACTGTACCCAAGTAATTACAATCAGAAAAGACCTATTAGATCAACTCATTCCCTTTACATGGGCAAGGTACCATCCCCATACTTAATTAGGACTTTGAGTTCTAAGCCAGCACCAGTTAAGACAATGTTCCTAAACTTGGTCCTACAGGCACCCACATCCCAACAGAGACAGCTGGAAATATTAGCATGGTATTTTCTGCTCCCATTCCTGTGCAGAGTTTAGCGCACAAAAGACTTTGTGAAGTAATTATTATTTGAATCCCCTATGGCACCAAAATCACCCCCCGCCAATGCCTTTGTCCATAGTTTCATATTATGGGTCCCCTTACCTCCTATTTACCAGCAAATCATAATTCTTTTCATAAACTCATCATTTGTGAATACATTCCCTATCATCTCCTCTTCCCATGTCCAGCCGCCACAGGAGATCAGATTGGGGAAGAAGATTTGGATAAAACTGTAAACTAACTCTTGTACCTTTCAGCCCAGAATTCAAATAAATTTCCAGTGGGGCCCAGATTTGATTGAATATGCCTCACCAACAACATTCCCAGTGCTACCTTAAACCCAAGGGATAGTTAGTGTGATACTCAATCTCTCTGAGCTTCCTTTCACCCATTTACATAGCCTACCTGTGCTGCAATCAGCAGAAGTTGTCAAGGGACAGTTTGAGAAGATCATGCCTACAGTCTGTAAAGACTTTGAGATCCCTGGACGAAACATACTACTTTTTACAAGCTAAATTATGGAGCAACTGTTCCCACTTTCAGACTGTAGAGTACTATTTCCTATGACTGATTTCTTTCCAAAAGAAATAACAGTTTGCTATCTCCTAAACTTAGTTTGGGAAAATTGCATAGTGAAGTGGTACTAGCTCTTGTATACAGAGAAAGTGATTCCATGGCACCCACGTGCTTGGGCACAGAAATAACAAATGTATGGTTAGAATAGCAATTGAAAGGCATCCTCCCCTCTATTTTTAGCCAAAAGAGAAATGCTTCCACAGTACTTCTGCACGTTAAATTCTGAAAATATAACCTATCTTCTGCTGAAATAAAAGACTCCCTTCAATTTTAAATGGAATTGGATTTAGGCTTTAATAAGTAAAAAACCTAAGCCTATCCTCAAATCAGCTCATGGCTTCCTACCATGGAAAGAAACTAATAGCAAAGGTGATGTAGAAACTGATGAATGTCTCTTATGTATAGTTTGAACCTCTCTAGTCCAGCGAACAGAGGACCTGATCCATGACAAACCAGAGAATTTGCCAAACCACAGGAGGTCACTACCACTGCTTATTGTGCTCTTGGAAGACATTTAGGGGTAAATTACACCTAAATCGCAGCACAGAACACTGAGAGTCAGGACTGGAGGTTGGAAACGAACTTTATGGGACCACGGGAAACTTCGCCACACCCATGAAAAACGGTCGCCTGGCTAATTAAAATCACGCTCGACCACAGATGTTGCCGGATGAGGAAATGCCAGATTAGAGAAGCACAACCTGTACTTAAAACCGTATAAGGCAGCCCACTCCCAGACTGTGGGTGGCAACTTTATCTATCCGTCTGCCTGAGCTGGATCAACCTGTTTCCATTGTTTTCTGTTCAGGGCGGGCAAGTTCACACACCAGAGTCTCAGCTGCTCCTCAGCAGGCTCTCAGGCTCGCCTCACACACTCTTCCTCGCCACAGACGGTGGCTTCCCCCTAACCTCGCCAGTCTCCTGCCATCGGCGCCATCAGCCACCCGCAGCCCGGGCAGCCTCCTGCTGTGGTGCCCGCCCGCGCGGCTCCAAAGCTCAGGATCGGGACCACGCCCCCTCCCCCGCTTGCGGCCTGGCTGTCTACCCCTGCGCCAACCGCCGCCCCGCGTTCAGCTCTGGGCGGACCCCGGCCGCGCCCTGTCGGACCCCCGCAGCCACCGCAGGGGAGGAGACTCCCGGGCCTTGGGCTCGGCAAAGGCTCACGGGAAGGGGCAGATGGACCCCTCAGACCCGTGGGGGCAATTTTGACCCACCTGAACCAAAATGGCTCCGATTTGCTCCCCCGTCTCGCCTGCATCAGCCATGGCGCCGTGCGAGCAACCGGCGCCCACCTACGGTCCCGCAGCCCTAGACCAGGGCCTGAAGGCGCACGTGACCGTGGCCTAGCAACGGGACGCGCTGACCGGAGCGTACCATCTACTCTCGGGGGGGAGGGCCATTCCCTACGACCTTGCACGGGCTAAAGCTCTCCGCCCTTTGGGCGCCCTTCATGACTGCTGCCCCCGTCAGACACAATTCGGCCTACAGAGGGGGTAATCCACTGCGTTAACCTGCCGCTTCCCCTGCTCGGACGGTACCATTCACCAGGCCGGAAGGGGGTGGATTTTGGCCGGAAGCGGAAGTGCCGGGCGGCCGGGGAGAGCGATGGCGGTGGAGGGTCCGTGTACGTTGATCACCAGCTGCGCTGCTGACTTCGCCGGGGAGGAGTTGGTTAAATGTGAGTGCCCCTCAGGTGGCCGGAGCGCTGCGGCTCTCAGCCAAGCTGCTGCCAGGCTCCCGTGCCTGTCCCCGGGGCTGGCGGCTCGGCGCACGGGCATCGCAGCGGATCTGGGCTCGGAGCGTCACGGCCCACCGCGTTGTACGCTGCCCGGCATAGGGAGCGAGCGCGGCTCGCACCGGGCTTCGGGGAGCCGCCTCGGCCGTGCCAGGGCTGGACGGACCCCGCCGAGTCGCACCTCTCACCTGCCCGGCTTACGTGGAGGGCCTGGGAGGTGGGATTGGAGCAGACTTTGTGTAGTGCCGTTGCACGGAGGGTGGAAGCCGGGAGTATTGTGTGTTCGTAAACTTTTCCCCTGGGGCGGCGCACGTTCAGCATCTGCTAGTGCTCTTCAGGCGAATGTTGTAACGTTGCGGGAGGCATGGCTCAGTTGGGTAGAGCGTTGGCCTGGTAACCCCAAGGTCGTGCGCTCAAGCCTTGAATCATAGAAGAGTAGGACTGGAAGGGACCTCGAGAGGCCATCAAGTCCAGCCCCCTGCCCTCATGGCAGGACCAAGCATTTTCTAGACCATCCCTGAAAGCCACCTATCTAACCTCTTCTTAAATATCTCCAGTGATGGAGATTCCACCACCTCCCTTGGCAATTTGTTCCAGTGTTTGATCACCCTGACAGTTAGGAACTTTTTCCTAATGTCCAACCTGAACCTCCCCTGCTGCAATTTCAGTCCATTGCCTCTTGCTCTATCCTCAGAGGCAAGGAAGAACAAGTTCCTTCCCTCTGCCTTATGACACCCTTTTAAATACCTGAAAACTGCTATCATGTCCCCCCTCAATCTTCTCTTTTCCAAACTAAACAAGCCCAATTCTCTCAGCCTTCCTTCATAGGTCACGTTCTCTAGACCTTTGATCATTCTCGTTGCTCTCCTCTGGACCCTCTCCAATTTCTCCACATCCTTCCTGAACTGCGGTGCCCAGAACTGGACACAATACTCCAGCTGAGGCCTAACCAGTGCAGAGTAGAGCGGGAGAATGACTTCTCGTGTCTTGTTCACAACACACCTGTTAATGCATCCTAGAATCATGTTTGCCTTTTTCGCAACAGCATCACACTGTTGACTCATATTTAGCTTGTGGTCCACTATAACCCCCAGATCCCTTTCTGCTGTACTCATTCCTAGGCAGTCCTTTCCCATTCTGTATGTGTGACACTGATTGTTTCTTCCGAAGTGGAGCACTTTGCATTTGTCCTAATTTAACTTCATCCTGTTTACCTCAGCCCATTTCTCCAGTTTATCCAGATTCTTTTGAATTATGACCCTATCCTCCAAAGAAGTTGCAACCCCTCCCAGCTTGGTATCATCTGCAAACTTAATAAGTGTACTTTCTATGTCAATATCTAAATCGTTAATGAAGATATTGAACAGAACTGGTCCTAAAACAGACCCCTGCGGAACCCCACTAGTTATACTTTTCTAGCCGGATTGAAAACCATTAATAACTACTCTCCGGGTACGGTTATCCAGCCAGTTGTTCACCCACCTTATAGTAGCCCCATCTAAGTTGTATTTGCATAATTTATTGATAAGTATATTATGTGAGACCGTGTCAAATGCTTTACTGAAGTCTAGGTATACCACATCCACCACTTCTCCCTTATCCACAAGACTCGTTATTCTATCAAAGAAAGCTATTAGATTGGTTTGACATGATCTGTTTTTAACAAAGCCATGCTGGCTGTTCCCTAGCACCTTACCACCTTCCAAATGCTTGCAGATGATTTCTTGAATTACCTCCTCCATTATCTTTCCTGGCACAGAAGTTAAGCTGACTGGCCTGTAGTTTCCCGGGTTATTCTTGTTCCCCTTTTTATAAATGGGTACTATATTTGCCCTTTTCCAGTCTTCTGGAATCTCTCTCCTCTCCCACGATTTACCAAAAATGATTGCTAAAGGCTCAGATACCTCTTCTATCAGCTCCTTGAGGATTCTAGGATGCATTTCATCAGGCCCTGGTGATTTGCAGACATCTAATTTTTCTAAGTAAATTTTAATTTGTTCTTTTCTTATTTCAACTTCTAAGCCTACCCCTTTTTCACTAGCATTCTCGATATCAGGCATTCCTTCAGATTTCTCAGTGAAGACCGAAACAAAGAAATCATTAAACATTTCTGCCATTTCCAAATTCCCTGTTATGGTTCCTCCCTCCTCACTGACCAATGGCCCTACCCTCTCCTTAGTCTTCCTCTTGTTACCAAAGTATTTGTAAAAAGCCTTCTTGTTTCCCTTTATGCTTGTAGCTAGTTTGAACTCATTTTGTGCCTTAGCCTTTCTAATCTTGCTCCTGCACGCTCGTGTTGTTTGCTTATATTCATCCTTTGTAATTTGTCCTAGTTTCCATTTCTTATAAGATTCCTTTTTTATTTTGAGATCATTCAAGATCTCCTGGTTAAGCCAAGGCAGTCTTTTGCCATGTTTTCTGTCTTTCCTACACAGTGGGATAGCTTGCTTTTGGGCACTTAATAATGTCCCTTTGAAAAACTGCCAACTCTCCTCAGCCGTTTTTCCCCTCAGTTTAGCTTCCCATGGGACCTTACCTACCAGCTGTCTGAGTTTACCAAAATCTGCCTTCCTGAAATCCATTATCTCTATTGTACTGTTTTCCCTTCTACCCTTCCTTAGAACTGTGAACTCTATGATTTCATGATCGCTTTCACCCAAGCATCCTTCCACTTTCAAATTCTCAATAATTTCCTCCCTATTTGTTAAAATTAAATCTAGAACATCTTCCCCTCTGGTAGCTTTTTCAACCTTTTGGAATAAAAAGTTGTCTGAGGGGATCTTTCAGGATTCCTGGGCAGGTTACATTTAAAAAAAAAATCTGTCTGGGATATTTCATTGGTCCTGCTGTGAGTGTAGAGGACTGGACTGGACTTGATGACCTCTTGAGGTCCCTTCCAGTTCTAAGAGCTATGTATATCTCTATTTTTCCAAATATGCCTGATGGTTTTGGTCACAGCAGTTCAGCAAAAGTATGAACTTTGGAGCTTAAGTATAGCATTGCTCATTTTCACAAGTATCAGAGGGTAGCTGAGTTAGTCTGTATCTTCAAAAACAACAAGTCCTGTGGCATCTTATAAACTAACAGATATTTTAACTATCTATCATTCTCACAGTATGTAGTGCTAAAATCCCATGGGGAGCATTCTAGCTGTTAAAAGGATAGGATTTTACCTTGTATCCTTTAAATGAGTGCCCTCCAGGCCAAGGAGGAGCTGCCTCATTTATCTGAGACTTGGCTGAGAGATGTGATCACAGTTTGGTTCATGCTCACTTGAAATCACTTTTGCCAGATTCTGTATGAGGGGAAAGTAGTTTTCTCTGAAAATCTGTACCTAAATCAAATAGGTTTAGCTTTGAAGTTTAGCTATGATGTTCTCTTAGGATTAAGACAAACTTTGTAAAAGAAGCAACTATTACCCAGGGATAGTTAAAATGTACAGAGAACTATCTGAGTAAACCACAAATTCTGTCATTAGACATTGTGAGCTTCCATGAAGTGCCTTAGAAAAATGAACTTGTGTTAAGCTCAGGGGTCTCAAACTCAATTTACCTTAGGGCCAGTACCAGTCCTCAGAACCTCCTAGTGGGCTGAGGGGAGTCTCGACAGATTTCCCGTCATGCATCTTCTGGCCACACTTGCTGTCTTGCCTACTCTCCCCACCTTCAGCATCTCCTAGCTCTATCTTTTGCTTCTAGGTGATTACATGAAGAGTGCCACCACCAGTAGCACATCAGGGCTGAAGAGACTTCTAGCTTCTAGCTCTGCACCTTTGATGGCATGTCTGTGTGGCCCAGGAGAGGTGTATGCAGAGCTGTCCCATCCATAGGATGATTCAGCATGGCTGCTCCAGGACCCATGGTTTGGGTGGGGATGTGTGTGTGTGAAAAGGGTTAACTTTCTGTTCCGTTTAACTCCAACTTAGATTTGTTTTAGCAATGCCAAAATTGTAGGGATAGAAAAAAATCTCTTCTTCCCACTGCTTTTCTCTTCTCAAATATTTCCATGAAATTTTACGTTTCACTTGGCCGGGATTGAATCTGTAGCTTGCAGAAGTGCTTTTGATTTCTTTGGACATAAAGAAGATTCCTAAAGTCTCTTCCAGACATCTGATTCTATGATAACATTTATATGGCCTAGAAAAGTGCATGCTTGGCAGTTAGGAAAATTTGCAGAAAATTTTCAGTGCATTGAGCTCATAACTTTTTGCATAACGTGACTACAGAGATTAGTAATCTGTTGAGGCAGATGTTTTTGTTTAACTGGACATGCACGGTTCTGTAAAAAACTGTCATGGTTTACCATTAATTTATAAATGTTCAATAATCAGCACAAATATGGGACCTAAAAAGTAGTTCTGAACTGGCAGAAAGTTATTTGCATATTAAAACACCTAATAGATACCAAGACAACTAATAAATTAATTTTACTTCCAGAATACTTACAATTTTAACTGTGACTTTAATGGCAGTACAGATATTTTAACTAAAGGCTATTTCATCAAAGCAACTGGCCAACTTTAAGATTGTAACTTAAACCACAGAAGCTTTTCTGATTCAGTCAACATGTTAGGTCAGCACCAGGAGAAGTTATGGGAACTCTTACCCTTGGGCAGTTCTATAGTTGCTGCTTGTTCATGAGGAAGTTGTGGGGAACTGCAGGTAATTCTGTGCTTTCATACAACCTCACAGTTTTGTGCCTTTGGAGTTAAGGTGTAACCCCCGCATCTTATTTTGATTACTTGATGATGAAAGAAAGATTGAAAGATTTTGTTGTTCAAGATCTGTGGCAGTCAGAAGTAAGTGAAATAAACCAGATGTGATTTTTTTTTAAATAGTAACCACTTTGCAACATTCAGACTTCCATTGCTTTTGAATGCCAAAGCAAATTTTTAGTCTTCTTTTCTGTCATCAAATTAAGTTGACAAGCATCAGAGTGGTAGTTGAATGCATCTGATGAAGTGTGTTTTTACCCATGAAAGCTTAAGCCCAAATAAATCTGTTAGTCTGCAAGGTGCCACAGGACTCCCCTTTGTCTTTGCAAATTAAGTTGCTTATGTCATTTCAGAAGGAAGCTCCCAGAAAGAGATTGGAGATAATTAAACAGTGACAGGTTTTTTTGAGAAAACCTATCTAAGATTGGGATTTGGCTGTGGGCAACATGGTTGCCACTCAATCAAGACAATACAGAGGAGAGATTAGTGGGTGGGTGGAAGAGTTTGGCCTGTCTGACCCAATCTAACCAAAGATGTGGTTTTTAAATTGATTTAGTTCAATCAGTGCACCCAGTTTACATACACAAGCAATTATAGCGGCAGTCTTACCCAGGGAGTGTCACAGACACACACGGACATCCCAATCCTTGAGGCACACAAATGGATTTTGCCATGAAAGCTAATAACCTAACACATTTATTAGTCTCTAAGAAGCCACAGGACTGCTTGTTGTTTGTGAAACTACAAACTAATGGGGCAGTCCCTCAGAGACTATATGCCACCTCTTTAAAGGCTGAGCTTTTCCTTTCACATGCAAGGAACTTACTTCTATTGTCCATGACTTTGTTACTTTGAGATTGAATTACTACCATGCTCTTTTTTTGGGTTAAGCATCAAATCCACTTGGAAGCTGAAACTAAAACAGAGCATGCTGCACTTTTATTAATCAAAGGCTTTTACCATGAACGCACTCTGCAGTGTGCTGGAATCTGTACTGACTTCCAGTAGGTTTGTAGGTCCAAATCAAGATACAAATCGAACTTTTCTAGTCCAGCACTCTCTGATCTGGCAACATCCAAGATCTGGCGTGATTTCTTTGTTAGCCAGATGTCAACTTTTCACGAGTGTGGCCAAGTCTCCCATGGTCCTGTAAACAGAGAGGAAGCCGTGCTAGTCTATACACTGTCAAAACAAAAAGCAGTCAAGTAGCACTTTAAAGACTAGCAAAATAGTTTATTAGGTGAACTTTTGTGGGACAGACCCACTTCTTCAGACCATAGCCAGACCAGAACAGACTCAATATTTAAGACACAGAGAACCAAAAACAGTAAGCAAGGAGGACAAATCAGAAAAACGATAATCAAGGTGAGCAAATCAGAGAGTGGAGTGGTGGGGGGGAAGGTCAAGAATTAGATTGAGTTAAGTATGCAGACGAGCCCCTATAGTAGAGCCATCACTCCTGGCTCTCTGTGTTCTGTGCTCTTCTTTACCCCTGAATGCCTTCTAAGAGCCCAGTAAGCAGTGGAAGTGTTGGTAATGCTGCTAGACAATATTGACCTCCCCTGGTTCAGCAAATTCTCTGGTTCAGCATTGGTTAGATCCCGAGGATGCTGGACTAGAGAGGTCCAACCTATAGTGGGTTTTAACCAATAAAGTTCTAACTGATTTGAACTTCAGCTACATTAAAAATCACTGCTCCTTGGCCTTCCAGAACTTAGGTTTGTTATAAACTTTCAGGTATGTTGCAGAACTCTTCTCCCTGTTCCCTCAATCTTTTAGCTGTGGTGTACAGTGAGTTATAGTGGCTACTGGTCTAGCAAACCAGCCACATTATTCTGAAATATATAAATAATTTTGTGAGGAAGAAGATCTTCTTAACATTTTTTATTCATTCTTTCTCTCTGTATTGCAAACATTTTGAGTTTATATTGTTCGAGCCACATGTAATTTGCCAGATAGCTACACGTGTCTAGCATGTTGGATGAACATCACGGGTTTAGGGAGAGGGGTTAGCCTGAGGGTTGGAGGGATTTGTTGCGAGTGCTGTCAGTTTATTTTGTAAGTTAGTGTATATGCTGGAGGGTATATTTTTGTTTTAAGATGTCATAAGACGCCTTTCATGTTTTACTGTCTTATGGCTGTTGTATTGTGTTGTATATTATGTAATGGGTATCAAAGCACAGGATAGGCACCTGTACTTTAGATCTACTTAGTTATCTGAAACAGTCTTGCAAAATCATGACGTTACCAAAATAAATGCTGTCTACTCACTCAGATTAAACCTTAAACTCTTTGTTGGACCAGGTAGGCATCTGTACAGGTAATCACTGGTGCTGGCTGTTTTCTTACTAATTCAGAAAAGATATTCTTAAATGTACTCCTGAAAAGTTCTTACCTTCTATATAACTTTCATGGGGCATTTCTTATAGTTGCTTTCCACCAGGTGGCTCTCAAGACACAGAATATGAGACCAGTTAATAACATACATACCAGACCAGAGAAGACTTGATAGCTCAATTCTTTTAGTGTTTTAAATTTTTAGTCACTTTTAAAATTGGGAAGTACTCAGAAGATGAAAATGTAGAATGTATTACTGTCCTCTTTGAGAGAGAAGCTGCAACAGGGGATTTGCAATGGTTATAAAAATATTACTAGTCCGGTGCTGGTAAATACCAGACATAGCAGGGGTGCTTAAGTTTTTATGTATTTATTTTCTCACAGCTGTTATATAGCAGTAAATTTTTAGGGGGAAAACTGGATGGACAGACCTTCAGCTCTGTAGCTTATTTTCTCACTTTTCTCTGAAATATGCACATTTAGCTCATTTTAGAGGTTCTAGTGTGCTTTGGACTGTCCATTCCACACATCACCTGGCTTCCATGTAAGGAATGTCTGCTGAGCTTTTGATATTTTACAAATGGTATAAATGATATGCCACCTACACTCTTTAAGTTTGATGGTGTCTGCCCTCCTTTTCCTTCTCAAAATCTTACTGTTTCATTTATCCTGTCTCCCAACAAGATCAAAGAAACAGCCAATGAAATTTGAAAGGCAACAGGTTTAACTTGTCAAAGTGTATGCCAGACCTGACTGTTGTAGTCCAGGATCTTAGTAGTATTAAAAAAAAAAAAAGGAACTAGATATTTGTTTGGGCAATGAGAACACTAAATAACTTTTTTTAAAAAATCCTAATATAATGTAAATGTAAATACTTCATGCTTCAATATATAAGGCAACCACTAATTAATTGCCTTGGAAAGAATTCCCTTATGAATAGATTCTGTTAAGTATTAGGGAGTTTCTTGTGTCTTTCTTTCTCTGGACCAAGATGATGCACCATTTTGGAAATGTAAGATTTTCAACTTTCAAGAACACCAGTGTTTGGTGAACTGAAAGAGACTGGGCTTAAACCAGTCAAAAGTGCCATAGTGTTTACAGTGCTTTTAGCATATCATGCACCTTGGCCAGTCAATTATTTCTTGTAGTGAAGGAGCTTAAACATTAACATGTCCCCTACAGATGAAGCCTTCTTTAAAACACAAATAAAACTTTTCTTTTTTATGTGATTCTGTGTGAGCAGTGTCTCTTTGAATGGATAGGACACTTCCTGCTTCAGTTTCTGCACTGGGCCGTGAACCATTTGGACTTGTGGTTGCTTTTGTAGTCTGAATAACCCATCTCGATTTCATGAAGAGACAACCAGTCCGAGTCAGTCCAGTCGGCCTACTTGCATCTGTGGTCACTGAGTGAGTCAGTTGGTTTTCTAGATTCTTTGGATGTTAAACCAATGATCTTCTTGATGGTTGGGAAGATCAGACATGAAAATGAGTAATTCTCTAAAGATACACATTTACTGAGACATGTGCTCTTAGCATGATATCAGTTTTTTGGAAATGTTTGATTTGGCCAAACGCAAGCAGGATTTGAAATGTTTTTTTTTATCCTAAAAATATAAAAGCTTTCCACGCCTAATTCCAGAAAATATAATCGTTAAGAACCTCCTTTTGCATTAAAGCACAAACTGTCTTCTATTTTAGGAAGAATATTCACGGAAACGTATAGTGTATAGTCTATTAAACTAATTCCAAGGCACAGTAGCATTCTGGACAGTCCTTAGTTTGTCTAGACAGTTTATTTCAGTATCCTTATATTGCCTGTTTGTACAGTAGAAGCTGAAGGTAAAATACTTAACTGTCCTGGGGCATGTCTATACTTATATGAAGATTGACACTCCAGAGGTCAGTCTTCTGCCTTCGGATGTAATACATGTAGTAGGGACGCGCTAAATCGAACATGGAGGGCATTCCTTTCAACTCTGGTACTCTTTGCAGTTGGAGGCCTCACCAGGAATTCAACTTAAGGTACACCAACTACAGTTGCAAGTTTCATAGGTGGAATTGCCTATCTTTAGTCAAATTTCTTTTGTAGTGTAGACCTGGCCTTGCAATAGGTAGTGAGTTTTGGTGAAAATGTAACTAGTGTGTAGCGGCAAACCTATTGAAAAATAAAGTATCCAAGCTGCACTTAATTTTGTCAGCAAGAGTAATATATAGAGATGGGATGTCAAGGTTGATCTGTAGCAATGTAGTAACTATGCCCCACTAATCGGGAAACACTGACCTCTAATAGGAAGTCGTAAGTTCACAATCTAATTCAAAGTAAGTTATAAAACTTTATGGTACTTTCAGAGTTTGAGTTTAGTTTTGTGTACAAGAGTATTAATTCCACATGGTTCTTGGGGAGAAATTCCACAATATTACAAGCAAAATCACTCACTTTGGTTAAGAAATGTCTGTAACAGAAGCAGAATAGGATGAAGGAAAGTTGCACAAAATAGCAGAACCGTAGCAGCTAAAAGGAAAGGGGTTGACTTGCATTTTTTAAGCATTCTTGAATACTCCTAGAGGCTTAAACTTTGTCTAGCAATTTTGCCTGTTCTGTTTTGTAAGCATTTTAAATTGCATAGGGATGGAGCTGATGTGAAAAGTCTTTTACAGTTAAGTTTGTGGAACTATCTTTAAACACATATCCACTTCCTTTTTGCATGCCTGTTTTTATACTTCTTACTGAGTTGGTAACTAAAAAAAGGGAGGGGGTATGTCCCACGACTTTCTTTCCTCATTCTATTTTCTTCCTGCTGGCCATTCATTCAAATTATAATGTTGATTTTGTAACTTGAAGTAATTTCAGTGGCAACAAACTGTCAGAGTTCTAGTTTTGTTAACAGATCAAGTGGAGGGAGAAGCAGAGGAGAGAAATGACATCTCAAAGATGTGTTTTTACTAACTGGTTGAATATTTTTGTATAATTTCAAGCTGGTGGTGGGAAGCATTTTAAACATAACTTCAACAACTAATGTCCACAAACACTGGCCAGCAATTCTAAAAATCCAGTTCTGAAGTAACTTTCACAAGGCAGGTTAAGGTGGTAAAATATGCTTTATGTGAGAATTAAAAACAAGGACAGACAAAACACTCCCTACAATTTAGCTACTTGTAGGCCAGGCTAAGCTCTGAGTGCATCTGTCAGTGAGTCTGTGTATTCAAGAACTCCTCCACCAAATTTTGTATGCATGTTCTTCTTCCCCTAACTTACAGCAAGGCCAGGGGTTGGCTGTGCCAGGAAAATGGGAAGGTCAGGGTGTGGGACTGTTTTCCATAATATGGAAGTGAGTGGACAGAAAGGGGAGGGATGCAATAGAGAGGGGCACAGAGAGGAGAGCCACAGTAATGAGTGGCCATTAGAGGCAGCCGCAGCACCAAGACAGTGGCCAGAAGGGGAGGGGCTCTACCATCTTGCTTGAGTAACCAACCAGGTAAGTAGCCCTCTATCCCAATCCCTCGCTTGCCACCAGCTGCGGGGAGAGAAAAGGCCCATCTGTGCTGGCTTGGATCTCTTCCCTGGAGTGTCTCCTCACCTTCCAGTCCCATTCTCCCATGCCCCTAGGCTCCTGCCCTGCCCCTGCTCCATGTCCCCCAACCCCTTGCTCTGACTCATGCACCCCGCCCCCCACTGCCAGCCCCCTGTCCTGAAGGACCCAGGTAATGCTGGGTAAGTCTTCCAGTTACCTAGTACATTACAGGGCCAGTACATGTAGCAAATTGTTTTGAATGCAGGTAAAATATAGCGAAAGAACTGATATTAATGTATTTAGAAATGTTTCATTGCCTCTTTGATTATTTGACAAAAGAATCCTTGATTTTTGCAGACAGGATTTTAACTACATCGATTTTGGAACAGAATATGAAGTTGCAGAATTGGCAATCTGTTAGTAAACTGCTTGTGTAGTAGTAATTGGTATCATTAAATACAGGACTTGCTAATACCCTGTGTGTCAGACTCATGTAAATGGTAGTAGTTTGCTATTGTTCTTAAATCTGGCTGTGATAAATTACAACTGAGGGCGGTGGTGGCACCAGACTTGCTGGGTCCCCGTGTAAGCTGGCGGGGGGAGCTGTTCCATGCTTGTTGAAGGGCTGGGGGTTGGGGCTAACCCTCCCCTGCTAGAATTTCATTACTGCCTGGACCATTTGGCCAGGGCTCTGGGAGCCTGGGCCTCCAGCCACTACTGCTGCTGCAGTACAGTAAACCCTCAGATTTATGGACCCCGATTTGGAGAACTTCGGGAACAGTGGTGGATGTCCATTGTTCCTGAAGTCCACTGAGGTCTCTAAATTCCTAAGTTCCACCCCCCCACTCCCAAAAGGGGGGGAATTACTGCTGCGGGAGCCACTCTGTGCTTCTCCCATTGGGGTGGGATGCATACACGGGCAGACAGCCCTCGCATACGTGCCCCACTCCTGGGAGAAGGAGCACGTGGTGGTTCTGGCGGTGGCAGCAGCTCCTTCAAGCCGCGAGGTGGCCCCCTCTAGCTTCCCATGGTGAGGCAGGACCAGCTGTGCATGGTAAGGCAGCTCTAGCTGCGTGTGGCAGGGCACCTCCAGCCACGCACAGTGAGGCAGCTCTAGCTGCAAGTGATGGAGCACCTCTAGCCACGAGACTCTTTCCCCCCTCCACCAGTAAATTGGCATTTAATGGGCTTTCAGTAATAATGGACAACCCTCCCCACCATTAGTCCATTAAATGAAGGGTTTACTGTAGTGGCCGTCCCTGGGAGCTCTGGGGCAGTTGGTGGGCCTGATTATACCCCCTCACTTTATACTAGAAGCAAGTATTAGTTTTGGCATGCAAGGGAAGTTTTAAAGCAGCCTTTATTCTAAATAAAACTTACACATGACTCAGTGAACAGCTCTGTGGATTTTGGAAGGAGAAGTCACCCTTGAAGAGTTTCTCTGTTACTGAATGCAAAGGACAATCTGTTACAGGAATTTCTGAAAGTTGTGTGTAATCCAAATTACTTGAGGAGGTTTAGAACTGAAAATACTCAGTGTGTTTAAAACAAACTAAAAAGCCGTCCTCTTCTGCTAGCCTGTCTAGACGAGAGGTTTGCCTTTGGTGTTTGCCTCATAGCAACTGATGGCATCACAGCCCCTAAACAAAGACTGAGTTCTCTCTCAGGTGTCTAAGGCCATAAAACAGTGCAGGGTAAATATTGGACCCTGCACATGGTTTTTGGCAGATAACTATAGGAAGAACTTTCTCAGGTGCTATTGAAAATGCCAGCTGAGCAGTGTACAGGCTATACATCTTCATGATTCTGGAATTTTTAAATGGATTGCTTTTAGAAATGTGTTTAAAAGAGTTTTGAAAAAGTACATATGAATCCAGATTCTTTTGGTTAGATGTTGCGGTGGCCCCTTGAGTAGGACCATACATTTGCCGACTAACAGTTGGTCACGTATTGCTAAGAAATCCAAAGTCATAATGTGTTTAGTCCTGATTTATCTTAAATCCTTTATTTCTTTTGTTTTCTGGTCATTATTTATTTTTCTGTGTGCATACTCTGGCCAAGGGATGGCATCTTCAGTGGTATGAGACAGGTCATCTAGCCCACTGGAGCATTCCTCGACAGTGTGCGTTATTGCCTGCATTCTCCTACAGCTGCACAAAGAGCTGTCACAAAGGCCTCAACTAGTTAACTGCATTGAGACCTTGCCCAGTCCAGAACTAGTTCAAGAGGGACCACTGGTGACAGGGCAGGTCAAAAGCAGGTGGGCAGATTGTGGGGTTGGTGGCAAAGGACTGGTTGGGGATTATAACATATCCATTCCTCTCACCAGAGTGTTTCTGCCCTAGCATACTGGCATGGGAGAAGAGTTCATAGTGGGCAATGTGATGGAGTGTGTGTAATGGGTGGTTTAAATAGGTCATTGTCTGGTGACGGGCTTTAGCGGAGGCATACTTTCTCCAGTAACTTGACAGTAGCCACTTCTCATCTGATATGAAGAGGGCAAATAGTGCTCAGAACCAGGAGCCACAGGATGGACGCAGTATGCCAGAAATGATGTGTATGATAGCATTTAACTGTCTCCACCGGTTTGGTGCATGACGATCAACTCCATACTTGTGCATGGTACTTCACCACTGAATACGATGTGGCGAGAACTAACAGCCACAGCCTTGGAGCACGAGCACTCCATGGTGAATCTGCCAGAGTGCTAAGATGGTTGTGCGTCATAACTTAAGCTGCTGTCTTCTTCAGGTGGGCATGGTAACTATGTGTAATTTAAGGTCTCACCTAGATAGAGTGGTTCTACTTCATGCTTCACCTTCTGGCCAGTCAGATAAAAATTCAGTTCTTGGTGAGGATGAAACACACTGTAGAGTATTCATGATAGTTGGCAGGTGGTGCCAAGTCCCTACCATAGTCATCTAACTTTACCATGTGCGGATTTAAGGTTGTATCAAGCTTGTGAAACATCTGGGTCTGAGTGCTACAACATATGTCGTCTGCATAAATGAACTTTCGTGGCTCCGTTGTTGGCAGGTTATTGATATTAAGTTGAAAGGAAGTGAAGGAAGCACAGAGCCCGGGGATAGCCCACTTCTTTATTGTCTCCACAATCTCTTCTTCTCCTTCATATGGATGATGACTTGCCTATTGCGGAGGAACAGTTCAACGACACCTGTGACTCAAGATAGCAGGATCTGTGATGTGCCACAAGCAGGCCAGTGTGCCATGGTATATGCTGCCGTTTAATTGATGAACATGACATTGTTTTCAAGTTTCTTTGGAAGAAATTGTCCACAAGTGTTGCCAGCATGAGTACCTAGTTGCATGTGCTATCACTCAGTGAAAGCCACCTTGCTTAGGGCTTAAAATTCTCTCCATGTGGGATGATATGCACAGTAGGACCAAGCGTTGCTCTGCGCTGAAACACACCAAGGGAAGATAGCTTAATGCTTGACTTTGGTCATTTCTACTCTTTGGGAGGACAGTGACTGTTGTGGTGCACCATATCTTCAGCAGCTTGCTTTCACTGGTGACGTGGCAAAGGATGCGTAAGCCAAATTTGAACATGGGTCCAAAACTTTTTCAGGAATTCTGGGGATAGTCTCTCTCTGTTCCACACTAGATGCTACGCACTGTCTGTTCCATCTCCGTTGCAGTGAACGGTTCTGGGCACCTTCTGATCTGGTTACACATTTAAGCATAAGCCTTTCATGCCTCACTTGTCCTCCCACCTGTTTCCTCAGAGGTGCTCTGGCCATTTTAATCATGTGTTTGGCATCCTTCCACAGAACATCCTTAATGTCCTCCTTTGTGTACATAGATAAAATTTTTATCTTTCAGAATAAAAAGTATTTTATTAAAATAACTTCCTAAAACTTTTCTATAATTCTTGCTTGCTACCATATCTAGCTACTTGAATAGTTTTAATCTTGGATAAAGAAACAAGTTGGCAAATAAGCTTTTGGAGTCAATACAAGCATTGATAGTTTTTTAATATCTATTCTGAACAAAGGTGCCTCAGTGTTACAGTCCAGCTAAATTTAGCCTCCTATCTCAGACGTTTTTAGATGAATTATGCTCTTGATATTGGCTTTACCATTTCATTATTTATTTCTGTGATTTTGCATAGGTATCACGGGAGTAGACGACCTTGCTGCAGATGTGACTACAAGTGACGGTGTGAGATTCTACCCTTGGACAATAGACAATAAATATTATTCTGCTGATATTCACCTGTGTGTGGTACCAAACAAGTATCTTGTGACTGCAGAAATTGCTGAATCGGTCCAGGCGTTTGTGGTTTACTTCGATAGCACAATAGTAAGAATGGTTTTTGTTCCAGTGTATTATCTTATGCCTCAGTATAGTTGGGGCTGTTGCCACAATTGTCATCTTACGTTTCCCAGATGCTGTGTCGGTTGATCTATCAGCTGTAACGTATGTTAGAGCAACCTTAAATTATGTCTATTAACATAATAGGCCAGGCCAGATTTGTCTGCCTTCCCCTGGTGGAATGCCTCGCCCTTGCTCTCAACAATATTGTGCAAGGTGCTGCAGGCACCCACCACGTGGGGGACATTTTGTACTCCCACCTTCAGATGTACCAGAAGACACCGCCACCAGCCCTTCAAATGCCCAAAGGCTCACTCCACCATGTTTTGGGAGTTGCTGAGCTGGGAGTTGAAGAGCTCCTGGCTGGGGCTGAGATGGCCTTTATGGGGCCACGTGAGCCAGGAGGTGGAGGGGGTAGGCAGCATCTGCCATCATGCACAGGGACACGGTGGTGTCCCCAAGTGGGAGCTCCCTTTGGGAGATGAAGGTCCCTGCCGCAATGGAGTTCCTAAACAACCCCACATCATGTGTGTGGCCCACACAGCTGTCCTGGAACCGGCACCTGCTGTTCACCAGGGCCTGGAACACCATGGAGTGGTACCCCTTCCTGTTTATATACTGGCCCTCGCTGTGTTCTGGGGTACAAATTGCAATATGGGTTCCATCCAAGGTGCCAAAGGAGTTCAGGAACCTGAGCACTGCGAAGCTAGCAATGGACGCATCCAGGTCCCCCACACGGATCACCCTGTGCAGGATCAGGCCCAAACCCCCTGTATGGGATGGAGAGCATGTGCACTTGTAAGGGCATGATGGGGAATGCCTCAACCCCCACACATTCCAAGCCCCTCCTGGTCCCTGATAGTCCCCCTTTCCTGGGAGCCCCACTCCCCGGTGGCTGTGTGACCCAGGTGTGGCTTACACCTTCATGAGGACAGCCCCAACGGTGGCCTTGCCCCCCCACAAACTGGAGGTCAATGGAGCTGCAGCTATCCGGGGTGGCTAGCTTCCACACTGCTATGGTGACCCTCTTTTCAACAGGGAAGGCAGGCCACACCCATGTGTCCTGGTGTCTCAAGGCAGGAGGTAGCCACTGGCAGAGCTCCAAGAAGGTCTGTCGTCTCATCCTAATCTTCTGGAGCCACCTGGCATCCTCCCACTCCCCTGTCACCAGCCACTCCCACCAGTCGGAGCTACTGGGGTGGCTCCAGAGTCAGCGAGGCACAGAGGGAGCGCAGGCGGGATCCCAGGTCCATGGGTTGTACTCCACAGCAAAGTGGGAGACCCCCAGGAGGTGCTGAAGGAAAGGTGCCACTGCTATAGACAGCAGGGTGGTGAGCACATTGTTGGCAAGGGCTGCTGCTGCTGGTCTTTCTGGCCTTGGTCAGTCTGTCTGGTGCCTGCACGCCATCTGTGGGGCTCGTGGTAGCCCTGCAGGCCTCAGCGTGAGCAAGGCGTGGGTGTTGGGGAGGGACCCTTTAAGGGAGTGGCTGGCTGCGGGCCCAGAAGCTCTTGTGCGCCATGCGACCCCGTCCACAGTGTTTCCTGGCCCTTTCTTTCAAAGCGGGCATGTGGCAATGAGAACAGTCTCTTTTGAAAGGGCGCCTCAGCAGTGCCAGCCACTGCTCACGTGTGGCGCTTTATTTTGAAAAGTGATCTTTCGAACTGTGAATTTTGAAAGAGCGCCTTTTGATTTCATGCTGTGGTGTAGACATAGACATAGCCAGGATGTTTGCTATTCCTGGTTTCTCTGGTTTAAAAAAAAGCATAGTTAATATACTAGTATTGCAGACATATTGTAGTATATACAATCTGTGCAACACAGGTAGGCTGACATTGCTGTTGCACTCTGCAGCTGTGGTTGCCCCGTCTTCAAAAAAAATAACAAAATCCGGGAACTGGAAAAAGTTTAGGGCCATGTGACAGCTTCCATAGGATCAGTAATTAATAAGATGAACTTTTCACTTGGGAAAAGCGACAATTAAGAGGAGATAAGACAGAGGTTTGTAAAGTCATGACCTGTTTGGAAAATGTAAAAGTGTTACTCACTCCTTCCCATAACAGAAGAAGTAGAGGTCGCCAAATAAAATTAGTAGCAGTTCTAAAACAAACAAAAGGAAGTATATCTTCATACAGCGCACAGTCAACCTGTGGAACTCCTTGCTAGAGGAAGCTGTGAAGGCCAAGACTATAAGTGGGGTCAGAAAGTTTCAGGGGGTAGTCCTGTTAGGCTGTAGCTTCACAAATAACAAGCAGTCCTAGAATACCACAGAGACTAACAAATTTGTCAGGTTATGAGCTTTTGTGGGTAAAACCCACTTCCTCAGATGAAAAAAAAATAAGTTCCTGGAAGATACATTCATCAATGGCTATTAGCTAGAATGGGCAGGAATGGTGTCCCTAGCCTCAGTTTCCCATAAGGTAGCAATGGGTGATGGGAGGAATCACTTAATGATTACCTGTTCTGTTCATTCCCTCTGGGGCACCTGACGTGGGCACCTGACGTTGGCCACTGTTGAAAGACAGGGTATGGGGCTAGTTGGATGTTTTGTCTGTCCTAGTGTAGCCATTCTTATGTAACTTTAATCCTGTTTTGTGACCTTTTTGAACCAGGCAGCTTTACACATTACTCAATTTTGAAAGCCTTGTTAATGTTGAGTGCTTTGGGGTATTTATGTAAGAATCTTGTTTTTTTCCTTCAGAAGTCTGGTCTTGACAGTGTCTCTCCGTGGCTTCCTCTGGCAGAAGAATGGTTACCAGAGGTTATGATCTTGGTGTGTGACAGAGTATCTGAAAATGGTAAGATGCTAAAGGATATCAAAGTTTGGCTGGAAAAAGTTGTCTTTCGTGTTGTTTTTCTTGGTAAACTGACTACAGCTGTATCCTAGGATACAGCTTTAGTGTTGATTGGGAGGAGTTGAGTTATTCACATGTCTGGTAGTTAGATGGAGCCTTTTACATTAATTGCAATTTAAATCCAACCCCAGATTGGTAGTGACAAACATAACACCTGAAGGCTGCTTATTTGTCTGCATGGCATGCTTGGATTGGCTAGTTCCTAGTCGATAGTTGTACACACTGCAAAATCATCCATGCATTTGGTGCCTATCAACACAGTGACAATATGAATTGAGAGGTCACATTACTGCATGGGCTGAAATATGCTCACCTATGCAGGTGGTCCATGTGAGTCAGAGTTGGGACATACCAGTAGGATGATAGGGCACTGACTGTAGTGTGAAGAAAAAGAAATCAGCTTTTATGGGTCATTTTCTTGTGTTAAGCCGTGTCTTTTCAGTAGAAACCATAAAGAGCTTGATTCCTGTGTTGGCATGTATTATGCAAAAAACAAATTAATTTAATTTCAGGATCAAGCCCGTAGTAGAAGTAATCCCTCTCTTGGCTTTCCATTTACATGTCAGTCTCAGCTTTAATTGCAAAAAAGAATTTATTTGTGAAACAGAATAATTCAAGAGATGGTGCTGTTTAACTCAAAAGCATGTAGAATCCTTATTTGCAAAGTTAGTAAAAAGGACAGAACCAGAGTATTTCTGTGCTTCCTTTGTTTCCATACAGTCCAAAACATGGAGAGAGATTTGGGGCATATAAAAATTCTGCGGGGATGATATTGCAGAGTTTAAAAATGAGACCTTTAGAAATCAGCTTATGTTTACGTACGAGTGGCCATACTGCGTCAGAGCAAAGGTCCTTCAAGCCTGGTATCTTGTCCTCTGACAGTGCCCTAGAGGAATGAACAGAACAGGTACTCATCAATTGATCTTTCTTCTGGTCACCCATTCCCAGTTTCTGACAAACAAAAGTTAGACACCATTCCTACCCAGCCTGGCTAATAGCTATTGATGGACCTAACCTCCATGAATTTATCTAGCTCTTTTTTGCATCCTATTAAAGTCCTGGTCTTCACAACATCCTCTGTCAAGGAGTTCCACAGGTTGACTATGTGTTTGAAGAAATATTTTCTTTTGTTAGTTTTAAACCTGCTATTAACTTCATTTGGTGACCCCCTTTTTCTTGGGTTATGGGAACCAGTAAATACGTTTCCCTTATTTACTTTCTCAACACCAGTCATGATTTTATAGATCTGTCATATTCCCCTGCCCTTAATCTCCTTTTTTGTAAACTGAAAAGTCCCAGTCTTCTTCATCTCTTCTCTTTTGGTAGCTGACCCAAACCCTTAATCATGTTGGTAGTCTTTTTCCTGAACTTTTTCCAATGCCAACATATATTTTTTTGAGATGAGGCGACCACATCTGTACACAGATACTCAAGATGTGGGCCTACCATGGCTTTATGTAGAGGCAATAAGAGATTCTCTCATTTTCTGTGTTCCTTTTTTAATGATTCCTGTTTGATTTTTTGACCGGTGCACAGTGAGTGGATGTTTTCAAAGAACTATCCACAGTGATTCCAAAATCACTCTCGAGTGGCAATAGCTAATGTAATCGCCATCATTTTGTACGTATATTTGGGATTATGTTTTCCAATATGCATTACTTCGCAGTTATCCATTTTAAAATTAGTCTTCCATTTAGTTGCTCAGTCACCTAGTTTTGAGAGATCCTTTTGAAGCTCCTCACAGTTCACTTTGTACTTTCATAACCTTAGGTGTGAACCGACAAAAAGCTCAAGAGTGGTGTATCAAACACAGTTTTGAACTGGTGGAACTGAGCCCAGAAGAGCTTCCTGATGAAGACGGTAGGGTTGCAAGTTGTTGTTTTTGGAATGAATAAAATTACAAATCTGATTGTGTGGCAGTTGCAAGGAGCTTGCAATTTCTGTTTCAGTACTACCAGGTGTGTCTGTGGAATATTCCGAGTTAGAGCAGTATGTAGCTTTAAGTTATAAACAGGATATCTCTCAGGCCTAGGAGAAGTTGGTTGCTTCCTCCAGCGTTCTCTCTTCCAACATACAGCAGCTCTTGAGGTAGCATCTCCATAAAACTGTGTGTGGTGTTTCCCCTTCCTTCCCTGACTCTGTAGCGTCTGTTATCTAATCCCAATGATGTGCTGTTGCAGTAAACTCTTCAATATCTGGCAGCCCTGGGACCATGAGGTTGCTGGATATTCCAATATGCTGTGAGCAGGGCACAGTGCAGGGATCCACTCTGGGCAGCTCATGCTGCAAGCTGCTCTGGGTGAAGCACCATGCCACATGGGGAGCCGCTCTGGCTGGTTCACACATGGCTACACTGTGTGCCTCTCTGGGCGGGGCTCCACACGGTAAGCCACTCTGAATGGGGTGCCGTGCCCAGCAGCGAGCAACTCTGGGTGGTGGGCACTGGGTAGGAGAGTAGAGCCGCCACTGGCCACTCACACATGCCGATTAATTGAGAAATCTGGTTATTTGAATACTGGTTAAAACAGTTTACTGTGTAAGTCATGGTCATGTAAAATACCAACATTTATATTGATCGATTAATTTCCAGATCAATTTCAAACAACCAGAAAAAACCCCAGGTAGACTTAGGTGAAGGGTGGGGGAGGAGGGAAAGTATATTTAGAAATTAAGACTTAAAAGACGCAAAGATAAAATACAAACATTGTTTAATAATCTCTTGTCATCTGGTTACCAAGTTACCTTTTGAATCAATGTTGTTTTTTTAAGGGAGGTGTGGGCATGCGGTCATGCAGGAAACAAAACAGTTTCAGCATTACTTGTGTGGCCATAGGTTCAAAATTAAAACCCTTGAATCAAAACCAGTTGTGTGTTATACTGACATTTGTGACATGTTCCACTCTTGTGGTTGTGTTCTGGCATCCCCTGATGCAGATCTCTCACGTGTTGGGAAAAAGAAGGTGTTTACTGCGTCAGTTCCACTCACAGAGCTAAAACAATCAGCTCTATTCCCAAACATCAGAATTATTTAGTAATACTAGTTAGTTCAAATACATAGAATGCAATGGAAGTGCAAAGCTGTCAAGCAGAAGTTAATTTCACCTGAAGAATTGCTGTGCAGAAAGTTACAAGATTCCATATTTCACCAGTCCTTCATTATTGGTGCTTCCCAAGAAGGAAAAAACACAACCTGTCTTTCAGATCAGTGTTTCTCAACATATTTTTTTATTTACTGCACCACCAGTTGAGAAACATGGTTCTCAGGTAATCGGAGGTCTTGAAAAAAGTGCTATTCAAGCTTTCCAGATGACTGTACTCTTTTCAGGAGTCAGATACCACCAAGTTTTGTTTTGCATATCACCAAGTTACACCTCACTTAAAAACTCCTTACTTACACAAACACGCAAAAATATCACAGAATACAGCTCATGAAAACTTGCTGGCTTTCTACCATCTTATTGTCAAATAAATGAATTGGATTAAAAATATTGTACTTACATTTCAGTGTAGGCATATGAAACAGTAAAAACAAGTCATTGTCTGAATTAACTTTTAGACTGTACTGACTTTACTAGTGGGGTATTTTTAAGTAGCCTGTTGTAAAACTGGACAAATATCTAGATGAATTCACGTGCCCTCTGGAAGACCTTGGTGTACCCCTAGGAGTTACACACACCCGTAGTTAAAAAACACTGTTTTAGATATGTGTGACTTAGCCAGTATGGCAGTTAAGGGAAAACAGCTTGTTTTGACTTGTAAACTGAGCTCAATTGATACAGAAGTTACTGGGAGACAATTCTGAAATGTCGTGGTATCATTTTTAATCACTTCAGGATAGAGTTGTACTTTAAAGTTTAAAAGTTAGTAATGCTTTTTCAATGGAAATTGTTTACGTGTACCTTTATGAAGTGATTCATTTGTTTTAGATGAAAATAAACTAAGCAATATTAATAGCAGATTCACCTAGCATTACTCAAGTCCTTAATTCGATTAGTTTTTTTAAATAAAAGGAAAAACGTTTTGTTCAAATTGTCTTTCAAAAACTTATTTTTATGAAGTTAAATATTATTAGGTTCCTTTAAAAAGGGATTGTTAAAATTGGTCCGTTTTTAATTTTTAAAATGGGAATTCCAGCAACTGTTTGTTTTTTCTTCATCCCTATAAAACACTTACCATTTGCTGTTTTAACAAAAGAAGGCTATAGTCAGTTTGGTTTCCAATAACATTTTCTTCGAGTTGTCAAACTTCAAGCATTGATTTAGCTGTGTCAAAACAGAGCACTCCTCCGGATTTCTCAATGTTCTCTCTTTAAGGTTTATGGAGAATCAGTCCTGTTACAGGTTCAGCATATTTTTCTGGCTTACTTTGGTTCAGTCTCTATCAACATTTGCTTAGTTTGTCAGTTTTGAGGGCTGTACTTGATTTGGTGATTGTCACTTCTCTCTTGATTTTATGAGAAGCAGTCCCATTCCAGGCACATCCAGTTTTCCTGGCACAACCAAACCCTTATGTTGCTTGATAACAAGTAGGATGTCTTCATGTCACCCTCCTATTTATGAGTCCATTGATGGCTTATCAGCCCAATTCTGGAACTGCAGATCTTATCATAGCAGAGGCAGGTGTTAGTAGCTGTTGAGGAGCACAGGGCAGGTTTTGACACTCCTCTTCTTCTCTGCCTTTACTCATCTGCACAGTGGCAGGACCTCTCAAATTGCGCCACCCCTTCACTTATTATCATTCTCCACTGGGGACAGTCTTGGGCCAGGTTCTCCCACGTGTCGACACCGATGCTGCATTTTTTCATGTGTGCCTTCAGCATGTCCTTATATTGCTTCTGTTTGCCCCCAACACTCCTCTGTCCTTCCTCCAATTTGGAAAACAGAATCTGTCTTGGGAGGCACTGATCAGACATCCAAACCACATGACCTGTCCAAAGAAGTTGTTGAATGATAATGGCTTCATTGTTGGTCATGTCCGACTCTTCCAGGACGCTAGTGTTCATGTGCTTCTCCTTCCAAGAGATATTTAGGATTCTCCTGAGGCAGCGTCCATGATATTGTGTAAGTGCCTTCGAATGATGCTTGTATGTTGTCCAGGTTTCACATGCATGTAGTAGTGTTGGAACAATTACTGCATGGTATACAAGGAGCTTTGTATTGGGATAAATGTCTCTGTTCTCTAAGGCCTTTTGTCTCAGGTGGGCAAAAGCAGAGCCTGCATGGCTCAGATGATGCTGGATTTCCACATCAATGTCGACTTTAGTGGAACGATGATTTCAATAGCAGGTGCATGAGAATGTCCCATTGGAGTGCCTTGGTCTTTTTTGATGTTCAGTGTGAGGCCATGATTCTTTTATGCTTCAGGAAAGGCACTTAAGATGGCCTGATGAGCTGTGGAACAAAGAGCAGCGACCGTATTGTCGTCTGCATACTGGAGCTCTACGATCGAGGTTGTGGAAGTCTTGATTTTTAGCCTTCAGTCTCCTGAGATTGAAAACCTTCCTGTTCATTCCGTAGACAGCCAATCTTCACCCCATCTGGAAGCTTTCCATCAATGAGGTGAAGGGTCACGGTGATGGAGATGCAAAACAGTAATGGGGCAATGGTGCAGCCTTGCTTGACTCCCATTTTGGCCATTGTTGCTCAATATTGTAGTAGTCATGTTGTTATGAAGCAGCCTTAATATGCTAATGAAGTTTTGGGGACAGCCAATCTTTGAGAGGATGGTCCACAGGGCACTTCAATTGACTGAGTCGAATGCTTTAGTCAGGTCGATGAAACTCATATAAGGCTTGGCTGTGTTCATGACACTTTTTTTGCAGTTGCCAGGCAGTGAAGAAGGATTTGGTCAAGGGATTCTAGGTCCGCAGTGAAGGGACGGTTCAAGAGTTCATTATGGTGCTCTCTCCAGCGAGAAGTGATGGCTTCATTGTCTTTCAAGAGTTGGGTACCATCCTTTGATCTCAGGGGGTTGATTCCATGGTTTCTCAGTCCATAAACAGCTTTGGTAGCATGGAAGAAATCTCTTTTATTGTTGATGTCTGAGAGATGCAGGAGTTCTCTCCCCTTCTTAGTCCAGTAATGGTGTTTGAGTCCTTGTTTTATGTTGCAGTTCTGCCTTGGCATGTGCTTCTCTTTGTTGTGCAATTGGTGTAGCTTTGCCAGGCCCTAAAGGATTTTTTTTCCCCCCCTCAAGCAAGCATTCAATTTCTGCATCGTTCTAAGCAAAGCAGTCCTGACACTTCCTGGTCTGGTAGCCAGTGGTTTCTCCACAAGCTACAATAATGTCATTTTTCAATTGACCCCAGTGTTCTTCCAAATCTTCAAGGTCCACTGTTGGCAGCTTCTTTTGGAATGCTATCTGGAAGTCACTTCGTCTTATGGGGCCCTTCAAGCTTTGTACATTGAGCTTTTGTCAGATCTGTTTCCTCTGACTTCTTCATTTGATGACAATCCTAATTGCCATTGTGGATTGAATAAGGCAGTGATCCGTCCAGCAGTCAACAGCACTAGTCATTGCACATGTGAGAAGGACATCATGCTGATCCCGAGTGCAAACAATGACATAATCTATGAGCTGCCAGTGCTTTGATTGAGGATGTTGCCACATGGTCTTAAAATTTGTTTTTCCTGGAGGAACAGGGTGTTCGTGATGACTCGTACGCCGCACGTTTTGTAAGTAGGAGCACCCCATTGGAGTTGCTTTTGCTGACTCCTTCTTTCCCAAGGGTAGTCCACCAGAGATCCGCATCTCTTCCGACCCTGGCATTGAAATCCCCCAGGAGAATAATGTTGCCTTCTTTGGGTATGTCTTTCAAGACTGTGTCCACTTGGGTGTAGAACTTCTCCTTCACATCATCTTCGGCATCTAGAGTTGGTGCATAAGCACCAATGACATTTGCCTGTTTGTTTTTGGCAAGTTTCAAGTGCAGAGTCATGAGACGCTCACTGATGCCCAGAGGGACTTGAGATATGATCTTTGTCAGTTCATTCTTGATGGCAAATCCTACTCCATGAATTCGTTTTTCTTCCTTTTGTTGTTCCTTTCTAGAAAAATGTGTACCCTCTGCCTTCGTCTCTTAGCTGTCCTCCTCCTGGTCCATGAGCTTCTGCCAGGGCAGCAATATTGGTGTTGAATTGTCACAGCTCGGGGACAATAATTGCCCTGCTTCTTTTGGGTCGCCCACTGTCCATTAGAATCCGAATATTCCATGTTCCCAAGTTTACTGTTCAATTTCAATCAAATGGAGCTGAACCCACTGGATGTGGTTATCCAGTCAGGGGGATTGAGTGGACTATATTTAGGGTAGTTTTTCTAGTCCCCCTCCCCATGTGGGGTGAGCAGAGTGGATCCTAAATAGGGATGCGCAGACATTGATGTAGCAGTTGGACTGTTCTGCCACCTCAGTCCACAAAATGGAACGGCTGATGCATACATCCACCACCTAAATGCTGGTTCATTTCGAATAGTTTCCAGATTTCCCAATCCTGGCTCCTGTCACCCTTCATTATGGTGTTTAAGTTTCAGAGAGCAGTACACAGAGGAGGACACCTGTGCGTGACTTCTTATAATGGGCAGGGGACTGTTGCACTGCAGCCACCACATGGTCCAATGGCATGAAGCCCACGACAGCTGGGAGTCTCCTGTCCACTGCAGCCTTCATCTGCCTTCACAGCCGTTGCAGAATTACCTTTGCTATCCTCCGCCTATTCTGCCATTGAAGACTTTTAAGATTATTCTTTGTCTGCACCCCCTCCCCGCCTTGATTTTGCTGACGTGGATGACTGGAAGCACAAGATAAGAGTTGTATACTGAATTCGGTGGTCTTCAGTCCCTTTAGGAAGGGTGCTTGGCCAAACAGATGAACTCTAAAATATCTAGTGGGTCAGCCAGGATGTGAGCCTTTTAGTAGTGATACAATATTTAACTCGTGTCTTTCCAGTGATGACATACTGATCACTGATACCGACATAGAAAGAAATACATTCTAATGAATAATGTGTTTCCCCTGTAAATCTCGTACATGAAATACTTTTGCAGGAGCATAAGAAGAATGCAGTGCACAAATAATGCCAAAGATGTTTTAAAATACTACTGAAGGAGCTGCTTTCCACTGACTTGGCGCTTTCATTGTGACAACACTGTCAGTTAGCTCTTTTGTGTAATAACAGCAGAAACTATTAATTGAGCCTCATGACAATCACTAACGCTTTGTCTCTAGAGAGACCTTGCTCTCTGGATTTTAGTTTGTATTTTAAATTGAAGAGTCACTGTCACCTTGAAATCTATTTTTAAAAGGCATTAAAGGTAATGTCATGTACTAGACCTGACCATGAGTCATCTCACAAATGTTTGATTTTTCTTTATTTGCAGTCATATTTTCCTATCTTAAAATGTTTCTTTTGCTTTGTGAGAGACTTCCACAAACAGGGGAAACTGACTAATCCTAGGAAATGGTGAAACTGACTATGCACAAAGTGCTGTCAGACGTATGCAGTAAACAAACTGAAATCATAAAAATAGTAATCAGGTTATAGTAATTTAGGAGCAACTAGAGTTACCGTTTCCAGAGAAACACAATTTTAGGCTTTCCCCTTAATCATATTCCAATTAATCAAAATGTAATCTGATTTTTTTTGTGTGCCCTAGAGCTTGGACTGGGAACTGTTTTTAGATCAGGGGCTGCTGAGCCACAGGAAAAACTAATTGGGGGCCACATACATGAAAAGCAGAACCACCCCCCCACCCCCATGCTGCAGCCCCACTAGTTTAGGGGAGGAAAAGGGGGAACCAATGTTTAGGGCTTTCCCCAGGCCAGATCAACTGTTCTGGGGAGGGACCAAAAATGTGGGGTTCATTGTACAGGATAGGGGCATTGGGAGTGGGTGGGAGGGTGGGTGCAGGAGCAGGCTGGGGGTTCTGGGGTCTGGATGGAAGGATGCAGCTGGGGCCTGGAGGTGCGGAGTGGGTATGGGTGAGACCAGGAAGAAAGTGACCAGAGCCTCCCTGCCCCGCCCCAGAGAGAGCTGGGATGGTTTCTGACCTGACTCACTCCTCACACTGGTAATCAGGTCCCCTCAGGTTGGGTGGTAAGCTGTAATAATTGGAGCCTGAAACAGGAGTGCAGGGGCTGGTGTTTTTTTTGTTTGTTTTTTTTTTAAACACACTATTAAGTTCAGTTTAGTTTCCTACCTTCGAGCACGTTAGGGTTCCCAGTAGCTTTGATGGAAATTACATGTTTTTGTAATCTTTATTTAGATGACTTTCCAGAGTCCACAGGGGTGAAACGCATCGTACAAGCCTTGAATGCCAATGTGTGGTCTAATGTCGTAATGAAGAATGGTACGTAGCCCATGCTTTTTTCTTGTGTAAAGCTGTAATTCTGGATAGGTTAATGCCAATAGTTTTCAGCTCTTACAGTTAGAGCAGGGGTCAGCAACCTGTGGCTGCAGAACCACATGCAGCTCTTTAAGGAGCCATTTGCAGCTCTGAGTGCTGCTGTTGCTGACTCCTTTTGTGGCTCTGGAGGCTGCCACCACTTAAACAAAACAACTAAATTCATTTGCCCGCCATTGAGCCAACTGAATTTAGTTCTTTTGTTTAAGTGGCGGCAGTTGGAGCTGCTCGGCAGTCAGCTGCAGCAGGGAGCCCCAGAAGTGAAAGCTGGCTGGGCAAGGAACTGCCCCACGTGGGTGGAAGTCTAAGCCTGTGAGAGCTGGGGGGAGGGCAGCCGAGCCTGCCCTTGCTGGAGCTGCACAACCATGTGGAGAAGGAGAAGATGGCGGGGACCAGCAGCTGGAGGCAGTGGCTGTGGCCTCTGCAGAGCTGAGAGTTAAGCCTGCAGGTGGTAGGAGGGAGGCTGGGGCTCAGGGAGGTTAAGCCTCGGGGGCAAGGGGAGGAGGTTGGGTTCAGGGGGGTTCATCCTGGGGTTGTGGGGTGGGTTAAAGCCTGGGGATGGGGAGTAACTTAACTTTAACTGGTACAACTGTCTGCCCACTGTTGTTAAAATAGGAGTCAAAAAAGGCATGGGTTGAAGTTAATTTTTTAGGACTGTCTCATTCACATGCATTGCAGCTGCTGAAGGATTGATTTTGTAACTTGATTTGAAAAAATGGCTCTTCTCACTATTACAGTTGCAGACCCCTGAGCTAGAGTCTAAGTTCACTAGCCTCTTAAAAGGGCAAGTACCAGATCAGCCCTTGCTAAATGCTCTTTAAAAACAGCGCTGGTCTTGAGTGCTTGTTGAGGTCTGGCTGTCCAGCAGTTTCATAAGAGTATCTTGCCCTAAGGTACATTCGGAGGTTATCTGTGTCTTAAATCCCATTTCAGCATCTTCCAGCTTTCCTTCTCTACTCAGGCCTGCTTGTATTCAAACATCCCTTGTCTGTCTTTGGGAAGAACTACTTCAGGGTCAAATGAAATTAAAACTCATTTAACCAAAGGTCTGGTAGTGAGGCAGCCTGCCCCAGTTCAGTTCGGACTCTAAAACTTCTAATGAAGCTGCCTGTGGCTGAGTGCACTTCCCTACCAAATTTTTATGTTGCCTCACACTGCATAACGGATCAATTGATTTTAATTTTTAAAATAGTGACTGCAGTAGGTTTGAATGAAGAGAGTTGGTTTGCTGAGGAATTTATGCCATGTGTGTGATTTCATGGAAGTAAACATTCTACAGGTTGAACCTCTCTCGTCTGGCACCCTCGGGACGTGACCGGTGCCAGGTGAGAGAATTTGCCAGACCATCAGTGGTCAATATTGTGTAGCCCATTACCTACACTTCCACTGCTTACTGGGCTCTTAAACATTTAGGTGGCAATTACGGCTAAAAAATAGAGAACAGATCCAGAACTGGTGGCTGTAAACAAACATTATGCTACACCCATAAGTGGTCAGCCAGGTAACCAAAATCTTGCTAGATTGTGAATGTTGCCAGATGAGAGTTCTGGATTAGAGAGGTTCAACTTGTACTGTCTCAACTGCTGGTAAACCGTTACCCAGACACATTCCATCATGTACCTTGTATTCCAGAAGGCTGTAGTGGACATTAAGGTAGCCTACTACTGCTATTCACTCTTCAGCACAAGATGACTTGAATCTGAAAATGTATAGAGCCCCTCCCCTTCGGGAGCAGTGGCAGCTTCTGCGTCCTTTTGTGGTTACATGGTTGTTCCTGAAAATAGGAGGAAATATCGAAAAGTCCAGCAGGTGGAGACTGTCAGATTGTGGAAATACCCACTTGGGCTCGGGCTCATTGAGAGAAGGGATGGTGCCGGCTTAGCATGTTCAATTTTTGTAGTATCAGTATAGGTGTCTTTTCAAACAAATATCCCATGCAAGGACAACTAAGAGGTTAGGCTCTCTGGAAAAAACATAGGCAGATGAATTCTCATGAAACGCTTGCCTTTCCATTTGCTATCACACAAAATATCACCCTTCCCCTTTATGACCTCCTCTGTGCTTATATAAAACACAACTACTACCTAAATCGGAGCATCCTATTAGGAAAATGTTCAATGAAAGACATCTTTCCCTTTGTCAAAAAACATTAATCATGTTATCTTCTGTTTTTCAAGTCATCTCTGCTCTGGCATATATATCCCCACATCTTGAGTTCATTCTCTCCCCTGCTCCTTCCCTGGCACAGTGACTGAGCATTAAAAGGTCTTTAAGTCTTTGCTAGTTCCTATAACCAAAATTACCTGATGGTCATGTTCTTCCAGTAGAAGATGACGTGGTACTAATTTGGAAATTTGTTTTAAATTAACCTGGTGACTGTTGTATTATGTCAGAAAAAAATTCCAACTTCATAGAGCTGGGAGCGCAGTAAAACCAATGTCCATCCTCAGGTGGTATAAATAATTTCATTAGCATGGAAGACAGACTTATTTTGACAGCTTGTTTCCTAGTTTTACGTCCTGCATTTGACAGGTGTTATGTTACCAAAGAGCAGGACTCAGTCATATGCTGAATTCTACATGGAGGGGAAGTTCCCATACATCACTAGTGTATTTTGTAAAGGTCAGACTTCTTGAGAAGCCAGATTTGAAATTTCCACTATGCAATACCCATGTCGCATTGATGCACATTACAAGCATGTCAGGAAATGAACTACATTTGGACTTTCTCACCACCAGTCGCTGGCCGCTGGCTTAGCTTCTTGCCCTTGTTCCGTGGGGGTTTTTACAGGAAGTAAGATGATTGCGTAATACCAAGGATTTCTTCTAACAGAGCCACTCCTAGCTGAGAAGTTAGCAGAGCTACATTACTAATTCTTATTTAATGTAGTTGCCTTACTTAAGTCAGAAGGTGCAGCTTTTTTTATTTGTAAGAAATGCATTTTAAATAATTGGGAGACTATAAAGCCATTCAAAGTCTGTTGCAAGGAACAAGTATATTAGAAAGTTAACTCTCGGAACGTATATATGCTTTCATTTCGCTAATGTCAGAATATTTTCTGTAGTCATTTGTGACTGTCAGAGCCTGCTTGGGCCTTCTTTTCTCCATCTGCATTAAGAACAATTCATGACTCTTCCACACGTCCCTCAGAAATAAGTACAGCTCTTAGCTAGTGAGAGGGTTGAGCAAAATGAGCACTTCAGGATAACATGGCTGAAATAGAACCACTCGGCTTTATGGAACAGAAATACCTATTTCGTGCCTTGCAGCTGCGACTTGTGTCCGTGATGCCCTGCTTTCGGCTTGCAATACAGAAAGAAAGGGAAATAAATAGCCTTCGCTGAGAGTCTGTGCAATGAGGTCCATCTTCTGGCAGGGATAAAGCAGATCCTTAGCTATGTTTGGTCTTGGGAGTCAGATGGCTCTTTCACCTCTGTGGATTAGGCAAGGCAAACACAGTTCTTGGCTGTAAACAAAGTGTCTCTATTCTTTGATGTTCAGGATGGTGCTGAGGAAGTAACTGCCTCCCTCTTGGAAGAGGAACAGGGTACTTGCTGCTTCCATTTGGAAGACTCCTCCAGCTGACTTCCTGGCCTGCTTAAATATTTGCTCCAGGGAGCCCAGATGGAGGCTGAGCAGGTTCTCTGGGGTGGGGATAACTAGCTTTCTGCCTTTTTGCTGGCAGTTAACCCTTTCTCTGCCTGATGTAGGGAGGTATGCAAGCCTTATTGTTTGAGCAAATAGAGTGCCAACTTCAAATGGAACAAAGGAAGGAGGCATTGTTAGCTGTCTTTCACAAGATAAGGACTGTCAGACCACCACTCTGATCCCAGGCTAAATATTACCTATTCTAAACCTCCTACTGGACAATTTTGCGGACAAATTATACATCCTGAAGTGGTGGTGAAGGCTGTTAAAAAGCATTTCAACAGCGTAGTGTGTTCACACTGCAGTTGTAGAGCCAGCTTAATGGGCACAATGCCAGTGAGGTAGTTTGTTAATGCATTTTCAGCTGGAAGTAGTCACAACGGCTGCGTATGTGGGCAGGGGAAATCTGTTTCGATAGATGCTCGTGTAGTAAACGTACCTTGGATACTAAATAAGCAAGTGTGGTGCTAAAAACAACATAGTGAATACAGCCAGCTTGTACTTCACAGCTGTTGCCAACTTTTCTTTTTATTTTGTCATTTATGAAGCTGTAAAGAAGCTGCTGCTGCTAACCAAATGGAACCATAAACTACACTGGTTATTTCTGCAGAAGGGATTTAGCTAATTTTTGGCTCCTGGCCAGGGTTCCCTCTAATTTTTTCCATCCATGGGCAGAATCAATTTTGTTCTGTGCACCAAGGCATGTGCATATGTGCACCACCAGTAGACGCACATGCTGCCCACTGTGGGTGCTTTGCTAATCATCTGGGGAGCTGCCCAAGTGCTCAACTAATAGAGAACGCTAGCCCTGGCTCATAGGAAGAACACTGTCTAATGCGTCACCGTTTCTGCACTGCACCTGGATGATAAGATAAAAGTTGGACATCGAAAAGAATGAGTTTGTAAGAAGACTTCTCAAAGGTGTTACTGAACTTCAAGGCCAGTATCTGCCTAGTTAGAGAGGCAGAGAAAGAGTGCCTTTCTCCATCAACCAATGATTAACCAGATACTGGGAGTGGCTGGCCCCTTACAAAAGCGGTTTCTCTGCGCTGGAAGTTCACACCTCCACATTCGAATCTGACAATGGGCCACATCCCCCCTGACTGATCTGACTTGTTTTTTCTCCTCTCGATGTATACTACTGATAATGGGTCATTTCCACCCTGACCGAATAGACCTTGGCCCTCCCTTTTACTGGGACCCCACTCTTCAAATACTCCTCTGAACCCCCACCCTCTACTCATGCATCTGATTAAGTAGGTCTTTGCCCATGAAAGCTGATGCTCCAAAGTATCTTAGTCTATAAGGTGCCACCGGACTTCATGTTGTTCTCGAAGATACAGACTAACATGTCTATCTGATACTTTTCTTCCAGATTGTTACTGTACAGAGCAGTGCTTTCAAACCAATATGCCGGGTTCTAAGCACCTATGCGGGAGGGTGCAAACCTGGAATAAATGTCCCTGTACAATGCAAACCCTAAGCATAGAAATGAGACACCAATAAAACCTCCACTGTTACATTCTATCATGCATACCTCTGAACAGGCAGGAATATTCTTTCTGGTCTGGCTGGACTATAACATCTAATGTACTTTCAGATGACTCGCAATGGCTAATAATCTTTATTTTTTACCACTTTTCCTAAAAATAGCTTTACGCAGCCGATAAAAAGTTTTTAAAAACTATTCTATGTTGGGTTGAGGGTTCCGCTTCCAATATATTAGCACTTCCATCTCATACTAATTTAGTAGGTGTAGGTCAGATGCTTTCATGCTTCTTTTTGCTGAAGGCTTTAAGGAGACTTATGGCTTGTCTACACTTAACTGGAGAGTGATGCTCTATGGATTGATCACTCAGCAATTGATTTAGTGGGTGTAGGAGGGATACACTAAATCAATAGCTGCTCATTCTCCCATCAATCCCGGTACTCCACAGGGTCCCCAGGAGTAAGGTAAGTCAACAGGAGAGTTTCTCCCATTGACCTCCTGCTGTGGGGATCCTGCAGAAATTCAGCTTTTGGTATGTCGACTCCAGCTATGCTATTCAAATAGCTGGAGTTCTGTATCTTAAGTCAGCTTTCTCCCCACGTGTAGACCTGCCCTCCATCAGACTGAGTCACTTCCCCAGGCCTCTGGCAAGTAACCCATTTCATCAATAAAACTGCATACACCAGAGCCAATTTAAACAAATGGTTCGTAAAAGGCTAAAGCTGATTTGAAAAAAAAAAAAAAAAAAAAAAACCCCCCCATGGACTAACCCTGAGTACTCTGACTAACTTTATTAAACAGAAAAGGTGGTCTCTGCAATTATTTGAGTGATTTTTCCACATTTTCCAGATAATGGATGGCTTTTGGGGTGGGGGGGGGGAGGAAATCTTGTTTAAACTACAAGTTGAATTGGAATGTGTAAAAATTATATCATGCAGTCTGAAGTTGTCATTAGTGCAATGTCGATGTAGAACAGATTTTTTTAAATCATTTTCTTTCCTCTGACGTGAAATCTGTGTTCCACAGTATAAGCAAAGTATGTTAATGTTCTAACTTTTCAGTTGACTAAATCCTTTTATTAAAAAAAAAAAAAAAATACTTGGAGAAAGTCCTCACATCCATTTTATCCAGCATACGAACAGTTGTAAAACACTTACATGTCAGTACCAGCCCTGAAAAACATTTGTCATAACATTAAATGTTGCTTTATTAGGTTTGTCTCTGCTTAGTCATACTTTGCAGTTTTAAAACCCCTTGTACTAACTATCACAGATGAGGGGGAAAGGAATTAGTTTTGGCTTCATGTTTGTCTTGGAATTTTTAAAAGTATTTTCTAAATGCACAGTACGTTCATAAAAATGCAGTGTCCAAACATGCAGTTTGAATAAACACCGTACTGTGCCTGGTAGATGCTTACATTAATCCTGCATTAATTATTTAAACTATTGTTCAAGACATTGAAGTGTTACAGATTTAGAGGATAGAACTTTGTTTATACAAAGGCTTTTTCTGCATTTCCTTTGCCGTTTAACAAACATTCACATCCACTGATGCTGACTCCAGCATACAAAACAAACTCTACCATCCTTATTAACCACTGGTGTACTCTCCTGCTGTGTCTTAAAAATAAAACCAAGTTTGTTGGACTGTGGGGAAGGGAGGGAGATGAAGGAGCAGCTGATGGAATCCAAGCTCCAATCAGCATTAAGTATTTAGAGACCAGGACTTGTAATATCCAATCACATGCTTGCTTTTTAATACCGCTTACAGTCTATGGCCCTAATCTTAACAATGATGCTACTGTGTCAGTGTTTAAGGACCCAGTACTGCAAGTACTGGCATCAAGTTAAGCATGTGTATAAGTCTTGGCGGGCTCAGGGAGATAGTTGGGTTAGGCACTGACCTTCTTACACCAGTATAGTGTAGGTATTTGTTTGATATATTTTAGCTGTACTGGCATAGGTTTATGAGATTCATATACTGCTCTTCCCTATAACAGACCCCATCCAATCTGGTGAATTGTAGCTCTTTGGGCACAGTGTTGCCTTTATTATTAAGTTAACAGGTATTTTTCTTCAGACAGGAATCAGGCCTTTGGCCTTCTCAGTACGCTAGCGGGTGCAAACTGCAGCATTGGGTCAGAAGAGAACCAAGAGACAAAAGTAAACAGTAATTCTTACTTCTCACTTTATCACGTGTTTTTTCTCACTGCTTTCCCTCCATCCTGTCACAGTGTGGTTACACCCTTGGCTTTCCACCTTCATGTTCCTCTTCCACAGGGGAAGCTTCATGTCCTTTCTAAATGCAGGGTTAAAGGAAATACCCCACATGCATGTTGAATGGTCTGAAGACTTGCAGCCTGCATTAGTCTCAAGAATACTTTTAAGATGAATGCCCTTGGTAACTGCAGAGCTGTCAGCGCAGTTCCTTGGAGCTCGTGAACTCACCCTGGTGAAGCTTGGTTGAGCTTTCAGTGTGGGTGTTGATCGGCTCTCTCACAGTTGTGTAAATGCCTTCCCTCAGACAGCAGACTGAAGCCAAGGAAAAGTTATACAAAGCTCCAGTCAAGATGCTGGAGATTTTTCATTAATGGCTGAGAGCTGTTCATGCCAGATCGGCGCTGCGGTTTGAGAGGTTATTTTTCAAAAGCCCTAAGTAATTTGTCTGCAGGACTAGGGTAGCTCTGGAAAATTTTTCCATGGTAGCAGCGCATACATTCACAGTTCTGTGCAGCATGGTAGATCAATAAAGACAGACAAGATAAGGGCTCTTGTCCTGTAAAGCATGCATTTTAAAAAAAGTGTGAAACGCTGCCTTGAGAAGGCTACGCTTTCAGCGAAAGACACACAAAACAGCCAAATTCTGTGTGATGCTACACCGCAGCTGCATCTGATCTGTGGCTTCAAGTCTTTCAGCTGAGATAGCGTGTTCAAATATGATCAAGACCAACAATCATTTTTCTAAAAATTGACTGTTCTAAACGTCTGACTTTTTGAACTCCTTTTGGTTTCCTGAATGTTTGAACTGGACTAGAGATTGCTGCTTCTTCCTAGTGATAGTAGTAACTGGTAGTTTCCCCAACAGCCCCATCCACCAGCAGTGGACAGAAGAGAATCTCATTTAGACAGAGGAGATGCAGCCAGCACAGACAACTTGCAGATCGACAGCATTGTAGGTAAGTTCTTCCTTTGCTTAGTAAACAACATTCTTGTGAGCCTTGCAGGGTGAGGTTGAAACAAACACGGTGTGTATGAAACAGGAACATTCCCAAAGAAAACTGTGTGGGAAGAGAGCCATTACTCATTACAACGGGATGATTTGTGGCTCAGCCCTCTGGCCTGTAGAGTAACCAGTATCGGAAAAGTTGCCAGTTAGGAACTGTATAATAGCACTGCTCTAAAAATACCCTGGTGACTGGATGCCTGCTCTCAAGACTTTAAAGACCAAGAGTGGGAACTGAGTAAGAACAAAAAGAAACCCTCTTCAGTGAATTAGAATTACAGATAAGCAATTTTCCCTCGTTTCCAGCTTGTGGCAGAATCCCCCTTTAAAGAGACAGTACCCAAATCTAGGTCTTGACTTTTTCCACATCGTCTTAGCCTTCACTGCTGTCAGGAGCTCAGGTTTAGCATTTGTATGCATTCCTTATTACAACGAAGGTCGATGGGATGAACAAGATGCACATGCGGACGTGTGCATCCCTACACTGGAGAGTGACAAAGCTAATGGTTCCTGGCCACCCTTCCATCCCCCATGCTCCCCAAAGATAACGGCATAACTGGGGTTGGCATTGCCAAAGTCCCCAGAAACCCAACTAACCCTTTCATCCAAATCATACCTCTTTTTGAGAAACCAAGGCCCACACCTGCCACAGAATGATTCCCCCAAGTTTAAGACAGAGGTTCCACTCACAATATTGCCAGCTCAAAGCATTCAAAGATTACAAATCAGACACCCGCCCCCACCCAAAAAAAAGCCAAAACAAAACAAACCACACAAGCACTTTTAAAACAACAAATTCTTATTTGCCTTCTGGTGTTTGAGCTTTTGGGACACGGGTCATTACAGACAGCTCCATGGACTTCTGTGCTCCTGATGGAAAGCGGTAACAGACTTAGTTCTGTTATTTATATTAGGGAAACAAAGTTAAAAATACATTTTGAGGTTAAGATTTACCTTTGCATTGTTCTCTGCTCACACTATTGAGAGTATAAATGTAAGGGAAGTCCCTAGCTTCCGATGTATAGGATTTCATTTGTTGGGCTATGATCTGGGATGCATTAGGGACAGGGGGATAAGTATGAGAACTTCTAAACAGCCTGGTATTTAGTACCTAACAGGCTCTGTCCTAATCCATGTCATTTGGGGATTGATGGTGATGCTTGAGCACAAACTAAGTGAGCACGTCAGTTTCATGCCCCCCAGCCGTTTCTCAGGCAGATCATGTTAAGACTAGTGAGAAAAACTCTTAAGTTTTGACATGTTTATAGCAATTTTAAACCATGTTTTTCAAATCTGATGAAGTCCAAAACACCCTGCAAAGTGTGTCATGTCCAACCTGAGTAACAGTAATTATGGAATGGAAGTTATAAACCTTTTATCCATCACGTTGCAAAGGGAGCCAGGAGACTTTCACTAGTGCTCCATGTATTCTTTTTAATATCCAGGAATTTATCATCAAGCTAATGTGCTAGCCAGCAAGAACAGTCTTGCTTAGATCAGCTTTAATATGCTTGTTTCAGATCCCATGATAGATATGGATATTCGAGAGCTAGCCAGTCTTACCACAGGAGAAGGTGATCTGGAGAATTTTGAAAGACTGTTTTCAAAGCTGAAAGAAATGAAAGGTATGGTACCTGTAAATGATGAGCGCACCATCAGTTAATATTCCAAAAGCCAGTTAGCAGACCTGGGAACTTCACTGTGTCCATCTGGACATCAGTCTTCTAATGTAGGAGTGGGCAATAATTTTGCAGAGGGGTCGCTACATGAATTTTGGTACTGGGCTCAGGCCAGGTGTGGGCCCCCAGGAAGGGTTTGAGCCTCAGGCAGAAAGGGTGGGGTTGGGATCTACAGAGAGAGAGAGAGAGACAGACAGACAGACTGTGTGTGTGAAAGAAACACAGAGACGGACTTTGTAACACAGATGGAGTGTGTGCTGCAATGTGTATGTGACGGTGACTGTGTGTATGTGTGACTGCGACACTGTGTGCGCTGGCTGCTGCTGGGTAAGTTTCTGAGAGAAGCCACCATCAGTCTCTTGAAAGGAAATCTGTCCTATTGTGTCTCCCTGCATCCCCTGCTCTGCAGTCCCAACTCTCCATGCTTTGGGCTGGAGCAGCTCAGCTGTGTCTCCCTCTCCCTGATCCCTGCTCTACAAAGATGAGTAGAGAGGCAGGGGAACACCCTGACTTTAGCATTACCCTCTCCCCAACTCTTTACCCTCTGCATAGCTGAAAGAATCTTCCTAGGAGCAGCTCAGCTGCAGATGGAACCAGGTGCAGGGAGGAGCAGCTGAACACATGCTGCTGGCTATAAATATGTACGCTGTGCTAATCAGCTGTACAAACCAGAGAGCAATGCTTGGCAGACCAGGTCTAGCCCCCCAAGTGTGATTTTGCCCACCGCTGTTCTTAATAGCTGAAATCTTGTAGAACACTTATGTTTTGTACTTCCCCTTGCACATTAACTAGTATTGATCCTGAAAGCAATAGTCCTCAGGCAGTAAAACTCATCATTGTAAGTAAATAGTGCTTTATTTTTCTGTAGGTCCCACCAAAGAAGCTCACCAACATTCTGAACTAGCTCTATTCTATCTTGATCTTATGTAGTCCACAATGGTCTATAAACCCAGAAAAAAATCGAGACGTTCATGCATGCTACTCTTGAGGTCTAAGGAGACTTTAGAAGAGTTTGGGAGGTGAAGCCAAAAATACTTAAAACCTACTGAACTCCCGTTGTGGGCAAGTTGTGAAAATTCTGGTGTCTCCACTCTACTTTCCCATGATTGTCCAGTAGTTCAACAATAGTTGTCCAGTCCTCTGCACATTGCAGTAAGCCAGCTCTCTCTCTGATGAGTAAGTCTGCTAATCCTTGAGGGAGACTAATATTAAACTTTTTTTCTCCCCTACAGACAAAGCAGCAACATTGCCCCATGAACAGAGAAAACTACATGCAGAGAAGGTGAGGTCTGAAACAAGATTTTAAATCTCCAAAAATGTAATTCCAAATCTGAGTTCCTCTTTGTATAGCAGCTGCTCCTCAGGACTTTAAGCGAGGAATGACTACTGCAGTACATACGTATGGAGTATCTTCCAAACAACAACAAACTGCAATTTAAGTTGAGGGAGGGTTTCAGTTGTGCAAACTTTAGAAATAATGCAGGGGAACAGCTGAAGGCTTGAATCAGCTCCCATTGAAATCAATGGAAGAGTCTCATTGCCTTGGGTGGAAATTAGCTTAGGCCTTAATAACAGATTTCACCAACAGATTTGTTTTACAGAGATTCTAAACCCTCTAAGTCATCACATCCATTTTAGCTCTAGGGAAAAAAATACCATTTCAGCTAGAAGTGAGTGTAGCTGTTGCAAATGTATGTAAGTCCTGCTTATTACATTATCAGCATGGGGCACAAACTTCAAGTGTCTTGAGCTTCTTTTGCTGCCTTTGATCGACAGGTGGCGAAAGCATTCTGGATGGCAATTGGAGGAGACAGAGACGAGATTGAAGGCCTCTCCTCAGATGAAGAAAATTAAGTTCTCTGTAGCTGTTTGTAGTAGAGCTGATGTGATAGCCTGAAAGTGTGGGCCAATTCTTATGAACCTCTCATTTTTTGCTGAAGCTGCCCTTACTTTGTTTGCTTAGAAATTTTAAGTGATTTTCCCTATCATTGAGAGTAACACATTCCATAGGACATGGAAGTACATTAGATTGTGTTGGTTCCCCTGCCTATGTTCTGTGTCTGGTTATACTTTTAAGGCAGCATGCACCATCTTTACCATACATAGCAGACCAGGTTCCCCCCCGCCAAGTAACTTTGTTTCCTTTGAGATTTTGAAAAAACAAGTTCACCCTGTCCTTTTCCACCCCATAGGATTATTAAATCAGTACTCGAAACTAAACTCAAGATTTCAGGCCTGGATTGGTTTAAGGCTTTTATGTAGCTTTAAAACTAAATTTACTGGTTTAAAGGGACCAGAACCTGTTAGAGCCACGAACAGAAGACTGCTGACTTGCACTCCATTGAGAGATGATGGGGTAAGGCTGCAAGATTAGTCCTGTTCACAGATTGCCATCAATATTAAACACAGTCTCTAGGAAAGGGCACAGGCCTAGTGCTGGTGAATTTTATCCTAAATGCCTAGTAAAAGCAGTCACCTCAGAACGCTAAATGGTTACGTGACATACGTACAGCCTTAGGCACTTGTATTTAGTCTGGAAGCTAGAAGGTATTAGAGCCACTAGCAAGTGGGAGGAAATCTTGCTTTGCGCTGGCCTCAGCTGCAAAAATGTATAGTCAATTTGCAATGTGTGCAGGTGTAGGACTCCTCTTCTCCTCAAAGCAGCTCAGTCTGCAGGGAGTCTCTCTCATTCTCTTACCTGCACACTAAGAGGCAAAGATTGATTGACTATATATTCAGAGTAGGAGTATACCAGGCACCACAGAATAATCACTAGAAAGACAAAAAAACCTGAAAGGAAGAAGGTGGGGGTTATGGTGTGAGAAGGTGAAGGAAAAGCCAGTTATCAGTTTCGTCGTCTTTTCTCAAACATAACCAATCCTCAGAGAGCCAATTCAGTGAAAGGAGATGGGACCTACCTTAAAACATCATTCCATGGGAAAGCCTCTCTTGCTAATGCTGCTTTGATGACAGTTCAGGCTCAACTTTTTCAGGACTTGCAACCTATAGTGAAATCAGCTTCCTTGAATGGTAGTTGCTTTGTATGGAGAGACCATGCACTGCCTCTGTGTCTAGTCAGCTGTGCATTTCTCCGTGGACTGACTTTGCAGTAACCATGGGAAGGTCTCAGACACACACAGGCAGGAGTGAAACAAAAGTCCTCAGGGATGAGACCCATCCCTGCAAACAGAAGAGGGTGCAGGAAGGTGCTATGCTTTCTTCAGAGCCATCCTCCCAGTCAACAATGTTGGAAACCGAACTGAATGGCTTTGAAACAGCTCTCTGCAGCAGCTTTCTTATTCTGTTCTTGCCCATCTCAGCCTGTTCTGTCTGCTTTGCCAAGCACAGAGAGTTTTGAGGAAGAGATCATGGAGTTATATTGCATGCCTCCTTGCTTCCTGGAAGGCAGAGTTCTTACCCCTGGCTAAATATTCAGTCATCTGGTGGGGAGGCACATGGCACAAGAGCAGAAAGACATTTCAGTGCCCTGAGAAGCAAAGTGTACGTGAATGCTCTATAAAGCAGATTTACATTATACATTTTAAACTACTGCCAGATGTAAGATCATCACTGACCTTTTTAGAAGTGTTGGCAGCTGAAGTGACACATACCAGTAAGCGGTGTGCGCCCAAGGAAGGCAGGAAATGGGTGCACAGACCAGGGCCACCAGTCAAGAGGGGTGGAGGAGCAAGGTAGCTGTCATGGAGCACGGTGATTTCAAAGGGCCTGACACCAACCCAGCCTAACCTAACAAGGGGGGAGATTTGAGGGGTGATACGGGGAGGGAAAAGGAGATAATCAAGGATGAGCAGCACTTTACCAGGTAAGTGCCAGTAGGCTAGAACAGGAGCAATTGGCCAGCATAGTACAGGGAAAAGGAGCATAACAGGTGCTTCCATTGGGACTGGTGGGCTAGCCACTGCAAGTGCCATTTGTTCCCACTGCTGCTTACACGTGCCCCAACATTAGCATGTCACAGAGGGCAAGGGAACAGCTTAGTGCTGTAAACTTGTTTGCTACCAGTTGAAGCACTTTAAACAAAAAAAATCAAAGGGGTGGTTGTGTCTAGAAAAACAGGATGTAAATAAGTTAGTTTCTTAGATTATCCCATTGTAGTTTGAGATTAAAAACTTGTGTGGTGGTTTTGTTCTGGGTTTTTGGCTGCAGAATTTCTTGCCATGATAGTAGGTTTCAGAAATAAATAAAAGCAAGTGTTTGTGGAAAAGCAAAATGAAAAGCTGCTGTATCCTTTTAGGTTTTTTTTTTGTAAATTTGTAGACTAGCATTGTAAACATGGAAACTGATTAAAATGCCATTTAAATACATGTATCAGTTTGGGAATAGTTATCAATTTTAAGTTTGAGTTGCAATATGACATCTCGCAATAGGTAAGCTTCCTTTCAATTGGGTGTCTTTGTAGCTTGCTGAAAGTAATGATGCTGACTACCAAAAATTCCATTTGCAATTTAAATTGGACTTAAACCCCAATGCAATACCGTATTCAAACACTTAACCTTAGAGGGACTACTCACCTGCTTGAAGTCAGGTACATGCTGAAGTACCTTGCTGAACTGGGACATGAAGCAGTTGTGCAGTGTTGCTGCGTACTGTGAAATAGCTGCTGGGTTTTGCCCAGAAATAGTAAAATATTTTGGGATCATTCAACCCAGTATCTCCAAAGAAAAGAGCTGAAGCTGCAGTTAAAGTGTCAAGTATAAATTATTTGGACTCCAGTGTTACAGACTTTGCCAGGATGTTTGTAAAGGGGTGTGTGTGGCAGTAAATACGACACCCCTTCATGACAAAGGATGAAGGGGAATATTCTGATACCCCTCTTCCCCCAAACCTCTGAAAGCAAGAAAATTAAGGTGAAGGTTATAATGAAGGAAACTTGAGCTTCCACTGCACACCAATAATCAGCTTTTATATAGTATCGCTGCTGCCGCCCTATGCAATATAAGGCATATCACAAAGGGATAAACTTTCAGAGATTCATCAATCTACTCCTTTCCTGTGTTGCTGCTTCTAGTTTACCCTACTGGTCCACAGAGAAGTGGCTGGTCACATGATGTTGGCCTACCTCACTGGAGAAAAATAGACCAGATGGAAGTGGGGGAGGAAATGAACGCAAGTAGAGCATATGATGTCATTTCTCACCAACAAGACAAAACTGTTTGCAAAGCAAATAGCCCAAAAACACTGTCTCAGCATTGCTCTGTTGTCTGTGCAGCTGGTGAACTTGTTTCCAGATTCCAGGGGAGCTAATTCATCTGAATGTAATCTCCTGATGAAGCCACAAACCACACTACAGAAAACGGTTGAACTCCGGGATTACCCATTACTAATTTAAATCTCATCCATTAGCTTTAGTTTTGTGCAGCTGAAAAACACAACCTGTAGTAGGTCTAAACTTGACTTCATTCACTTAGGGGAAAAAGTAAGAGAGCTGTGTTTAATTTTTATTCTATCAAAACAAAACATCAGTTACATAGAACTTTAAAGACTAACAAAATAATTTGAGGTGATGAGCTTCCATGGGTCTGTCCCATGGAAGCTCATCACCGAATTATTTTGTTAGCCTTTAAAGAGCTACATGACTGCTGTGTTGTTAAGGGAAAAAGTCAGATTCACGTACTATTGGTTATAAATGGAGACACGTATCTCTCGACTAGCAAGTCAGTCATTTGACTTCCAGCTGAAATTGCCCCTTGTGCTTTTGATCCATAGTTGGGCTTTGCAGACCTCAGCTTTTAAAAAGGTGGGCTTGGGTTAGCAATGGGTTCAGTTGTTAACTACCATTTTGCATCGATTTAAAACAATCTGAACCTACTTCTGATCTCAGGTTTGGCAGTATTTGTTATCCAATCTTTGAAAACCCTTCTCAGGCTGCCATATGCTGATTGGCCTTTTCAGAATGGTATGTTTCAGTCTACTTGAAATGCAGCTTCTGGCTTGACAGTGTTTTTACAATTCCTAAAAACACACTTGGTAGGCTTCCTAAATCGACTGCGTTCTTTCTACGGAACAGTTTGTACTTTGTTACAGACCATAGAGAGACTAATCTTGTTCTGTGTCCCATTCAGGTTGGAATTCTGTGTAAGAAGCAAAACTCTGTGCTGTCAGTAGCCTCTTACAGTTGTAGAATTATCAGAGAATTCAAATTGCCAAAATTCATAATGACTAAATGCCATTGTTTGTTAGCAAGCCTCCAACCCTCAGAAACCATGAAGCTAACAAGAATGTCTTCAACATGATCCTAAATCAATGTACAAGTAAGCACTACTTGTTTTGCTTCAGCCCAAAGCACTGGGAATTTTTAAGGGGAAAGGGTACTAGTTGCAGAGACAGAAGGGCATTTCATATTGAAACTAATTAAATTTGGCATTTTTGAGGCCAAGTTTCTTCCTAGCCTTGGGCAGTCAGTGGTCGGTTTATGTTGTGAAGCCCGAGTACTTAATGAAGCTGTAAGAAGTTAAACTGTTAGAGTGGAGGAAGTTTAAAAAAAAAAAAAGTGCTCTTGGCCTTGCAAATATGGCAGTAAATTCTACAGGTTAGGAACATAAGGAAAGGAAATATCCCTTTTTTTTTTTTTTTTGGTCTACTGTACTTGCTCACCACAGCTTTGCTTCGTGTACCACTGACCTGCTGCCCCACAGCTAGTGGAAAAATAGCAGCCCTCTGGATAATTGCCATGAATAATGGTGCACAAGTGCATGCAGGGAAAAAGTGTCACCAGACATCCTGACTAAATTAGCAGGGTCCAGGTGCAGATGGCCTTTTCTGAAAAGCTATTTCACATGGGATTCACTTACTCCTCCCCCTACCAGGTCCGTATGACAGATGTTCTTGGATTACAGACACCTGGAGCACAGAGGTTCAGGTGTATGTCTAGGGTATCTGTGTTCACCCAGCATGTCAGAGGATCAGTTAAAAATGGTTAAGTCGTCATGCTGACAGCACTGCACTGGCTCAAAGTTGGACCCATACTATTATTGTTTACGCTGAAGTAGTTATTGCAGATGTGGGGACATCTGACCTATATGAGCAGAAAAATCACCACACTTCTGGATGCAGCAGGCCTGCCACTGCTGAGTCAACCTATGGCAAAGGTGGCTAATTTTCAGGTGTGGGTGACATTAGAAATGGAACTGTAGGATGGAAAAAAGGGTCTAGGACTCTCAGCAGGAGTTCTGCTACTGTCCTCCTTGGCAGCACTAGTTTCACATTCACCAGCCTTCAGAAACACAGCCTTCCCTTCTACCAGGATACATATCCTTCCCTCAGCCCAGCTGCCAAGTTTCCTATTGCCATGTTCAGAGCAGAGCTGTATAGAAGAGGCTGTGGCCCACCAGACAGACATGGGAAAAGGCTCTCCAAAGAGCATTAGCATATGGTCTGATGGAAGGGAGGAACAGGGCTAGAATTGGATTTTTTTAACTGTCTTTAGTGCATGTAGAGAAGATGATTTCTCTTAAGTGTTAACGTGACTGTGCCTCAGTGTGCCTCTGCTGTAGCTGTGGAAATCAGCACTTCCTGACAGGTCATACTGTGGAAATTAACCTGAAAGGAAAGGAAAGGAAGTGCTTAACCTTCTGAACCAGCCTTTGCAAAAATTCTCTGGTGGTAGAACACAAACCCAGAGTGGACAGGGCCTGTTACGTTTAATATTGAGTCAGGCAGTGGCAGTTAATCACTGATGTCAATTGCTCATGCTAATCACACCAGTTTTTGGTCTGGTATCTAATGCTGCACTAGTTACCATGACAAGGATTGGACTGAACACACTGTAGCTTGTCTACACTGGGAAGACATTACCACCACCCTTGCACATGCAGGTTTATAAGGGAGCTTAAAAGTTCTTCCTGGCCAGGTCTGGGAAATTAGCTATGTCATTATAACCCAATTCCAGACTCTCACGTACTGTGTCAGCACTAGCTGACTCCACAGCCACAGTTTACTAAGCACCAGCTTCCCCTAATCCGTGGAGGGGCTCTGATGTTTGCCAGCTTGTCCAAGGTTTAGGCAGCCTAGGGCTGAATGCTTGAGTGCTCTCAACCCTACAGCTTGCACTGTTGTAGTGCTGGCTGGAGCAGCACCACAGGTGAATTATGTTAGGGTTGTTCTAGAGTAGGTAGAGCAGCAGTAATAGAAGGTAGTTATGCCGTATGCATTAGAGTGGCTTAATTCTAGCATAAGTTGGAGCGCGCGTGCGCGCACACACACACACACACACACACTTTTAATCCAAATATCTTTCTTTGAACTGATCTAATTGCTCTGCTAGTCTGTCACAGAATTCAGAAGTAGACTCCTCCCTCCACCATTCCCCTTGATAAGGGGTTTAAAGAGGAATGTTTTTTCCACTGTGCTTTCCAGGGATGTGGTAATGAACTGGCTTCATCCAGATTTTCATAATGTTTGCCAAAAGAAAAAGGTAACATAGTAAATCAATTTCAGATCTTAAATACTGCACTGCTAGTGCTCTTAGCAGTCACCTTCATTTATAATCCTTGCTGTCTTGTACATCAGTATCACAACCTAGTCATTACGGTACAATTAGAGCTATAAACAAAATGTTCGGTGATAGATGAAAAATGTAATGAAGCAATTACACATTGCACGTCTTATGCAAAAACTTGGAGTGTCATTCCTCTAAGGTTTTAATCTGAGCAAATGTTTCTTAACAAATCACTGATACCTACTGGCAGGAAAGCTCTCTTTTTGCAAGCATAAGTATAGAATTATGCATGTGGGTTACAGCTTGGCAAGCAGAATCTTTCAACACCCAAATACCAGCACGTGATAGAGACTTCCTGGTTAGCGGATCTCAGACTGTGGTGGCCTGTTGCTTTGTGCAATATTGTAATGGCATCAAGCCACCGCCACAGTGCCTCCTGCAGAGTGCTCAGGGAATTACCTTGTTTTCCAGCACTGCTCCTCTTTCCAGCTGGCACATTGTCTAATGCTGCTCCTTTCATGATCAGTCCGGGACCCGCATCACTCTCCAGCTTGCAGCATCTTCTTCGGGAGACTGCCCTTCCTTCTCCTTTCAGCGGATTCAGAAGTCCTGGTTCATTCCAGGGCACCTACCACTGTGGCCTGCCCACTGCAGCCTTGGTCTAGCCCCTCATATCACAGGCAGACTGCAGTTTATTAGGGACACCTGGAGTGGCTAGCTGCAGTGCAAGAGGAAAGGGGAGGGACTCCAGCCCAGGGTCCCTCTGGCAGCAGCCTTGTCATGCCCTCCTCTTCTCTCCCCACAACTGCCTTGCTCCCCGGGCTACTTCCCCATACACCCCCTTGCACTGTCAGGGCCTCTATTTTGGGGCCAGCAGCCTGGCAAGCATCAGGCCAGAGTGTGTCTCTAACCCCACTTAGCCAACTGAGTCTTGCTCTACTCTGGTACTGCTCTAAGTGGAAGCTGGTCCTACCCCTTCCCTGACTAGGACCTAACTGACTCAGCTATGCTGGAGCAGGTCCTTATATACTAAGTTGCCCCAGAAAGCTGCCCTGTGATTGGCTCTCCTCAGGAGCCCTTCACTCATTGGCTGGGGGAGCTGTGCATGTTCCCTCCAGTCTGCCTTATCTCAGTCTTTGCAATAATGGAAACTCCTGCCCTACAAATATACACAGCTCAGTATTCAGTTTTGGACCCCTCTGCTGGGTTTTCCCTTCCACCTTCATGAATTCCAAGGCCAGACGGCACCATTGTGATTATCTAGTCTGTCCTATGGAATACATACCATAGAACTCCCCCTGGAATATTCCAAGAGCAAATCTTCCAGAGGAATATCCACACTTGATTTTTAAATGTCAGTGGTGGAGAAGCTGCCTGACCCCTAGGTGAATTGTCCCACTGGTTAATTATCCTCTCTATGAAAAAGGTATGCCTCATTTCCCATCTGAATTCATCTAGCCTCAACTTCCAGCCCCTGGACTGTAATATACCTCTCTCTGCTACATTAAATCAAGCATTTGTTCACATGTAAGTACTTACAGACCGGAATCAAGTCACCCCTCAACCCACTCTAATAGATGACACTCCTTGAGTCGCTACAAGCCCTGTCAGAGCAGCAGCTCATAACCCCAAAATCTTTTTCAGAGCTGTGGCTGAAGTGTCGTTGTGCAAGAGCAGCATATGTTCTTTTTATTCCTAGATAAGTTTAAATTTAGTCATATTAAAACATTGCTTGCACCTAGTTGACTAAGCCATTCCCATCACGCTGAATCAGTGACTGCTCATGGTCTTTTACAATCTTCTCAATTTCCATGCACTCTACCACTTTATCAGTGATGATCCAGGTCACTCCTAAAACTGTTAAATAAGCAGAACAACCCCCAGGGGACTCTACTGGAAACCGATTCAGATTCCGTGCTTGCAGTTACATTTGGAAACCAGCACAGCCTTTCCTCAGTTGTGGGATTTGGGGCATCTTGTAAAGTGTTCTGTCTTCAGACATCATTTAACATGCATTTTTCTGATTTAAATTCTTTCTTCTACCTGATTTGGTTCATCACTGTTTCCAACTTTGTGAAATTTGCCCTTTTGAAGCATGAGCTGTGGGTATTACTGATCTGTATCTTACTCTGCTTCTACATTAGAAATGTGATCAAGTCCTGATCACTGCCATAAACTCTTAGTTCTGAGATTAATTCCTCTTTGCCTGTTAGGACAAGGTCTAATAAATTTCCCTGTAATGCTACACTTTGAGTAAGCAAATTTTCAAGTTATATAATATTCAGAATTTCTAAGGGTATGTTTAATACTGGCCTTGTGAGACCTTGAGCTTATTCCTATGTCACTCAATTTGAAATTCCCCCATCATCTCATTTTTCTCTGCACACGACAGATGCTCACTAATACCCCATCACAGTTAGAAGACTGATCCAACAGTATTCGAGATGCTTTCCTTCTGAGTTATCGGTGACTCAGAAACAGCCAATGCCATTTTGCCAAGATATTGATTTTGATAGAATACAGACGAACATGGCCATCTCTCTGTCACCATTTTGACACAGTGTGCCACTCCAGCCTCCCTCTAACCCTTATTAAACAGGTTATCACCATTGGTTTAACATTCCAGTTATGCAGAGCCTCTTTTTAACCCAGGTTTAGCCAATAGCTCCTCCTCCACTAAAGCATATTTTCAGCACTGGGCTGAACCTTATTATCCTACTGCTCTCCCTCCTCCTACTCCTATGGTCACACAGGGAATTTACATACTACTCTACGTTTCCAAAGGGAAGCAGGCAGTTGCATGAGGACCAACTCTGAGCTGATTTCCCCATCTCCCTGTACTATTGCAGCACTGACGTGTTACTCATCAGAACAAGCCATTTTCTGCTACAACCCTAGCTAGATATTCTGGTGGAGGTTGGGGTAAACACCACAAGTTCCTTTCCCTGTTTAATTGAGGTGGCCACAGAGGGAAGAAGTAATGGTTCACTTTTGGCAACACCACTGGATTCCAAGGAGTCATTTTGTAAAGCAAAGTTTGAAAGAGATCTGCTGAGGAGGAACAGCATGCACACACAAAAGACGTTCAATTCAAAACCAAGGCAACTGTACCCTTGCTCCATGATGCACGTGCAACTCCAGTTAATGGGCTATACATGGGCATACAGAGACTACAGCCAAAAGGAGCAGTTTTACAAGGGAGGGGAAAAAAGGTATTTTCAGTCTTGTCATTACAGCACATGACCGCCTAAGCAGCGAGGTACATAAAAATCAAGACTAACGCTGTTAATAGGAATGCTGTACATTTTAAGTTTTGGGGGTGATTGAGGAATACTATGGTTCACAAAAATGTGCAAGTCAGGAAGGACTGGGGTTGTGCATAATAAAACTACTGCATGCAACTTCTCCATGGCAATTCCACAGCCTACATGCTCTAACTTCTAGCAGATTCTCTGAACAGAGATTGTCATATTCTGTAAATTTTTATCACAGTGCATTAAAGCTCCAGCTTTTTTCTTAAACTAAAAAAACTTAGCAAAATACATACACTACCACTATGAATGGCTTCTGAAAGAAAAGGATACGCTATCAAGTAAGTTGCCAACAATGTGCGTAAAACCAGTATGCAATTATAATTAAATGAATTAGGTTCCAAACTGAACTGTTTTGTTTAGGGACACGCAGTTCTTGGGCGGCCAGATAATTACAGCATGTGAAATTTTCCAGTACAACTGTAACAAGTTTCTTCTGTAGGAAGCATGAGCAGACATCACATTAGTTATTTGTTGGTCTTACTACTAGGGCTGTCAAGTGATTAAAAAATTAATCTCAATAAACTTGTGCTGTTAACAAAATATTATTTAAATATTTTGGATGTTTTCTACATTTCAACTACATAAATATAATTAGAAGAGATGACAAAAGGCACAGCGCTCACTTCATATTTTTTATTACAACTACACTGGAAAAATAGTATTTTTAATTCACCAGAAAGTAGTACAGTAGTGTACTCTCTATTGTGAAAGTTGAATTTACAAATGTAAAATTAGGTACCAAAAATAAATTCAAGAATAAGACAGTATAAAACTTTAGCACCTACAAATCCCTTTAGCCCACTTCTTGTTCATCCATTCATTCAGACAAAAAGGTTTGATTACATTTGCAGGAGATAATGGTGTCCACTTCTCATTTACAATATCACTCAAAATTAAGAACTGGAGTTCTCAAGACACTGTTGTAGTTGGCATCATAAGGTATTTACATACCAGATGCGCTAAAGATTCACGTGCCCCTTCATGCTTCAACCACCATTTCAGAGGATGCCTCCATGTCGATGACAAGCTCTGCTCAATAAAGATCCACAGCAGACTGGACTGCTGCGTGCACATTTTCATTATCATTTGAGTAAGATGCTACCAATAGAAAGTTGATTTTTTTTTGGTTGTTTGCTTATTTCCGCATTTGAGCACTGTTCTTTTAGACTTCTGATAACATGCTCCACATCTCATCCCTCTCACATTTTGTACAGAATTTTAGATTCTTAAACCTTCAGTTGAGTGAGGCAGTCATTATTAGAAATCTCACACTGATACCCTAACGGTGTCAATTATCGGAGGGGTAGCTGTGTTAGTCTGGATCTGTAACAACAACGAAGGGTCCTGTGGCACCTTATAGACTAACAGAGAAGTTCTGAGCATGAGCTTTCGTGAGCACAGACTCACTTCATCAGATGCTGGTCTTGGAAATCTGTGGGGTCAGGTATCACCTTGTGTGATGGGGTTCTGGGGTCCCCCAAGCTCTGCACCCCGTCCGCAGGCAGGAGAGTCTCTCACTTAGCAGGAAAACAGCAGGTTTATTAGCCGACAGGACACAACATCGTACAGAGGAGTCAGTACAGCCGGCAGAGACAGCCAGTCCAATCCATGTTGGGGAGAGGAGGCCCCGAGGGGCCCCTAGAGCTGGGGCCTTGCCCCCTCCTTTGTCTCTCTCTCCCTCAGCCCAGACTAACTGCTTCCAACTCCCAGTTCCAATTCAAACCCCTCAGGCTCCACCTCCTCCTTTGTCTGCAGTACAAAGGTGTTACCTGGTTGTCAGGGTTACCCTCAGCAGGAGCCCCACACCCTCTGTGAGCCACACACACACACACACACAGGTATCCCCCACTCCATCACACCTTGCTCTGGCTTATTTATACCTGGCCCTGCAGATTTCCAAGACCAGCATCTGATGAAGTGAGTCTGTACTCACAAAAGCTCATGCTCAAAACTTCTCTGTTAGTCTATAAGGTGCCACAGGACCCTTCGTTGCTGTTACTGATACCCTAAGTTTTGCCAAATGTGCTGTGAAAGTGGTCTTAAAATGAATATGTGCATAGTCATCTGCTGAGATATATGGTGATATATATGCACATAAACACACAACATATGGTGGCGGCATGCGGGTAAAACAGAACAAGAGACATACAATTCTCCCCCCAAGGAGTTCAGTCACAAATTTAACATAATCTGTTTTAATGAGCATAATGGGCATGGAAGCACATCTACTGGAATGGGGGCCAAAGCACAAAGGGGCATATGAATGTTTAACGTATCTGGCACCTGGATGCCATGCAATGCTGGCTTAAAAAGTGCCACATGAACACCTGTTCTCACTTTCAGGTGACTTTGTAAATAAGAAGCAGGCAGCATTAGACCCTGTAAATGTAACCACATTTGTTTGTCTGAGCGATAGGCTGAACAAGTAGTGGGACCTTGTGGATTTACAGACTTTAAAGTTTTGCAGTGTTTTGTTTTGCAGTTATGTAACAAAAAAATTCCTACATTTGTAACTTATATTTTCACCATAGAGTTTGCACTACAGTACTTACAAGGTGAACTTAAAAATAATATTTATCATTTTTAGAGTGCAAATATTTGCAACACAACTTAAAAGTGAGCACTGTACACTTTGTATTCTGTGTTGTAATGGAAATCAATATATTTGAAAAATGTAGAAAAAACATCCAAAATATTTAGTACATTTCACCTAATATTCCATTTAACAGTGCAATTAATTGCTACTGATTTTTTTGACAATCACAACTGTGATCAATCAACAGCCCTACTTACTATCCCAAGCAGAAGGAGAAGGGGCTTCTAGTCCCCCTATCACAATAAATGACAACCTGGTTACAGACCTATCCATTACTAAGGATGCATTTTAGTCATTGGTATTTTTACTGAAAGTCATGGACAGGTAACAAACAATAAACAAAAATTCACAGCTGTGACTTACTAAACACCCCTAGAACTTGGGGATGGGAAGCTACCCAGGAGAATGGATATGGGATGTTTGTGGGGGCAAGTTGGTGGGACTGGGACAGTTTCCCTACTCTGTGCCTGGGAAATGGCAATGTCCACCTTCTAGATCCACATGCTGCCTCTGGGCTGCCCTACCCCAAGCCCCAGTTCTGCAGTTCCCATTGGCTACGAACTGCAGTCAGCGGGCTCTGCAAGGGCAGTGCCTGGGGGGTGTGGGGGCAAAGGCATACAGCTAGGAGTTAAGGGAGGGGAGTTCCTGTTCCCTTCCAGGCAGCCTCCCGGGGTGAGCACTCCCATGCACCTCAACCCCCAGCCCTGAGCATTTCCATACCCAAGTTCCTGCTGCTGAGGTTCAGGGGTGTCCACGACTTCCCCAGCAGCAGGTAATGTGCCTGGCTCAGGGGCTGCCCGAGCTGCTCAGGTGGCCCCTAGGGCAAGTGCACCATCTGCTGTAGAAATCACAGAGGTGATGGAATCCATGACCTCACTGACAAAACGCAGCACCTTATCCATTCAGCACTGTTTTACAGTTTTTTTTACTGATATATAGTGTACATAGAACTCAGTTGGGAAAAGGCCCTAGATGCTGTATGTGGAAATCAAAGTCAATCCATTCACATTTATCTCCTTTAGAAAGATGAAGTTCTGAGCTTCCCTTGATATCTTAATTCTTTACATCTGATACTTAGATCTCGGTGGTGTCAAATATAAGTCGCTTCAGAAACAGAGGTCAGGGTTAAAGCTATGGCTATTTCTGCATGCTTCACAGGACTTTGAGTGTCCATATTTCAAAACTGCTGGATGCATGAGGATACAATTTGGTACGCTGGGCAAGTGCTAAACAGTTAGCCATATTTGAGTTTCCTGCAACTGACAGCATATTCCTTTAATCTTGAACCACAATGCTTCTGTACCTTCCAGTCAAGCGATAAATAAAAAAATAAACAAATGGGTTGCAACTTCATGCATCATTTTCTTGTGGGCTTCAAATAGCACAACTTTGCAACACTTTAAAAGGAACAACAGTCTTTCATGTATGTAATCTCATATCTGAATACACAACCAGGGACATTTTCAGTAGCTGAATATATTGTTGGTTCTACATTATGAACTCTAGCATTCCAAAGGTATTCCGGCTCAATTCTCATGTCTTTAACTACTTGCTTAAGAGCTTTATTTTTCAAATTAAAGTTTATTAAAATGACAAACATAGAACAACTTCCCATATGAAATTAGAGGGCATACATAGTACAGGCCTTTAGTAACAGGTGAATAATGCTTCATCTAAAGCACATAGGCAGCTGCACCATTCATTAATGTACAATCTCAGGTTAAGAAAATCTAAGTACTAATGCAAACATGCTCATACACAGCTACAAAAAGGGGTAACAATTCCCTCCACAAACAAAGAGATGGACCTCCTCCAGCCTCAAGATGGAACAGGATGCAATGGTGCAACTTCATCTGGTATTCACAGGAGGAAACATAAGATGAACCAAAACATTTACTAGTATTTTATTATTTTTAAAAAACTCATTCTGTTGTAAAATAGTCAAACCAGAAGACCTGAAGAGCGCAGTGCAACAGCCCATCTGTGTACAACATTTATTGTTAGAAGAACAGCCACCCAAACAAGGGCTTCTGCAACATAAACTGAAGTAAATGGAGCAAAAAGTCTGTTTTGTTTAATTTGATCAGGTCTAGGACAGATATGTATCTGCTCTGATATCAGTATCATCAGAGAATCCTCAGATCTTTAACTTCAGCACTGCAGCGCTCTGTTCAACATTAAATATTTGATTCATCTGAATTTTCAAAGAAACTAGATAAATGTTAAAACAGAAGAATATACTGAATTTCTTAACCATACAGCTCAATTAACTACTATATAGTGACTAATAATTTCTCATTCTAGCTTAGACCAGTTTAGTCTTGATATTCTGTTCCTTCTACCTACCCTGTGCCACAGAGTCTAAGGAGAGCTCACACTGAGATGTTTTGTTGTTAGAGTCCTCACAGAGCTATGCTCTGCCTCCTAGTGCTTCTTCCAGTTAGTAACTGGAATGAGATATGGACATGCTCACCAGCTGCTTCAGACTCAGCTAGGAAAATCTGTCACCCTATAGTGTGTCTCTGTACTGTCCCAAGGATACTTGCCTCTAAGAGGAGAGTAAACTGGCTGAACAGACATTATTTCTTTAAGGTCACCCATCCATCATCATTCCTTGGATAAATGTTTATAGCAAAAGCCTTGAAGAAAGTTGGATATTCTTCCAATTCCTCCCGCTTTACTTGCACACCTACTTTATAGCTGTTGATTAAATCAATGTATAGCACGAGATTTTACTTTAGGACAAGCTAAACACAAAATACACACTGCAATTCAGTCCAAAATATTAATAATAAAAATTCACCACAGTCATTAAAAATCACAAGGCCATTTGAAACGACTGCCAGCAGCCGTGTCCTTGTGTATGGCTATGCCAATTAAAAAGAGCCAAAGTTCCTGCTAGTGACTCTGTGCTTGTAAAAAAAAAAAAAAAATGTATGAAATCCTGGTTATCTAGCTAAGACTACAGCTAAAGGAGAAGATATTCCAGCACAGATATGTAATCTAAGCTAAGGCATGGCTGACTGCATACATTTGTGCTACATATCAAAGCTACCGTTATAAAGTTTTAGAAAATAAGTAAAAAACAAAACACAACCATGCACCTCTGGAGCCATGCTGAGTACAAAAGAAACGCCCAAGTGCTATCTATTCCCTTTCAGTAGTGTCACCCACAAACGGCATGATTAAGACACATGAAATATATTTCAAAACTGATGGAGAACAAGCTTTATCTGAACAATATCCAACTGAAACTGTGCAACACCAAACCCTGGGCTCACGAAGTTTCCCTCTTCCTCCAATTTTTTCAGCTGTTTAAAAGGTACAGTAATTTCTACCTGAAATTAAAAGGGGACTTGAAAACCATAAAGTTATTATGAATTAGTGAGAAAGCAAAGAAGGCAATTTTTTCCCCTTATTATCTTCTCTAAGTGTACTAAGACTTACATTTTCCAGTGGAATTAATTTTACAGGAATGATGATGTTGGTTACCATGGTTTACTATTATAATCCATATACAGCTTTCTGTGCTATATATTAAGAGAGGTTTACAGGTTTTAGCCCTCTACCAAGTAAAACAGATACCCACTTTGACAAATGAAGTCCATGTGTAAATCAGAGCCTGAAAAGCAGATTCTCTCCATGAACGTCATATATCAAAAAAAAAACAAACCAAACACTTGGCCCCTTCTCATAGCTGCTACCCTGCTAACTCAGTTTGGAATCTGATTTACACCCTCTGTTTTATACCACCATTAGTCAACAATTTAAACAATCAGAATATGTACCTCTGGTGGCTAAGGAACCAGAGGAAACAGAAGCCAGCGTCCTGCACAATTATGTAAGGAGGTAAAAGTGGATTTGTGCAGTGAAATAAGTAAATCTGACTACAGATACTCAGGGAAGAAACCCAGAGCCATTTTTACATAGCACTTTTTCCTATTCAAAACAGCTTCATAACAAGTTCCAGAACAGACCTTTCCATGCAGAAGCCCATATCTGGAGGTGAAGAAGCCAACTTATATCAAACCAATCCACAGTGACAGTCAGACCTATTCTTTTTAAATGGCTTGTGAATACCATATTACTAAAACCGCCCCCCCATCGGTGCATGGATCACAGGCGTTCATAATTACACAAATTCAAATGCACTGCAGAAACCGTCAATGACAAACTTCCAGGACTCTGACTCGAGTGCTGATGCTCCACAAAAGTTCCAGTCAAAGCAGTAGGGGAAGTTTCTTCAGCAGGAGCACAAGTACCATTTGAAGTCTGCAGCAGAATTCTCAGCCCGGAGCACAAATTACAACCTGGGGTTAATCTATCATGTTTGATGGACAGGCATCCTCCACGACATCCTTTAATTTGCTATGAGAAAACGATACTGGCAAGGAATGTCCTGAAGAGCATTTTGAGTGTGAAACTGACAGCACAGTCACTCTCCTGTGTGTATGGACAGAAAGTTGGTGTAACAGAGTAAATCTAGGAGAATCTGTCCAGTATGCATACTAAAGAAAGGCTTCTTTGGTGATGCTTCCACATACAAAATTATTATTTAGTAAACAAATTATTTTGGCCAGTACACAAAGGGAATAAGTATGTAATAAAACCCTCAGTATGTAATAAAACCCTCAGTACATAGACCAGACATATTCAAACATCTGAAGTGCACCTGAAATGGCATCAAAAGCACATTGCCCAGTTATGGTTCTGCAAATGTGCACACAAGTACACACAAGAGCAGTCACATGGAGTTCAATGGAACTACTCACGTATCTAAAAGTTAATCATGTGCATAAGTGCTTGCAGGATTGAGGCCTTATTTATCACAAACAACTGTGACGAAAAGTCTATACTTCCTAGAATCAGACCTAGTTTCGTAATTTTTTTTCTATCAGATTTCCATAGGAAATTCTGAATATGGTAAGGCTTTTTTTGACATTTTGGCACAAACGTGTGTAATATTTATCAGGAACAAAGATAAACAGATGACTGAGTAGCAAAGACTAAGGGTACATCTACATTGAGGGGAAGACTGAACCACTGATGGTCAACCTTCCAAGGTTCAATTCAGCATGACTACTGGGATAGTGCCAAACAGAACTGTCTCACTGCCTGGTGACTGACCAAGGAAATTTACTCTCTCTGGAGAACTCCTTTGAGCTTTGTAGGAGAACTCTCTTTTGTGTGTGTTGCTTTTATTTAACACCTCCGCCCTGTTGTTGGGGTGAGGTGATTCAGAAAGGGCAGACATGCCTGGCAGGCAATCAGAGTAAATCAGAAGCAAGGCTTGGCAGGAATGCTCAATGGTATCTTTTCTCCAGACAATGCTATTATTTTGCAATGAGCTGAAGTTCTACAACATAAATGGAAAACCTCCCCAACCCAGTGAGCTGCACCAGGTGAAAGCAGCTTCCCTGTGCTCGGAGCTGTACACAGCAGAGGCAACATAGGCACAACAATGATTTAAATGTAGAATGTTTGCTTCACTCCATTAAAACAGAAGTGCATGTTCTAAGCATGAAAAAGATCAGTTTCAAATTCTTACTCCAATGGCCCATAATATGTGCTAACAGAGTTTCATAGAAGGGGCTTAAAATGAGCACTTCATTTGAAAACACTCTCATACTTGCAATTCATGTTTTTTCTGATCATGTGAATACTACGGAGAAATTATTTATTATGCTTTTTGCCAAGGATTAACCTGATTCCATCTTCCAGAGTCTTTGTTTCCTTACGATACACTGGAACAACGAATGCTGGGAGAACCCATTTGTGTAAGGACCTTGTCTAGCCATTGCAAAGGACCATTAAGATGCAACTCAATCCAGCAGGGAGTACTGGTTACAGTCTGCCGTCTAGGAGGAAAAAAAAAAGGGGGAGAAACTTTTAAAACTTTACAAATATGAAGAGATTTTACAGCTACTAAAACATTCTTTCCTGCTTAGACAATAATTCTGCATGTTACTCCAAAGGAATGTCTTCCTTCTCTATAACATGTATTGTGCATATGCTGCCAAATTCTTATTTAAAAAAAAAATCAACACCCTATCCCTCCCTCAAACCTTTTTCCTGCTCGATATGCTTTACAATCATGGCAGGAGATAATTGCATTATCATCTATTTAGGGCCTAAGGATTTCTGAAAGAAGGCAACATTTGACCCTCTAGATAAAAAGAAAAGCTACTGCCTAAATGCCTTTCACAGACCTTGTCTGTCATAATTAGGTTGGCTCTAACACTTCAGTGTATGTGTAATTTAAAAATAAAACATCAGGATACTCTCTCAACCAAAGAATTAGGTTTTAGCAGCTGGTTGAAGTTCAGGTATGGGGGAATTTGGGAAAGATTTATGGGAATCTCATCCAGTAACCCTGGTTGACATCCACACCCACTCTGAAGGTATGGCTTGGCCTGCACAGCAGGACCTCTGCAGAGAGCAGTCTGGCAATATGCAGGAGTTCAGACTTATGCAACAGGTCTTACGTTTCCAATACTTCCCCCCATTCAAAGGCTCAGGAGTCTCTGTAGGTGCCATAATTGGTGTGATTATGCTGTTTACAAAGGCATTGTGGGGAGAAGAAAAGTTTGGATGTGACCAATTGAATAAAAGGAGCATCTAAGAAGCAAAACTGGTAAGCACTGTAAAAATTAAATTTATATTATATACACCAGTAGGCATTTCAGAAACACATCACTAACGCATAGGATGCTAGTAACCTAATCTTTACACTGAAAAGAGGAAGCTGGGGACCGGGAGGTGGGGGGAGGAAAGAAAGGCTTAGCTAGAGCTCTTGCCTAGTGGAACTTCTATCTTGTCCTATCTCACCTTCCTCCCTCGATCCTTCACTTGCCCCAAATGGCAACTGGCCTAAGAGGGCAGTGCCTTCAGAAGGCATGAGGGCCATGGACCAGGGAGAGGAAGGCCAAGAGAAAAGGCAGGCCACGGGTAAGGTCATGGGAGTCTCTCTTCTTGCTTGAGAGAAGCAAGCTGGATTAGGGAGTTTCTTCTGGTGCCAGAGTGTGTTGCAGAAAAGAAGGAAGAATAGGGAGAGGCTGGAAAGAAGCACACGATGGACTAGTCTATACTAGGGAAATAAGTAGATTTCAGATAAGCAATTCTAGCTACGGCATTTGCATAGCTAGAATAAACATATCAGAAATCAACTTACCTGACTGTCCTAAGGGAGGTCAACAGGAGCGTTTTCTCCCGTCAACCACCCTTACTCCACGTGACAGCATGGAGTACAGGGATCGACTGCCAACCCCAGAGAGACTGATTTTGCATGTCTTTACCAGAGGCGCAAAAATCAAACTCCGGAAGATCGACGCTTACCGAGTCTTTACCAGAGGCGCAAAATTGAACTCCAGAAGATAGACGCTGACCAGGCTGCTCTTCCCAAACGTACAGACATGCCCTGTAGCCCAGCTTAGAACCCATCCTCAGAGTGTGATGGGTTAATCAATTAAGAGGAGGAAGCCAAAGCCTTAGTGGCCTGGAGGAAAAGCTGCTGCTGAATCAAGACCCTAGCAGGTACAGAGGGGCTGCTATATGCATTATGCAACAGCTATTTGAGGTGTAGATTAATAGCAAGATGACCTCCTCTGAGCTGCCTAGCTAAGTGGGAGCTGCAATGCATTCTATCTATAAATGTGTACCTGCTACCCTCTGATCTAAAATGGATACTCTGCCTGGAAGGCACCACACCCATTCCCAGATCAGACATGGCAGACCAAATTTGGCAGCCTGCTGTATGTTGCCACAAGAGTGGGTGAATTGGCAGAGTCTACCCTGTAGAATGGCCTCAGGGTGAATCTTCTGTAGGAAAGGAGCCACCGCGACAGAAGGATTACAAGGGAGCGTGGAAAAGCTCTCTTACTCACTCCGACATTTCAGTGACGCATACATCCCTTTCATGGCCAACATGACATTAAAACACACTCACTGAACACAGAACATGTGTCCACTTCTCAAACACTGGTTGACAAAGAGCACATCAACAATGGCTCAGCACCATTACATACAAATCTATTCTTTGCATTCTGTTTCCTCCAATCCACAAATATGTTAACTTTATGCTTTATTCTGACATTCTATTAGGACAATCAGACTCCCAGACAGCACATCAGCTTGAAGATGTATTTCAGTATGTTAGCCTAGGGAAGCCTTCTGTTCCTTTTTGGCTTACTTGCTTTAGGCTCTGCTGTCAGAGGAGAGACAGCGTGTCATGAACTTCTTATAAAACAGTCCCCCCGATCACTGGAACACAAAAGAACTCAAACACCCTGCCAACAGATTGCTCAACTGCTTTAGCAGCTAAAGCATAGATGGCTGAAACAATGTGGTGGATGCAGCTTTGAATGAGCTTTTCATATGAATCAGTTCAACAAATAACTGCACTATGACACAGACAATTAGATGTAATTTCTTGTGGCACGGAAGCAAATGTTGGGCTTCACTACAGTAAATGGGAGCGTAGAGTTTCACTGACTAGAGTACTCCAATGAGAGAGCTTACTTCCCGTAAGTCACGCTCATCTGGATTTCATTAAAGACCATGGCCAGGAGCCACAGCTGAAATGGTCTGGCCTGGGTGCAGTAGATTTCAAAACAAAATGGATTCCAAATATCTGGAGAGATGAAGGAAGTGAGAGTGTGGTGAGAGGCCTGGGCTACAGCTGATACTATAGCATCATCCACCCAAACCCCCTCTGATGCAGGAGAATGTAAAGAAGAAAAGTCAGACATGTCTGCAAGTATATCCAGAAACAGCAAGCATCACATAACCTGTAATTAAGACTGTAGATTTAAAGAGACACCATCAAATAATTATTTTTAAAAGCAAATCTTGTTTTAGTCCTTTGTATGTTGTTCTGTCTCAAAACAACCTTTATTTTCTGACCAATTTAGTTTCTTCCATTTGGCATTACCAAATAAAGCCTTTCCAACCTTTGTGACATACGAAGCATGTATAAGCTCTATTTGCGTGATAAAGGCAATACTACTCAGTATAGCAGCGTGAAATCTGGAATAGTTGTTTATTTACCTGTGGTATTTATACTGTCCTGCAGTATTGGGAACTATCACACCATAGGTCCTAATTACACAGTTGTCATTATTAATTTGTCCCCTCAGTGCTCCTTTAGCTACGGAAAGGATGACAAATCAGGTCAGTAATTACAAGGAGATTTAAACAGCTACCACCATGAGGCTGGCACTGAGAATGGGGAAAGAATTCAATTTCACCAGAATTTTTCAACAACCCTAGCCAAAATCCTAAGATCTAAATTTCCAAGACCATCTGCTTTCAATTCAATCTCTCAAGCATCTGATAAAAGAAATGTCAAGGCTAAACCCAATCTACTCATAAATGTGCACAAAGATTCTGCCCATTAGAAACTCCAGGCATCACATTTGAATCTAACTTCAAGAAACAGCTTATACTTTTTCTTACGATGTCCATCTGGATTCACCTACAGTTAAGCTCCATTTAAAGATCCTGTACTGTACAATGCTTAACCAGATGCATATATACCCAGTGAGGAATGATGCAGTTTATATTGTATTGGGTTGATCAGCTTTTTCCTCTCACTTCTCCAGATACGGAAAATATTTAAAACATTTGAAAAACCTCTCTCTAAAAATGTATTACCATCTTCTATAGTAGAACTATGATTCTACGAACTACAACTGGATCAGTTTCCCATTTTAAAAGCCTCATTGAGCACTCTGACTCTCAAAATCAAGTACTGAAGTATGCATGATTGGTGATAAGCAAATGTGCAGTCTATTGAAAGTTGGAAACAAAAGATCTGACCTGTATTCAGCTCCCCAGCCCTTGACAAAGCTCATTCGGATTGTGCACATTCTGGTCAGCTGATACACAGCCTCAAAACCCTGATTCACAGACTGAGCCAAGAGGGCTGCAAATTCCTGGTTGTTAAAAATCTTCAAGTTACACCCTGTCAGGGAAAGAACATGACAACATGGCATTAGTGTAACTAAATTAAGAAATCCCACTTCTTTCTGCCTAAGGAAGGAAACCACGTAACTATATTCTCTCCACCCCCCAAGCAATATCACATTATGGACAGTTTGCATAAGTAACAACTTTCTAAATTAAATTGAGTTATAAAATGCAACATCCCCAAAATTCAAACCCTAAAAAAGCAAGGAAACACCATGTTGTGGGACACAATGCTGAACTCTATTGCTACTGAAGCTATTTTTTGTTGAATAAAACAGTAACACCACACAGCACTTCTACATCTGAAGGATAAATAAGATGCACTACACTCAGCAAATTCACATCCTCTTCATTACAATGCAAACCTCAATTACAGCATCAAACCTTAATATTTGTTAATTTAGCTGAAGAGTAATTAAGGAATTACTAGAAAAATATGCACTAGAAACAAAACAAACCCAAAAAATGATAGAACCAGGTGCCAAAACAGATCTTGCTGTCGAAAGTCAGATGTCAGGACTATACTATATAGTTTGATAGCACGTACTAGAGCGAAGAATGCAGATCTGTTTCAGTTATAACCCTATTTTAACTTATTCATACCATTCTGTAGATTTACCCTTTCCAATTAAATTTTCTATGCTTGGTCCAAGATGAAAGCTAAAGAATCCATTCAGCTGGTTTTGAGTTCTGTAGAGTTGAAAAAAAACGAACTTTTCCAATATAAAAATTTACTGCCTTTTTTTTTTTTTAAACCCAGAAACCTTAAAAATTGCCGAACTTAGAAACCTGGCAGATAACTAGCATTCATCTGAAGAGTAACAGAGTGAAATGAACAAAAATGAAATACAATTGCATCTGCTCTGATCCTACTGACAGAGACCAAAAACTACAGGACCTCTACCAAGCATTTATAAAACTGAATCACCCACCAGGAGAAGAAAAAAAATAAATTGACAGGGCCAGAAGAATACCCAGAAACCAGCTATTTCAAGATAGGCACAAGAAGATCAACAACAGAACATCACTTGTCATCACCTACAGCCCTCAACTCAAACCTCTGCAATGCATCATTAAAAATCTATAACCTATTCTGGATCTGGAAGCTACACTCCAGAAGGCTCTAGGTGACAGGCCTGTCCTTTCCTATAGACAATCTCCTAACCTGAGAAAGATTCTCAGTAGGAATCACAGGTTACACCACAGTAATGCAAATCCTCGAACTTTTCCTTTCAGCAAACCCCACTGCCAACTTTGCCCACACATTTATTCTGCAGATACCATCACTGCACCTAACCATGTTAGTTACAAGATCAAAGGCACATTCTCGTGCACTTCCAGCAACATGATATATGCAATTATGTGCCAACAACGCACTGACACTATGTACATGGGACAGACTGGGCAAAGCCTTCACCAAAGAATAAATGGACACAGAGCAGACATCAAGAAACTCAATACACATAACCGAGTCAGTCCACACTTCAATGGAGTGGGCCATTCTGTTAAAGACATGAGAATTTGTGTCCTGCAACACAGAGAATTTAACAACAGATTAGAGCGAGAGATTTGTGAGGTAGAGTACATATTCAAATTCGACACATTAACACATGGTATGAACAGAAACATCAACTACCTCACACATTACAAAGACTGCTTCTCCTCCTTTGATGCTTGTAATTATCTCAAGCAGGGCAATTAATATCTCCCCACCTCTCACCTCCTTCCTTCAATCCTATTTGATCTGTCAGTTTTTATTGCTATTTTTTTTTCTTTTTGGTCCTCTGTAATTATAAATGTCAGTCTGTATTGAAAATGAAATTGATCTGAAGAATAGTAACAGAGAGGAGGAAGTGGGTCTGTCCCATGAAAGCTCATCACTGAATAAATCATTTTGTTAGTCTTTAAAGTACTACACTTCTGCTGCTTTGTTTTGTTGGAGTACAGACTAACAGGGCTACTTCTCTGTTACTATTCAAGAATGAAACGTGACAAGATAAAAAGTAACAAGATGAAATGTAAGTGTTTAAGAAAAACATCTTAGCATGCTTTGTGAGCCTGACTGGTCATCTGTTTGGGGATCAAACCATTTTTGTTGGGAGCATATCCACACGTAAGGGTCAGAAGACTATAGATCTGGCTACCCATGGGCTGAGTCTAAGAGTTCCCTTGAGAAAAATCAAGGAACAGGTCATGCTAGAACAAATCTTCCTGAGAGATTTATGGAAGTTTATGTTTGGTAAGAGGAGAAGCCTCAAGGAGAGCAGGCCTTTGGGTGGGGGATGCACCATTAAAGAGCAAGAAAAGAATCAGGAAAAGGCCCGTGAGGAATCCAGGGAAAACACGCAGGAAGAGGCCCTGTAAATAAAGATAGGGCAGTCTGCATTATGGACAGATTGCCCAAGTGTTTAGGGTTCATGGACTGGAAACCCATAGCAGGTGTGCGGATGGGTTACCGCTATGCTGCCAGTCTCTGAGGCTAGAACATAGGCACCCTTGTGAAAAAAGGGAAGAAGGCACTGTCTGACATTCTGAAAAGGCTGGATGCTGAGATCAAGAGGAGAGCTAAAGGCTATGGTGCAGAAACACAGACCTTCACAGGAAGGTCTGTGCCAGACACAAGCTTGGGCGGAAGACTGGGTAGTGTTTCTTATGGATTTCAATTAATTTTGGAAGCTAGTGAACTCTTGTGATTTGGCCAGAAGGGTAAGTTATCTTAGCAACCTAAAAGCCATGGCAGCTGCTGGTGAACCATTTGAGAAGGAAAACTGAGTCCATGGATGGGCACAAAGCCACCATAGAAGTGGACTAGCTGATTATTACAAGTACTTATTTACTAAATCCTTTTTGCCATAATTTTGTTTTAAGAGAGGATACTCAATATGCTCACACCTTGATTTAACTAATGCAGCCTACCCAGATAGCTGACAAGTTTTTTAAATGTTTTTATTTTCTAAATAAATCTATTAAACCCCCCCGTAATATTTCTGTATGTTCTAGCTGGATACAAGTAGTAAGACCATGACAGTGAAGTTGCTTCATGTGTGGTTTCCCTACAATCAAGATCAATACACTAAAAAGTTTTAATATAAAACAGAAGTGGAAAAATAATACAGAATAACGTGGATGCTTCTAAATTAAAAGCATTTTCTTTCATTCATTCAACAAACTGTTTATAAAAACCATGTACCACCACTATTGCATTTCTTATTTATATTTGTACAGCAGCAATAGTTTGCAAAGCACATCCATCAAGCCCTATACAGCTACAAATTTATATATACCTGCAAATCTGGGGATATATTATATATATGAAAATATAAAATCTGTATCTGCCCAAGCAGAATGTTCTCTGCGGAACCACAGTGGCGAAAGGAGAAGAACATGGAGCTATTGCTCCCAGGAAATAGTGTCCCAAGCCAATAGCTCCTCTAGTGCAGCTGTACCATCTTCAGTCAGGGCAAAAGGCTCATCAGCTCGCTCTTGGACAGAAGATGCAGACTACTGCATGGAAGAGACAGAGGTCGGGGATGGGGGCAGTACAGTCATGCCAGAGGAGCTGCTGATGTGGGGTGCCGGCTCCTGGGTGCAGCAGGTCCATATTCTGCTCCTTTCACCACTGTGGTTGCCAAGAGAACTCTGTGGTTCTGCAAATACCCATTTATATATACACGTATTCACATCCATGGGTATAAATTCTGAATCCGTACAGGGCTCTACACATTCAGCCTAGGAGCCAATTTGTGTTCTTACTTACACAAATTAGAATTTATTAAAAGGTCCTTTTTGCAGACATGAAGAGAATGAACTACAACATGGTCAAAGACAGACAGAAGAGGAGGACCTTTGTTGCTGCCCTACATGCCAGCGGGCGTAACAGGCTTTAACTAACTTACACATTTACCTTTATGAACTGGGACAGTAGTGGGATACAGTAAAAACACTTGTAACAGTAACATTTTCCTTCATGTTGTCAAGGAAAACTGCTGAAGTTGTGGAGAAGGCAACAAATAAGTTTTTGATTACTGTAAAAATTAGTATTCATCAAATCCAATTCACTTTGTTGAATGCCCCAATTTCTGTATGCAGAGTTCCCATTCTTCACCTGTAAATGTTACGCAGGTTACTGCATACAGCTGAGTGAATACAACCATGCTAGGTTACCTGGTGGAATCTTGCAAACTGTTGCAGGGTGCCAACCATAGCGTTGGTTACAGTTAGGAGACTGGACAAAAATGGCACTGTCACTAAGGCACTCAGCAAATACCTCTCCTCCAATGTAGTACAGCCTTACTCCCCTGCCTAGAAAACACATGACGGAGTTTCAGTTTAGCCAGAAGTCTGCAACAAAGCATGCAAAAAAGCATTTATCTTCAAAACTTCAAACTCTTGGAAGAAAAGTTTTTAGAAATCTGGTTTACTTCTAAATCAAAAAGGCAGGAATCAAGCAAGGTCAATGATGACGGAAAACACAGTAATTTTGTTTTCAATGGATGTTAGGAACAACAAACTTCTGTGAGGACTTCAGACTGAGGGAGGTGAGCAAGATGGGAAAGCATTTATGAAGCCAGAAGCTCATTCTCCAGGCCTCCAGATGTATGAAACTATTTAAAACTGCTTTATAACAAAATTACATAATGCTTCTCAATCATTACATTTAGCATGAGATAACATTTGCTATATCCTTTGATAAAATGCTTAATATATGAATTCCATGGGAAACATAAATTAATACATTAAATACAAACAGAGTTGAAAAGTCATAAGTTTCAGGTATCAGTCTATATAACTCTGACAAACTTCTGCTGTGCTCTTACTCTGCTCGTGTGAAACCTTGCATTCAGTACTGCTTGAAGCACATGGAACCTGCTGAATTTAAGAATTAACTTGAGATTCTTGACATTTCTCACATACGGAACCATTTTAATAATGAAAATATTAAACAGCTGCTAAGTAAAAGAGCCATGGTTTGCTTTTCTAGCAGAAGGCAGGGAAACAAACTTGTATAATTAAGTCACACGCAAGTGTCCTAATACTGCCCTCACTTACACCACTGCTAAACTGGGAAATCTCCACTAACTTTCTCCAGGTTTAACAATGAACAAAGTTGGCCCCTAACTTGCTGTTTAATATTCAGCACTGTCAGGACCTTGCTTTCCATGGTGTATATCAGTAATAGCGCTACTTGAGGAAATTCAATTATACTGGTTTAAAATGTGTATAGGTGATAAATGATCTTATAAAAGTCTACATAGGGGCCAGTGAATCAATGGGGAATCTTTCCTTTAATTGCCAAGGAATTTGCATCAAGCCACTGCTTTCTATTCATGAGAGAACATGCAGGGAAAAGTAAAAAAAAAAAAAAAAAAGATCTCTCATAAAATTTAGAAAAATGTTTCTTACAAGGGGATGCAATTCAATGTGTACTATGCATAATAAATTTATTCTAAAACATCTTTTTATTTTACCATTGTAACAATAGTTTTACTTTAACATTAGGGAATTTTAATATGTTAAAATAATGAAGATACTTAACTAAGTACACAGGTAGCTAGTTTAATTTTCAGCACTCTGTACATGACCTTCTGAAACACCTTCCCATCCCACTCAAGAGATGGTTACAACAAGAAAGCCAGCATTACCAATGTGTCGTCTTGTGAGCTCCACAGCTGCATTTCTGTTCACATTAGATAATAAGCCAAGACAGAAGCGTTCAGAGTTAGAAGGATCAGTGAAGCCGTCCACGGTCATAGAAGGCTGTGAAGCATGAAATGTTTCCCCTACTCGCTGGTTGAGTTCATAATAGGATATAGAGCACCAGAAAGCTGGCTCACAGTAGGTAACAGGCTGCAGATCTGCACAAAGCAAATGGGAAAAGTCAGAGAAGCCCTTCAAAGTAAATGAAACGTTTCAGAATATTATTCAACTCCACTGCCTGTGTTTATTTAATAAATCAAACTTTAATTACTTTACAGATTTTAATTGGCTATAGCAAGAAAATTACATCAACACCAAAGCACTGACCTGTAGAATAATCACAATTAGTCACTACTACCACTTACCTGATTTAGAAAACTGAACACTCAAACTATGAAACATTAAATTTCAGGTAACTACTATGCCTTTAAAAAAAAAAAAAAAAAAAAAGAAAATAGCCTTACCTAAAATCAACGGGTCCATCTGTCCAGCTTCTGAGCAGATGACCCTCATTTTAAACCTGTCTAGCTCCACTATCTTCAGTGGAGACCCTCCTGATTCACACCAAATACAAGACACAGGACAAGGTCACTGGGAATTCTTATTTCTCATCATTCCTTTATCTGAAAAACTGTAAAAGGGAAACCTGCTTTCCTTAAATGGATAACAAGGCTTTGGTTTTAGTTCTGTGGTTGTGGTTTGAGTCAGCCTGCGCTCTCAAGTGAAATTAGTTGCCCCTTCTTACTTCACTGAGTCACTGTAAAGAGAACAGTACTAAATGTGTAAGAAGAGTGTGACTGTAAAAGTGTCTGTCCCCTTACAAAAGCAGCTTCTCTGCCCTGGCTGTTAATATCTGCCCATTAGACTCTAACAAGGGGACACATTCCCCTGTCTGATCTGGCTTGTTTTTTCCTCTTTTGATACATACTACTGATAATGGGCCATTTCCACCTTGCTCAATAGACCTTGTCAGCTGTGGCCCTCCCTTTTACTGGGACCCCACCCTTTAAATACCCCTCTGGAACCCCACCCCCACTCATGCATCTGATGGAGCAGGTCTTTGCCCATGAAAGCTTATGCTCCAAAATATCTGTTAGTCTGTAAGGTGCCACAGGACTTCTTGTTGTTGTAAAAGTAAAGAAACTGAAGTTCATCTGCTCAAGTCAATTCCAGTGACAGTGGATAGTCATTTAATATCATTTCCATTCTAAACAGGTGAAGATCTCTTCAAAACACACAAATTCTGCTCCTTGGTTGGGGAGAAGATTTAAGATGGAGCAACAGAATGCACTATATACCCCCCCGCCCGGTTCACCTTTATGGTACTTCTTCAGCGCTCCCAACACATTTAGATGCCAGATCTGACACTCAAAGGCAGGCCCCACCTCCCCCCCTTGCTAAGAGGAGCAGCCCAAGAAGACAGGTTCAGTGTCATGTGTTATGTAAACATCTGTCGCCAGCATCTCAGCTTTTAAGAACAAACATTTGTCCTGGAAAGTTCAGCCAATTAGAGAAAGGGAAGCTGCTTTCCAGATGTGCCCTCTTCAACTCCACACTAAGCTATGCCCAAAAACGCAGCCTTTACGCTACTGCAGCGTAGTGCATTTATCTCAGCTAGAAAGGCAATGATGTCAACAAGTGTTCTCATACCTCAGTAAGGAGGATACAGACGTGAGTATAGCTGGCCACATACCTCAAACCCTCCCTCTGCCCAGCTCGTCCCCAGCATCCTGTGGAATTGCTCCTGTGCTTAAATCAATGGCAAAATTCTGACTACACTGCAGGCAGGACTGAACCATATTTTATACTCCTTGATAAACAGTGCCCTTACCTGCCTGAACATTTTATATATATCCTATCACTCAGTGGTGTCTCTAATAGCAACAGACTAGTCCTAGAGCTGTCTCTAATAGCAACAGTTCTAGTCCTACGGCTGCCACTGGCCTGCTAGGTGACCTGGGGCAAGTGACTACCCCCTGCTCTGTGCCTCACTTTCCACAGCAGTAAAAATGGGGAGGATACTGACTTCTTTTGTAAAGCTCATAGAGCTGTACTGATGAGACGCACACAGCAAGAGATAACTATTACTACTCTGCTTGTCCTCCATCCCCACTTCCACAGAAGCAACTCCTTGGGGATCAGTCTCTGGGGCCACATCTGACAGTTCTTCCTGATGCGCCAACTATGTGAGGAAAGCCAGCACAAGTTACTGCACATAGCCTGTAATAACTTATCTCCATCATTTTTGGGGTAGGTCTTCTCAGGGCAACTGACAATCAGATGGGCTGTCCAAGAGTCATAGCACCCCAGGAATCCAAGCAGCAACGTGAAGGCAAAGGACCTCTCTCTGAAAGCCCCTGGACCCAGCACAACCCATAAAAATCCATGAATTCTGGAAGGATGGGTGCCCATTCTTATCTTCGAATGAGGAGTAACCTCTGCTCCTATTAGTGAATCAATTAAAGCAAAACTACATCCCAAGTGAAGGCTGGCATGTCTGCTTTCCTATGTGGTGACAACCTGCCTGCAAAAGGGAAAGTGAGGCTCAAAAGAATCAAGAGTGCAATCTTCACAGCATAAGAAAATAACTCCATAGAATGGAGTATTTATTGACTTGCAGTAATTCTGTAACATTCTTGCAAGCAAAAAACTTAGGTGTCTTCAAACTTAAAGAGGCATATGAATGCAAAAAAATCTTGCAATATTTCCTCTCACACATTCACATGTCATCATACAAATCTATCATTCACCCACACATAAGTATATCACATGCTGTTCCTTTTCCATCTCTGCCTCTTTCTGCTATGTTACACATTTAACTGCCGTGCATCAATCATGTTGCTACAATTTTCACTAAAGCTTTGGATTGTGGCACCTTCCTGTGCATGCTGCAACCATTCTGATAAACGCAGCACAAACTGCAATGCTAAATAAGGTAAACTAAATCAGGGTTATTTGCTTTAGAAAACTGAGACAGGAACAAATATATCTAAAAGAGCCCAACTTAATTTTATAACTGCAAAACAAGGTTTTTAGCCCTGCAAGTGGTATTTACAGAGTGATGGTGTCCCAGGTTTGTAGAAGCATCACAACCTGTGGTACTGTATACAGTAAGGTCTCAGAGTACATGAGGGTTCCATTCCATGTACCCTCGTGTAAACCCCGATTTTGCCTAAATAGGGGTCTGGTTTTTTCCCCAGCAGAACACATGTTCTGCAGCCGGGGAATCTGCAGAAAGGTAAGTTCTGGAATGTGGGGGGCAGCTGGGAAGGGTTAAGCCTAGTGGTGGGTTGCGGCCATGGGTGACAGGCGGCGGAGGCTAAGCCTGGGGTGGGTTAGGGCTGCAGGGGGGTGAGGGGTAGAGTTGAGCCAGAGCTGTGCGCAGGTGGTGAGCTGGAGACCTGCTCAGATGGTGAACTGGGCCATGGGGGACAGAGGCTTGAGCTGGAACCAGAGCTGTGCACAGGTGGTGAGCTGGCAGGGGGGGTTGAACCAGAGCCACATGAAACGGGGGGGTGGGGGCCGCGGGCAGCTTGAACAAGAGCCAGGCACAGGTTGTGAGATGGCGGGGTGGGTGGCTTGAACCAGAGCCGGGGAGGGTGGTTTAAACTGGAGCGGGGGGTGAGCTGGAGCCATGCATGAGGGGTGGTAAGCCAGAGCCAGGCATGGGCGCGCGGAGTGAGCCGGAGCTGCGCAAAGGTTGTGGGCCAGCAGGGGGTTTGAACTGGGGCCAGGGAGGTTGTGCCGGAGCCATGCCTGAGGGGATGGTGAGCTAGAGCCACAGATGGGAGTGGGGGGTGAACAGGACCTATGAGCAGGTGGTGAGCGGAGCTGGGGGGGTATGAACAGGAACTATGCGTGGGTGGTGAGCGGAGCTGGGGGGATGACTGAGCTGGGGCCGTGCAGAGCTGAGGGGTTTGAGCCAGGGGAAATCACGGTATAGGGTTTACTACAGGAATCGGGATCAGACGCGTAAGAGCACAGTCACGCACTCTGAGACTTTACTGTATAGTTTTGTGGTGCTATCCTCTAGCAACCACCTCCGTCTGGTATGTGACTCAAGGAGACTATGGGTCCCTGCTTAAGGATACAGGGAAATTTCATTTCCGGCTTAATTTGCTACTTGAGGAAAGGCAGAAACCAGCAAACTCACCACTCATCAATCTTGTTGGATATGCACTAGTCTCTAAGACATGCTGCTGAATGTTTAATAATGCTGGTTCCCCTATGATTATGGTATATGACTTATTTTAAGTTTTAAGCCATCATGGAAAGAGTGAATGACCTCCTGTGTTAGAAGTAGTCTGTATGTATCATTATGATCTTTATGGGTTTGGTGGTAATGTAAGGACTTCTAGTAATGCTAGAGGCAGATAGCACTAATAAAGATTATGCAAACAGTTAAAAAAAGATACATGGAAACGAGGTAAATCCTTTTTCAGTCTTCCACACAGACCTGCCAATCCATCTCAACTGCGAAGCACCAAGTGCTTGCTTTTTCCTGTCCTGAGTCCCTATCATGTAGACTCATGAGGCATGAAAATGTCCCGGGTACTGGGATGACACCCATCCAACTTATTCCCCCTTCAACTCTGAACTAGATCTCTAACAATATTTCTACTGGCTCAGCTGCAGAGGAGAACTACTGCGGTTTCTTTACATCAATCTAGCAAAAATGTACAGTGAACTAATACAACAAATCATTTCATGCTATTCCCAACACTGATGCACAACAAGATTAATTCATTGACCTAGCTGAGACCTCATTCATGAAAATTTAGTGAAGTACTTTGTAAAGAAAAATGGCAAGGGTCTGGTGACTCCTTTCTGAATATTCTTGCATCAAGCAAGAAACAGCAGTTGTAACATGTGAGCAGAAAAGGCAGCATTTGTTATGCTTATAATACACTGTTGGAATCACTCTTCCTCACTCAAATTTTTTGTGGGGAAAAAACGGCCATTTGTAACTTTGGGTCCAAAATTTTACTTTTCCACAGTAAATACTGAAAGCAGTCAAAACAAAAGCTTTCGTTTAATTTCAAAATTATGTTTTCTTTAGCTTCTGAAAAACTAATGTTTTCAGGTTTTTTTTAAATTTTCTTAAAGGTGGGACAAGGTAAAAAAGTCAATATTTTCCTGTTTTTCAGTTGAAAGCTGTATTAAAAAAATCAAAATTGCCACAATTTCTAATAATTTCACTAATTTTCCAGTGAAAAATGGAAATGAGCACCTGAAAATCCAAAAATTGAAAATGGAATGTTTAGTTTTTTAGTTTCCAAAAGATGGATATGAGACAATAGTCTAGACTCAAAAAAATCATTTTTGAAATACTGACTATTAATTTAGAACCTATCAAAATTACCAGTTTCCTGTGGAAAATTTCAGCCAACTCTAACGATATTCAAGAATTACATCACATTACAAAAATACTGGATAAAAAGACCTATACTGCCCAGGTGAGATATTCTTTCAGATCCTAACATTTAGATTAATTAGTCTTGTTCTGTAAAACAACACCACTACTGGATTCTTAGATGTGACAATCTCTACCAGAAGTTCTGTATTTTATTTTTTTTTCTTTTTTCCCCCCAAGTTATGACTGACACATCTCTAACTTCATCCTTAAAGTAAGGCACAGAGAGAACGAGTGACTTCCAGCACTCTCTCTTCATTAGCACTACTGTTATGTAACCACAGTATTTTCAGAAAGGCTTGGAAATACCCACCCCTTCTTTTTGCAGGGGAGATCAGTGTTTCACCACAAAAACCAGATGAGGATTGTATTATTAACTGATCGGACCATATGGTATGTGGTTATTTCACTGACTGTCTGAGGGTAGTTCTACGCTAGGGAACAATGTCGATCTCAGACACACAAGTCTAGCTACACCACTAGAATAGCTAGAATTGATGTGTCAGAATCGACTTTCTGCCCTAGTGTAGTCCAGGGCTCTGCAGGCTCACACCAATGTCTCTTACTCCAGATGACAACATGGAGTACAGAGATCAACAGCCAAGCCCAGAGAAATCAATTTTGATGCATCTTAACACACACAGCAAAATCAAACTCTGGAAGATTGACCAGAGCACATCGATGATCTGGTAAGTACAGATTAGCCCAATGTCAAGCCTCTTGTAGAGCCAACACTGAGAAAGAGGACAATGGATTCCCTATATACCAAATTCCTAGATAACAATATGCACTCTCAATTCTGGCCTTTTACAGTATAAACTCCCTGACCTCAATCATAATTCTCTTTTTGCTCGACAAAAAAAGCACACAATTCACATTTTAATATCAGTAAGGGGTCTCTCTCCTGCCACAGAGCTGAGGCTGGGAAGAAGGTCCATCTCTCCCTACCAACTGCAGCTCTAGAGCTGGAGTAAATCATCTTTCTCTGGCTGCTGCAGCCTTTCAAGTCACTCTGACTCCCCCTTTCCACCCCACTGCCCTCCCCCACCCGCCCTTTATTTCCCCCCAAAAGCCACCAACTCAGCTTACATGTGAGCCATGCTTGCAAGACATGCCTGCAAGCCAACACTTATGTGCTCTTTATTCCCTCGTGCGCAGCCACCCAGGCGCACACCTTAGTGGAAACTATTTGTGAACCACCTGAATGGAGCTCATGGACCCAGTTTGAGAACTTCTGATCTATTCTGCTATTATTAACAATTCTTCACTCTAGGTTGATCACCCAACAGCATGCAGATGGCAGTAAATCTTCCATCACTACTGAAATTCTGGGTGCGCTATCAAGGTAATCTATACCAGGACTGTAAGCATATGCAAGATTTGTGGCTGCAGCATCTTAAACCATAACTTAAAGTGATCTGAAACTACTGGGTTAAGTACCATCTGGAGAATGGATCCTGCAGTACACAGGGATAGAGAGGCTACTCACCGTAGTAACGGTGGTTCTTCGAGATGTGTCCCCGTGGGTGCTCCACATTAGGTGTCGGGCTCGCCCGGCGCCGCAGATCGGATCTTCCAAGCAGTTTCTGCCAGATCGCGCATGCGCCGATGCGCGCCGCTCCCCTGCGCGCTCCTGGCCACATGCGCGATCCGGTCCCCGCCAGTTCCTTGACCAACCGCCTTGGATGCTCCTGCAAAACACTAAACAGAGATCCGAAGCGGGGAGGATGGGCGGGTAGTGGAGCACCCACGGGGACACATCTCGAAGAACCACCGTTACTACGGTGAGTAACCTCTCTTTCTTCATCGAGTGTCCCCGTGGGTGCTCCACATTAGGTGACTACCCAGCAGTAACCCAAGATAGGAGGTGGGTAATCGGATTATGTGCAGCTTGTCCCCGAGAGGACCGCTGCAGAGAGACGGGTATCCTCTTGGAATACCCTGTGAAGGGCGTAATGTTTGGCGAAGGTGTCACAGGATGACCAGGTCGCCGCTCTGCAAATGTCTTTTAGCGCAACGCCCTTGAAAAAGGCTGTTGATGCCGCCACCACCCTAGTGGAATGATCCCTGGGCGTGGCCAGTAAAGGAGTCTTTTTGAGTTCGTAGCACATTTTTATGCAGGATACGATGTGCTTCGAGATTCTCTGCGAAGAGAGACCTTCTCCTTTCGATTTGGGAGCGAGAGAGACTAGGAGTCTATCCGTTTTCCGGAAGGACTTGGTCCTGTCTTTATAGAAGGCTAGCGCCCTCCTCACGTCCAGGAGGTGTAGGCGTGCCTCTTTGTTAGAGTTATGAGGCTTTGAATAAAACGAGGGTAAAACAATAGGTTAATTAATGTGAAACTCAGAAGAAACTTTAGGAACAAAGGCTGGATGCAGCTGTATAGTTACCGCCTCCTTGGAAAAAACAGTGCAGGATTGCGTTGCCATAACTGCCGCAAGCTCGCTCACCCTGCGAGCTGACGTGATTGCGAGAAGAAAGGTCGTCTTTATCGTAAGGAGGCGGACGGAAACCGTGGCCAAAGGCTCGAACGGTGGTCCCGTTAGCACATTAAGCACCAGGTCCAAGTTCCATGAAGGTGGAAGCGGTTTCCGAGGGGGGTATAGGTTTACCAACCCTTTGAGGAACCTGGTAACCATGGGATGGGCGAACACCGTGTGCCCTTCCTCTTCGTGTCTGAACGCCGAAATGGCGGCAAGGTGGACCTTTAACGAGGATAGTGAGAGTCCTCCTCTCTTGAGGTCCAGTAAATATTCTAATATCACAGGTATAGGCACGGAAAGGGGGCTAGCTGTTTGGTGGAACACCATGCCGTGAAGCAAGTCCATTTCTGCTTGTAGGTCTTCCTGGTGGAAGTCCTCCTGCTACTTTCTAGGACTTGTTGCACTTCCTCCGTACATGTGATCTCTAGGGAGCTGAGCCATGGATTAACCATGCTTGTAGTCGCAGGCCTTGGGGGTGCGGATGCACTATGGACCCCTGGGCTTGCGTGAGCAGATCCGGCGCCACCGGAAGGGGCATCGGTGGACGGTCCGACATTCACAGGAGTAGGGGGAACCATTGCTGTCGATCCCACGTTGGGACTATCAGGATCATTCAGGCTCCTTCCCTCCCGGCTTTCTGCAAGACTTTGTGGATCAGCACAGTGGGAGGAAAAGCGTAAAGCAGGAGGCCCCTCCACAAGATCGCGAATGCGTCCCCCAGGGACCCCCGTCCCAGTCCTGCCCTGGAGCAGAATCGTGGGCACTTCTTGTTGTGTTGAGTGGCAAAACAGGTCTATCTGGCGAAAACCCCACGCGTGAAAAATCGGTCGTAGCAGATCGGGACGGATCTGCCACTCGTGCGTGAGTGCAAAACGCCTGCTCAGCTGGTCTGCCTTCACATTGTGAACGTCTGGTAAGTACGAGGCTTTTAAAATTATATTGTTGGCGATGCACCAGTTCCATAACCGGACTGCTTCCACACATAAGGCACGGGACCGAGCTCCTCCTTGCCGATTTATATAAAACATGGTGGAGGTATTGTCTGTACTGATCCCGACTACTTTGCCTTGTATATGGTCTCGAAAGTGTCTGCAGGCGTTGAACACTGCTCTGAGCTCCAGTATATTTATGTGCAGTGACTGCACATGGAGGACCACAGTGACTGCACTGTGGAGGACCACAGCCCTTGAGTCACCTCTTCGCCCATGTGTGCTCCCCACCCTATGAGGGAGGCATCTGTAGTAAGAAAAACCGATATTTGTGGTTGGTGGAAGGGTACCCCTGCTAGCAAGTTCTTGGGGTTTACCCACCATTGCAGGGATTTGCGCACCTCTGCTGTGGGCGACACCACCCCGTGAACGGTGTGTGCTGCCAGTTTGTATATGCTCGCCAGCCAGTGCTGCATGCTGCGCATGTGTAACCTGGCGTTCTGTACTACGAACATCGCCGCTGCCATGTGGCCCAGCAGCTGTAAGCACGTCAGGACCGGCACCGTAGGGCTGAAGGTGATGACCTGCACGAGGGAGCCGATGGCCTGAAAGCGAGTCTCTGGTAGATACACTCTCGCCGTAATAGAATTTATGCGTGCCCCTATGAACTCTATGTCCTGTGTGGGGTTTACCTTTGATTTTGCCAGATTGATAACCAGGCCGAGCGAAGAGAACGTGCCTGCTGTGACGCGTATCATGCGTAGTACCTCCTCCTTCGAGGCCCCTTTGAGTAGGCAGTCGTCCAGATACGGGAATATAAATACCCCCTGTCTGTGCAGGTAGGCTGACACCACTGCCAAGACTCTGGGGGCCGAGGAGAGGCCAAACGGTAGGACCTTGTATTGAAAATGTTCTTTGCCTACCATGAACCGGAGGAATCGTCGGTGAGCTGGATGGATAGTTATGTGAAAATACGCGTCTTGTAAGTCGAGGGCTGCGAACCAATCTCCATCATCCAGTGCCGTAAGGATGGAGGCGATTGTGATCATCCGAAAGCGTTGCTTGCGCAGGTACCGGTTGAGGCCTCGAAGATCTAAGATGGGCCTCCAGCCTCCTGTCTTTTTCTCCGTGAGGAACTACCTCGAGTAGAACCCTTTCCCTTGCAGTTGCTCCGGCACTCTTTCCACTGCCCCTATGAGCATGAGATGGTCTACCTCCTGCTTGAGCCTCGCTACGTGGGAGGCCTCCTGGAGGTGGGGCCTGGGTGGAGGTCGTGGCGGTGGGAGCAACTGGAAGGGGATGGCGTACCCCGTGGCTATGATCTCCAGCACCCATTTGTCTGTGGTGATCCTTTGCCACTGGTCGTAGAATGGTCGGAGGCGATGGTGGAATAACCGCTTCGGATGACCTTGTGCGATGGTAATGACGGCGCAGCCCTGGATCTGTGTGTCAAACTTGTGGCCTTTGGCCCTGCCCCGAGGACGCACGACTCTGTTGGGAACGTCGCCTGGGAGTTCTGTACTGCTGGTGCTGTTGATGTCGCCCTTGCTCGTAACCTCTGTGGTACTGGGGACGCTGTTGCTGGTACTGGTACCGTCTTTGTTGAGGGTAGTACTTTTTCTTTCTGTATGGAGGGGTGTAAATCCCCAGGGTCCTAAGTGTGGCTCTTGAATCTTTACTGGAATGAAGGACCGAGTCAGTTGATTCAGCAAACAGCTTCTGCGAGTCGAAGGGAAGATCGACGATCTTTGCCTGCAGATCCCTCGGTATACCCGAAGTCTGGAGCCAGGACTCCCTTCGCATCACCACTGCCGTAGCTGTGGAGCGTGCTGCTGTGTCCGCAACATCCAGGGCGATCTGAACTCCCGTCCTCGAGGCCGCGTAGCCTTCTTGCACGATGGCCTTGAGCACCGGTTTCTTGTCCTCTGGAAGCGAGTCCATGAGGGAGGTTAACCTAGTGTAGTTGTCGAAATTATGGTTCGCTAAATGCGCTGCGTAATTTGCCATTCGCAACAGTAGAGTGGAGGAGGAGTAGACCTTTCTGCTGAACAGCTCTAGCTTCTTGGCATCTTTGTCTGTTCCCCCTGTCTTGAATTGAGATGTCTTTGATCTTCGTTGCGACGACTCCACCACCAAGGAATTTGGTTGTGGGTGGCTGAACAGGAACTCCATGCCCTTCGCCGGCATGAAGTATTTCTTATCCGCTCTCTTGTGGACAGGCGGAATAGTCGCAGGGGTCTGCCATATCATAGTGGCGGACTCCAAGATTGCTTCATCAAGCGGTATTGCTATTTTGGAGGAGGCCGGAGGTCTCAGATTTTTGAGGAGCTTATGGTGTTTCTCTTGCACCTCTGCTGTCCGGATGCCTTGCGTGAAGGCCACCCTCTTAAACAGCTCTTGAAACTGTTTGAGATCGTCTGGAGGATGGACGTCCCCTGGGGCCATAGCCTCTTCCGGGGAGGAGAGCGAGGAACCACTAGAGTACGCCTCTCTGGACCCTTCCAGTTCCTGTTGGTGATGGTACATCCGCTCGCTGGAAGCTTTCAAGGGAAAATCTCAGGGTTCCATAACCAGCTCCCCCTGAGATACTTGAGTCTCTGTCCCCATTCGCGATTGCCCTCGGGGATACAGGACCGTCCGTGGGGATCTTTCCCTGGTAGACTGCCGGTGGTGTTTATGCCCCGCATGATAGGGGCGACCATGGCAGCATGGGCACTGTTCTTGGGAAGGTGACCTGGACCACTCCCTTGGTGCATACTCTCTGCGTCTGGGGGAGCGAGATCGTCGAGAGACCTGGGACACTGGAGAGAGCGATTTGTGATAGTACTCCAGCGGCTCAAACCCCAGGAAGGGTGAAGGTGGTCCCAGCCAGGGCGAGGCTGGTTGTAAAAATGGAGATGGGGGCTCCGGGTAGGCTAGGCGGGACCCCTGCCTTCTGGTTGGAGTCTGCAGCATAAGCGGAGGGCTGAGAGAAAGCAACTCTGCAGCCCTGTCTGGAGAGGGGCTGCGGTGCCTTGTTTTGTGTGCAGCCTTCCCCCTCCCTTGAGGGGGTAGCTCCACCCCCTGACGTGTAGGGGATCTCGGCCCCGTCCGCGCCGTACTCGGCACGCTCATGGGCGGTGCCGCACGGGCGGTGTCCTCCAGTGCCTGCAGGCTGCGTGCCTGCGCGCTCTGCACCGCCGGTTCCCCGGGGGTCGGTGCCGCTGCTTGCGGTGCCGCTGGTACCGGTGCTTGTTTAGCCGCCGCCCTGCCTGCGGTGCGGGGCGGCTGTTTGATTATCGGAGGCTGAGCCGCCTCCACGTGGCTCTCTCTGCCGCCGCCGATCAGCTGTTGCTGCGGCTGGGGGCTGTGCGCTCCTCCCGTCCCGCTTGCTGTTGCTGCCGGCAGGGATCAGGCTGGGGAGACTTTCCTCCGTTTTTGCGCTGATGGGGTGAGGGAGGCGGCTTTCCTTTTATGGGCCCCGGAGGGTCCCTCCTGCTGCGGCCGCTCCGGCACGTCTGGCTGGAGGGCCTTGTCGAAGAGCAGCATTTTAAGCCGCATCTCCCTGTCCTTCCTTGCTCTGGCTGTTAATTTTGCACAGATGGAGCATTTCTGCGTGACATGGGACTCCCCCAGGCACTTTATGCAGTGACTGTGCCCATCAGACGCTGGCATTGCCTCTCGGCAGGACTCACATTTCTTGAATCCTGAAGAGGACATTGTTGGTGAGTCTTTCAGTTGTTAATGGGGTACTTAGCACCTGCTCTGTGCTGTTTTCCCCCTCTCCGATAGCCTGCCGCAGCAGGAGGGCTAATGGCCCTAGGCTCCTGGCCTCCGGTGCTCCGCTTGTTACTAGGACTGGACTGAATGCCGTCCCGCTTGTTGTTTCCTTTTTTTTTTTTTTTTGAAAATAACAACTGGCTAACTTAACAGTAGCCTAAGAACTTGAAAACTTTAAAGAAAAACAGTTAAAACCATTGAATACGCTAACTTGGCTGTAGCCTAGTCGGATTCCGTCTGCAGCCGACGGCGGTTAAGAGGAACTGGCGGGGACCGGATCGCGCATGTGGCCAGGAGCGCGCGGGGGAGTGGTGCGCACCGGCGCATGCGCGGTCTGGCAGAAACTGCTTGGAAGATCCGATCTGCGGCACCGGGCAAGCCCGACACCTAATGTGGAGCACCCACGGGGACACTCGAAGAAGCAGCAAGGGTTTTGTTTTGTTTTGTTTAAATGAGCATGGCCAGTGAGAGCAATTTCAAATAGGGTGAGCCCAGCAATACTGTTAGATTTGACCCATCTGTCAGGCCACATGAAAATAAAGGACACAGCCAGACATGCACTGAAGAGATAATGCAAGTTCAGAAATATACTCAGGGCTGGTCACAGATTTTGCTGGGCCCTGGGCAAGGTAGGGAAGGAAGGGGCTTGGCTCTGGGCCTACCAGAAGGAGCAGGACCTCGGGTGGAAGGGGACAGGGCTAGGCTAGTCTTCCCCACCCAGCCCTGCCCAGATTGTGACATGTAGGACTCTGGCAGTGATTTAATGAGCATCGGATTCCAACTACTGCTGCTGTCACATTAGTGGTCCACAGCCCCAGGGCCCTTTTAAATCAGTGGGCCCCAAAACAGCTGTTCTTTTCGTCCCTGCCATCAGCAGGCGTGGATATATTTGAAAAACCTACAAGGCTTATCTCAGAGAATTATCCAACCCTGATTTCCACATCTCTGATTTTCCTCTATTATTTTAAATTAAATATCTCTAATTGATAGGGTGAAAATAGAACTGATGTGTTGATGTAATGCTATGGTCTGGACTCATGGAGTCCAACCAGTTCTGAAACAGTAGCCTCTATAGTGGCCACTATAGTAACTACTACTATAGCTAAGTAGCCACATGCAACTTGCCAAACAGCTCCATGTGGCTAGCGTGCTGGACAACACAAGTCTGGACTATACTCTTGGTGCCTATGCATGAGCCCAGGTTTGCAGAGGTCTGCACTGCTGCTTAGGTTCCCAGCATGAATTTGGCTGTTCTGGCTCGTGCAAAAGGCCTGCTTTAAGCCCACTCTTGAATTCAGGTAGGAAGACACATGTGGGAACAGAATGTGTGTGTCGATAACATAATGGTCCTTGACCTCATCTTATGCGCCCCTTGAACAGTCAGTACAATCTGGCCCTAAGCACAGTCCCTGCACTGAAAAGCTATCTGATAGGAATGCGCTGCACCCTTCAGGATCAAATCAACAAAACAACTGATCCAGTGTGTAACACCCAAGAGATCGTCACGAATTGTTTCAAGTATACTGAATTCATCTCTATAATCTACCTCATCTTTTAAGTGCTTCACCACCCCACCCAGGTTTTTACCTACACTGTTTCCTCCTTTCCAGCCTTACTGCACTTCCCAACTTTCTCCACTTTGCCCTGAGCTCTACAAAACTCCATCACCCAATATAACAATGCCAATATCATCCCCTATTCAATTATTTCAATAAACAGGACTTTTAAGGAGGGTTAGGGGATTACTAGCCAGGGATTTTGATTCAGTTCCCTGCTACTCCACACTTCCTATGTGACCGTGGACATGTCATTTAACCTCACTCTGCCCCAGTTCCTCACCTGTTTAATGGGGATAGTCGCACTATACTGCCTCACATGAATGTGGCAGGTATACATACAATTAAAGATCATTAGGCACTCAGATACTAAGATAATGGTGGTCAGATACATACGTGAAATGCATAATAAGTAATTAAAATTATATAGTTGCCTTATAGAAAAATGTGTTTAAAATTTAACACTCATTGCATTTCTGGCAAACCTATTGACTATCAAATCATAGTTTTATTACAACCCCTCACACTCATTTGCTTTGGTTCCTCCCCTTTTTTTTTGGTCTGTCACTGCCTCGTTTTATATTCAACCCCATGTTGTAATCTCAGGTGTCTATATTAAATTTAGCACTACTGTGAATCACTGTTCCCATAATAAATTGAAGTTACCACACAAAAGAATTAAATAATGTCACAATATTAGAAAATAATATCATTAAGATGCCCTCAGTATGCTTATCATAAATAATTACACACAGTTCTGAAGAGAGCACACTTACCCAGATTATTATGTGAGGGAGACATAGGATTTGGAGATAAATTTGGAGAACCTGAAAAATCAAGATAATGATGTAACCTTTAACTGCATAGAAAAAAAAACAGTAATACAGAAATATCAATTCTGACAGGGGCTTTTGGTTCAAAAGATCAAACCAAGGGCACTTTTATTTTTTGACTTGAGAACATTGTGATAGATGCTTCAACCCAGTGGACACAGATGCAATAGACTCATAGGACTGGAAGGGAACTTTACAGGTCATCTAATCCAGTCCCCTGCACTCATGGCAGGACTAAGTATTATCTAGACCACCCCGACAGATGTTTGTCTAACCTGCTCCTAAAAATCTCCAATGATGGTGATTCCACAACCTCCTTAGGCAATTTATTTCAGTGGTTAACCACCTGGAAAATTAGGAAGCTTTTCCTAACACCCAAGCTAAACTTCTCTTGCTGAAATTTAAGCAGATTGCTTCTTGTCCTTGACTCAGAGGTTAAGAAGAACAATTTATCTCCATCCTCCTTGTAACCTGAAAACTGTTATGTCCCCTTCTCAGTCTTCTCTTTTCCAAACTAACCAAAACCATTTTTTTTTTCAATCGTCCATCAAAGGTCATGTTTTCCATAGGTTTACTCAGGTTTTGTTGCTCTTCTTTGGACTTTCCAACCTCTCTATATTTTTTCTTAAATGCAGTGCCCCAAAACTGAGGCCTAATTAGTTGAGGCCTAATCAGCACAGAGTAGAGCAGAAGAATTACTTCTCATGTCTTACTTATACCACTCCTGGAAATACATCCTCGATGGTGAATAGTCACAGAGAGGTAGCTGGGTTTGTGACTATTCACCATGCAACACTGCACTGAGCCGTTTGGAGTGGAAAACCATCAACTACATGAAACTGAAGAAGTGGGTCTGTCCCACAAAAGCTCATCACCTAATAAATTATACTGTTAGTCTTCAAGTGCTACAGGACTGTTTTGTTTTTTTTTGTTTTGTTTTATCCTACATGGCATTCGTCTTTTCTGAAACAGTGTTACACAGCTGACTCATACCTAGCTTGTGCTCCACTATGATCCACAGATACCTTTCCACAGTACTCCAACCTAGGTAGTCATTACCCCTTTTTGTAGGTGTTCACTTGACTGGTCCTTCCTAAGTGGAGTACTTTCCATTTATGTATATTGAATTTCATCGTACAGCAATCCCTCAAGGTATGCGAGGGTTGTGTTCCAGCAACCCTCATGTACCTTGAATTTCGCTCAAGTCCAGGAGGGCTTGGGGGATGGGTTGGGGACCTGGGAGTGGGGCAGGGGGCGCCTGTGGCCGCCACTTCCCCAGGGCTCTGGGGCCAGGAGCAGGGGTAGGCAGCTAGGCAAGCTAAAAGCCTTCCACCTACCTTCCAGAGCGATGCCTAGCACCACTCTGGGAAGTAGGGGGAAAGGGTTCTTAGCCTGTCTGGCTGCCTGCAGTTGCCAGAAGCTAGGCAGACTGACAGCCCAGCAGCTTCACACTGCGAGAAATTCACGTTAATGAGAGTTTTGCGCAACATGAAGCTGCGTAAAATGAGGGTCTACTGTATTTATTTCAGACCATTTCTCTAGTTTGTCCAGATCACTTTGAAATATAATCCTATCCTCAAAAGCACTTTCACTTTCAGTCCCTCCCAGCTTGATATTATCCACAAACTCTCTAAGCATACTGTCTACACCATCATCTACATCACTGATGAAGATACTGAACAGAACTGGATCCAGAACTGATCCCTGCAGGATACCATTCAGTATGCCCTTCCAGCATGACTATGAGCCACTAATAACTGGTGCCTTGAAATATGTGACAGTCTTGGAATTCTTAAACATTTCATGCCCCAGTTGAACTTCATTCTGTGGTTAGGGAAAACAAGACTTGCTTCATAAATGGACAATTATTATTTGTACAGGCTCATAGATATCATTATGATACAACGTGACACTGCTAAGCATCTGCATACCACTCCTTGTCTTCATTTATCACAGATCCAGTGTTCAAAACTGTGAACACAGGCATGTGTGCTTCATTTGCACATGCTGTTACTATGACTGCATGTACCATCATGGCAATTACATACAAAGGTAACTAGTTCAACAACTACAGCTTTGATTTTCTGTTGCCCTGCACCTTATGTATTTACACAAGTGCAAAATTGTTGCAAAGTGAATGTCACTAGCTATTAGATCAGCCCTGTAGCATGCTATGCTCACTTTGCCTTGATGTAAATGATCATGCAGGTAAGGGCCATGGAAAATCAAGTGATTAAAAGTAAATTTGCATGCACAATTTTATCAGCTTTAATTTCCTAATTCTGACCATCTAAACAAAGTGTATTGCCAAAAACAAAATTAAAAACAACAAAAAAGAGGCAATACACGGGAGCTCTGCAAGAAAATATAACAGCTTGGCAGGTATGATGGCATGGCACAGAGAGTTCTGCCTTCTACTGAGCAATGTGAGCTTTTTAAAGATCTGTTCTTATAAAAAGAACAAAATCCATGACATTTGAGGAAGTGGAGGGCCCACAGAGAGAACGGACATAGCAACTGAACATAAATTGGGCATTTATGGTATCTTCTTGGCGAACTCTGTTCCACTATTTTACACAAAAGACCCTATTTTCATTCCGGATGTCAACCACAGTACCAATAATTGCATGCACCAAAATGGATGGTGTCAGTAGACCAACATTTGATATGGGCAAACAAGCCCACGCCTGCTTTCCTCCATCTGTATCATTGTGGAGAAAGAGTGTAAATCTGTCATTCCTCTTTTAGAATCCCACATGCACTCTGAAGTTTACTCTCTCTCTCACACACACACACACACACACACACACACACACATGCAGAGCTGACTGTGGACAGTGGTTGCATTAATTAGGGCCTCCGCTCCTATCTTTCTTTGAATGCAGCCTATATTTGTGTATTTCTCTAGTAAAGCAGTGACCATTTTAAGCAGAGGTGTATCTTTGCTTTTCACCACAGCTTCTACAAACTAAGGGATGGATTCAGCAACTCTTACTCACAAAAATAACTCCAGCTTCAATAGGATGTCTCGGTTACAGACTGCTTATGGGAGTGACAGCTGTAGGTCCTCATGTGTTTAACTACCGAAGTGTACACTTATCTTAGCTCTAATTCCAAGAACAGATCATTTGATACACAGCCTACCAGTATTTCTTCAAATGCCACAGAAAAATTAAGAAAGAGCCTTATGGTTTACTGGAAAGCACTTGCAAAATGCAAAGAATGCAGTCTCAAGCTTTAAATTTTCATAGTCTGATACACCCTTACTTAGCCATTTGCATGGAAATACTTGGTTTTGTCACACCATTGCTATCACTGAATGTGCCAAGAGGGTACACAATTTGTGAACACACAAACAGTCCTAATAATAAGGGTGCAGACTAAATGTTGACATTAGACATGCCTGATCGCAAGGAAAGGTGAGGAGACGGTAGCCAGAGCCCCACTCTTCTGCTTGCTAGTGTCTAGCAGCAGGTACTCTGGAGAACCAGAGTGCTCGGTGAACCTTTTCCCTTTGTTTTAATGCATGTTATATAGTGTAGGTCTTCCTATGGAATCCAAACTACATCTGTCCCGAAGTGTCAAAAAGCATCCAATCACCATCTACTCATCAGGACTTAGAAGGGACGCCTACACGTAAGAATGGCCCCCAAACAAAAATCTCTATATGCTATACCGTAACAAATAAACATGCAATTATAATGACATTTCAAAATATAGGGTCAGATGCCAAGGCCCTTATTCAGGGAACTTGGTGGTGGTGTAACCACTAAACAAGAGTCTCAGGATTTGACCCAGTTACAAAAAATGGCCAAAGATGACCCACCTGCATCCATACTGTGGTTCATCTGGTGGTCACTGGTTTCTCCATCCTCACTGAGATAACCTGGAGGTGGTGTCTCTGGAAATCAAGAATACATTATAGTTGATTGCAGACACTATATATTAGAGATCAGAAAAGTTCAAGATGATAGTCACAGCAGATCAAAGAAATAATTTATCAAAGTGGGGGAGGGCACAAGCAGGTAAGTAGAGGCCAGAGGAACCCTTTTTTATGCAACAGGACAGAAAGTCAGGATCTTAGTTTCAGATAAAATTTCAGAAACTTCACAAGTTTTTCTTCTTTGTGTTTTTCTCTTCTCTGAGTTGCACCTTTCTGGATTGTCTGTAGAGCTGAGGTGTAGGTCTATCATTGGCATACACCCTTAAGCAGATATACAGTAAGATAAGCTGAATGGCTAAATTCACAAAAGCTTATCCAAATATGAAATGGCTATATGTTATCTGAATCAGAACATGGTTTCAGAGTGTTCTCTCAACACAAGACTCTGCAATATATTTTAAACCTGGCCTACTGAAGGGGCAGAACAGATTTTACAGCAAAGCATTTAAACAACAGCATGTGCACTTCTGGATGATAACATTGATTAACATGCCACTGTGTTAAAAATCAGAGATTAAGAATGGGTTCTGTCAGCCTCCAGATTTGAACACAACTGGTTCAGCCAGTTAGGAAGGCCAGGAGTTATAAATAAGGTAAATGAGGAAGATAAAGATGGAATGGAAAAAAAAACAAACAAAGCTCAGCTGGTATATCACATAACCCTTGGTGCCTAATATTAAACCTACAGGGCATATGTACCAATCATTTGCTGGGCAAAATGTCCTTTCTTCGCCCCCTTTGTTTGCTAGATGGAGGCCGTACAGTACCTGGAATGTAGTTGCTTTGTGGTTCAATACCTGCCGGGAAGTTAGTGTTCTCTGGAATGGAATGACTATAATCCTCTATTATCGGGAAATCTGATGGCATCTCTGTGTGCCTTGGTACCAGCACGGGAGGTAAAACTGCACAGATGGAAAGCAAACAGAGCAGAACAGCAACATTAGCTGCAAGTTTATAACATGACATCTCACACTGAAACAATATGAAACATTGGAAAACGAGAAACCCATTCTTTGAAATAACACTCATGCATGTAAAAACGAGAAGTCCTGTGGGATCTTTTAGACTAACAGATTTTTTGGAGTACAAGCTTAAGTGGGCAAAGACCCACTTTGTCAGATGTATAGCAAAAAGTGGGTCTTTGCCCCACGAAAGTTTATGCTGAAAAAAATCTGTCAGTCTATAAGGTGCCATAGGACTTCTTGTTGTTTTTGCAGATACAAACTAACATAGCTACCTCTCTGATACTACTCACAGACATGCAGGTAACTCCAATCAGCATTCAGAACTATGCACATGGCTCTAGGAAAGGCAAATGGTGAAATATTCCTATTAATAAGTGCTGACAAAATTTTTGTTGATGTATGAAACACAATAATGAAGAAAGCTCCTGCCCTGAGATATTAGCAGTCTAAAAGACAACCACAAAGACGACAAGATGCACCAAGAGATAGTAAAGAAAAATGTTAAGTTAGAATGGAGTTACTATTCTAGGTCTCTGTATAGAAATCTGGGACTGTTCTGCTTGACTGACACTGAAACATAGACCAGCTAGGCCAATTCTATATTATAGTTATATCTTATAACTACACACGAGTATGTTTGAGTTTCTCTGAGGCACAAGCAGCTTAGAAACACCTTAGAAACAGCTATGTTCAGCAGCAAGATCTGGCTAGAATTTTAGTATTATTTAAGTAAACAGAGAACACCCCAGGAAGACGGTTAAAGTTTGGACCCTGTCTATCTGTGCGTACGAATAACATCTGGAGTTTGGCAGCAATGCATTCTGCTTAAACTTAGATTTTGTTGACTTTGGTGTGCTGAAATTTCCTTCTCTTCTCCATAAATAAAGATACAGATAGGTGTATTATTTCACCACAAGAAGTGGGAGGGGCAGGGTAGCTAATAATAGAAATCTTTTGGTTTTAAAACACCACTCATGCTATTTCTGTTGTGTCCTGAAACTTTAACAGACTTCTGCCCTTGAATGGAAAAGCTAAAATATTGAGAATGTCCACAATACCTGGTGTCTCCACTCTTTGGTAGTGATAGGGATTGACACAGACTTCATCTTTCTTCATGTTAAAGGCATATTCACACATCTCCATGGCACGCAGCTCATGGTGGCTATGAAGGTCTGGCCACCGCCATAGCCGGCAGTAGATCACATGGGGAAGTCCTTTACGGTGAGATACTTGTAGCCGACCATCCAATGATCTGCATTAAGAAAATAATAGCAATAATGAACCTCTGTGTGTTTTGCTTTTTTTTAAATCTCAGATAGGGGTCAGCAACCAAAATAGCAAGACGACCCATTTTTTCCAATTTGGTAAAAAATTCAATAATTCAAGAGCCACAATGCATGGGAATAAGAGATGGTCCTCAATAAATAACATCAAACCATACTTTTTATAACACCTATTTTAAGAAGAGCACACACACAATGATTTGTAATGAGACACAGTAGACCCCAGACTTACGCCAGGGTTTCGTTCTCGCAACCAGCATGAAAGTCAAATTTCCTGCGTAATGTGGGGGAGCCAGGAAGCTGACCAGAGCACCTGCTGGTGGGAGGGGAACACTGTAAACTGTAAAGGGGAACACTGTTCACTGTAAAGGGGAACACTGTACTGGTCAGTTCCCTGACTCCCCCCTCCATGCGTGGGAGCACTGGGCTGGGCAGTTTAGTAGCTCTTGAAGCCAGTCGCAGTGGAGCTGGGCGAGCAGACAGACAGACACTGCAGTGCAGTTTCTCCCAGCCAAGAAACAGTGCCACAGCAGCTCTCTGCCCACTGGGCTGCCCCAGTTGGGGGAGCTGGACAGCCAGCCATGGTGGTGCAGTTTCTGCACTGCAGCTTTCTGTCTGCATGGCTTCTCCCCCGCTTCCTCTAGCTGGGAGACCTGGGAGGGCGGGCTGGAACGCTTTCGATTTGCACTTCACTCACTTTAATGTGAGTTAAGCGCAAATTGAAATTGTGGATAGTAGTGCACACATTTACTGCAGGACCTTCAGAAACTTTTGGCATGTTCTATTTCTTCACACTTTACATGTGTTGTAACTCTGCCTTCCTGACTTTTACTCTAAAACCTTCTCTCCCCCTGGAGAATGCTAGGGGGAGTTATCCAACATTTCAAGATCACATATCGTTTGCTATTTAGATATGAGTTGTTCATTTTTGGGTTTTTAGAACTTCACTGTTTATCAAAAATAATCAGGAGCGTTGAGTGTTCTTTAACTTTGAAATTGTAGTGCTGGGAGCCACAAACAAGTCCTCAACGAACTGCATGCAGCTCTGTAGATGCAGGTTGCAGGCCCCAACCTCAGAGATACATCAGTTTTCTTTAATACTCCACAAGGCAATAACCACCCTGAAATTAATGTGTATGTAAAAATATATACAGACTGTTGACCAGGCTCTGGCAGGTGTTGTGCAAAGGTATCCAGCAGGAGAATGAAAGTTCTGTTCTGTTCTGGCTCTCCTCAATATCCAGAGGCTTCTCTACTGCAACAAGAGGCGCAAAGAAATATTCTGGGATACAGCCTAGCTATCTAAGTAACTCTGGTTGTCTGAGTGTGTGTCAGTTTCTCTGACTCACAGATGGCTTTATTTATTAACAGCCCTAAGGCACATCACTCATGCTCCTGGCAGGAGCTAAGAAAATGTTGCTGTGGGGGAGGCTGCTGCCTACCAGAATAGTGCACGTAAATGGTGCTGGTAAAAACATGCTTACTTCTCCTGTCCAAGGGACCCTTTGGATAGCTCTAAGAATGTGGCCCTACACATGCAAAGACAATATGTTCTAAATACATATTAATGAAAGGTTGTAACTGTAAAAAAACATAAAACAACATTATAGCCTATGTCTCTGTGATTATCCAGAATACAGACACAGAATAAAATTGATACAGGCCCTCACATTTTTAAACAGCAACAAAAGATTACTGTATGTCAATTTCCCACACTTAAGATACCTAATTAAATAGAGAGGAGTGAATGATACCAGAAAACCTACTGCACAGCATGTACATAAGAATATGAAATTTTTATGGTTAGGGGTTTTTTTTTTTTGTAATTATTTTTCCTACAATCGAGTTCACCCCCAAAAATCTATAAATAGACAGTTTTTTTTTTCCCCACTATGTCCTCTGTTTGGGTTCGGGAACAAGTGATCCCCTGTGCCTCACAGAATTATAAACCAGGCTAAAACCCAGGATGGTCAATGGCAGTCCAACAAGACTCTTCTCAACAGCAAAGTTAGTGGCAGGACTTATAAGTATATTATAACTTACACATTCTTGTAACAAAAAATAGCAATGTCATAAATGGCTGATACTGCCTATAGCTGACAAGTACTTCTTTTAGCAAGGTGGCAAAAGAAACAAGTTGCAAATACATGTATGCAAAATGCATATAGGGAATCTGTACCACCAAGAGGCCTGTTCTCACAGGATACAGAAACACCCAAAACCTGTGATTATGTTACAGCCCTGAAATATATCTTAGAGCTCATGGGGCTCAATATAGTATACACATATTTCTTTATGGTGCTCCTTGGTTATTATTTATGGATCACACATTCTCCATGTACAAAAGTAGAGCAAGGGTGTATTCTACTCTTTAAATTTTTCTGTAAAGGGGAGGTCAAGCACTTGAATATCTGGCATATTTTCCAAATCTCCTCTCAGACTAAGCTTTGCTGCTAACAATCTGCCCCATTCCTGCTGAGGACATTTCCATCTCAAGCAGGAAACAGAATTTTCAGGTGTACGACCCAACAGAAGGCAGCCAAATATTAAAGTCTGAAGTGAAAAAATCTGAGGAAGCAGGAAGGACTTTTCACGTCAGAATAATATATTCTATTCAAAACCAGTGGAGCGGTGACCACGTCTGATATGTGGGCATGCCAGAGAGGCCTGATGAAAGAGAATTATTAGATTCTAGAGCAAAGGTCTCAAACCAGGTGCTCCAGGTAACCTTGGCAAAAGGAGTTGAGCGGAAGGGGAGGTGATGCAATGCAGATGAGCTGATCTTGTATGTTTTACTCATTTCCTGCATGCCATGTGAGAACTCACGCAAACTTTCAGAGTTTCCAAATATCCAACAAGAGCCAACAAAAATCCAGGAAAGCTGTGTCAGTCCTTGCTGCTTCCCCCTGATCATCTGCACTTATGTTCCTATTGTGGCAGGAGAACATGAGGTATACGAGAGGATGAAGATACAGGGAGGAGGTTAATTTTATTTATTTAATTTTTAAATCAAGTCTCATTTACCCAGACATGGGCCGCTGCATTTTATCACATTAACAAGACACATGCTTGTTGTATTCCCTTATGCGCACAGTGACTGATGCCAAAAAACTTACCCTTTGCTATCTGACAAAAAGAGTAAATCTGCCAGATGACACTAAGTAAGGAAATATCTACCCTCTTCACTAAGGTGATCTATCTCCTCGGGGTCAATTTAGCACTAAACTGACTGCTTATTGTGCTCTCGACAACTCCAGTATTCCACTGGAATGAAAAATGCAAAGGAAGCCTAACAAAGAGTTTCCCCCTTTAAACGCCTCCCGCCCGACCCCACCTACCCACACAGTGAAGACCCACAGCAACTCAATCTAAGGCACATTGACTTCAGCTATGATATTCATGCAGCTGGAACTGCATAAATTAGGTTAACGTTGCCCTACCGTACAGAATTTTCTTAAGATGGTTTTGCCCTACTTGGAGTCAGCAATAAGAGACACTAAACTTTTAGCTTGCTTCAATACACCTCTACAGCCATGGTGTCCAAACACTTCTGAACTATGGTGGCTGCTGACTCCTACAGCGAACCAGCCACATTATTCTAAAAATACATTTGTTATTCAAGCCAACTAGCCACACTCAAACAGCCACATATCCGGCTAGTGGCTAGCATGTTGGACACCACTGATCTAGATATTTAAACCATGGTACCCTCAAGCTCTGAACAGCTCCATTGTAATTACATGAAACAATAATCTAAAAACATAATTCACTACGACGTCTTCTGAAGCTCCATGTTTTTGTTAGATATTATGTAAACTGTAGAAAATAGGTTGATATCTGAAGATAACTTGTAGTCCAAGTGTTATATCTGTGATAGAAATGAGGAGACATGGACAAATCAAGGGTCTCATCTAAGGAAAAGCCTTTTGAAACAAAACAAAATATATAAATTTTTTCCAGAACACAGTAATAATGAACAGTAATATAGGGAGAATTAGCATATGCACAAAATACTCCTATGAGTTAATTATATTTTCACTCTTATGAATTCTCTCCTTAGATCTCTCTATAAAAGGACTTGGGATGAAACAGATTCCTGGGTGTCAGGACAGCCTTGTATCTTCTGTTGCTCCATCTAAATTCCCATGCAGTATTTCCTCTGACATGCATGATACCAAAATAGAGGGTTATAAATATGCTACTCAGTAATGTACCGGGATCTACCTGGCACCTCACCAGGTGATACGCTGGAATGACTTAAACAACATTCAATTAAAGAGCTGCTACATTGGTTTAAATTGCTCATGCAAAAGAAATATATTCAATGCATCTTCAGCTTCCATTTTATCAACATCTAGTTTATTATTTTATTGATAATTTCCAGCAGCACCCACAACATTCTAGATGCAATGCAACATAACAGGCATGCTCCCTGCCACAATAGGACAGAGGCAAGTCTTACTACCAAAAGAAGCAGGACTGAGGAGAAGACTACATCCTCCCCACAATGCTTGGATCATACTATAATGCATGGTGAGGAAGCAATTACATTTGTGACCCAAATGGGAGGAGTTAAACATTAGCATTTCTATCTTCTTGTGATATTACAAGCTGTGTGTGAGGCGTCCTCCCATGCTACTCTCATCCCATTCAAACACACCAGGAAAAAAGCTATAATGCATCCTTCAAGCATTTTTCCTAGAAGCTCATTTCTGAAAAAAAAAAAAGCTGGAAGAAATACATGGTGCCAACTAGCAGGAGCAAATGTCAATGACTAGAAAAGAGGCAGTGTCTTTTCTAACAGTAAACCAAAACCTTCTGTTTTTCACCTACTTATTTAACAATGCTTTCCAGAGTAAGTCTGCAGCCTAAAGGCATTCCTGGCTTGTACTATGAGTTCTGCTTGGTTGCCATGGAAGGATATTGGGAGGCTGAAGCACTGAAACTGAAGCAGAATCTGGAACATGGGAACCTCAACAGACATTTACTGACAATCAGAGTAAGCAAATGTATCTCACATGGAGTAGATCTCTCCATTAAGCAGGTGCCAAATTTCTTTTCACTTTTCAAACCATAACCTCAACTCTAAGGCTGAGATCTTCCAAAGGTGATTAAGGCATTTGCACATTCCCTTCCTATAAAAATTAATGGGATTTGTGCAACTCCATCTCAGACACAGTGGTCATTGTCACAGCAAATGCATTTTCAACTGAAGAGAAAACAAAATGTCCACGGTGGGCCTTCTCCTGTTCTCTACTAAATCATTTCCCTCATCTTCCATTTAAACAGACTCTACTGAGCAGCTCTCCACTTTGCAGACTGACTTTATGCCATCTGGGACACTCTTCCACACCCATGGCTACCTCACAGGATCTTCTTTCAGTGCTCAGGCTCCTTAAATGAGGTTATAATACTCTATGATTTTCTCCAACTGCAGCACATTTCCTGTGGCAGGAAATTATGTTTCCTGCCATTGGCTGCAGTAGAACCTTTAAAGTGCCCCAAAACCGTGTGTTGGGGCTAAGCAAAAGAGGATGTGGAAACAGTCTCCTAAGATGCCGACATTTCAAAGTGGATCTTCATGTGGTCTTTCTAGGCTGCTGCTCCAGAAGCAGTGCATTTTGATTTACCCAACGCAGTCAGTGTGTATTCGGAGACAGCAATATAAGAGTAAGTGAAGGCGAGACATATGAATTTCAGAACAAACTGGGATGTTTCTCTGATGGATGATCACAGTCATCTAATAATCAATCGGAAGTGGCAAAATACCAAATGAGGGAAATGAGGTTTAGATGCCAGAATAAAGTTCTAAAATTGTATTCTTGAAAAAGAGCATAAGTTGCAGTCAACACAACTGTCCGCTGCATCAACAGAAGTAATATTTTAGACCACAGAGATTAAAAATGAACCTACAGTTTTTACGTAATGCAGATTTCTTATTGTTACATAACAGGGAGTCTACTGCAAGTGTTAGCTTCAATGTAGTCTGAAATATTTGCTGCCCTTAAAGAGTATGGAGCAGTAATGAGCTTTGGTGGTCAACTGAAGTAAATATTTTTCGTAACCCACCATAGCTCTCTGCTAACTAAGCAGAAAAGTAAGCTTTGAAAAAGGTGAGCACTGAGTATGAGACTGTTGCATTGCAAAATGGGAACTTGGTAAAATGTGGTTGTGCTAATAAACCAGTGGTGGGAAACCTACAGCCCTTCAGGTTCTATGTGTGGTTTGCAAGTCATGTTGTTTACCGTTGCCTATATCCAGGGTTTGCAGATTCTTTTGGTTTCTGTCTGCATGTTTTTTCCTAATGGTATTACTAAAGTGATATGCATGTAAAGCAAGATGTGTGCTGACTACAGACAACATGGACTGAGAGAACCATGTGCTCCCTCTGCAATCATATCACTGCTATGGTTCAGCTGGCACACTGCAGTACAGGTTAAAACTCCCAGCTCCCACATTCTCTTCTCCTGCAACATCTGTCATCCAGCAGGACCACCAATCCTGCAGGACCATAGAGTCTGGGGTTGGGAGGAGGAGGGACCAGCCAGACCAGTGGCAGAAGCCCAGGGAGGGCAGCCACAGCCACAACAAGGGGGGCTGGGAGCAGCAGCAGAAAGTGTTGTCCCAGGTTGGTAAAAGGCCATTTGGGAAGCCATGTCCCGTGGAAGTTACAGCCACATGCAAAGCCCCTGGCTGGGAGCAGCAGCTCATGGTGGCTTATCCCCAGGGTTGGGTGGCAAGCTGCAGCCCCAGAAAGCCACAGCTGGGGCTGCATGCAAAGCTGCAGCTGTAGGTATGTGTGGCTGGGGCTAGGCAGGAAGCTGTGGTCCACAGGGGCTAGGGCTGGGAACCGGTGCCTGGGGAGCCTTCTGGGGGAGAGGGGAAGTGGTGGAAAGACAGGGTTGGGAAGCCACAGCAACAGTGGGGAGGGAGGCCCAGAAGCAGAGTCTGAGGCTGGGGGCAGTATTGACCACCTCAGGTCTGGAAAAATCCCTGGTCCAGGATTGCTCAGGGCCCAAGGTTGCCACATCAGGGAGGTTGAACCTGTACACAAAAGTATAGTTAGCAAAACTTCCCTACTCCAGGAGACAGCCTTGCCTACACAAATCTTGCAGTCCACTGAGATGGAGGAGGGCTACTTGTGTGGCCCAGTCACTAGTCTAGGCTACCCATCACTGTATGAAACTGTTCTCTTTGTTGTGGGATGCTGAATGCCTCTTTACCCCCTGAAGTCAGTGAAAACAGCTTGCTTCCCACCTCCCAGGAGGGCTTAGAACATTCCAGGAGTGGAACCCACTGCCATTTCCACTGTTCCATTTAGCATTTTCAGTGTTTTTTTGTGCATGTGTGAAACAAGATTATTCAGTCCTTTCCATCTACCCTACAATTTGGTCAGGGCAAATTCAATCCCTTTAAAGCAAACACAAGTTGAAGTCAGCAGTTCTTAGTAATACACGTGATGCATAATCATAGTAATATTTCTTGAAGAGCTGGGATGTTCAAAATTTGGCTTACCTTTAGTCCAACCAGCACAACACTGCACCTCTGTGCCACACATACACACGCTCATATGCAAAGTCCATAACATTTTATTTCCATTTCCCTCATCTTCCAAAAGAAGCCAAATGCTTCAATACTCCTTACAACAAATCAATACAAACCGAATCCAATTGCCAAACTGTACAGCAACAAACCAGTTATTTGTAGAGTGGAAGGTGAGTGCGGAAAACAAAAACTAAAGAAAAATTACTCAAGGGATAAAAATTACTTCAAGGGGTTATTATTAAAAACAGCAAGCAGAAGTCTGGTTTTTTAAAAGTGACAAAAGGCTTGCCAGTATGCTTTTAAAATGCACCAAGAATTCTGTCTACAGATTTTGTTTGCTGTTAAACACCAAACATGACAAGTAGCTCCCCATTGACCTCACACCTGGTGTATTCCAGGAAAGTAAGCATTTCTTCACACTGAAAAATCTGGATTTTGTTTGCAGAGAACTATTATATCCATAATGTTTCACAGGAAAGTTGGATAATATCTCAACTTTACCTGAATACTAGTCAAATGAACAATACTGAATTTAAAAAATGACCCATGCAACACATTTGGAATTCAGAAGTTGATACTTTGCCATTTTTTTGCCTCACTTTGCTCAGCATCTCTAAATTTTCTAACATGTGATTCAGATTACTGATATTAATCAACTTCTAGAAAGGGGGTAATATTCTACGATTACAGGGTGCAATGTTGATATACTAATATGTGCATAAGCACATAAGAATCTAATAATAAATTAATACTGCTTCTACTGAGCATTTCTGAATACCTGACAAACACATAATTTGCTCCTTATCACATCTTTGTGGGTACATTATGTATTTGTTACTCCCTTTAACAAATGCAACATTGGCTACGTCTACACGTGAAGCCTACATCGAAGTAGCCTATTTCGATGTGGCAACATCGAAATAGGCTATTTCGATGAATAACGTCTACACATCCTCCAGGGCTGGCAACGTCGATGTTCAACATCGACGTTGCGCAGCACCACATCGAAATAGGCGCAGCGAGGGAACGTCTACATGCCACAGTAGCACACATCGAAATAAGGGTGCCAGGCACAGCTGCAGACAGGGTCACAGGGCAGACTCAACAGCCAGCCGCTCCCTTAAAGGGCCCCTCCCAGACACACTTGCACTAAACACCACAAGATCCACAGAACCGACAACGAGTTGCAGACCCTGTGCATGCAGCATGAATCCCCCGCTGCAGCAGCAGCAGCCAGAAGCCCTGGGCTAAGGGCTGCTGCACACGGTGACCATAGAGCCCCGCACGGGCTGGAGAGACAGCGTCTCTCAACCCCCCAGCTGATGGCTGCCATGGAGGACCCCACAATTTCGACGTTGCGGGACGCGAATCATCTACACGGTCCCTACTTCGACGTTGAACGTCGAAGTAGGGCGCTATTCCCATCCCCTCATGAGGTTAGCGACTTCGACGTCTCGCCGCCTAACGTCGAAGTTAACTTCGAAATAGCGCCCGACGCGTGTAGCCGCGATGGGCGCTATTTCGAAGTTAGTGCCGCTACTTCGAAGTAGCGTGCACGTGTAGACACAGCTATTGACATTATGGAGGTTAAGTGGTTTTCCCAAGGTCAGACATGAATCAGTGTCAGACACAGTATTAGCACACTCATGACTTCCCCCACTCCTATCGCCCCTCTTCTCTTCTGATTTGCTCACCTTGATTACAATGTTTCTGATTTGTCAACCTTGATAAATATATTTGGTTCTCTGTGCCTTAAATATTGAGTCTGTTCTGGCATGGCTATCGTCTGAAGAAGTGGGTCCATCCCACGAAAGCTCACCACCTAATAAATTCTTTTGTTAGTCTTTAAAGTGCTACTGGACCGCTTTTTTGTCCTTCTACTCTGTTTTCCCAAGATCAGAGCTCCCTCTCTAACCTCAGTTATTTCATACTGGTAACCATCTCTTTTATTTGCACCTAAGTATATCTAAAAGCAGGTCTCCATGTGCAGCACTGCAGTAGTGCATCCATACCAATACAGCTGCGCCACTATAGCACATCTGGTGACACTATGCTGACAGGATGGAGCTCTCCAGTTGGCTTAATACAACCACTTCCATCAATGAGAGAAGCTAGGTCCCCAGGCGCTCTCTCACGAACATTGCAGAAGAGTTTACATCAGCATAAGCTGTGTCACTGAGGGTGGTTTATTTACATGCTCAAAGATGTAAATCACGCTGGCAAAAGCTGTAATGTGGACATAGCCGAGGAAATTCCCATTCTTCTTGCTCTTCACCCTGAACACTCCATTCCTCCTGAACCAATCATGTAACACTTCATATATTTCGTATATCTGTTTAAACTTTTTTAGATATACACCCTCTGAGGATTCGCAGCCATTTTAAATTTGCTGCAAAAGGCAGCAGAATCAGCACAGTCAATGGTGTTAGGTGGTGGCAGACAGCAGTGCAGAGCAGTGGTTCTCATCCAGAGTTCTCCCACATGTACCCTGGGGGTACGCAGAACTCTTCAAGAGGGAACATTAACTCAACGTTTCTGAACCTTTTTTATTAATGAAAAAAATGGGACTTACTTTATGTTCATCTATTTTTCTTATTTATCCTTTTTGCACAATCATAAGTACAATGGCAAGTTTATTCTCTATAAGCAATTTCTTCCGCCCAATCAGTTACATTAAGTTGTTTAAACAAATGTCTTGCAATGGTAGAAAAAAAGTTGTGCGTCTGAAAACTGTAGCTAATGGGGATACTTATTTTTTTTTAAAAAGGGGTCATTTACAAAAAAAAAGTCTGAAAAACACTGATCTAGAACTTACACAAGGTTACTGAATGTTCTGGGTGTCATAGTGCAGTTTTCTATGGGTCTTAATTCATATGACTGTAACGAGTCATATGGATAAGCTGGCCATGAGGTTCTGTGAAGATGGTTGTCATACTAGAGGCAAAGGCTTTGATGGGTGGTATTAGACTTCACAGGACTCCCCTACACACATTTTGTTTGCACACCAGTTGCAACATGCTTGATGCTACAGGAATAGTCAAGTTATCCTTCGCATATTTCGTTTCCCAGAATCTTCATTGTCCTTGAAGTGCACTAGTTTTGATCTTAGAATTTGGTTCTTGTTTTTGCTTCTCAATAGCTAAAGAAGTAGAGTACATAAAGTGATATCAGCATGAGTCATTTATTACGCTTTCATTAATGCTAAACTGTGTATCAGGTATCTCAGGACTAGATTTTTCAATGTCCAGTTTCACATTCAGATATCAGTATGTCTGACTGGACAGTTATGGTAAACCATTGTTACTTTGTTATGTTTCCATCACTTCACCTTCTGTTGTGCAGATGTTTGATCGCTGTGCTTCACTTGCTTGTTTTCCATTCTGGCATCCATTAAACAGTGTACTCTTAATTTAAATTTTCTTTAAGGCTGTGGCTGTATTTTGTTCATTTAATTACCTGGTGGTTATACCCTAACAGTTTTTCCTCAGTACTGTTTGTTTATTTATTTATTTATTTTCCGCCACTGTCATACATAATGGCTGTGTCTACACTTGCCCAAAACTTGAAATGGTCATGCAAATAGCCATTCTGAAATTTACTAATGAAGCGCTGAAATACATATGCGGTGCCTTATTAGAATGCCGGCAGCCACGGCACTTCGAAATTGACGTGGCTCGCCACCGCACGGCTCATCCAGACAGGGCTCCTTTTTGAAAGGACCCCGGCAACTTCGAAAACCCCTTATTCCTATCTGCTGTTAGGAATAAGGGGATTTCGAAGTTGCTGGGGACCTTTCGAAAAGGAGCCCCGTCTGGACGAGCCATGCAGTGTCCAGCCTCGTCAATTTTGAAGTGCCGCGGCTGCCGGCATTCTAATGAGGCGCTGAATATGTATTTTAGCACTTCATTAGTAAACTTCAAAAAGGCCATTTGCATGGCCATTTCGAGGTTTTGGGATAGTGTAGACGTAGCCAATGTGCTATACTGAAGCTGTAAGGTGACAGAAATACACAGCGTCCTTTCCTGGAGACAATTACTGACGTATTTTTTTCAAAAATATGGATTATATGTTTACCTATTTCCTACTTTCCTTCACTGCTAGACAGCAATGTTGGTGAGACAATCTAGGTCCAACCCCACCTCTTTGTGGAGCCAGGAATACAGCATCGGGCCAGGATATACTAATTTAGGGCTGATTAACTATGGACACTGGCTTTGAACTTCCCAATTAATAGACCTACATTATTCCCGGGTTGAATTCATTGTCCAGTTAGAGCATATAGCACAGAGAAGATTTTTGCTCTCAAAATATACCATTAACCTTTGGGAGCCTGGAGGACTTATTTCCCAATCAGTGCACAGAGCAGTAGGCACTCATCATCTAATTACTGGAACTCAGACCTATGCAGTTAAGCTAGCACACAGTGCTTTTGAATTTGCCCTTTTTCCCCCACTGTTTTGTAAAGAGCTCTAACTTGGGGCAGCACCACAGTTGCCAGTTATTGGGAATAAAGAAAGTTAACAAACCACAAACATTTTTAACTACAAAAAGAAATTTTAAATTTACTCAGCAAGTGAAGAATTTTAAAATCTACCACATTCTCCATGAATAAGAACTGGCACAGAGTAGCAAATGGTAGTGCAAATTGTGTCTAGAATTGCTTAAAATGTTCCAATTTTTGTAATTTTTTTTTAAAAAGAACCCTAGATTTTAAAATTTATTTTGAATATTAAATAAAGGACACAAAGGAAAGGCAACACAGATTTTTGATCTTCCTCTACTGTCTTATGTGACTGAACTCCCCTCAGGCAAACCTGACATTTTATCAATTTTCTAATATCTCAATCTTTAGATACAATACTTCTGAAGAGTCAGGGTCCTTCTACTGTTTTAACTGTGTTTATTTACCAAGCTCTTCACTAGATTCACTTAAATGTATTTATACTTTGGCTTGATGAGGGACCAAAGACTGGTGGGTCTGCTGAGTGGGGAGAACTAACCATGATGAGCCCAGGCACTCAAACAGGCATACCCTCTCCCATTTTAAAGCACTGTAGTGAAGGAGCAAAAGCTATTCCTTACCTCCTGAAATCATGGGTCTAAATCCAGTCTCACACTCTTGAAAGTATATACTCTCATCCCAGCTGCACCAGCAGCCTTATTCTTTCAAAGGAGACTCCAGACATATTGATTGTTGTGATCGTAGGCCTTGGGGGAGAGTTTCATGCATAGACATCTGCTTTATAATAGATATAACTAAAAATGTACTATGCAACAGCTTCAAATCTTCTTTGGATTAGTTTGAGGCTACTTGCCATTTATTGTTATTTTCTTTATTATATAGGCAAAAAAGGATCACAGCTTCCGTTTCAGATTCAAAAGTAGTTATTTCAAAATCTGATCATCTGAGCCAAACTGTTTTTTTGGGACGGAGTAACAGAGCACAGGTAAAATTTTCAGAAGTGATCACTTACACATTTAGGAGCTTACATCTAACTCAAGAAATTTAGGTTTCTAAATCACTCAGGTGTCTTTGAAAGTTTTACTCAAAATCTCACCTGTTCTACATTATCTTGTTTTTCAAGCAGCTTTAAAAAGCAGTTTTGATACCCAACTATCCACATAATTCACATTAACTAAAATGAATCACAGACATGGGGCCTGATTCCAATAATCATTTATGCATGTACTCAACTTTACTCATGCAAATAATCCCATGCAAATAAGTTGACTTAATGGAACTATTCATGAGTGGAGTTACAAAAGCAACTCCATGATCATTATAATGGCATTAGTATCCTGTTACTATGATCAACAATTTGCTCTTTTTACCACATCAAAAAAAAAATTCAAGTGATTACAGAATCTTTAGTCATATAATTTTAAGCAATTCCCTTCTCTCCCCCTGCCACCCCATCCCAACAAAGCAAGAATCAGACTGGCAATTAATTACCACTTTCTTCTTTTCCAAATGAATTTTCCCATCTTTCAGCTCATTCTGGCATCCACCAAGTTGTTAATGAATCAGTTCTGGATGAATCATTTCCTGTGTGTACACTGCACGCTTCATCACTGAGAAGATTCTCACAGACTTTCCTCTCTGGTCAGATAAACCACTGATAAAGAACTGCCTCTCACTTCCAAAACAAGCCTTGATGTTTCCAAAGAGTTACAAGCAAGTGTCTGCATGTGTGAAAGAACATGAGGTGGGGAGGTGAAAAGGCCAGTTGTGTTAATTTTACAGCTCCAACTTCCTCAATTATGATTCACCATCAGCGCAGGAGAAACCTAGTTTCACAAATAAATGTAAAAAAGTCCAATGAACAAGGAGAATGCGGCAGCTTTCAGATAAATTGTCTTGTTTTGAAGCCACAAAGGTTAAAATTTTGAAGTCTCTTGCCTCTGTAATTACTAGTGAGATGTGAGGCTCAAGATAAGAGAGAAAGAATAAAAAATCTTTTGCACTATTTTCTCTCTTACAGGAAAGCCTTACAGCACACTTCTAAAAGCAGTGTTTTAAAGACTCTAGCAGCTTAAGCACAGCTCAATGTATAGTAATGAGCAAAAGTATTTTTCTTAGAAGGAGGAGCTGGTAAGTATCTAGGAGAAGGAGCAGTACAAAAAGTGCATGTAGGGGAAAGGGTATGGCTTGGGAAAAGCAGAGTTAAGTTTTTCAAATTATGCTTGTACAGGGAAACAGCAAGTTCATGGATGACACTAAACTGGGTGGGGGGGTGTAAAATATCCTGAAGGGTAGAAGGGTACGGATTAGAGTCCAGAACAACCTAGACAAATTGAATAACTGGACCAAAATAAATCTAATGAGATTCAACAAGGACAAGTGCAGAGTCCTGTACTGTAGATGAAAGATTCCCAGGCCACATCTGGAGTACTACATCCAGTTTTGGGGGCCCCACTACAGAACAAAAGTGCACACATTGGGGAGAATCCAGCAGAGGGCAACAAAAATTATTAGGGGTCCAGGGTAAACGACTTATGAGGAGAGCCTGACGGAACTGGGTTTACGTAGTGTGCAGAAGACAAGGGGACGAGGGATTTGACAGAGGCCTTTGGATACTTGAAGGACGTTCCAAAAAAGCACGGTGCTAGGAGGGTGGTGAAGCACTGGCATGGGTTGCCTAGGGACATGACAAAATATCCATCCTTATAAGTTTTTAAGACCAGGATTGACAAAGACCTTGCTGATATAATTTATTTGGGGTTGGTCCTAATTTGAACAGAGGGGTTGGAGTAAGTGACCTCCTGAGATTTCTTCTGACCCTAATCTTCTATGATTCCATGAAACAAGAGTTCCTAAAAAGGAGACTATTCAAAACTTTGGCAATGTTATTTGCAAGAAACAGGTGTGTAAAATTTGAGCTGAAATGGACACATTTTCCAAGGAGAGCTTTACCAACAAATAAAAAGTTCTCTCTGCTTACCTGAAAATTTCCTTTCTTCAAGAGATATGGTCCATAGATAATAGGTACTTCACCCTGCCTACAGTCTGGGGGCAGAACCAGCCCCTCAGTCACGGGCAGCAGGGAAAGGCTGCTTTCCCTTAGTAGAAATAATTATTTTTATTGTAGAAGTTCAATCCTATTTTCTTAAATTAGAGCATATGAAATAGACTAAGATAAAAAAGCACAGTAATTTCTTTCACTGCAGTGTACAAGAAAATACCTCTAACAAAACAAACATATCTTTTCATGTCAATTTCCCTCTCTCTTCAGTTTGTCTCCAGGGCTAACTGAATATCTGGACCAAGTTGAAGAAAGGAAATTTTCAAATATGCACACACAAATTTTCCTATTTTTCATTGTACAAAGGAAGCAGAGATCCATTCAACAGGTTTTTTAAAGCAGTGTGACTCCACCATGTGCATCCAAAATCTTAAAGCTTGAGCTACTGAGTTACGTGAATATAGGAGAATCTCTGACTACATCTGCAGCAGAGTACTTAAAGTAGCCCCATTGTACCAATGCAGCTGCACCATTGTCAGATCTCCCATATAAGTTGTTCTATGCCAAAGGAAGAGAGCCTGCCAGTTGACATAATTAAACCATCGCCAATATGCAGCAGGAGCTATTTCAGCAGCAGAATGTCTCCCACCAGTATACCATTATCTACACTGGCATTTCTATAGGCACACCATTATATATTATATCAACAAAAGTGCTAGTGCAAACACAGTCTCAGCTTTCATTGGTGGGTGGGGAGAAGTCAGTTGCTAGCTCCAATGTCTGGGGAAAAAAATAATGAAAATGTAACCCCAGAGCACCCTAAAGATGCAAACAAGAAAAGATAAATATTAGGTTTATTTTCTTTCATTTTAAACCATTCTCAAATTATGTGGGGTCTGACATCTGATTGGTTAACACTCAGGATGGGCAGTACTATACTTGATCTTTTTGTGAACTCCATGTTGAGAGCAATAGGAGTTCAGCTGTGGATGGATAATATGTAAGCTCCTGGAGGACATTTAGTCAGACCAGAGAGATGCAGTATTATCTTTTATTGGCCCTATTATTCTGTTGGTGTGAGAGAAAGAAGCTTGTAACCCACACCGACCTCTTCAGGTATGAGAAAGGTGCTCCCTGTATCATTGCAAAATGCAAGGTGGAACATATTGTTTAGCTTAAACAGTACACATTTTGAGGGACCACTTAAGGTAGAGTGGCCCACTGAGACTGCTGCATTCATAGAGCAAATAGAAGGCGTTAATGCATTAGAAATTGTTCTATAAGCCATAAATCAAGTGTCTCTGGTCAGTCCATAATTTTTATTGCCAGGAGAGTAATGAAATTCAGCTCCTAGGCTCATTTTTTGAAATTATTATCCAGCTTTCCTCTGAGCATGAGGACCGACTGACCAGGTACAGACTGACTGCTCTGTGGAAAATGTTCTACAATAGGTTGTAAAATGTTTTTGTCTTATTTTCTGGTGAATGTTCATTTGACAGCACTGTGACTGCTTTCATCCACATGGGTTTAACAGGGGCATTTAATGCACTGGTGAGGTATATTCTCTCACCAACAGAAGTTGATCCAGTAAAACATTTTACATCACCTGGCTTGACTCTAATATCCTGAGGGGCAGATGAAAACTAATCAGCTGTGTAGGCCAGAGAGAAATGTTTGGTGGGCCAGATCTGGCTCCCAAGCTGATTTTGCCTACCCCTGCCCTAAGCTCTAGAACCCTGTGGTGGGAGAGGAATCAACAGGACCACATGCTAAAAGTAATAAACAGTACTGAATATGCATTAATGAAATATACAGAAAAACACCACTGGGATAATCCATGCCAGTCTTCATAAGAACATAAGAACATAAGAATGGCCATACTGGGTCAGACCAAAGGTCCATCAAGCCCAGCATCCCATCTGCCGACGGTGGCCAATGCCAGGTGCCCCAGAGAAGGAGAACAGAAGACAAGTGATTTATCTCCTGCCATCCATCTCCTGCCCTTGTTATGAAGGCTAGGGCACCATACTTTATCCCTGGCTAATAGCCATTTATGGACCTGACCTGCAAAAATTTATCAAGCTCTTTTTTAAACCCTAATAGAGTCCTGGCCTTCACAGCCTCCTCCAGCAAGGAGTTCCACAGGTTGACTGTGCGCTGTGTGAAGAAAAATTTCCTTTTATTAGTTTTGAACCTACTACCCATCAATTTCATTTGGTGTCCCCTAGTTCTTGTATTATGGGAAAAGGTAAATAATTTTTCTATATTCACTTTCTCCACACCATTCATGATTTTATATACCTCTATCATATCGCCCCTCAATCGCCTTTTTTCCAAACTGAAAAGTCCCAGTCTCTCTAGCCTCTCCCCATATGGGACCCTTTCCAAGCCCCTAATCATCTTAGTCGCTCTTTTCTGAACCTTTTCTAATGCCAATATATCTTTTTTGAGGTGAGGAGACCACATCTGCACGCAGTACTCGAGATGTGGGCGTACCATAGTTTTATATAGGGGAAGTATGATATCTTTTGTCTTATTATCGATCCCTTTTTTAATAATTCCTAACATCCTATTTGCCTTACTAACTGCCGCTGCACACTGCGTGGATGTCTTCAGAGAACTATCCACTATAACTCCAAGATCCCTTTCCTGATCTGTCGTAGCTAAATTTGACCCCATCATGTAGTACGTGTAATTTGGGTTATTTTTTCCAACATGCATTACCTTACACTTACCCACATTAAATTTCATTTGCCATTTTGCTGCCCAATCACTCAGTTTGCTGAGATCTTTTTGTAGTTCTTCACAATCCCTTTTGCTTTTGACTGTCCTGAACAACTTGGTGTCATCTGCAAACTTTGCCACCTCACTGCTTACCTCATTTTCTAGATCATTGATGAACAAGTTGAACAGGATCGGTCCCAGGACTGAGCCCTGGGGAACACCACTAGTTACCCCCCTCCATTGTGAAAATTTACCATTTATTCCAACCCGATCCATGAAAGGACCTTTCCTCCTATCCCATGACCACCTAATTGTCAGGGACAGGATACAGGATACAGACCAATGGTCCATCCAGACCAGTATCCTGTCCCTAAAACTGACAAGTGACAGAGCTTCACAGGCAGCATACAGAATAGTGCCATTGGAGTGATCTGTCCCATCTGGCACTCAGTGTTTAGGGTCAGCCTTTGCAAGGATTGCATCATTGGCAATCTTGTTTAACAGTCGTTGCAGGATTATTCTCCAAGAATATATCTTCCTCTTTTTTACTCTAGTTATACTTTTGTTCTTGTTCTAGTTATACTTTTGGCCATCACAACATCCCATGACTATGAGTATCACACTTTAAGTATGCATTATGTGAAAAAGTACTTCCTCTTGTTTATATTAAACTGCTCACTATTAAATTCATTTGATAACCCCTAGTTTCTGTATGTGAGAAAGGGTAAATAACACTTCTCTATTCACTTCTTCCTCACCATGCATTATTTTATAGACCCTTTATTTTCTATCCCTTCCCTACTAGTTTCTAAGGTTCCAATAACTACACTTCAAACTCAGATTTCTGGACCTAGACGTAGAGAACCATCCACAGTGATTCTGAGATCTTTTTCTTCAGTGGTAACAGACAGAGCAAAATGCAGAACTTCTCAAAATCAGAGTTCTACAGAAACACTGAGGCTTGGGCATATCATTAACAAATTAAGTTTATCTTTTCTTATAAAGGATTTTGTCTCTCAAATGACAGTGAAGTCAGCTGATATCACATACAATGGATTAAGCAGGAACAAGCAGCCAGCAGAGTTGAGCTTATCAGAAACAAACTCTCTTTTTAATATAAATATAACTAATAATTAAAACCCAGGAAAGAGAGGATTAGAGATCCCCCCGCCGCTACACACACACACACACACACACACACACACACACACAAAACCCCAAACAAACCTTTCTCCTAGTCCTATCACAAAGACCCACTGCCCCCCTCCCGACCCACAAATGCAGACTGTTCCTAAATTAAATGTGTTTTTCCAAACTTCTCCATGAGGCCTTCTGCATCAAAAGTCAGACACACATTTAAAGCAGTCTTCTCACTGTCATCCCTTCCCTATCAGACCAGAGAAATTTTTTTTATTGGACCAATTTCTGTTTGTGTGGCTCAAAAACTTGTGTCTCTCACCAGCAGAAGCTGATCCAATAAAAGATATTACCTCATAGTTTGCCTCTCTAAAATCCTGGGACTGACACAGTTATAACTATACTGCATAAAACTAGAGGAATGTTATTTAATACCTACACTGGGAACCTCAGTGGATGAACGCTTCTAACCAGGACTTCCGAGAGCTTACAGAAAAGGGGAAGCAGACTTATGGTAAATATTGGTTTGTACTGAAAAAGTCAGAGCATGTTTTAAAACTGCTTTTGATTTCTGTGCCAGTTTCACATCATTCCCAGTCAATTTGGCAGGAAGGGGAGACATGGCGGAAAATGAGGGTGCATGGCATAGGGAACAACACTGACTTGGCTTGTCTAGGAAAATGGCAGTCCTATCAGCAGAAGTATAAAACAGTTGTAACAAAATCCTAGAAATCAGGATTTTTCAATCTTGACTTTTTTTTTAAGCCCTTCTCCTTTGATGACCCAGAAACAGCTCTGCTAGAGACCTGGGGTGTGTGCGTGTGTAGGTTATTTTCTTCCTCTGGGTTAAGAATGCTTTTCAAAGCCAGTCACACTCCCGTATGGAATTGTAACTGGATTGCAAGCAGATAGTGCTCTGGAATGCAATTCAGACACTATAGCTATGGCTACTGCTCCAGAACTGGTTGGACATCATTGGAATAGAGGAACAGAGGGTGAATGACTATATCATCACTGCTATAGTGACCTAGCCATATTATTCTGAAAATATATTTATTGTTAAAGCCAACTAGCCACACTCCAGGGCCAAACAGCCACATGTGGCCAGAAGCTGGCATGTTGGATACCATACTGTATTATGACCAACAGCCCATGCAAAGCCCCTCCAACAGGGTCCGATGGAGGTGCAATTCTTGTATTAGCACAGACAACCAACCTTCTGGGCTTTAATGTTGATAAGAGATGCTGGGCTGACTATTTGGGAGACTTATACCTATTTATCCACACAAAAGTACAGCATAGGCTGTAACAATATTGCTCCTCCAGCATGCCTCAACTTGTACCTGACAAACATACTCACAGGGGTAAGGGGATAGTTCAGTCTCTCTCCTTGTTCATTATTTGGCAGTCTCCACACTCACTGCCAATTTTTGCCATTAGTGAGAGTTTCCATGATACGAACCCCTTTCCTCTGGAAACTAGACCCAAGCGAAGATCTTTTCACGAAGAATTACTAACAGAATTTAAACTCCATAACCATTCCACCCCATTGACAACTCATGTTTCAGCCCTCGGGAATCAGAAAATACTTTACACTCTAAACATATATAAAAATCAATTTATTCACCAGTAAAATACAGTCAAGACTGGGATGGAACCTAGAAGCTGTTACACAGCCTACAGCAACACTGTGCAGAAGTTCAGGGCATGAAGTGAGGAACAGAACCACTGAAACTGACTGAAGCTGGAGTGGAAACTTGCCCAAGATGAAATTTAGACAGGACGCCAAGGCACACTGTACCTTCTCCTAAAAGCACCATGGGCTAAATAATGGCAACAAGTTATTAGAGCCTTATTTTTATATCTAAGCACAGTGAACTTGTTAGGTCTCTACTTCAGCAATAACTTAGAGAGAAGAGTACCTCCTACTGAAGAACCGAGACCACTTCCTAGAACAGCATGGATTGAAGAACTCACTATCCACACCTCTCCTAGAGAATGATCAAACTTGTCCGAGCTTAATTTGTAAGATGCAAGGTACATGAGGGAATATTACCTATCCACATTTTTTTTAAATCTCTACTCATTTCTGCATTGTTAAATTAAAAACATTGTATTAACATACACAATTTAAAATACACAGAAACAATGTGGTGGCAGTGACTAGCTTATCCACAAGTATTTGGGCAAAAAAGTCAAGATAGCTTTTCACACCTTCCCCCGTGACTAAGTCTATGGTCCACACTCCCACTCAAGCCTCAAAAGAACTCAATGAAACCAGCTTGCTCACTCTAAAATACACATGGGCAACAACCAGGCACACCTCCTCCTCACAGCACTATTTACTCAGAGTCTGTAAAGACTGTCTGCTTTGCAAAAGAACAGAACTCAACTCTCTCCATTGAGACATTAAATGCTAAAAAGTCTTTCACACCTCCACTGTCTTTACTCTATTCCATAACCTCTAAGTTCATGCACTCAAGAACATGGTTCACACGTAGGAATTTTGGAAACGCTGTCAGCTGCTTCTAGAAACCCAGTCTATAATGGCATCAGAACCCCAGTAGACACGGTGGCTATGTCTACACTAGGAGAAGACTTTGAAATGGCCATGCTAATGGCCAAATCAGAGAATACTAATGTGGTGCTAAAATGAATAATCCGTGACTCATAAGCATGCTGCTGGCCATGGCACTTCAAAAGCTCAGTATTTGGCTTGCATGCAGCTCGTCTACACCGGGGGCCTTCTCGAAAAGGACTCTGCAAGCATGGAAATTCCCTTATTCCTATCAGCTGATTCCTGTGTGTGAACCACCTGATAGGAATAAGGGGATTTCAATGCTTGCAGGGTCCTTCCAAAAAGGACCCCCACGTAGACAAGCTGTGTGCAAGCGAAACACAGCACTTTTGAAGTGCTGTGGCTGGCAGCATGCTAATGAGGCACTGAATATTTATTTCAGCACCTCATTAGAATTCTCCGATTTGCTCATTAGCATGGCCATTTTGACGTTTTCCCCTAGTGTAGACATAGCCAGTATGTTTAAAGTGAACTGCTGCAATCCAAGAAGCAGTGTTGTACTGTGGAGAGCACTCTAGCCAAGAAGTAGGACACACGGTTTCTATTCACAGCTCTACTGGGAGAGCTGCTGTGTGACTTCGAGTAAATCCACTTTTCAATTCTCTCTGTCTTAGCTTCCAACCTAGGAGATGGAAGCAAAAATCCTTATCCAACTTTATAAAGTGCTTTGAGATATCCCATGATAAAAGTTGAACCTCTCTAATCTGGAACTCTCATCTGACAACATCCGTATTCCAGCATGATTTTAGTTATCTGGATGACTACTTATCATGGGTGTGGCCAAGTTTCCCATGGTCCCACAACATTTGTTTCCAGCCACTAGTCCTGGCTTTCAGTGTTCTGTGCTGTCATTTAACTGTAATATACCCCTAAATGTCTTCTAAGAGCCCAGTAAGTAGGGAAAGTGTTGGTAATATAGCTAGACAACACTGACCTTCTGGGGGTCTGACAAATTCTCTCGTCCAGAACTGGTCAGGTCTGGAGGGTGCCAGATTAGAGAGGTTCAACCTGTAACTCTTGAACATTGTTCTGAAAACACTGTTTTAGAAATCTGTCTCCTTAGAGGACAGCCTGTATAGAGCAGTTTTATAATGTAGCTTTCAAGGTAACCAAAAACTTCCTGCCCATCTTAAACTTTTTAATAACAATCTCTTGGCACAGTGACCAGGGAAAACATGCTTATAGTGTGTTAGGGTTTAAACACTGTTTCAAAAAACATGAGTTTGACTCCAGGATGAATAAAGCCATGATATGGCAATCCAGGATACATACCACACTGGAAGCTTTTAAAAATTCCTCCAGAGCAGTGTTTCTTAAACTATGTTCTGCGAAACAGTCATCTCCCATGAACAACTCACCAGGTGCGCCACTAGTGTTTGGAAAAATACACTGATGGTATATAATTTCTGTGATTAAAACTAGATATGTTACTTCTTTATTGATATGATATAGGTTGAACCTCTCTAATCCGGAATTCCATAATCCAGCACAATTTTAGTCAGTCAGATGACCACTTCATAGGTGTAGTCAAGTTTCCCCACGGTTCCATAAAGTTTGTGCATAGCTACCAGTTCTGTCTTTCAGTATTCTGTACTGTTATTTAGCTGTAATTTACCCCCTAAATATCTTCTAAAAGCTCAGTAAGCAGTGGAAGTGTTGGTAATGTGCTAGAAAATATTGACCTCCCATCACCCAGAAAATTCTCTTGTCCAGCACTAGTCAGGTCCTGAGGGTGCCAGACAAGAGCAGTTCAGTCTGTACTTGATTAAATTACTCCACTTTGTTTTTGCTTTTATATCTTGATGGGGGTTTTTTTTCCCCAACAATTTTTTCAAGAAAATTTTCTTAGGTGTTTCACAATCTTAAAAAGTTTAAGAAACGCTGCTCTAGAGAGCTATCAAGGTTTGCAAACATTGTTCACCCCAACTTCTGCAGTTTTCCTGAGGTTTTTCCATTTACTCTCGCCTGTCCACTCAATCGTGCTATCAGGTTTTGATTAAACTTTGATTAATCTTCCAGCACAACAATTTTTTTAAATCTGTTTTTCACAATAGCTAACACATTTATCAGCCCATCTAACTGCCTCCTCCCTGGCACACCAGACTGTTATTTTGCTTCTTTCCACTCGTCAAAAAACACAGTTGTTAAAATAATCTTCCTGACCATTTAAACAAACACCACTTCTCATCCGTCTACCACTGCTATTTTCCCTAAGGCACAAAGTATAAAACTTCCAAAATCCTCATCTTCAAAAACCTGAAGAACTCTGTTGCACACCAAGTCTGAGATCTCATCCCTTTATTGTGATTTCTATCCTCCTTACCTGCTCAGAATACTTATCTTGTTTTTCCTCTTATCTTCCTGGTCATGTCCCTGCCTGTGTGACTTCTTCCACAATACATCAATGCACAGAACACCCTCGTAACTCCAACAACACTTTCCTTCATAAGTTTGTTTCTTTTGGAGTGTGCAACTCAGGTCAAATGCCAGTTCCACCACCAACTCGACACAGGAGAAGAACTTGGGGAAGCGGGAAGAGAGAAGGTAAACACACAAATATATGCTATGGTTGCATCTTCCTGGGTCTCCCAATGGCTTTTGTCTTTTACCATTTTGACTAGAAACCTTAGGGCACACATGATCTACTTCTTGGTGAGGGAGGGAGGGACACACACACAAACACACACGCACCGCTTCCCCTCCCTCTCTGCCCCCCACTGCTGGCAGTTAAACAACAATAAAAAAGCAACTGGAATACAGTTAAGCCTATGCAAAAGGCAAAGACATGTCCTCTTGCAGCCATTTTAAGTCATTACTCCTGCACAGTTCTGTCCAAGAGCTGTATCCACTGAAAGCTCCTGATCTCTCATTCACAACACTAACAATACCTAATCAGAGCTGGATTATTTACATAGTTACATGGCCTCCCAACTGCTGCAATATCTCATCACTAACCAGATATTTCACAACAGAGGAAGAGTTAAGTGTGATTTTTGTTCCTGTTCCTTCTCAGCTGGCAGAGGAAATGGCTTAATTACTTTGTAGGGTTTTACTTACATATATACTGTGTTTGTGAAAATACAAGTGAGGGACAGAATTCTAAAGGTCTTGAATTTAATGGCCCACGTTTCTCTCTCTACTGGTGGCTAGTTCCACAGTTCTGGTTTAGTTCCTATCCAGATCATTGTAGCTCAGGTTTCGGATACAGTACCCCTTGCTGCATCTTCTATTGTACTTCAATGAGGTATAAAAGTGGGGAAGGATTGCAGTTTGGGTGTCTCCCCAACTATAACGAGAATGGTGCAAGTGGTGGGAGGGGTGAATTGATACAGTAACATTTAGCCTATTAACATTTATTATAATTAGCAGCACCATCTACAAATCCCACTGCTTCCAACTGTTATGTGTTATGCTTTTGGCCTGAAGAATTCATCAGCAGTCAGCTTACCACAAACTCAACATGGGTAAGACAGGGCCACAGCTTTATTAAAAGCAGTTGATTACTTGTTTCTATAAATTTTATGGCTATGTCATATAAAATGTAGTGTTAACTGTTGGCTGAACTTCAGATGAACCATTACATGAGGCAAAAGGCTAGATAATCAAAATTTAGTCAAATACATGGTCTCCAAATATTTTACCTTATTAACAATATCCCAAAATGTATATTGTATCAATTCTCTGTATTCATAACATTAACAATAAAGTACTCTGTGCTCATGTAGATCTTCCATAAAGCACAGCATTAATTTTAATCATATGGAAACCCAGTCACATGGAGGGACAGGGGGTGCCTACTGATTTCTGATTATTCACAGCCCTCCTTAGGGCCAAAATGCATGACTGTGGTAGAATCTTTTCGCTGGCCTTTGCCACTACTCCAGACTTAGTCTTGAGAAAACAGATTATTCTCCCTTTGCTGGAACAGAACTGCACGCACTTATGTCTCCAATTCACCATTTAAACAAAAAACAACACAAAAACAAAAATAACCCCACAGTGCTGCCATTTGTCCTTCCTTAAACAAACCAGAACCTGTGGGACCACCACCTTTCTCTCTATTACATAAATGCTATGCATAGGTCCTGAAGGCTGTGTCTACACTAGCCTAAAACTTAGAAATGGCCAAGAACAAGATCAAATAGAAAATAGTTTTGAACATGCGCCTGTGGAGACAATGAGCACTCCGTCTGCAGACATGGGCAGTTGAGAAGAACTGGCTCAAGCCAGGCCACATGTGACCAAAAGGGCATGAAAGTACCAGGAAGTTGCTAACGCATGGACAGTCTGGACAACTACTGCTGTAAAAGTGTCTGAGCTGCGGTGCTGGAGCAAGCCCAGCCCTGATGTGGAGCAGCCACAGGGCCCACTCAAAGAAGAGCCAAAAAGCTCTAGACACTATGACTATTGTTAATTAGTAGTAGCAGTGTAAGTACATAAGAGTGGCACTAAGCCCTTATAATGTTTCTAGATGCACACTTAGAAAAGCAATAAAAAATGGAACATACAAATGACTCAGCCAGCGGTGGCTTATGTGGGTAAGTGGTATGCCTCCATACCACATCAACTTATAACACATTTACTTCCACAAAAACCTCTATGACTTTGTCATACATGGGAAGGACAGGAGTATTGCATGGGGCTGGTTAGGTGGAGACAGCAAGGCCAGTGCCTAAAATACATGGCAGCCCTGCAAACGTACATAATTTATGCAGCAGCAGAAGAAAGAATACTTCTTAGCTAGCAATGAACTGCAACACCCTGGAAGGTGGAGAAAAGGTGCATGGGATTTTCCTGGCCCAAGTCCCACAGGTGTACATAGGAAAAATACTGGAGGAATGGCAAAGTGCATACCATTGGAAGGGTAATCTTCATATGACCAAGACTGCGGATGGTGTGCAGTTCTCACTAGCAGACTAAGGTTCATTCGGTGGCCATGCAGAATGCTGGACTGGTGCTAGTATGCCCTTCATAGTGATTTCTTAATTGTTTTTGGAAGCTATGCCCCCTCTTCCAGAGAGGTTGTGAAGCCAGAACATTATTTGTGGAAGTTTTGCAAAAATTGCCCACATCCTTACTTCCTGTCTATGTCTCTTATGTCCCTCCCTGATTTACACAGAAAGGTATAATTTGGTTCTCAGTGAATAATTCATCAGTACCCACATAGGCACTCTAAGGGCCCATTTCAGCAAAACATTTCAGTATGTGCTTAGCACAAGAATTCTACAACCTTCCAGATCTGATGATCACCACCTAATAAATTAGTTTGTTAGCCTTTAAAGTGCTACATGACTGCTTTTTTGTTTTGTGTAGATATAGGCTAACATGGCTATCTGTCTGTTGACTACTCAGCTTGTGATTCAATCCCATTGACTTAATTTGTCCTTAAGTACTTTCCTGAACAGGGATGGACTAATGTCACGCTCAACTGGGATAACAAGACGCCATGAAATCTTATACAATGCTACTCCACCAGAAAATGTCAAAATTTTTTTTTTTTTAAATTAAAGCAAAAGATCGTCACATTATTTTGTTCTCTCAAACAGCTGGGTTATTTCATTGCCTGAGCTGGTAACATTGTCAAAGCTATCAGGAGGAACCATCAGAGAAATAGGCCATGAACGATTGTTTAGAAGCTAATATTCTTCCTGTCCCCAATTCTCAGAACCCCTTAATAAAAGCCAGCATAATTCATATCTTGCTTCCTGCTGTATGGTTATGGCAACTGCATTTGATTGGTGAAAGACACAGCAGAATATCAAGTGTCACTGCCTTGATACAAGCCAAGAGTATCTGAACAGCAGAGGGCAGGGGGTTACTTGAAAAAAATGAACTTGGGCTTCATGCACCATATAATAAAATGGGGCGGGGGGAACCCAACATTTGCAATAATTTTTAACTGGTCCACATGAATTGAAACCCCTTAAGAACTAATTAATTTGAACATATTTAGTTTTACGTTGTGCCTGATAATAGCAAAACTGTACACATCATCTTGACTACAACAGTAATGCTTCTTAAGTTTCTTTTAGTGGCTGCCTCAGACATGCCTAAGATAATTTTACTGGCCAACTGAGGATGAATACAAGACACATTCTTAGAATAAATGCATTTCCAGAGCTTCAGTCTCAGAAGGTGATCTTACTAATGAGAAATGAGAAGAGCTTGCTCTGAAGTCTTCTTGGAATCAGCTACAGTGGCTTAACTACAAAGCAAATTCTACCACAAAAGGCTTAAGAGAAATCTTACTTCAGACTAGTTTATCTGCAATAATGCAATATTACTACATTAAAAGCAAAACACACTTTCATGAAATATGTACTTTTACTAATTCTGAGTATTTAATTAAAATGGTTAGGGATGATGCTTCATTCCCCACACTTCAATTGTTCTGAGAACACCCAAACTGAACGGAAAAAAAAGGAAACTGTTAACGTTTTCAAAAAACAAAATGATCTGCACACACTAAAGAACAGTTTTGTTACATTTACCAGCAAAGGGACAATGATTGCTTTGCACTACTGGGCTGTGTGCAGCAGTTTTCAGTAAAATCCACTCTGTGCTCCTTTCAAATACGTAAACAGTTCATTCTCCTGTCACTGCAAATTCAGCATGTTGGGCCAAAATCCACAACCTTAACTTTAGTCAAAGCTCATTAGGTCTGATATGCCAATGGTTTGTACAATACAACAGCGGGCCAGACCCTGGTCCCCATACTGATTCTTTATATTGCTCAGCCAGCACATAAACTGTCTTTATAACTTAACAGGTTCAACAGGCTGCAGCACAGATTCGTAAAAGGAACAGCGCCAATGCTGCCAGCTCAATTACACCCTGCTTCCAGCCCCACAGCTTTGGGGATTTAAAAGAAAGGTGGAGCAACTAGAAAGCCCATGCATTTTAACACTGCCCAGATGCTGGAAGAACCAAACTGGCCTAGATGTTGCTCTGGGTCTGCCCCAAATTATGCTGGGGATCTAGCTGATACAGAACAGGCACTGGGGACTGAGGTGTTGCAAGCAGCTCCTTTGTGCACTTTCCTAATTTACAAGAGCACTTAGGGTATGTCTACACAGCAAAGTTATTTCAAAATAACTTTGCAAGCGTGTATACAACACAACCACTCATTTGAAATAATTTCAAAATAGCGGAAGGGTTATTTCCAGTTTGGTAAACCTCATTGTATGAGAAATAGCATCTATTCCAAAATAGATATTTCAGAATAAGGACTGTGTAGACAGGGAATAAGGGGTATTTCAAAATAAACTATTCCGGAATAGCTTATTCTGAAATAATTCTGCTATGTAGATGTAGGATTTTGGATCAGAACCTCTGGAAGCAATGCCTCCAGGGACTCTAATCCAAAATAGGCTCTGCGTGTGTGTAGACACCCTATTTTAGAATAAGTTTTGCTTATTCTGATGCTTCCCCTAGTGTAGGCAAATTATGCTGGAATGTTTTATTTTGGAAAATGACTCCAGAATAAGCCATTTCGGAATAACTTTGCTATGTAGAGATATCCTTACTGTAAACAGCACAGAGACCTGGACCAATTAGGGCAAAAGTTGGTGTGAAATGCTGCCCTTATGCAAGTGAAGCATTCTTATTTCATGGTGTTTCCTAATTAACTGCACGTGTGTAAGTGATGACAGGAAGAGCAAGCAATGAGAATTAGGCCTATTATCTTCAATGGAAGCAGCTGTGTGATTAGTACTTTTGATAACTAGGCCTCTTAGTTGCCTAAACATGGAATTAATTTAATTAAGCACCTATTATAAGAATCTTGACTTTTTTCCTGGGTTCACACAGGTTTAGTTACAGTAATAAGGCCTCAAAGTCTACATCATCCAAAATTCACTAGAGAAGACTGCTCACATGCACATGTTTTTTATAGCATTATTTTTAAAATTATCCATCTAATTTATTTTGGAGGTACACACTAAACCAGGGTACAATCCACACACTACAGAGACTAACTCACAATGGCTACGTCTACACGTGCAGCCAACATCGAAATAGCTTATTTCGATGTTGCGACATCGAAATAGTCTATTTCGATGAATAACGTCTACACGTCCTCCAGGGCCGGCAACGTCGATGTTCAACTTCGACGTTGCTCAGCCCAACATCGAAACAGGCGCAGCGAGGGAACGTCTACACGTCAAAGTAGCACACATCGAAATAGGGATGCCAGGCACAGCTGCAGACAGGGTCACAGGGCGGACTCAACAGCAAGCCGCTCCCTTAAAGGGCCCCTCCCAGACACAGTTGCACTAAACAACACAAGATCCACAGAGCTGACAACTGGTTGCAGACCCTGTGCCTGCAGCATAGATCCCCAGCTGCCGCAGAAGCAGCCAGAAGCCCTGGGCTAAGGGCTGCTGCCCACGGTGACCATAGAGCCCCGCAGGGGCTGGAGAGAGAGCATCTCTCAACCCCTCAGCTGATGGCCGCCATGGAGGACCCAGCAATTTCGACGTTGCGGGACGCGGATCGTCTACACGGTCCCTACTTCGACGTTGAACGTCGAAGTAGGGCGCTATTCCTATCTCCTCATGAGGTTAGCGACTTCGACGTCTCGCCGCCTAACGTCGAAGTTGGTGCCGCTACTTCGAAGTAGCGTGCACGTGTAGACGCAGCCAATATGTCACTTTGGCAATTTCTGTTCATTAACATCAGGCAAACATATTGAAGGAGCCCTGAGACAGTGTATCAGCCCCTACTGGTAGACCAGGAATTAACCCTTCTCTGTTAGGAGAAGATGCCACACCCCCACCCATACCCCCAGCCCCAGGTAGAGCCCTAGTATAAAAGGCCTCAGAATAGCTCACTTGGGGCAGAGTACTGGAGAAGGAGGTGCACTGCTACCACCAGAAAGTGGACCACTTGCATTCCAAGGCTTGGAGGCCAGCCAAATGGGACTGGATCCTGAAATGCAAATGGGGGATGACCCAGCAGCTGCGAAGACCCCCAGATCACAAACACCAAACTTCTGAGACTTGAGCAGAAGTGACCCAGGGAAATTTAGTGGGGAAGCCACATTAAAACTGGATAAGGGCTTGGAGTGTTGCAATTCAATCCTCTGCAAGGAGGGTGGCAAATAAACCCATCACTGACAGGCCCTTGGTCAGGACCAGGTAGACCAGTATGGCTCAGGTTCCCCTATCCTGCCCATCATCCACCATGGATCGGTGGCCCAGTCTGCCAATTATAGCGACTCTGGCCATTGGGCTACACTACCCTAACCACAAGGACTATTCAACTGACTTGGGACAATAGGCCACACTGCCCTTCTACCCAGATGTTGGTGAAGAAGGCGGACAATGAACCACAGCATCCCGAGATGTGGCACCCTTTAAACTTGGCCCTATGGCTGTGATGGATCTCTTCCCCACCCCAAAGGGTCACAGAGTATATCAGCCCCGCGACAATCCCACAGACAATATAAACACCTCATTCTGAGTTATGAAACTTTACAAAGGAACCATGCCAACAAGCAACAGCAGCTCTGTCTTCTATGGAACATTCTAATTGCGTTTTTTGTTTCTCTGGATCAGATTAGGAGATCAGGAATTCTCAAAATGCCTTCTCTGGGTAGCACCATCCTCCCACTAGAGGTATATCAAACATTTTCAAGGAAGAATGGGAGATTTTCAGTCCTCCTCCAAGAAATGCTACGCTGTCCCTTTTCAAGGTGGAGCTATTGGGCTATGTTGCTTAGATACATGCCTTTATCCCTCTCACTTTGCTGGGGTTTCCCTGGTGTTATGCTTACATGGAAGATCTTTTTACATGAAGTTTGAGGCAAATGATATCACCAGCTTTTGGCTCAATGAGTTTAATAGAAACATCTGCTTTCAAAGCTTTTCTAGATATTTTCAAAGACTCTGGAGCACGTTAAAATGAAAGTACACTGAAGCCTATAAAAATCTCATAAAAGCCTCAAGTATAAACATCCAGACACTGATACACACTCACCCACTGCACCACTAACTAACCACAAGCTCATTTCCTTCAGAGCAGATGTTTACTTTAAACGGAAGGCCACTGGACATCTCTCGTTCCAAAACACAGCAGTATCAATGTTTCTTAAAACTGATAGCTGTGTTTAAAGCTTTTCTGAAAAATAGAAATTACCAATGAACCAGTGTCTTGATTCACACAGAACATACAAGGCTTCCCAGGGGGCCAAAGCCTCTAATAAGAAACAAAAACCAAACAATTCTCAGGCTAACACTATCTTTCCTTCCTGTTAGGTACACTAGTGCTCCAACAGAACTCTTTGTACAAATGATTTCATAAATTCTCACAGGAGCTCTAGAAAGTAGGTCAATATTAACCTCATTTTAAAAATGAGGAAACTGAGTCACATAATGAATAAATGATTTATGCAATCCATTGCGTGTATCAGCAGTGGAACTCAGAAGGTCCTGATTCCTAGCTCTGGGTTTGTGCCACTGAATCGAACCTCTCTCTAGATGGGTTTTTCCCAATATGGGGAAGGGAAGGACCAAACTTATGAACAGCAGCAATAGTTTGTGTGCACTGGGAGGGATGGAACAAACTGCCATAATAATGGACTCAAAATTGTTATGGGAATAGTTGTAGAATTCTTGTTCTAAGCCCAATACCCACACTCATTGTAAATATGCCTCTATGGATGTGTGAGAAGATGTCCATACTCTGTGAAACAATGGACAGCTCTGCCTGTCTTTCATCGCTGTTTCTTTTGCATCCCCCTGATGCAGCAAGCTGTGGTTGCAACTGACACACGCAGGAACACAGAATTAGGCAGCAGAAACCCTTTTTGAGAGAGAGAGCGAGAGCATACAGTTAAGTGCGTATCTTGCTGTGGATAGCCATTCGCCAGACATAAGCAATATGAAGCCTTCTAAATAAGGTGACCATAAGTCCCTTCTTGGATGGGACATTCCCCTTTTTAAGCTCCAAAAATCCTTTTTTTTTTTTTTTTTTTTTTTGTGAAAAGCTGGGCATTTATCCCATTTGCTCTTTCCAAATAATCTTCAGTTGGAAAGAATAAACAGGACAAATGCTTGTTTTTGCCAAAAAGTGGGGTATGACCCTTAGCAAGCTGTGGAAGAATGCTGGGTGGTGGTGCGATACCAACTGCCCTGCATAGGTGGGCTCACGTGAGTGGCTTGGGCTGGGCCAGCCTACACATGGAAGTGAGGAAGGAGTGACTAAGGCCACAGGCAGGAGGCAGGGAGGGGGTGCCTCAGGTGGCCCCAAGTGTTCTCTTGGGAATATATGATCATATACTTCTAAGAACAACCATTAACAAATACCAGAGAGGTAGCCGTGTTAGTCTGTATCTTCAAAAACAACATGAAGTTCTGCAGCACCTTATGGACTAAGATATTTTGGAGCATGAGCTTTCATGGGCAAAGACTCGCTTCCTCAGATACAAGAAAACAGAGACTACACAAAGGAAAAGAGACAGGAGGGAAATAAACAGTGGATTGGAAAACATGAATGACACAGCGATTTTATGTAAGCAGGATGCCTGTAAACTGCAGGATGCTCACCCACCACTTCCAAGGTGAGTTCCAGCAAAGAAATAATTAGTAACAAATGAATTAGACTCCCTTGAACAATTCAGAGAAGTCTTCAAACATAAGCTACACATAACACAAGGCATATGATAAAGCTCAGTGACTGTGTATTGCATCCTGTGAAGCTGTGTTTAACAGTAAACAGAAGGGACCCAACAAATCACTGACAGTGCTTATGTACATGAGCAACACACAATACAGGAAGTGAAATATTATATTTGAACCACTGTGGCTACATTGCCAGTTCACGTTATTTTAGAGTTTGAACTTCAAAGTCTTTTTCTGAACTAATTATTCCTTTAAAACAAGCCTTAAAGAATGGTTCAGTAAGGAACTTCTAAAGTCAGTAATAAAAAGTAATTGCACCTGCTTCATAGGCATTTATTAACATGGATGAACGTAAGATATTTTAAGTGAATGAAATGTACAGAGGATGTGGGTTTCAGGCAGAGTCTAAAGCATACTGTATTCTGTGAATTATAGTTCAAAACTCCTAATATTTAAATTAATCTCCTGTTTGAATGGGTAATTTCAGGAGACAGTATAATAGATAATGTATTTGTACCATGCACAGAAACTCTGCCTCTACCAGGATATTATGCAGTACAACCCAATTATACTACCACTTGTGATATGAAGTGCCATTAAAATTTAAAAGCCCCCTGAAGCACACCATAGAGAACATGTCCGCACTTGCACTGTGCACCAGCATCTCCATCTTTCTTTTCTAAGCATACTAGTGATTTTGCCATTGAATACATGCCTGGGCCTGTGCAATAGATTCTGATGCCTTTACTCATGCTGAACAGGTCCTTTCTCCACAAGTGACCCCACTTACTTCAGTGATGCTGATAGAAGTTACTGTTACCTATAGGGAAATAGAATCAGAGTTAAGGCCCTGCGAGTTGGTGCAGCAAAGTCAGAAGAACCCAGTCACTGGATACTGCAGGCACTCAACTCTACCCCTTGCTATTGACATAGGTAGCTCATTTCATACTTCTAAAACCTCCCTTACCGCTCCACGATACCCCCAAACACAACATTTACTCATCTGTAAGTTGGAAAAACAAATCAGAATTCTAATTCCCAAGTTAATGTTTGTAAAGCAGCTGGAGATCTTGGATGAGATGCACTACAGAAGGTCAACATATAACCTTTCATAAATAACATTATGAATCGCACTTTTTTTTTTTACATGTATAGTTTGAAATGCTCCTTGACTGATATTATTTATTAACAATTGCAGCCAGGAATAAGTTTTCACAACTGAGTAGAACGATTCTGGAAATACGGAATGATGAAGTGAAGACCGATAGAGAATGAGCAAAGGTGAAACTTATGAGTAGTGCTATATCAGAAAATTTAAGTGTACATTTTTAATGCAAAATACATACTTAGTAACATTCTAAGACCATAAAAATTTGACAAAAAAAGGTCCTAAAAACAAATGGTTTAATCTCCTCAACCTTGTGCGCAGTACCTAGTCACAGCTGCATTCCCAAAGAGCGTCTTCTTTCACATGTGGTGTTACTAGTAAAACAATGTTACTTTTTCTCTTCTCTACTACCAAATACTGCCCACATTCTGTTTCTGCAATCAAATCACTTCACCCCTAACAGTGATCTAACTGCTGTGTAAGCCAACACATGGGCTTTATACTCTATCCTGCTACACAAGCACAAGGCCACATTTCAAACTGGCAGTGATCCATGTAGCACTTAATGACCTCTCCCAAACCCCACAAGGTATTTTTCAAACTTCCTATTTCTGCTAACAAAGCACAAAGCACGGGCATGTTTCAGCTTTGGATATGGTACACTGTGCAGCTCTTGTGGTTTTGCTGCAAACAGCTTTTGTAAAGCTCTGTCATCTCTTGGTGAAAATCCCTCGGAGGTGGAATCTCAGCTTTTTGTCTTTTGCTACCACAAAATCCATGTTTCTAACAGAATCTTCTGCTGATCAGTCAGGTATGTGATTTTTTAAAAAACTCTAGTGCTCTCAAAAGTTCTAGTGTAAGTGCAGTTATATTTTGCTTGGAGAACTAGCATAATATAACTAGACCAACAGAGCATTAGTTCTAACTAACTATACTGGTAAACTTTTTCCTAGTGAACTATAGGCCTCAGTGTAGTTTTTTGCCCCCCAAATCTTAAGAACTCCATTTTTCTTTGATAGCTATTAATTCTTACATGCAGGTGGATTACCTAAGGTGCACAGAGACAAGTGGTGCTCAGGGTATGCATTCTACTATTGTGTTGTATTGAACAATTCTATTTTCATGAAGCCCATTTTTAGCAAGGGTGAACTAAGAACAACTAAGGCTCACATTCACCAAAATACCAACCCTATCTTGTCCAAATTGACAGCTTTCCTCTCCTGCCAGTTCTCAGCCATCTCTTCCATTTTTCTACCCCATTGTGGGAAGCAAAGGATGAAAAGCAAAGTCTCCTCTTAAACCTCTGACTCTGCAAGGAGAAGCAGCTCTGCCTAACTTCTTCCACCAGTTCCAAGGATTTTCCTCCTCTGTACTATCTAGCAGGAGGCAACTGCGAGATTTTTCATGAAGTACTGTTTGCCAACAGCAGGAAGCACTCACAACCAGCCTTTCAGAAATGCTGCAAGAATTCTGATTGGGGATTCTTCCATACAAACCCTGCCATCTGCAGCCTGGACTCACAATATGCATAGTAGGATTAAGTTAGAAAACTACCTGTAATAGGCATGGCCCAGATTTTCATATACAACAGATGGATGGTCAATATGTTACTGCCCGTACATTCATTCTGATCTGCTGACATTTTCTCAAAAGCAGTAAGTGGTAAGTTATGAGATATGTGTATGGGGTGTTCAGGGAGAGGTAGCACCTCTGGTGTGGGAGGACTTGTGTCTTTTTGGTGGCAGTTTGTGCATGTTTGGTCCCCACCTGGCACTCAGCTCTCACCTGTGGCTCCAAGAAGCTGCAGCACGCGCAGCGGCCACACCCTGATAAACCGCTTTGACAGGTGGGCTAAACCAGGTGAGGGTAGCCAACAGGTCTGAAACCTTCAGTGAGACAGGGGCTTGCCTACCCCAGCATGCAAAGTTGGTTCTGGTAGACTGGACGGATGAGATCAACAGCAAGATCCAACAACCAGGAAGGCACTTCTGCAACGCTCTGTGGAGAGCGAAGGGCATGAGAAGGCACTGAAGACAGCATGGCGATCCACTGCAGTCTAGGAAGTCTCCAGCCATGACAACTTTTTGTACCACTGGAACCAGGCTTCTGAGGCTGAGAGAGTGGAACTGCCTCTGTGCAACGGCTTTTTCACTTTAAAAACATTCTCCTGAACAGTTTTCCTCTCTCAAATCACTCTACTTTATTAATCCACTTTATCCCTTTGCTTCTTCTGTTTACGTCAAAGTGCTGCAGCTATGGGGTAAAAGGTGAAGTGACAGGTGGAGGTAACAACTGGGAGTCCTAGTTCCAAACCTGCACATAGGTGGCCTGTGGACTTTGGTCACTCAACTCTGACCACGGGACAACAGAGGAGTTCAGCAACACCCCAGGCAACTCAGCAGGCCTTTTTAGGAGCAGCACTGCTCACCTTCAAATGAGGGAGGGGACTAGAAAAGGTGTCCCAAAAAGGTGTCCTGAGTGAAACCAGACTTGCAGAGGAAGGATCCATCTGTGAACCAAAAGGAGGTTACAGCTTCTTCTGGAAAGGCAGGCCAGAAAACAAAGAGAAAATGCACCGACTGCTACTTGCCATCAAGACATCAATTCTGCGCCAGCTTCCTGACCTACCAACTTGCATCAGTGAGCGTTTGATCAAACTCCACTTCTTCCTCAACCCCTCTCACCATGTCTCAGTAATCAGTGCTTACACCCCCACTCTGACTAGCAGCGATGAAGCAAAAGAGAGTTTCTATGAGGACCTTGACCGTCTTGCTAAAGCAATTCCTCCTAGTGACAAGCTTCTCCTGTGGGGTGACTTCAACACCAGAGCCAACGAAGACTATAGGAACTGGAAAGGGGTGCTGGGGCATCACGGCTTTGGTAACATGAATGCCAATGGCCTTCTTCTGCTGAGCTTGCGTGCAGAAAATTACCTGACTATTACCAACACTCTTTTCAGGCAGACTGATAAATAAAAGACGACATAGATGCATCCAAGATCAAAACAGTGGCACCTGACTGACTATGTCATCAGTCACAAGTGGGACATTCGTGATGTTATGATCAGCAGGGTCCTGCAGGGAGCTGAGTGCTGGACTGATCATAGACTCATCAGATCTGTCCTTATGCTGCACTTCACATCACTGCACCGCAAGACGCTCAAGGTTGTCAGACCCTCCTTCAACATCGGGAAGCTGTAACATATTGGTCATCGCGAGCAATTCACAGCCCACCATGACGACATGCTGACGTCCCATGGACCTCTGACTGGAGGCTCAACACAAAAGTGGGAACAGTTTAAAACCCTGGTGACGGAGTCAGCCAAGTCAACACTAGGACTAAAAAAAGAGAGTTCACCAAGACTGATTTGATGAAAATGACGAAGCCATCATGAAGATCTTAGAGGAAAAACAGAACGCATTTCTGGCATGGCAAAACAATAAGTCCGCAATCTCTAAACATGACCATTTCAAGTATCTAAAGAGTCAGGCACAGACTGCACTTCACTAAATGCAAGATGAGTGGTGGGAGAGAAAAGCTGATGAAGTCCAATACTACACTGACACCCACAATGACAAGACTGGCTTTGTTCTTTCAAATGGCAAGTCTTCAGATCCATTTGAGATATCCAGTGGTGCGAAGCAAAGGTGTGTGCTGGTCCCAGTGCTATTCAACCTTTTTTTCACACGTGTCCTCACCCATGCAGTTAGGGACCTGGACCATGGAGTCTATATAATAAAGTACAGACCTGATGGGTCACTTGTCGACCTTTGTAGTTTGAACGCTTAAACCAAGATGCTTGAGAGGTTCCTCCTTGAGGCCCTTTTTGCTGATGACTGTGAACTTATGGCACACAAGGAATCTGATCTCCAGCTTATCATCAACAAGTCTGCTGAAGCTAACTGCCTCTTTGGTTTGACCATCAGCCTAGGAAAGACCAAGATACTGTTTCAGCTTGCTTTGGGATCTGCTGCTCTCTTCCCTTCAATCTCTATTGAAGGAACAGAGTTAAAAAAAACCATGGACAAGTTCAAGCACCTCGGCAGCATGATAGCCAATGACGGCTCCCTCGACAAAGAAATCCATGCCAGGATCTGCAAGGCCAGCCAGGAACTAGGGCATCTGAGAGCACGGGTGTTGAATCAACACAATATACAACAGTCTACTAAACTGAAAGTGTACAAGGCTGTGGTCCTGACCAGTCTCCTGTATGGCTGTGAAACCTGAACCTTGTACAGAAAACATGTGAAACTGCTGGAGCGCTTCCACACAAGCAACCTGAGGTCAATACTGCACATTTGATGGCAGGACAGAGTCACGAACCTGCAAGTCCTTGACAGAGCAGGAACCACAAGTACTGAAGCCATGATTATGAAAACCCAGCTTTGCTGGACAGGGCATGTCATACAAATGGAGGAGTCAAGAATCCCAAAGCAACTCTGTATGGTGAGCTCTCCTAGGGCAAAGGCAATCAAGATGGGCCTTGCAAGAGGAATAAAGACTGCGTGAAGGCCAACATTGCTCATGCTGCATTAAAGCCAAAGCAGCTGGAGCAGCATGCAGAAGACCGAACAGACGGGCATGCTCTCATACGACACATGTATGACAACTTTGAAAAAGCAGCGAAGCATACACCTGATTGATACTTGTGAGAGAAGAAAAGTAACAGCAGCAGCCACACCAAGAATTCACTTGCCCCCTACTGTGATGCCCATGCTGTTCAAGGCTTGGACTCCTCTACCACATGCGAGTCAACAACTGATGACCCTGTGCAAGTTCAAGATGTCATCATCGGACACGACAGACTACTAAGAAGATTTAACCAAGGCCCTACTGTACTATACCATATTGGATCAAAATATATGTTACTGAGTTGCACTGAATTATTCAGCAGTGTTAGTTGATAGTCATTCAGCAAGCAGCAGCTCCATAAGAATCATTCTAAAAATACATGTTCAAAAATATAACCAACATATATTATTTGCCTGCTAAATATATTTCAAGTTGAACCTCTAAAATTCATGTACCAGAGGGATAGCCAAGTTAGTTTGTATCTTCAAAAACAAGAAGTCCTGTGGCACCTTATAGACTAACAGATATTTTGGAGCATAAGCTTTCACGGGCAAAGACCCACTTTGTCAGATGCTCCAAAATATCTGTTAGTCTATAAGGTGCCACAGGACTTTTTGTTGTCTCTAAAATTCTTGACTCTGATCCACCAACACCTGTGGTCCATCATGACTACAGGTATTTCTGAACCAGAGAGCCATGGAGCTCTGAGAGTTGTTGAACCAAAGAGCCACAGAGCCCTAAGTTCTGCAGAGGGGATGGCAACATGTGGCCACAGGTCCCTGGCCCCATGGCAGGCCACTGTTCTCCAGCCCCACCTGCCATGAGCTCAGCCTATTGAAGCTCTTAAGTGTGTGACCCTCTCTCTCTAGCATTAGTTGGGCCAGGCTCTTTTCCATCATCTTGATATACATCTGGAGTAATGACATGGAAGCTACTCTGTTCAGTGGAATAACACCATAATTACAGATATGGTGCAAGAGATTAAAAAGTCTGGTGTATATGCATCTGTCTTTGCAATATACAAATACACTGTACTACAATCTTGAATAAAAACCCTGCTGAAGCCAAGAGTTAGCCATCTATTGTTACAGCAACGAAGGGTCCTGTGGCACCTTATAGACTAACAGAAAAGTTTTGAGCATGAGCTTTCGTGAGCACAGACTCCCTTCATCAGATGCTGGTCTTGGAAATCTGCAGAGCCAGATATAAATAAGCCAGAGCAAGGGTGGGGATAACAAGGTTAGCTCAGTCAGCAAGGGTGAGGCTTACTACCAGCAGTTGATCTGGAGGTGTGAACACCAAGGGAGGGGAAGCTGCTTTTGTTGTGCAGAAGGAGCAGCACTGACAAGTGCAGTAAGGTTATTTTGCTGTTACTTACAAATTAGTGGGGCAGTCTTATTCTACATCTTTTTTTTCTTTGTTGAGTCTTATTCTTGAACCAATAAACTAAACAACCACAAAAGCCCAGCCACATACCCCCAACCTCAGGATAAAAGCACCAAGAGAATTCCAAGTTTATCACAGGGCTATTGAGTTAACTAAACAGCAGAAAGGCTAGAAAATAATTACTTTAAGAAACATATACTGTGTTGTATGATTTATAGCTTTAAACTCTTAACAGTTTAGAAGGATAAAAGAAAACTGCATTTTTTTCATATATATCCCGTTTTTTTCCACAGAGAAGTTTAATGTGATTTCTGCTCTTCTGATTGTTTATACATATTTGCTAATAGCTCCCCATTAGACTCTGACAAAGGCTCACATCCCCCTGTCTGATCTGACTTGTTTCTTCCTCTTTTGATAAGTACTGTTGATACTGGGCCATTTCCACCCTGCTGAATAGAACTTGTCAGCTCTGGCCCTCCCTGTTAATGGGACCCCACTCTTTAAACACCCCTCTGAAACCACTCCCCCACTCGTGCATCTGATGAAGCAGGTCTTTGATCACAAAAGCTTATGCTCCAAAAAATCTGTTAGTCTATAAGGTGCCACAAGACTTCTTGTTGTTCTATACACATTTTATAACTTGTCCTGGACAAAGCATACCAAAATATGTTTTAAAATGAATTCCTTCCCTTTCCTTGTATTACAGAATCTGCAAGGAGTAAATAATCTTAGCAGGCAAATATGCTAAATGCCTGGGCATACCAGGGTCAAATAAAGGTCAGTGTTCACTCTCCACTTCCCTGTCTCTGTGGGTTTTGGTGAAATCCTTAGTGTTATTTTAACAATTTTTATATTTTAATTTCCTTTTTGTGATTTTTCATTATTAAAATGATTGATCTTACTGCTGATATGTAGCACCCATTCCATCTCTCACTAAGCCTGGAAGTATTTCGGATTTTTTTCTCACTAATTAAAATCTTGCCTCAGTGACCCTCTTTACTTACCCATCACAAGGCATAATATTACTGAAGCAAACAGAAAAACTCCCACTGACTTTAGAGAAACCAGTCTTTTCAAGAAGTATGCTTCACTTTATATTTAGTAATGTCAAATGGTATTTTTAACTGGGTTACTTTGGGCCTTAATCTTAATGCTTGCACCTTTCACTGTAATTTAGACCTATATATAGTAAATGAAAAGTGCCTATGTCGAAATGCCTAAGGCAGTGTCAAATCAGACTCCTGTGGCCCAAATCTCATCTTACTCCAGTTTTTCCACTAGTGCAATTCTACTAACTTCAGTGAAGTTATTCCCAATTCAGACAGCTGTGAGAATAGAATCAGGTCCTTAAAATGTAACATTTCAAACCTATACAGATGTTTACCACATTAAAAAATTTTCCCAGATTTAAAAAAAAAAGCATACCATGGAAACAGACAAAAACATATTTGCATTCTGGAAAATCTGTAGATCACTTCCCAACACATTCATACACATAAAAATCACAGGTATTGAAAATGAATGAAGTTTGGCAAGTGAGCATAAAATCTGTCTGTGGTCCACTATCCTGGGAAAAAGTTTAGTAATAATATGTATACTTGTACATCGAGAGGTGCATTTTTACATTAAAAAAAAAAAGAAATGAGAAAAAACATAGCTATTATTACAGCTATCCTGGCATTTTCTGACACACACTTAACAATACGAATTCCAAATGTGAACTCGTTTGATGAGGAGCATTTCCTTTGAAGGCTCCAAAGATGCATCAGTTCAATTTCCTTTGGCTTGCAGTAACAGACTTTCATGAATAAAGAAACTGGAAAATGTATTCGGTTTTGGATATTACAATATTTTTAAAACTATGACTCCATAGGGAATACAGACACCAAGTGTAAGATTATTGACCTAAAAACCTCACTTGCTTAAGCTTTGAGCACATGGGTTTTTTGATGCCAAAGAGGGGATGCCATACAGGACAAACTACTTTGGAATGAGAAAAGTTAGGGATATGGGACGATAAATTGCCATTCAGCTTAGAAAAGTACAAGCTAATATATCTGGGCCATGTCTACACTAGCCAAAAACTTCGAAATGGCCACACAAATGGCCATTTCGAAGTTTACTAATGAAGCGCTGAAACACATATTCAGCGCCTCATTAGCATGCGGGCTGCCGCGGCGCTTCAAAATTGACACGGCTTGCCGCCGCACGGCTCGTCCAGACGGGGCTCCTTTTCGAAAGGACCCTGCCCACTTCCAAGTCCCCTTATTCCCATCTGCTCATAGAAATAAGGGGACTTCGAAATTGACGTGGCCCGCAGCCGCGCGGCTCATCTAGACGGGGCTCCTTTTCGAAAAGACCCCAGCTACTTCGAAGTGCCGCAGCCGTCCGCATGCTAATGAGGCGCTGAATATGTATTTCAGCGCTTCATTAGTAAACTTCGAAATGGTCATTTGCGTGGCCATTTCGAAGTTTTTGGCTAATGTAGACATAGCCCTGGAGGGAAATAATGATAGTTATTCATTGGGGAGGAAGAAACACTGGAATGTAACAATGCTGATAAAGAGGCTTTATGGGAAAAATGACCCTTTGTAGGCAATGGTTTCAGATGCAGATTCCCTCTGCGACACCTCCCAAATTGGTGATAATATCAGTTCAACTGCTCGGCTGCGTCTACACTTGCATTCCTCTTTCAAAAGAGGAATTCAAATGAGGGAAATCAAAAATGCAAATGATGGACTGATTTACATATCTTGTGCTTCATTTTCATAATCTTTTTGGAAGAGATTTTTTTGAAAGAAAAAAGGAGTGTAGATGGGGCTCTTTCAAAAATAAACCCCATCTTCAAAAGAGCCCTTCTTCCTGAAAATAGGAAGAGATTGTTGCAAAAAGAGGATATGCAAATGAAGCATGAGATATGTATGTAAATTTGTGCCTCATCTGCATTCCTCTTTTGAAAGAGGAATGCAAGTGTAGACACAGCCCTAGTGTAAAACCATTTTCAGCACCAATAGTAAAAATACATATGGCTGGTCAATTTCCTGAGCCCCGCCAGTGGCAGGGAAACAGGAACCAGGCTGCCCCTCAGTTCTCGGCTCCCCAGTAACCTTGCATGGAAGGAAACTGACCAGCCCGGTGGGGAGGAAAGGCTTGAACAAAAATTTGAGTTACGCATAGATTGCAGGAACACAACCGCTGAACCATATAAACTGCTGAATAGCCACTGAATCATATAGCTGATGAATCACATAAACAACAAGTCCTGTGGCACCTCATAGACTAACAGATATATGTGGAGCATAAGCTGTTATGGACAAAGACCCACTTTGTCAGATTCTGACCCCTTTGCTCATGAAACCTTATGCTCCAATATATGTTAGTCTATTAAAGTGCCACAGGACTTCTAAGTGCTTTTGCCGACACAGATTAACTCGACTACCCCGATACTGAATCAAATAAAACTCTTGAAATTCTACATAGCAAACAAAGCCTGTCACTCATTTTTAGATATCTGCACACCATCAGTTGTACAAGGAATTTAATACAAGAGCTTCAGATAGAGCTCTTGGTAACTAAATACTATATTTGGAATAATAATACTATAAAATTAAAGAGCATGTGCCTCCGCTTTATGCAACTGAGGCACAACTCCAATGCAGTGGAGAAGAAATCTTGGAAACAGGAACAAACTGTTCTGCTAATACGTAACCAATCTTTCTTTGGAGCAACATAACATACAGTATATGCAGCAAGATTCTTACAACTATACCTGTCTTTGGATCTAACATTCACAAAGTGAAAGCTAAGAAAAATAATGGCCAGGATTTATGTAAAAAGGGATGCCCAAAGGAAGGCTTCAAGGTTTTCAAAACTAATAATTAAGGCATCTGAAGTTATCACCTACCCCAATTAATTCTGCATGCTAAATACCTGCCTTCTAAAAATCTCAAACTATATCTAAAGGTGAACACACAGAAATTGTGATAGAAATCAAGATGAAAAATCAAAATGCCATCAGTTTGAAGGAGTGACTGTTTTAAGTTCACGAATGTGTCCACCTCACATGAAAGTTTCTGACTAAAAATTTTTTTGAAATACCAGAAGTTGCCATTGTATGGTAATTCCAGTTTTCGGTCAACTGTATGCCTAAAACATTTGGTTCTTTTGAAAACCCCACCCCAATTCTACATTTAGGCCCATCACTGTCCCAATTTTCAGTACTCAATGGTTCCCCTTGGTGGCAATGGTCACTGCTAAGAGCTCAGGACTTTTGAAAGTCAGGCACTCATTTAAGCTGCTACATAAATTTAGGCATTCACTGTTGAGAATCTTGGTCATAGACACCTACGCTGCACTAACATCTAGCTAGTATTCCATAGGTTTGTCTGCAGTTTATTACAGAAATGCAGTAAGATAAATGACTTACCAGGGATGCTGTGGAGACTTACTCAGTGGCAAAAAGCTTTCAGTTACAAAAGATATTTCCAAATTAAAGATTGTCATTAAGTTAAATGGGCCATAGGCTCACAAATGCATATATGTAGTGCTGTTTGCTTGAACAATGAAATCCTATGACATCCTTTTTTAATATGCCAAATCCATGACAAACACAAGAAACCTTTCTAGCTCTGCTGAGATGCTTATCACTTGTATACAAAGTAGCCATTATTCTAGCAAATGCAAATTCAGCAAGTGCTTTTAAAAATCATACACCCCCTACCAAGAACCACAAACCAAACAAACACCCACACCCAAGCTGGAACATGCCACAGCATTCCAGTGCGGTGAATAACAAGATTCTCTTGAGTCTAAGCTGCTTTTTTCTGACTGCTGCTTGCAACCTTAAGGGAGGAAAACCTCATACTCCAGAACCAGTACTGGACTGATAGCATGTGACATCTTCCCCAGTGAATGCAACTTCTTAAGAGCCTATTATGACTACATGGGCTGTCGCTCATCTATTTCTTTTTTACAAAAAGCCACAAAATTGACAAAACACTTTTAAATAAATTCCAAATAGTTTTAAAATATGCATTCTAGTAGGAATGTTTTAGCTGCAACAGGGAACTTGCATTCTCACTGCAGTTTGACAAATGTGAATATGACAATTTCTTTGTTAAAAGCCAGCTGATAGCACAGAGACAATATAAAAAACAACAATCTTTTACATGACCAAATTCTACCCGCACAAACACACGTACACAACTGAAAGCAAGAAGACTCTGAATAAAACTAATGGCAGGATTTTGGAGAAGGATCACCCACACACACCTTCTTCACATGAAATGTGGCACACAAACAATTCATTGATTATTCTGGCAAGTGACAAACGTAAAAGCTATCAAACAGAACTGCAGATTTCTCTACTCAGATCTCAAGTCCCCATTCAGGAGAAAAGAAATATTGCTCTACAGGCCATGTAAGAATCCACCTGGGAATTATCCCAACTGTGCAGGGAGAGCCATTCCAGGGAAATGTCTGCCTGCTACATCTGGCCTAAACAACCCCTCCCCCAAGTTTCTGCACCAAGAAGCTATACTCAGGGCATGTGGGGCGGGGGGGGGAGAGGCTCCACATTACCTGTGCAATACAGCTCACTCTTTTGTGTTGATTCTCTTCCATTTTCACTTGCCCCCAGTGAAGCCACAAAGCACTGCTGCTAAAGTACCAGGAAGAGGGACAGGCACAGACAGCTGCACAGGGATAAAACCTCCCTGAACAGGGCACAGCCAGTGTGCCATATAGTCTGTAAGGCTCTGAGCCACTAACAGCAAACAGCAGCTGCAGAGGTAATTCTGGGCTGGACAATCATATGTCCCACAGGAGTACCCCTTTTTAGGATAAGTAAGGTTTTACACTCAAGGCAGTCAGGCAACAAATAAATCTTTAATAAAGAAGCTTCTGGCATTTAAATCACTTATTTACAGAACATCAGGGTTAGAGTTGCATCTTGTTAGTCGTTTGCTACTGACTAGCTACATGAGAAATCAAGAGCTCGTTTTTTGGTATGGCTACAACACATTTGATGAGCTGATGCTCCGCCAGGGTGAGGTCTGAAACTTTTTAATGAAGTTTTCACTTACAATATGGTAGTTCACAGACTATTTGTGCTGTGCTTTAGAGATCTGAAATCATTTGTCACAGGAAATGTAACTTTATGGGACTCTGGGAAACAGCTGGACAACCACTTGTCATGGGTATAGCCAACTAAAATCATGCTGGATTACAGATGTTGCCGGACAAGAGAGTGCCTGATTAGAGAGGTTCAATGTACGTTACTTGTGTCAGCGATTGCCAGGACAAATTAGCCCTCGCACTCGTGGCAGGGGAGGAGGTCAGAGGTGAAGGCAGTGGATGAGATCGTAAAATAGATGTTGGTCAAAGAAGGAAATGGGGGCCCTAGGGGAATGCAGTGTCAGAAAGGCATTGGGGCCCAGAGTAATGGGGAGAAAGGCATGGATGTAGGACCAAGAAAGAGGATAGTGAGTGGTATGAGCCCTGCAGCTGTGTGGCTTCAGCTGGGGACAGGAGCGGCACAGCCCAGGAATGGGGGAGGAGGAAGACATCAGTGAGTGCCAATGCCTAGAGCAGGAGCTGCAAAATCGGCCAGGAGCCATGGGGCACTGCCCACCGCCACACAGCCAAAGCCTGGAGATGGGTGCTGAAGCTTAAGACCCAGGAGGGTCAATAACTGCTTCCGCAGGGCTGGGGATCAGCAGCTGGGGTCAGCACCCACTGCCACACATTAGGCCAGGAGTCAGTGCCCAAAGCTGGCATCTGCTGGCATGTGGCTGGGACTACAGATCAGTGCCTGGGATCTGTGAATGCAACCAGGGTTTGGTGCCCAGAGACAGTGTCTGCTGCCAGGGTCAGATGTCCATGCTGGGAGTCAGCAGCTGCTACCAGGGTTGAGGCCTGTGGCTACATGGCTAGAGACTCAGATCAGATCCTTAACTCTCCAGCCAGAGTCAGTTGTTTAAGCCCCAGGTGTTTAAGCTTTGCTCCAGACAGCAGGGCTCCTTAAGTCCTGCTGCTAGCGACCACTTCCCAACTATCCCAGGGCTGAAGCCTGAACCTCATGGCTCACACACAGAACTCACTGTGCTTTTGCAGCATTGTGCCCAGCCTGTCTCTGAGGGATGTGAAGGAATGTGCATCCAAAACCAAACAGGGAGGGAGGTTTGGGGCAGAGGGGGTTGTAAATCAATGCTTCCCCTGTCTCATCCCCAATCACCACTCAAGGAAGGTGTGATGGCTGCATCTGAGAAGCACTCTAGTCTTCAGCTTATTTGGGAAAGAGGTTTGGGAACTTCTTGGACTATTTCTATATCAAATATATACTTGATCCTTTATCTTCACCATCTTGGTGGAACTCTGTTACAGGCATGGAGAAAGTAAAACATTGTAGGTGGGATTTAAAACAGGAGGGATAACCAATAACCCCAATTGGTTACTCATCAATATTGATAAAGCCAAAAATTCCACTTTTAGCTATGGAAGCTAAATTAAGGATACACAATGTTTCACTACTTAAAATAATTAACACAGGAGCCTGAAAGCAGCTCCCCTTCTCTTACCATAGTTTAGGTTGGTGCTTTATGAGGCAAAATATCTAAAACAGCCAGTCAACATTAAAACCCTCTATTGCTAAATCTTGTTTCCCTGCAAATCTGATTCTTCGTCTGGAAAGACTGTTGCAAACAAAGTGGATTTTACTTGCTACAGAACAAAGGCCATACCTAGGTCAACTGAAAGAAGTTGCTCTAGAACAATATACAAAGCTGCCTCACAGATGTGCACGGTCTTCATGATCCTCTCACTTGCAAGCAGTCCAGGAAACGGAGAGAAAGAAAAACAGCCAAATTCACTCCTAATGTAATCCATTGGGGTTATGCCAACAGAAAACTTGGCCCAGGTTTCAACCTTGAAGGCAATATTCTGAATCAAATTTCTTTTCTTTTATTTTAAAATATGTTTTTTGGTGTGAATGTATCCAACTAATGACTAACTGTTAAATTAAAATGTTTAAGTAATTCCTTATTTTCTCTTCCATTGATTGTTTTGATACCATTATTTGGAGTGAGTGTTTGATGCTCAGTCAATCAACTGCACTCCATATAATGTCAGCTGCTAGCTAATTTACACTTGCATAGTTGCCATCTGCCATTTAGTCCATTGTATACACAAGCCATCAGTCCAAGCTCTTTAGCTAGCACAGTTATAACAAGACCATTGAAATGAAATTTTATCCATTGTCTCAATGGGGTAAAGAAATACAATTAATCCAATTATGATTTCTCTGGCCTTGGCTTTAAAAGTTTTGTCCACATCAACCAGGGTATTATGCTACAGTATCTGTTTATTTAAGTGTAGCGATCAGACATGGGTTTCACAAAAATATCAAACATTTATGCAGACATTTCAGACAGATAATTAAAAATAAAATACTTCTTTTGTGTGGTAACTTGATGATCCTTATCCACACAATTACCTAAGTGCTTTCTCCACAATTATAATTTTATTTAGCATGCACAGGGGGAAGTGCTTAAAACTACACTGAAATCAGTTGTCACTGGAGAGATTATTGCTTCTTCTGTACTAGCAAACAGTGGCATTCAAAAATTTTCATACCGTAAAATGGCCATTAGAAATATTTCCACAGTACTTGCATATTACTTCCTTCTGAAACTCTTACTGGGAAAGTCCAGTGCAATGTGTGACAGAAATACGCGGCATGAACCAAATGTTCATACTTAACAACCAAATGCATAGCTAAAATAAGATAGATGATCGTTACTACTTCTGGACAGCTACTTTACAAAAACATGAATGGTTATCAGAGCATAAAAACGTAAAACCCAAATTTAATCAGAGATAAAAATACACAGAAATGTAATATACAACATGACAAATGCTCTCAACAAGAGTTGGTGTAAACTACAAAACCAGTCAGATAGCTGGGGAGTCTATATACTGCACTATGGATCATATTTATAAAGGGAAATATTTGGGACACATGGTAACAATTTCATTTAACTCTTTAAAACTGTCTATTGCTTAAAAATAAAACAAGCCACGTCCATATATCGCTGGCATTAAACACAGAATACTAGAACTGGAAGGAACCTCAAGAGGTCATAAAGTCAAGTCCCCTGTCCTCACAGCAGAATCAAGCACCATCTATATAATCCCTATTAGATATTTATCCAACCTGTTCTTAAATATTTCCAATGATGGAGATTCTACAACAACCCCGGGCAATTTATTCCACTACTTAACCCCTCTGATAGTTAGGAAATTTTTCCTAACATTCGGTCTAAACCTCCCTTGCTGCAACTTCAGCCATTGCTTCTTGTCCTATCACCGGAGGCTGAGGAGAATAATTTTCCTCCCTACTTCTTATAACACACTTTTAGGTACTTGAAAGCTGCTATCATGTCCCCTCTCAGCCTTTTCTTTTTCGAACTAAACAAACCCAATTCTCTTAATCGTCTCTCATAGATCATATTTTCTAGAACTTTCATCATTTTTGTTGCTCTTCTCTTAACACTCTCCAATTTCTCCACACCTTTCCTAAAATGTGGTGCCCAGAACTGGACATAGTACTCCAACCGAGACTCAATCAGTGCAGAGTAGAGAGGAAGAACTACTTGTTATTTCTTGCTTATGACACTCCTGTTAATGCATTCAAGGATGATGTTTGCTTTTTTTAGTGTCGCACTTTGTCCTCCTTGCTTGCTGTTTTTGGTTCTCTGTGCCTTAACTATTGAGTCTGTTCTGGTCTGGCTATGGTCTGAAGAAGTGGGTCTGTCCCACGAAAGCTCACCTAATAAACCATTTTGCTAGTCTTTAAAGTGCTACTTGACTGCTTTTTGATTTGATAGTGTATAGACTAGCACGGCTTCCTCTTTGTTACTATTCAACATGCAATGTCTACTCATGTTTAGCTTGTGGTCCTCCATTACTTCGAGATCTCATTCTACAGTAGTCCTTCCCAGACAGTGATTTCCCATTCTGAATGTGTGAAACTGACTGTTCTTTCCTACGTGGAATACCTTGCATTTGGCTTTATTGAGCTCCATTTTATTCAGCTCAGATCATTTTTCCAGTTTGTCCAGATAATTTTGAAGTATAAAACTCTATCCTCCTAAGCACTTGCAACCCTGTCCCCGCTGGCCATCATATGGAAATTTTGTAAGTATACATTCTATGCCATTACCTAAATCGTTGAAGATATTTGAACAGAACCGGTCCCCAAACTGATCCCTGTGAAACCCCCCCACCTGTTGTGCCCTTCCAGCATGCCTGTGAACCATTACTATCTACTCTCTGAGAACGGTTATCCAATCAGTTGTACACCCACCTTATAGAAGTCCCATCTGCATTGTATTTCCCTAGTTTACTGATAAGAAAGTCATGCAAGACTGTATCATATATTTTACTAAAGTCTAGGTGTACCACATCTACCACTTCACCATTATTCACAAGGCTTTTTATCTTTCCTGGCGCAGAAGTTAAGCTGAGTGGTCTGTAGTTTCCTGGATTTTCTTTATTCACCTTTTCATAGATGGACACTATATCTGCCCTTTTCCAGTATTCTGGAAACTCTCCCGTCTTCCATGACTTTTCAAAGATGATCCTATGCGAACTCCACTTTCTAAGAAACAGGGACAAGAGATGCTTAACACTCACCAGGGGATGTGGGTGTGCCTCATACTCCCATGTGGGAACTGAGGAAGCCGTCTACTACTCCCTGAAATGGTCATAGATTTTGGCTGCCAAGACTTGACTCTCTTTCTTGCTCTTCCATTTGTGCAGTGGAAGCAAACAAGGCTTAGCTGAAAGACTAGCATTAGGAAGGGGCACAAAGTTGCATTCTGGGAGTACTGGTGTCCCTGTTGGACAGAACCCTCTCCTGACCTAGCAGGGGAAGCAGAAGGAGCTCTGTACCCTGGAGCTGCATTGAGAAGTTGGGATCAGGAAAAGACTCTGTCCAGAGGAAGGTTGAGGGTGAGGGGAAAATAAAAAACAAACAAAAAACAAGCAACACTACTTTTACTCCCTGCTTGTCAAATCCTCACTGACTTCTCCAGCAGAGGAGTTTCACTCTTGTTTGGTGGCTGCTGCAGTTATAATATCGGACAATAGGGTTGCCAACCCTCCAGAATTGTCCTGGAACCTCCAGGAATTAATTAGGTCACCACTAAAGGTTATGAAAGCTCCATGAATATAGCCAAACAGAACTGGCAGCCATAGTGGGGGAGCAAGGCAAGCAGGGAGTCTTTCCACCAAGACATACCACACAAGTCCAGTCTGCTTCCCTTGCTGGACAGAGCTCCTGGTGAATTCCTTCAGTACAGCCTTATCAGGGGGTACACACACAACACTTGTATACCTCTGTAGTACATCATCTATTCTGCAGTCAAGGCCTGTTTCCATTAATGGGAATTACACACACACACTAATAGTAGAATAGACAGCAAGTGCCTCATACTGCAAGGATGAAGTGGCAGGACCAGGAATACCGAGGCTCATACAGGCTTACTACAAAGACAGTTGTTAGCTTTTCCCTCAGGTAGGCCACTCCCTAGATCAGACTGCTAAATTCTGATGACTGATTTACACGCACACACACACACTGTAAATGCTTCCAGATTGTGTGCCTCACAGCATACTATTATCATTTGCTGAGATGACAGAGAAAATACATTAGACAGATTACACTGTTCCCACCCTTACAGTCTGAATGCATACAACTGTGTGTTGCACAGCAATGTCTTTTGTTACTGTACTTTTCACAGGTTGTTTTAATTTATCTTTTTCAACAGAATACAAATGATCAAACCATGCAATCGGTCATATCTGCATATTCAGTGACTGTTCATCTCAGAACAGCTAAAAATCAAAGCTGTGACTCAAAGTCTGATTGGACAGCAAAAGGTACAGAAATGACTCAGTTCTCATAAAGATTCACATGCTGCTGATAACTGTATGGATGGGAAGTATTTTCAAATATTAAAAAATGAATCACTAATGACAAATACTAGGCAGCCATTTAACTTCTGGGGCAGGCATCTACAAAAGAGGCATGTCTATACTACTGGCACAGTTGTGCTGCTGAAGAGCATTCACGCTGATGCTTCCTATATCAACCAAAGTTTTGTTTCCATTCATGTAAGTAATTCTTCCTTTAGCGAAAATAAATCCCTTCAATGACGTAGTCACACCTACACCAGGGATTACAGTTGGCTCAGCTATGGTTCTGTACAGGGTAACTAGGTCAAATCTTCATTTTTAAGTGTAGATCATGACTAATATTTTTACTTGGAGATAAATCAGAGCCTACTGGAAATAAGATTATCAGGCAAAGCATGACCGGTTTAAAAAGCAGGGGAGAACACACTTAAGGGCACAAGCAAATGTGTCTGAACCACATCCCACTAACTGCTTGTATTAATACAAAACAAAACAAAACAAAAACAATGCCGCACTGATGTTTTCTTCTTATGCAGATGCTCATTTTTTTTTTTTAAAAAAAAAAGCACAGATTGTATGGTACCAGATAGTAACAATATGGTAAAAATTATACTAGATTCCTGTACAGTAACAACAACAACAACAACAACAAATAGAGGGATGAAAATAAGCAGATTTTCATCAAGTACTCTAAATGTGCAGCACTGCTAGCATCAGATAGTCACAACATATCCAAGGTTCTGGGTTATTCTTGGCTTCTGATCAAGCACAGTGTCGTGATCTAGTTAATATTTCAGTTTGGGGGGAAAAAAAATCCATAAAACGGAACCCTACAGTCACATTCTATGAGCGTATATTCATAAATATGCAGGTAGTGTATGAGGATTGTTGTTTCTTGCAACTAACATGAACATTCGCACGTGACTAGGATAATCTTTATAACAGCTGCTACTTAAACTACGATGGAAACTGCAAAGACTCAACTAATATAGAGGAATTTCTTTAAAATGACTTCTGATTTACACATGTTCCTTAAAGAGGAACTCTGCATAACTCAAGGTCTTTGGAGAAACAGACAGTACACATTTTGCTTGTGCAAAACTGATGTGACTACAATTTATAAAAGAGGTGATAAAAGACAATGAAACATCTCTTGCTTTTTTAAAAAAAAAAAAAAAAAAAAAAAAGGAAAATTTAGTTCTTATGACCGGTAATAGATTGGCAATCAGCAGCCTGCAATACAAAGTTTCTCATTATAGGACAAGAGTAGTAGCAGACTTCCACCATTTTCCCCCCCTTTTTGGTTGGGACACTGAGGGTATGTCTATACTGCAGCACTGGGAGTTAGTTTAAAATAAAGAGCAGTGCAGATGTTGCAGTTTTTGTTCTCAAGCTCATCTGAACCCCTGGATCCGACTTTGAATAACTAGCCCAAGCCTTCCCTGGAGCTACAATATCCACTGCTATTTTTAGTGCATTAGCTCAAGCCAAGCTATACAGTGACTACCTGGGCTCGGAAGCTCACTGCCAGTAGTTGTGTACAGCAGTGTTTCTTAAACTTTTTGAGACTGTGCAAAACCAGACAATGTTTTTCATACAGAACACCTGTGAAAAATTATTTTTAAAAAAAATTGTGAAAATCAAAAACAAAGAGCAACATATACAGCAAAAACGCAATGAATTTAAATCAGGTATCAGAAATGAAGAAGTAACATTGTATCTCGTTTCAATAACAGAAAATATATACCACTAATGTATGATATCAAAAGTGTCAGAGGCTCACCACACATTTGTAAGTTGTTCATGGAACACCAGTCTTCCGCTAAACATAGTTTAAAAAACACTGGTGTAGAGAAACCTCAAGAGATGAAAAGACAATAGAATCTTCATGCCTTGTCATTCACAGGCCACATGGTCCACATACTGACAAGTGTGATGAGGCGTATATATCATTGGGTGCCCATTCGGAAGGATAAATAAAGCCATAACTTGTTTCACATAAAACAGCCATCAAATGGTAATAACTTATAGTCACCATCACTTGGAACCGGGTATAAACATATACTGTAGCAGTTGAAAATTCATCCCAGAGCCAAGCTTTAGGAGTCATTCAATCCATAAGTGTATGTAACATTTCTATACAAGTCATTTGACAAGAACTACACCTGTGTAGGAAGAAACATTAAACATATAAGTAGAGAGTGATAAAAGATATTACTGAAAATACAAAAATATGCCAAAATATACAATTTTGGAATCATATTTTCTTTTAAAATGAACCTGACTCTAAATTTAGATTGGTAGGAAACAGCCATATTTGCTGAAAACCAGACTCTCCCTCCATAAGTGTAACCATATTTAAAAATTCAGACTGCATTTGGGTATTAAGGATTTAATGTGGAATAAGTCATAAATAAAAGCAAATAAATTTAGAAGATGCTACAGGTTGCACCTCCCTGGTCCAGCACGGTTGGGACCTGACACGTCCTGAACAAGAGACTTTGCCCAACCAGGGTAGGTCCAGGGCTTCTGCCAGAGGATACCAGCCTCCTGCTCCCCTAGGATTCTGGCCCCTGGCCCAAACTCCCTGGGGCAGGGAGGAGCTCTAGCCCCCAAGCCCCATCCCCACAGACTCATGGATGTAGGTCCAGTCCCAGCCCCAGGACTCTCAGTATGAGAAAATATCTGATTTAAGAGGTGCATCCTGTAGTGACAATTCACATAAACCTAGTGGAATTTGCCACAGCAATTTGGTTTGAATGTGTCTGTTTCAGAATTAGATGAGTCATTATAGACAATATGCAAGATCGAAATCCTATATCCTTCATTTGTCTAACTGCTACGAAGGACTGAGGAAGAGTGAGGGGCTTTTCCTCTTATCCCATAAGAGGGTGTGTCTACAGCACCCTAAATCAAAAGCTGGAAGGAAAAGCTACCTCATGTAAATCCACACACTATGTTTCCACAGGGATGTTGATCTGCCACATAAAGGGCATATGTGGCTCCCACAGCCTGCCACCAAATATAAACATAGCTGCAATTGCTAGACCAAGGAATACTTTGCTCTTTAATGAGGATCAGATAAGTGCACCTTGCAGTATCATGTCTTAGCTCACTATGAGCAGCCCTGATGTCAACTATCGGAGGGGTAGCCGTGTTAGTCTGGATCTATAACAGCAACGAAGGGTCCTGTGGCACTTGATAGACTAACAGAAAAGTTTTGAGCATGAGCTTTCGTGAGCACGGACTCACTTCATCAGATGCTGGTCATGGAAATCCCTGTGAAATACCCTATGAGCAGCCCCGCAGCAGAAGCAGCACCCGTCTCCAGTTGCTGTTCCTACACTGATCAGCGAATGATGTAACTTATGGTACAGGAGCTGTCAAATATCTGTTAGAAAAAATATGGCTCAAATAACTATTTCAATGTTGTGAAATAATCATTAGAATGTTATTTCAGTCTAAAGGACAGTGGTTTGATTTAGTTAAGAAGTACACATACGTATCTAGCCATGATGGACTAAGCTACTGCCAGTTTTGGCAGCATTCAGCCCCAAAGGTGAATATAGAAAAATACCCAGTCTTGCCAAAGGTAGCATAGCATCTGGAAATAACTTAGAAAGAGGATGGTTTATCCTTGGCTACTGAACCCTAGGTTCTCTTTGATACTTTCCTGAAATAGCCAGTTGTTCCTCACCTGTCCTTCCTCATGTGTGGTCGTTCAACAAGTTCAACCTCCCTCATCTGGCACCCTGTGGGTCTGAGCAGTCCCAGACCAGGAATTTTGCCAGAAAAGGGGTAGTCAATTCTGCCCCCTGCTAGTCTCAGTTCCTGCTCCTGGGCTCCCCATCCATGGCTTTCCAACCTCCTTTCCTCTCGTGCAGACTCCCCAGCCGCAGTTTCCCAGGGCTGTGGCTTCCCATGCAGCCTGGTGACGAACTGCCAGCTTACCAACCCATGCCACTGCACTCTGCTGCTGCTTCTGGCCTGTGCTCCCTGGCTGCTGCTAGCCCCCCACTTGCAGCCAGACCAGCTGTGGCTGCCCTGCCCTGGTCTTGCTGGCCTCTCTTCCTACCAGCCCGGGGACTCTCTGGTCCTGCAAAATCTGTGGTCCTGATGGAGAACAGATGATACCAGATGAGAGAATGATGAATTTGGGAGTTTTAACCTGTAGCAGTTTGAGATTTGTACAAATCTAAATTAGGGCTTTCCAAAAGCAGAAATGCAGCAGCAGCACTACCACCAAAACCTGTGACTCATCTACATGTAACCACTGGGCAAGATTCCCAAATTCTGATGTCAGTTATGTAATTGCTAATCCAGAACAGCTCCACTGAGTTTAAAAAAAAAAAGAAAAGAAAACAACAAAAAAAACCTTCCTTCAGAAATTAAAAAAGCAGAAACTCTGGCAGAATTTGACCCACTGGATTCAAGTGGACACTTCAACACTACTGCCTGAAGTATTTTACCTGTTGCCATTATTAGTAATTTCTCTGGTTAACACGTCTAAAAAGTAAAGAGAAAACATTTGTCTCCCTCCATTCTGAATGGCCAATTTCCTCCATTACTTACAAGTCTCTTCCACAGACAGGAGAGACAAAAACCAAAGGTTTCTTTGGGGCTGTTTTCAAACCATGCAACTCACCCCACTCCCACAAATGTGATTTTAAAGCCACAAAAAAAAACAGCAGCAGCATGGTCAGGAACCGTCCCCAGAACAACCATATAGCAGCTGCATTGGTCCCAGCCCTTAACATCAGTCATTCTCCTAGGCATTGAGAGTATTGGAGAGGACTTTACCCTATGGTCAACATTAGGAGTCTGTTTCCAACCATCTCTTTCTCCTTAGTCCCCTCTAAAAATAAGCTTTTTCATTTTAGTTGAAATTTTAGTAGATTTGTGTCTTTAGCTTTCCAATTAAAACCCAAAATTGTTTGACAAAACTTTTCTGAAAATTTCCATTTAACTGAAACAATTTTCTATTGAAAAAAATATTTCCACAGAATCTTTTCAACTAGCTTCAGTGAATACTCTGATTTATATTATAGTGTAACAAACAATATCCTAAGAATGCAAGTAATACCTCCACCAAATTAGTCCTCCTGCACTTCCAACAAACAAAATCATCAAAGGACTATCAAGCACTGTCAGAGTACCTGTTGGCAGGGATATATTAGGTAAGAAGTACAATTTCCCATTCACTGCCAACTAAAAAGAAAACATAAAAATTTCAAATTTAAAAACAAATGAAACCTGAATTACCATCAGATTCTTAGTTCTGATATCCTTCCCCCTTCTTTAAAAATGCTGTCACAGGCCTGCCACCATAACAGCAAGTTTCAAATGCCATCCTAAAAATAGAAAGGGGGACAGGGAAGACAGCAAAATGGGAACTGAAAAACAATGAGGAAAAAAGCACTGTAATACATAACTGTCTCCGGTAACTAGCCAATAAAAATCTCTACTTCATAGTATTAAAGTTTGTATTTTTGCTCCTCTCTAAAAGCAGTTATGATAGGGCTTTCAGCCAGTTAAGTCTGCCATGCAAAGCCATAACTTACAAGATTCAACTTTCAAGCGATCATTTCTAAGGTCTTTGCTTGTTTATATGGGTTCACATAAGGCTGGCACAACAGAAAAGCTACATTAATTTCAAAGCAGAGAGACCATCAATAAAAATTAAGAATTAAACAAAGAAAGAGGTGGAGAGATTTACTAGAAACATGATTCTTTAGCTCAAAAGATTGTTTGAAGGATGGCAGATGCAGTCATCTCTATGATTATTTACACACACTGTCCCATGTGTCCAATTGCTACACACATTATCCTGAAAATAAGTATTGTGTGCGCCAATCAAGAACAGTGCTAAGTCCAGATATAGGCTTCAATGCACACCACGGCTTTAGGACACTAGCCTTATAATTTGGTGGATGCCCTGAAGTAAACGAAACCTCTAACATAATGGCTATGTCTACACTTGCCCCCTACTTCTAAGGGGGCATGGTAAATCAGCCTGATGGGAGAATACTAATGAAGTGCTGCAATGAATATGCAGCACTTCATGAGGCTAATTCTCTCCATGGCAATTTCAAAGTGGACAACGGCGATATCAGGAGGGATGAAGAGGAGCCCCCATGAGAACCGCAGTCAGAAAACTAACTCAAATATCTCCCTGAGGGTTTGCATTTTCCAACAGACAGCCTACCCTAAATTCTGACTTACTCAGGGGACAATTTCTACTCACCGATATACATGCTTTCCCAATCAACTCTCTGTAAAACTTTCCATGAAAGATGTATGTGCGCAAATATTCAATTCAAATATTTAAATGGCATTGTTAAATTTACACACCTAAATTTGGTTTATTGGAGACTGTGTACATTTAGGTTTCATGCTTGGATTATCTACAGCTAATGGTATTTACAGGGAAGACAGTGATGTTGTACATTGAGATAACTGCCTTAAATTTGACTTCATCATGTAGTGTAGACATACCCTGAATTCTTTGACCTGATTAAGGCCCATTTCTGTAAGCCTTCCTTATGATAGGTACAGCTTGTTCACACAATAACACGATCTAAAGAGGAAGCATGGTTCCATAGCAAGAGTGCTATCCAGGGACTTAGAACCAGGGCTCTACTCCCTGTTTGGCCACACATTTCTGTGTCTTTGGGCTAGTTATTTAGTCTCTGTGTGCCCATCTCTATCTCACAGGGCAGTTGTGAGTATAAACACACATTGCAGTAGAGTAACACAGTAGTTACCTTGAAGTCTGTTCTGTTATATGCATGAATAACGTTAAACATCTGAGTATTTGCAGGATCAGGCCTGTATAATGCCTGAGCAGCTCTTGGGACAAGGGGCCCTGTCTTATCTCCTTATGCAGAGCCCCAGTACCACATCAATGAGAAAAGCAAACAACAAGCAGGCCTGTAAATGAACATCAGATCATCTTGTCTGAGGCCTCATTACTCTGCTTTTGCAATGCCAAAAGGCCTTCAAATATCGTAAAGATGACTCAGGTTAAATGAAAAGAGACTTCAAGCTACCTTTAAAGTAAATCTCTACTTTTAGAAAATCATATTGCTTCTTCCAATAGTTCAACCCGCAAACAAATTTCAGTGCTGTTATGCTGGCATGTAACAAAATGCAAAAATTCACTAAGTTTAGTGAAGTCATCCAAGTAGAACTGGAATACTGGTTTCTGTCCCTACTAGCTGTGATATTCCTCCTCGCATACCTCTTTCCCCTAAGTCCCATCATCTGCCGTCATCATTGCCATTCAACACAAGAAGCTTTGGACAGGATTTAAAAAAGGAAATCAAAAAAGGCATATCAAAGCAGGCTAAAACAAAAGTTAATTAAAGTCATTCATGAGCCTTGTTGAAAGAGACTGCTGCATTTCAATCTTGTGCATTTAATTGCTTGATACAGGAGCACAAAATTAAAATTAAAATAAAAACATAATTTGAGAATGAAATCTAATCGCAATATAATTCAAGAATGGTTTGGACCTATTTCATTAAGTAAATCATGCAGAAAAATTGCATTATTAAGAAAACAGCATTAAAAGTTCCTAATAAATTAACAAGTATAAATTAATGACCGCTCAGTCCATTAAATCTTGTTAATTTTATTTTGATGCAGTAATACAGTGATCACAAGTTTACATTATTAAACCAATATTTATTAGAAGAATTCATTTTAATTGGATCCCTGATGTGATAATCCCATACAGTATATATATTTCCTGGTTTTATCCAATTTTTGCATGTATATCTCATTATATTTAAATGAATGCAATAATCAGGGTCTTCTCCCTAATATTATAAAATTAAGCAACCATTTTAAACTTTACTTCACAACAATTAGATGTTTATTGTTCTATTACACGATATAATCAGACTCTTATGTGCCTTTTAAAAGCTGCTTAAAATGTTTTTATCTTTTTAAAAAAGAAAATGGAAGGAAAAAGAAACAAAGGCATGTTCACACTATACAAAGGATGATCCTGTAAAAAGACATCTGCAGTTGTTTTTAATAAGAACATGAACTGGCCCCCAACTCACAAGAAAGAGTTAAACAACGCTGACAAGCACTGTCTGCTGACAGAGATACTAAACATACAAGTCAGACTATGTCCATTCTATTTAATTTTTGGTTCAATCTACACACAAAATTGAGCTGATTAAATAAAAGGCGTGGCTAAAAATCCATTTCGTTAAACTAGTCTAACTTTGCATAGGGACTCTCTTAAACTGATGTAAACCTAATTAATATTGATTTAGCTTGCCCACAGAAGCAAGGTAAACTCACATAAGCCAGTTTCAAACTGAAGAATATGTGCACACTCAAACATGCACTGACTTAACTAAACAAATCCATGTGTGTGTGTAGATCAAATCTGAGGTCGTTAGAAAAAATTAGTGGCAAGCGAGAACTGAAAGGAAATCATACATTTGCATGCTTACAGATCACATGCACTACCAAGTTGCCCCCAGCGGCTCCATCACTTACTGTATTTAGCATTTCCATACCTGTAATGTTAAGATGATCCTAAACAGAATGTCAAGAATAAATTTTCGTAAGATCTGCAAGATCAGTTGTCAACCCAGAGAACACACACTAACAAGCTGTCCTCAACTGGCTCTACTTCACAGTATATTTAGCATTTCCATGCTTGTAATGTTAAGATGATCCTACACAGAAAGTCAAGAACAAATTCTTGTAAGATCTGCAAGGTAAACTATCAACCCAGAGAACACTCAATCAAGGTTGTCTAACATCTTCTAAAAATCGTCTTAAGACTGATATTATTAAGCAGTATTCCTTTTTAAATGGTTTTTACATCTGTGTAGAGAGGATATGGGGAAAATACTATAAAAGATGTATGCAATCTCTATACTACAAACCGACCTTAATGTAAGCTGCCTTGCAATGATCTAGATGCGCATGTGTCTGCTTAAATCCATCTCTCATCAACTTAAACAGACTCTTATGGAGACGCTTTAATACTGAGGTGGATACACTACAAGTACAGACACTGTTACCTATATCAACCCAATAATCCTCCAACAGTTGTCCCACAATGTCTGACCACTTGGATCATAATTGTGATCTCCACAGCTCAGATAACACAGATACCAAAAGCCGTCCTGTCCCCTCTTTAAAAGGCCTGCAAATTGTTTAAAAAAACATAATTGTCCTGATTGTCCAGCTTGGCGAGAACACCTAGCAGCTCTCCACAATCACATGGAACTGTCCAGCTAAACATGCCAGTTACCCAGTCTAGACACATGCTGGCATGGAGGAGACTCCACATCATCTGGTCAGTTCCACCAGTGGAGCATGGGTCAGCCTAATGCATGGGAAAGAACCTCAGGTGTGTAAATTTCCCATTACAATGATGAACTGATGGCAACTCCAACTTAACAGGACACGACTATCAACTTTTCATTAATTTACTCATCCTAGAAGAAGGAGTACAACGATAACAAGGTGTAGCATTATCACCTGCTTTTCATTCCCCTGCAGACACAAGCACAAAAGATCACGTCAAAGTGTATTTATGTACACAGGGATATTTACCCTGAATCCACCTGAGAAATCTCAATTGAGCTTTTCGCTTAATTCTTCTGAAAGCTTCTACAATTGGCAGCCTTATTTCTTCCCTCGCAGTAAGACAACTTCCCACACCTGTGAGCGATAACTTCAGCAGTCACCATTTCAGGGCACAAACTAGGAGCTCGGGCACCTGCAGAACACGAGCTCACTGTGTCTTTGTCACCCTCAGGAATGGGATGCTAGCTAAAATCACCACACGTGGAAAACAGTATCAGAACTCAATGCCATTGTTCTCTACTCAGAGGTTCATGCAACCAAGCAATTCCCTCCATGAATGTGATCTTTCACATCCAAGAGCTATACAGTCATTTCCCATCATGCCAAATCTGCATTATGAGATACCACCATCCAGTGCTCACTTCTTGGGCCCAGAAACATCAGTCCACCGTGAATACCAGTAAAAACTTCCTAGTCCCACAGCATTGTGTCCTACATGATCATCAGGTTCTCACTGATTCAGTTCTTCTTGCAGTTCTGCAAATAGCAGTGGATCGTGTACCCTATACTTGGAACAGTCATGACAACGGTGGAGAGCTGTACTGGCTCGATGCTTCTTTCAGGGATGCAGACACAAAGGAGGGCCATGATAGTTGCAGGGGTTTTTAAGAAAGGCACAAAATTTATGGCACATAGATAACATTATGGACTGAAGAAAGTTGCATGATGGGAAGTTTCTCCCAGCCTACATGACTCATTTCTGCCCCTTTGTGCATTGCCAAAACTTCCCAAAAGACATCAGGCTACATAGTGGTGAGTTATACAATGGGATCTATGGTGCAAAACACTATGCATTGACACAAGCATTTTGGCAAATAAGCATAAAATAAAGAGTCAAGTATTCATACACGTAAGTAATACACTAACTACAGCAACATTATGTCAATGTAGCATGTGTTATCAAAAGTTTGTAGACATCCCTTTATTTTGTTCCATTTCTTTCCAAAAGAAAATATATCCAGTTTCGAATTCAGTCACTATTCTTTAGCCTTATATCAGGTAAGCTGCATAAGAACCCTCACTCATCCTCTTCACAATCATATCTGAAGTAACAAAACTTAACCGACACCTTTCCTATTTCACCCTCAGAAAAAGGTTCAATAAAAGATACTACCTTACTGACCTTGTCTTGTTAACACTTAAAAGAATTTATTCTTCACATAGAAGAATCTTGGCTGCTGGAAAAAGCAGTTGCAATATTAAATAGAAAGGCTGTAAGTGGCTCATAAACAGGCACAGAGAAAATATATTATCAAAACTGCCACAACACTGGAAAGATCTTATATTTTATCTCATGCATGTAAAACAAATACTCTTGACATAAAAGACATTTATTGTCTGCATTCATACACAAAAATCAATATCTATATTGTGTGACCCCTAGAAACTAAACAGTATCTGCCACACGTTGCAAATTTTCACACTACACTCATATTTAGCAACTTTATGAATTAAATGCTTATAATTCACCCGATCCCCTTTTGTTTTTGCTTAGCGTGTGCACAAGCAATGCAATATCACTAGAGATCACAGGCTGAGAAACAGACTTATGAGCTTACTGCTCTTCTCCCCAAGGATGAAGTTTAAGGTGACACGTTTGTGTTCTGCAGAAAGTATAGGAAAGGTGGTTGCATGTATTCCTGACATTAGATTCTACACTGACACTCTCTGACTTCACATAGCAGTACTTATAGCCATGAAGAATTTTGAAAATGTGATGCCAACTGTTGGCTGGTAGGAAAGACAGATTCAAAACTATATTCAGAACAAAGCAGCAATATCATAAGGATAATCCAGTGGCATCTCTCTTTGAGAAGCTCAAAAGTACGTGAGTGTCCACTCTATCCAAGACATTTGCAAAACCATTATAAGAAACTATCACTAAGTTATGGTCTGCCAAATGGGTACATTTTTCAAATCGTGTCACCTTAATGCAAATAAAAAGACTGCTTAATGCTCATTAAGATAGAGGCTAACATATCTGAAGCCATGTTGGATGGCAGAAAGGGTGAAGAATTTGAGACAGAAAGCCTAGTGTGCATAGGGCCAAAGGCAACTGGTGCCTGCAGGGTGAAGGACAGGGTTCCCTCTAATTTTTTTCCATCCATGGGAGGAATTAATTTTGTTATGCGCACCAAAACATATGAGGATGCACACCACCAGTAGAAATTTTTGCTGCCAGTGATGGGCGCTCTGGTAATCAGCTGGGCAGCACCTAAATCTCTGCTTCAGGGAACACTGGTGGTGGCGGAGGTGCAGGGTGGGGGCATACCACTTAGGAAGTAAAATATTGGCAGGATCACTGGCAGCAGAGCACCTCCATAATGCTACTATGAATCACCTATGCTAAGGGTTAAGTGAACAGAGAATAAAGGAATTCAATGTGTAATCAAAGATTTCCACCTTTGCATGCAGAAGGTCACCCCAATAATACCTTCCCTTTTGCCAGACTGGCTGAAGACCTCTGTGGTTGGGGATTCAAATGCCAGGGAAGATGACCAAGAGCCAGGGAAGTTACATACATTACTCACGAGTAGGCCAAGGAGCCAATGGACCCGTATGCAAGTGGCCTGAGATCAGGTCTTAATAGTATTGAGGCTGAACTGAAGACCTGTTCTACACTCACACTCTCTTTCCCCACTGCAAGGGTCTCTCTCCATCCCTCTTCCTGCTACCATAGGTTCTCTCATCAAACAGACCTGTCAGGTTCCAGGTTATCTTTATATCATGTTAAAGAGCGAGCTCTTAAAAAATAATCCATGACAACGAACAACCAGAAGATAAGCTGTAAAGCAGGCACACAATAACATACGGATGTAGTCTTGTAACCATGTCAGTTCCAAGATAGTGGAGAGGCAAGGTGGATGATATAGTATCTTTTTTTGGACCAGTTTCTGTCAGTGAGAAAGACAAGACTTCTAGCTACACAGAACTCTTACTGAGGATATAGACAAAAAACACAGACAGAATGTAATCTTAAAAAAATAAAATAGTGATGAATTTTGTTTTCTAGCTTTTTGGTATTGTACCCTTGACTTTTTTCCTAAATAACTGCACAGCCACCACAGCCACAGTACTAGGCTAGTATCAACTGGCATCTGAAATTTGCAGTTGATAGTTCATCTGTTCAGAGTTCCCACGAGCGGCATTTCTGAAAGGTCCAAGCATTCTTCAGTCTGGATCTGTCTTTCATATAATGGTAAGGGGACAGCTAATTTGGACTAATCCTTTTCTCACTGAGCCAGATTCATCCTTGTTTTTGCTCTAATGGAACAAGGTTCACTGATGCACTATAAGCATTGCATAGTGTGATCTAACCCTAACAATTGATTGCCATTTTGTTCACAAAATATTTGTTTTTTAAACTGGGGAACTAATATACATATAATTAGTTATAAAGGAAAATACTCAAAGAAGTCAGCTTCTGATGACGAGACACAAATGCCCCATAGTCTGACACAATGGTTATGCTCAGACTGTGGTAGCTATTTTGGGATACAGAGGTATCCCGAAATAGAAACCCCACAGCTTTTCCCCACACTTGAAATAGCACTGCTTTCAGGTTCTGTTACCCCTCATGGTGAGAGGGCTAATGGAACTTTCAGAATACACTCTTCTTTCGAACTTCAGTGCCACTTGGACGGCACCAAGTTTGAAATAAGGTCTTTCGAGATAATTTATGCAATTTGTGTTGTGCAAATTATTGAATGTAGAGATACAAATGCAGTCTAAACATAGCCAATGATAGTTTAAGAACAATCAGCATGGTGCAGTGGACTGGCACTCAGGAGACTTGGATTATAATTCAAGTTCTGACACTGACCTTGTATTCAGAAGTGACACTTTGTTTCCCAGACCTGAAGAAGAGCTCTATGTAAGCCTGAAAGCTTGTGCATCACAACAGAAATTAGTCCAATAAAAAGATAAGACCGTACCTTCTCTCCCTAATATCTTGGGACCAACACAGCTACAATACCACTATTTAATAATCTTCTGTGTAACTTTGGACAGGTAATTTCACTTCTCTATATTGCCATTTGCTCTTCATTCCTTGACTATTTCAGGAATTGTCTCTTATTAGGCATCTGATCAGGTTGGCCTGTGTTGGGCACTGTACAGGTTCTTCTGCAATATGGTTATAATTATTAATTAATAATAATAATATTTAAGCAAATAAAGGAGGAAAGGTTAATCTTTTGTAGGGGATTTCCCTTACAGTTTATGCACTGATGAGTCCTTACTAAAACCAGAAACCCAACACACATTGCAAGTCCCACTAGTAGCAGGACTTTTTTGGGTTAAGGTAAGCAAATACTTCAGAGAAGAGCTTTAGCTGGTTACAGGCTTTTCATGGGCTTAAGGAAAGGTGAATTAGGATTCTGATCCCAGTTTAAACTGAAGTGAGAATCCAGGGTAGTTTCAATGACTTCAGGGAGTCATTCTGAATTTACACTAGACTCTGACCTATTGTCACTTGGCAGGGAAGAGCTGAGCAGGTATTGAACAGTCTTTTAAAAAGCATGTTGGAGGTATTCATCGTAAAAAAGAAAGAGTTCCAATTTTAAAATTATTTGATTTAGCAGTTCATAAAACATATGCATCTTTGTGACTACTAGCTACTACATATTAAATCATTCCAACAATGAGTATATGAGTGCATGCATACATGAAAGAGTATCAACACACAGAAGTCTACAATTTTGTCACTTTCAAAAGTTCTGGATGAAGGTTAGTATTTGTTTGAAAAGCAATGCTGTATTAGTCCATAAAGCAAACTAAAAATTATAGATATCCAAGTGAGCAAACGTAAATCAACAGTGTCAGCGATGAAATGTTCTCACTGATTCGATTTTCTCAAAGATAATCAAAAATACGTAATCCTTTGCATACGTGTCCTTACCTGTGCTTTATGCTGAGTCCTGTATGAAATCATACTGAATCAAACACTAAAATACTGCATAAAGAATTAATGCACATAGGGAAAAACAGTTATTCAACATATATGACTCCTCTCTCAAACAGCAATCCCATATTGCATTCCTTATTTTTTATTTATTTGTTTGTTTGTTTGTTTGTTTATTTATTTATTTGGGAGGGGAAACGGAAGTTTGAAGTCACAACCATCTTCTCTGGAAACAGGCACCCAAGAGCCCTAATAAATCACTTCTTCAGGGGAATGTTGAACAGCACAGATCAAGATACCCAAACAAACAAAAGCGAAGCACAAAAAGGAAAATCAGAGATACTAATTTTAACAGTAATAGAAAACAGAAGTTTTTGACCATGACACAGAGTATCACCAATGAGCATAACCAATCCAGAAAACTTCAATCTTTTTTCATATCTTATCTAAAACCATTCCGCATCTTCATTCTCGTCTAATTTTAGTCTCCCCTATTAAGAGAGCACAGTTTTAAAAAAAAAAAGTCACAAAACTAATTATAAAGAGTTCTGGAATAGTTTATAAGAAAGGCATATAAAACCAAACATCCACTGCAGCTGACTGGAGAGAAAAGCAAACTTACTCTAACACACGTTTAATGTTATGGCTTTTCCAGGAACCCCATATATATGCTTAATATCTATAACAAGCCTAGAACGTTTGTGGGTGCATGCATGTGTCTGTCTGCATCTATTTACTGGTACACGTGTCTCAACCATGCATGTGCCTATGGGTGTATACAGGGTTATTCACATCTCAGAGTAGGGACAGTGAGCTGCGAGAGAGTGTAAAAGAGAACCCGTGTTTATACAGAGGCACCCATGTGGTTATTATGCATGTCTCTGGTGGAGGTCTAGTCCTCACGGTGAATGGTTTTATAGGTATGGAGGAGAGAGAGAGAGAGAGAGAGAGTGTGAGAGTGAGTGAGAGAATCTGGGTGAACTTACATGTATGTGCCCATGCCTGATCTGTGCACACTCCCCTCAGGGGACACAAGAGACTCTGCCTGGGGCCGACGCGTGCCGGACGGTGCCTATTCCCTCCCATTGTGCCCAACTGCCTGTGCCCGTCTCCACGCGGGGCCATGCCCGTCTGCGGGCGCGTCTCCTGGCGGAGGGGGGGGCCGCAAGGCGCGACGTCTGCATGGCATGTCCCCCCGCCCGATGTGATCTCCGTGGAGGTGGCTGGGTGCCGCCGCTCGGCCGGGCGGTCCTGTCCGTGTGCCCCGCTGCCCACGGGGCCCGCTGCCTACCGAGGGATGGTGATGCACTTGGTGTTGAAGCTCTGCGTGGTGATCGCCTTCTCCAGCTCGTCCAGCTGCCCCGTCTTCTTGAGCTTCTTCACCAGGCTCTTCACCGCCTTCTCGCACCACTTCTCCTCCTGCCCGTTCTGCTCCCCCTTCTTCCAGCCCAGGAGCCGCTTGACGATGGGGGGAGTGAACGGCAGGATGGAGGACATGCTGGCACCCCGCTCCGCTAGGCGGCGGCCCCCTGGGCGCCCGCTCGCCCAGCTCGCGGCGCGGCCCCTCCGGACGGCGCGGACAAGGCCTCGGGCAGCGGGGCGGGAGGCTGGCGCCTGGCTTCGCTCGCAGCCCAGCCCCGCGCCACCCTCAGCAGCCCCGGCTGGCGGCGGAAAACTTTGCCCCGACTTCCCCCGCGCGCCCCTCGGCCGGCCCCCGCCCCCACCGCCGGCCCCGCTCTGCGTGCGCCGTGAGGCGGCCGCCCCGGCTCATTCCCAGTCTGCCTCGCATGCAAATCGCCACCCGCTCCCCCGCCCCGGCGCGGCGCGGCGCTCGCCCCCGCCTCCCGCTCGTTCGCCCAAGCGCGCTACTGGCTCGCGCCGCCGCGGGGGGAGGGGAGCAACTGGCGCCCGACCCCGCCCCCGCGCCCCGGAACCGCCCAGAGGCGGGGGGGGGGGCTCCTCTCAGGGCCCCTCCCAGCCTGCGCTCAGCGAGCCCGGGGAAGGGCGGGGGCGTCCCCTGAGGGGCCGCGTCGTCCTACCGGCGCGTGGAGAGGGGCTTCCTTCCAGTGACCCGCCTCACGCACAGCCAGTCCGGAAGAGTTCAGGGGGGCTCCGCTCAAGTGACCCCCCCATAGACACAGTTAGCCTCGGGACCATGGCGGGGTGGCTCCACTCAGTGACCCTTCCATATACCCAAGTCGTGGGAGTACAGGGGGTTCCCCTCAGCCGCATCTCCATATACACGACAAGCCCTGGGAGTACAGGGGGTTCCCCTCAGCGACCCCTCCATATACACAACAAGCCCTTGGAGTACAAGGGGGTTCCCTCACCGACTCCTCCATATACACAACAATCCCTGGGAGTACAGGGGGTTCCCCTCAGCCGCATCTCCATATACACGACAAGCCCTGCGAGTACAGGGGGTTCCCCTCACCCACCCCTCCATATACACAACAATCCCTGGGAGTACAGGGGGCTCCCCTCAGCGACATCCCATATACACAACAAGCCCTTGGAGTACAAGGGGGTTCCCTCACTGACCCCTCCATATACACAACAAGCCCTGCGAGTACAGGGGGCTCCCCTCAGCGACATCCCATATACACAACAAGCCCTTGGAGTATAAGGGGGTTCCCTCACCAACCCCTCCATATACAACAACAAGCCCTGCGAGTACAGGGGGCTCCCCTCAGCGACATCCCATATATACAACAAGCCCTGCGAGTACAGGGGGTTCCCCTCACCCACCCCTCCATATACACAACAAGCCCTGGGAGTACAGGGGGCTCCCCTCAGCTGCATCTCCATATACACAACAATCCCTGGGAGTACAGGGGGTTCCCCTCAGCGACCCTTCCATATACACGACAAGCCCTGGAAGTACAGGGGGTTCCCCTCAGTGACCCCTCCACATACACAACAATCCCTGGGAGTACAGGGGGTTCCCCTCAGCGACCCCTCCATATACACAACAATCCCTTGGAGTACAAGGGGGTTCCCTCACCGACTCCTCCATATACACAACAATCCCTGGGAGTACAGGGGGCTCCTCTCAGCGACATCCCATATACACAACAATCCCTTGGAGTATAAGGGGGTTCCCTCACCAATCCCTCCATATACAACAACAAGCCCTGCGAGTACAGGGGGCTCCCCTCAGCGACATCCCATATATACAACAAGCCCTGCGAGTACAGGGGGTTCCCCTCACCCACCCCTCCATATACACAACAACCCCTGGGAGTACAGGATGCTCCTTTCAGCGACCCCTCCATATACACAACGAGCCCTAGGAGTACAGGAGGGCTCCCCACAGTGACAGCGCCATACATGCAGCAAGTTGAGAAGGGGCTCCCCTCCAGTGACCTGTCTCATACACAACAAGCCCTGGGAGTATAGGGGGGCGCTTCCTTTAATGACCTCCCAATGAGCCTTGAGAATTCAGGGGTGCTCCTCTCAAGTGTCTCATATATACCGCGAGCTCTGGAAGTATGATAGACTCCCCTCCTTTGCTGTAACAAGGGGGTGGCAAGTGACACACTTGCCTTGGGCACATAGCTGAGGGGGCACAGAAAAATAATATAGAAAATTAATGCTTTTAAGACGGCTGCTAAGCTATCTTCGCTCATGCCACATCAGCGCCCCTGCCTGCACTGAGGACAAAAGACCCTACATTATGAATTCCAAATATTTCTGGAGCAGAGTATCTTTGATGACAAAAATTTGCCACAAGAGAAAATGAAAAGATGTTGGAAGAAATGGGAAAATGGCTAGTGAAAAATGCACTGAATGCTGAAAATGCACCAATAGCTGAACCCTCTCACGTCACAATCTCAGTGTCAGTATCTATGGACAATGACAATGATCATACAACGTCAGTACCCATTATTACCATTTACGGACAATTGGAACTTGACGTTACAGCTTCAGCATTGATCTCTGAGATGGACCAAAATGAAAACCTCAGTCTCAGGGTCTCAACTTTGTCACCAATTACAATTGCTGACTTTAACAACTGTGACCATCAACAATACAACTGTAAGACAAATCAATTTTAACGATCCACTGTAGAACTAAAAAGAAAGTATTAGAGAAGAAAGTTTCATAGACTTTATTGAGACCAAGAAAAAAGCAGAAAGTGGATAAGCTGAAGAAATAGTAAAGAAGTTTGAAAAGGATGGAATTGGTCTTCAGAATGCTCAAGGCCAAGAGTATGATAATGGTGCAAATGTGTCAGGCATGTACAAAAGCATCAAAGCTGTCATTCCGCAAAAAAATAAATTTGCAAATTTGTACCATGCTCAACCCCCAGTCTCAATTTGGCTGCAATACATGCAGCTTCTGTAAATCTTCTCTGGTTTCATTCTTGGGCACTGTACAAAAAAATACACATTTTTTTCTAACCCTACCACCCGCTGAAATATTTTAATGGGTAAAGTATCACTAAAAGGTCATGCTGATATTAGATGGGCATCAAAAGCAAATTCAATTTTAGCCTTAACTTTACAGATTTCAGACGTTGCTAAGGCCCTAAAGGATGTTACCGCTTCATCTAAATGTGCTGAAACAGCTTTAAGATCAACTACCCTTCTTAAAAACTTTAGTTTTGAGTTTTTGTGCATGTTATCTATTTGGCATAATATTCTAACTCACATTGCCAGAGTGAATAAAGCATTACAGGCAAAAGGCATTTCTGTTCATCAGGCTTCTTAGATGATCTGTGGATTACGAAATACTTTACAAGAGATGCATGGAAACGAGAGCTATATGGAAGATATTTTTACTGATTATGGAAAAACTGTTGAAAATATAGCAATATCAGCAGAATTTACAGAATGCAGAAAGTGAAATGTTAAAAGACAACAACTTTATGTGTCACAGGACAGAAGTGGTAATTTATTATTTGAAGAATAGTTCAAAATACAAATAAAAGCCCTATCTGACAGCATAATATTTGAGTTAAACTGGAGAAATGATATTCTAAATTAAATATCTTTGGATTTTGATTTTCTTTCCAGCTATTCTTTTGTTAAAATGGATACTGCTAATCTTCGAGAAGGAGCAGTCGATTAAAATTTTAAATATGACAGTGATTTGCATGCCTTGGAAATTTCATCAGAGATTCAGAGTTTTACACATCAGGCATTAGCTCTGTTGCCAAACATTTCATCTGCAACTAATTTGGACTTTCTACAGTTAATTCATGAATATAATCTAGTGGAATTTTATCCAAATTTGGAACTCGCCCTGCAAATATTTCTCTGCTTCCCACTGACTGTGGCTTCTTGCGAAAAAAGTTTTAGTAAACTAAAATTAATTAAGAACTACCTTCGAGCATCCACGGGTCAGGAGAGATTATCAAATATGTCCATCTTATCAACAGAACACGAGGTAGTGAATAATATTAATTTCAGTGCAATTATTGATAAGTTTGCCTCATGAAAAGCATGCAAAGTATAATTATAAACAAATACCTAATACTAGTTACATGGTGATATTTTATAATTATATGTATTAATTTAATATTCAGCTGTTTGCTGAGCTTGGCAATTAAACTGCAAATGTTTCGTTACCATTCCAGGTAACATCGTCAGTGCACAAACAGGATTGCGCACTGACAATGTTACCTCAAATGGTAATGAAACATTTGCAGTTTAATTGCCAAGCTCAGCAAACAGCCGAATATTAAATGGAATCTCTTGAGCTACCAATTTTTATTTCTATATGTATTATATGTATTAATATATATATTATATGTACAGATTATTTTATAATTATATATATTAAGATATCTCTGTATTAATTTATTACTTATGCAAATCTCATGACTATAATAAACAAGCATTGGGTTATTGTTATTATTATTATTATGTATAATAATGTATTTTCCCTTTTTTCTATGAAATAATTATTATGAACATATAAACATGAGAGGACCCAATTTTATATTCTTGTCTCAGCCACAAAATTAGTTATGGCACTGCTCCACTTAGTGACCCCATCCTCCCCATGCACACAGGGAGCCCAGGAACTGAAAGTGTGGGTGTACTTCCTGAATCCCAAAGCCCAGAGATTAGAAGTGGGGAGCTCCACTCAGTGGGTCCCCCCTACCCAGAAGACCACAGTAAACCCAGATGCCTGGAAAGAGCATCTCTTTCCCTCAGCTACACCCCAACACACACACACACACTGTGGGGAGACTTCTCACCTAATCACCCCTCAACTTGAGAGCATATGAAAGGTTGGATGTCCTCTCATCTCTCCTTCACCCTCACTCTAGACTAACAAAACTTCTCCACCAGGAGTAGTAAAAAAACAGATTGACAGGGTCAGATGAATACACAGAAACCAGCTACTTCTAGATAGGACCAAGAAGGTCAATAACAGAACACTACTTGTCATCACCTGTAGCCCCCAACTCAAGCCCCTCTGAGTCCATTATCAACAACCTACGACCTATACCAGAACACAATGCTACGCTCCGAGAGGCTCTGGGTGAGAAACCTGTGCTGTCCTACAGACAACCACCCTAACCACAGGAAAATTTTCACTTGCAACCACTCAACATACCACAGAAATACTAATCCTGGAACTTTTCCTTGCAACAAACCCCGCTGCCAACTTTGTCCACATATTTACTCTGGAGACACCATTGCTGGACCTAACCACATCAGTTACATGATCAGGGGCTCATATTCCTGTGCCTGTGCTAATGTTACATATGCCATCATGTGCAAGCAATGCCCCTCTCCTATGTATATTGGACAGACTGGACAATCACTTTGCTAAAGAATGAATGGACACAAAGCAGCTATTAGGAATATGAATACACATAAACCTGTCAGTGAGCATTTCAATGGAGTAGGCCATAGTATTAAAGACCTGAGAATCTGTGTCCTACAACAAAGAGACTTCAATACCTGATTACAAAGGTAGAGATCTGAACTGGAATTTATTCTCAAATTCCACACTTTGTGCCTTGGTCTTAATAGAGATAGCAGTTATCTTACTCATTATAAAGAGTCTCCCTATCTTTGGTGTGTGTAATGATCTCAGGCAAGTCACTTAACAGACTCTTGCAGTAAGTAATTTTCTACCCCACTACACACTTTGCCTCTCCCTCCTTCTGTCCTATTTAGCTGATTTGTCAGTTTTCATTTCACTTTTTTGTTTTCTATCTCTCTGTTATATATTCATCATGCCAGTTCACTATTTCCAGGTCTGAAGAAGTGAGTCTGCTCCAAGAAAGCTCATCACCTAATACATTATTTTGTTAGTCTTTAAAGTGCTACGTGACTGCTTTTTTGTTTTGTGAAGATACATACTAACAGAGCTACCTCTTTGCGTAGGGTAACACCTGACCTTTCTCTCCTCATCCCCTCGTATATACCCACAGAGTGCAAAGGAGGACGCCCCCCTCTAACCACTTTGTACAGAGAGTACAAGGGGGGAAATCTTCCCAGTAAATGTTCTCCCACATGCATATTCCAGTGCTGAGGCTTGTTCCCCACAGCTGGGGCTTGTCTGAGCGTGGAAGAGTTAAGCAAAACTATGTTTAAAATCTGCACTAAGAATGAGGTGGAGGGTTGAAATGTCACTGAAACTCTCACTGCAAAAAATAAAGCAATGCAAATGACACATTCCCTCATGGCTAAAGGGAGAGAGACATGCACTGGAAGTTATAGGGCAGCATGACAGAATCTAAATAGATAGGCCCCTGATGAAACAGTGCCTCCCTTTAAAAAAAAAAAAACACAGTGGTTTTTTTTTCAAGAAATCCAAGTGGCAACAAGGCAGTGTAATTTTACCTCAATATAGCTAACTAATTTGATATTCCACTAACTCACCTTGCCACGCCCTTTGCTAGTCTCCCATTAATTTTTGCACAGTAGAGACACTACACCAATATGCATCCTTTTGCATTCGTGTGCCTCAATTTTTGGGTATACCTCCAGGCCAACTTTCCAAAAATTGCCCTGATTTTGAGTGGCCCAGACTCTGGCTGACCAGCTTGGGAAACCAGGGTGCTGAGCTCTCACAGGTCTTTGTCCCTTCATGCTTGTCTTCATTTACAGTGCTTGGTATAGCATCATCTCACAGTCTGTAGTGGTTAGCGCTATACTACTTATGGTGACAGAAGCCCTCCTGTTGACATAGCATGTCTACACTGGGAGTGTATTATAACTGCATCACTCAAGGTACAGAGAACAACAGAGTAAGATAGTTGTACTGACCTAAGTTGGAAGCTACAACTATATGGACATATTTGCAGAATGAATGACAAATGAAAAATCAAGACCCTGGTATTCGGCATAAGGGATGGTTCGAATAGGAGAGGCAGACCCCACAGAGAATGGATAGATGATATAGTATATTGGTGCAGAGTTAGTCTACAGAAACTATGCCACTCCACGCTGGACAGGGAAAGATGGAAGGAAATAGTGAGAGAGGCATCAGACACCACCTGGGTGCTGAACCCACGGTTATTTATGATGATGATGATGTTTGTAGTGTAGACCAGGGCTCCATTTGGAGTTGTGCGTTGATTGCTCAATGTCTCTAGAAATGAAAACAGTTTTTCTGTTCGGTCATCTATAATCAAGGCACCCAAAACAGTAGCGGGTAGCCAGTTCTCCTGCTGATTGACGTTTTTCTTAAAACTGCAGCTGCCAAACAATTAACTTAGAATCTAAGATTTCATGGAAAAAAAAAGTGGCTGGGCCTCATGGCTATGAAGAAACACTTGAAAATGTGATCCAAAATGCTTAAAAACTGGAAGGCAAATTGTAAAGGGCCCAAAGTTTATTAATTTTTAATCTCATGATTTTTATTTAATTGCTTGATTTTGGGGGCCCCACTTATGATTTGTGAACACTTGGGGATGGTGATACTGTTGAAAATATAGGCTTGAGTGACCATCTGAAGCCATTCTCAAACTGAAAGAGTGTCTCTGCCTCCAGATGTGAATTTTTGTCCAAAAACATGCTGAGATAGGGAGAAGAGAGAAAGATTGATGACTTCTCTCAAATAAACTTACGTAAAGCCCATCAACATAGTAAAACTCACTGTCTTGAGAAATCTTGTAATCAAACAAAGTTTGATGCAGGTCAAATTATCATTTAAACAAATGAGGCAGACTGGAGCAAAATAAAATAAAAACCCCACATAACTATGTCCTCTTTGGCTCAGGAAATATGCCTAAGCTTTAAGGCATCTTTCCACTGGCCTATTCCAACCCTGGCCCCTTGTGCAATTTAGAACACTTGTGTTTGGAGAGATGATACTGAGCTGTTAAATCAGTTCTGCATCAGGCAGGAATCCCCCTCCACAGTAGGGCTATTTTTACAGTCATAAGAGTTAAAAATAATGCATGAGTCTCATCTCTAAATTAAGAGTTTACCATTTGGACTTAATGATCTTGCACCTTTCAAACAGGACCTCCCCCTTCTGCCCCTCTACTCTCTGATTTGCTCACCTTGATCATTTTTTTCTGATTTGTCCACCTTGATTACTATTATTGGTTCTCTGTGACTTAACTATTGAGTCTGTTCTGGTATGGCTATGGTCTGAAGAAGTGGGTCTGTCCCACGAAAGCTCACCTAATAAATTATTTTGTTCATCTTTAAAATGCTACTTGACTGCTTTTTTGTTTTGATAGGACTCTCTAAGTTCTCTACAAATACTAAATAGGCTAAGATTCACTATGCCTACATGGGATAAATAAACACATGAGCAAACATGTCAAGTTAAATAGTGGTTATTTATCATTTGCATTATGGTAGCACCTATGAGAGACTCCAATCATGGACCAGGACCCCACTATGCTAAATGATTTACTAAAATGGAGTCAAGACAGCTCTTGTCCCAGAGAGCTTATAGTGTACATATAAGACAAGAAATGACAGATAAGTATGGTCATTCTGGGTAAGACCTCTCTTACCTTCTCTGGACAGTAACAGAGAGGTAGCTGTGTTAGTCTGTACTCCAACAAAACAAAGCAGCAGAAATGTAGCACTTTAAATAAATCATTTTGTGAGTCTTTAAAGTGCGACATTTCTGCTGCTTTCCTCTCCAGACAGTATTTCTTTCAGTATTTCAGAGTTTTGGACACTCTCATTTTGTAGAATCTGGGTACTATTTCTGGTTTATAAAAAGTCTGATGTCTTCGAGGCTAACTCTTGGTTGAGGAAGTATAAGTATTTAATAGTAATATAACAATTTCCTTGATGCTTTAAAATATATCATATCTTGTATTCATTGCTCTGTAACACAATAGGGATACAGAGACATCATCCACTAAATTTTGTTCATAGTGACATGTAGAGATATGTAGCCCAGTGTCTTACAGCATGGTAAAAGTTCTAACTGCCCATGATTTATGTATTTGAAAATACCTTGTGTAGTAGGTAGTCCGTTGTGTCCGACGATGACATCTTGAGCTGGCACAGGCTTATCGATTGTGGACTTGCATGTGGCTGAAGAGTCCAAGCTTTGAATGGCCTGGGTGTTCACAGTGGGGGCAAGGGAATTGTTCTGGCTCTGTTAATGCGGCTGCTGCTGTTGCTTTCTTCCTCTCACGAGCATCAATGAGGCATATGCGTTGTTGCTCTTTAAAGTTGTCATACGCGTGTCGTAAGAGAGCACGCCAGCCTGTTCAGTCTTTTGCATGCTGCTCTAGCTGATCTGGTTTTAAACCAGCATGAGCAACATTGGCCTTCATGCCATCTTTATACCTCTTGTGAGGCCGATGTTGATTCCTTTTGCCCTGGGAGAGTTCACCGTAGAGGAGGTGCTTAGGGATTCTTGACTCCTCCATTTGTATGATGTGCCCTGTCCAGCAAAGCTGGGCTTTCAGAATCATGGCTTTGATGCTCATGGTTCCTGCTCAGTCCAGGACTTCCAGGTTCACAACTCTGTCCTGCCATCGAATGTGCAGTGTTGACCTCAGGCTGTGTGTGTGGAAGCCCTCCAGCAGTTTTATATATTTTCTGTACAAGGTCCAGGTTTCACAGCCATACAGGAGACTGGTCAGGACTACAGCCTTGTACACTTTCAGTTTAGTAGACTGTCGGATATTATGCTGATTGAATACTCGTGCTCTCGGATGTCCCAGTGCCCAGCTGGCCTGGCAGATTCTGGCACTGATTTCTTTTTCAAGGGAGCCATCATTGGCTATCATACTGCCAATGTACTTGAACTCCTCTACTATTTCTAACTCTGTTCCTTCAATAAAGATTGAAGCGGGGAGAGCAGCAGATCTTGGAGCAGGTTGAAACAGTACCTTGGTCTTTCCTAGGCTGATGGTCAAACCAAAGAGGAGAGTGGCATCAGCAAAATTGTTGACAATGAGCTGGAGATCAGATTCCTTATGTGCCATAAGTGCACAGTAGTCAGCAAAAAGGGCTTCAAGGATACGCCTCTCAAGTGTCTTGGTTTTAGCATTCAGATGACGAAGGTCGAAAAGTGACCCATTAAGTCTGTATTTTATGTAGACTCCATGGTCCAGGTCCCTAACTGTGTGGCTGAGGACACATGTGAAAAAGAGGTTGAATAACACTGGGGCCAGCATGCACCCTTGCTTCACACAATTGGATATCTCAAATGGATCTGGGGTCTTGCCATTTGAAAGAGAAAAGCCAGTCATGTCATCGTGGAACAGGTGTATGAGGTTAACGAATCTTCTCGAGCAGCCAAGTTTTGACAGGATAATCCACAGTGCTTCTCTGTTGACAGTGTCAAACACCTTGGTCAGGTCTATAAAGACAGTGTACAGATCCAAGTTCTGCTCTATGCACTTTTCCTGGACCTGACGAACAGCAAAGATCATGTTAATGGTGCTGCGGCCTGGGCGAAAACCACAATGTGCCTCTGGTATGTTCTCCTCTGAGATGCTGTTGATCAGACAGTTGAGGATGACTCAAGCCAAGATCTTCCCAGCAGTACAGGGAAGGGAGATGCCCTGGTAATTTCCACAGTCAGCTTTGTTGCCCTTGTTCTTGAAGAGCAAGATGATTGTGGCATCCTAAAAGTCTTTGGGTATGTCTTCTTCTTCCCAGATGCTGATCAAGATGTTTTGAAAGGCTTCAAGTGACACTGGTCCTGCCACTTTGAAAATTTCAGCAGGGATACCGTCCATCCCAGGGGCTTTGCCGGAGCTGGTCTAGCTGATTGCCTTTTTGACCTCATCCATTGCAGGGGGCAGGTCAAGACTGTCTATTGTGGGTTTCTGAGGGATCTGGTCTAGGGCCACAGGGTCGACAATGGAGGGTCTGTTGAGAAGGTTGCTGAAGTGCTCTCTCCACCTATTGTTGATGCTGTTCTTCCTCAGGAGGGTCATGCCATCTGCAGACAGGACAGGTGTAGTACTTGTCTTTGAAGGTCCATACACAGCTTTCATAGCACTGAAGAACATATTGGTGTTCTTGGTGTCAGCGTAGTATTGGACTTCATCAGCTTTACTCTCCCACCACTCACCTTGCATATTGTGAAGTGCCGTTTGCGCCTGGCTCTGAAGGTGTTTGAAATGATCACGTTTAGAGATTGAGGACTTACTGTTTTGCCATAGCAGAAATGCGTTCTGTTTTTCCTCTAAGATCTTCAAGATGGCTTCGTCATTTTCATCAAACCAGTCTTGGTGAACTCTTTTTCAGTCCTAGTGTTGACTTGGCTGACTCTGTCACCAGGGTTTTGAACTGGTCCCACTTTTGTGTTGGGTCTCCAGTCACAGGTCCATGGGACGTCAGCACTTTGTCAAGGCAGGCTGAAAATTTCTCACGATGACCAGTATGTTGCAGCTTTCTGATGTTGAAGGAGGGTCTGACAACCTTGAGCTTCTTGTGGTGCAATGATGTGATGTGCAGCATAAGGACTGAACTGATGAGTCTATGATCAGTCCAGCATTCAGCTCCCCACGTGGCCCTGGTGATCTTAACATCTCAAATGTCCCACCTGTGACTGATGACATAGTCAATCAGGTGTCACTGTTTTGATCTCGGGTGCATCCATGTGGTCTTGTATTTATTGGCTTGCCTGAAAAGAGTGTTGGTAATCGTCAGGTCATTTTCCGCACACAAGCTCAGCAGAAGGCGGCCATTGGCATTCATGTTACCAAAACCATGATGCCCCAGCACCCATTTCCAGGTCCTCCAGTCCTCACTGACCCTGGCGTTGAAGTCACCCAACAGGAGAAGCTTGTCACTAGGAGGAGTTGCTTTCACAAGATGGTCAAGGTCCTCATAGAAACTTTCTTTTGCTTTGTTGCTGCTAGTCAGTGTGGGGGTGTAAGTGCTGATGACTTTAACATGGCGAGAGGTGTTGAGGGGGAAGAGGAGCTTGATCAGACGCTCACTTACGCAAATTGGTTGGTCAGAAAGCTGGTGCAGAAGTGATGTCTTGATGGCAAGTCCCACTCCATGGATTCTGTCTTCATTTTCTGGCCCACCTTTCCAGAAGGCGTAACCTCCTTTTGGTTCACAGATGGATCCTTTTCTGCCAGCCTGGTCTCGCTCAGGGCCGCTATGTCAATGTTATAATGTGCCAGTTCTCTTGCTATGAGGGCCGTAAGCAATAGGACTTAATGTAAGCAATAATATTTTCATGGACAATGTGTGTTTCTTAAATTTCCAATAACAAATAGATAAAATATTGATAATCCTATGACAAATTTTGCATGACTGATTAATTAAGAAGGCCTATTAAATTGATAGGAATGGGGTTTAAATGTTATTTTCTAAAAGTTTCAGATGGGGTTTTGAGCCAGCAACAGTTCAAAATTAGCTGCTAATATAAGAAAAAAATAGTTCCCTCTTCCTCATGTGAACACACACACACACACACACACACACACACACACACACATTCTTCATAGAAAGCCTTTTGGCTGCTTTCAAGGTCCAGGAACAAATTTTCTCTTGCCTTTGTACCACTAAGATAGTGAAAAGGGAGTAGAGGGGAGGGATTTTCCCAGGAACTGAATTTAGAGGATGGGTGTTTGAATTTATAGTGGGGGGTAGTGGTGGTGGAAAACTGGCAACAATACATGTAACAAGTTGACCCTGGGGTAGGAGAGGGCAAATTCAGTGGGGATAGGAAAATCCCTCAGTGTGGGAGTCAAAAGCAGGTACAGAGCTGGGTCAGCTAGTTCCCGTGCACTTTCCCAGCCACGAGGTGCCATGAACACGTCAGGACATGGCAGAAAATGCAGTGCTCTAACTATGCACAGCAGACAGATTGTTCTTTGAGGAACCATAGAAGACAGATACATGTCGGAGCACTGGGGCCGGGGTGGAATCAGGGACTGTTACAGCTTTTAGTATCTCCCTCCCGCTTTCTGATGCACTCAGCTATTGAAACATTGTCTAATTTTCTAGTTATCTTATGCCTATCTAGACAGACAAGGTGGGTGAGGTAATGTTTATTGGACCAACCTCTGGTGGTGAGAGAGACTAGCTTTGTAGCTTACACAGAGCTCTTCCTCAGGTCTGGGAAAGGTACTCAGAGTGTCACAGCTCTAAACACAAGACTGAACAGATAGTTCAACATAAATAATTACCACACCCACTTCGTCTCTCTAGTATCCTGGGACCAATATAGCTACAATAACACTTCCTATAATATCTCGTGACATACATTTTTGCTGCTTAATGGATCAGATGGACACTTAAAAGGGAAGTGGATAACTTTGTGACGTTCACAGACAGTGATGTGGTTAACCAGGATTATGACAGTTTATTGCAATAGATTACCGAAGGTTGTTCTGTCCAGCTAAGTGCAGTCATTGGACATTGGGGATGACATGTTCTCTGTCATGGCTGGATAAATGACAGACTGTATAAAGTGGTAGGACATGACTAAGGAGGATGCACTGGCTAGACCTGTACCATACGGTAATTTTTTTAATGATTTTTAGGGCATTTGTACGGCCACTGGTAATTTTAGGACTGAGCAGTGGAGAGGTAGGAAATCTATCCACCCCTACAATGGTGAGATAAAGAGGTATCTAGTCTCTGGGCAAACGGGGGAACACTGGTGAAAAGCGTGAATTTTGAATGGAAGCTACTGTGCACCATTGGGGAATGATGTTAGTAGAGAGACACAAGGACTGACAGGTGAAGAAAGGCAGATGGTTTGGTAGTATTTCATGGTGCTTTTCAATGGGGCTATATTAGAACGTTAGCTTGTAAACAAGATCTAAGACCCTTAACTTTCAAGCAAAATATTACACACAGGGGAAATCGTTGGAGCTTTCCATGGTTAAAGTAATAGGCAGCACCACATTTATATACATGCAGTACTATCTGAGACACACAAAACAAGCCTACAGGAAAGTAAATTTTGGGGTGAGTCAGACACAAATTGAGAAAAGCAGGTGTAACCCTAGAGGCACTGAGACCACTGACAGGCGAGAATGAAGTCACTGCCCTAGAGCCCAGGCTCAGGGGGAGCTGGCTCTTAGCTCACTTGGTAGAGCACAGAGCTTTGTTCCCTAAGGTCACTGGTTTATTCCCCACTGCCAGCAATCTGCTGTGTCAGCATTACACAAGGATAGTCCAAGTTTGTTATTTCTGCATTATGAAATATACAATTCACAGCATAGACTATCCATTTCAAATTCTAGGGCTATTATTCTTTTCTGCAGATGAGAAACATTTATACGTCCACACAGAAGATGCTTTGCTGGAAGTCAATTGTACTGTGTATTAATATGCACGACTTGATTCAGCAATATATTTAAAGGCACACTATGAGCAAAGAAATCACATCTTTCTTTGAAAATTTTGCTCTCTACTGTTACAACTACAAATACTATACGTGCAAGAGATGAGAGAGGAAAAGTTTGGGTTCCACACTCGCCTGCCCCCAGTCTCTGTGCTATGCGCATTTGCAGCACTTTAGTTAGGTCTAAAATACAGAGATATTTCGAAAGAAGCTCTTCCAGAAGATCTTTTTCAAAAGAACTTCTTTCAAAAGAGAGCGTCCACACAGACCCTGCTCTTTTGAAAGAACAGGCCAGGGACTGAAAAATCAGGCCCGATGAGGACTGCTCTTTCGAAAAAAAGGAGCTGCAGAATGTCTACACACATTTTCTTTCGCAAGAAGCTTTTGAAAGGGGGCGCTCTTCCTAAAACGGAAAAGGAAGAGCAGTTTTGAAAGGAGCACCACATTCTTTTGATTTACTTTTGAAAGAACACTTTTTGTGTGTAGACACTTCATGGGATCTTTCAAAAGAGCCCCCTTCTTTTGAAAAATCTTTCGACAGAACTTGCTAGTGCAGAGACAGCCTTTGTGTATAGACACTTTAACTGCCTCTGCTATGTAGTCCATTAGTCAGTTTCTCTGTCATTTGCATGAGTCTTTCACTCAGTAACACAGTAACAGGGGAAAGACAAATGCAACACACACAAAAGTAATTGTAAAGCCACAGCAATTGGAGGGTACCAGGGTAAAGTGTAGTACCTAAAATACTTTGTATTTTTTAAAAAACAATTGACTGGAGTTCAAAATGGTGATGTTCCTTTAATGTCAGTACACCTACCTCTCTCTGAAACAGACTCACAACTCTGATCATCTACCTGAGCTTTGTTTCCTTGCCAGGTGTCTACCTCAAGCTGAATATTTCTGGAAAATTTTCAGGCAGAATAGCATGATCATGTCAAAGAATGAAACTAAGGGAAAACTTATTATTTGCCCATGTTAAACATTTCTGATTGCTTTGAAAACTTTTAGCATGCCTGCCTCCCTCCAAGGTTCGGAGGCATTTGGATTAGGGAAGAGCCTTTTTGCTATCCCTGTGAAAATCCACCCAAATATGGCCAAGTTGTAAGCTATAGAAAACACGGTTTGCACATCATAGAGAGATTTCAATTTCAGCTGCTCAAATTTCTGAAGATTGTATCCTTGTGGAGGAGTATGATGAAGTTTTTTACTGCTCCTAGTGTTGATAGACTACATATATACCATTCTCTACAGAGAGACTAAGCATAATATGTAAATAGATCCAGTGCCATTAAATAGTGCTGATCTTTAGGATGGTTTCTGGGTTTTGTAGGACCAATAAAACATGTTGTGTATACTGCAAATGGCTTTCTCTGGGACGCTCTTAACAGATGGGTGAGCTTGGTGCATGACAAAGGAGGCCACATGGGGCTGAGCTCTAGCATAAACCACAAATGTCTGGGGAGGACCCAGACCAATCTTTCCAAAAGTGTGAACAATCTCAATGTCATGGGCAATTAATTATCTTTAAGGAAAAACTCTAGTGTAGACATAGCCATGGAATGAGTAACATAGAGATGCATACCATAATGCTGAGATAGCATACTCAGCACATGGGCCCAAGCTAAGGCATCTCTTGCACCTCCTGTAAGCACTTGGAGATGCAGAGGTGCTGAGATATTACACATATGGATGCATGTTGTCATTTTTTGTTAGTACACATATTTCTTTGTTCAAAACCTTGCACGCCACCACCAAGACTATCTGTCTGTCTGTCTTCATAAAGTCCTGTTTCTCTGTTGCATGGAAGTTGCTGCTATGTGACCACATCCAGGGAAAGAGAGAGGTTCTTGTGGGAGGTAGTCCAGCAAAGAAGTTGCATCCACAAAAGGAGTATGTCCAGCCTTGAAAACTCAAAATATGGAGGCTCGCTATAGGTATCTCACAAGCTCTGTCTTCCAGCTTCAAGCATTTTATCTGAAATGGGGATTCTTTCCACATGCTCCATATAGGAGTATCTGTTCCTTACTATTTGTATACTAACCTCCTTGCCAGGACACATCTGTTTAAATCTTCATTTTCTTTTTTGAACTGGGCATTCTATATCCATCTGAACTCTTAAAAAGCTTTTCAACAAGTAAATATTTTTGTCTGTTATGAATCGGGCCCTGTCTTCCTTTTGCAATACCACCTTTTCCACAGCTGGTGGAATATCAGACACTCAGGTACAAGACTACATTTCTTTAAGAAATATTTTATTTTACACAAGGCAGATTCAAAAGGAATATTTTAACTGAAAAAATCACACATTTTTAGAAACGGTGGTATGATCTCAAATATGGGTAATGTGCTTAGACCAAAGTACTGGAACCAAACATGTCTGAATTTTAGGAACATTCAGATCTCAATTAAACCCAAGTCGGCTATGTGCCCATCTGTAATATAAACAATTTGTGCAAGAATTGGGGAAAATGCAAGATCTCTTGCAATATTTATCATGTGTACAAAGGAAAGATTCAGGTCTCAGGCCTGCACCACTGAAGTCAATGGGAGTTTTGTTACTGATTTTAAGGTGCATAGAGTTCAGCTAGTGTTATTCGCTATTTTCTGTAAATGAAAGTAAGCAGTACAAGAAAAATATTTGCAACTTAAGGGTGTATTTAATTAGAAGTTGAAATTTACCTTGCTTTTTAATTTTACTTCTTTTCATCTTAAAAGTTGTTCTGCCCTTGGAGGGGCCCTTTTCTTAATACCAAACAAGGATCCTATTTGTCATAGCAGTTAAAAAGGAGTGGCATGGAATGATTTACCCATGAGTAATATGTCAATATTTATACATAGTTTTCTGAGATAACAGCAACAACTTGAGGATGTGTGGGAGAAATGCGGCTTGGCTAGTCCTTGTGGAGCAACTCTTCCAGCTCTGTGTTGAATCCCAAGTGTTGATTCTGTCTGCTGACAGCTTAATGTGTAACTGAATAAAGTTTCTTCTTTCGGATCAAAAGTTTCGCATTGCCCTCCCTCAGCTCTTCAGTTCTGCTGAGATTCCAGATACAGCATGATGACAGTCACAGAGGGAATGCAGCCATGCTGGCTGTAATTAATATAAGGATCCCCTATGCAAACAGTAGTTCTGAGAGTAGAGGGGGAAACACTGGTTTCCATAATGCTTTCAAGTCAGTCCCCTGAGGGTGTTTTTTATTACAAGATGCAACTTTGGGAGGAGTTGTTCACCCCTTTCCTGTAAGGAAGCCCTGTTTAGGAAAAAAAAGTTGCAGGTGTAGAAATTCAAGTTACACAGAAAGGGATGGAAGTTGTGAAGGAAACACTCCTGCTCTGTGAGGGGGAGGAGAGCTGTTTATTTTTGTTTATTTCTTTGGCGAGAGGCAAGGCCCTTTGTGAGAGGCCCTTTGATGGCATGTCTGACACACTTTCGGGGGTATAACAAAGCACCCCAAGTCTGTCAGACCAGGAAAAATAGTCTCAGAGGAGAAGCCATGTTAGTCTGTAGCTTCACGAAAAAAAACAAACAAAAAAACCCCCACAAGCTGTCCTGTAGCACCTTAAAGACTAACAATTTTATGACTAGGTAATGAGCTCTGCTAACCCTTTTATCCTTCCCTCTCTTGTTTCTCTGGCTACAGTTACACTATTGCGCTCTGTTGGAAGACATTTCCTGACAAAACTTCGGTCAACAGAGTGCGACCACACACAAAAGCTAATCGGAAGAGTGCTCTGCTCTGTTGACAGAGTGGCCGGACTGACAGCTGCTTTCTCAACAAAACAGGCACCCGGAAGCACAGCAGACATTGTTCTGGAAGCTCTGTCTGTCAAGAGAAGCGCCCCCAAAGTGTTCACGCAGCTTTTTTATTGACAGAATCTGTTGACAGCAGAGTTATGCCTCATGGGTGAGAGACAGAACACTGCCAGAGAAGTTCTGAGTTTTATCAACAAACTGTAGTCAAAATGCACTCTGTGCGTGGATGTTCCACCAGTTTTGTTGAAAAAACTGGGGTTTTGCCAGCAAAACTCACCAGTGTAACAGTAGCCCCATTCTCCCTCTTTCTTTTTCTTCTTTCTTCCCCTCTCCCTGCTTCACATGCACAGTTTTGCTCAGTTCTGCTCCAAATCTGAAGAAGAGGGTCTTACCCATGAAAGCTCATTGTCTAATAATAACATTGTTAGGCTTTAACGGGATACAGGACTGTTTGTTTTTTTGTGAGGCCAGGGAACAATCATCAAGACAGACAGCAAGTCAAATTCAGACGGGGATTCTACTTTACATGAACTCTAATGGCAGAACTACCAGCCTCAAGAATTCAAACATCATAAATCAAGCCCTCCAAATATCATGAGATTGGCTTGAAAATCATCAGATTTTAAAAACTAATTAATTTTATGTTCATTTTTATTTGCCTTTTGGGTTTTGAGCCTGTAGGGTTCATGTTTCCCAGCTTTCTCTGCACCCGTGAGGGATGAAATGAAATGAAAGCTAAAATCCTGACATAATTATACAGCTTCAGGAGCTGGGCATCTAATAAAAACACACAACAGTGTGAGACGTGTCATAAACTGACTGGAGTTGGCCGTGCTGCCTGGGAACGGATGGGATGGAGAGAAGGGAGTGAATTAGTGATACGTGGGAGTGGGCCAGCTCAGGAACACATTGCTGCAAAGGCAGAATTCAAGTAGTACAAAAGCATGAACATCTTGTACCTGCCCACAGGCATACTCAAATATAGGACCTCTGGAGCTTAGTGCAAGCACCTCTACAGCTTGAGCTAAAGGCTAGTTGGCTCTCAGCCTAGGTTGTAGAGGACACTTATTCTTTCTCTGTGAAGTGGGCTAGGCACCACTACATGGGATAGTTAACCACACATAGGTGTGTGGGTTACAATATCACATGACACAAACACCACAGAACTGTGATACTCAGCATTATTTTTTTATTTAGTTTGGTGATGGGCTAAACTGCAAAGCTTGTTGCTGGATCACAAACCCTCCACCAAACTGCAGGCTGCTCAGACGTATTGGCTGGGTACAAGTCCCCTCCCACTTATTTCAGATGCTGATTTTATCTCAGTGTTTGCAGGGTTCCATGGAGGATATCAAACTGGTGGTTTTAAAAATGTTGACATTTTTCTCAAAAGTAGTTGGGGTACATCTCCAGGGAAGCATCTGATCTGTAAAAAGGAGGTGACACCAACCTCCTTTCAAAAATGGTCTGAGAGCCGATGATGAAGAGTACTACAGCTTGAACCTCTCTTGTCTGGCTCCCTCGGAACCTGACTGGTGCTGGATGAAAGAATTTACAGGACCATGGGAGGTCAATATTGCCTAGCAGCATTCCAACACTTCCACTGCTTACTGGGCTCTTAGAAGACATTTAGGGGTAAATTACGGCTAAAGAACAGCACAGAACACTGAGAGCCAGGACTGATGGCTGTAAGCAAACTTCATGGGACCATGTTGAATAGTAACAGAGAGAAAGCCGTGCTAGTCTATGTACTATCAAAACAAAAAAGCAGTCCAGTAGCACTTTAAAGACTAACAAAATAATTTATTAGGTGATTAGCTTTTGTGGGACAGACCCACTTCTTCAGATCATAGCCATACCAGAACAGACTCAACATTTAAGGCACAGAGAACCAAAAAAAGAAAAAAAATTCCTCTTCAGTAAGGCGCAAACCTTCAGGTCATTAACAGTATGGCCTACTCCATTAAAATGCTGGCTGACCAGTTGGTGGATCAGGAGTGTTTTTATGTCTGTTTTGTGCCCATTAATTCTTTGTCTAAGAGAGTTTGAAGTCTGTCCGATATACAAAGCATTGGGGGATTGTTGACACATGATGGCATATATGATGCTAGTTGAGGAACATGAAAATGTGCCTGTGATTCTATGAATAACCTGGTTAGGTCCAGTGATGGTATCTCCAGAATAGATATGTGGACAAAGCTGGCAACGGGCTTTGTTGCAAGGAAAAGTTCCAGGACTGGTGTTCCTGTGGTATAGACTGTGATTGTTGGTGAGAATCCTCATAAGGTTATCAGGTTGTCTGTAGGAAAGAACAGGCCTGTCACCTAGGGCCTTCTGGAGTGTGACATCTTGATTAAGGATAGGTTGTAGGTATTTAATAATGTGTTGCAGTGGTTTGAGTTGGGGGCTAAAGGTAATGACCAGTGTTATTCTGATCTTGGCTTTTTCGGGCCTATCTCGGTGTAGCTGGTCTCTGGGTATTCGTCTGGCCCTGTTGATTTTTTTTTTTATTTCTCCTGGTGGGTAGCTCAGGTTTATGAATATTTGGTAAAGATCTTGTAGCTTTCGGTCCTGTCAGTAGGATCAGAGCAAATGTGATTGTACAGATCAGGAAAGGGATCTTGGAGTTATAGTGGATAGTTCTCTGAAGACATCCACGCAGTGTGCAGCGGCAGTTAGTAAGGCAAATAGGATGTTAGGAATTATTAAAAAAGGGATAGATAATAAGACAAAAGATATCATACTTCCCCTATATAAAACTATGGTACGCCCACATCTTGAGTACTGTGTGCAGATGTGGTCTCCTCACCTCAAAAAAGATATATTGGCATTAGAAAAGGTTCAGAAAAGGGCGACTAAGATGATTAGGGGCTTGGAACGGGTCCCATATGGGGAGAGGCTAGAGAGACTGGGACTTTTCAGTCTGGAAAAGAGGCAATTGAGGGGCGATATGATAGAGGTATATAAAATCATGAATGGTGTGGAGAAAGTGAATATAGAAAAATTATTTACCTTTTCCCATACTACAAGAACTAGGGGACACCAAATGAAATTGATGGGTAGTAGGTTCAAAACTAATAAAAGGAAATTTTTCTTCACACAGCGCACAGTCAACCTGTGGAACTCCTTGCTGGAGGAGGCTGTGAAGGCCAGGACTCTATTAGGGTTTAAAAAAGAGCTCGATAAATTTTTGTAGGTTAGGTCCATAAATGGCTATTAGCCAGGGGTAAAGTATGGTGCCCTAGCCTTCAGTACAAGGGCAGGAGATGGATGGCAGGAGATAAATCACTCGATCATTGTCTTCTGTTCTCCTTCTCTGGGGCACCCGGCATTGGCCACTGTTGGCAGACGGGATACTGGGCTGGACGGACCTTTGGTCTGACCCAGTATGGCCATTCTTATGTTCTTATGTTATGTTCTTATGTACCTAAGGGCTTGACTGTAAACAATGGATCTAGTTACGTGTGGAGGATGGAAGCTAGAAGCATGTAGGTAAGTATAGCGATCAGTGGGTTTCTGGTAGAGTGTAGTACCAGTCAGGCCATCCCTGATTTGTACTGTAGTGTCCAGGAAAGTACAAAACAAGGATGGCCTGATTGGTACTACACGCTATGATCTGAAGAAGTGGGTCTGTCCCACGAAAGCTCATCGCCTGATAAATTATTTTGTTAGTCTTTAAAGTGCTACTGGACTGCTTTTTTGTTTTTATGGGGCCGTGGAAAACTTGGCCACAACCATGAAAAGTGGTCATCCAGGGAACTAAAATCATGCCAGATTATGGATGTTGCTGGATGAGAGAGTTCCAGATTAGAGAGGTTCAACCTGCATATAACTTCAGTAGGTTTTATTATTACCCAGCAAAGCACTTAAGCAATGAAATCCCATTGAATTCAACAGGAACAAAGGGCCCGGTGCTCAGCTCCTTTGAAAAATCAGATCACTGACTAGGTGCCCAAGTGCAGACATAGGGAGACTGCCAAAGGCACCAACGTTTCCACTGGGATTTAGGTGCTGTACTTCCATAACTGCCTTTGAAATTACTTCCTTCAAGCACTTCTTTTAGAAAGTCTTGTCCTCTGTTTACCTTCAGTGCTTACACTTGTCCCTAGGGTATCTATTCAGAGGTTGCTCATGCAAGTGCTGCTAGTACTGGGAGGGGCAGTGAGGGGTGGGGCAGGGTAGAAAGGGATAAGGTTAGTAACAGTAATTTGACTTAGTCACGCAGAACTGAATCCGTGCAGTTGAAACAGAAAGATGATTAAGCTGAACATTGAGCATATCTCCGTGTGTGATCCCGGTAATTATTTCTGCAGCAGTCTTGGCTGATGTGATAGGTAGCTTTTGTCCACCTACCAGCCAGGTGGTAGAGACATTTGTAGCTTTTCTCCTGTTTCACTTTATGTCCACTGAGTGAGGTGATGAGACCTTCCTGTGAAATACAGTCAGACCCTCTTATGTTTAATAGCCTGATTCAAAGCCCAGGGGAGTCAAACAAACATATTTATCCACCCTTGTAAAACATTTTGAGAGCCTTAGCTGAAAAGACAGAACATTATTTTATCATTTAATGTCCACAGCATCTTGGTTCACTCATGTTTTTTCCCATTTAATACATACTAATAAACTTCAGTATCATTTCTAATGCTACAGAAACATATCTTTAGTGGCTTAAGACACAAAAACCAAAATATGGCCCACCCTGGAGAATTTCAGCCAAGTAAGCAAAATGCTAGAAGTAATGACAGAACATGTCAAGTAGTAACAGCCAGAGGAGACGTAACTGGAAATTTTACTCTTTGTTGTTTTTTTACAAAATATCAAACATATCCATAAATCTTGTATATCTTAAAAGACCTACGTCCTAGTTCTGCATTCTCACCCACCTGGGCAGATCCTTGGCCAACATGAATATGTTGGAGCTTAGCAAATAAAAGTGAAATTGTCAGTTGTCCCTATTCGACTTTTTGTGGGTGTACACTGCAGCAACAGATTACAGTTACACAGGTTTACACTGACGTGAATTTCCAAAACGAATCCAATATTCCTAAGAGCAGAGAATTCAGTTCTGGAAATTTAATTTGGATCTGGCAGCCTTTTCTGTTTCAAATTACTGTCACATTGGACTTATGATTCCCAGTTAAAGTATGGCAATAAAATATAGCACACCTTACTAAAAGGCATAGTGCTAAATAGAGATGGGAAAGACTGAGACAGCCTAATTCTAGTATTTCAAACATAGCAGGGGAGGGGTCTGAGAGTCTGAATAGAAAACAATGTTGAGTTCTGTCCTAGAGCCATCTGGGTGATGATCTAAAGGTTGGCATAAATTGAAAGGCTGCTTTAATTTCCATCCTGTTGCCAATGTTCCCAAGTGGCTATGAGGCCATCTGGAGATGATCAGGGTTGAGGGACACCATTCCCTCCCTACCAGGGAACCATGAGGATGGAGGTATAGGATCCAGTATGACAGACATCTTGTTTTCATCAGAATATGTGCCTATATAAGAGGAACTGTATCTACCAGGCATATGGGGCTTTGCAGCAGAGGTCCAATGCAAAACTGCTACAGTGCAGAATGGGATATTAAGACACATTCATCTGACTGGATTTACACCTGGAAATATCTGAAAATTTGACCTTTGATCCTTGTTTTGTTGGTCTGATCTGAAGTGAGTTGCATGTTACTACGCAGTTAATTTTGATATGCTGATCTTTTCTCATTGTCCATACAGTGTGTATTGCAGAGAACAGTGGGTTTTAGCTTTTCCAGACTACTGCACTCATTTCAGGAGTCTAATTTGTACTGCATATCCCCAGTTTCACCTCATAAGCTACTTGCTTATGAAATCAGACATAAAAATTCAAACATGTCACAGAACACTATTACTGTAAAATGTTTACTGTCACATTTTTACCATGTAATTCTTTAATAAATCAATTGAAATATAAATATTGGACTTACATTTCAGTATATAGTATATGGAGCAGCATAAACAAGTTATTGTCCAGATGAAATTTTAGTTTGCACTGGTTTTGCTAGTGCTTATTATGTAGCCTGTTGTAAAACAAAGCAAATAGCTAGATGAGTTGATGTACCCCCTAGAAGACCTTCTCTATACCCCCAGGAATATTTGTACCCCTGGTTGAGAAATACTGCTGTCTGCCATAGAATACGTATGTTGCAAGAAAGGAAACTTAGCAAGTTGAAAAATAATTCTCTAGTCAAAGGCCCAAGGATCTGTCACGTTAACAGCAAATCGCAACATAACATGTACAAAATCTATTTGCCCTTTTTGCACTGTTATGTTGCAACTTGCATCCATTTCACTCTTGCAATTTATTTCAGGTCTTTGAACATTTCAGCTCTACCTGCCTTATGTGAAACTGTGCTCTCTCCTGCTATTTGAACAAAGGGAGGCCTTGGTGGGAGGGGGAAGAGGTGAAAGAAAGAAATTTGGAGACAGTCTCCCAGATGTTGCTTCCACAATGTGAGAGACAAAGTCTTTTGTCTCTGATGTCAGTAAGGCTACAGGACAATTTATCTGATTTGTGCAGGGCATAAGGTTATGTGGCTTTCCATTGTCTGCGAACATTCTTCTTGCTTAAAATGTTACATGTGATGGAGTTAAAGAGAAAATGACCCATTTTTCTTCAGTGTAATTAACATTAAATATGGGAAAGCACCCATCAACATTTTTTAAATGCTGTTTGTCTGCACATTTGCTGACAAAATATTTTTATCCCTCAAGAGTAGCTTTTGCTTTGACGCCAGGGAGCATTCCTGCTGAGAGAGCAGTGTTTACATGTGCACTTGTCTGGGCAAAACTTTCTAATTTCTGGGCAGACCTGAACAGTAATGAGGTTTAGGTAGGGAACAAAGATGATTTCCATACCAAACTAGCTTTTCTGTTGTATGATTTGCCTGAGGTTGAACATCAGACTCTTGTTCACAACTCGTTACTGAAGTAGATCTTACAATGCCAATTATCATGTGAACAGCAGGCAATTGCACAACATTGACGATTGCAAGGTCACTGAGGCATGTGACCAGACAGATGAGCCATATTCATCAAATATTGGATGAACTATATAACAGAATGTTCTTTTCAGTATCCTAACATATGAATCCCACATGGCACCAGCAATAAAGAATAGAATACAGTAGGGTCGCAACATTTGTGAGGGTTCAGTGTTGAGAACCCCTGCGAATGCTGAATTTTGCAAATATCATTTTACCTTGGCTCGGGGAGAGGAACTTGATGGGCTCCTGGGCAGCTCTGAGCAAAGCGGGGGGAGGCAGAGACCAGTGGCATGGTCGTGGGGAGCTGGTCAGTGGCCGTGCCATGCCCCTGGCTGGCTCTCAGAGCCCTAGGGAAGCAGCCGCCGGCACTCCTACTTAGGAGCCCCAGAGAAGAGGCAGCCAAGGGCACTCCCCGCCAGGAGCCCCAGAGAAGCAGTGGTTGCTGGTGCTCCTCCCTTGGAGCCCCAGGAAAGAGGCAGCTGCCAGAGCTCCCTGCCCTGGAGCCCTGGGGAAGCAGCAGCTGCTGGTGCTCCTCCTCCGTCGGAGCCCTGGTGAAGTGGCAGCCGCTGGCGCTCGAGCCCTGGGGAAGAGGCACCTGCTGGTGCACCCCACCTGGAGCCCTGGGGAAGTGGTAGCTGCCAGTGCCCCCCACCTGGAGCCCTGGGGAAGCTGCAGCCACTTGCAGATAATTGAATTTGCAAACGTTAAACTCGTGAATGTCACGACCTTGCTGTATTCAGTCTCTTGCTTCAGTTGCCATTTTTCTGACTTGTGGTCCAAATTACCTTAAATCTGTATCCAAGGTCACTGCAGGTACACAGGTTACTCTCAGTGGCAATACCTTTGCAATCCAATATCAGTTTCAGACAGTACCTGAATCTCTTATGGTTCTTGGTAAAACAGGTGAACTTTGTTTTTGCTGAATTCAGCTAGAGTTTATCTTCCTTTGCCCATCAATTTACAAATCCTCATTTGGTGAATTCTCCGGCACATCTATTTCACAATATTGTTTGTATACCAATAGTTTCAAGTAGCCAGACCAGCCAGAGTAGTGCAGAAGGACAAGAAACAGCACCATAAGTATAGGCAAGTCCTGTGGGAGCAAGAAGGAAGAATACAGAGTCACAGATGCCCAGGTTGAGGAGGTTCATAAGAGAAGGGGACAATTCATAGTCATCAGGCCCACCAATGGTTGGGTGTGGGGGGAAGGAAAGGGGGTAGTTGCCCCAGGGCTCAGCATTCAAAGGCAGTGGCAGAGGCCACAGCTTCTGGCCCCTTTGATATGCTGCAACAGCACTGCTTCATGGCTCCACATGGCTCTAAAGATGGGGGAAAGTAGTGCCATGATCTGAGCGGCACTAAGGGCTAACTTCTAGGCCATGCCCCTTCCACCCTTGGCCACACCTCTTCTGGGGGCATGAAGCCAGGCCTCCCGCCCACTTTGTTCTGGGGCCTGCAGTTGCTGTTGTCCCCAGTGACAGTGAGAAAGGCAACTGAGAGGTGAACAAGCATAGAGAAGAGGCCCTGAGGTTTCTGCAATAGGAACCTTGATGACGGTTGTGGGGAGAAAAGAGAAGCCAGGCTGAGGTGGAGGGACAGGAGAGCCGGAGAACAGGGAGGGAAAGCAGCAGGGACAGGCAATACGCTCAAGGTGCTTGCATGTGGTTAGGTAGATGGATGGGGTAGCTGGAGAGCAGGAAGGTGAAGCTGAGAAAGACTTTTTGATGAAAAGGTTTTGCACAAAATGTTTCAAAATGTTTGGTGAGAAACACTAACAAATCATTTTGAAAATTCTTGAGTATTTTTCAGCCAGCTGTGTATGTGGAGTGTCAAATACTGCCACCTGAGAAGGCCTTGCTCCCTCCCATCAGCTGCAGAGATTTTTATCCCTGCTCTACGCTTGTTTTGCTCTGATTATCAAGCAACACAAATTCCAGGGCTGAGGAGAATCAAGCCCTTGATATTTAAGGACCCAGAGAAAGAGTTGATTGTATATTTAACAGGAAGTTGAGGAGATCAAAGGTGTTTAAAAATGGTTCTGTTTTTGAATGATACTCTAGCTTTATTTTGTTTAGAGCAAGCTGGGGGCCTTCGTAAGGAGGATAAAAGGAGAACAGCAACATCTAACAAAGACATTTCCCCTCTCCTTACTAGTCAAGACAACTTGACATCTCAGTCAAGCAAAAGCAAAAGAACCATTATGTGCACTGTTACCAGAAAGGAAGCTATTTTATCCTTGAAAAGAAGTCAGATGTTATCTCCTACAAAAGGGGTTAAGTTCTGCAGAAGTTCAGTGCTGTTAATAGATTGTTATGACAACATGCTGTTTCATTTTCAGTGAACAATACATGAGAGAGTATTCAATGCCAGCTCAGCTAAGAGAGAGAAAATAGAAAACACAACTGTGATTTCTGATGCTGGCTGGTCACGTATGCCAGTGAATACTCTTTATTTAATAGTTAAGGGCCAAACTGCATGCCACCTTTACTCTTAAACAGCCATTCCCAACTCAAAGTGCAGGGACTGCCCTGCATGAATAAAGGTGGCATAATCTGAGCCTTAACAAATTAAGATGAAATAATCATTAAACTCTGGAAAGAAAGTCTTAGGGCTTCATCAAAACCAGTCAGAAAGCATGATTTAACATCAGCAGGAGCCTTTCCTTTGATTTCAAAAAGGATTTTAAATAGGCCTCAGGCCCAAATTCAGGGGGGGAAAAAAAGCACATGCTTAAGTCTGTTCTTGTTCAGCAAAGCACTTAAGCACAGGAGTTAAACATGTTCTTCAAGTTACACCTGGTGCTTAAGTGTACTGCTGAACTGGGAACTTACGTCTTAATGTGCAAGTCAGCTGTGCAATTCAGTCCCACATTTGCAAATAGCCTGAAGACAGCCTTACAAAGCTGAAATTTCAGCATCCATTTAAAATGGGATATGAAAGATTACAAATGACAGGATACCAGAGGAAGAAGAGGCTCCCCAGAGGAGGCAAATATTCCGTCCTTGCGTCAGAATGTGGAACAAACAACGGGCACTTTCCCATCTCTGAAGTCACAGCTGACATTAACAAGGTAATTATCACAGCACCCACCGAAGTTGCTATAAAGTGTTGCCAACTTTTCCACTGGAAGTCCGTATATTCAGCATTTTAAAACTCAGCTGTAAAAATTTGCTTCAAGCTGAAAGTTGGCATGAAAAGCTCTCAGCCCTGCAGCAACACTTTAATGCAGGTTCTTTGCAACAACTCTCCCTGCCTCCAGCCTGGCCCTGAAAAACCCGTGAATATTTTTTAAGCTTAAGATTTGCAATTAAAAATATTTTTGTTTTTTGTGGTGGTGAGGAGTAGGCACAAGGTTAGATGGCTAAAAAAGCTTCATATGTTGAAATGAAATGTGACATCATCCTGGTCATCTGTCCAGTGGGAAACTCTACTCTTCAGTTAAAATTTGTCAGGGGTCAGGGAACTGAAAAAAGTGAACATCAGCCATTGTCTATAAGATGTGACTTTTAAATTGGATTTTTAAATGCATATTCTTATACTTTTCTAGGTTCTATCCTTTCATCCCCATATCCATTTACCTAGATCCCTCTGCTTATCTGCTGTGAACTGATCTAGCTGCCTATCCACCTACCACACCTAGAGCGATCTATTACTCTACTCTAGCTATCTATCAATACCGCACTCATTTACATATATCTAGCTACCTACCTACCATGACTACACCAATCCCTCGATCTATTCATCTACCTAGCTACCTACCTTCCTCTAACTGGAAAACTTGCTGGCTGTATTCACTAGAAAGTGTCTGCAGCCTTGTGCATTTAGCTTCCATCTCTCAGAGCTATTCAACACCATGCTCAGCCAGCTGGCAGACGAATTTTCTTTGGCTACGTGGTTGCCTTTTGTAGCATGCAGTCAGTGCTGTGCGTGCGTGTGTGTGTGTGTGTCATATTGATGGGCTTTTGTTCCCTGTTTCCTTGTGCAGCTTTTCTTTCATCATGATTCAAAACCCTGGCATTGTGTCTCCTCCCCACTCCCAGCCCCGGGCTGCAGTTAGAAGGGTTCTGAGGCTGTGAGTCAGGCCTCTCCTGCTCGCCCATGGACAGCTGCCTGCTGGCTTTGTGGTCTCTGCTGGCAAGATGCACAAAACCTTTGTTTCACTAACCTTAGCAAAGTACTCCCCACAGTCTCCCTTTGACCAACATTACCATCAGTGGCTCTTGGTTTGTAAACTTGGAAATCTCTTTAGCTTTAAGACTCCCCTACCTTTAGATAGGAAAATACTGCAAATCTCCAAGGGAAAATACCTGTTTTCCTGTGCTGGTTATCCTGGTGCTATGCTCAATGGAGGCCTCTGGAGCATCAGTGTTGACACCTTCTATAAGGTTAGGGTATGCCGGTATCCCTGAATGAAGGAAGAAGGTGCAGAATGCGGGGCCAGGAAAAGATCTATCATTCTGCAGCTGCAGGGAAGAGACATTGTATCTTCTGAGTCAGGATTAAGGACCTGTGGAGCAGAGGCTTTGCTGACTAGCAGCCTTCGCTATTAACAAGAGCATTTGTTCAAGGTGAGCAGTCACCAAAGGTATTGTTTGTCCAATGAATTGGCAAACAAAGCTCACTAGGGTTATGTCACACATCAGCTGGAGTGAGATGACAGGCAAAATGGCAGCCCTGAAAATGCCAGCAGAGTCTGAGACGTTTAAAAACAAATAAACCACCCATGATCAGAATGATCCTGATTCTTTCAGTCTGAGCAAAGGAAATGCACGTGCTGTGAATAAAAGGGCACAAATTACATGGGTGTTATCTGGGGATCGGGGGATTTATACCAATGTAACACCGAGCAGAGTTTGACTCTAATAATGTTTGGTTTGTGTGCTGGGCCTGCAATTTCCTCCTAAAGCATGTCTGCCTAAATCAATAGAGCAAAACATCAGATGATTAGTTTCATAGTGCCTGGGGTCTTTGACATGGGGTTCCCTAGTATATGTGCTGTGTTCACCCAGCACATATCTGCACAGATGGTGAAATACAAGCTTGTATTTTAATGACTAGTGTGCTAGCTTGTGCCTTTTAAACACGATGGGCACTGGGAATCTCTACCACACCTTCCAGGACAGATCCAGAGGCACTGAAGCGGAGGAATGATTTGTTTAAGCTCTTTTCAGGCTCCTCTTTGCTCCCTCCCTTCTCCTCTTCTCTGCCATTTACCCAGCCAGATTCATTAGCCAGCACTAAGTGTGAAAGGGGTGTAGAGACATGGATTTGCCTTCCCCTGCTTCACTCCCTACTCCTCACACTCCCTCCCATGGGAGAGAATCTAGCCCTGCATCTTGCTCACATGGCTAAAATCTGGGTAACCTTATACACACAAAGGTTCTTCTTCATGCTGAAAAAGTGTTAGGCTTAGTAATGGTCCAGGCCAAAATAGGCCAGATTCTGATCGCAGTTAGGCCGTGTAAATCCAATGCAAGCCATTGAAGTCAGCAGAGTTACTCTGGTTGTACACAGGGTCTCCTGTCTGGATGGACTGGACGCCGTTCACAGCAATGGCATCTGGTCAGTCTGGTCCAGGAGTGTTGGCATCCCTAAATGGACACCCATGAGATACTGAGATGTACACTGAGATCAGAATCTGGCCCCAGCACGTCATACACTGTAGTTTATCACATCTGAAACAAAACCCTACTGCACTAATCCTGCCTTTGTTGTCAGAGCAGAACTCACACTTTCCTACAGAAAGTTCAATCTAATTTTGGCTGTTTTTTGCCTAAATATAAATGTCACTGAAAACCCAGCTCTAGAACTTTGGTCTTCTAGTTTCACCGTCTCTAAGCGATGGGGAGGGTTATGCAACAGGAACTCCAGAGTGAATCATCATCTGGCACTGCAGTAAATTAGGAAATGTTTGCTGTGATGTTTGCATGGGCTTCTTCAGTCTATGTGTGGCTTACTTTTTCCTTGTCAGAAGAACACTGTGCTTTCACCTTTCAAAGGGCTGTTTGTTGCTCTAATCTGATCCAGGAAAAGGCTTATCAGCATGTGCTGTAGCTCAGTGTATGAGTGGAGGGTCATGACAGCCATCATTGTAAGGAAACAATGCAAAAGAAGTGGTGCACATCCTTTAGTACATTCTTCTGCAGAAATTCCCCCTAATGTCTTGAACCACTTTCTTTGTCTTTCCCTGTAACTATTAATCTACACAGGCGCACTAGGCCTAAAGGGATCAGTCGTGTGCAAAAGTAAAAAATAAAAGACAGCTAGCTCAAGTGTTCATTCATGAAGTACAAAGAATCTCGGTGTCAATTTGTCCTGGCTAACACTGTAAAAGTTTGTCCCCATAACTATATTGCCTAAGGCTATGTCTACACTAGGGAAAGTAAGTTGTCTGCAGATACACCATTCTACCTATGGCAATTGTGTAGCTCGAATCAATGTATCTATGCTCGGCTTACTTGGCCATCCCTACCAAACAAGGTTGCATTCCTACCAGACACGTGAAATTGAACCCTGGAAGATCGACCCTGAGTGGGTCAATCTTCCGGGCTAGTGTAGATATAGCCTAAGAATATAAAAAAACCCATAGTTCTGGCTGGTGTAGCCATGACAGCAATGTCATTGGTGTAGACACAACTGCATTAATCAACATTTGATTTTCTCACCACAGCTCACACAATTCAAGGAGGCAGTGTATGTTGTCAGAAGAACTCCTTTTGCATGCACATCCTATATCTATATGAAGGAGCTATTCCAGCAAACAAGCCCAGTACTGCCAACACAAAACAGTGCAAAATATTGGGTCAGGGTCAAGAAATACTGCTGCATGTGTGTGGGGTTAGGGCCATGCATTAGAGGCTGAGAAGCGCTTCAATGATCAGAACCTGGAACAGAAATTTTGCTACTGAACTCTGTCACTATAATTAGCAAGGTCAGATCTCCAGTTCGGGACTTCCCTGTACCCTGTGATAAACCATATCTAAATTGGAATACTGCAGCTAGAGTTTATGTCTACTTGCATAAAACTTAAATTCCAGTTTAATACAAGGGGACATTGGTTTATCATGCTGCAATACATAGTCTCATGTTAATTTCCTGGGAGTGAGAAAATGGGAACTTATTCTATCATGGAAATCAGATATAGTATCAAAAGTCCAATTTCCCCAAATCAGTATCCATGAATTTTCTTGAAGCAGACATTTTTATAGCTAGCCATGTTAACAAATCCAAACTAAGCAGCTAATCTGTCAAGGATAAAAAAAAGAGTTTACAATGGTTTACATTGCTTGTTAAACTTTAATGCCGAGGCATTTAAAAGAAGAAAGTTATCCCTTATAATACTGGTGGAATACCAAGGTATCCGATTGTCCAGCAAGAATTTTAACTTGGTGGTTAAATATAGTATTGTTAAGGATTGTTACTCTTTCCCCTTCAATGAGACTTTTTTTGCCCTTTAGATGTAAAGGTTTTTATGTCCCGAAGCCAAAGAGTTTATTAGATGATCTAAACAACATTCAAATCCATGACAGGAGCTGGCTTTTGCAGTCTGAAGAGAAAAGAGCCTGGATGAAGTAAGCAGCTCCCAACCAAGACACATACATTTGCAATAACTGCCAAAGATGATGCAAATCTCGGATTGGACTATTTGGTCACATGAGACGTTGCAAACCATTTACATCACAGGCTGCAATTCCCACTGTCTCTGGTAGACAAAAGGCTGCCAGCAACAACTAAACCCAAGAGAAGGACAAAAATGCAATGGCATGAAAGTTAATCATTACCTGCAGAAGAACCCTCAGGACCAGGGACTTTGGGAATTTGTGCACACAATTTGGCATGGATAGTCTGGATGGTATTTTATGTATTACGATGAATATAAAAATAAAATAAGTTAGGAAACAAATGACTAATTCAGGGGAAACTGTCAGCCTGGGACAAGGCTTGAGTTTCAGTTGTGCAGCTGCTTTAGTAATCTCCAGCTTGCAAAGCCGACGGCCACTGGAATCAGAGGCACGCACAATCCTTGTGCAGGGCCTCTGCACAGTAACAAAGTTAGCTTTTCCCTTCAGCTTCAATATTCTAAGGGCCACCATCAAGGATGCCAGACCTAAAATTAGACATACCAGCTCAGTACATTCATGCGAGCATCAATCTTTATTCTTCCTCTGTCTCTTGGCTTCATTTATATTGTACTACAAGTGGTTGGAAACCTAAATTCTTGCCTATTTCCGTGCTGTGTGTGGAGAAGACAGACAGACTGGAGGAAGAATTTAATGAACAGGCATGGGCTAGAGGTCTGCTGAGCTCCAGCATGGAAAAACTTCATTTGACTTCACTGGGCCTTGGATCAGGCCCTAGATGAGGAACGTGGTGGGAAACAGTCATAATAGTACAAGAAAGCCATCCTGCCTGCAACAAATGCCAGCGGTGTGCAGCATACATACAAGGCATGCTTTCCTGCAGGGGTATAAACAGCCCTTTAGATGGTAAGGAACTGCTTAGGTCGGGGTTAGCAAACTTTTTACATCAGGCCTCGCTTTCCATCCCTGCAATTAGCAGGGTCTGCCCACTCACCTGTCTAAAGTCTAATCCAAACTGATGGAAATTGCAATGTATGTCGATATAAAAGAACCCTTTCAGCACATGTAAGAAAATAAGCCTGTGGAATGTACAAACTTCATTAAGCAGTATCGAAATGTGACTACACAGACATGAACACAGGAGCGCAGTTCAACATTTTTAATAAGATGGATAAGCCTGAGACCCAGCAGCCAATCGTGTTGTACCCGCTTTACGAAATTCCCCCCTCCCCCGAGGGGGCCCATTCTTTGCACCCCCCCCGACGTAGATGACTAAAATTAGCAGTGTCTCCTGTAATTTTTTTCATCTGTGGAGGTAATAAATTTTGTTATAAGCACCAAAGCCTGTGCAGATGTGCACCACCCATGGAAACGCAGGCTGCCGACTGTGCGCAGCTGTGGGCGCTCTGCTAATCAGCTTGGTATAGCCCCTGAATCTTTCCTGGGCGGCCCTCAAGCACTGAGCTTACGGGAAACACTAGTGTAACGTCCTGTTGTCTCCCCAACGCCCGAGTCTTTCACTGCTGTAAGGTAGCTACACACTGGTGTGGGAGCAGACTGCTTTTTGTAGCTACTTGTACCTTACCCACTGCCATCAGTACAGACAAGGCCCTAGACTATAAACTCCCTGGGGAAGGGACCATCTCTTGTTCTGCTTTTGTATAGCTTCTATTACAAGTCAATACCTCAGTAGGGAGGGGTCATATGGTGCTACTGTAAATAATAGTTTTAATAATAAAATACTGACTTTGGAGCACTTTGGGTAGGCCACTTGAAGCATTGACTTTTCTCGCTTCCTTGTTTCCTCCTGCTGATGAGCTCTTCTGCATCATGAATTCCCTGAGGTTCTATCCTCAGTGTTGTTTGGCTGTGCAGGAAGTACCATTGCTTAAGACTGTTTGCCTTGGGAGTTTTTCCCACTGACATGTTGTAAAATCTGCCTCCACACCCTTCATATCCCAGAAACATCTCTTGGAGAAGAGCATCCTCATTAAAAGGTCAGCCTGTGCCCACTAGGCAGTGGAATCTGGGATACTGCTTGCTCTTTCCAAACCGAAGGATTGTAAAAAGTTGCAGATATCCCTGTAGACTGAGTGCTTGCAAAGCAGACATTTTAATATGGACCACATTAACTTCCTGACTGGAGCGAGTTAAAATATTTCTGTGTGAAAAATGTTCATTCATGAAAAATGGTTTCTTGGCCAAAGTGAAAACGGATGCGGACAAGTTTTATTTCTGATCAAAATTTCCAGTTTTATTAACAAAAAAAGTTGCAAACAAATATGAGTTTTTAGTTCTGACTCACTTTTCCACTACAAAAAAGGGGGGAAGGAGGAGGAAAAGGGGGAAAACCCCAAACGCTGGCAACCAAATGCATTTCAGGGTTTGTTTAGCACATAAACCTCTCCAAAATGTTGTCTGAAAATGACTTTTCTCATGGACAATATATAAGATTTTCCAACCAACCTACTTGCGACCTACAATTAAAGAGCAGTCCACATGCAGTCCAGTTGGGGTGTGGCTCCTGCCCCCCGAGTCTGTGGGCGGCCATTCCATCTCACTACCCCAAGCCACAAGATTCAGAACCAGACCTCCCCAGAATTCTCAGGTGTCTGGGGTTTGGTTCAGCCCATTGTAAAACAGATGCCAGTTGTGGCGTGGTGATCCAGTTCCAACCTTTCCCAAAGCATGTGTGTGGAGTGGTCTCTTCCTGTACATATCGGCTCTGGCAGGCTGAAAATGGGCATCATCTTCCAGCATATAAGAACACCATCGGGTCTACTGTGCGCCAGGAGCTGGGGAGCTAACACAGGACAGGATGTGACGGGAACAGGTCCAGGCTTAGCGCTTCTTGGCTACGTCTACACGTGCACGCTACATCGAAATAGCTAATTTCGAAGTAGCGACATCGAAATAGCCTATTTCGATGAATAACGTCTACACGTCCTCCAGGGCCGGCAACGTCGATGTTCAACTTCGACGTTGCTCAGCCCAACATCGAAATAGGCGCAGCGAGGGAACGTCTACACGCCAAAGTAGCACACATCGAAATAAGGGAGCCAGGCACAGCTGCAGACAGGGTCACGGGGCGGACTCAACAGCAAGTCGCTCCCTTAAAGGGCCCCTCCCAGACACACTTTCATTAAACAGTGCAAGATACACAGAGCCAACAACTAGTTGCAGACCCTGTATATGCAGCACGGACCCCCAGCTGCAGCAGCAGCAGCCAGAAGCCCTGGGCTAAGGGCTGCTGCACACGGTGACCACAGAGCCCCGCAAGGGCTGGAGAGAGAGTATCTCTCAACCCCCCAGCTGATGGCCGCCATGGCGGACCCCGCTATTTCGATGTTGCGGGACGCGGATCGTCTACACGTCCCTACTTCGATGTTGAACGTCGAAGTAGGGCGCTATTCCCATCCCCTCATGGGGTTAGCGACTTCGACGTCTCGCCGCCTAACGTCGATTTCAACTTCGAAATAGCGCCCAACACGTGTAGCCGCGACGGGCGCTATTTCGAAGTTACTGCCGCTACTTCGAAGTAGCGTGCACGTGTAGACGCAGCTCTTGTGAGCAGCAATGAGCTTTGCACTGCAGTTTTGTGCTAGCAGCAGACGGAAACAAAGCACGTTTTGGCTGGGGGGGGGAAGTCTTTCTCATGTGCTCTGATTGCCTCCACTGCACAGGGCCAGCCACATCGGGAGACAGATCTAGAAAATCTGCTATCGTGTCTTCCTTCTGTTCAGCAGGTGATGGGTCCCCAGCATTTGGGTCTGCTCTAAATGAATGCCCTCCCCCTCTCCCACAGCCAGGCCCCTCCAGCACCCCCACTGGGGCTGCCACCACTGGAACCACCAGAGCCTGTGGGGCTGCTGGAGCAGCTGGGGCTTCTGGGGCCACAGGGGCCATCAGGGCTACTGGGGTTGCTCCCACTGGGTCTGCTGGGGCAGCCGGAGCTGCCAGGGCTTCTGGAGCTGCTGGGGCCACCGGGGCCAACGCTGCTGGGGCTACCGGAGCGGCTGGAGCCACTTGGCCCCCAGGGCTGCTGGAGCGGCTGGACCTGCTGCTGGGGCCTCTGGGGTTGCCAGAGCATCCAGAGCTTCTGGGACTGCCACCACTGCTGCTGTCACACACTTCTGCCACCAAGTGGTGGGGTGCGTGCCTAGAGCGGGTGGATGGTACTCCCCATGTGTGGCTCTAGGAGGAGCTGCATTTAAAGGCTCCAAGAGCCACATGTGGCTGCAGAGTGGGTGTCGCCACACCATGGTGTCCTCTTTGCCACAGGTAGCGAGTGGCGAACGTATTGAACACTGCAGGTCTAGACTGTTAGAAAATCTGACCCCCTCCCTTGCTGAGTACTTGCAAATTTGGCCCTGGTCATTATGCAAACCTCCACCACGACTAGCTCTGCATAGCTACTGACATCAGAAGATCTTTATATTGGTAGGAATTCAGCATTGTTTGTAATTCCTTGGGGCAGGTGTTGTTTGTGGAAACATGCAGTCCTCACCCTGGCACGTTATGTGTTAGAACAATTTAATCCGTGTGTGGGATCCAAACCAACACACTATTCCTATGGGCTAATACAAATATTTATTTTATTTTATTTCATTGTTGTTAATGTGCCACAGTGGTTTGAAAGGAATTCCAGAGCCTGATGAAAACAGGTTACTTCCCTTCCTTCCCAAGGAGAATGGTAGGGGCAGTTTGCCAGGAACAGCTGTTTCTTAATTCCACAGACACTTATCTTGTCCTGACACCATATGCAAACATTAATGCTTTTCTTCAAACATTAATTTGTAAATTGGCTGCACAGATTTTTAAAATATTGTGGGCACTCACTTGCCTGCGTGTCTAGTCCTTGAGGATGATTGAGGCAGATGGAATAAAAGCCTGGAGTGGAGCTGGATACATAGGAATCGCTGAACATGGAAACACAACAGATCAAGAACTATGTGTTCTGGAAGGTATGTACGTCTGAAGATAGGTGAGTGATCCAAGTTTTGTGGTTGGGTCAGGTACTACTGAACATAGGGTCTTCATTCATTGGAGACCTGGAGACTTATGGTGGGCATAGTTTGAACGTGAGGCTAGTGGTGAATCAAAGTCCATATGTAGCATAGGGAGAACACTTCAGCAGCCATTAATCTTTCCAAGTAGCCCGGGGCCCTCTCTAAAGATGATTGAAAAGGGAGAATTTCTAGGCAGGGAATTGGCATATTGGCTAACAAAGCAATGACACCCTTGGGAGCAGCACGTGCTCAGAGAAGCTATTCTGGGTATGAGACACACACATCGGTTTGTCACAGCTGTGTAACCTAATCAGAGAGGGGAAAAAAAGTAACCGCCCCTGTCTATTGCTAAAGGAACACATGTGTGTTATTTATGCACCGCAGGATATTCACTAATCTTTGAAAAAGAGCTGCACAAGAATAGGGTATTTTGGACTTATCTGGCTGCCTGCTTCAGGCTGGAGTGCGACAGAAACTGCAACAGGTTGACTGTTTGCCAGTTCCAACTGAGAAATCATTGCTTGTTGATTTCAGTGGCCCAATGGTTTAAATCTTAGCGGACATAAACAGAGTTCTGGTTTACCCCTTCGGTATCCCCTTCATCCCCTTCATATCAGTGAAACTCCAGCTGAGCTGACCACATCAGGTCAACAAACTCGGAATTGATTATTCAGCTTATAACAATTAACCTGATTTTCCCCATTTAAACTAGAAGAAATTGGATTTCTTAAATATGGGAAAAAGTCAAGCAAGATGGTTTTATTCATGCTAAAAAGAGGGGGTGAAAAATACTTCCAGGGCCTGATTCACATATTACTTATTCCATTACCTTTAACAGAGACTCTCCTGACTTACACTTCAATTAAGATCCTTTCTATTTGCATGAGATCAGTTCTTAGGTTGAAAATTCAACACAGATAATTTTCACTGCTGAGCACCATTCCAAATCAGCACTTTACATTGGATATAACTAATGGGTAAAATTCTGTTCTAGAAGCAACTCATCTCTTTGGTACCCACCACGAAAGGCCACATTCGGCCTCCTCACTTTGCTGCTTTGAATGTTTCTGTTTCATTGCCACATGCCAGTGTGAGATTTTGGGGTACCTACTTACCTCCATGGTGGCTATGTCTAAGTGTGAGACCTCTCATTAGACTCTGGGCTAGATTCTCTTTACCCAAGAGAATAGCCCCAGTAAACCTCAATGGGATTACTCCTGATTCATAATGGTTTCACCTCTGAGTCAGATTCTGCTCTCGCATCAGTGTAAATCCAGAGTAATTAATAAATGACAGGGATTACTCTAGATTTACACCAGCATAAGAAAGAGTAGCACTGTCCTATAATGTGTCTAGTCTCAAGCTGCCACTTCCGCTGTACTAGCTGGCAATCTTAAATTTTCCACCCAAGAAAGCCCCTTTGCGTGGGTGCAGGTGGAATCTCTTTTGAAGATTTCCAGTGCTGGGTGGTTCCCGAAGGTTTTATATTTGGTGCTAATCTGGAGAACCGAAACCCAGCTCCTCCCTTTGCTCTGCCAATTTTGAAAGTCTGTCTGATGTAAACATTGACCAGCAAAGGACAAAATAGGAAGGGAAAGCTGGGAACCCAGCTTGTGCTGTGGGGAGTGGTGACTGGGATGGTTATGGGCTGCCTCAGTCAGAGTTATAAATCATCATAATTAAGGCTTCTCTGGTGAAGACATGAGATCACTAGTGGAGGGGACCTTGAAATATCTCTGTCTCTTCCTCAGGGCATGACATTTAAGATTGCCCCAGTCAAAGGATACAGTCCTTGAATAGAAAACCCCATTTAGGATGGTTAAGCACTAGCGATCAAATATAGCCCTGGCTGCCTGTCTCTCCCTCTTTCACATACACTCCAGAGGAAAAATCCTGTAGATTTTCACCAGGGTTAAGCCACTAGGATTTGATAAAGATTCAGCGCATGTTACTCCACAGATTTTTAAAATTTAACAGAGTTATCACCTGTCCAGCAGGTTTGTAAAATTTCTTATAAAAATTTGCACCGGTCACTTAATTTTCTACTTAAGTCAAAAAGACGTTTCATAAACCACGTCATTTAGGGTGTGAGTGTTTTTAACTCAGACAATTTTTGGTGCAAACCCTAATGGCTCATAGCCTAATGTGGATGCAATTGCACTGATAGAAAGCTGCCTTTTCCAGTACAGCAGATTCCTCTTTCCACACAGAAATACGCAGTACCTGTGAAAACACTGGCGTAGTGAAAGCCATACAACTTGTGTGTAGAGAAGGCCTTAGAAAATACCATGTACTGGAGGAGCAGGGACTCGGTTCTAAGGACAGAAAATACACTAAACTCCTGTCTAATGAAAGCAAAAAAGAAGCCTATTAAATGAGAGTTTCTCATTCATCTTTCAGATTGTGATTTGTGATGTCTTGGGTGTTTTCTGAAATGCACCTTCATGTAACTTATTTCCATTATTCTGCTTTTTGAGCTATGTTTGAATCTCTTGCCTTTTTTGCCTCTTGTGAATCATATGCACATGTGTACACTCAATCTCTCCGTCTTTCTGTTTCTGTCTCTCCGCTGACGGAGTTTACAACTTGTTTTATTTTCACACCAGGACTGCATATGTAAAGGAAATGATAAACAATATAAATCAGTCCAGAAAAGGTCTATACCTGAAGCAAATGGGAATTTCACTGAATTTAGGCACTGATCAAGCTAAGCACTTACATACATGCTTAATTTTTAAGATGAAAGCCTGATCTAAAGTCCAATGACATACATGGGGGGTTTTCTATTGATTTCAATGGGCTTTGAAGTCAATGTGCTTAAGCACTTTTCTGAATCAGAGACTTTGTGACCTGAATAATATGAAAAAGAGCAATTACTTTTATTCGTAGTTCAAATTTCTTTTGGAAGGTGGCTGAAAAGGCCCTAACTTGTCTATTACTTTAATGATGTTTTGTGCCTTTCATCCAAGACTCCGAAAGTGCTTTACAAGTGATAGTTAAGGACCAGAGTCCAGAGTGTCAGATATTTACACTTCTAAGTTCCATTGAAATGAATGGCGGTTTGGATCCTAAATCCCTTTGCAGATTTGGGCCAGACTGTGTACACACATTGTGATAGCTTGCTCCAGAGCACTTCTTTGGTTTCATCCGGACTATTTGTAGTCAGCATGAGGAAATGTAGCAGTGTCTTGTATTCAGTCACCTGCCCAACACTTCCATGCATCACAGTAGATAACTAAGGCCTAGACTAGACAAGCGTTTCTTACATTTTTTGAGACCACAGAACACTGAACAATAATACGTTTTATGAGGAACACCTATGAACATCTTCTTCAAAAAATTATGGTCAGACAAAAAAACAAACAAAAAACCAAACCGCAACATATACAGCAAAACCAAAGTGAAGTACTTTAAGCAGGTATCATAGCAGTGAAGAAGTAACATTGTATCTGGTTTTAATAATAAATATATACCATCAGTGTATTTTACCAAACATTTGTGGCACACCTGTGAGCCGTTCATGGAACACCAGTGTTCTGCAGAATAGTTTAAGAAACATTGGTCTACAACATCTCAGGCTGTCAATTTAAGTTATGCAACTTCAGCTGTGTGAATAACATGGCTGAAATCAATGCATTTAGATCTACTTATTGCAGTATCTTCACTGCACTAAATCGACAGCAGATGCTCTCCCGTCGACTGCACCTATGCTTCTTGTTCTGCTGGGGTATTGGAGTTGATGGGAGAGCACGTGGCTGTCTACTTGCTATGTCTATACTAGAAGTGATAAATTGACCCCTGCTGGATCAATTGCTCTCCGTCGAACTGGTGTGAAGACATGCCCTATGATTGTCCCATTTTACAGACAATTGAACTGAGGCAGAGAGAAGTTAAATGTTGTGCCCAACTATCACCGCCTGGGTTTGTCTATGATAAGATTTTACAGACCCCTAACCTCTAATGGGTGCAGCGTTGCTGATGCCAGCACAGAAAGAAGCTGTAGCATTGAACTCAGGAGGCTCAGGGGGTTGTTTTTTACCACCATGGCAGGTCAGTAAAAACACCCAATCATGCACTGACTACAGTGCAAACTCATGCTTGTGCAAAGTGTAAACTTCAGGTAATGCTCACCCTCACCGTTGTCCTAAGGGCACATTCTGGTGAGTTTCACAAGAGAAGGAAAGGAATTAATGTCAGAGCATCCTGTGTGTTTCTGAGGAGATCTCTGTCTGAAAAAGAGTATAGTTGTTTTGCCAGTCAAATAATGGGGCTCCAGTGAGAAAAAATTTCCGTTTGGTGGAAGGGGGCTTTGTGGGAGTTCCAGACAGGCAGTCAGACAGAGCAGAGGTGGTGTTGTTGCAAGGTACTTGGTTTCCATTTGCACAGTGTTCCCTGATAAACACCTTGGAAGGGTGGTAAAGTGCAACCGGTGCATTGCAGTCACCCTTTCTAGACAGAACTCTTGTCTGTTGTTTTGACAGTGCACTAAAACTACCCTTCTTTTAATGGGACCTCAGGGTTAACAGCCTGGCACAGACACGATACATTTACTTTACCGGAACCATGTTTGTCCAAAAGTTTTGCATTAGCATTTTCCTATTAAAAAAAAAAACAAAAAAACCTCACTAACCACAGAACCATGTGGTTTCAATTCCATTCAAACACGGCTGCAGAAAGTGTTGAGTAATCAGTTTCCCCTGTGTTGGCAAACAATAGCTACTTCCAGACTTTTGCTGGGTTGTAATTACTTTTGCTATTTGTGTTACGCCTTCACAGGAAAGTAACACACCTTTCCACGTGACAGATTCATTTTATTGCATCTAATACCTCTCTCTGTTCTCTACCTCTCAGACTTAGGCCTTTGTTATTCAGTGGAATGCAGAGGTCCATTATCCTGATGTTATGGTTTAATTTCTTTTTTCTTTACGCTTGATTATTTGTGTTACAATCAGGCCTGCCAAGCGAGGTGGCAGGGGCAAGGGAGCAGTAGCCCCAGGGCCTGGCATGTCAAAGGTGCCTGGAACTCTGGGCCCCTCTGAAGTACCACAGCAGCACTGCTCCACAGCTGCATGGGGCTATGAAGGAACATGAGTGTGAGTGTGGACACTGGGGGGATTTGTGCCCTTACCTTGCCCCTTTTTGGGGCACAGACCTGGGCTCCCCTCCCACCTTGCCCTAGGCCCATGGTGGCTGTTGGCCCCACTGGTTGCATTGCATGAGATGGCTGGTTGCATTAGATGCAGCACAAACTGCCCCAAATAACTTACTATCTAGATACATAAGAGAGACAGAGGGGAAACAGAAGCCAGAGCAACTTGCCCCAGAGAAAGTCAGAGGCAGAGCTAGGAACAGATCGTGGATCAGTAGAGTGCTAGCCCAGTGCCTTAACCACTGCTCTGCACAAGACAAAGAACGGTCTTATAAGAAAAGAAAGTTCCTTTTTTAAAGCCAAGTCCTTGCTAATTTTTCTTCTAAATAAACACATTCAGGTTTTATTTTTGTTTTTGTTTGTTTGTTTGTTTGTTTTTTTAAAGCCAGGTCACATTTGGAAATGCACAGACTTGCAAAAGCTCTGACACATTTAGGTATTTACTAACCCCAAAAGTTGAAACAACGGGTGGCTCACACACAGGAATTTCTGTAGGGGGTGGGGTCCTTTTTTGGTAAATGTGGACCACAATATTTTTAAATACAAAGGAGTTCAAAATAGTCATGCAATGAGTTCGCATAAGAGAGGTTAGTGAAAAAACTGAGTGGAAATAGTGATCGGTAAAACGATTTTGTTATAACATACTAAAATTTATGCAGTAATAAAGGTTTTATAGAAATTACCTTCTGGGATCTTGTTTTTATTTCCTAAATGAAAAACAATATTCCCTCATCCCCCTCCCTTTCCTGTTGTTCATGGCCAAGGGCATGCTGGGCAATGTAGTCCCTTCCCTGCTCCAGGACCCCATGGCTAGGCAGGGAGATGGCTAAGGAACTACAGCTCCCAAGAGCCTTGGGTTCTCCTATCATGCCCTGCAGGCCCCCTCTGCACAGCAGCAGGGAGGAAGGGAGAGAAATGGCGGGGGGTGCATTTGCACCCTTCATCCCCTCTTGGCCCCCACCATACAGACGTGAACAGGCAGAGCACAGGTTTGAAATATTTTCTGTTCATAGACTGCAATGATGCCTACACTGGGATGCTTTAGTTGGGATTGGTCCTGTTTTGAATAGGGGGTTGGACTTGATGACCTCCTGTGGTCTCTTCAGATCCTATAATTCTAGACAACAGTCTGTGATACAAGATGTGATATAAAGCTTTGCTTTCAAATTCTCTGGATTTTATAGCCTTTAATCAGACTCTGAATGTTGTTTTAATTTCTTTTTTGTGTTTTATTCCCTCCTTTTAAAAGAAAACCCGTTGTTAAGATTATATGGATGATCCTCCTCTGAAATTCGGACAGCCGGTCACTCAGATGCTAATGGCTCATGTGACTCAGAGAGGCAGCCGTGTTAGTCTGTATGTTCGCCAAACAAAAAAGCAGTCCTGTAGCACCTTAAATACTAACAATATTATTTATTAGATGATGAGTTTTCATAGGACAGACCCACTTCTTCAGATCTAGAGAATCATCAGTGCTAGTCAATCCACAAACAAACCTGCTGTAGCAGCTTCCGAATCATTCCAGTATTAATTGTATTTGTGAATTATTGACAAGATGGGGCTGTATGTAAGCCCTCCATCTGAGTCACTCCTATTTAATGGGCCAGTGTGAACATGAGCTGGGATTCCAGTCTGAATTCCATGGGGGTAAGACCAGGAGGCAGCTGCACTCTATTATTATTTCATTATTCTGCTTGAGAATAACGGGAGCATGTTCTGTAAAGTAAGATTCACAGACAATGATTTGCCTGAAGAACAAGAACAACGGATTCCAGAACCAGGAGAGTAAATTATTATTTTTTTCAGATTGTTTGCTCATTTCAACAAACGTCACAAAAGCCTTGGGGGTAAAACATTTGGGGAAGGCTGAAATTGGAGCCCATGTTCCACCCAAAACTAACTTGTAACTCCTCTTACCTCTTCTAAAACACCTCTCTCCCCAGCATATGTTACTAACTACTACATGAAGGCCAAATTAGTCACAGGTGGTTCTTTTCAAAATACATATGGGCTGAGTCGGTGAACATATGGTCTGATGGCATATTAATAACAGAAATCAGAGATTCCCTGTTAGTCACACAACAATGCAGCAGATTGAGGAAAAGACACCTTTAATAAAGAATGCCTAATGCACTAGAGAACATGAATCACCCTTAACCAGGTCAGTGTGTTCCCAGCCTTACCTAATAAAATTAGCCGTGTATGGGCATTGAAAGATAGCAGGTTTCCTGTTTTGATACTGGGTATTAGCCAGCAGATATTCATTCCCATTATTCCAGGATTAAAGCCATTTTGAGGAGTGTATGACAAAACCCACTGTACATTCTGCTGAAGACATTTTAATCACTTGCTGTTCCTGCAGTGGTCCCCTTGCAGTAGACTAACTAGCATTATGTCTGCTTGGACATCAAAGTCAACTGCAAGCCTGATTCCACAGTCTCTGCTCAATGTCCTTTGACGTCTGCAAGCACAGACATTGTATATCTGGTTATGGGTCTCTATGCAAATTTCTGTATGGGCTCAGCGCTGCTCATTTACACATAAACCTCAAGAACTCATGGGGAGATTTGCGTCAGTAAGGATTTTAAGAGCGGGCCCAAGTGTCATATCTGAAGGTTACTGACTAGTCCTGCATAGCTGCACAGAGCCTGAATTTGATCTTACTCTAATATGAGTGCATTCATGTCCATACAGTGACTGCCTTGTGTGGGCCAGATCTGAAAGACACCACAGTAAATCTGGAGTTACAATCTTCATGTCATGGAATGAGGCCAGATTTACACTGAATTAAGTCAGGATCAGAGTCAGGCTGGAGCTGTTTCTGTGCCTTCGTAGTGCTGTGCCAGGTCCATTAGCATACAGAGAATATGCAGCACATGCACTAATACCACTGAGGTGCCATGGGAATAGATGGATTAGATAGCTGGTTGTCAGAGGCCAGGAACTAAACATAGAGGTTGACATATAAAAATGTGATAGAAAATGGATAGTGGGTTTGGGCTCTTCATCATTTCCCGATCCTGTGAAAAAATAAATACCACTTCATTTTGCACAGCTTCTTCTATGCAAAGTACCTCCCAGTTCATCCCAGGGTCAGGAAGCTGTTTAGAACTGATGCACTACCCATCAACCTCATCAAGTGAGCCAGGGTCTACAGGAGGAATCTGTAAAGGATTTGTTTACCTTGCCCATGTTTATCCCAGCCCTGCTATTCCAAGCTCAATGAAAACCAGCTTGTCCCTGCTTCTCATGCTCTTCCTCTTTCCTCCCCTCTTTTCTTTGCTGTATTTATTCTTGGAGAAAGTAAGATGGATTCTGGATTCCTTGTTTTTTAATAGCTGATGGTAGCCAAGAATAAACATGATCCTGACCTAGTAATCCCATGCAAGCTTATAGGAAAGCAGAGCCTAAATTCTGCCCTCACTTACTGCCACATAAACTCAATTATGTCAGCGAGGGTCCATGGGAGAATCATGGGATAGAATTTGTCCCCTTGACCTGAACAGAGTCACTCCTGATTTCCACGGGTGTGAGATCAGAATCACATAGTCAGGATCTCAAGATCTTACACACATCCCTCCTCCAAAGAGCTACTCAGCTGTATTCCTTACTCCACAGTGATCTCACTCAACTCGAGTTCTGGGAAAAGCTCAAACCTGCTGCTGGGAGTGGTGCTGTTTAATCCAAACAAAGCTATGAGCAGTGACTGGAATGAAGACAAAGCAGCCGACTCTCACATTGCTCCCAGCACACCAGCTTTATGTTTTCATTCAGAGTGATAAACACTCAGCAAATCTGAGAAGTCATCGTGAAATCATTAGTCACAGTTCTCCTGCGGAAGGACTGTAATACCCCTGCAAATATACTTCACAAACATGTATCTAAAGAACGCAGCAGGTTAGAGCAGGAGAGACAGTTAAAGCTGAGGCTGCCCTGGGCATTCCTGCAATATTGGGATAGACACCTGCAACTTGGAGATGTTTCCTGAGAAATACACTTCCACGGCTGGCCTAACACTGCTAAAAATCAGTTAACTCTCTGTGCTAAAAGTGCATTCGAACTTACACATGCCAGGAATCTCTACTGATCTTATAAATCCTGTCTGAGTGGGAAAAAATGGTTAAGGATTATAGGGGATTCAGGAAACAATACAGTCTTTCTTTCGCCCTCTCTCAGCTGTGAAGCCCTATTTTGTTTGCAGTTTAAGGCAGTGAGAAAATGTAAGCAAGTTGTAGCATATGTTTGGAGCTAGAAACCCAGGAAGGGTATTTGATGGAATGCAAAGAACTGAAACAGAAAGGGATGATGGTGCTATTTTTGCCACAGTTCTTGTGTTTCACCAGGAAACAGGAGAGAAAGGATGAAGTGGGACTATTTCAACAAGCCAGCTAGGTTTTCTCTTGAGGCCCGGGCGGTTTTGAATTGTCAAAGTACTGAAGGAAGGTGCTGTCTGTACTCTGCCTTCAGTGCACAGCTCAGCCCAGGGAGTATATTTGACACATCCCCATATGTTCCAATGACTGACATTCAGAATATGCCTGTTTGTATAACATTCAAGGCCACATTCACAAGGGCCACTTTTAGATTTAGCCTCCTACTTTAGAACGAAAACAAAAAAGCAGTCCAGTAGCACTTTAAAGACTAACAAAATAATTTATTAGGTGATGAGCTTTTGTGAGACAGACCCACTTCTTCAGATCTGATCTCATCACCTAATAAATTATTTTGTTAGTCTTGAAAGTGCTACTGGACTGCTTTTTTGTTTTGATAGTACGTAGACTAGCGTGGCTATCTCTCTGTTACTTTAGAATGGTTTGACTCGATGGCTATTTAGATTTTGCATTAATCTTAGCCAATTTAAAGCCCAAGCAGCTTTGAATGTGCTTCAGAATAAAACAGAATGCCTGGATTAGATCTCTTTTCATCTAATACCCTAGATGCTTTAAGGGTCTGATTCCAAATTCACAACAGTTCTTCTCCAGAGTCTTCAACAGAGTTACACAGCACGGAGAGAAAAGCCTCGCTTATTATCTTTTTGTTTGAGTCACAGAAAGATCAGTTTATTTAGAGGTGAAAATTTAAGTGACCAAATTAATAAATCTCTCCTCCCGCAATGTATAACAGAGACCCATGCATACAAGGTTCATTTCACTGAGACCTGCCCTGTCTGTTTTATTGATTCAACCTGTTGAGTCAGCTGTGTTAAGAGCTTTTTACATATATAACCAAAGCTGAACAATATAATCTGATTTCTTGGCATGAGACTTATTAGCAATATTGGGGTTATGTATTTAATTCCTACAGTTCATAAGCTCCCTTCCCATATATCTATGCTTGTATATGCCTGGATTGACTTGGAGAGGTAGCCATGATAGTCTGTAGCTTCACAAATAATAAGCAGTCCTGCAGCACTTTAAAGACTAAACACTGATTAGGCTTTCGTGGGTAAGACCCACTTCTTTGGATGATTGGAGTAGATCATTTGAATCCAGGGTTTATATAGTGGGCAGGTGGGTTTGCGGGGGAGGGAGATACCTGTCACTAGCTGGACCTATAGATGAAGCAAATTAAGTTTAATAAGATGTGTCCCATTCCTGAGAATATCGAAGGTGGGAAAATTGCCCTTGTAATGCATAAGATAGTTGAGATCTCTGTTAAGGCTTAACTTGTATGTGACAAATGGACCACCTTAGTCAAATTACTCTGGTAAAATGGAGGCTCTCAGAATAATGAGCTTTTTCTCCTCTAACACTGGTGAAAATCCTACAACACTGATGTTAATAATATTTCATGGGGTAAAAATGATGTAAATGAGAGGTGGATAAATCCCCAAGACTCTGTATCTGTCTGAAAATGTCCACCCAGCATAATCCTCCTCATGTTCTTTGTTAGACTGAATCACCTGAGGATCAAAGCTCCGTTTACCTCAGAGGGTATTGTACACGCATGCTCTGGGCCACACCCTCAGCCAGGGGAAACCTGAAGTGTTCCATTTACTTTCATGGAGCCATTTCCAATTACACCCTATGAGGGTCCAGCCCACTGGCTAGCATGTTCTGTCCACACAAGCGGTGAGCATGATGTTAGACTAGGGTGTTATAAGAATGGATCAAACGTAGCGTGCAGCCCTGGTGACAGAACCTCTGTGCTAGTCCTGGCCCTGCAAACAGAAATAGACACTTTAGAAACAAATAAAATTAGCCCCCAATCCCCTTTTGAATTGCGACGTTACTGCATCTGTTCAACTAGGCTTCAATATTTATGGACCGATTGCTCATGGCCTCTGAGGAGAGTTCACCAAGGTGGCAGGAACCCAAGGGCTCCAGAGGGAAATATGCCTTTTTTGGTGTTTGCGCTCCCTCTTGTGGCTAATGCCCCACACCGCACAATTCAACACCTGAACGTAAGCACGCTGAGGAGGCAATCCAAGATATCAGAACTCAGTGGTACTTCTGAGGTAGCGTGTTGCCATCCAACAGATGGGAATGCACAGCCATTCAACCGACAGACAACCAACATGAACCAACTTGCAGGAGGAGCATTTCATAGGAGGGTGATGATAGCCGATTTTCTGTGGCAGGTTGAAGCTCCTTGCAGATCAAGCATACCCTATTGAGTGTCAAGTGTTTTCTAGGGGCCCTGAAAGCTGGTGCAGAGGCAGATCCTACTTCAGAGTTGCTGAAAGCGACCCATATTCCTAGGCCTTGCTCTTGTGGGGAAGCTTTTGAGCAGAAAATGACAAAACAGAATCTAGCGTGGGTATGTGTCTCTCCGGATGACAACTGTGCACTCCTAAAGTGTTCCATTATCTGTTGACCGTTTCATGCAGTCAGGAGGCACAGGCTTCTGCTAGCAAAGGTTAGCTCAGCGTCTTTTTGCACAGTCACCAAATGAAATTCTGGTGAGGGGTGGGGACAAAAATCTTTTCAGGTTGATGTGATCCTGCCGGTCTCTGAGGAGAAAATCCTCACTTAACTCATGGAATACGCAATCCACCTGAGATCCCCTTCACATAACTCATGGAATACGCAATCCACTTGTTTGCTGAGATCCTGTTCACTTTCCTGATTAGTTCAGAGATAGAACGTTCCGTGACTCCACTTGCCAGGTTCTCACTTGTCCCCAATACTTGGAAGGGGATCCATCAGTTATGGGGCAAGTCCAGGACTTTGAAAATTTGGGCTCAGTTTCTTGGTCCACCACAGATTTTCTCTGTGGTTTTGGGCCAGTCATTGAATGCGTCGGTGCCTTAGCTGTCTTTCTGTACAAATGGGGATAGGTAAAATGTAACATCTCATTCTTCTCTGCATAAGAGAGATGGGTCCCACCCAAACCCCTAGAAGCTGTAGCCTCCAATCTTTGGGGAAGTTTGGATCCAAGCCTCCTAGCCAGACCCCATCACCATAATGCATTGAACCAAAACTCAGGGTTCAAAATGTCCCCACATCTGTACTCACATATCTACAAATGAACTTTTTGATCTGGGCCCATCTTTACTTTCATCAATAACTGGCTTCTAGGTGGAGAGGCAGATAGGGCCTTCAGAAACCTAACCAGACATGGTGTTTGTAGGTCCTGGACCCTGCTGCCCCTGTGTGCAGTTTTGTTATTGTTGGATGTCACTCGAGGCTTTGCAGCTTGGTGAGAACTGCAAAAAGGAGATGGCCAATACACCAAAAGAAAACCACTGGTACGAATGTCATGGGTACAGTCCAACATGGTGGAATTCCTGCTAACGTTCCTGCTAGTTCTTTTTCCTTTTTTTTTTTTTTAAACAAACAACCCAATTTTATGATGCAAAAAGATAGCAAAATCTTGCATCATATTTCCCATTGTAAATATTGTTATAGATTAAAGACTATATTAATTTTTTGTTTCTGCTTATTCTCATGCTGTTTTTCTTCTGCTGCCTTCTATTAGATGGACATATATTATTATTATTATTACCATGGACAGTGACATCAGCTCAGGTGAATGAGATTGTTCTGTCTTTTGTAGTACGTTTTTCAAGTGAATGTTAGTCCAGTTGAAAGTGAATAGTACCACACAAGCTTAGTGTATGGAGTGTCTCTAGCAAAGGTGATGATGTTTCTCTCCAGTGGCTAAATCCTATGGACCAAAATGATGGAACTAACATCACTGGAGTGTGTTTGTACAGCCCTCTAGTGGCTACTGTCTGCCAAGTATAAAAGTCACATTACTACAGTGTACAAGGTTGAGTAGTTCAACAGTGAGAGCAACCAATAACAATTTCATTAAATTGTATTTACCATTCCGCAGGTTGATCTAGGACAGGGCTTAGCAACCAAAATAGCAAGAAGAGCCATTTTTTTTTGAATTTGGTAAAAAACTCAATAATTCAAGAGCCAAATAAGACTTTATTAGCAACACAATCCCAACACTGATACCATGTCACATCCCAAAATGCACTGTACATATTAAAGGGGGAGGTATCCAACATTTTGTGGTCATATATTGTTTGCTATTTAGATATGAGTTGTTCATTGTTGGGCATTTAGACATTCGGCATTTATCGACCATAATCAGGAAGTTTTTTTTTTTTTTTATTTTGCAATTGTAGCATTGCCATGTCCACTTACTACAGTCCTTTTTGTTGGACTCTCGTGTTACAGATCACCATCTTGTGCTCCATAGCAAACTGTAGTAGTTTCTTGCCTCATTTGTTTCTTCGTATACAAATCTTCCCATGACTCTCTCCCAAACTTCGTTATCTGTTCCAACCTTCGCAAACCGAACTTTCCAAGAAGTGGAGATAGACTTGGACCACAGTCTAGTGATCGCAAACATCAAGATGAAATGCAAGAGAAAGTATACAACACATAGCTCGGTAAGGCAGAAAAGAAATAGGGAATGTGTACAGAGCAGCACTCTAAGGCTGGGTCTACACATGCCCCTTCCTTTCGAAAGGGGCATGTTAATGAGCAGGTTTGAAAGATGCTAATGAGGCGGTGCAATGAATATGCAGTGCCTCATTAGCATAACGGTGGCCGCAGCGATTTGAAAGTGTGGCTTTTCGAATTGCGCGCCGCCCGTGGAGATGGGACTTTCCAAAAGGATCCCCCCGATCACCAGATAGGAAGAAGGGCTTTCGAAAACTGGGGGGGGGGTCCTTTCGGAAGATCCTGTCTCCACGGGTGGTGCACGATTCGAAAAGCCGCACTTTCAAATCGCCGTGGCCGCCATTATGCTAATGAGGCACTGCATATTCATTGCAGTGCCTCATTAGCATCTTTCGAACCCGCTCATTAACATGCCCCTTTTGAAAGGAAGGGGCATGTGTAGATGCAGGGTAAAAGAAGTTTAGGAATGCAGGCCCAGAGAAAGACCTAGATTAGAGAGTTGAAGGTATAGCCATGGTGATAGTAAAGTCAATTCAGCAGACTGTTCTGGAAGAAGAGAAGATCAATAAGAAGTGGATTATGCTGGAGACACTGAAGTTGGCCTAAGAGAAGAGAGTGTTGAAGATCAGAAGGGGTGTTTCTGTGATGGCGGAACAACAATATAGAGTGAAATGCAATGAGGTAAGGAAAGCAGCCAGAAGGGATAAGGTGCAATGGTTAGAGGAGCAGTGTGAAGATATAGAGAGGTATTACAGCGAGTGGAAGACCAGGGAGGTATATAAGATGATTAAGAATATTAATAGGAAGTGTCAGCCAAAGCAGATGACGATCAAAGAGGAGAACAACGAGGTGCTCATGAACAAGGAGAAGGTTGTGCAGGGATGGATGAGATATTGCACTGATCTGTATAAAGCACAGTTGGACCCAAGTGTATCCAATGGACTGATCAAAGAAATGAAAGAGATATCTCCACTGAGCAATGAGAGTGAGACTGATATTTTGAAGGAGGAAGTAGAAAGAGCAGTGAAACGACTAAAGAACAACAAGAGCCCTGGAAGTGATAAGATTATGGGAGAGATGATCAAATACAGTGGTGAAAGTATGATTCAGGAAATACACCAGCAATGTAATACAGCATGGGAAGAAGGGAAGGCATCTAAGGAGTGGACAAGATCTGTGTTAGTGACAATACACAAGAAAGGATGCACACTGGAGTGAAAGAAGTACAGAGCAATTGCCCAAACAAGTGATCTAGGCAAGGTGCTGATGATGATACTGAGGGAGAGACTGAGATCACAGATAGAAGAACATCTAGTGGATGAGCAAGCAGGATTTAGGAAAGATGGAAGTACCATACAGCAGATATTGGCACTAAGACTGATGGTGGAGAAAGCTCGAGAAAAGAATGAGAACATTTATAATTGCTTTGTCAATTTTCAGAAGGCATTTGACAGTATAGATGAGAAAGTGAGTTGGGTTGTGTTGGAGTCATACACAGTGGATAGCAGACTGATACAGGTGTTGAAGGATACCAATGGCAATGCGGAGGCAGTGGTGAGAATGTGTGGAGAGTTGCAAAGCTGGTTTAGAATGAGTAGAGGTCTGAGGCATGGAGATCTGATATCATTGATTATCTTCATCACACACCCAGAGAGAGTGATGGACAAGGTCAAGGAAGAGGTAGAAGGGCTATCTGTGCACAGGATGAGAATCAACAACTTGAGGTTTATGGATGATATAGTTATCATTGAAGAAGATGAAGAGAAGCTAGTGAGAATGCTGCAGGTGCTAAACAAGAAGGGGAAGCGGTATGGACTAATTATGAACATCAGTAAAACAAAAACAATAGTATATGAAGATAAAGAAATAGGAAGGAAGATCAGAGTAGATAGAATCAAACTAGAGAATGTAGAGAAGTTCATGTATCTGGGGAGCAACATAATGTATGATCTAGACTGTAAGAAGGAACTAGCAACTAGACTAGCGAAAGCGAGATTGATTTTGAAGGCCATTAGCTTAGGAACAAAGCTGAGCATCTTGAAAATGTGTGTACAGTAAGCCCTTGAGTTATGCGGGGTTGTGTTCCTGCAACCCCCACGTAATTTGAATTTTTGTGCAAGTTAGGGCGGGAGATGGGAACCAGGCTGCTGCTTGGTACCCAGCTCCCCTCCACTTGTGGACCTGGGAAACTGATCAGTGTAGGGCTGGTCAGTTTGCTGGCTGCTTCTCCCTGCCTTCCACCAGCAGCCCACAGCTACGGACAGCTAGGTGAGCTAAAACCCCCTTCCCTCTGCCTTCCCTGCAGCGGCGTGGCTCTCAGTTTGATAGCCATGTACCTGGTAGAAGGCAGGGAGAAGGGGCTGCAGAACAGTGTCAAGTTGTGCTTAACTCGCATTAAAGTGAGTTATGTGCAACTTGAAGCTGCGTATGTCGAGGGCTTACTGTATTTAGCAGCATGTTGTATGCATGTGAGATGGGGGTGATAACAAAAAATTAGAATAGAACGTTATTGGCTTTTGAGAGGAGTTGTTATAAAAAGATCCTGAGAATAGGAAGGATGCAGAAGGCCACCAACGAAGAATTATATAGGAAGACACAGCCAAAACAGAACCTACTGCAGAAGGTTATACCATGGAATTTACAGCTATTCAGGCATATCTGCAGAATGAACAATGAATAAAAAATCACGACCTGGTATTCAGCATCCATTTGAACAAGAGAGGCAGACCCCGCAGAGATGATAGATGATAGAGATGATGTAGCCGATATAGTAGATTGGTGCATAGCTGGTCTACAGAAAGTAAGCCACTCCACACCAGACAGGGAAAGATGGATGGAAATAGTGAGGGAGGCATCGGATACCAATGGGTGCTGAGCCCATGGTTGTTGTTGTTGATGATGATGATGATGATGATGTAGAATTATAGCAGCAGTTCCCAGACGTTTTCTGATCATGGAACACTTGGACATCATGGTGCTCTCTGCGGAGCACTTTATCATTTTGACATAATATATGGAGATATACCTATCCCATAGAACTGGAAAGGACCTTCAGAGGCCATTGAGTCCAGTTCCCTGCACTCAGAGTAGGACCAAGCACCATCCCTGACAGGTTTGACAGGTTTTTTTTTTTTTTTTTTTAAAAGGCTCCTTGCCTCAGATCCCTAAATGGCACCCTCCAGGACTGAGTTCATAACTTTGGGTTTTGCAGACCAATGCTCAAACTACAGCGATAGCCCTCTCCCCATCGTCAGACTAACAACAAGGAACATTACTAATGGAAAATATTTCATAATAAATTATTGTACGGTACATGCAACTCAACAAATAATAATGAAACCAGACACTAACAAAACAAATATAGCAGGGACGACAGATAAAACATCCCGAAATTTATTTTTTTCCCTGAGAGTGGGGAAGAGGCCGCCATTACTTAATTTGAATGGCGGAACACTTTGCCATAGCTCATGGAACACCAGTGTTCCACCGGAACATAGTTTGGGAACTGCTGAATTGTAGCATCAGGAGCCACAAAGAAGCCCTTAGAGAGCCGCAGGTTGCAGACCCCTGAATAAGATGAACTGTGCAAAGCAAGTCTTTTTTATTCAACATCTCTCAGCTGCAGATATTTCCTTCTCTGTGTGTCTCTAGAAACTGAGCTGATTTTGTTCAGAGGGGAGGGTTGAGGGTTGGGTCTTTTATGTAGGTATGTGTATAAAGAATGAACTTTTCAGAAGGTGCTCATGAAAGGTGACGCAGAATAAACAGCATCTGGGAGTTCTTGCTCGCTTAACAAACCTCTTGGTTTCCAAGAAATGGCTACTTATGGAGATAATGACAGAAGCTACATGGGGAGATATAACAGCCAGTGACTGTACTCTGAGCTGTTAAGCTGCACATTAATAACCCTGAATGACAGCGCTTGAAGGAGCAGATACACTGAGCTAATAGATATGTTTAGATGCAGGAAGGTGGCCATATGCTTTTATGATTGCATTGCTATCCCTTACTGCACCACATATGCTTTGATTTGCACCTAATAGATTTTTAAATTGCCTCTTCCTATCTGAATGGTCCTCTTAGGTGTTTCCGTAGCACATTTTTTATGCCTAATAAGGCTGCAATTTACTTAACCTGAACGGTAATCAGTGTCAGATAGCTTTTCTTACAAGTCCTCCTACTCTGAAGGACTCTGCTCAATGTTCCAAGACTCCTGCTCACCCAGAGTCTTTCCTAGTGTTTCTGTCAAATTCCTCTATGATTCTATGATTTTACTACCAGGAAGGCAGGGGTGGTTGTTCCTGTTCCCAATTTCATTTTCCCAGGGACATAGTGACCTTGGAATGTGGCACAAACAACAGAGATTCATTTAGTGTTTCCCTTTCACGTTCCATATCACCAGAGTATTCACAGCTCTGGCACTTGTATCACTAAAGAGAAACCACCCTCAAATGAATACCAAGTGAGGGCAAGAAAAGTAACCTTGCAGCAACTGCTAATGGGAATCAACAGGCTTGTCTGGGAGAGCAATGGAGTAATCACCTGATGAAGGGGGAACTTGCAGTGAACTTACAGAGAGTGTATATGCCATGGCATGTATTTCTTTCAGAGCACGGAAACCTGGGAACATTCTCCAGGGCATAAGATGAGTTACTGCAAGGAGGCCAGACTGGGGTAGGCTCTGGTGAAGGACAGTTGGGTCGGGAGGTGAGTGTGAAAGAAAATGTGTGTGTGTGTCTGTGTGTGTGAGTGAGTGACAGACACACTCAATGTGAGAGTGACAGAATGTACATTGCCCCTTTAAGTATCCTGAGCACATTCAGGTATAGGAGCAGCTGCCAGCAAGCTCCCTCCAGCTGGAGCCCTGTCTGTCTCCCCTTTCTGTGAAGATGGGGGGTACGGTTGGGAGGAGAACGTGCTGACCTCAGCTCCTCCCCTCTCTGTCTTCCCCACCCTGCACAGCAAGCGGGAGGCTCCTGGGGCGGGGAAGGTGGGGGACAGCTCCAAGGCAGAGGGCACGAGCAGCATGGCAGTAGGGAGAGGGGAAGCTGACGTGCTGGCGCTCATCACCTCCTGGCCTAACCAATAGGGATCGTCTGTCAGAGGCTCCAGGACTTACCACTTGATCACAATCTGCTGGTTGCTAGGTGACCACTGAGGTAACCCCTGGTTACCCTGCCCTTTCCACCTCAGCAGGAAATAGGCAAGAGTTCACTCAGTCAATCCCCTGGCCCCACCAGTGGGTCCACCAGCCACTGCTGGTCCTGGGGACAGTGGGAGAGGGTCCTGGCTCTGCACCCCCAAAAGGAGCAGGGCTGTGGGTGGAAGGGGCAGGGCCCAGAGTAGACAGCCCTTAGCATTACCCAAACCATGGCTTTGCTCCCAGCTGTGAGGAACAGCAATGCTGCAGCAGTTCAAAGAGGCCTGGAGCCTCGGCTGCTGTGACCGCCAAAGTAGTATCAGCGACCGGAGCTCTGGGCCCCTTTGAAACACTGAGCCCATGTGCAACTGCCCCTCTTACCCCACTCCCTATCAGTAGGCCTGGGTCCCGCAAATCACATGGTAACGTGCATGGGAAGAGACCACGTCAGGACTCCTGTTGGATTATATCTTTTAATGAGCACTTTAACTGTACTTCTAGTTTGCGTCTGTCTGAGTGGTCTTATTGGTTAATCTGCAGGTGATGCCGCCCGTTCAATGGTATTTGAAGTCTCTGCTGCATAAAGAGAGACTGACGACTCGTGGCATCTCTGGCCTGCCAACGACCCTCAGAGAGTTAATCCCCACTTTGGCATCACAGTGTGGCGGAGGCCGCCCTGAGCAGAACAAGCAACGCTCACACCATCGTTTGTTTGATCAATGCTATTAAACTGATAGATTGTTTGAGGGAGGGTTTTATCTCAGCCCTTGCATCTGTTCTTAATTTAGACGCCGTGGTACAAGCCTGCCTGTAAATGGCAGGTGCTGCGAGTATCTGGTGAACATTAGGGAACAGTCACTTCAAGGCTCTGGAGCTGCCAAGAAGTGTGCTGCTTGGACAGATGTTACTTTATTACTGTCAACTTGTCGTCTTGGATGTTTTAAGGGAACATTTGTTAGTTGAGGAAACACAGCTGTTGCCACAAAACTCATTTTCTTTATTTGGCTGAAGGGCAAAGAGAAAGTCAAAGCCACAAAGGGCATGAGCGAACCCTTCTCATGTGGGGCTCTCATTGATAACATTCTACCCAGCTTGGCCCCTCCGGAAAGCCTCCTCAGATGGGCTCCCTTCTTCATTTGGGTAGCCAGGCCCCAGGTTCTGGACACAAGGTTCAATCGGACCCACAGATGGCTCTCTGGGTAGATAGATGGGAGTGCACCTTTCAGTTCTGGATAAAGGGGAGGCACTACAGGTGAAATGCTTACTCTGTTGAAGTTAATGGGAAAACTTCTTCAGATTCCAGAGTTGCTCCCCAGAGGTTTATCAGAACATTGCAGCTTTGCCAGTGAGTGTGGATATGATGACCGGCCCTTACAGTGTGGGTTATAGTCCAACTGTGTGCAGCTGGGAACCTTTAGTTAGAGACAGAGCCATGAACTCTGTGTAAATGTTCATGTTGTAGCACCAGGAGGCAAGCAGGGAAGCGCCAGGGCTGGGGCTCTCATGCTGCAGTTGGGGGGTGGTGGTGGTCTGGGATGCTTATGCCATGGGGGGTGTCCAGGCTGCCTCGGCCACAGCAAGTGGGGGTCCAGGATGTCCTGGCTGCCCAGGGTACTCCAACTGTGACAGGTGGGATCCCGGCTGCTCCAGACACAGTGAGGCTGGGGTAGGCTGGGGCTGGAGCAGCTTGGGTCTGGGCCAATGGTTGCTTTGGGGCTGAGAGATCAGGCTGGAGGCTAGGGTGGAATGGTCTCTTCACCTCTTTGTGTGCACGCCTTGAGCACCTGCATCGTGCTAGTGTGGCTATGCCTCTTACAGGGAACTATGCCCCCACAGCAGCACGAGTCCAATGAGCCCATCTGGCGTGATTCTATTTTGTGAGGGTGGATCAATCTGACAAGGGGCTTAATCTCCTTGAGGCTCAGGGAAGCTAAAAGGATTCAAGGGGATTTCAGCCTCGCGCTGGAGCTGGCCTGACCATTGGTGGAGTGTCATCAGTGTAGATGGCACTGACAAAGGTAACTGCTCTCTGCTCCAACGAGCCTGCAAAATAAGGGCAAACAGCCACCGTACAAAGGGCCTGATTCTGTAGCACATACCCAAGCAAAACTCCCACAGACTTCCAAGAGAGATTCCCTGACATAAGAATCATGGAATCTAGCCCATGGGATCACGCAGGTCGGGATCTACACAGAAGAGCTGCAGGATTGGCAGGAGCAGGCCTGAGAAAACACGGACACAGTCCCCAGATGTGCCACCAATTTGCTGGAGATGTTGGCCAAATCACTCCCTCCCCCTTTCTTTGTGTGCCTCAGTTTCCTCATCTATAGCATGAGGACAACACATCCTCTACTTCACCAGTGTGCTGTCAGGTTTAATGAAGGTGCACAAAACATTCTGGTGTCCTCCGATGACAGGAAAAGTATTATTACATGCTGATTGTATAATTTCTACAGAAGGGCTCTGGCTCTGCGATGACATCTTTTGAACATACAGTGAATAAGGCAACACATCTTTTCTTCTCAAACAGCAGCAGCATTTCTAAGCAAGGCCCTGGCCTATTATGTATTTAACGTTGGGCAAGTCTTACATCCTTTTTTTTTTTTGATGTTATAAATCTGCTTGTCAATAGCTGCAGCTAAGTAGGATGGAAATTGAAAGCCATACAACTAATTAGAGCATCTCTTTTTGAGGTCTTCCATAGTTGGGATATTTGGAGTCGCTGAATTGCATCACCGTATTTGATCCTTTTTGAATTATTATGAATGCACGCTGAAGGATTGCCTATGAGTTCTTGAGCATATTTGCTTTCCTTGATTTTTTTATCCCCAAGCTTTTCCATTTGGCTTGATCCCAAGAGAAAATGTGCAAATGAGGAGTCAAAATTAAGGACTTATTGAAGGAATTCATTATTCTTAATAACCTCCCCTTACATTGTGCATAAGCATTTAAAAGCCAATAAGCTTTATCAGCTAGTTGGAGTGGACATATTGCGACTGTAATGTCAGTCTCAGGACCCTTGACAACAGAACTGAAATGCTTATCAGAGTACTGACATCAGTATATTATGTACGTAGGCTGACATGTATCCTTTTATAAATTGACATTGAAAGGCCATATGCCACCAACAGCCTGACACCGCCGCATAAAATGCTCCCTAATGCTGTAACACTGGGATTTGCAATACCTCTTTGAAGAAAGCAATATTTACCCATGGAAAAAAAAAAGCAGTCAAGTAGCACTTTAAAGACGAGCAAAATAGTTTATTAGGTGAGCTTTCGTGGGACAGACCCACACTAAAGCTCACCTAATAAACTATTTTGCTAGTCTTTAAAGTGCTACTTGACTGCTTTTTGTTTTGATAGTGTATAGACTAGCACGGCTTACTCTCTGTTACTATTAACCCATGGAGTCAGACAATGGATTCTCTGGTTAGCCCAGAGGTATGATCCTTTTGAGGAGAATGGAGTTTTACCCGAGGACATCATGGCTATATTTGCTCTACCTTTTCAGTCTGGCAGCATTAGGTGGCATTTGAAACTCACTTTGAGCTAACTTCATCTCTAGAACTCCTCTTTAAGGTTCGGAATAGTTCAATTGGCCCATTGGCACAGTTTTACTAAAAGGAAATCAACCTGTCCATAGTTACCTTTTTATTTTAATAAACAGGTTTTCTTAAACATATTACTAATAACTGAGAATGAATCAAAGTGGGGTTCCAAAGACAGCTCTTTCTGCATTTCACAGTGCGTCTGCAGCAAATCCAGTCAGTCCAAATCAGTATTTCTTAAACTATGTTTGGTGGAACACGGGTGTTCCATGAACAACATGCAGGTCTGTTGCATCAATGTAGCAACTAGCAACAACATGCAGCACGTGTGTATATTTCTGTTATTAAAGCCAAATGCAATGTTACTTCTTCATTGCTATGATACCTGATTAAATTACTTCATTTTCTTTTTGCTACAGATGTTGCTGTGGGGTTTTTTTTGGTCTGACATCAATTTTTTTGAAGAAAACTTTCACGGGTGTTCTGAAAATAAAAAGTAGTATTGTTGGGTGTTCTGTGGTCTCAGAAAGTTTAATAAGCACTGGTCCAAATGATTTGGAATTTCATAGAATAACTCTTCACCTCCCATATCCCCATGACAAGAATTTTCTTTGAAAAAGTCAGCCTGTTTTGGTTTGAAATGCTCAGAAGAAGACAGTTCAACTTTTCCTGTGGAAATGACTTTTTACTTCAAAACGTAGCTGGATTTATTTTTTTTTAAATTAAAACAAATAAAGGGTAAAACATCCAAATAGTATACAAAATGAAAAAAAAAACAACCTGAAAAGAATTTGTTTTGGATCGACTCAAAACAATTTTGTTCCACGATTTTTTTGATTCAGCCATCAAGCTGGAAAAAAGAACAGCTGTTTGATCAGCTGTGGTGGAGGGACTTGTTCAGCCTAATATGAAAAACACGACAGCATCGTTGTTCTGAAATATGGTCTTGAATGCCAGCGTTATCGGCTTTGTGCTTTGCTTAATTCAGGCTGTGAAAACCGAAGCAGATTTATATAGGCAATCAATTTGCTAGATGGCTCTTCAGCTATTCCTGGTATAAAACACAGCTCTCAGTGTGCCTAGAAGAACAATTTTTAAAGATATTGAAGCATCCTTGCGAAGACTCCTCCAAGGCTAACCCTCCCTTCATCCCCACAACTGCTTCACCTTAGCTTTGTTCTACATCTGTCCCCATCCCCTCGACTCACCTTGCTTCCCTTTGTTTTCCTTTTAGCTGAGCCCCAGCTAAGTAACCCTTCCCACTCCCGGTGCTAATATGATGTTTGCTGCTATCGCACTGTTCATGCCACTTGTGTATTTCTACTTTCCCCACATCCTGGGGCTGTGTGGTCTTTCTAGACTGTAAGTGCTTCATGATATGGAGTGTCTGTCTGCTACAGGTTGAACCTTTCTAATCTGGACTTCCTTAGTCTGGCCACACCCCTGATCTGGCATTGTCAGTGACCACATGGGAGCTCCGGGGCTGGAGTACTTATGGGGACAAAACAGTGAGCTGAGGCCAGGACCATTGCTGGACTGGGAAAGAATGGAGCCATGGAGCAGAGTACCAGTGGGTTAGTGGCTGGAGCAGCAGAACCACAGGAGTGGGAGTGGAGGGGTAAACATTGACCTCCTCTGCTCCAGCAAATTCTCAGGTTTGGGACTGGTCAGGTCCTGAGGGCACCAGACCCTGGGAGATTCAACCTGTACTTTATGTGTGTACTGCTCAAAGCACAATAGACCCCCTTCTAGATTGTCCCTCAGGCACTCCTGTGGTGTACATGATTAATAATAAAAATAATAAACTCATGGGTCTAAAATACAGATGGGTATGAATTGAACTATCAGAAATGACCACCTGAGAGCTCCGAAGGGAGCTGAAATCTGACTGTAAATATTTTGTTAGTTTTTAAAGCTCTACATGACTGCTTTTTTGTTTTGTAAATAAAACCTGTTGATAAATGCCCTCCAAACAAAGAAGTATATAAACAATAACCAGCTTTGCAAATAGTTCCAATCTTTATAGCAGGCCCAATCAAGATCCCAGCTGTAAACACTCTCCAGTTTGGGGTATCTGAAATCTAGATACGGGTTCAAACCCCTTCAAGAGTGGGCTCAACTCTAGGTTCAAGGACAGGACAAAAACAAATGTTACAGAATGGCATTTGATTTTTCCAAACACAAAATACAGCTTAAAAGTGTCTCAGCTCCTGCCTCCTCCAAACTATGCATGATTGACCCACCCTGATTGCTATCTGGTTCTGTGAAACCTTATTGTTAATGGGCCATTATGGGCTCTTGTTTTTTTTAAGCAGCGGTCCCACAGGAGTTCTGATTAAAAGACAATGACTCTTTGTTACCCATTGTTACTTTTCTCCCACAAGAGCTAAACTCTGGATCTAAACCACCCAAAAGAGCATGCAGTAAGCTGTTGGAACTGTAAGGAAGGTTGCGTTAATACTCGGAAACCCCACCATTTTCTGTGGCTTGTTAATGTTAACTAAAAGTTGAATTCTGTTGGCAGTTACAGCTGGTGTTGCAGACTTTCAGAACCAACTCTGCTGAAAATGAGTTTTATATACTGACTGGCTGAATGGATAATTAAACAAATAACAAAAGTGAAATGCAATTTTGTTTTACCTCCTGGGAACGTTATTGTTAGTTTATCCTTTTTATCAAAAGACTTTGGGGGCGGGGGAAACAATGCAATTTAACAATATTGCTTTTGTAAACAATTTAAAAATCCAATAACTGTAAAACTTATGACACGTTATTAAAATGTCTTATTTTCCCCCCTGCAAATGGGAGAGCTTTTCCAATCTCAGAAGATATAATTTAATTATACACTTTGGATTTTAAAGAAAACAATATTTCTTAGCACTGAATGTGTTTGATTTAACTTCCTTCTGGTATGTCTAAAAAGCTTAGACATCCCTAAATTCATCATCGTCTGCACTCAACTTTCCTTCTTAAAAATATTTCACTGTTGCAAGCATGGATGCAGCTCAAACCGAGCAGCTATGGCAGGAGTTCCAGCACACGCATTGTTCCAAAAGGTCACTGGTGTTTTTGCAACTGCAACATTTAGAGCTGCTCTGAAAAGAGTGAGTGCTTAGAACCCTCATGACTGGCGGCACCTGCAGCACCAGCTGTTGCAGCTTATTGGCGGAGTGAAATGTGTGCTGGTGAGAGTGGAAATATTTTATAGGAAAATGTCTACTGTAAGTGAGACTTTAGAGGCCACTAGCCGGGACTGATGGGAAAGTAAATAAAATATGGACCCTGAGAAAGGGAAGTGTAGTTTGACCACAGAATTGCAAGCCAGGGATTTCTGGGTTCTTGTGTTAGCTCTGGTACTGTTTCTATTTGTGGCCTCAAGCAACTGACGTATCCTTCTTGCCTCAGTTTCCCCGTGAGACTCACAAAACTCACTTCCAGGCTGAGCTCCCAGGGGTGATGTGAGGATTGACCTGTTAATGCTTGTGAAGTGCCCTGAACCATTGTGTGGTTTGGGAATTTCTGCCTATAGTCAGACATTGATGCATTGATGGGCAACTCTGACAATTTCAGCTGACCAGTTTGCACTCCATCAGCTGTATTCCACAGTGACACACACCTTAGGCAGTAAGAGATGTTCATGGATTAATTTCACGTGTCTTAATATCTGTATGCAACCACAGATATCCAGAACTTTTAAGATACTTCCTGAAAGCCACCCTACATTGAGACAGAACACAGTGAGCCACTCTCCTTTCATGCACCAATGGAGGGTGAGTAAGTGGCTACTTAGGGATAGAATCATAGAATGACAGGATTAGAAGGGACCGCAAAGGACATCTAATCTAATCCCCTGCCAAGATGCAGGATTTGTTGTGTCTAAGCTGCTCAAGCCAGATGGCTACCCAGCCTCCTTTGGAAAATTCCAGTGAAGGAGCTTCTGTGACTTCCCCAGGCATCTGTTCCATTGCCCTCCTCTTTTTGATGCTGTTGCAGAAAAAGCAAACCTGATTCTGAGATGCATTAACAGAAGTTGTGAGCAAGACACAATAAGTCACTGTTCTGCTCTAGTCTGTGATGATTAGGCCCCAGTTGGAGTATTGTGTCCAGTTTGGGGCACCACATTTCAAGAAAGATGTGGAAAAACTGGAGAACATGCAGAGAAGAGCAACAAGAATGATTAAAGGTCAAGAGAATATGAGCTATGAGGGAAAACTGAAAGAACTGGGCTTGTTTAGTTTAGAAAAGAGAAGACTTACAGGGGACATGAAAGCAGTTTACAGGCACCTAAAAGAGTGTTACAAAGAGGAGGGACAAAAATTGTTCTTGGCCTCTGAGGTTAGGACAAGGAGCAAAGGGTTTAAACTGCAGCAAGGGAGGTTTAGGTTGGACATTAGGAAAATCTTCCTAACTGCCAGGGTGGTTAAACAGTAGACTACATTGCCTAGGGAGGTTGTGGAATCTCCATCTGCTTGATGGAGAACTAATAAAAAAAACAACAGAGGGTACATTTTATAACATAATAGTCACACTTTTGATTCATATTTAGCCTGTGGTCCACTATGACCCCTAGATCCCTTCCTCCAGCACTGCTTGCTAGACAGTTGCTTACCTTTCTGTATGTGTGTCCAGACTCAGCAAGAGAGTGTGGAATAACAACAAGCTGTACACTCACACCAAAATGCAAGTCTACAGAGCCTGCATCCTCAGCACCCTCCTTTATGGCAGCGAGACTTGGACCCTATATGCCTGCCAGGAAAAGAGGCTGAACGTCTTCCACTTGCGCTGCCTCAGGAGCATCCTTGGAATATCATGGAAGGACAGAGTGACCAACACCGCTGTCCTCGAGCAAGCTGGAATCCCAACCGTGCACACCCTCCTCAGGCAGCGTTGACTCCGCTGGCTTGGCCACGTCCACAGGATGAATGATGGAAGGATTCCAAGAGACATCCTGTATGGTAAGCTAGCCTCTGGCAAAAGACGCCCCGGACGCCCCCAGTTGCGCTACAAAGATGTCTGCAAGAGAGACCTCAGAGAGGTAGACATCGAGCTGGACAACTGGGAAGAACTAGCAGATGACCGCAGCAGATGGAGGCAGGGGTTACACAAGGGCCTTCAGAAGGGCGAGATGAAGATCAGACGGCTAGCAGAGGAGAAGCGAGCGCACAGAAAGCACAATAAGGACTTGCCAGACATCCACTACATCTGCAAGAGATGCAGCAAGGACTGTCACTCTCGTGTGGGCCCTCATAGTCACAATAGACACTGTAAATGAAGTCCTCAATTGAAACTTTAAAGGGCGCGATCCATAGTCTATGCAGACTGAAGGATGCCTACTACTACTATGTGTGAAACTGATAATTCCTTCCTCAGTGGAGTACTTTGCACTTGTCCTTATTGAACTTCACCATGCTCCCTTTTATCTTACATTCCCCACCTCCCCAGAATGAGCCCCACAGGGAAGGTTTATCAGAGGTGGAACAGAGCTGGAGGAGGTAGGTTTGCATCTAGCATACATGTTTCCAGCCCCAGGGAGCATCATGCCCACTCCAGAGCCCCTCAGTGCCAGTCGGCACTGTGACTGTGAAGCTGAACACTGAGTCCAGGGAATTTGAGTGATCTCTCCCCTGCCAGCGGGTTTGGGCCCTCAGTGGCAGTGGAAGTACTTCCCACACAAGGACTAATTTAAGGAAAATTTAAATGTTAACAAATAAATAAAGGCAAGCAACACTGAACGAGTAATAAGGTAACTTTGGATGTTCATTATGCTGGATTTCCAGACAGTTAAGTTGTTTAATGCATTTCCCTTTGGCTTGCATATCAATCTCACAGCCTGTCGGAAAATGCAGTATAATATCCTTTGTGTTATACATTATTGCTTAAATGCCTCAATGGCACCAACAGTGACTCTCCCACCAGGTAGGAGCTGTGATTCATTGACAGCAGTGGCGTGTGGATAATTGATTGCAAGTGATTGCCAGCACGCCACGATTATCTCTTTGGGTTGTCGGCAAAGCAATTAATGGCAACAAAAATAATTTATTTAATCCATCATTTCCTGTAAATAAATGAATCAGAATAAAATAAATCACCCCGTTGTTTCTAAAAAAAATTAAGTTCCTTTGAAAGCCTGCCACATGTCGGCATAATGGCACTGAGGCTGTGGAAGAGACCTAGGGCAGAGCAGGATGAGTACTAAGCTGGTGTCCCACATGCCATTGCAAACTTTGGACATGTGCGAAGTACCCCAGAGTGTTATTGTACTGTAAATAACATAAAGCTTTAACTGCCTAGGGGAGACATAATTGAGAAAAAAGATGGGCTTGCAGAACAAGATTGAACTGTCCTCATCCTCCTGGACCTTTGATACCATCGACCAGGAGATCCTGATGTCTCTCTGGGAGGTGGCAGGATACAAGGGAATGATTTAAAGTAGCCCAAGTGTTTCCTGGAAGGATGCATCCGAAGAACAGTGATAGGAAACCAAACCTCTGCCACTGGACCCCTCATCTGTGGATTGCCTCAGGGATCAGTTCTTTCTCTCAAGCCCTTTGCAACATCTACCTGCAGCCAGTAGATGAACTGTTCAGTCAACATGGCATCAAGGGCCAGGAACATGCAGATGACACACAGCTGTGCCTATCTTTCACCACATACAGCCATACTGCTACCACCAGGACGGCCCTGTGGTTGGATATGGTGGGCTCACGGCTGAAGAACAGTGGGCTGAATCATAGAATCCTACAACTGGAAGGAACCTTGAGAGGTCATCAAGTTCAGGCCCCTGAACTCATGGCAGCTCCAGGCACCGCCAAGATCATCTCTGACAGATGTCTATCTAACCTGCTCTTAAATGTCTCCAGTGATGGAGATTCCACAACCTCTTTAGGCAATTTTTTCTAGTGCTTTACCATCCTGACAGTTAGGAACTTTTCCATAATGTTCAAACCAAACCTCTCTTGCTGCACTTTAAGCCCATTGCTTCTTATCCTAGCCTCAGAGTTTAAAGAGAACAATTTTTCTTCCTCTTCTTTGTAGCATTGTAGATACTTGAAAGCTGAAGCTGAACTCAAGGAAGGCAGAGCTGATGCTGACGGGCAAAGGAGAATATTCTGAAGAGGCCACAGCCATGCTTCACTCTCTATTGGTTGAAAGTGTCCTCTCACAGTAGGGCAATTCAATCACCAGTTTAGGAGCACTCCTAAACTTGCTGATGCTGAGATTTCATGTAGCAAAATCCACAAGAAATGTTTCCTGCCATCTCCAGTTGGCCAGAAGACTCCATCTCATTTGGGTGGATGATGGCCTGGCTGCAGTGATTCATGCAACTTCTTAGCTGGACTATAACAGTATGAAATATACTGGGCATGAAGCCTTCAGTACTAGGAAACACCAGCCAATCCAGGACACCACAGCTCATGTCTCCATCAACACAAGGTACTGTGTCCAAAACAGATGAGTCATTTACTACCTGCACTGGCTTCCCATAGAATTTTGCATCAAGTTCAAGATCATGGTTCTTCTCCTTAAGGCACCCCTGTACTACGACTAGTGCATCTAAAAGAGCCTAAAGCTCTTGGATGAAGACCTCGGTCAAAACCTTTGCTCCTCTGGCACAATGGAGTTATCACCAGTAAGGGTAAAGTACATTAAGTGGAGGCTGACAGACCTGCAGGCCAATGGGACAGGTGGTGTGGTCTGACTCTGCACTCCCAGATAGGTGGGACCTCAGGAGGAAGGGGGGGGGGCGGCTAGCCACTCCCCTGCCAGACCTTCTGAGCCACCTGCTGTGCCACCTGGGGCTCTGCAGCATTCTGAGTAGGGCTCTGGTGGTGATTTGAAGGGCCTGGGGCTCTGGCCACCACCACTGCCACAGTAGTGGTAGCAGCTGAGAGCCACAGGCCCTTATGACTGGCTGGACCCCAGGGCAGTTGCCTCATTTGCCCCCTCTGTTGGCAGGTCTGAGGCTATCTGAGTGGCAGACAGAGTCTTCCCAAGGGCTGGGCTGAGCCAGTGGAATGACCTACCTCCAGAACGAAAGACGGTCATGACACTTGCCATTTTCCGCTCCAAGTAAAAATCAATTTGCTTGACCTTGAGTTCACTAAGGGCAACACATACGTGAAAAGCTGCCAAAAACACCCTAGCAAAACAGCACACCCCACCTCACACCTTTCTCACCCAGAGGAGAGAACAGAGGCAAACAAACACATGACAGGTGTTTGTCACGTTGCTTAATGCACTACTGGAGGGTGCTCAGCTACTACAGCGAAGCATGTGGCATATGGACCTATAGGGCTATAGAAGAGCACTGATGGTGATCCAGAATGTAACCCGTTGAAATACGCTGTTCTTCTCATGGTATTACGCTGTTCCTTCATTACTGAACTTTGTTCCTTGTTTCCAGTCTCTTATGTCAGGCTGACAGTGTTCCCTGTAAGATGTGTGCTTACGCAGGTGCTCAGGAGGTTTTCCAATAGTTCTTAACAGAGCGTCTACAGCTAAATGTTATTTCTACCGAGGGTGCACATTTGCACATGTCTTGGTGCACATAAAATAATTGCACACGGATGAAAAAATCTGCACTTGAATGGAAAAATTACAGGGAACATTGGTAAGGGCCTCTTCTTGTAACAGTAAGAAAATTTTGTTGATTTTTATTTTCACTGTTATTTTTATTCACTTACCACAGGTGGCAAACAATGCTCACCTTTATTCATGGTACACATCTTTATATCAGAGCCTCTCTCTCTCTCTTTCTCTCACCCCCCCGCCCCCAAATTCCCTGCCCCGTTATACTTCAAATCAGGACTCACTCAATGAATGGCACATGAGACATTTATCGTTAAGACTTTGGGAAAAACCCACAACATCAAACCAAGCTGCTTTGAAATTTGAAAGTGTTCCAACCAAATTCCAGTTCCAAACCTGTTTTTCTGGATTTCATTCAGGCTGAAAGCCTGAGCTAAAACTGGACTTTCCTGGGAGCTCTTAAGAGCAGCTTTCTCACAAGGTTTTTGTTCCAAACTAATAAATTCCCACAGAACAGCTGTTCTGGTGAGACTCTCACCACTTCAGTGCTGAATTTCCCAAGTCTACACCTCTATCCTCAAACCCTCCCATCATCTCTTAGTGGTCAACTAGTTACATACACGTTCTAGGGTTGCCAATTTAGTCATTTCCACCCCTCTCCCTGTGAATTTGAGCACCTGACCCCTTATTTCAATCCTGGGGAAAAGTACTTGGATCAAATCTCAACCTGAATTCTAGCTTTGACATGTCTTTAGGCCTCAAACCTGAATCATACCAGAAATACAGATCTAGATACCAGGGTTTCCGCGGATTTTTTCCATCCACTGCAGTATAAATTTTGCTCTGTGCACCACAGCATGTGCATATGTGCACCACCAATAGAAACATGCTGCCAGTTGTGGGCACTCAGCTAATCATCTAAGTGGAACCTGAATCTCTCCTGGGTGGCAGCCCAAGCACTCTGGTTACAGGGAACACTGCTAGGTACCCACAACCTCCTCTACCCATCTGTCCAGCTTTCTGTCAATATAACTACTTTATTCTTCTCTGAGCTTTCTTTTCAGAGCAATACCTATTAATGTGTGCTGCATGGTTGAGAGAAACCACACAGAGAGTCCATCACATAAAAGCACAGGCATAAACATTGCATCACACAGTCCAATGGTGAACCCTTTTTAATCTTTGAAGCCATTGTGCCCTCTCCCATGGACTCAATGTACATTTAACTTGGCTAGTCATAGGAAAATTCTCCCAGCTATGGAAGGACCACGCAAAACCTCCCTCATCAATTATACCCAAGGTAAGGCAATGTTGGGAATATCTATCTGGGTGTATTGAATGACATGGTCCTACTGAAGATCTCCATGCAGAGGAATCCCAGAATCCACATAACCCAAAAGTCCCATATAAAGAGTACAGAAAGGCAATAGCCAACATAGGTGCCTTTGCAAAGTGAGCTTTCTCAAGACTCCTGTGGCTAATTCTATTTTTTATAACTTGCAAGTGAGACTACGCTCAGCTGAGAACATACCTGTTTCATACAATTTCACAGTAACAGAGAGATAGCTGTGTTGGTCTGTATTCTATCAAAACAAAACAGCCGTCATGTAGCACGTTAAAGACTAGTAAAATAATTTATTGGGTGATGAGCTTTCGTGGGACAGACCCACTTCTTCAGATCTATAGCCTCACCAGAACAGACTCAATATGTAAAGCACAGAGGTCCAAAGATGCACAAAGGACCTCTATGCTTTTTATATTGAGTCTATTCTGGTAAGGCTATAGATCTGAAGAAGTGGGTCTGTCCCAAAAAAGCTCACCACCTAATAAATTATTTGGTTAGTCTTTAAAGTGCTATTACTCTGAAACCTCAAACCAGGGGAAACTTATCTCGCTGTGGATTTCACTACAAAGATATTGGACACAGTTCCAGTCGCAACATCAGCTGCAGTCAACGTGTTTCATATCAGTCCAAACTGCGAAGGGCTGGACCTTTCCTTAAATTTAACGGCGTGGAAGGCTACAGAGGGGCAGGCCCCTCTGTGTAGTAGATGAAAGAACTACTGATGTGTACTTCCCAACAATGAGTCTAAACCAACCCACTTGTTCCAAAGTTCACATCCAACCAACACTGGCACCTGATTAAGTGGCTTGATATGTTATCACTCACCACTCAATATGTTGCTTGCTGGGGTAAATTTAGCCTTGACCCTTTGAGACTATGTAGATCAGGAGAGAATTTGACCTTCAGAAACAACAATAGGCAGCAGGAAAAGAAAATACCTTAGTTTTAAAGAATAATAATAAGGAAGATAAATCTCCAGCCCCTCTATAAATAATTTGGACCAGAAAAATACACAAGATATGTCATAAAATGTTAGTACGTTAAGAACAGGGAAAGTCTCTAAAATTAATTTTCTTCATTTTCGTTTATTAAAATTGCTTTCATTTATCTCCCATGTTAAATATTTTATTTTTCTATATTAATGGCTGCAATTTCTACTGTGGCTTGTTTCTGTCATTAACACTGTACAAACTTAATATCATTAGTAGTTTTTCCCTTAATTATGTGACTGGAGAAGAAAAACATCAAAGTTTCCGTGAAATTGGAATAGTATATCTAAATTGCCTCATGTTTATTTTAACATTAACAGTAAATGAAGCTAATGGGCTTTTATATTATTAAAAGCAGCCATTTGTGTCCTGCCTGCTGTAATATATAACAAAGCTTTAAAAGATGCTAAATAATTAGTTATTTAATAGGGATGTACAAAATAGATCAAACAAAAGGCAACCCTCCCAGTAACGGAAGCCTCACTTCCAACTGTGACCTCTTTGTGATGCCTTAAAACTGGGTTTCTCCTAAACACGTCTTACGTCCCACTGTTAATTTGATTGCTTTAGTTTATAATCAGCCCAGAGGGTTGCCCTGCCTTCCAGCCGCAGAGATGCAAAGGAGTCATAGCCATGGAAATGATATTGATGTTAATTTCATAAGGATCTCAGGGTCTGTTTCTATACCACGTTACCCGTATCAGCAAAAAGGTCGACCCAGTACAGCCCAGTGCCTTCGAACCTGTGTCACTTTACAGTGGGCAGACCCATTGTCTCATCAACATGTACATGCCTTGGACAAAGGGAAGCAAGTCTGGAATCATAATGATACAGGCTATCTTGATCGGTTGTGATATTTTCCTGATCTTGGGATCAGGGTTCCCTCTAATTTTTTTTTCATCTATCGGCAGAATAAATTTTGTTATGTGCACCGGGGCATGTGTGGATGGGGGTGGCTGTATGTGCTCTGCTAATCAACTGGGCAGCTGCCCAAGTGCTCAGCTTACAGGAACACTGCACAGGGTGTGATATTGTGATGGCTGCTGTAACGTGCAGGATGATAAATGCTTTTCTTTTGAATGTTCACTGCTCCCACCCATCCACAGCTCAGTTCTGCTCCTGGGAAGTTCAGTGGAGATATCCCTATTGACTGTAATGGCCCCATATCAGGTCCCAGTTGATTTTATCTTTCTCCAGAGGTTGACTTGAACTGACACGCTAGACTTGAATCCCCAGGATTTTGGAGGAATTCAGAATACTTGGCTGAGATCCCCACTTTTGTACAGGGGCCGAGCCAAAACACTGGATTGGAAAGTCTCACCTAATAGTTTGAAATCTGGAGCCAGACCAGATTTTGCAGTTTAAGTCCTAGAACTTGGAAGGGTCTGTGCAGTGGACAGTAGCTGAGTGCTGGGGGAAGAGGGCAGGCCTTGATCTGCCCACGGCTGAGACCCCTTCCCCACCCTAGTGGGAGGGGCTACTGGACCCAGACCTCGACTGCTTATGTGGAACAACTAATGAAAAAACAGGGACGGGGCTGCAGGTCAGAGGTTCAAAATGAGAACTCCAAAGGGGTACACCAGACAGGGAACCCTGGAGAGCACCCACTGCTCCTCACAGCTGTCTAGGGAACCAGTGAACAACACCCAGAGGAACTCTGCTTGGAAGCGTAAGACCCAGGAGAAACAGAAATAGACCCCACAGTCGCAGAGCATCCAGCATCCTCCTCCAGGTGTTGTAAATGGCCACTTTGGCAACGGCCAGGAGGAGGTTGATGAAGAGGTCTCCCAGCTTCATGGGGCCACGGGTGAAGTGTGCTAAAATGGACAAGTGAAGGGGGAAGTGCAGCCAGAACCTCAGGAAGCGGTTCTGCAGGAGCTGGAACCAGGGCTTCAGCCTGATGCACTCAAGATAAGCGTGTGCCAGGTTTTCCCTCACACCACAGAAGGGCAGACGTCAGGTATGGGGGTGAACTGAGCCAGGTATATGCCTGTGCTCATGGCCCTGTGTAGGAGCTGCCAACTGATATCCTGATGGGCCTCAGGACCAGGGTGGAATAAAGGCCAGCCCTCTGGGCTTCCTCACCCTCATGCAATAGTAGGTAGTTCCACCATTTGGTGTCAGGATGGGACTTGAGGGTGTGGAGGTGGAATGTATGGAGCATGAGCATGTACGGGTGGTTCCTGGGCACAGTTCAAAGCAGACCGGCTGCGGCTCTTGCAGACAGCTGGAATCACAAACGCCAGGAGGCTGGAGGGGATCATGCAAGAGGGGGCTCGATACAAGGGCTGGAGGGGTTGCAGTAACGGTTCAAAGAATGGATCTTGCAACAAGGTTGATGATGTATACAAGCAGAGAGAGGGGTTCTCTTGGCCTTCTAAGGAGCATGAAGTACATTTTTCCTGAATCGCTCTAAAATCCAGGGGGTTCAAGCCTAGTATGTTAGTTCAAGCCCTAGCAAGGATCAAACTCACAACCCCCGTTCACAAGGCTTGCATACTAATAACTGAGCTAGTCAGCCTCCTCTCCCTAAGCATCTGGCAGGGGGATCTACTCTGTGAGCTCTGATAGGCAGACTGTAGCCTTGCCCCCTCACCTGACTAGAAGGCGTGGAAGGGGGAACTACCTGTATAAATGCCCCAGCCAGAAGGCCAGTTGGAGTCCAGACACTGGCGGGACCAGATGCTGATGCTGAGCTCTTGGATTGGGAGGCTGATCCAGCCCTTCAGGAAGCTGAGGATTGGCCTGGAGTACCGTGCTCACAGCCAGATGGTGTGGAGGAGAGGAGGTACCAGCTGGGACAGAGTTCCCATTGCCCCCAAACCCAGGGGAATGTGACCTACTGAGCCAGGTATGATCTAAGGGGGGGTGTTGGAAGTGGCTCAGGGATCCCTGCTGACCCCAGGGCGGACTGCTCTGCTGCTAATAGAGTCCTGGGCTGTGGTGCAGTGGAGAGGGTGGGCCTGTGCCCCCTGGCACCCCTAACCTGTGGGTGGCGGTTTCCCCCGCTCACAGTTGCAGGCATGTGACTGGGTTGTCTGCCACTTTGCCTTGTGAGGCCCTTACACTGAGCTCTTTGTATGTTGCCTGCCCTGCACCAGGCATGGGCCTGGTGACTTCCCCCTGAACTGTTTGTTTATTGGCCCACCCAGAACCAGCATGAGGGCCTAGTGAGGCCTGAACACTGTCCTGAGCCCCAGGACTAAGCTTGGTGGCTGTTTGTCTTGTACATTGCAAGTCACATGCTAGCCTCGTTCCAGACCAGATAGGACAGCTGTGGGCAGCCTGTGGTGCATGGGCCACATGCAGCCCATTCGGGTTGAATGTGTAGGGGGACTGTATCTCCCTCCCAGCCAAGTATGGGACATGGGGAATGACCCACATCCTGGCCAAAATGGGATGGATGGTCACCCTTTCTGGAGTGCCGCTGCTGCCCTCCCAGCAAAGCTCCTGCCTTCCTCAGGCTGTGGGTGGCAGCCCATGCCGCTGCATGGGTCCAGCTGGGAGAAGCCAGGAGAACCGTGTGAAATACGGGGCAATTAACCCCTTTTGCAAAATAAATCGGGATGCCAGAGCGGTGCCCGAAATACAGGGCTGTCCTGCCAAAAATGGGACGGATGGTCACTGACTCTGTGCAGCCACAAGGCTTTCTGTTCCCTGTTGCTCACCCACAGGGTTGCCAGATTCCGCTGGTTTCTAGCCACGTAGTGTTTGTGTTACTGATCTCACTAAAGCGACACACAAAGCCAGGATGCATGAAGTGATGTGGGTGTTGATTGCATTGACTGTGAGAGCTGTGTGCACACACTGCCAACTCCTGGCACACAAGTGCAGTCAGCAAACCTGCCATATTCTGGGAGACTGTCTGGGTTGGGAGAGTCTTGCAGCCTGCTGAGATGGGCGAGGACCACTCGTGCGGCCCACTCACTGGCCTTGGTTACCCAGCGCTGAGGTAGCACCATTCCACCTTGTCTCTGCTACAGAAACTACTCTCAGTGACAAAGGCAATTGTACTGAGAGAGAGACTCACAAGAAGCAATGAATTAAATTCTGACTTCGGGGGCAGGGATAGGGTGGGTGCGGATATCCTGGGACAGAACTTCTGCTGCTTTAGACCTTTTCGAATCATTTACACCTGTGCAAATGGAAGATGTTTTTGGGATAAAGGCACAGTAAATCAGACTAGCAGCATGCCGGTCTTGCTTTTGCGAGGGACCCAGAAGCTCAGGGCATGGGTGATAGGCAGTCCCTTTCACCCCTCACTTCTTGCTCATAATGCTGTCTGGCCTGATGCTCAAAATTATAATTCACGGTCAACTTCTCTTTTCCAACATTCTCTGGTTCAGCAACATTCGTTGTCCAGCATGATTTTTGTTAGCTGAATATCAATTTCTCATGTGTGTGGCCAAAATTCCTGGTGTCTCATAGTTTGCAGCCCCTAATCCTGGCTCTCCATGTTATGTACCGCTATTTAGTTGTAGTTTACCCCTAAATGTCTTCTAAGAACTCAGTAAGCAGTGGAAGTGTTGGTAATGCTGCTGGACAATATCGACCTCCTGTGGCCTGGCAAATTCTCTGGCTCAGCACTGGTCAGATTCTGAGGGTGACTGACTAGAAAGGTTTGACCTGTACTGAGTTCTGCAGACAGATTTAGATGTCAGTACCTGCTACCTATGATGGCTAGCAATGATTATATACATTACTGGCCTAAAAGGATTCCTAGGATACATCAGTTAGTGGAGCTTAGACTACAGCAGACAGTAAAAGCATGATAATATGATGGATGGAAATTATAATTTACATACTTTGACAGGTTTCAAGATCAGCTATGATGGTCTTGCAGACACCTATATAGTTTGACCTAAGGCAGCATATCCCAAACTAACTTGGCCATGGAATACTTTTGGGCTTGGAATATATTGATGGAACGCTCTCTGTGTGTGTGCGTGTGTGTGTGTGATTGCAGCAAGTAAAGTTCACAAGTTGATTTATGAGCCAGGTGTTTCAGATGTCTTTATTTTACAAAGAGCAAAAATAACAGAAAATCATCTGAATGAACATCTAAGGTCGTTCTGATAGAAGGATAGCTAGCAACCCTATAATTAAATATAAAAATTAAACATTAAGTACAAACCCAAACCAAAACATCAATATAACACCCAAAAGAAGGGTTGTTAGCAAAAATAGAAAGCACAATAATAGTCAAAAAAAAAGTATTGTCCTTCTTTAAGACTTAAACACCATAATGAAAAAGAGATGCAAAACAAATTAGGTATGGAAAAATATTTTCAAATGTTTTGTTTTTATAAATTTATGTTTAAAGACAACTACTAGAAAATAAAAATAAGGAAATTCTGACAGGTTTTAATGGGAAGAGTGGTTTTCGCATCTTTTGGCCACAAATTGGCTTCATATTCAGAACAAAGCTGGAGAATTGGCTCCTCATATCGGGTGCAGCATCTTGTGATTTCTCTGAACACTACTTATGCCGAAACTCTCTAAACTGACTATTTTGGCATGAGTCTCATTATAGCTTTAGTATTATAAATGCAGGTATATTAATATTTGTAATACAATCCAAATGCTATTCAAATACTGTAGTATTTTTGTTGCACACAATTTCTTATTTAGAAGGAAAAATATCCCGAGCATCAGTTATTTTCATGGTACACCTACTCAGGTTGTGCAGAGCAAGCTTGGGAGACGCTGACCTGAGGTAATGACTGCTACTCATGTTGAGCACGACTAGGACTTGAAATCAGTTTCCTCATCTCGGGGTTGCAGACCGGGTCCTGACGCCCAGCAGGCACCAACTCTGCACATTTTACTACTTTCACAGAAGCATACCACGCTGGCCTCTCATGGGCTGTGTTCTCTCTGGCCCTTAGATCCAGCCTGCAAGAGTATGTGCCAGTAGGTGAAGTCCTTGTAGCCGAGGCTGGGCCAGCCATCTTTCCTATTTCCTGTTTCACATTCACTCTCCAGAACTCTTCCTCTTCGAGGGCTGGGAGGCTATCCATATGTACGCTATGGCTCAAGTAGGTCATTTGCCTCCAAGGTAGCATGGCTTCCAGCCCTACCATGGCTGCCTGTCACAGCACTCCAGTTTGGTGATTTTTGACAGACCTTTGCATAGGTGATACTCTTGCAGGCAGTTAAGCATTGGGATATGGCAACAATAAAGGGGGCTGGTTGCTAACAAGTGTGAAGAGGCCTGGCTTTATAATTACAGGGGGCAGAAAATGGTGCCTAAGCTATTTAAAACTGCCCAACCCATTACAGAGGGGGCAAACCCAGAATATGGGGGTTGGGGTGGAGATATTAGGGTTTATTGGCACTTGTTAGAGAGTGATCAGAACACACAAGGAATGTGCTCGTCGCTGCAAATATGAATCAATAGAAACTTCATACTACTTACTCCATTGTGTACAGGCAGCACGGCCGAGAGCCGCTGTGGGCCCCGGGCAAGGTGGGAGGGGCCCAGCTCTGCATGCTAGAAGGGGCACAGCCAATGGTGCAAGAGGAAGGGCCTAGGACATTCTGCCGTAAGCACCCCCAAGACCACAGTGCTGGATCTCCTGCTCCCTCTCTGCCGTGTGCAGACAGAGCTGCGCTGAAGTGGCAATTCAAAGGGAGCCAGAGCTCTAGCCACTGCCACCACAGCAGCTGGAGCTCCAGGCCCCTTTGAAAGGCCAGGCCTGGGGGCAACCGGCCCCTTTGCCCCTCTTGTCAGCGGGTCTGTGTACGGTGGGTGAGGCAAAGAAGCAAGTTGGCCAAGTTCTCACCAATTAGCCCCAGCCCTTTAAACCACCACCAGAGCCCTGGTACAATGTGCCCTACATAGTGCTGAGAGCTCGGGGGTGAGAGGTGTTGTGGGGTGCAGACTCGGGGAGAGAGTGTGGGTGCAGTGGGGGGAGGGGTCAGGCTCTGAGGGATTTTGGGTGTGCGAGCAGGAGTGGGAGATCTGTGAGGGAGTTTGGGGCTGGGTGGGGGAGGGGTTGGGCTCTGGGGAGTTTGGCTCCGGGGTGGGGGATCTAAGCTGGGTATTTGAGGTGCAGGAGCGGGGCACAGGTCAGCACTCATTCCAAGCAGTGCGTCTCCCAAAGGTACATCCCTCTGGCAGCAGCTTCTCCTCGGCAGGAGGGCCAGGGGATCTCCATGCATCATTACCCACAGGCACCACACCTCCAACTCCAATTGGCTGCAGTTCTTGGCCAATCAGAGCTGCAGAGTCAGAGCTCTGGGTGGAGGCATCATAAAGACCCACTGTTAACCCCACTCCCACACCATCCCTGAGGCAGGGGGTGGGACACTTCTGGGAGTGGCACAGAGTGAAAGCAGGTGAGGGAGGCTGATTTTGCTGCACTGCTGTGCTGGATTGTTAGTACCCAAAATCTCCTGGTTTGGCTGAGGTAACCTCTAGCAGAGGGAGCCTGATTTCAGGCGACTCCTGGTGAAAGCAGGAGGGATGGCACTCCTACCTGCATCCCCCGAAACAGGGGCCCCTGAGGTTGCCTAGGTCTGTCCTATGGATGAGACACCTCTGAACAGTATAGGCCTAAACACTGGTGGAGCCAACCCCACCTCCCTGAATATTTGTGGAGCACAGGCACCACAGCCCCACGTAACTCGCTGCCTATGGGTATAACATGCTAGTTGAAAAAGTCCAGAGACGGGTTCTCATTTTTCAGTGCACTGTGAGACTTTCCATATGGGACAATAGTGCGAAATGCTCCCCTTATGGGAAGGGGTGAAGTTATGAGAGGAATTTTGCATTTCCTATCTACTCAGCTTTCATGCTGTCATAAAACAGCATTAATCCAATTTTCTGTAAGTACATTTGCAAGCATGACATGACACCTGGGCACGTCTGACTCACTCACATAGATCCATACTGCTGTACGCTAACAACTAAGAGGCAGCCCTGTAACATCACTTTAAGGTGCTACAGGACAGCTTGTTTGACACTATCCCTAGTGTTTCTGACACAGCGACCCCTAATGTTTCTCCCGTATGTCTTTCCATCACTTAAATTACTGTAAGGAGAATGCAGGAAAAGTCCATGAAAATAGGAACATTTTTGCCTTTTCAAGGGTTTAGTACTATTAAAATATATACACATGAATAACTGCCAGGATTCTGCCTTCCCCATAGACCATGCACTGCACCCAACCACAATTGGACGCTGCCTGGAACATGTGGCTTTCTCTTCCCTGAATGGAAAATCAAAAAGTCACCAAAGTGTGACTGTGGTGAAGTAGAAATCATGTGATGCATCAGGTCATTGCTCCATTCTGTGCTGATGAGGCCTCTGTTGGAGTACTGTCCAGTTCTGGGCACCACACTTTAGGAAGGATGCGGAGAAATTGGAGAGGGTCCAGAGAAGAGTAACTACAATGATGAAAGGTCTAGAAAATATGACCTATGAGAGAAGATTAAAGGAATTAGGCTTTAGTTTGGAAAAGAGAAGGCTGAGAAGAACAATGTCTGTCAGCTTTCAAGTACCTGAAAGGGTGTTACAAGGAGGAGTGAGAAATTATTCTTATCCTCTGATAGGACAAGAAGCAATGGGCTTAAACCTCCCTTGTGCAACTTAAGCTGGACATTAGAAAAAAACTTCCTAACTGTCAGGGTGGGTAAGTACTAGAATAAATTGCTGAGGCCGGTCGTAGAATCTCCGTCATTGGAGTTATTTAAGAACTGATTGGATAAATATCTAGCAGGGATGATATTTGATGGTTCTTTGTCCTGACGAGAAGGCAGAGGACTGGACTTGATGACCTCTCAAGATCCATCCATTCCTAGTGTTCTATGATTCACGCCCTCAGGGAGATCACCAGAAGCATGAGACTGACTTTCAGTTTTCAAGATTCAAGATTAATCCCTGCCTATTGCTTGTCATGTGCCCTGCAAAAGCAGCAGCAGCTGAGGCTGGCAGTGACTAAGTAGTGGCCATATGCATAGTGGTTGGATCAGGGTTTTTAACAGGAGAGTAAGACCTGAAATGTCAACAGTAAAACAGAAAAAAGCAACCGAACATTGGAAGACTTTCAAGATACTTCGTGCAGAGATTTACATTTAGTCAACAACCCAACTTTCTCTAAAGTTGAGTTCAGGCAAAAAAAGCCCTTAGGGCTGAGCGCTTGCAGGACAGTGTTACCAGATGTCCTGATTCTATAGGGATTGCCAGGGTCTTGATGTCCACACACCAGCCTTTTCCGGAACCCGTGAAAGCCATTCTGGTGGCAATGGAGCCTTTAACAGGCATTTGCCAACCCCCCATCAATTTCCAAATTTACTGTGTTAGTCAGCAGGACCTTCAGTTAAACTTGCTTAAAATGTCATTAGTGTGTTGTTGAAGATTATAAAATCACTTCTCTAAAAATCAGTGTCCTGTACACCCCACCCCCTCCTGGCCCAGCTGCCATGTGGCACAGGGGCACTAATCATACTGTGGAAGGCCTCATACATCCTAAGGACAGCTCTGGAGCTATCCAGATTTTATAGGGACAGTCCCAGTATTTGGGACTTTGTCTTATACAGGCACCTATCACTCCCCACCCTCTGTCCTGATTTTTTTTTTTTTGTCACTTGCTCTCTGGTCACCCTAAGATACCTGAAGTCATAATCAGGTCATTGGTCCCTCTGTTCTCTTGCAGTGACCATCCGCACTGGGTGTATGTACCTGTGATGCTCATGGGACCACACGTCCTTGCATCAGCAGAGTGGCAATGCAGCTTCCCCTCTGCTTTTGGGTCCCAAAGCACAGAGCTGAAGATTGGGCCATAAGCTATTTTCTAGAGTAGTTGGGAGTTCAGGGGACTGATTCTCTGTTCACTTCTGTCCTAGTAGCCCCGTTTCTATTTTAATATGATTTGGTTGACTCCTGGCGGGTCTGCTGGCTTTTCCAGCAAACCATGCACAGCCTGTTTCCATCAACACTAACCTCCAGGGTGAACATAATTTTTTGGAGTCACTGCTGTTTCCTGTTCCCCCAGGGAAATAAGAAAGCTGGGGTAAGGATCACTTGTCCTGTGGGAGTGTAACATGGGCTGCACATGTAGGACTGAAAAAGACGAACTGGCCCTGTTTCGCAAACCACAGGAATTTATCAACTGAGAGTTGAGAAATCGCCTTGTGGCTTTAAGCCAATGTGTGAAATCTAGTTCACACCAGCATTTGAATTTACCTCAGCATATGCACCTCTGTTATTCTTTCGTCACTCACCTATAGATGGCAGAACTTAAAATATGAGCAACAAATATCTCCAGAAATCACTCTGAATAAATGGCTGGGGTATAGCTGGAATGATGCAGGATTGGAATAAAGACAGCAAATTATGCACAAGACTTTAGCTTTCCGGTTTATTTTGGGAAAGAGTCTGCATGAGGCGCAAAGAAAGAGAGACCAATACTGCTGCTAGAGATGGGCATGTTCCAAAACCTCCAGCTTGGGAAGTTTGGTGTGAAACCAGGTCCAGCGTTTCCAAGCGACCCATTATATTAAAACGGCCTGATACAAAACGGATGCCGCCAGCCTCCTGAGCGTTGATGTGCAAGAATTGGATTGGCATTCTGTGATCAGAGAGAACTTTCTAAATTTTTCCATCCATGGGCAGAATAAATTGTTAGCTGCAGCAAGGCACATGCACTGCCGATAAACACAGACTGTGGGTGCTCTGCTAATCAGCTGGGCAGAACTGGAATCTCTCCTGGGTCACTACCCCACTGTTCAGCTCACAGGGAAGTCTGATCAGAGTTCTCCGGTGAAATCTGCACCGAGCCATCCATCCCTAGGACGTCTTCCGTCACTTATAAACAGCACAGCTACGCCAAGAAAAAAGCAAGCCACAAACAGATCAGTAGCAGAGCCAAATGGAAGCCATGTGCCTGTCTTGTACCTTTGGCTGGAGTTTTCATGAGTTAGTTTTGCTCAGTTTACATTCACCGCCTTATTCCTCCGAGCATTATGAAGACACCAGAGGCCACTCTTGTCAGTCCTTTTAATCCTCTCAAAGTAGGATACGGACAAGGGAATGAGAGCCAATGAGTCGGCTCAGAAAACCCCAGCGCCTCCCCCTCTGGCTGCCTCCTCGGCACTGGAACAATGAAAAGAATGTGTACCTCTTGTAACTTTACTGCAAATCCAACCTCAGGCCAGAGAGGGAGAATAATTACAGGAAAGTGGCTGCTTTCCCTGTGCTTTGGAAGGAACAGTTGGGGGTGCTACAGAAACTAATGTAAGGTAATATAATCGTTTACAGAAGATTTGCGGTAAATGAATGTTTGGCCCTTGTCCAAGCACACAGCCAGAGCTCATTACATTTAAGAAGGCTGAAGTGAAAGCTTTCAATGACCACTGTTTGTCTTTCATTTCATCTCATGTCTGACCCCCCTCACCTCAGGGAAGCCTGCTAAGACTTTTCTTTTCACGGGCCAGATTTCAACTGTGGTAAATGTGATTTCTAAATGACAACACTGTAAATTCCCTGTGCTCCGGACCTTTCGCTTAATAATGAGCCATGGCTTTTTCGACCGCAAGTACCTCTGCAAAGAACATATTTTTTTCCACATGAAAACAGCAGCGCTGGGCCTTGAGAGAGGGTAACTTAGCAACTCGACCATAGGGATCAGGAAAATTGACTCCAGACCAAAATCAAACACCAGCGTTTCCTGTTTTGAGCCGTTCTGTACTATATTAAAATTATTTATGAAATGCCTAACAATGGGGCTAGGCTCTGAAGTGGGAGAGAATGGGTTTCCTTGCCACTGTATTTTAAGGGAAGAGCTTGTAAATTGAACCGTTTTGGGAGAAAGGGGAGAGTATAGGCAGTGGGGAGTGTTTCATAGGTGGCCTGGGGGGACCCCAGCCCCCTGACATGGGATGATTAGCACTGAAATCTTCCACTTCTTTGCCCCGCACACATGTAAGCTCCAAGGTGATCAGTTTAAGCTTAGTCTATGCTAGGCAGGTAACTAGGCTGCAGATACAGTTTTAGCGATGGCAACCACATAGCTAGAATGGACTTATCTGCAATGTAGTTACCTGGCTGTCTTGACAGGGGGAAGTGGACAGGAGAAACTCTCCTGTCGACTTCCCTTGCGCCTTGCGATGGTGAGGAATACAGGGGTCGACTGCTGCCCACAGATAGCTCCATTTCTTGTGTCTCTGCCAGGGAGCTCTAAATTGAACTCACTGAACAAGTTGAGCTTAGACAAGCCCTGAGATGAGGCCTCTCTAAGTGCACGTGGGGTAAGGCTGACAGCACGCTTTGTGTGGACACTGTACAAAAGAGCTGGTGCCTCCAGCAAGTAGTATGAGTGGCTGCAGCTCTCCCTGGCTGGTGACCATATTTCCCTCCATACAAGACTCCCGGGAAGATAACTCGAAGACAAGTGAGCGCAATGGCAACCCATCAAAACCAGCAGGTTGGCTGAAACTGTGAAAAAGAAATCCTTGCCCTCTGATCTCCATCCTGGGGCCTGGCTGGGCCTGTGGGATGGACGTGCCTCTCCCAACTCCTGGCACCATTTGAGGCAACGCAGTGGGTGGGGACATGCAAAAAGCAGGGTCATATGCTCTCTTCCCCCCCCCCCGCCCCCGATTTCTGCCAGGGTTCATGCCAGAAGGTGGCCAGCAGAAACCTTTTTGGCACTGTCTGGAGTGGGGGGGGCTGCTCTCGGGTGTCGGGGAGGGATGGGCTGCAGAGCTCATCTCTTCTCCACCCTTCTCCTATGGTGGGAAGCAGCTTGTCTTTCCTGCCTGCATGAGGTTGAAAGGCAGCTAACACCCCCACCATAATCCAGCTATCTCCTGTGTCTGTCCCCACCCCACCTATAGCAAAAGCAGAAAGGGGTTAAGCCCTAAGGATGCATTGTGCACCAGGGCTCAGGGAACCTGACTGCAGGGGCTTCAGTAAACCTGTCAGAGAAATGGCTCAGCAGGGAAGAATAAATGGACACAAATCAGACATCAGGCATGACAACATACAAAAACCTGTGGCAGAATGCTTCAATCTCCCTGGACACTCAGCTTTAAAAGTAGCAGTCCTACAACGAAAAACCTCAAAAACAGACTCCAAAGAGAAACTGCAGTGCTGCAATTCATTTGCAAATTTGACACCATCAACCAAGGATTGAACAGAGACACGGAGTGGCTGGCCAATTACAAAAGCAGTTTCTCCTTTCTTGATTACAACTCCACATTAACTGCTGATAATGGGTCACATCCTCAGTGACTGAAGGATCCCACTGAGGAGTACAGAAAAACTACAGTATCTGCTCAAGACCCTCCCTATAAAAACAGAGGAACAAATCTACACAGACACGGCCCTAAAACCCCAACCATATTCTATCTACTAGCCAAGGTCCATAAACCTGGGAATCCTGGATGCCCCATCATCTCAGGCATTGGCACTGCCACTACAGGATTGTCTGGATATGTGGACTCTCTACTCAGACCCTATGTTGCCAGTGCTCAGCTTACTTTGAGATACCACCAACTTCCTTAGGAAACTACAATTCATTGGTGACCTTCCTGAAAATACCATCCTGGCCACCATGGATGTAGAGGCCCTTTACACCGATATCCTACACGAAGATGGACTGTTAGGAACGTTATCCCAGATGAGACCAAGGCACAAAGGGTGGCGGAACTTTGTGACTTTGCCCTCACCCACAACTATTTCAGATTTGAGGACAATTTATACCTTCAAATCAATGGCACTGTTACGGGCACTCGCATGGCCCCTCAGTATGCCAACATTTTTATGGCTGACCTGGAACAATGCTTCCTCAGCTCTCGTCCCCTAGAACTCCTCCTCTACTTGTGCTACTTTGACATCTTCATCATCTGGACCTGTGGGAAAGAGGCTGTTGAAGAGTTTCACTGTGATTTTAAGTTTCCACCCCACCATCAACCTCAGCCTGGACCAGTCCACACAAGATCCACTTCCTGGACACTACTATGCAAATAAGTGATGGTCACATAAATACCACCCTACACCGAAACCAACAGACTGCTATGATTGCCTACATGCGTCCAGCTTCCATCCAGGGCACACTACATGGTCCATTATATACTGCCAGGCGCTAAGGTACAATTGCATTTGCTCCAATCCCTCAGACAAACACCTACAGGACCATTACCAAACTTTCCTGAAACTACAATACCCACCTAAGGAAGTGAAGAAACAGATTGACGGAGCCAGATGTGTAAACAAACCACTTGCTACAAGACAGGGCCAACAAGGAAAACAAGAGAGCGCCACTGGCCTTCACATACAGCCCCCAGCTAAAGCCTGTCCAGCGCATCATCAGTGATCTACAACCCATTCTGGACAACGATCCTTCACTCTCTCAGACCTTGGGAGGCAGGCCTGTCCTTGCCTACAGACAGCCTGCCAACCTTAAACAAATCCTCACCAGCAATTATAGACTACAACACAGTAACTCTAAACCTGGAACCAAACCCTGTAAGAAACCTCACTGCCAACTCTGCTCACATTTTCTACGCCAGCGATATCATTACAGGGCCTAACTACATCAACCACACCATCGGGGGCTCTTTCACCTGCACATATATTAATATAATACGTGCCAGCAATGCCACACTGAAATTTACATTGGCCAAACGGGACAGTCTCTACATAAAAGAATAAATGGACATAAATCAGACAGCAGGAACAGTAACCTACAAAAAACCTGTAGAAGAACACTTCAATCTCCCTGGACACTCAGTAACAGTTTTACAAGAAGCAGTCCTATAACAATAAAATTTCAAAAACAAAATGGAAAGAAATTTCTGAGCTGTAATTCATTTGCAAATTTGACTCCATCAGCCAAGGATTGAACAGAGACCGGGAGTTGTTGGTCAATTACAAAAGCAGTTTTCTCCTCTCTTGATGTTCACAACTCCACATTAACTGCTGATAATGGGCCACATCCTCCATGAGTGAACTGACCTTGTCAACTCTAGCCCCCCCTTGACTGACATTCCCCCTTTAACGCTTCTCTGAAACCCGCCACCCTCCCACTCATGCATCTGATGAAGCAGGTCTTTGCCATGAAAGCTTATGCTCCAAAATATCTGTTAGTCTATAAGGTGCCACAGGACTTCTTGTTGTTTTCAAAGATACAGACTAACACAGTGACCCCTCTGATAGTCAGCAGGGAAGAGTGTCTAGGAGACAGAGCAGCCCTGCAGTGCTTGGGGGCAGGTCCTAGGGCAGCGGAGAGGGAGGTGTGAAGAGGGTGATAAGCCCCTGCCCTCAGGCTGCAGGTTCAGGCACGATGGGCTAGAAATCAAGTCCCACAGCAGAGATTAGCTGAGGTGTGGAAAGGTTTCCCCATGCCAGTGTGGTACAGGGCTTTGACACACACAGAGCTCAGTTCTGGCCAGCCCCATGGGCCTGAGGGCCTTTGGTTTTCCTAGGACACCAAGCCAGGCAGAGGCAGTGAGGGAAGACAGTTGCTGCCCAGGCTCTGGGTAATTTGTGGGGCTGGTTCTTCACCCAGGGAATGAGAGATGCTCTGCCAGGGCAGATATGGAGGAGCAGCGGCAGGAAGGGACAAGGCAGGGAGAGGACAGTGAGAAGGGGAAACACAAGCCGTGTCTACACGTGCACGCTACTTCGAAGTAGCGGCACTAGCTTCGAAATAGCGCCCGTTACGGCTACACGTGTTGGGCACTATTTCGATGTTAACATCGACGTTAGGCGGCGAGACGTCGAAGCCGCTAACCCCATGAGGGGATGGGAATAGCGCCCTACTTCGAAGTTGAACATTGAAGTAGGGACCGTGTAGACGATCCGCGTCCCGCAACATTGAAATAGCGGGGTCCGCCATGGTGGTCATCAGCTGAGGGGTTGAGAGACGCTCTCTCTCCAGCCCCTGCGGGGCTCTATGGTCACCGTGGGCAGCAGCCCTTAGCCCAGGGCTTTTGGCTGCTGCTGCGGCAGCTGGGGATCCATGCTGCAGGCACAGGGTCTGCAACCAGTTGTCGGCTCTGTGGACCTTGTGTTGTTTAGTGCAAGTGTGTCTGGGAGGGGCCCTTTAAGGGAGCGGCTGGCTGTTGAGTCCGCCCTGTGACCCTGTCTGCAGCTGTGCCTGGCACCCTTATTTTGATGTGTGCTACTGTGGCGTGTAGACGTTCCCTCGCAGCGCCTATTTCGATGTGGTGCTGCGCAACGTCGATGTTGAACGTCGACGTTGCCAGCCCTGGAGGACGTGTAGACGTTATTCATCGAAATAGACTATTTCGATGTCGCTACATCGAAATAAGCTACTTCGATGTAGGCTTCACGTGTAGACGTAGCTACAAAGGGCAAGAGGTGACTTGTAACGGTGATGCCTGGTGCTCGCCTGTACTCACAAGCCACTGCAGCTCGCAGTGCATGCAAAGTGCTGGCAGAAACAGGACCAGGTGTGGGGGACTGCTGGCCAAGAGCTGGCACGCAGCAGGGGTAGTGCAGATGTACCAGCAGGGGGGAAGAGCTGGCCCCACGTTCTGCAACTTTGTCTCACCACTAACCTTGCAAACCCACCCCCATTGTTAGCCTCTGACCCCTCCCACTGACTGCTGGTAGGCCAGCAGCTGATGAGCCAGAAGCAGGATCCAACAATACTGATGGGAGAAGGCAGAACACAGGGGACAATTTGCCTGTTTTTAAGAAATAGGACACCTCCGGGAGTGCTTAAATACAGGGCTGTTCCGTTAAAACTGGGGCATCTGGTCACCCTCCGTTTAAGAGAACATTGGGGGGCGGTCAGTGCTAACTGAAACTGCACTGAAATGGATGCCAGAAAATAGTCTCTTTTTCCCACAGAGGCCAACCAAAGTTCTCTGCAGCCAGGATTCCTGGGCCTTTTTTCATTAATAGAGTGTTATATCTGTCAAAACTTAAAGGAGAGAGACGTGAAATTGGACAGACCTCATGAGAGTTGGGTGAACTAGGGCTGTCAGTGAGGCTTGTTCTCTGCTGGCCGCCAGACACCAGCTGATTTTTTTTTTGCAAGGCCTGTAATTTAACAAAATAGAAGAAGAAAACAAATTGTGATTTAATATTCATTTATACTTTGCCCTTCACAAGCAGCATGGTGTGTCACAGTGAGGCTGGTATGTGAAAACTAAAATCTGCTCTGTTAGCTTCTGCTGCAGTCAAAAGTCACCAGTGATTATCAACAAGAACATCAGCTGGGCAAACCACCAAAATGCCGTTAATGCTGACTTACAGCAATTGAGGCTCTAGCCCTCTGAGTGATTGAGCAATGGCAGAATTTGACCCATTTTATAGCTAGAGAATCAAACCACTCAGACCAGAAATGTTTAAAATCTCTTGTATAATCTAGATGGAAAATTCTGTCTTGGTGGTTTCAGTCCCACACCAGGTGTAGGCTGGTGCATTTCAAACAGGCTGTAGAATCAAGCCTAGTGATGGGAGAAAATTATTAGATGTGAGTACAAAGTGCTGTTACAGTACATGTTAGTCAGGAATGAAAGACTGATATACACTGATATGCTTATGGCTCCCTCCAAGAAGGCTACCCTATTATACCAGGTGCTGTGTGTGTGGCTTCCTGAACCAAGGGACCAAGAGGTAAGCTGGATCGCTTTTGGCATCTTAGTGTCTCTAATGGTGATTTTTCTGGTCTGGAAAGCTTCTGAACAAACCAGAGTTTCTAAAGAAGAGTGCATCTCACACACCTTTTCTTGACCATCCTAGATTTCCAGGACCAGCATCTGAAGAAGTGAGTTAACTCACAAAAGCTCATGCTCTAAACTTTTCTGTTAGTCTATAAGGTGCCACAGGACCCTTCGTTGCTCTACAGATCCAGACTAACACGGCTACCCCTCTGATACTTGATGTCAGTGAAATGACCCTTGTGATCCACCAACACCTGCATCACCATGGAGAGGTATTCCTTGTGGTTTATGCATTCTGGGGCAAGGTTGATGTACTCTGGTGCCAGGATAGAGATGTGTATTCCATCTATCACCCCACTACAGTTCGGGAACCCCATCACAGCAAAACCATCCACTATGTCCTGCACAATTTTCCAGAGTTACTGCCTTTTGGAGCAGAAGGGTATCGATTGCCTTGGCTACTTGGATGGCAGCAACCCCCACTGTAGATTTGCCTAATCTGAATCGGTTGTCCACTGACCAGTAGCTGTCTGGCATTGCAAGCTTCCCCAGAGCTATTGCCACTTGCTTCTGGACTGTCAGATCAGGTCTCATTTTGGCACTGCAGCACTGGGGTGGTGGTAGGGATGGGAAGCAATTCACAAATTTCCATCAAAGTGGTTTTATACATGCAGAAGTTCTGTAGCCGCTGCTGATCATCCCATACCACAGAACAATGCAGTCCCACCAGTCTGAGCTCATTTCTTGGCACCAGAGCTGGCGCTCCACTGTGTACAAAGCATCAAGTGCAGCCAGCATCTCCCCATTCCTCCTCTCCAGTGTCTCTCATTCATGTATGTCTGTGTCCTCCTTGGAGTCTTCATCACTGTCATGGTTGCTTAGGCTTTGCACATACCACCGCATAACAGAGGCGGGGCTCAGAATACTTGCCACAACTGTCTGAAGCTGAATGGTAGCCTTGCAATGGCATCTGTATGGATTTGAAAAAAAGGTGCAAAATCCCTTTTCACCATTGCTTTCCCAAGGGAGGGGGAGGAGAGAAGTGCACTATGGGAGGCTGATGATACACATCCAGAACCACTCCACTTTTCTGTCCATTGGACACTAGAACTCACAATGGAAGGGGGCAGCAGGAACTGTAGGGTAGGTACCCACAGTGCATTGCTGACAAAGTCGAAGCTGCTCACCCTAGTGGGGATTCATTCCATCGACTTCATTTGCCACTGTGAGCATGTACCCACAACTTTACAAAATCGGTGAAAATTAAAATGGGTTTGGGCATTTGATGCTTTTTGGACACAGAATTAGATGATGGTTTAAAGGTGCCTTTTCCTTTTTTTTTGCGAACAGTTATTTTGTAAAAAGATGCCTATTGTCTTGTAGTTAATTTGCATGGGCAAACAACCAACTTAGCAGACAGGAAGGCTGCATTTTGCAAAATGCCTTCTTAAAGCGATGAGTGGCTCTAGGCTAGCAGAGTTGAGCTGGCTATCACATGGCTCTGATCTTTCACTAGTGTTTGAGCGCCTTGCATATTTTTAGAATGTCCATATTATGTAAAGGAATATCATTTCACACAAATAATATTAATACTAGTACTGAGTTCTTAATGGTATGTTTCAGTTTACAAAGGATGTCAGTACCACTCACCTCAGTTTAGAAATACAAGATACAACAATGGTACTTAAGGAACTGCTTTGTTTTTATTCTTGGTTATGCTTCTTACTCGCTGTTTTCCCTTGCACAAGGCATTAAAATATCTGTGCCTCACTTTACTTACCTGTAAAAGGTTCACCATTCAAGTTGGCAATGGGAGTTTGCCAATCATTTTGTGATGTTTTCATTTGATAGGACTCTAAACCAGACCCATGGTAATGCATTCATGATTATCACTTTACAGAAGTTTTTCAGCTGGAAAAAGCTCATTTATCGTAAGAAAATGTGCTTTCTGGTAATCAAAACAATTCATTAGTGATTTTGGCAACAATTAGGCTAATTTTTTTTGTTAGAAGTACTACACACAAGTTTGTGAAAATGGAACGTTTTGGTAACTTAGAATGAAAAAAATTATTTTAGAAAACAGACCATTTGACTTTTTTTTTTAATTCATCCAATTCTATGTATGAAGTAGTACGTCTAAATTTTCAAAAATTCAAATAGTTGGGTATCCACCTGGAGACCTAGGGGGTGAGTTCTGCCAGACTGTAAAAAAGCCCAAAGCACTGCCTAAATTATACCAAACTCTACAGAGCAGCCCAGAATCAGCAGAGTGCAACATGACGTAAGCCACCATAACCTGGCTTCTCTTGGGCTGCAATTGTTATGCTGTGCCGGGCCTCCAAGAGGCAGCATGTATCCACAGAGAAGCTTTCATGGGTTTGGACCTTAGTTTTTCCCCTTTCTTCTGAGGATGCCTTGGTATTCACAAGAATCTTCTACATCAATTTTTCCTCAATCACTGAGGAAAAAGGGTACTGGGAATGATTAAGGTGCAATATGTCTGATCAGATAACAAACCCAGCTGCTGCCATAAGAACTTTCTCCATACACAGGCAGCATTAGCTGTTCCTTTGAAGGCGTGCAAGTCAACTCAAATGTTTCCTGTCTCTGGCAAAGGAGACCCATAGGTCAGTTTGACACAAGAAGAATCCCCCTCGTGCTGAATATGGGCATAGCACCAGTTCAGCTGCACAGAGGTTAATTGGAAGTGTAGGCCAGGCCAAAGTTTGCTCAGCCCTAGTTTGAAAAACCGGCTGTGGGTAAACCTTGTTCTGAGTAGGTTTTAAACGTGGCTTCCTCCAGCAGGAGTTGGTCTCATGCTAGCCTGGCAACTAAATTTGTCGGAGCCAGTCTGTGCTGGAGCCTTTGCTGACACCTGTTGACAGCCTTGGGTGTAGACCAGGCCCTAGGGTTTCGTTCAAAGATACAGCAGGGGCTGCGATGCTTAAGGACAGACCTGCAAAACTTTGTATTTCCCTCTGAGGAGTACTTGTTTAAAACAAAACAAAACAAAACAAAACAAAACACAACAAAAAACCCAAAGTGTGTGTTGTGGGAAAAGATTATTCTAAAGACGCAGAGAATCTCCAAATACCTTGTCAGAGCCCATCTCTTATCTATCAACTAGTCCTTAAGATGTGTTAAAATAGATTTAAAAGGACAATTTGGTTCTTCTTTCTGTAAGGAACACATTACTGCTGCCTAGGTTTTGTTTTAATTAAAATAGCTCCTGAAATCCACCATGAAGCTTCAATAAAATGGTTAAAAACTGCAATTTTCTTATGTGCAGTGCAACCAGATATATTGTAATAGTTATTTTGCAACAAGGCAGAAGTCTTATTAATTCAGTTCAATCAAATCAAAGCTACTTTAATTTACGAAGCAATAAAATCCATGAGCATCACTTTAGATCTAAGAACAGTCTAAACAAAAGTGGAATGTTTATTTTGTACAATGGTCCATAACTGCATTTATGTGATTTAAAAGCTTTTTGAAGCATGGGATAATGTTACATGCATATAGAATTGTGTGCTTGTTCTGCCTCATTACTCTCCACAGAGACCAAAAATCATTTGCTATTCAACTCCCACCTTAAATATTTCCTTCTACATATAATTTTTTTCTTCTTGCTTTAAATGGGATCTCTATGTTAATTTTTTTCCAAGTTGTGATGCAAGATCATTTACTAAAAGGGATTATGATTTTGTACAGTAAAGATCTAAAGAAAGTTGAATTTTTCAACTTTGGATGAGAAGATTATTCAGAGTTTTTTTACCAGATAAAAGGATATGGAGGATGATACTGGAAGTTGAGTATCTTGTTTAAATTGAAGGTGCGCAGTACATCTAAGAAGGTACTTGGCAGAGTAAGGTAATATTTATTGGCCAAAACCTTTTTTTTTTTTCGGATGAAAAATGCCTATTTGATGATGCTCAGATGTTTAGTGAATTCATACCAGTTGCACCAAGTTATTTGGATAAAAACCAGAGCAAAATATGAAAAAATTCTTAAAATTTGAAATACTTAGGTTTAGACATTTTTAAAACAAACCTAATTTTTACTGAAAATGACATTGACATTTCCTGTTATTTTATTAAAGAAGACAAAGCAATCAAAACATTTAGTACTGCTTGTGACTGAAATGCAATATCTTCATTGTTCTTACAATGCATAAGGTCCATGCACATGTTTTTCTCTTGGTGACATTCATGAAGAAGAAAAGACAATTAGGGCAACTCCAGAACCACTGTAAATAACAGGCAGTAAGAATTGTGTGACAAGGGCAACCATAATAGCAAGCTTCTTTGTTTTTTATTTGTGACAGCTCCTTGGGAGCTACAGTTCAGGCCTGTTTCCTGTGTAACAGCCCTGCTGGTGTGTGGCTTACTGTCACTAAAGTCCCTCACTTTACTAGTTCTCTAGAGTTGCTTAAAGCTTCATTTACCTGTCTTTCGCCATGTCTCTCTTTGCCGTCTCTCTGGACTTCTCCTCTTGGATCTACTTCTGGGCAGCTCTCCATGTGGGCACTAAGCAATTCAAGGGCACCAGCACTTAGTGTTTTAATAATAACACCTGGAAGCACTTGGATTCCTTTCAGGTTTATGATCCTATTACATATATCATCCATTGATAGATATTGAGAGATGTTTGGCTGCGTGCGTGTTTTTTTTCCAGGCTGTGTCTAAATGGGAGGGCACACATTAAGAGCGCAATTTGTGTATCTTTTGCTGACAGTTTTGTTGGAGAGGCTTTCCTGACGTTTTGGCCCAGCCACACCTGGCTAAATGTTGGGAAAAGCCCCTTTGCTGAGACATCCCTTCTGCCTCATGGCACGAGGTATACACTGATGTCCCAGCAGCACACTTTGCTTTTCAGAGAGTGGTCTCCGACAAGCGGCAGCATTGTTTGGATGTGGCAGACTTCTGGTGGGAGACCACGAGTCTCCTGATAGAAGCCTGCAGTCTAGACATAGCCCCTGTGTGCTGCCCTCGCTCCGAGCGGATAGTCAACAAAACGAACCTTGAGTGAGCAGCCCAATGACCCCAAGATTTCCAAAGGCATGAAGGCACCAGCCCAGGTCTACTGTTGATAAAGCACATTAATAGTGCCTGGAAGACTCTGAGGATGCTAAGGCATGTATGCCGCTAACAATAGATGCTGCTCATTCAGTGGCAGGACATTTCACTGTCCTCTACATTTTTAAACCCCAATACAAACAAGTCAGTACAGCCTCTCTGACATAGTTGATTACTTCCCTCTGACATAACTAGTTATTACCTTGTACAGGTCAGTTTGATTAAAACACTTTTATTACGTGTTGTTTTTTTGACTCTTTATGGATGGGTCAGTGTGTTTTTGTTGTTTTGTGGGGGAACATCTTTGTACCTTTCTTGATATAGCGCTCTGGGACTTAGGATTGTGGCAAACTGAAAAAGCAGTCCTGTAGCACTTTAAAGACTAACAAAATAATTATGTGTATTTCTGCAATATCAGACCGGCTCTTGCCAGATTCTGTGAGTAGGTCCTGCCTCATACTAGGCCTCTGATACAAGGGCCTATATCTTAGGGTGTCTTCCGACCATGTTGTTCTCTGCCTTACCAAAGAAATATCCCCCAAAGGGTAAAAAGTTTTTGAATTTGTTATTTTCCTTAGGATTAGGATTGAAAACAGAGTGTACAGTTAGTTACTCATAAAGGGCCAAAATCAGACTTCAGATCATGAAAGCAAGATCTTTCTCCCTGACGTCAACAGGAACTGTCAGCTCACAACTGAGAGCCAAATCTGTCATGCAGAAAAGTGATTAGACAGTGACCAAACAGTCTAAATTATTTTACAAAACTAGCAAAAGGCCACAACACAGTTTTGCATCTGAGCCACTCCCAGCTCTGGGAATTAGGAGTCGAGTGCAAAAAATAGATTATCCTGCATTTTAATAATGTGTTACAATAGTGTGTAAATTACTGTAGCCACCTAAAAGGCTGCCAGATTTTTTTTCATTTACTGACGAACTTGTATAATTCACCTTATTTTGTTTACAAAGGCAAAAATGCACTGACCCAGCTGACCTGTTATACTGCCCTTTTGGTACATTTATCAGAGTAGCTGGCCATCACAAAGTGTGACACTGTCACTGCTAAGTTTATTTAGAAGTGTGCGTTCCTAGGCACGTAAGCAAACCATCTTCACCTCCCATTTTTCTACACTAGCAAAGCTCAGGCATTCCTTTTTATTCTAGGGATTTGAGGGCAAATAATGCAGCTAGTAGAATTTAATACTATAAAACTTATGTGAAATCCTTAGCAAGGATATGTTGAGATGTAGTCTGTGACTCAGAGTCCACTTAACGTCAGTTGTTTTTGTTGATGTCGGATGTTAACTTGAGGCCACATTCTGGTCTCTGTTACATGTGCGAGGGACAGTAGAAATTGTCCATTTTTGGGTCTGTCTACGTATAGCCATGTATTTGTGTGTATAACACTTTTGAACCTTGACCATAGTGAAATATCTTGCTAATGCTATAGCAATGACAAATCTATGCTGGGGTGGGCAATAATTTCTGGTGGGGGGGGCCCAATCTAAGATGTTGGTGAGTGGTCAAGGGCTGCACATTTCTATGGAAGAGATGTTCTGGGACAGGAGCTGGGTGCAGAAGGAAGGTTGGAGGGGGCAAATGAGATTCAGGGAAGAGCAGGGGAGGATCTGGTCTAGTCTGGCTAATGAGAGCCACCCCCTGCAAAATTTCTCAGCTACCATTGGCTGATTTTGTGTGCTGTTCCCACCTCCAGCAAAATCTCTCAGCTCTCATTGGCTGCTTTCAGGTCAATCGGAGCTAAGAAATTGTTTTGGGACAGGGTCAGCACATGAGACCGGCCCACTGATTCAGAGGGATTTTGCTGAGAGTGGGGGCTGTACCCAAAGCTCTCCCTCCCTGCAGACCTAGAGGCAGGTGCAGGCTGGATCAAAAGGTTTGGCAGGCTGGATCTTATCTGTCCTTGTCTATGCAAATTCTGTCTATATAAAGTGCAAAATATACCTGGTCCTCTATAATTCTAGATCAGTGATTCCCAGCTTGAGGTCCACAACCCCGGGGGGTGGCGGGGGGCGGGTCTGTGAGGTTATTGTTGGGGGTACATGGGGAATAAAAATAAATAAGTGATCATAAATCATAAGTTTTCAATAAATTTCAAAGTTACAATCAATGATGATTTTTAAATATCTCCCAATAATGTTGTTAATTGCTGTTTGAACATCTATGTTGTGGTTTCCTTTTTCATTTAAAGAAGTGTGCATAGGGGCTATAATTAGCTTTGATGGGGATCTGCGCATGCATTGGGGGGTTATTGGGGGTCTATGAATGGTTTGGGGGTGTGATTGGGTGCCACACTAGTGAAAAGGCTGGGAACCCCCGCTCTGGACATCGTAACCAGCCCGTTAGCTATTAAAAATGCACAAGGAAAAATCTCTTTCCCCTTGTTCTTGAATCTGGTACTTTTCTTGTTGCTATTTAAGATGGCTTTATAAACAAGAGGAAACTTCAATGGCAGCAGATGGCAGATAAGTAGGAATGGTAAATAGTTTTAATTACTGCATAATGTAAGTGAGACAATAAAGGGGAGAGAGGGGGAGCAAGCTGCTGCCATGACAGCATTGGAACTGTTGCGGGACCCAATTTGTCTAGAAGGCAGCATGTGTTGCTTTTAGTCTTCGGAGAGCTTTAAAAGAGAATGCTGAAAAATATTAATTGCATGGCTCATCTGCCCATCCATCTTCACAACCGAGTAACATGCTTTTTTAATTTCAGGGGAATCGTTTTCAAATGGGAATCATGCAAATGAGTATTTTAGCTATTCATTTGTTTTACTGCAAGTGCTTTGTGAGCAAATGGCCTACAGCTTGCAATGAATTAAAAGACACGGGCACTGGAGACCGATTTTTAATACAAAGTCTTGACACAGAGACGACCCCGACCGACAGCACAGAAAATGTTGGCATAGCAACTTTGGGCATTTTCATGCAAATTGGCTCCTATATAGATGATACGAATGCAATGTTTTCCTTCAACTAATCATCATAAAATTAGTTTCACTATATTTAAATGCCTCTACTTAATGCATTATATCCATATGCATGAAATTGCCTCAGCTAATGCACTACATAAAATGCCAAAGATACAATGAACAGTCAAATTGCAAGCAGTTATGTTATCTCCCATAAAAACTCGGGATTTTTTTTGTTATTGAATGTGTGGGCCCCAAAGGCATCTATCACGAATTGCTATTAACACACACATGCACACATGTGCATGCAAAACATCCATGTTTAAGTAACGTTACGGTTGTTGTACAATCTAATACAAGCCAACGCATTTCAATTTAAGGTTGGTGTTCCATTTGTTGTTGTCTCTGTTGTGCCTACGTATACGCATTCATGTTACAGATTACATTTAGATAGCTAGCTAGTTAGAGCTGTTGGAGACATATGTATAGTATAATCAGTCTGATAGTACAATCCTTACTCTTGTACATAGCCCTATTGACGTTAAAGGGACTACTTATGTGAAGATGGATGATAGTACAGGCTGAAACTCTCTAATCCAGGACTCTCATCTGTCAAACTCTGTAATCCAGCATGATTTTAGTTAGTAGGGACAACCACTTATCATGGGTGTGACCAAGTTTCCTGTGGTCCCATAAAGTTTGTTTACAGCCACCAGTCATGGCCCTCAATGCTCTGTGCTGTTGTTTAGCAGCAATTTACCTGTAAATATCTTCTAAGAGCCCAATAACCAGTGGAAGCTTTGGCAATGTGCTAGAAAATATTGACCTCCCATCGTCCAGCACCCATCGTGTCCTGAGGGTGCCAGATGAGAGGTTCAACCTGTACCATAGATCTGATCCTAGGATGCTTAAAAGCAAGTTTATGGTACCACCATCCATGGCCCTGGGATTCTCATAATAATCAGGTTCAAAGGGTTAAGAGGAAAGAACTGTCATTTTGAATTTCTTTGCTTTTGTTGTTCCTTTTGGTCCTAACGCTGATATCAACATTACTATTATTTTTGGTGTGTTGATTTTATATCATATGCTTAGTTGAAAAGTGATTGGGAAAAAAAAATCCAGCAGGAAGGTGTGACCAACCGGTCTGCCCTATTGCTAAACCGGTGCATCTTTTTTAGCTGCTGCAGTCATTCTTTGAGGGCTTTTCACTTCAGCCTGGGTACTTCACATTTTTCCAGTGCAAACCTCATTGAAATCAGTGGAACTTCTGAGTGCAGGCTGACTGCAGGATTGGCTAAAGCCTTCTGTCCTCTTTGCATAACTGCAATTCCCATGGATGCTGGTGAGAAATTCACATGCATGGGGTGAGAACAGCCTCCCGGGCCCCAGATGGACACAAAACACTGTCATTTTTATTGTTTAAAAAAATCTATATTGTGTCTGGGAGAAAAGAGAGGAGCCGTGGTGGGGTCGATGACTTACAAAGAAGATTTATCTTGATGGAGGAGCTCCTAGGCTGCTTCGCCACCCTGATTAAGGGGGACGTGGGTGCCAGTTTGCATGTTCCTTCTATCATCTTGTGGATCCAGACCCCACCCTGGATGACAGGCCTGTCTATCTCTGGGCAGGGTGACCCCTTTCCACCCTCATCTCCCCCATCAATTTGCTTGTAAAGTAGCGGAGGAGCTGTTGTTGCTCAGAAAAAGAATTGGTCTCCAAGGCCAGAAAGCCTGGTTCGGTCCTGATCAACCAGTGCTCTCCACATATCAAGTACATCAGCTTGCAGGTGTTAGCCCAGTAGCACCAAGTATGTATGCTCTGTTACTTGCTACAAACAGCACTTCTTCTTATGTTAGCTAGGAAATGGACCAAAAAAGGTGGCAATTTGCTGTAGCACTTGATTTGGCATCTTGTTGATCTGCTCAGATGGCCCTTTAATGAAATCTGGTCACCAAAGAACCAACACATGTTTAGGGCTTTAAAATCTTGCTTCAGTGTGAGACAACAGGAGCAGCGATATGACATCTGATTGGTAGTCTGTATTTGTATAAGAAGACGTATTTGGAATGTCATTAAGACTGAATCCTCTGCATCTGCTGCTTTACAGGCGGGGGAATCTTGGATCATAAAATGATTCCCCGTGGAAGGATATTTAACACCACTCCACATACCTTGAGCCAATACTTACAGCTACAAGACTAGCTCCAAAGTGTTAAACAATTGATCAGAATATATAAGAGGTCAAGGATTAGCATATAACAGCTTGTTTTTACTTTGCATTGTGTGTTCTACCAGTCACAACTGATTAGCAATATGCTTAGCTCCAGAGGACGAAATGAATCCTATGTAAATATACATCCATTACTTTTCCAATGAAATTACACAATTGTGTTGCTGAATTTATTGTACAAGAGGAAATATGTTCAATAGGAGGCCAGTCCCAAATAAATTAATGGGAAGACTTCGATCGATTTAAATTGGAGCTGCATCAGACTTGACGAGGGTTATGCTGTAAATATGCATCTTTGTGAGCAGTTAATTGTGAGCAGTAAGCAACTATAACCCAGTATAGCTGGCTGCCTCGCTTTGTAATATTCTCAAATTATAAATCGGATTATAGTGTCCACTTTTGGAATACTCCAACTGTCTCTCCTTGGTAGTTTGGTGTCATTTTCACAGAGCTAAAACGCCCTGTCTCATCACTCAAATACTAATTGTGAGATGATTTAATTAAAGTATATTCTATTTGCCCCAAGTTAGTTGTATTTCATATTGCTCTAGTAGGAACAATTTGCTGAAATAAGCATTGTGAGTCACAGTGAAGTTTTACAGGTGCAATTGAATGGGGGGCGGAGGGAGGGGACAAAACCTTAATCAGCAGCATAAACTACAATGGTTGTTGCCACTAGACCTTGGTGAGCTATTTGTAGTTAGCAGTTCCTTCAGCAAATGCCAGCTTATTTTCTGTTCACAAATTATCTGCCAACAGCCTGGTTTTTTTATTATTAATTTGTTGGTGATTCATGGCTGCTCAACTGAACACTGTACAAATGCATTTTAGCAAGATACCAGCCGAATTGGTTTCAAGACCATTACCAAGATGCACCCAACATTGTATTCTTATCACTGAGACTTCCCAAGTTGTTCACTTCCTGCAAATATTCTTGCAAGAAAAAAAATCTACCAACCACACACACAAATGTTTGTTGAGAACAAATAGAGGCTTGAGTACCATTAAAGTCAATTCACATTTTCTGAGTCACACAGATGTCTGAGAATAGAAGTTCTTGCCAAATTTTTAATTGCTGCAATAAGATAAAAACATTGACTACATCATGACGTTTCTGCTTCTTGAAGTATTTGAGATTACTATACTTGGAAATGAGCGACAGCAGATACTATAGTAAGGACCAATACCAGTGTTGATGTTTCATGGTGACCACTAGTGTTGCTTGGCTTTATTAGTTTCTCTTTTCACCAACACTTTGTGTAAAACTGGTCCCGCCATATGTAGCTATTGGGACATGTACCCATAACTCGAAGGGCAGGATTGGAGCATACAGGGTGGAGTAGCTATGGACTGCACTAGCAGAAACTCAGGGGACTACCAGTAACCATGGTAACTGCATCTTCCCTGCAGCAGCAGACGCTCACTAAATGCGCGCCATTTCTGCAGGGGCTGGTGGCGTGGGGGACTACCATGGGCCCAATTCCTGCCTCCTACCTTCTGTTTGAGAGGCTTGAGTAGGTGGGAATTTGTGTTCATATCAGACCTCAAATATTGAACATTGAGGTCTGTGGATCAATAGACAGGGTGGGGAGCACAACTTCCTAAGGTTTAGGAGCAGACGTTCAATCAATGAGGCATTTTTGAAAATCCCACCCAACCTCAGACTTCTGGAGGCCCAGGGCAAATTTTATCAACTTGGAGAGGGATTTCCTCCCATCTTCTGACGGCGTGGAGGAGTCCTGTAAAGAGATTTGCATTGGCACCGCTGAAGGAAACAAGAAAATGATTTCTTAGGGGAAGATGGGAATTTCCCCATTTGTACCTGTTCTGTTGACAGTCCTCTGTCAGGAGAACTAGTCTTAACATTTTACGGTTTTGCTTCCTACCAGGGCCAACAATTTTTCAAACTGTTAATTCACTTCATCTTACTAAGCGCCTCCCAGATAAAGTCAATCATGATTTTTATTTCTAGTTATTCTAACACTGAAGCCATATCCTTCTCCATTTCACCCCTGAGAGCCACACAGCCCCAGCTTAACCAGGTAAGCAAAGCAAGATGGATATATTTTACAAAAACAAGCCATCCTGTGGCACCTTAAAGACAGACGCATTTATTCATTAGGTAGGCTTTAAGGTGCTACAGGACAGCTTTTCCTGGGAGGTTCTATTAACAACCTTCTTTACTCATTCCACCTTCAAATAAGATGCTAGTTTTACTTACCCAGACTCTTGCCTCATCAGCATTAACAGTGGGTAAAATTGACACCAATTCCCTGTGCCCTGGTTGATGTGATACAATCTAATCAAGGTCAAAGACTTAAGCTTCTTCACTTAACTGCTGAGCCATCTAGCATGTGTGTCGGGTAGGGTTACTTAAGGCATAATTCTATATCTAGTAGTTCATTAATTTTTTTTGCCAAAATGGGAATCATTTATGCTTATCCTCAACTAAATAACTCAGGTCATAAAAGGTAATACCATGGGTAGCAGAATGTAAACAAACACATTCTACCTCAATAAACATGCTAATTTCCAGCTACAATATTCACAAGTAAAAGATCCATCACACAGACCCTATTTGGCGAAGGCAGCAGCCCTCATCAGTCAATGGAGTAGGCTCCTGCCAGTTCACCGCAGGAGGCAAATAGTACAACTTAGCTCACTTGATGATGCCCTCGGGGGGAAAACATGAGCTTCATAAATGAGCCTGGAAATGTGATAAAAGGATAATCTTGCATAAATGAGCCTATATCATCATTACCTGCACAAACAGAAAAAAGCCGAGCTTGTTTGAACAATGGAGTCACATTTAAAATAAATTAAAGCATGGAAAAACTAGGCTCAGGCCACATTAGCAGGCTGGCTTCAGCCTGCAAATGCCAGGGAATTCAAAGCTGAAGCTGGAGTGGTGCCTTTAATTCTGCCTAGTTACTGCTGCATGCATCTAGGGGCATGCATCTTGGCACAGTTGTTCTCAGACCCTGCAAATGTCTAGACAAAAAGGCGAGGCTGAAGTCGACCACCACCCTTCGGTGGGAGAGTTGCTTGTCTATATGGGCAGATTCAGATCTGGCTCACTGCAACTCCCTTCATGTTGTCTATTTACACAGGGTTTGAATTTGGTTCTTAATGTCTCAATGCCACTTTGTGCCATTAAAATCAAAGAACAAACAACCTCTAAAACCAGCACCCCGCAACAAATGGGAATACACGTGTCAAAGGCAGCATGCCAAGGGACCTACAGAGCTTTAGCACCAAAATTATACCAAATGACCTTTTATACCAAAATGTGTATTATGTCATCCGAGCTGCATTTTCTCCCCCGTCTCCACTGGTGCACATTCAAAATTGTTCCTGCACTTTGCAGATTAAAACACCTGCTCAGAATTCCAAGAGCATGTATTTGCAGCCCTAAGATGAATGGGCCCAAAGTTCTTGCATGAAAAATTTCACTTGTGCGCACAGTGGACATGGAAGGCTAGCAAGCCAGCCCAGATTAAGATTTCAGCGCATGCACCCATGTATGAGTGTGACCAACGGTGGGCATTGTTTGAACTCTTCTGTCTCATCGAAGCCAAATTTGGGCCCCAGAAGTAGCTGCAGAATGGAGCCCAGACCAGCAAGGCAGCCTGGTATGCATGGACTGTTAAATGGATTGTCAGTGGTCACACAGCTACCTGACCCGAGTACTTCCTGTCTTGCTTGCCATCAGTTGCCATGGATTAACCACAAGTAGTCCTATAGCACCTTAAAAATAAGTTTTATTTATTAGGCAATGAGTTTTCATGGGTTTACTTTTGAAAGAGGCATGCAAATGAGGTATAAATTTACATAGTTGACACCACATTTGCTTATTCTGATTTCAAAAGAGCTTCTTTCGAAAGAAGAAAGCCAGTGTAGACGCTGCTCTTTCGAAAGTAAACCCCATCTTCAAAAGAATCCCTTTCCCTTTTGAAATCAGAATATGCAAATGAGGTGCCAACTATGCAAATTTATCTCATTTGCATGTTCGATTTACCTCTTTTGCATAGCTCTTTCGAAAGAGGAATGCAAGTGTAGACGCACCCTAATGCTACATCTACGCTAGCCAAAAACTTCGAAATGGCCATGCAAATGGCCATTTTGAAGTTTACTAATGAAGCGCTGAAATACATATTCAGCGCTTCATTAGCATGCGGGCGGCCGCGGCACTTTGAAATTGACGCAGCTCGCCACCGCGCGGCTCGTGCAGATGGGGCTCCTTTTCGAAAGGACCGCGCCTACTTCGAAGTCCCCTTATTCCCATCTGCTCATAGGAATAAGGGGACTTCGAAGTACGTGGGGTCCTTTTGAAAAGGAGCCTCGTCTGGACAAGCTGCGTGGTGGCGAGCCGCGTCAATTTCGAAGCACCGCGGCTGCCTGCATGCTAATGAGGCGCTTTATATGTATTTCAGCGCTTCATTAGTAAACTTCGAAATGGCCATTTGCATGGCCATTTCGAAGTTTTTTGATAGTGTGGACACGGCCTAACTGTTCCACTGCCCTTTAATGTCTCTGTACCTCAGTTTACCCATGTGTAACGATGCTGATTTCACATGAAAGCATGAGAATTAAATTTAAAATGTTTTGGTTCATTTTAAAGCACTGCTATAAAACTGCACACCTACCCCAGAATACAAAAGTACCAACCTCTTTGCAAACCCAAAGGGCTCTGTTTTCTAGTACCATCCAGGTGATCTCCTGGACAGTAATTTTCATTCACGTTCATAAGATACCCATGAGATACTCATATACATCAGCTTCTGTGATGGGTATAGACAAATATTTTAACAATAGAAGAGGATGGTTTTCTGTCTTCTTAGGGTCAGTTGTGGGTTTTTTTACACAATGGACAATAGCAAGATATTTATTGAAAAGAAATCTATTATACATGTGCCACATATTGATGGAGAAATAATGCAGGTAGATTAAGAAACATATGAAACCCTCACAGAAAAGGCACTTTTAGAAGTGCAGTTCTTAGTTATGGTGACCGCATATTGATCTGATTGGTCTTTCTGTTGCTAGCTCTTATATAGGGATGCTCACAACAGACTTGTCATGTAACACCATTAAGGGAAGTGTGATTAAAGCAGTCAGCTGTTCAGAGTGGTGTTGAAGGAACTCCAGAATTTGTTTGCTTTTTCATGTCAACTGCAGTGTGCTTTTTGGGTGTTTTCTAGAACATCAGCTGAGCTGGATATTTGCTGGCATGAAGTACCTGCAGATAAGAAGTGCTTGTATGTACTGAGTGGGGTCCCCAAAATACTTTGTGCAACTGCACACAGAAGCAAAACTAAGAAGTCAAACATGGCTTCCCCTGTTCTTGCTTCTGAACTTCATTTGGATATAGTCTGGCTGCTCCATCAGTACATCAGTAAGTGACCAGAACTATGGAAGCACTTTGCTATTTATATCCTTCTTAGTCAGTGGGTACTGATGAATGTGTAGTTAATAATTTCACCTCTGGCCAAAGAATTCAGGAGAGACCAGAAGAACTTGGAAACACCACAAACTCCAGAGCCACGCAAGTGGCTGTTTGTGTTCAGAATTTTCTGTGAGACAAAACATTGTCCATGGAGTACATCTCAATGGCCATGCAACACTTTCCAAATGAAGCATCTCATATACTCTTGCCAGATGGAGTCGTACAGTTAGAGGACATCTTTCCTGATTTAATATCCTTGCACTAATACTGCACAAGGGCACTAAGCAAGCTTTATGCATTTTTTGCCAACCTGCAAACACTGCGGTTTGTCTAATACCCTAATACAACCTTCTTAATTGCTCAGTACACTAAAGGCTATAATGTGAAGAATTTTGCAGTTCTTAGACATGAGAGACTGAGATACAGGTAAGTTAATACAGTATCATCTATTGCTTTTCAGAGTTATTGAAGCTTCAAAGCTTCAGTATCCCATATTAGCCCCGGAAGATGTAGGTAAGGTAAGTAAGGTAGGCATTTTTGTGCTCAGCACAGCCATGCCTAAATCTTTTTGAAAATCCTTAGCTCCTTAGCTGCTAAGGAGTTAACTGTGATTTTCAAATAGGGACATTTGTGCTGCTGGAAAAAGAAAAAGAAGGCTAATAAAATAGAGGCGCAGAAGTCTAAGTTGCAAGTTTTGGCTGAGACAGAGGGGTTGTATGCCAAAGAGTGACACGTTTAAGCTTGTGTATAATTTTAATCTACATGTTTAAAATGCTTTTCTCTGTTTCATAAATTGAGGAGTTGCAGGAGGGGGAGAAATTGTCATTATTGAAAACATACATTTCTAATCTCCACCAGCATGGGCCATAAAGCTTGCTGGCTAGAAGTGATGTGTTGAATAGCAGGAGTTGGAAAACATGACTCATAAGTGCTATGGCGGTCTAGCATTTGGAAGGGTAAAATGAAACCCTCACGTTATGCTCCAGAGATGAGGCTGGGCTTTTGAAATGAAAGCAGCTAGGTATTCAGAGGCTATGGACAGCCAATGGGAGCCTAGATGCAGTATGGTAGAGGCAAAGAGCAAGACCCTAGGCAATGCATTCAGTCAACCAAACTCAACAGCTTCCCAAAGCAGCAGCTAATATTAATGACCATGGAGTCTACTTGATATCAGTTCTTCAGGGAAAAGTTCAAGGTCAAATGTTTCTGTCAGGATTTGTAAGAGCACACCCGGCTTCAAGAAAACCTGCAGGTCTGATGGAGATCTTTTGCAAAATGACCTTGATTATAGTCCACTGCTGCAGAAACAAGCCCTATCCCCTTCATGCAATGTGAGCTCCCAGTGAGTTTGGTCGCAGAGGGCTGGGAACCTGACTCAGGATGAGCGGAAGTGGAGGGAGGGACCCCTTGGAAGTGTGCGAGAGACAATCGCTCAGCCCAGGGCAGAGCTAATTTGTCCGTGTGTGAGGCACTATTACAGTTCTCCCCTCCTGCCTATGGGATCAGCCCCCATCTCTTCCCCACAGACCCAGGGACCCACTCCCCATCTGCCCCCTTCATCCCTACTTCCTCCTCCTCCTCCTCCCCTTGGACCCAGGGACCTGATTTTATGACTCTATGACCTGATTCACATCCTTCCACTGAAGTTTCCCCCATCCTCCTCATCTTGTTTACCCCAGACCTGAGCACCCACTCCCTCAACCCCCCCCCCACTCTTCTTGTCTTCCATACCCCAGGGACTGTGAACTGTTTTCCTACCACCCCCATAGCCCTCCTCCACCTCCACATCCTCCATCATGGGCCCTGACCCATTCCCTTTCCACACCTCTCCCCGTGACACCTCTTCCTCCAAATGGCAGGGATGGGGACGTTTCCCCTCATACCATTTCCTATGAAACCCCTCTCCTCATCGCAGTGGGACCCAACCACCCCTTGCCAAGCCCCTGAATGCTGCACCTCCAACCCACCTGCCCACACCTGGCACCATCACCCTCCAAGTCTGCCCCTCTCTTTGGCTGAGTTTGCTATTGAAACAAGTCTAGGGTGGCTGCTGGGACTGGAGCTAGGGGCCGCCAGGGAGCAGGGGCTCTGAGGGCAAGGTGTGGCGTGACGCTATGGGCTGGGTGGGTCACGGTCCTTGTGGCTGAAGTCCCAGAAGAGCTGGCAGTGCCACCAAGAGCACTCCAAGCTGCTGCTGGGGCCACAGCCTGATCTACAACAGGTGGGGAGTGGTTGGGAGGAGAGTGGAAGGGATTCATTGGCAGCGGGGGCGAGGGTTGCTTTGTGTTGCTCAGAGCCCCATTTGGTGGTGCCCCTCTCACCCCTCTGCGAACTCCCCAGCTGTACTATGCACTATCTGGAGGGCACTCAAGGAAGAGCTGTGGTCAGGAACCTGAAGGAACGAGGTCTGGAGGGCCTGAGAGTCTGATCTCCCATATTGAGATGAGATGACACCAACTAAGAGTCTGAGCACCCAACAGCTACTCCTGGGTACCCACAATGCAACAGGAAAGCAGAGTCAGCAGCAAAGACAGCCAAGTGACTGACAGGAAAGGCAAAGCAGAGAGGACATTGCAAGGTGCCTGTCTGGCAACATTGGGCTCTCTCAGTACACCCTCCCAGGGACCAGCCAATGGCCTATTCCAGACACCAAGGTGGGTCAGAGAACCAAGGTTCTGTCCCCCAAGAGGAGGAACAACAAACAAGCCACAGAAACTGTTATAAGACCACCAGACTAAGCAGGCAGCTCCTACCACAAAGGCGTCAAGGACCAGAGGCTGGTGCGCACAGGTGAGCAGGACTGAACGGAACTATCACAGCCACCCAACAGCCCAGGCTGCAAGGGTACGTGGTCACAGGAGGGAGCAACACATTTCGGATGGCAGGGGAGCAGAAGCTGAAGACAGCTGTGGTGGAGCAGCATCCAGCCAGCATACCTGGACCGTCGATGCCAACGTCAGCCCCAGGACAACACAGAATTTCAGCCATCTGCTACTGTGATGTAGGAGAATCAGAAGAAAGAAGGTGCCTGAGCAGCAAAGAGGATTCACAGGAGGCTGCCCACAGCAATGACCCAAACAAGAAGCAGGAGGATGGGCTGCTGGAAGACCTGTGAGGCCCTGCAGACCCTCCAAGGGCTGGGAGCCATGTCCCAGTAGTGAAGGGCTGGCCTTACCGAAAGTGACACCTCGGGTGAACTTGTATGGTGGTGCCCTTTCCTTGAGAACAGCAGCCTGGGGTTCAGGGAGTGAGGACGAGATCGATTTTCCTGAAGGCTGGACTGGCTCCCTGCCATTGCCCACATGCTCTGCAGGGAATTTGGCTACCACCTTCCCCACCTCTGAGCAGACCATATGTCCAGTGAGGCCAGCTTCTGAGGCCAGCCCCTGCCAACATTTCTGAGGGTAAGGGGGCAGTGTGTCTGCTTTCCCTTTGCTTGTGTCTGGGGAGTGGCACCCGGGCCAGAGTCAGGGGTGGCCTGGCCACATCTGAGTCTGGGATGGTAACTCAGCCCTACTGGATCTGTCTAAACCCCCTTGTTTGCAGCAGACTCCATCCGTCTTCCCTACAGCAGCCTGGCCAGGCTTCTCCCCATACTTCCCTGCTGCCTGCATCTCTCTGCCAGGCAGGCAGTTTGAGGTTTCATCACCCCTTCCTTTTGCCCAGCTGTTCAGGGGTTCCAGCCAGGGCCACACCTGTACTCACCCAAGTTTCGGCAGACCAGGGCCACCAGCTTGTGGTGTTTGGATGGTGCCCCCCGACCATATCCCCCACCCATAAAGTAAGCCTTGTAGTACGGAGTTATGCCCTAGTCCTCTCTGACTCCTGCGAGTCAGCAAACACTAGTATAAACAGTGGCAGAAGCCTTTGTGAAAGGGGAAGTTGTTACATCTTGCATGAAACTCAGAGGGAGTACAGGCCTCAGGAGGCACCAGGAATTCAGACTGTGTGACATGGCTGGAATGTCGGTGGCCAATGCAGCATCACTGCGAATGGTTTTCTTAATCAAGAGCCAGCTCAGTTTTACAAATCTGGAGTCCACAAGGGATGCCCCAGCACGCAGGATATGAAACTCTCCTCTCACCTATGGATGGTTTGTCTGTAGGAGATAGTGGGGCCTTTGCATTGTGATGTCTACAGGCAGAGACCCCAGGACAGATTCTGACTTCAACTCCATTAGTGTAAATCAAGAGTACTTCTGCCAAAGTCAAGGCAGGGGTACCTAGATCAGAAGGTAAGCATGTTGTCAGAGGTCAGTAAATAACATCTGCCCTGCCTTTCTCAGAAAGGTCACTCACTCTAGTACCTGCACTACGCCTCAAGCATACTGGATGGATCTTGAAATTTATTGCAGATAATAATTTTTAGGGCAAGGGCTTCCAGTATATTTTCAGTACGTAACCAGTTGGAAAATGAAAATTTATCTGCATAAGTCTTATTCTACATCTGCAGATGTTTTAACCAGGTAGTTAATTCTTTCCACCACAAAGCAGACTTAAGGAGGAATTGTTCATCCCTTTGTGTTGGGCATTCATGGATGATAATTCTACTGGCTTAATCAAGGCCATTTGAGAAAGTTTTCTAGGCGCTATTTCTTGAACTGGTCTCAAGGCGGAGGGAGTTACAGTTCATGCACTTTCCAGATGACTGAGTAAGGCCGTGTCCTCCTTAGCTCATGAAGTGTTGCTGGAATGCAAGATTCAAAGACAATGATCTCTTTTCACCGCCTTTTTGCATTTAAAGGGACACTGTCATGCAAAACGGTTGCATTGAAAAAATTAACCTAGGCTCCCTCTCCTACTAATGCCTGTTTGTTAAGGTCTTTACATTGCATTTTTCAAAACCAGTGGCTCAGTGCCAAGCATAATCTAAACTCTGTGTGTGTGCGTGCGTGTGCACGCGCGTGCGTGTGCGCAGTGGCAAGGAAATGAACAGTTAAGGATATAGTATTAAGGACCTTACAATAAGAAGTCCAGCTCCTTCAGATGGATATTGAGTACCTTGTACCTCTTTCCATGCGTCAAATGCACGACCAACAATTACGTGCATGAAATCAGATAGTCACTACCAGTGTTCCCACCAGGTGTGAAGTAAATTTTGTTATGTGAACCAAGGCTTGTGTGGATGTGTACCACCAATAGAAACACACACTGCTGGCTGTGGACCACTGTGGGCTCTTTGCTAATCAGCTGGGGGGCACCAGAATCTTTCCTGAGCGACTGCCTAGCACTCAGCTTACATGGAACACAGGTCACTACACTTGAGTGAACTCCTCGAAAGATGGCAAACTACAAAAACAACCTAACACCTGTACAGGAACATTTGTCACAAAGCATTCACTCCACATCTGCCTGGTCAGTCCCCGTCCCCACAAGAAGCCTGCAAAATACCGACAAAAAACAAACCAGGGAACTTATAATTCATAAATTCTGCTAGATGCGAAAACCTATGGACTTAAGAGACACCGGTTTTATGGCTCATTACAACAACTTGTAACATGCACTGCTGCCAATTTACCTATCATTGCCCTGTGACTGCAGACTTGTGGTGTGCATGCCATTTTAAATGGTCTACTACAACATGCATGAGCCCCTTATGCCTAACCATCTGTCCTATCCTGTACTTAGCTGTGATGCTCCAGTCATCTTCCCAGACCTGAGGAAAACCTCTGTGAAAACTTGTCCCTTCCACCAACAGAAGCTGGTCAAATGAAACATATGATCTCACCCACCTTACCTCTCTCATATCCTAGGACCAACATGGCAACAACAACAACATTGCAAACAAAATCTTTTGTTCAGAGGCAGATACCTGGAGATCTTTTGCTGCTACCATAAATGCATGTACACATATATGTCCGCTTTGCCCAGGTGCTGTCAGACAATGAAGAAAAATAACATCCACGTAGCAGAGCAGACCTTAGTTTTGTGACGTGAAGGCCGTGCGCAATGTAATAGTAATTTTCAAATGAGGATGACTCCGGAATTTAAAGATGGGTTCCGGTCTCTGGAAGGGCACTGTGGTTGTGCTAGGACTTTTGGCTATGTTTGCTGTGTTAGCAAAGACACACAGTGAAGAAGGACATAGGGAGGGCACCAATCAGATGATCCCATCCCCATGCGATGCCACCCCTTGCATCAGGGAAGAAAAGGCCAATCCACTTGCTTTCTGGCCCAATCTCTTGGTGACCTCTTAGTTTAAAAAAAAAAAAATTCCTGCAATAGCTACTGCTTGTGCCTCTCCTTGAGAATCAGCTGTTACTTCTCTAACAAGATTCTTATACAACTCCCATCATTTTAATGTCTGGGCTCCTGCCACTTGTATATTAGCAGTTTAATGAACAATTCAACCGGGCCTAGATTACTGTATATAAAAATCGGTCCCAGCCAAAATTTAGCCTCTGCAGTCTGATGGGGGAGTGTTTGGATCCAGACTGCAATCAGAATTTTGTAGGTTGGGCCCATCTCTAATTTTATCATTTCCATGGAAATAAATTATGGACTTAATTGGAATTTCTGATCTGACAAAACTCCTCTTTCCTCCCCCCTCTATACTTATCCCTCAGCACTTATTTCTCCCTTTTACCCCTAGCTCATCAGCTTTTCCCATACTGGGATTCTAATATTTTTATTGCAATTTTGCCCCATCTGTCAGAGAAAGGCCCTCCAGGACATAAAGCTATTCAGGGACTAGCATGTGCAAAGAACTCCACTTCCTCCTTTGCTCTCAGTGGTACAGGGCTTCCAGAGTCCATGGTGAATATATAGCAGCTCCAAGGGGAAATATACACATTTGCTTTTCAGCAGTCAGAGGAAATGTAAGGTTGCTATTAATTACCATGTAAATTACAAGGTGAAAAGCCGCACTCCCTTCATGGAATCGACTTAGAAATTTTCTGTGCATTGGCTTGGCAGGTATATATATACAGAAAATATCAGTTCTTGTGTTTAAGCATTTTTTAAAGCTTTGCATCAGTTTAAATGATCACAGTTGTGTGGGATTAAGAGCTTGAAGGACCTGGCCTATTCCCCCCATTTTTACTCATTTCAAATTTTCAGAGATGATGGTAAGTTATGGGTGGTGGGGCTCAGACTGTAGACGATGAACTTCAAAAAGATAAAGCTTTATAAACTGTTACACAAATTGTCAACATCACATGTCAAACTATACAAAGTAAATTCCTCAAATCTACAAACAGCACCTGTGTTTATTGTCCATTCACTAGTCCATTGGGAAAATTCTAATTCGAAAGTCGCTGGATCTTGAGTCAAGTTCAAAAGCAGAATTTTTCTTATTTCATAGAAATGTAGAATACTAGAACTGCTCTTGTGGAAGGACCAAGCACCATCTACCTCATCCCTGACAGATATTTATCAGCCTGCTCTTAAACATACCCAACGATGGAGATTCCACAACCTCCCTAGGCAATTTATTCCAGTGCTTAACCACCCTGACAGACAGGAAGTTTTTCCTAATGTCCAACCTAAACTTCCCTTGCTGCAATTTAAGACCATGGCTTCTTGTCCTATCACCAGAGGCCCAGGAGAATAATTTTTCTCTCTACTCCTTGTAACACCCTTTTAGGTACTTGAAAGCTGCTATCATCTCCTCTCTCAGCCGCCTCTTTCCCAAACTAAACAAATCCAGTTCTCTTAATCTTCTCCCATAGGTCATATTCTCTAGACATTTAGGCTGTGTGTACACCAGCCAGTTCTTTCAAAAGATTTTTCAAAAGAAGGGGGCTCTTTCAAAAGATCGCACTGAGCATCTACACACAATAAGTGTTCTTTCCAAAGTAAATCAAAAGAATGCGGCGCTCCACTCTTCCTTTGCCATTTCAGAAAGAGCATCCCCTTTGGAAAGCTTCTTTCAAAAGCCAACGTGTGTAGGTGCTCTGCAGGCCCTTTTTCAAAAGAGCAGTGCTCATGGGGCCTGCTGTTTTGATCCCTGGCCTGTTCTGTCGACAGAGTGGGGACTGTGTGGATGCTCCCTTTCAAAAAAGCAGATCGCTCTTTGATAGGTGCTTTTGTGTGTAGATGTGCTCTTTTGAAAGAGATCTTCCAGCAGAGCTTCTTTCCAAAGATCTCTGTAGTGTGGCTGTAGCCTTAATCATTTTAGTTGCTCTTGTGTGGACCCTTTCCAATTTCTCCACATCTTTCCTAAAATGTGGTGCCCAGAACTGGACACAAGACTCCAGCTGAGACCTAATCAGTGCGTGGAAGAGTGACTTCTTGTGTCCTGCTCACAACATTCCTGCCAGAATGATATTTGCTATCTTTGCAACAGTGTCACACTGTTAACCCATCTTAGCTTGTGGTCCATTATGAACCCAAGATCTCTTTCTGCAGTACTTTTCCCTAGACAGCTCCTCCTCTGTGATGCCTGACTCTCCCATGGTGCTATCTGGAGTCAAACTGGTGGTGGATCTTCCCAATGGACAGCACTAGCTACTTTTGGAACCCTTCTGTGAGGGGCTCTGCAGCCACGGCAGGAGTGAGCTGGAAGAGTGTTAGCTGTGGTTCAGAGCATGCCACAGAGTGAAGCGGCTTGCCACTGCTCCCCACCTCCCATCAGATCCCATCCTGACTTGTGGAGCATCAGTCCTGCTGACTTGAAGTTGACAGGCTTGTGTGCCTTGGGAGAATGCTGCTCCCCTGCAGTCTGAGCCCCCCAACTGGGTTCTGTACTACACCCCCAAGGCTTGCATTAGTGTATTAGAGCAATATCGTTGTGGGAGGTGCTAATTGTAGGACCTGTCAGATGAACACTTGGTTTGAGGCAAGCCAGGGCAGCACATCTACCCTAGATTAGCCTGCCCTGGGCTAAATGTCCATGTGGACCCATAATGAGCATTAACAATTTGTTAATGTGATTTGAGCTAGCCCTGTCTCAAAGAAGTTCACCCCTGCACCGCCCCCCACCTCCTGCAAAACATTTATTCCTGTAAACAAACCCCCACATCATCCCGCCACCCACATTCATCAGAGAATTTGACTGGCTGGCTGCGGTATGGACTGAGGGTGGGAAACATGTCTTCTATTAAAAATGATGTAGCTTTGAAAACACCAAATAGAGAACAGAAAGGAAAGGAATGCACTAGATTAATTCCCCACTTTTAGATTCTTTTTTGGCAAAACCCAAAAGAATACAGCCGGGTTGGGAAACATATTTTAAAAATTTCATCCACTTAAATGGTTCAAAAGCAAGAACAGCAGCTCTGTGAGGAAGCACAAATCTTGGGGTTCTGGAGGATTTTCATTTACAGATTGGGGGGATTTGGGGAAAAAAGGAGTTTAATTAAAAGGATTCTTTCAATATGTTCTATGCAGTCTCTTCAAGAAGAGCAGTGGGGTCTTGTGGATAGGGCACAGGGTTAGCCACCGAGTGCTGGGTTCTAATCCCAGCTCTGTTACTGGCAAATCACCTGACCTCTGAGGCTCTGTCTCCTGTCCCACCCTTGTCTGTCTTGCCTACTTAGACTGGAAGGTTTGTGGGGCTAATACTGCGTGTCTGTACAGCACCTAACACAACAGGACTGCTAATGCTACTAGAATACTAGTAATTATCTCCTTTAAAATACAATGACAGCAGCTCCTGATGCTGTTTTTGGACGACTGTCTAACAACATATGATACAGACTGGTGAATAGATTCTCCATTGTGAGAACGTACTTTATAACTGACCCTGCATGCTTTCCACAGGCAGAATTCTCAGTAATCTTTCATTTGTGAAAGGATTGGACCCTCTGTTCTACACAACACTGAAAGACCAGTGCCAAACAAGGCAATAGTAATAACACACGTGTTTCTTAATCTTTAATTGTAACACACAACCATTGCTGAAAGCTTTCTATCTAGCTATTTCTGTCATTTTTCTTAACAATTAGTGAGTACAAGGGGTAACTTGTCAAACTATAGGGGACCACATCATGCCTGACATATTTTTGCAGATGACGTAGCAGCAAGAGAAGCCAAACCAAATAGCAAGTATTTTCATTGCCTAACGTGGAATATGAGTAGGATAAACTACATCCATGTTGTTAAGTGAATTGCAATAATCAGGCAATTTCAGCTCTCAAATCAGCTTTCCTTTTCCAAATCCAAATCAAATTCATTATTACATTTTCCTCCCATGTAAAGTCTTCTGCATGAAGCTCCTTCCAGTCCCTGCTTTTTTTTTTCCACACCCCCCTGCCCGCCAAAAAACCTCTGCGCTGAAATGAGCTCTCGGGTGCAGTTCATAATCCTGGGTCTCCCCCCACTGCCCTGGCTTCTATTGCTTCCCATTTATGATTTAGTTCTTTCTCCAATGACATTTTCATATCAAGGGAGCCATGTTATGATTGAAATGGGCCTGATATTACTCAGTGGAAACTGGTGGTCTGACTGGTCTAAAAGTTGGGTGAAGTTAGTATGTCACAAAGCATTCTTGCAATGGATGAAATCAGAGGGCCATCGTCTACTATATATTTGAGAGAGTTAGTGCGTCAGTCTGTCTGTCCGCCTGTGAATCTGTTTGTTCAAGAGCTCCTCCTGAATGGTTAGAGGTAGGGCCACCACGCTGGGCATGCAGCTGTCTATTATCATAACTGAAAGGGAGGTCAGGCTTGGGTTACGCTAGGACAATGGGATGCAAATGAAATGTGACAGTTTCTCATCAACTGGAAAGAGAGAGCTCTGATAGCAAGGAGCATTATACAGGTTCCACCTCGCTGGTCTGGCACCCTTGGGATCTCAGTGGTACCCAATGAGAGATTATGCTGGACCAGGAGAGGTTAATGCCCCCTGGTCCCAGACAACAACTGCTGGCCTGCTGCAGCTTGCAGCCGGGGCGGGCTCTCCTCCCCATATCTGCGCAGGGCAGCTGGGGGATGTCAGCTCCCCAGCCTGGCTCCAACTCTGTAGGGCAGCTGGAGAACACCGGCTCTGGCTCTGCATGGCTGCCAGGGCATACCAGCTCCCCAGCCTTGGCCCCAAGTAGGGCTGCAGGGTGATGCTGGCACCCCAGCTCTGGCCCTAGGCGGGTCTGCCAGGGACACCATCTTCAGCCCTGGTGCCACTGCCCCCTGCAGGGCTGCTGGGAGGCCAGCTTAGCTTGCCCTCCTGCCCCAGCCCTCTGGTCCAGGAGCATCCCTCATCCTGCCGGTTTTGTGAAGTGCAACCTGTATTCCAGACTGATTAAGCAAACAAGCACAGTCCCACTGCACTGACAGCCCTGGAGAGCTGTGGAGCAGCTGCAGGCCAGGCAGCATGACCCCTGCTGCCCTGGCTGGCCCGGGGAGCAGCTGGCAGCCAAGCAGCATGGTCTCTAATCCTCCTCTCCCCCACGTCTCTCAACCCCCTTCCCTGACTCCTGCACCCTCACCTTTCGCCCTGAGCCCCCCAACCACTGTCCTGAGCCCCTCTTCATTTCCCAACTCTGACTCTTGCACCTAAAAGACCTGAGTAACGCTGGATAATTCTTTAGTATGGGTTTATTTCAAAAACCTAGGGCTGCCTTTTGAAAAATGTGCTTGCCTTTCACTATACAATGGATCTGAAAGGTACTCTGTGCTTCTGTGATACTTTTCAGGCAAGGCTCTCTAGGCATTTTACAAGGATTACTTATCCTTAATGGCTAACAGTGGTTCCCAACCTGGGACCCACAAGGGGATTGCAAGGAGTCCATCAAAAAAAAAAAGATAAATTAAAATGATAATTGAAAACAAGTTTTAAATAAATTGTAAAGTTACAAACAATTATTATTTTTACATTAAATATCTTCCAATGATGTTATCAATTGCTGTCCAAAAATCTATGCTGTGGTTTCCGTTTACATTTAATGAAGCATAGATAGCAGGTAGAATTGGCTTTGATGGGGCTCTGTGAATGGGTGGGGGGCAGTGACTGGGGATCCACACTAGTGAAAAGGTTGGGAACCACTGGACTAAGATAATAGTCACAGGTGGGAAAGGGAGGCACAGCTATTTAAGTCACTTGCCCAAGGGTGTCTCAGAAGTTTGTGGTAGAGCCTTGAACAGAGCCCAGCTCTCCTGATCCCTGGTGAGGGACCTTGCCCATCCGGTTTGACCAATGTGTACCCCCCGAAACACGTTGAGTGGCAGCACAGAACACAGATGTCGACATGCTTATTATTAATAACAAGATGACCTACCCCCTTGGAGAAGAATCACTGCTTTTCCATGCAATCTACAAGGGTTGGAGTTTAGTGCTGGTGTGGCAGTGAGCAGATTAGAGCCTGGCTGGAGCTCTATGCTGGTTTAAAGGAACAAAAATACCACAGCCACAGCCTTGCCCATTAGTGTGATCAGAATGCAAAATGGCAAAACCCACGTGAGTCTTCCACATAAGCCATTTGGTGCAACCATGTTCCTGCCGTGCAGGATTCACAGAACAGGAGGAAATATGATGTGACCAGTGCTCCCTGTAAGCTGAGTGCTTGGGTGGGCCCCCCAGGAGAGATTCAGGTGCTGTGTCAGCTGATCATCAGAGCGTCCACAGCCACCTGCAGCATGTGTTTCTATTGGCAGTGCAAATCTGCACATGCTCTGGTGCACATCACAAAATTTATTCTGCCCATGGATGGAGAAAATTAGAGAGACCACCGGATGTGACCCTTTAAAGGCAATGGCCCTTTCGCAAGCGGCAAGGATCATTCTCTGCAGCATTACATTCACATGGCGGTGCAGGGAAAAGCCCGGTACATGTGCATGGCAGTACAGGGAAAAGCCCAGGTGTGAACTACTTCCTAGGAGTTTTCAACTAAGGCTCGTTAGTGCAATTTGATGACATGTTCCAACCTAACCTTATTGATTTTTCCATCCTCTTTCTCCCCTCTTGTGAGTCTGAACCATACACAAGTGCCAACAGGACTGCGCACATTCCCTGCTTGAGATAGCTCAGGAGGCCTCTTGTCATTGCATGGCGGCATGCCCATGGATGGAGGGCAAGTAAGGTGTGTCACAGCAGGGGTACCTCTCAAATGATCTATATGCCTATATATTGAGAGTGTGTTAACTTTTGTTTTCCTTTCTGGCGGCAATAGCCATGTCACAGAATCACAGGGCTGGAAGGGACCTCAGGAGGTCATCTAGTCCAGCCCCCTGCTTCAAGCAGGATCAACCCCCACTAAGTCAGCCCAGCCAGGACCTTGTCCAGCCGGGACTTAAAAACCTCAAGGGATGGAGAATCCACCACCTGTCTAGGCAACACAGTCCAGTGCTTCGCCACCCGCCTGGTGAAGTAGTTTTTCCTAATATCTAACCTACACCTCTCCATCTTTAACTTCAGACCATTACTCCTTGTTCTGCCATCTGCCACCACTGAGAACAGTTTCTCACCCTCCTTTTTAGAGCTCCTCTTCAGGAAGTTGAAGGCTGCTATTAAATCACCCCTAAGTCTTCTCTTCTGTAAACTAAACAAGCCCAAATCCCTCAGCCTATCCTCATAGGTCTTGTATTCCAGCCTCTTAATCATTTTTGTTGCCCTTCGCTGAACCTGCTCCAGCAAATCCACATCCTTTTTATGCTGGGGGGCCCAAAACTGGACACAATATTCCAGATGCGGCCTCACCAGTGCCAAATAAAGAGGAATAATTACTTCTCTAGATCTGCTCGAAATGCTCCTCCTAATGCACCCTAGTTTGCCGTTAGCCTTCTTGGCTACAAGGGCACACTGTTTACTCATATCCAGCCTTTCATCCACCATAACCCTTAGGTCCCTTTCCATTGTACTGCTGCCGAGCCAGTCGATCCCCAGTCTGTAACAATGCTTGGGATTCTTCCGCCCCAGGTGCAGGACTCTACACTTCTCCTTATTGAACTGCATCAGATTTCTTTTGGCCCAGTCCTCCAATTTATCCAGGTCCCTCTGGATTCTCTCTCTACCCTCCAACGAATCTGCCTCTCCCCCTAGTTTTGTGTCATCCGCAAACTTGCTGAGGGTGCAGTCCAGTCCTTCATCCAGGTCATTAATAAAGATGTTGAGTAACACCAGCCCCAGAACTGAGCCTTGCGGCACTCCGCTTGAAACAGACTGCCATCCAGATATTGAGCCATTGACCACTACCTGTTGGGCCCGACCATCAAGCCAGCTTTCTATCCATCTTATAGCCCAAGGATCCAATCCATATTTCCTTAACTTATGGACAAGAATGTTGTGGGAGATGGTATCAAAAGCCTTGCTGAAGTCAAGCTATATCACATCCACTGACTTCCCCATGTCCACAGAGCTTGTTACCTCATCATAGAAGCTAATCAGATTGGTCAGGCAGGACTTGCCCCTGGTGAACCCATGTTGGCTACTTTTGATCACTTTCCCCTCTTCCAAGTGCTCCAAAGTGGATTTCTTGAGGATTCCCTCCATTATTTTCCCAGGGATTGAGGTAAGGCTGACGGGTCTACAGTTCCTTGGATTGTCCTTCTTTCCTTTTTTAAAGATGGGCACTACGTTTGCCTTCTTCCAGTCATTTGGTATCTCCCCCAATCTCCAAGAGTCTTGAAGGATAATGGCCAAAGGTTCTGCAGTGACCTCTGCCAATTCCCTCAGTACCTGGGGTGCATTAAATCCAGACCCATGGACTTGTGCACATCTAGTTTTTCTAGATAGCTCAGAACTTGTTCCTTCCCCACAGATGGCTGCCCTCCACCTTCCCATACAGTCCTCAAAGAGAGGTCTGCTGAGCAGGTCTGTCCTCTTGTGACATTCAAATTATCTGGGCCCGAATCTGAGTTTGCACCCACATAAATCAGAAGCGCACCCATTTCAGGCAAAGCCAGTACCCTGCTGTGAATAGAGGCAGGCATTCAGCTTAGCATCTAAGACAGACACAAAGAAATCTTAGAGGGTGTTAGCAGCAGAAGTATTAGTTCATCTCCACTCAGCAGAATGGTGGAGAGTGCATGGGAACAGCTCCTTCGGTGAGGCAGTGCTTATAAGAAGGCATAAATAAGGACTAAAATCCTGCAGCCTTTACTTCAGCTGAACCCAGCAGTTCTTCATGGATGAAGAACTTCTCCTGGGTTTGACCCATCTGCACATCACACTGCCACGCATGCTGCCTTCCACTTGGTAACCTCAGAGTGCTTTGGAAACATTGCTGACTTAACATTACTGGGTTTTAATGAACAGGGAAGGAATTGTACTGGATAAGGCAAAGACTGGGTATCCAAGTGTGCCTACAGTCAGTTTCCAGTAGCTGGTAAAGTTAACAATGGTTCTGTCCCAGGCAAACCCTGAGAAGCCTTCTTTGACGGGAACATAACACCACCAAAATCAGGAAAGGCCACCTGTTTGCAGCCTGATACTCTAATAGGACAAATGCAAGTATATAGGTTTTCCCTCTGGAATTCAAGCTGTGAAATAATCTTTGCCACCTGCATGCAAAGGAGCAATGTCCCATATTTTGCAAGGTAATCACTCACTTTGACCTCCTTGTCATACTCACAGCGCTGCACGGGTTCGATATACTGGAGCTGAAGCTATGATGTACCTGTGCCAGGCATACATTGGATGGAGCCCATTTTTGATGTCACTCTTGGCATACATTGAGCGTTTGATAGAGTATTGAGCATTCTGGTAAAGCAGGAATTCTGTAACGGATGTAGCTGTGTAGGTTTAAATAGGGTTGGGGAAATAGGATCAGGAAAACAAGAGCAAGGACACAGGTAACAACACACTTGGCTCTGGTCAGTGTTCCGTCTACGTCATTATCCTCTGATATTAGCAAGAACCACATACTTTGGAGGAAAGTGCGAGAGACTCTTTAGTGATTCATAATAGAATAATTGGCCAGAAGAGAAATTTCCTTCTGCCCCCATTTTTTAGTGGTTGATTAATGCCAGGAAGCGAAATGAAACATGGCATAGAGAGGAGAAGTAAGCACACACTGAAAGATCACGGAGAAAAAAGCACCCACAGGTCAAGGGACTGAAAAAATAACGCCTGAAAGAGGAGAGGAGGAGCCGAACTCTTCTCTCGGTTCCATCATGGAAACTCCGTGTGGGTCACTCCAAATCTTCCTGCATGCGACTGAGATCAGAAATTGTTCTTCTGAGTCTGGGCAGCTGGAGTTTGTAGTGGGAGTTGGGACATAGCCCTCTTGCATGCAATAAAGCAGGCTAGGCCAGTAAGGTGGTTTCGCTGCATATAACTGGTTAGCTGTCCAAAACTGATACATATTGAAATGCTCTAATCTGCAGCTCTTTTGTCTGGCAACATCCATGGTCCAGTATGACTTTAGTTAGCTGGACGACCACTTATCAGTATGGCCAACCTTCCCGTGGTTCCATAAAGTTTGTTTCCAGCCACCAGTCCTGGATTTACCCCCAAATGTCTTCTAAAAGCTCAGTAAGCCCTGAAAGTGTTGATAATGGGCTAGACAATATTGACCTGCTGTGGTCTGGCAAATTCTGTCATTTGGCACTAATCAGACCCTGAGGGTGCCAGGGAGGATCAGCCTGTACCATGCTTTCCAAATTTGCTGCAGATGATTGGAGGATGGGACTGAGCTCCATTAATGAGGCTGATAAACTCCCCTGCTTATAACCTTGGAAAACAGCACTAAATTAGGTTACTGAGGTTATTTAGATTTTTTTATCCTTAAACCTGTCTACGCTTACATGCTAGAACAGCATGGCTGTACTGATATAGTCATGCCACTTTGACAGCCCTTATGTAGCCAATATAAGAGTGCTCTCCCGCTGATATAATAAACCAGCTCACGGGGCAGTAGCAGTTCTACTGGTGGGAGTCTCCAGCTGGCACAGAGCTGTGCTCATGAACGGTTATGCAGGCGTTTTTATTGCTCCAGCATGCGGGTCATTCACATGCCTGAACGACAAAACTTTTGCCAGCACAAGTGTGAGTGTAGACGTGATCTTAGTTTCCTTGCTTTCGAAACTACTGAGCAACCTGTGTTTTAGAGTAGGAACTCTAGTTCCAAACAGTTGGTATCAAATATCTCTGTGTCTCATCTCACCTATTTGGGATCTGAACTAACTCTCCTAGAAGCCACTGGAAAAACAAGCATTACATCAGGCCTTAGTTGACCATTTTATCTTTTCCCAACACTTTCCTGGACAGTGCTGGGGAAGGAGCTGACTTTGCTCCTTGAGGCAAACACTTTTCGATCTCTCTCTCTCTTTCTTTTTTTTTGATATCTCTATTTCTCTGAAGCATAAGCACATTATGTGAATGATAATGATGCCGTTCCACTGATTGAGCAAGATGTTCCATACCATTCTTTTTTTAAGTGGCTTTCTCATGTGCAGTTCTGTTAGCTTAGTAACTAAGACTCCTCCATGCTCATAAAATTTCAACACAGCTAACCACGATGGTGCCATCTGCTACTTGTTCAGTGAGACATTACTTCATAGCAATCAGCTGAAGGAAGGTACAATTCTTGGCGATTAACTCCAGTGGCAGTTGTTAAAAGGTTTGTTGCAGTTGCAGAAGGCAGAGAGAGAGCTGGTTTCTTGTTCTGAGTTATGATGATAGTTCCTGACTCAATAGGTGCAACATTTTCTAGAGGACATATTTCTGGAGTGGGGACGCAAGTCTGAAGTCAGAATTGAGCCTCAAAAATACACAGACAGGAAGATTGATTGTAATTGATTAAGCTAGTCCTAAGTTCCCTCATAATTATAATTAGGTTAAATTACTATTTAATGGTTTTCACATCATCTTTGACAGTAGGTTATTTTTGTAATCTTTATTTAAAATAAACTTTCATGTCTCGTTGCTGAAGCCTGTCTGTTTGGCTACATGCTTTGGGTATTTGGAAATCAGTTTGTCTTAATTATCTTGAGGCTGCTGTTTCACTTGTATTATGACCATAAGATTAGAAAATAAGCAGCTCCCCCAAAAGGGCTTCTAAGTGAACAAACTTCCAGGTTGGAAATAAAATGAAGCCTAACCCATTTTTAATGCTAAACACATGCTACAGCATGTCTCTTTCTAGTCCCATCCTGATGCAATGGCAGAAGAATTTGTAGTTGCATGTTAAATGTTAAACTTGGGTTACTTTTCTTCAGTTTCCCAGAAGATTTTTTCTAACATATGTTACTAAGGGAAGAATAGAATATATAGGAAACTATGTCTTATTTTGTTGGGGGCAGAGACAAAAACACATACACAAGTAAAAGACATTTCTAGAGCTCTGCAAATCCACAGATATCCATTTTATATCCATGGGTATTCTCATCCGCAGATGGGGCTATGGACACCAATTTTATATCTGCGCAGGGCTCTACCTCTTTCACTTCATAAAGGTTCATTGTGTTAACAGCCATTTGCTGTGCGTAACACATCATTGCTCAGGTCTGATAAATAGAATTCATATACATACGGCTAGCTGGGCTCCAAATGTGCCTCAAAGTTGAAGCTTATTTCTAAGTCCTTCCTTAATCTTGAAAATGAACATCTTCACAGTGTTTTAGACATAGAACCTTAGTTTATTGCACCACCCTTCCTTGGGATGCCATAGAGTCTGAGCAACCCTTTTTTACAACATGGTGTCAGGAATCTATAACCACACACCCTCCTCACAAGAGGCAGGAGCAACGGAGCGGTTAAACCTGCTGGCTCAGGACATAGGAAATTGTACGCTGGAAGAGGGACTGTTGCATCATCTGATGGGGCACAGACTCACTGTGGCAGCATCTTCTGCCGATCGCTTGGGAATGAGCTCTTCCAGTTTCTGGAGCACCCTCTCCTGGCTAGCGCCTTGCCTGCAATTAGCTGCCTTTTCTCCACCCTATAGCAAGACCTCCCAGACCATGGTGCCCTTCCCTCAGGATACTGCCCTGTTACAGTGCCCCCCTCTCTCTGGGGTTCACCCCCTTTTGGAGATCCCCAAACTCCTACACCCACCTTACCTCTGTGACACACTGCCAGTCATCATTCAGCAACTGCAGCCTGAAGTGGCCACTCACCTTGGAAAGGGGATGGCGGACCGGCTGCTTTCTCCTATCCTGGCTGCCTCCCTGTAACCCTAGTGCCCTAAGGCCTTGTCTCAGGCACTGCAGTCTGGGAGCTTGCCTGGCCAGAGCTCCCCCAATTCTGTCTGCCTTTTCCCCAGCCCTGCTCTGTGGTAGGACGGCCCTGTAGCTTCTTGGCAGCCAAGTCCCTTCTGCTCCACTGCTAGAGCAAGAGTCTTTTCCAGTTCCTCCCCTCAAGGAGCTCTCTTTTGATATGGCCTCAGAGGGGTCCTAATTAGCTGCAGCCCTAATTGGCAGCTAATTGCTCCAGCTGCTGGCTCTTTCAGATTTGGCCCTCTGCAAGGGCAGAGTTTAATTCTTTTCCTGCCAGAGTGGGGCTATTGCCCTACTACACATCCCTATAGAAACCTCAATCACTTCTAGTAAACTATTTAGACCATCTGAAAAAGTACATCACTGCACAGAAAGAAATGGTGGTACAGGTTGGACCTCTCTGGTCCAGCACACCTCGGACCTGACTGGTTCCGTATGAGGGAATTTGCTGGACCAGGGAGGTCTCCTACCACCAGCCCCCCAGCCTGCCGTCCTTCCCAACCACCAGGTCTGCATCCAGCCTGGCTGGCCCCTCAGGCAACTTGCCAGATGCCAGCCCCAGCTGGACACCCTATTGCCAGCCCTGGCAGGCCTCTGGCCTGTCTACCACCGGGCAACTGAACATCAGCTCTGGTGCTGGCCTTGTTGCTGGATGCCAGACCCAGCTCTGACCTGACTGCCAGATGCTGGCTCTGGCCATGCAGCCACCAGCTTCAGCCCTGATAAGGCTGCTGGATTCCAGCCCCACTGCCATGGGGCTCTCAGGTTCAGGAACATCCATGGTCCTGCCAGACTATAGATATTGCCAGACCAGGGAGTTCCATTTTAGGGAGCTACAACCTGTACTTAAAACATGTACAGGTAATATTTTCTGATTGCCCATTTATTTATGTGCACCTATCAAGTCTTCTGTATGGGAAAGGAACTTTCCATTTCAGAAACTTAATTGTTTTTTCTTGGTTTTCTATCAATCTTGAGGAGTTTCACTCTAAGGAACAAAGGATGGTTTTATTTGCATTCAGTTAAAAAAAAAGTCCCCTGTTCTGTTAGTAATTTACTTCTAATTACATCATTATTTTATTAGGCAGCATTACTAAAGAAAAAAAGAATACTTGAGGTCTAAGAGGGTTTATCCCATAATTACTTGTTTTAATAAAAAAAGTTGAATTCATGTAATAATCATCTTAAAACTAGAATTCTCAAAAAGTAATGTAAGCCTTTTATTCCGATGGCTGCAGAATAAAGTCCTTTTTCCATTAGCACTAAATTATTTACAGGGCTGACTTTTTGACTCATTATTTAGAGCAAGTAGAAGAAACTAGGCCAGATCCTTCCCTCACAGGAGACGAACTCCAATGATGCCAATATGGACATGAAGCAGGGAGTTGCATGGCCGTGAAACAGGACAGAATTTAGGCCACAGTATATTAGACCTGCCTGTTTCACTAGAAGGATCAACAACCCAAGTCAATCTTTTGATAAACTTGGCCTAAATTTCATGCTTGCAACCCAAAGCTGAGTGAGAAGCTAATAGTGCTTGGTTTCAGATTCTCTTATGAAAGTATTGCTCAGCTTTAATTTGGGGTACAAAGTTTGTCTAACAGAATAAATACTAACACTAGGAAATCCTTTGTGTATGTTCTTCCAATGCACACTGTGTCCCTAAACTTTCTAGTCTCAGGAGGAGAATGTCCTCTGAAAGCTTCGCAACATTACCACAGCTCTACAAGACCATCTTGCATTAACCCACCATCACTTTATTATTCTTCATAGACAAGGATGAATATAAAGCCAGAAGTGTCTCCTCTCAGAAGGAGGAGAGAGAGAAAGCATCATTGAGGGGGGGAGAGACAGCTTGGGAGTTTGCCTATTGGCCTTGTCAACCCAGGGTTGTGAGCTCAATACTTGAGAAGGCCTTTTAGGAGGCAGGGCAAATAGATTTAAAAAAAAACAAACTGTCAGGTGTGGTGCTTGGTCCTGCTAGGAGGGCAGAGGACTAGACTCAAAGACCTCTTAAGGTCCCTCCCAGTTCTGTGAAATATGAAGAACTTCATATATAACTTTGCAACAAAACCTGCATCTGTAGACTCCAGCTCAGTAAAAATGAGACCAGTGTTTAAATTTTCAGGAGAGTTAGGTATCTAAATTCCATTTTCAAAAGTCTAAATGTCTAACAGTGCCAAAAGAAAATATGGCTTAGCCTCTTAGGTCACTTTTGAAAATGGGGCTTAATTTCTGATCACTTAAGCACTTTTGAAAGTGTTCTTCAAAAATAGTCAAGGCAATTTCAGATGCTTTCCAAGATTAATTTCCTGACTTAAATTCAGCCTTTTTCTTCCCAAATTGTGACCCAAAATATATGAATCAATACTGACAGGGCATGCTAAATGGAAACCAGATTTTACTGTTTAAAGCTTTCTTTTTAAGAAAAATCTTCTTTGTTGGGAAGAGGAGGAGGGGCAGCATATTTTCCTAACTGCTATGTATTTATTTGTTATTTATTTTTACAAGTGATGTCTCGTGACTGGGATTTTATGGTACCCTTTGGTTACATCACAAGAAACGACAGCATAATAAAGCTCATCTCATGTTGAACTCTCTTGTTCTTGAAGCCCCCTGATGAAATATAGATCATGAGCGTTCCCTTTAGAAAGAAGATGACATGAAGTATTTCAGAGGTAGGCCTTGATTGGTGATTTGGCAGACAGCCAAATTCACCCAATCTAAAGCAAAGGAAGTTACCTAATGAAGTCCTATGACCTGAACCTATCCCTTATTGTTCAAAATAAACTGTTCTTGTGTTGTTTAAACATTCTGCTGTCAAAATCGGATGATTCTGAAACAGAAATGACCTCGGAGACACGCGGCTGGAAAATTTGGCTCAAGCCGTTTGTGTAATTAATGGTCCTGTTCCCAGAGAGAGACAATGATGAATCTCTGTGTGCCAGGCTCGGTGGGCAGGCCTAATTCAACAACCCAGTCACACTTGTCACCCTCACTTCGAGCTGTATCAACAAGCCCACTGGACTAATGAGCTAAACTTAAACAGAAAATGACCTCATGTGGGACAGGACCCTAGTCATGAATTTGCTCTTTGTTGTTTCAGCAGCATCTCACTGACATGTAGCACTCCTAGGAGAACTTGGCAACTGCGAGCGTTGTAGCATCCCCTTGCCTCATCTCTCTCTCTCTCTCTCTCTCACACACACACACACACAAAGTTTTGGCGACTGCTAGTGTTGTAGCATCCCCTTGCCTCATATATCTGATACACACACAGAGTTTTGTTTTGATTTTGTGTGTGGCTAGCATGTGAAGAAGACCAGCTTGACAACATAGTCAAAATACTCTATAATGGAAGACAGGGCAGGCAGGGGGAGAAATTAAATGTGTCTGGAAAAGCACAGGTGATAGTCACACACATCTTTTAAACTCAGGATGAAATTATCCATTCTCAAACATGTTTCTGGAACTGGCTATGTCCTTAAAGTGATAGGGGACGAGACTGTTTTTATCCCTGGCGATGAGCACATAGAACCATGGCACAGGGCTGCATCCTATTTATTAGAGCAGCTGACGTGAAGAGGAAAATCAAAACTATTGTAAACCAACAGAAGTAACATCTGACTCACTCAAATCACTCCCAAAAATCCACGGCTGCTGGATATCTGGTAATAGTAGCAGTGTTTACTCTAAACCAGTGGTTCCCAAAGTGTGGTCCGTGACCATCTTGCAGGTGAGCTATGGGCTCATGACTTGCCTTCCCGCCAGCTGGAAGCCTGCCCTAGCTCTCCAGCACCGCACCCAACTGCTTATATTACATCTGCGTACCTACATATTTATGCTCCAGTAGCTTAACATGAACAATTTAGTGTTTAAGGTATTTAGAGATAAACGATTTCATTTTGACATCATGGATGGTTGGCTGGTGGTCCGTGGAAGGGTTTGTGTTGAGCAGTGTGGGACGCAGGCCAAAAAGTTTGAGAACCACTGCACTAAACAAATGTTTTTTTATTAAAAATAATTGTAAAAGTACATTTGGACCCTCCACTTGTAGGTCTACCTAAAGTGGAGAACCATTATTGTTTCTTGCGTTGCCTCTAACTGGCATCATCATTACCTCTCCATCAGGTTCCAAACCCACAAATGTTTAATCCTATGTTTAATTTTATATGCCTGTAAATAAGTGCAGGGACAGAGGTTGTAAGCATTTCAGAAGAGGGATCTGGTTTTAGATGGTTTCTCTGAAGCACCTAATGTAATTGAAGACACTCCAAAGTAATGAATATTGTTTGGCATAAATTTTGTGTTTCATTGAGGAACAATGTGCTCAGCCATGTTAGTTAACTATTGAAAGACCCAGAGTTCTGTTTCCTTTCCCTGTCTTCCCCAAAAGGAAAAATGGGGTACTGCGATGTCACACCCCTTTGCAGGGGTGCTTGGGTGCAAAAAGCTTTTGTACATTGTAACCTTTTTTCAAGAAGGATTTACTGTCTCTTACTATTAACAAGCAATCCTGTGGCACCTTAGAGACCAACAAATGTATTAGGTCATGAGGTTTCATCCGTTAAAATCCACTTTCAGATGGATTTGCAGTGGAAAACCAGAGTTTATATGGCAGGAAGTGGGGCGTGGCAGGGAAAAAGAAAGATAAAAGGAAGCTATCTGTCACAAGTAGGACAAGTTAATGAAGCAAATTAACTTGGACGTGTCTCATTCCTGCAGATACTGAAGGTGGGGGAATTGCCCTTGTAATGCATAAGTTAGCTAAGTTTGCTATTCAGGCCTGGCTTAAACGTGTTAAAGTTGTCAATAAATTCCATTTCAGATGCCTCCGTTTGTAATCTTGTGGTAAAATTTTTTTGTAGAAGAATGGCTATTGCTTACTATGTGCTTGTGCAGTGCCTGGCCCAATGAGGGCTGCGTCTTAATTAGATTCAATGCACACTGGGGTAGTAAACCATATAATAGGCTATGTCTACATGGAGCTCTGCCCAGTGCTGCTGCCAGTGGAGCTATGCAAAGTGAGCTTCTCGGGATTGCAAACAGCTTCCTATTTGCATACTCCCGAAGCTCAAGACCATAGCTACATGGAATTTCAGTGCTGGCAGAAGGGGGTGCCAGCAATGAGAGGCTGTGTGGATGTGCCTCTGCTCGCTAAACCCTCTTCTGTCACCAGTCCCTTATGCCTCATCACATTTAAACTTCTTGTCTTCGGCAACTTCTCTGACCTCATTTCTTTCCACGCATGCACTCCACTGTGGACTGTAGGCTTTTCCCCTTCTGCCATTTCTTTGGGTTTACCCAGTCCCCTTTCATTCATACACCACAGTTTCATGTGTTCTGCAATGATCTCAGGCACTGAGATAACAAAAATGCATTAAAAACCTCCTCCATGTTATTTGCTTCTCTGGACTTCCCAATATGCCCCGTATTTGCTATGCTTACTTGAGTTAGGTTATAAAATCTTCATGACAGGGACTGTGGGGGCATTTTGGGTCTTTATAAATAATAACAGTAAGCAAATAAAGGGAGAGTTTTGCTCGAGTACGAACCTGCTGGACAGAACTCGAACTCCCCATTACTCAGTATCTGGGTTCTGATTGTTACAAAATTTAAGCAAAAAGTGGAGAACATGTATTCCTCAGCCCACTTTTCCATTATCCCCTGGCTTCCTTGGTGAACACTGGCAAAGGACTATGGGATCTAGGCACTGGGCATACATCACCTGGAACGGGTCCAGAAAAGGTGCACAGGGCTATTGGAAACAGCTCCATAACCTGGCTAGGAGGATTGCTTCCAGTCAGTCTTTGCACATCTGTCCAGTGCGCCAACCGGCTATGTAATCAATTCACCGACATGAGGCATTATCCCTAAGTCACTTTCAAATCATAACCCAATAAAGCAAACACATGTTTTAGCCCCATTGCAGACTGAAGATACATTGTTGTTATATCAAGTTTTGAAGATAGCTGGGTCATATCCGTGCAGAAGCTAGATATGAAACCAAGTGTGACCAGCCAGACCCCTCTATGATTGAAGAGATGCATTGACTCCTGGTTCCCAGACAAGTGAACCAAATGCAGTGGAATGGGATTAGACAGCAGCCTTCAAACACCCTCACCGTTGTTCCTATGTTGAGCTAAATACATTATCTGTGGTCCTGTACTGAACAAGACTATTCTCAGTCACTACGTCTTTGAAGGTACTCTCTGTGAGAACTACAATAAGTGTTCCCTGAACTGCACCCATCAACTCTTTTCTGGTGTGGTGGGTCGGAGAACATGTGACAATTTGAAAGAATTAGGAGAACAGATGCTTAAAGCAAAGGGCACGTGTGATTCTGCAATTTAAATGCAAAATGAAAGGGGATACCACCCATTCAAGAAACATGGAAATTACCAATATGTTAAGTGCCACAAATGGCTAAATAAATATAAACCTGTGAGATGCATATGAGGAGATGGTTTATTTCTCTCAGCTAAAGGTATATGCGCAGAACAGCCGTTACATTTGAGTTGGGGTACTTATATTTTTGTACTGATGAATTCAGAGGTTGCTTTGATTTACAGTGGAGATCAGCTGTCTGCAAATTAATGAATAGCAGTTGCTTGCTCAGCTGATAGGGCAGAGACCTACTGTTTTTTTGGATACTTAATTTGATGCTGGAGCCATCTAAGTATTTATAGCTTTACAACACACCATCCTCCAATGCTATTTCTTTTACTCTTCAGGTATAATTCTCCAGTCTGAGCTAGAAATGTTTTAGATGATGAAATATGGTTATAATCAGTCTGTCACAGAAAACTTTGTGTGGACAAAATAATAAGAACTCCAGTGCAAGACAGATGGTCACAAGACACATTCTTAAAAGATTTTGGTCCAAGTGGGTGGAAATGTAATGAACCCAAAAGACCTTACAAGATTTCCCCCACATGAAAGAGAGAAAATCTTGGAAGATAACTGGATATCTTTGTTGAGTCCAAAATGAAAAGTACACCTCAAACTCAACAAAGATGTTAGTTTCCTTACGCATTACAAAGACAGCTCCCTACCTTTGATATTTGTAGTGATCCCAGGCAGCCACTTAACTTAATAGACACTCACAGAAACTATTTTTTCTTCTCCCTTCCTCCCCCATTCAGTCCTATCTCATTGGTTCATGAGCTTTTGTGGGACAGACCCACTTCTTCAGCTCTGGAAAATCCTGATAACTGAGATGAAGAGAATCTGTTAAATTCTCTTTGTCTCAGTTATCAGTTACCAGGATTTTCCAGAGCTGAAGAAGTGGGCCTGCCCCACGAAAGCTCATCACCTAATAAATTATATAGTTAGTCTTTAAAGTGCTACAGGACTGCTTTTTTGTTTCGCTGGTAATTCATGCGCTTGTCTAAACTTTTCTTTGCCTAAAATTCATCAGTATGCTGAGGGTCCCAGAATTATTGCCTCTGTATTGCAGGCACAGGTTTCATGAGTTGTGTGTCACATGCTAGTAATTACGCCATTTATGTGCACTGCAACCTGGCCAACATCCAGCTCCTTTAGAGCAGCCATTCTCAAATGGTGGGTCAGACTCTCAAAGCGGGTCTCAGCTTGTGTTCCCTGTAAGCCGAGCATTTGGGTGGCCACCCAGCAGATAATCAGGTGCTGCCCCACTGATTTGCAGAGCGCCAACAGTACCCGCAGCCTGCAGCATGTGTTTCTACCAGTGGGGCACATCCACACGTCTTGATGCGCATAACAAAAGTTATTCCACCCACTGTACCCAGGTGGGGTACAATGATCCAGATGGTGCTAGTGCCTAATAGGGAGCCCTGCCTGTGATTTGCCCCATGACCTAGCATGGTTTCATGGGTCTGCCTCACATCCTACATAAGGCCCTGTGTGATGCTGAATGTGGAGGCCACTTTCAGATGTGATGAATGTAAAAATTGTAACAGGACAATGAGTAGTACCATGTACGGTGTCTGCAAAAAAGTTATAATTTGCTAAGTAGGATAATTTTGTTTATATGTCTGTATTATCTTTGTAATGTAAGTATTATGTATGACATGTTCGTAGTTCCAGACTTGTCCTGGGCCTCTGCATGAGACCTCAGTTTGGCATAAGCACAGACTCACCTTCCTGATAGCCCATCAAAGGCCATTAGCTATACAAATGACCATCAAGAGATCGACAGGGATACACCTTATCACTCAGCATGGCATGCCCCTGGGCCATGCCCGTGGACAGAACTCTAAGACTTCCAGGTCACGTGTTGGGCAGCTAGTGTTTTGGGGCAAAGGCAATGCAAGCAGCATGGCAAAAGTCTATTGAAGCCAGAGGCATTGTCCCCATTTTCTTGTCAGTCCTGCTTCTTGTCTTCATTCCAGCTTCTGGCCTCTGGGGAGGAACTTTGCTACAAGTTGACACTCTGAGCAAAGGACTGAATGACCCATCTGAACTCTGGCTGTGTTTCTAGCCAGCAGCTCACCAAGACTGCTAAGAACCCAATACATGGGCTTTGGATCTTTATAGAATTATAGAATACTAGGACTGGAAGGGACCTTGAAAGGTCATCAAGTCCCGCCCCCTGCCCTCATGGCAGGACCCAGTACTGTCTAGATCATCCCTGATAGACATTTATCTAACCTATTCTTAAATATCTCCAGAGATGGAGATTCCACAACCTCCCTAGACAATTTATTCCACTGTTTGACCACCCCGACAGTTAGGAATTTTTTCCTAATATCCAACCTAAACCCCCCTTGCTGCAGTTTAAGCCCATTGCTTCTTGTTCTAGCCTCAGAGGTCAAGAAGAACAAATTTTCTCCCTCCTCCTCATGACACCCTTTTAGACACCTGAAAACCACTATCATGTCCCCCCTTAACCTTCTTTTTTCCAAACTAAGCAAGCCCAATTCTTTCAGCCTTTCTTCACAGGTCATGTTCTCTACACCTTTGATCATTCTTGTTGCTCTTTTCTGGACCCTTTCCAATTTCTCCACATCTTTCTTGAAATGTGGTGCCCAATACTCCATCTGAGGCCTAACCAGCACAGAATAGACCGGAAAAATAACTTTTCGAGTCCTGTTCACAACACACCTGATAATGCATACCTGGTAATGCATACCTTTGTGGGTATGTGCCTGCTTTACTACTTAACAACTCTTGCTGTCTCCTTTTTTTTATGATAAACCTTTAGTTTTACACACTGCAGGATTGGCTGGCTGCATGGTATTTTGGGTAAGCTCCAGACCTGTACTGACCCGGGAATGTGGCTGAACCTTTAGAGCTGGAAGAACAGTGTACAATGAGCAGAGCTTGTAAGTAATCTCTCACTGTACTGGATCTAGATCTTGTGGGGCTCAGACTCTCTATTTGTGACTGCTTGGGGAACTTACCTTCAAGTTAACCATCAGCCTGTCCTAGTTGCAGCCTGCCCTGACCTTTGCATGTCCGATGAGGGTTACTCCCCAGCACCCTGGGTCACGCCCTGAAATTCCTAAAACTTCACTTAAGGTCCAAAATTCATCCAGCCTGGCTTTTACGTATGCTGAGCAAGTGGAATTCCCCCTGGCCTCACTGGGATTTGTGCCCAGCACCTCTGAATAGCTGGGCAATTTTACATAGGTCCCTAAATGTGGACTTGGGAGCTTAATTTGGGCACATGAAAGCTACAGCCAATAGTGTTAGGTTGTCTTGAAGAAGCTGAAAAAGGCTGACTTCGCAAACTAGACTTTGGGGCTAGATTTTGGCTTATTTGGCCACACAAGGCTTTGAAATCTCCCTTCTTTGCTCTGAAGGCATCCAGGAAATCTTTAGAAGCTTTGTTGGCTCACACCTCACAGCTACACTCCATCACAGGTTAGTAGGAAAAATATTTAGGTTGTATTTGGAAACTCTTGGCAGGCTTGTGGCACTAATAAACTGCAAACTACTTTTTCCTTCAGTGTCTCCATAGGAGTATCCTGGAAACAATTATACCTGCCTGCCTCAATCATCCATTCCGGAGATTCTCAGTGCTCTAGCTAACAGCAGTTCCAGCAAACAGATCAGAGCCATCCAGAACCAACATGTTGCACCTATTGAGAAGTAGTTCACCACTTGCAGAGAAGGCTAAACGTGTGCTCTCTGCCAAAGAAAAGCAGCTGCTGGAGCCTGGGAATTAGGAACAAACCCAAAATTGGTTGCTGGGTTCCCAGTGACCCAAGCCATGGCCACAGAGCCAAGCTGAGAGAGAGACGGTGTGCAGACGCTACTGGGGTTTCCATGTGTTGTGTCTGATAATTAATTTATGAATCTAATCCATTGCTGCCAGGTAGGGAGTTCAGCTTCCCCTTTTGCCTCTGCTTGGTTACTCCTTAAGTCTCCAGTCTGCAACAAATGTGAGTCATGGGCCTAGCATTGGGCAGAATGGAGCTGTGTTGGCTGAAGAGCTGCTTTACAGAACACCACTCCTCCTTCACCACTACACGGGGACCGGAACGAGAGCGCTGAAGGTTCTGTGCAGTGAGGTGAATGAGTTTGCTGCACTTGGTAAGATACTGAGCAAACCTTCAATGGAATGACCCTGCAAGCTGCTCTTCAGGGTATGTTGGTTGCTTCCCCTCTGTCCTCCACTTTCTCTACCTCCACTTCAGGCCCTGATTCAGGCTAGCCCTTAAGCACCCGCTCTCCTCTAAACATAGGCTTCTGCCATTCTCTTAGCCTCAAGCATAAAAACATGCTTCACTTGAAGGAGGAGCCAATGGGAGCCTGCCCCACGGATCCAAGGTGGGAAGAGTCACAGAAAGGAGAATGTGCTGGCTGTGTAGCATGCTCCTGTCTTCCTTCCCTGCTCCTGCTGCTCCGGGGTTTCATCCTTAAGGACTTTGAGCTGCCTTGTGATGGAAAAGGCAGCGCCTACAACATGCCACACCCCCTTGCAGTAGGTGTGGGGCTTGGTTCACTGCCGACACAGGAGAGATCTACCTGTTGAATGGCTACCATAGAATCATAGACTCCTAGGGCTGGAAGGGACCTCAGGAGGTCATCTAGTCCAGCCCCCTGCTTCAAGCAGACTCAACCCCCACTAAGTCATCCCAGCCAGGACCATGTCAAGCTGGGACATAAAAACCTCCATCACTTCCTGTAGCCCCACATGGTCCTCAGGAATCTCTCAGCACCATACTGACCTTGCCCCTGGCTTAGTGTTTCCTGGGCTCAGAGCACAGGCTGAAGAACTGGTTTAAAGAACAGGCCTCTCGTCCACCACTGCAGTGAACTGAGCCCCACGGTGGGGCTGAGAGAGTGATTGCTCAGATAGCGGGGTTCATAATGTCGCAATAATTCATACCAGACAATTAAAACCAAAAGGCTCTGTGGAGCATGTTCCTTTTGGCCCTTGTTCACCTCTGTGTTCTCTCTGGTACACCAGCAATGCTCACTAAGCAAAATGGATCATCCAGAGTCTCACTAACGAGCAATCAGAGAACTCAGACAAATGTTAAATTCTTAAAGGTGCCGGCGTGCTTCCTAACAACAGGGCTGATGTTGTGGCGGGCATCTACTCTAGAGCGTTGGATCCGATGGATGAGGTAGACAAGGTTTTCTTTGGACAGTTGATGGAAAATGTGAAATCACAAGCCCTGGTTCTCACAGGGGACTTCAACCACCCAGACATCTGCTGGGAGACCAATACAGCAATGCCCAATCCAGGAGGTTTTTGGAGAATATTGGGGAAATATAAAGGACGTTAGTCACTAAATGTAGATGAGCGCTAACTCCTCAGCGTGCTGTTAACCAGTAGTATGTGTTGTGGTACATAGTGCAGAAAAAAAGAATATATGCTGGAGTGGTGTCGGGCAAATGATTCAGAATTCAAACATGAGGTAAAAATCATCAGAAGTGCTTATGTACATTAAGCCCCTAAGCCCCATGTTCAGAAGTGATTTAGGCACTCAGCAGCTTATGCTGTTTTGAAACTCAGGAGGGTGTAAGAATTCAAGTCTCCTTTGAAAAGGTGACCTAGGCTCGTGTGTACCGAATCATAGAATCCTAGGGCTGGAAGGGACCTCAGGAGGTCGTCAAGTCCTCCAGCTCAATGCAGGACCAGCGCCAACTAAACCATCCCAGCCAGGACTCTGTGTACATCACTTTACTGATTTTGAACAACTTCCCCCAGTGCTGACATATGTTAAGAGTGACGTTTTCTCCTAAAACTTACCACCAGTACTGCCGTCAATCAGGAGTCAACAGTAGACTGGCTCAGTTGGACTGTTCCGGTTTGGGCAGAGGCCTGCCCTTGGAGCCTGAGCACAGCACGGCTCTATGAGGCCTGTAGCCTAACTTAACAAACAAGCAGTTTAGGACAGGCCGGTTTCCTGTCGGATACAGAGAGAGCAGCACTTCTCCAGAAACAACCCTGTGGAGCCAGAGAACAACAATGAGAGTGTACAGCAATGTGGTTTCACGTTGGCTTAATCCGCTGGGATCGCGGTCGCCCTGCGGGCTGGAGTTTCCTTCCTTTATACCTGTCATTTGCTTTAATGTCAATGCTTACTCATTACTCCTCCCCAAACATTTTTTTAAATTACAGGGTATTTTCCTTTGTAATAATTTCCCCTTGAGCAGCTCACAAGGCCTGAAAGAATCTTGACATCCTAACAATTAGAACTAGAACTAGGTCTGCCAATTGGAGGGGAGGGAGCAATGGAGGCAGTTGTCCTGGGGCCTGGCAAGTCAAAAAGGCCGACAGCTATCAGAGCCCTTAGCCCTTTCAGTTGCCAGCGGAGCACTGAGCTGCATGCTCCAGGCGGCCCTAAGAGCTGGCAGGGCTGGAGGTGCGGGTGTCACAGTGTGAAGCACTCCAGGAGATGCTGAGGGCTGCCTGTCCCAGCCCCACCCCTTTTATTGGAGGCCCTGCCCGTTCCACCTGAGGCCCTGCCCCTTCTGGAAGTGTGAAGCTACTGCTGTAACTTGTCCAGGGCCTGGCAAGCCCCTGAGCAGGACTCTGGACCCTGTAATTATCTACCAGGGCTTCCGATCCCTTCATTGTCAAAGGCTTTAACTGTGAGTTTGAGGGCCTCAGCTCAAAAGGTTCCAGTTCAAACCCATTTCTGCTGGATTTGTTGCATGTAACCCTCCTTTAAACCCTCCTGCTTGTGTCTGGCTTAACCCATGGTTCTTTTGAAAACACACCCTCCAAATCTGACAGTGGTATGATTCCGTAAGGGGTTTGCAATTCCCCCTAGAAATCCATAAGGGCTATAATTTAAAAGGACGATTTGACTCTTCCAGCAATACAATCTGTAATTTAGCTCCAAGCAGTGAGGGTGAGGTATGGCTGGGCACAAGCCATTCTGCCCAGCTCTAACACAAGCCACATAATAACTAGCATTCACTCTGCAGCATATCCCAAAGGGCTCGTTGTGATGCCCATTATGCTTTAAAAACACAAATGGCTACTGCTTTAGATAACCTTCACTGGGGTTATCTCACTTGGCAACCATTTCCCTGTGGTTTGAATCCACACCAGTTGCCTGCCTGCTGTCCATCCAGGGCTAGGGTGGAATACTCCTAAAATCCCATTGGCAGGAAGTTACATGGACTTGAATGCTACAAAGCTAATTTCAGAAAAAAGAGAGGGGCCGTGCTGCAGCTGTAAAGAACCACTGCATAAAAGGGGTGAGGCCACTCTGGCGCAATTTCCCCTGGTGTCCAATCGGCTGCCCATTTGCCACATGTGGCCAATAGGGTAGCGGAGTGTGGCCAACTGCAGCTCAGTGGCTCAGGAGAGCTGCACACTTGGGGTGCCCCTTCGGCTGTTCCGAGCACGCGCCCCACCCCATGGTGGGACAATTGCGCAGCAGAGGCAGAGGTGGCCCCTCCCGTAGTTTCTCTGGCATGGTGCCTGTGGCACCGGCTGGGAGCTGCACGACTCCTTTGGCCCCAGCGTGGCTGCCAGTGCCTGGGGCCTGGCGCAGACTTGGGGCCTGGTGTGGTGCCTGCAACCCTGGCGGCCCTGGATCCAGTGGTGGTGACTCCAGTGAGTCAGGTGGAATATATGGGGGTGGGGTGGGCTTGGGGTATGTGGCTGTGGGGCAGTGAGGGGAGGGGCATTTATTTAGAAAGGGAGGGCAGGCGGGGGGAGCCTGGCTCAGGGAGAGGGGGGCATTTATTTAGAGGGGGAAGGCCTGTGGCGAACATGCAAGGGTGACAACCACAAAGTGTGGTGATCCTTGCTTTGCTACTGGACTCCACTGCTCCAGACTTTCACAAAAGCGTTTCTTGCAGGGCTCTGGCTTCCCATGATCAGGCCCAGCAGAAGGAGAATTGTTTTGGAAAGTTTAGCCAACTGAGAGGAAGCCTGAGGCAGCCAGTGTGGAATAATTATAGGCCTGTGAGAAATACATGCACTTCTGGCATTTTACAATTTTTAGGCCACAGGTATATATTTTACTTCTCTGAAGTTGCTGAGTAAAATATCTTCAAGATTTAGCCAACACATGACAGCTGACTCTGCCTGCATGGCCACCACAGCAGCATACTGCTAAAACTGATTCACCTACCCATCCTGCAATATTTCTGGCCTTCAGTCCACATTTCTTTGAGCAATTCTGATGCAGCATTGAAAACGACATTAGGCCGTGCTGAAATTGCTGGGCAGACTCCTCTTATAACACTAAAATTCCATGACTTCGTGTGGTGGGAAATGCAGCCTCCAAGCCCTTCCATCTGGTTTTCAAGGCGAGCTCAGTTTAGACAGGGTTCACGTTTGCACAGGCTACAAGCTGAGCATTCCCAGGTCTACATTTCAGACACAACAGTGTATCCCTACACTGGAGTCAGATGTGGACCTTGTAACAATGCCTTCTGGCTCCAGGCTTTTGTGGTCTATGCCAGCAGATAATTATAGTGCCTCCTGTGTACATTTCCCTGTGCTGGCTTATGAGTAGGGTATGTGCATGGATGGAGCCAGGACTGCTTATCCCTGGCTCACTTGCTGCACACCTGTTCCTGGAGCCTACTTATCCCTAAACACACCTGCTTCAGGCAGCCCCTGTGGGGGAGTGCAAGTGGGGCAGTCCTCTTGTACTGAAAATTAAGCCCTTGAGATGGTGTATTGTGCTAGTAGGAGAGCCTCCAGTCTCAGAGCAATGTGCTGAAGTGGATGTTCTCTACCTGTGGGCCATGGGCCACCAATGGTCCACGAGCTCCATTCAGGTGGGCCATGGATAGGTCCCTGTAAGGGACATACCTGGGCAGCTGCACACAAGAGAACAAAGGGCTGCCCACCAAATTACTGACTTACAGATATGGCTCCACTCATTAGGTGCCTGGACCCAGGACCCTCATGTGTCAGGTGAGGTGGTAGCCTGGGGGGAAATAGGAGGAAGGTGAGGGCCAGTGGGCAGAAAAGAGGGTGGAGGAATTGGGACATGCAAGGCTGCAGCTTCTGCAGAAAGAAGCAACTTTCCCCAATCCCAGGGCTGGCGGGAAGGATGACTCTCTTTTCCAGCCTCAGCTTAGTGGCTGCTGTGGTGGGGAAGAGACCCCCCTCCACCTAACATGAGTTCTGTGCTTTTATTTATAGAACCAGCAGGGCCAACAGCCACTGCAGGCAAGGTGGTAGGGGAGCCCAGCTCCATGCTGTGGAAGGGGTGGGGCCAAGGTCAGAAGGGGAGGGGCCTAAAGCAGTCAGCGCTTAGCGCCTCTCAGATTGCGTGGAGTAGCAGATCTGCACTGCTGTGGTGTTTCAAAGGGGCCTGATGCAACTGCCTCTCTTGCCCCTTTCTTGCCCCCCAGTGTTGGAAGGCCTGTGTAGAACAAGAAAGTAATAATTATTATTAAAGATTTTTATATATTGCTTTTATCAATAGCAATAGTTAGCTGGCAGTACAAACATTTAGAAAGATTGTTAAGTGGGCCACCATGCCATCTCGCAATTATCAAATAAGCTGTGAAATAATATCAGAGACCCACTGTATTAGTGCGTCACAGTACCTACAGCTCAACTCACCATGTACTTCTACATGGCAATCCATGTCCTGTATCCCAAACAACATAGTAATCCATCAGTACAAAGAGATCAAAATAAACAAGACCTTTTGTTACACTGGATGTACTGTTGAAAAGAGACACTATGTCTGGCACACTGCCTGAACCATCAGAATAATGAATATTTAACTAAAAGTTTCAATGTTTACCCAGTGAAGCCCTGTTTATGTTAAAACTACTATTTAAGTGGGCTTGGAACCAGCAAAATGTTGGGAGTGTGCCTGTTTTGGTTGGGTGCGAAAACTTGTGGAGTCGTTCCCAAAATTTTCCCAGTAGCAAAAGAGGAATTTTTGTGATTGAAAATGCCTTGACAACTCCCATTAGGTCCCAGAGCTGTAGTCTCTGTAAAGTTGGTTTACGTAAGTAAGCTGGATCAGTCATGGAAAAAAGTCACTGAATGATACACTGAGGTTTAAAGTTGAAAACATTTGAAGAACTTTAATATGTAATAGTTTGAACTGAGTTTAAACAAACTTTATTGATGCTCCATCATCAGAGGCTGATTGTCATTATGGAAAAATCCTACAGAATGTAGCAGAAAATCATAGCTGATGAAGAATGATTCAAAGCAAGCATTTGAAAGGCATGAATATCCCTGTGATAGAGTTCTACAGGATGGTGAAAAAAAACCACCCCAAACCCCCACTACATTATAGAAAGGATGTCTTCTCTGTTAAACCGTAGGCGTGAACCCATGGCTGTATTGAAATCAATGGGAATTTAATCACTAACTTCATTGGAACCAGCATTTCACCCTATACATTTCTAAGAGTAATGCGTATGATACCCTAGAAGATTTTGTAGAAGCTACTTAGTTGCACATCTATTAAATTGGCATGTGTGTAATAGGAATGTAGTATTACCTCATTCTATTTTCACTTTGTAGCTCTACCAGCTGGAAAGATGCTATATTGTGGACTCCACCCCCACTATAGAACATTAAAACCAAAGAATCTTAGGCTGGAAAAGACCTCAGGAGGTCAGTGAGTGCAGCCCCCTGCCCAAAGTTGGTGGAGTGTTTCCAAAACAAGCAACAAAGTGGAACGCTGGTGTCCCACTCAGATGGTGGCAAGATGGCTTACCAAGCTAAAATGCACCTATCTCAGCCAATAGAAATGAACCAGAGTTGCTCACTGTAACCAGACTTTGACTTTCATCTGAAGCCTCAGTATTCCCCCCTTAGTTTAAAGCTGCAGCAGTGAGAGAATGTAAAACTAATCTGCTCCTTTCCTGGAGGGTCTGGATTGGTGACGGTTGAGTTTCCAAAGAGCTTGCATGTGTGTGAAACCCTGAAATGTGCACACAACATGGGCAGCCTCTGTCCAAAATGCTAACTGGGGACTTTTTTTTCTTCCTAGAAACACATGTCCATGTCTTTTGTGTTTCCAGCTACCTTCTGAAATCTGTCCCTTGAAAAGTTTTCTTGGAGTCTTGCAGGTAAAGTACCATAGATACAAGGGCAAACAGGGAAAATGCATGCTGTTTCACAGCGCGGACCAAGCTAAGAAAGACACAGGCCAGCTACAGAGCCCTGAACAGTGGTTAACCAAATTGCTCAACAGGATGGAGACTTGTCAGTCTTCCCTGACGGAGTAGGCCATACGTGGCTCTCCCATTCGTATTGCAATACTGTATCTGAAAGGCTCAGTTATGCACTATACTAGTGTAGGAGACCGTCCCTTGGAATTCAGCAGGAAAAAAAAACAGCTTCACTTAGCAAACTGTCCTTCCAGGCTGGAAGTTCAATGAAAAACATAATATCTAAAAATAAAAGGACAAAAATCTCCATCTGCCTAGTTCTATGACTCTCAGTTTCCCTTTCTTGAGCCTCTCCTGTATTCTAATCACGTGAGCAAGATAATAGGACTCCTTGTTCTCCAGGAAACAGGCAGTATCCTTGCCCGTTCACCCTGAAGTCCAACACACAGCTATACCATCAAAACAAAAAAGCAGTCCAGTAGCACTCTAAAGACTAACAAAATAATTTATTAGGTGGTCACCTAACCTTCCATGAGCTTTCGTGGGGTAGACCCAAGAAAGCTCACAGAAGGTTCATTGACCACCTAATAAATTATTTTGTTGTTCTTTAAAGTGCTACTGGACTGCTTTTTTGTTTTGATGGTATATAGATGAACACGGCTATCTCTCTGTTACTTTACAGCTGTACCAGTTACTGATTCAATGATGGTGATCATAGTTAATGAGTGTAGCAGAGCTGGGTTAATTCATTGTTTTAGGCACTAGCTCATAGTTCATTGCTTCTGAGGTCCCTAGGTTGGCTAGATCTGCTCTGGAAGAATCCTGTCAAAGAAGCCATCCCTGTGTCCCCTGTAGGCTGAGCGTTTGGGTGGCCGCCCAGGAGCGAGTCAAATGCTGCCCAGCTAATTAGCAGTGTGCCCACAGTCTTCCATAGACACAGCATGTGCTGCTACTGGCAGGGCACATCTGTACATGCTTCGGTGCACATAACAAAATTTATTCTGTGCATGGATGGAAAAAATTAGAGGAAACATTGATCAGGACCATTTTTTTCTGTGTTTTTAATTTGTTGAAGGCTGGTGGGTCTCATGGCAGAAACAATGCTTATTGAGGGGCTGTATTTGGGAAGATCTTACCCAAAATTCATCTTGTATGCACCTCCCTTTGCTGGTGCAGCCATGAGATGGCCAGAATAAACCAAAGCAAAAGAATTGCAAAGCAGCTGTACTGTGCTCTTTTGAGGCTGGGCCACTCAAACCAGCTCCTATAAAATTGTTAAATATCCTATGCCAACAGTTCCAATTAACAGAACTGTGGGAATTGCCAGGCTAGCTCAGAGTCCAAGCTCACTCTTCTGTCTGAGACAGTGGCCTTTGCTAGAGGAAGGGGTTAGGATGCTAAAGCAGGCAGATGGAGAATAAGCTGTTCCCTCTAGCAGGATTTATAACGGAGATGGCCTTAAGCCATGAAGCACAAGGGTTAGTGCCCCTTAAGGGTTTGCTTTGGTTTTCTTTACTGAAGGGTGACTATGCCACAGCCCTGGCTTTTCCCATGTATATTAGGAGCAATGATTCAAGCTCACACATATACACCTATCTCACAGAGCTGGAAAGGACCTCAAGAGGTCATTGAGCCCAATCCCCTGCACTCACAGCAAGACCTATCACGATCCCTGGCAGACTTCCTTTTTTTTCAATCTGACCTGCCCCAGACCCTTGAAAACCCCCTCAAGGATTGAGTGTGCAACCAGGGTTTAAAAGGCCAATGTACTAACCACTGAGCTACCGCGGCCCCACAGGAACATTTCATTAAAACCTGCCACTTTGGGTGCAAAGACCAGATGAGGATTTTGCTTGGAGAAGTCAGAGGGGTGCCTCTTTGGGCTTCCACCAGGATTAAAACGAAAACAGCGATTAGTTACTTTCCAGAAGGAAAAACAAACTGCCATGTTTCCACTGACTCAGAGTTGCATAAGTGGATTCTAGATGCTTGGTGAAATCTTGTGCTTTAATGTGGCACATAGCACAGGGAGTTAGTTTAGAAACAGATGCACAAAGGTACAGTCTGATGGGTCACTTTGTTTCAGGTTGTTTGTGGGGGTATGGTTTTGTCTCTCTCCTTTACTTAGCATGAAACTAAGATGGCGAGTTGAAGGTCAACGTGAGGCCATGTGTGCTTGACTGGCTGATGATGCCAAGTGAACAAGAGTGGCCAAGCTGTATAACAAAGCTGACCCCATTCACTAACTTCGTCGCTGGTACAGGGAGAGCCAAAGAAAACAGAGCTGTCAAATGCCTCAGGCAATTAACAGCAGAAAAAAATCTGGTTTTGACATCTGTGTTTAATGTGGATATATGCGTGCAGAGTAACTAAAAGATGGCAGCTAAAGTCACTCATATTTATATTTTATTATCTATATGGTGATAATCATTAAAGTCCCCACTGGCCTTGGCTAAAACACCGTATAAGCATATTTTGAGAGAATAATAGAGTACACGTTGAAAATCTCTAGTCCGGCACTGTCTGACCTGGCAACATCTGTGGTCCGGCCTGATTTTAGTTAGCCAGATGTCCACTTAACATGGGTATGGCCAAATTTGCCATGGTCCCATATAGTTTTTACGGGACTGCAGGAAACTTGGCCACACCCACAGTAAGTGGACATCTGTCTAACTAAAATCAGGCCAGACCACAGATGTTGCCAGCCCAGAAAGTGCCAGACTAAAGAGGTTCATCCTGCACTTCCACACACACTATCAGAGAGCTAACCCTGTTAGTCTGTATCTTTGAGACTATCACGGCTATCTCTCTCATACTTGTCACCGTGCAAGGCATTGCATTTAGCTGTACTGAGCGGAAATCCATTATCCCTCTGGAACCACCTGACCCGACTGAGGCATCTGATGAAGTGGGTCTTTGCGCACGAAAGCTTATGCTCCAAAATATCTGTTAGTCTATAAGGTGCCACAGGACTTCTTGTTATTCCACACACAGGTTATTTTGAAAGGGCTGGATTAGAACATGTGAACCCTTCAGTACCTTCTATATTAGTGTTGGATGCTTTGACCTGGTTTATGACACTATTCTAGTATTGCTCTTCTCCCAAGGTGGTATATCCTCAGGCTATGAATGGCCTCATGCAGACTGACTGGAAAGAAGACATGTCTTTGTCATATTGAAACTGGTACCTTTCCAGGAGCAAGGATGGAAAAACCACAGTGTAGCCCATGAACACGCGGCAGTGGTGGTTAGGAGTATTTTTGTTCCAGTACACATTCATATTGTTTAAACAATGGAATATGATGCACACTGTATCAGTAAATAAATGAAGGGTTAGTTCTTATCAGAAAGGAATATTTTAAGGACAGGTCCTATAATGTATAGACAAACCCCCCAATTTAAGTTCACAGAATATTCTTTGCCATGTTACACTAAGGCCAGAAGTGACTTTTACTGTCATCTTGGCTGACCTTCTGTATGAGACAGGCCATGGGTAGGCCACTGGGGTTCTGCACAGCTCAGCAAGTTAGGACGATATCATGACCTATTTCTGGGAGTCAGGAGTTCTGCATTCTGCCCTAGGTTTGCCCTCTGACATGTTTTGTGATCTCGGGCGACTCACTTAATCTCTCCATGCTTTATTAACCCCATTTCACAGAAAGTAAAAAAACCTGGTACTGACCTCCAGAGACTCTGAGCTGTAATTCAAGCGAGTAAAAAGCTCTGAGATCCTCAGGTGTTGCAGAGGTGTCTATTATTACCATTCCTAGGTACGGTTTGTTCTGAGCTCTACCACCTTCCTGGGTTTTAGCCATTTCACACACAGGGCCTATTGTCCTTAGTCAGAACACTTCAGGATGCACTGAGGCCCACACTGCAAGTGGCTGGTTATGTGGTGGACACATAGGAATGGCCACTCTGGGTCCAGCTAGCTCAGTATCCAGTCTTCCAAGAGTGGTGGATACCAGGTGCTTCAGAAGGAATGAACAGAACAGATAAGCACCAAGTGATTATACAGGCATGACATTGTCCTCCTTCCATGGGCAACAGGTACCAGAGGTACCTCCCCAAACTGCCAGGCATGGCCCCACCTGTACTCTGCCCCGGCCCCCTCTCCTGCTTCTGCGTGGCAAAGCTGAGCCAGTCTCCTTGTGAGGTGGCCCTGGTTCCAGCTGTGCTGTCCACTCTGGGGGTGGGGACACTAGCTTGGGGGTGTGGTCTTGCAGCAGGGGCAGGGCCTGGAAGGGGTGGGGCATCAGGCAGAAGGAGCCGGGCTGGGACAAACCTCCCCCAGTTGGCAGTGCATGTGCAGCCCCAGTCTTCCTCCAGCCCTTTGAGACTATGTTAAGAATTTGAGGGCAGAGTCCATTCGTTCTGTATTCATGCAGCACCTTGCACAACGTGGTCTTGGTCCATAAGTAAATAGTGAGAATGAAGGCAGGAAGAATATGCAAAGAGCAGCAAGGCTTTTCAGCTCCACTGATCAGATTAAATCCACAATTCCTCATTCGTGTGACTATGACAGACAGGACCTGGGAGCTCCATGGCCAAACGCTGGTGGCATCACAGGGTGCCCATGTCCTGCGTATGTTCTCACATCAGTTTTTGACACGAGCAGCCACCAGTTTGACTCACCCATGTTCCAACTTGAAGTTGTGATCGGGCCCAACCAATTTGAAAAATGGATCTCGGATGTTACATCTCTCTCTCCCTTTTATTTATTTATTTATCTGGTACTCCCCAGATGAACAAGGCCAGACTCAACCTGCATCACTTTTTCGTTGCAGAATTCCCAGGCCAGGGCCATGCAAAGAAGTCATAGCTTTCTCTGTGAAGGAGGGAAGGTACACGCAGGAAACCTGAACCCAACAAAGAGCAGAACCTTCAGCATTTGTTGAGCCAGTGCATAGACAAAGTAACAATACACTGTGTGTGTGTGTGTGTGTGTGCGCGTGCACGCACACGCACTGTGCTGATACAAAGCACACACCAGTTCTGGCTGCAACTTAAGTGTTACCACCCCCCAAAGGAGTTCTTTTATAAGTAACTTTTGCCAGCCTCAGTGCAGTACTCCCAAGCTTTCCATACCTGTGATACCTAAACTTGGTTGCCATGCGTAGGAGGAGACAGGGCTTCATGGTTTTCACTTATCTTTTATTTCTTCTAAGGGCAGGTCTACACTAGACATTAAAGTCAATTGCAGATGCACAAATTCTAACTATGGCAATTGCTTAGCTAGTATTGACTTATCTACTGTCAACTTACCTGGCTGTCCTCAGAGAGGGAGGTTGATGGGAGAAACTCTCTCGTAGACCTCCCTTGCTCCTTGTGCTACTGAGGAGTACAAGGGTTGACTGTTGACCTCAGGTTTGATTTTGTGCATCCCTACTGGGCTTGCAAAATTGAACCCTGGAAGCTCGACCTTGACCAAGTCAGTCTTCTGTATAGCGAGGACATACCTGAAGTTTCCTCTATTACAATGTCTGAACAGTGGAGTTCTGTAGTATTTAAAAAGTACAGTAATAAATAGCACCACCCCGTCTTTCATCCCGATGCACAAAGCCCTTAATGATGGAGGCATCATTAACCACCTGAGGCACTGAGGAAACAGACATAGAGAGGATGCGTAATTTTCGTGAGGTCACTCAGCTGAGCCGTGGCAAAGCCAGGACTAAAACTGAGGCCTCTGAGTGAGGATCTGCTTCCTATGTCCTCTGCTTGAGAGAGCCTATTGGGCAAAAAGAGAGAAAGTTAAAAGTGGCTTGACTGAGGCTGACACTAGAGTTTGCATGGGTCTTGCCCGACTTACATGCAAGTGCTTAGGCTAGCTCCTATGCAGCTAACGTCGGTGTAAATCACTTGGTAGCTGGGTGCCCTGGGCAGTGGGGGCCCAGCCCAGCCATGCACAGTACAAACCCTTCTGGAATTGTGTGTGTGTTGGCGGGGGGGGCATGATGGGGGCTATTTACACAGTATGGTTCAGCCGTACCCCTGCTGCTACCTGTGCAATTGCAGCGATACTGCTATTCCCACCAGTGCTTAGCTCAGTCAGAGCTAAGGGGAGTCCTGGAACATGAGCACGGAATAACCCCCTGCGCTCGTACTATAGACACAGGCTCCGCGAGTATCCAGGGTACACACCCACAGAGCACAGCTGGCTAAAGCACATAACACGTCTAACAAGGACGTAGTTAATTTTTCAGCCAAGAAAATTTGAAGAATTGGGTCTTATCCATGGATGCTCTTTTGCCTAATAAATAAACGTGTTCGCCTTTCAGGTGCTACAAGTCGGCTTGTTTTCTGTGACGCTACAGACTAACATGGCTCTGACAATTTTCAGCCAAGAAACTTGATTGATGAGGTTCTATTTAACTCTTCCAAACAGACTGGCTGTGCCTGTAAACAGCCATCAGGATAGTAGGCGGACAAGCTGTGCAACTGTCATGCGCAAGCCAAACCAAAGCAGAAGCTGCAAAGCCGAACACATGAAAACAATGGTTCTTTTGGCTCCACCAAGGCTTTGCCACTAGGTGGCAGAGGTCATTGAGAAATGTGCTGTTTTATTCATATTCCGTCTCATTCTCCAGAGGCCCAGATTTAACCACACGCTTAAGCTCTTGCTCTAGAGAATCTTTGGAAGAGTTGCTGTTGCTTCTGTAATGGCTGAATCAGCTGGATTCCCCACGCATTGGAATGCCATTTCATTTCAGCACCTCCCTCTCCCTGATTTAATCCAGGATCTTTCTACGTAGTTACACTTCTGTATCACTTTACATCACAACCAGAATGAACTGCCCTCTAGTGCTGACTGAGGCTATTCAAGCATTTCTGTAACATTGCCAGCCAGTACGGTAGGTATTCTATAATGGCTAGGAAAGGGAAGCATCTTATACGGGCTTTCATTGAGCGAAAATGGAATTAGAAGGCAAGTGGCAAACTGATTAGAGAATCTAACAGGATTAAAAAAACCAAGTCTAATTTTTTTGCAGGTAAGTTAAATCTGGAGCTCAGTGCTGTGCATATACTGGCTGATTCACCGTTGTTTCTGAGGCCCTAATAGTGCATTATCAACAGTGAAGGACCTGAAGGAAGACAAACTGGTTTGAGGCTGAACAGAGACTGGAAATTCTACATGTATACAGAGAGAGCGGTGGCTGAGTACATGCAAAAGTTTCATGCATGTGGGCCTGGACCTGATTTTTAAAGTGAATTCCCGCTAGCATTAGTCACAACCCTTTGTGTTCAGTCTCTCTGGACATTTTTGCCATCAAATTTTACCATAGTGAATGGTTGCAGAAAGTGAATTGCTAAGCCACATGCAAATGTAAGCCTGGGAAACTATTTTCAAAGGCACTCACCTGAGTATTTGCATGCCTATAAGTGCTTATTGAACTCAGAGGACGGCTACAGGGACAGGAAAGGTGCCTATGAGATGTGTATCTGCATATATTATTATTATTATTATTATTATTATCTGGTCAGTCACAATTACCCAAATCAGCACAGAAAGAAAACAAAAACAAAATAAAATAACTAGAAACCAAAACAAAAGTTGCAGCACAGAACTAGGCGAACCATTTTGGATGTGCAGAAATGACAGTAAGCCCTCAGAAGAGCCACCACAAAAGTGTCTGTGTGCATCAGACCAATTATTGTCTGCTCCACTCCAATCAGAAAAGGCGGTGAGTGCTTAGGAGCAACTCGTGCACATGCTGCAGTCAGGGACAAAGCTCCATTGGCTTCAAGATCAGGATCCTAATTTGTGAGCAGAAACAAGGGGCGGGGCGGGGGGTGACTGTGGAGGTAATAAGCTCAACCCTTGCAAAATCTGACAGGAAAGCCAGTTCTGCAGGTCAGCGAGCTGAAAAAAGCACCTGTGGTTGCAGAGTGTCCCCACACATGGAAAAGGAGACATTGGCGCTGGGAATATTTCTGGGGGAGCTGAACTTGCCCTTTAGAAGTTCCCTTTCATGGAGGAGCTTTGGAAATTGTCAGTGGCAGAAGCTGTCACTAGTTTTGGGAGGGAATGAGTTCGCCTGGGGACTCAGAAACTGTGGCGTGGGTCTTTGCAGCATTGTTCCCGCTGGGTCATGGGACTGAACCAAAGCTCTGGCTCTGACCATCACTACGCTTTGGAAATGGTTCCATCCTGGATCCCAGATCTGTGGCTCAGAAGAGCTCCAACAGAGAGCAAACACTAAAACTACATGGACACGCGTTATGGGCCCGATCCTGCAAACTGTCCCTTGGGTAACTTTACACAGCAGAGGCGATTTACTGAGCTCAGTGGAACAGAAAGTCCTTCATATTCAGAAGTGTCTGCAGCATCAGCACCTGCTAGTGTATATTTGGGCTTTAGGTAGCTTTGGAGACATAGGGCGACAGCCAGTCTCCATACGACGTCATGTTTAGAGCCCTGAAACTCCACAGACAGCCTCTTTATATCTGCTGGTATCCACAGCTGCAAATGGGGATATTCTTGGCTCCTTTTTTTGCACCTACTGATGTGGATGCAGATACAAATTGTGGACCCAGGCCGGGCACTAGTTGTGGTAGCACTAATAGTTACTGGCCAGGGCCAGTCTTATGTCCTCAGGTGACATATGCAGCCCGAGCTCCTGCACCCCGTCACCGCAGAGCCGGGCAGCAACTCTGCAGTGGGTTGGGGAGCTGTGCTTGGATGTTTGGGGGCAGGGAGGCTGGTGGGGGAGAAGGCGGAAGGGGGAGCAGCACTTCCATCAGTACCATGGGTCAGCAGGCAGAGCAGGAGGCCAGGACATTGGGTCCACTGGAGATGGGAGGTGGTCAGACCTGGGAGGGGTGGGGGACTGGGGGATTCAGCCAGTGGGTCCATGAGGGAAAGAGGGAGGGTGGAGGGGCTGGGGGATTTGGCTGCCGGGGCTGGGAAGTAGGGTGAGGGTGTGTGTGTGTGTGGACAGGATTGGGGTGGCAGGGGATTTGGAGTGCCTGAGGCAGCATTGTCCTCTGTCAAAGTGGTACCTCGAATGTAGCAGTACCCTCTGCAGCTGCGCACTCTGTGTATGCATAGGGACGGTGCAGTGACTGGCATGGCCCTGCGGGAAAGTGTGACCTGTTGAGTCTCTTTTCCAAGTGGACAGAGTTTAGTGGCAGGTATAAAGCTGTGCCACTTTGTGCAGCCCAAGGGCTTCAGTCACTAGTCAGTGCCCAGATTCTGTGAGGGAACCACCCACAGATATGTGTAAGGAGTGTGCTGTTCTGTCCATGGCTCGTTGCTGGACCCAGACTCAAAGCTCTCCCTGCTTCCCCCATGGTGACAAGCCTTCCCCAGGTTTCCTTTTCCCCTTAGAAAATCCCATTTACCAGCTCAGATGGGATTTACATTATTTCCTGAGGTACATGGCCCACAAAGGAACCCTTTGCAATGGCTTATTTCCTACTGTCTTCTGCCAGTGAGAAGGCCAGCACGGGCTGCTTTACCTATTAAATCCAGCCACAATGCCCCTTCCCTTGTCACCTGTTCTGACAATGGCTCACTTGGGTGTGTGCACACATGATGGAGGTGGAATTGGTTGTGACTCTGGCTCGAACACTTGGCATTTTAGAGGAGGGCTGTTTGTGCTCGTCAAACTCTCCCTCCCTCTCTGCCCTGCAGAACTCCTGGTGATCCTACCTAGAATCTGTGCCTTTGGCGGATACAGCAACAAGGCCTTTATCCCCTGTTAGTGTTATTCCCCTGAGTTCCAAAGCCACTTCTGCCCAGCCTGAAGGGTGTGTACTCTAGCCTCACACATAGGAAACCTAAACAATAAATAAAATAAAAAACAGATGGAGGTATACAGCTCATAGAGTTGGAGGGGAACTCAGGAGGTCAGCAAGTCCAGTCCCCTGCCCTCTTGGCAGGGCCAAGCACCATCTGTTTTGTAGTCTATTTGCCCCAGATCCCTAAATGGCCCTCTCAAAGGCTGACCTCACAACGCTGGGATTAGCAGGCCAATGCTCAAACCACTGAGCTACCCCTCCCACCTGTTGCTGTGGGCAGAGCTGTTCACAGTGGGAGCTGGTTCAAGGCCTCCTGAGACGCGGGCAGAGAAAGATCCTTCCATTTCGTGGAGGATTGGATATGGTTTCAGTCTGATTTGTAATGAAAACCCCAAATGTCAAAGTACTCTGTGAAAGGAAATGGAGCCCGGGCCCAGGGCAATCTGCCCAGAGAGATGCCCTGAAGCAGTTTCTGTGAAATGTTTAGATTTCAACATATTTCTCCTCATGAAAAAATGTTTCCCCAATCAGTTCTAGTCCTAAGTTACCTTGTACTGTAATCATAGGTTTTTAGGCCAGCAGGAACCATTATGATGGTGTAGTCTGACTCCCACGTAACATAAACGATCAAATGTCACATTAAATTGCTGACCCCAGCAACTTGTGGTTGAACTACAGCATCCCTCCGAAAGGCAGCAATTGTGTGGCCTCATGTTTTGTTTAGTAGCAATATACCCCATTGTATTGTATGTATTTTTTTTCCAGCCTATTTGACTGAAGTCCAAATACAGGCTTTAAAAAGGAAAAAAACTTTAATTTTGGTTCATTTAGACCTAGATATTGAGAAACTCCAGTTTCATCGGTAGGAATTCCTTTCTGTTGAAAGGCAATGAATGGCAACACAGTCTGAATTATCAGCTCAGATCCTCCTTCCATCAGGATTCTTTTTTTTTTTTTTCGCTTTAGATGTATTTCAGATCAGGGTGTGTGCGTGGGGAGTGATTTCTAATAGTCCCCCTGCCAGCAACATTCTAGTGCTCTGAGAAATGTTTGGGAACATGCTAATTGCATGGAGGTGAGCACGGAGGGTGGGGTGAAGTGGGGCGGACTGCGAGAGCAGTCCAAACCAAAGTCTGCCTGGAAAGACTTTAGAGGAGAAAAATGAAGAAAACGATTCACAGTCTGTACCAATTCACATCCAAACATTTTGAAGTAAATTCCCTACACGCTTGCATGGGCATGTGGGCCACACCAGAGCCATAGACTGGCATGCCAAGGCGTTGTACTCGCCCAAGATGTGTTGACGTGAAAAGGCGAGTGCCCCAGAGATCTGACCTCACCAGTGCCCCACTAGCATCCAAGCTCATGCGTTTGCTTTCAGGATTGCGGTACAAATTTGAAACCCGCCTTTGAAAATGTTGTCACAAGACATGTACACTCACCAGTAAATACAACTATTGTCATTCCAGAAGCTCAGTGAGATCAATGTAAAATAGAAAGTCATTGCAGATACATTATCTGTTATGACACAACTGTGGGAGACCAGCCCTGAGATGTAAAGATGTTCCCTTCTAGAGTGACATGTATCAGAGGGGTAGCCATGTTAGTCTGTATCTGCAAAAACAGCAGGAAGTCCTGTGGCACCTTATAGCCTAACAGATTTATTTGGAGCATGAGCTTCGTGGGCTAAGACCCTCTTCGTCAGATGCTGTGCTATCTGATGAAGTGGGTCTTTGCTCATGAAAGCTAATGCTCCAAATTAATCTGTTAGTCTACAAGAGCGGTTCCAGAACTATGTTCTGGTGGAACAATGGTGTGCCATGAGCTATGGCCAAGTGTTCTGCCATTCAAACTGAGTAATGGCGGCCTCTTCCCCATTCTCAGGGAAAAGAATAAATTTTAGGATGCAATTTTGCCCAGTTTTACAGTTTTGCTCCCCATTGGCTTAGACCTATGGTAAACGGGGGCTCAACCCCCCCCCCGGCTCTCGCTCAAAACTCCTGGCCCCCCCTCCAGTTCCAGCTCAACTCCCCCGGTCCCAGCTCAACTCCCCCGGGCCTCATGCAGCTGTGGCTCAACATTTACCCCCGCTCCACCCCCAGCCCCAGCTCAATCCCCAGGGCCCCATGAGGCTGCAGCTGAGCCCTGGCTCAACCGTCCAGGCCTCAGCTCAACCCCTGCCAGCCCCACGCAGCCATGGCTTAGCCATCCCCCGCTCCCAGCCCCAGCTAAACCTCCTGGCCCCGCACAGCCCTGGCTCAAACCTCCCAGCCCGTAGGGCCACAGCTCAACCCCTCATAGTTAGTATGATGTGAAAAAGACGAAGTGTTATGCAGATAGCGCCATGACGTCCAAGTGTTCCATGACCAGAAAAAGTTTGGGAACCGCTGGTCTATAAGGTGCCACAGGACTTCTCATTATTCTAGTGTGGCTCTAGCGCAGATTAGCATTACCTAAAGCGGTGATTTTCAGCTCGTGTGTCGCAACACGCTGGTGTGCCCTGAGAACTAGCGAAGAGTGCTGTGAAATTTCAATCAGTTCCCCTCACTGCATCTCTTCGCAGAGTCACCATGGGCTCTGGGGAGAGAGAAATTGATGATGCTGTGCCGGCTGGAGCTGAAGCAGCAAGGCTGCCTGAGTCCCAGCTGGCATGGGGTTGGTCAGTTTCTACCCTGTGCAGCTGACTGCAGAGCCGCTGCCAGGGGAGATCCCAACCCTGCAGGAGCCCATTTGCATGAGGAGATAGCTGAAATGCTGCTTCCTGGCCTGAACACGTGGGCAGGGAGCCAACCCAACCCCACTGTGGCAAAGAGGGAGAGAGCCTGTCAGAACTCAGATGTGGTTTAAATGCCACATTGCCATGCCAATGGGCTGGCAGGGAGGTGAGTCTGCTGTCTGGGTCTGCCTCCACCCACGAGTAATTGAGTAACTGCTGACATTTTCAGTGGTTACTCAATTACTCAACATCCCTAGCATGGCGCCCATTCACCTGCCTGCTGTTTTCTCGACCTGCTGAAGATGGTGTTTTCTGTGAATGCAGTTGTTCCTTGTTCGGCTTGTTGTGTCCACCGCTGTGTTGCAAACCTCTCCAGTAAGACTGTAACCATAGTAAATGTAAGAAAAATCTGACATTTATGAGCAATCGATTCAGCTGAAAAAAGTGTGTGCGCCGTGGAATTGCTGGTCTCATTGAAGTGCGCTGGGCTGCTGGAAAGGTCAGGAATCCCTGAACTAAAGGCTGTTTGATAGCTCATATGAGATGACCTGATGGGGCTCTTTTGTGGGTGGGAGTCAAGGCCCATGCCCTGTTGGCATGGCACTGCTGGAGGCATGGTGACAGTGGAACAAGAAAAGCATCCAGGTGCCAAGAGAGCACCCAGAGGAGGAAACTCCTGCAATGTGTCTGCTGTAGGAGGAGCGGGGCACTGCTAGCAGCTCCGTGAGGGTGACTGCAGGGAGGCCGGGGATGCTGTTTTAGGAGAATCACGCTTCATCCGGCTACAACTAACCCTGATAAACGTGCTACTTATTTAATCAATGCACCTTCCGTTTCCATTTCAAGCCAGGCTGAAAAAAGAAGAGTGCAAAGAACATGGACTCTGCAATCTTAACAATCACAAAGGGAACATGCTAGATTCTTGTATGCCTTGGGCATCTCCAGCCCTTGCCAATGGAAAGATGGAGGGCAGTGCTAAATTCAAGTTGGTACCCTCAGTGAACTAACCAAATGGCTTTGGTTATGGTAACAAGGCTGGCAGCTGATCCTAAAGCTTCTTGGGTGGGTAAGAATCCCAAGAAACAGGTTTCTAAATATCAGCTCTTAGCAGAAGCTGGGAAAGTTTGCTGCTAGACAAAGGGCTGGCGCCTATGCCAGTCTTTTGGGAAAGAGTAGCTGCTATCTTGCCTTTCAGTGCTGCTAATTACAGGCATTGAGAAACCTTTCCCCAAGTGACCCTAAAATCCAGTGTTTGTTTTTACTGCTGGGATTCTCAGGGACAAGATAATTGTGGGGCACTGGGAGGGTAAGAATAAGATCAGACTGTCTGCTCTGTCTAATTGGTGGATAGCTGCAAAATTAGAGACACTGTTTATTGCCTTCTGTACAACTTGGCTGAGATGCCAAGCGCCAGGGCTTTCTCATGCCTAGCCATAAAGAAAACTGGTGGGATGGGTGGAGTTACAGAGCTGCATGCCTTAAAAGGTTCTTGTAAGGCCCTGCATATAACAACCAGTGGCGCAGGATCTGAGGAACGTGTACGAAGGATTCACGTCATAGAAGCATGGAATTCTAGGGCTGGAAGAGACCTCAGGAAGTCATCTTGTCTAGCCCCCTGTCTAAAGCAGGACCAACCCCAACTCAATCATCCCACCTAGGACTTTGTCATGCCAAGACATAAAAACCTCTGGGGATGGAGATTCCACCGCCTCTGTTGGTAACGCATTCCAGTATTTCACCAGCCTCCTGGTGAAACAGTTTTTCCTAATATCCAACCTACACCTCCCCCTCTGTAACTTCAGACCATTGCTCCTTGTTCTGCCATCTGTCACCACTGAGAACAGCCTCTCTCCATTCTCTTTAGAGCTGCCCTCAGGAATTTGAAAGCTGCTATCAAACCGCCCCTCACTCTTTTTTTCTGCTAACTAAATAACCCCAACTCTCTCAGCCTTGCCTTGTAGGTCATGTGCTCCAGCCCCCAATAATTTTTGTTGCCCTCTGCTGAACCCACTCCAATGCATCCACATTCCTTCTATATTGCTGGGCCCAGCACTGGACTCAGTCCTCCAGATGTGGACTCACCAGTGCCAAATAGAGGAGAATAACTTCTATAGGGCTGTTAGAAATGCTTCTCCTAATGCACCCCAATATACCACTAGCCTTCATGGCTACAAGGACACACTGTTGACTCATATCCAACCTCTCATCCACCGTAATCCCCAGGTTGTTTTCTGCTGCACTGCTACTTAACCAGTCAGCACCCAGCCTGTAACAATGCTTGGGATTCTTCCGTCCCCACTTGTCCTTGTTGAACTTCATCAGATTACTTTTGGCCCAATCCTCCAGTTTATCTAGGTCACTCTGGACTCTATCCCTACCCTCCAGTGTACCTACCTGACCACCTAGCTTAGTGTCATCCACAAATTTGCTGAGGGTGCAATTCATCCCCTCATCCAGGTCATTAATAAATTTGTTGAACAATACAGTGGTTAGGAAAGAAATTGGGGAAGAATAAAACCCAGCCAATCACTAGTGGAGAAAGAATGTTTAAAGTGAAACCATAAGAAAATAGCTTGAATACCACTATCACTGTCTGAATTTCCCTCTTCAGTTGCTTCTGTGTTTGTTTGTGCTGGCTGAATCTGCACCCACATGGAACTTTTCTCCCTATCTGAAAGTCATTGAGATACAGAAAACATACAGGTTGACTGGATCTTTGTGTTGTCTTCTTCTCTGCCGTATGCAGCGTTTTTGTAGCCGTCTTCCTGCCAGGATGTTAGAGGGACGAGATAGGTGAGAGAATATCTATTATTGGATCGATCTGTCTCACCAGCACAGCAGTTATCTTGTGGGACGCTGGTGTGTCTTATAAGGGGCTTGCATTCCCTGCACAGCCAGGCCTGCCACATAACCAAGGGGAGTTTGGGTACACCAAGAATGTAGAATAAGGCCTCTGGGAACTGATGAATTCACAGCACATTTCTGTGGGTCAGCAGCATCCATTTAATATACAGCACCTACTGAGTTCCTTGTGCATAATCTGAAACATCATTGGCTAATCAGATGGTAACTGAACAGCCCGATCACTCTCCAGGGTCTCTGGCTTGTGGCCCCAAGTCACTGCAATAAGGCTTTTTCAGAAAGTGATATATATATATATATATACTCATGTACTACAAGAAAACATTAGCCGTATATAATTCTGGAGCTCTGCACAGAGGATTGAACCCAGCAGGTCACCAGACACTGGTGCAATAACTTTGAATTCATGATTATCCATAGCTATTTCTTCATGGAGGGAAAAAGGATTTAGGGGTAATCTCCATAGAGCTCCCCAATTAACTAGAGGCCCACTGCCCCAACCAGAAACAGAGCTATTGATTTTTAGTTCCTGTCAATTGGAGAATGACCACAGATCTCAAAGTCCTCCATCGTTTTTATGGGATGAGTTTCTTCAAGCCCTCTGATGAAGTAGGTCTTACCCGTGAAAGTTAATTACCTAATAAATAAAATTTTTACTCTTTTAGGTGCTACAGGACTGCTCGTTTCTTTTGAAACTACAGACTAAGTAAGACTACCCGCTCTCAAGTGATTCTTCAAGCCCTCCTGTCCTTAGTTGTAGCATTGCTGAGTAGTAAGCAGACCCTGCATTTCATTCTAGACTGTTGGCTGCATTTTGTTCAGTGTATACCTATCCTTCTCTCATCCAGAACCACCATCCAGTTTGGTACGTGGAATGTTTGGACAACGTATCAAGCAGGAAGACAGCCCAGATTGCAGAGATGAAACAGTACAAGCTTGCAGTTTTGGGCATGTGTGAGACAAGATGGACACAATCTGGGCAGCTACGCTTGACAACAGGTGAAACCCTCCTCTACTCAGGACACGGAGAACAGGGCGCACCACACACAGAAGGCATGGGCTTGATATTAGCAAGAGAGGCATCTGGAGCTTTAATGGAGTGGACGGCAGTATCATCGCATATCATCACAGCCAGATTCTACACCAAAATGCAGAAGGTACTGACTGTGCAATGTTATGCACCAACCAACAAAGCAGCTGAGGAATGTAAAACAGACTTCTGTGAGAAACCACAAAGCTTTGTGAACTAGAGAGCAAAGAAGGATACGTCAATTTTGATGGGCGACTTCAATGCAAAAGTTGGAAGCATAAATACAGGCAGAGAACAGACCATGGGAAAAGAAGGCCTAGGCCACATGAATGAAAAGGGAGAGCGCTTTCGAGACTTCTGTTCCTTCAACAGATTAGTGATAGGTGGGAGTGTTTTTCCACACAAAGGGATCCAGAATTTCACTTGGGTTTCACCGGACCATCAGTCAGAAAATCAGATTGATCACATCTGTATTAGCAGTTCCTTCAGGTCAATGCAGGATACCCACACTAGAAGAGGAGCAGATGTAGGTTCAGCCCACCATTTGGTCATGATAAAACTCAAGTTCAAGCTCCAGAGGTACGCCACAAAAGCAACCAAGCTGGGCTTGAGATTCAACAAGGAGCAGCTGAAAGATATAGAGACAAAGCTGGTTTCCAAGTGGAGCTGTCTAACAGATACGCACTTCTGACAAATCTCATCCAAAAAGATGCTACTGTGGAACAAATTTGGGAACACACCAAAACAGCCTGGAAAGAGGCCTGAAATAAAACATTGGGAAAGGGGACAAGGCATCACAAAGAATGGATCACAGCAGAAACTGAGAAAAGTGAAGGAATAAATGGATAGAAAAGCAGCAGTCAACAACAGCAAAACAAGAGCAGCCAGGGTAGAAGCTCAGAGACTGTATTCAGAAGCCAACAGAGAAGTTTAAAAGGCTGTAAAATGGGATAAGAACAACTTTGTGAAAAACCTTAAACAACAAGCAGAACAAGCTTCAGGACAGAGAAACTTAAAAAGAGTTATATGACATCTCACGGAAGCTAGCTGGGTCAAAGCGTACAGAAGATCAGCCAGTACAGGCTGATCCAGAGTTACCGCCTGCAAATATACCGCTGCGAATTAACAGCAATAGACCTCCAACAGAAGAAATCAGAAAAACCACTGCCCATCTGAAAATCTTAAAAGCACCCGGTCCAGACAACATCCCTGGAGAAGCAATCAAATCAGGTAGTGAGACATCAGTCAACATGATGTATAATCTATTTGGGAAAATCTGGGACACTGAGGAGATCCCACAAGACTGGAAACACGTGTCAAAGTTAGACTCAGACTCACAATTTATCAGACCACTCTGTTTTATTAGCAAAGCCGCTCTGCTAATACATTTAGAAGTGAGCCCCCCGAGTGGGGCTTGTGTCTCTTAATTTATACAGTTTTTTGGAGAACAAGTTACAGACAAGTTACAGACAAAAGAAGAAAAAGAGTTTAGTCACCACCCTTCGAGATCCCTGAGACCAGTCACATATCTTCAATTACCTGCCACCCTTAACAATCTCCTTTAACAGCTTCCAGTTAACTAATTGCCCTTCACACCTTCCATTCTGATGCCTGCTTCTTAGACGCGCTGGCTCCATCTTAATTGCTTCTCCATTCAAAAGCTAACTGTCCCTAGGTGTGCTCCCTCAGATACTTTGTAACATGTTTTGGCATGCCCTCTCACATACAATGTATCCAGCATGTCCCCTTATACAACGTTATACTTATACAATGTTATACTTCCACACACGGCTACCTTATCAAACTTCCAAACAAAGGCACCTTGAAGGAATGCAAGAACTGGAGGGGCATCATATTACTGTCCATTCCAGAAAAAGTGTATAATAGGATTCTCTTGGAGAGAATAAAGACAGAAATTAATAGCCAGCTCAGGAAAGAACAGGCTGGCTTCCGAAGTGAGAGAACTTGTGCTGACCAAATTGTAACTCTCAAAGTGATCATAGAACAGTCACTTGAGTGGAACGCTCCTCTCCATAGATACCCTTCACAGACTTCAACAGCATTAAAGAGACACTTTGTGGAAACTGCTGCGGTGGAAACAGCACCATGGCAGCCCTTCCAACGTTATTAACCCGATCCGTTCAGCGTACGAACCCTCGACATGCCAAATTGCTCACAATGGTGTCTTGACAGACCCCTTCATATACCCTGAGGAGTGGGATAAGGGTGCCTATTGTCACCTTTCCTGTTCTTGATCACAACAGATTGGATTATGAGCAGGACAACAGATGATCTTCAATGGAGCATTCTGTGAACAGTTCTCGAACAGCTGGAGGTCATTAATTTTGCTGACAATGTCTCCCTCCTTTCACATCAGCATAAATGCTTGGAAGAAAAAGTCACAACACTCGACAAAACTGCCTCAATGACTGGACTGAACATTAACAAGGGAAAGACCAATACAATGAGAATCAACCAGTCCAACAACAACAACACCACCACCATCAAAGTAGGAGGGGATGACCAGGAAGATGTGGACCTGCTCACCTGCATGGGGAGTATTATGGCCAGAAATGGAGGAACAGACAAGGATATCAATGCCAGAACAGGGAAAGCAACAGCTGCATTCAAGACTCTCCATCCCATATGTTTTAATTGCAATTTTTTTTTTTTGTTTTGCTCCTCTCTACTTATAAATGTCAGTCTGTATTGGAAATGAGATTGATCTGATGAAGTGGGTCTGTCCCATGAAAGCTCATCACTGAGTAAATGATTTTGTTAGTCTTTAAAGTGCTACATTTCTGCTGTTTTATGTCATCCCATATGGAGTTCACAGATAATATCTGCAAAGACGAAACTTTGGATCTTCAACATAAACGTGAAGAGTGTGCTCTCGTATGGATGCGAGACCCAGTGCACTAAAAAGTCTTCAAATCACAAGCTACAGACATTCATAAACAGATGCCTGAGGTACATCCTTCACATCAAATGGCAAGACTTTGTCACAAATGAGAAGATTTGGAACAGAGCAGGACAAGAACCCTTGACGTTCAAATCAAGAGAAGAAAGGGGATGTCTCGGGCACACTCTCAGAAAACCATCATCCAGTATAATCTGTCAAGCTCTCGCATGGAACCTGCAAGGACAATGCAAAAGGGGCAGACCTTGGACAACATGGAGAAGATCTCCTGAGACTGAAGGACAGTGACTGAGGTACTCCTGCAGCCAGCTAGAAGTTTTGTCCGAAGACAGAGTGAAGTGGAGGAGACTTGTAGATGACTTATGCTCCACTCGGAGTACAAGGGTTTAAGTCATACCTACATGGACCTTTGCCTCCTGACTGAGAGGTACAGCTAACCTCAGCCTATGTTTGAGTCTACTCCCACGCCCAAGGAGTCCTATGAGTTTGCCGAGCACTTGAGCCTCACATTGAGTGGACAGATAACTGCAGATATGTAGGTGCCGCTTTCAGAGCCTTTACTGGCCCATTCGTGGGGCTGTTCACCTCAGAAGCTGCATTTCTCACATTAGTGATGGCAAGCAGGCATTTTGTCTGCAGGATTAAGTCCACTAAGAGGACGTGCTACAGGCTGGGGGTCCCACTGCGCTGTTTGCTAATATACGTTGCTACAGTTCTCCATTCTGCCTTGAGAGGGCTCATGTCAAGCACATCCTGGAGCAGAAATGCCAGGAATTCAGACTGTGGACTCAGTTGTGTTCTCCCACATCTTGAAAACCCTTTGAGCACACTGTCGTCTGGAGGGAAAGCAGGCTGGTCTGGTCTAAAAGGCCTGCTGTCCCCAGCAAACAGAGCTAGGCTAGCAGACCTGCAACTATTACTAGCATACCATCCAGACCAGAGATTTATTAACCCCTTATCCTGTGAAGCACAGCAAACTGAATTCCCCCCACAAGCAATCTTTAGTGGTAGCTAGTAGCATCTCCTTCACAGAAGCTCAAAACTCTTCCTCCAGCAGACCACATCCAAGCATTGACTCAATAGGTTCATTGTTCATGCAGTGCTTACAACACCCCAAACAGAGTCTCTTTGGATGTATCCAGGCAATGGGCTGTGTTTCCACTAATTTTTTTCCATCTATGGGTGGAATAATTTTTGTTGTGTGCATTGAGGCATGTGGGGATGTGCACCACCAGTAGATACACAGGCTGCTGTCTATGGGAAGCTGTGGTGCTCTGCTGATCAGCTGGATGGCACCTGAATCTCTCCTGGGCAGCCCAAGCATTCAGCTTACAGGGAACACTGGTAAAGGGCATCATCAAAAGTCTGTGAAGCAGGAGGAAGCTTCAGACACACCTTGGTCATCTTGGCTTGTTTGACAAAGGCTGCTTCTATACACGCCACCTCCCGTCGGAGGTGCCATGGTGATGAGGCAATTCGAAGCAGGCTAATGAGGCACTAACGGGCATATTCAGCATCTCATTAGCACAATGGTGGCCGCGGTAAATTTCGAAGTACAGACTTCAAATTGCAGATTGACAGAGTAGACGGGGGCAGCTTCAAAATAAGCGCCTCATTTCAACATTCCCTCACTCCCACAGAATTAGGCCGGAGTAAGGGAATGTCAAAGTGGGATACTTATTTGGAAGCTGCTCTCATCTCCACTGTCAAGCTGCAATTTGAAGTCTGCACTTTGAAATTTGCCCGGCCGCCATTATGCTAACGAGGCACTGAATATGCACATTAGCACCTCATTAGCCTGCTTCGAATTGCTTCACCACCATAGCACCTCTGACAGGAGGTGGCACGCGTAGAAGCAGCCCGAGACTGACCTGATGATGAAAGCTACGGCCCTTCCAATTCATCAGCTTCCTTCCGATGTTATCATGCTTCAGTTATAAACAGAAAGAAAAGCTAAATCTCCTCAGAGGGGATTCTCTGGCAGGAGGTTTCAAGTGTTCCTGTTCTGATGTTCACACACACCTACTTCCCCCTCCTCACAGCCCACCCAAAAAGAGTTCACAGCACAAAAAACTTGCCTTGGTCTGTTTACAGATGAGTTGCTGGGACAGTTGTGCACATGACAATAAACTTTCTAGCTGCAACACACACACACGCACACGTTGAGGGGAGGCCACACACACTAATACTCAGAGTTTTTCAAAGTGCTGGAGCCAGGGAATTCCATGTTTTTAAATCAGATTAAGGGGCAAAATGTAAAACACGGGAGAACTTCAATTGTCTTTAAAGTCTGTTTGGATCAGGGATTTCGTGGATGCCGGATAAATACTGCAGTTTAAAAGAACCTGAGCACCCCCGTGAATCCTAAGTGTTTGACTTGGTCTTCTGTACTTCAGTGAGATTTACTAACTAGGAAACCAGAACAAGAGAGACATATCTGAACATCTCCTGACCTGCCTCCATTTGTTACACCAATCTGTGATATAAGGCTCAAATGGAAGAAAATCTTTCTTTGGATGTCCATGAATAGCGAGGGAGATTATCTCAACAGCGGGATTGTTTTCAGATTCAGTAAAGGCCTAGCAGAGACATTCCTATAACTAAGAGAAGTTGGAGTGTTTATTCATGGTATACTAGCACCCAGGGTATGTGTACTCCACCATGGAGAGAAAATCTCCCAGCCTGGCTGGTTTGGCTACCATGCCAACAAGACCATTGTGGATATTGCAGGCTCATAAGCCCACCAGACCCTTCAGCTGTGAGCTTGGGTGGCTTGCAGAGCTTGTGACAAATGTTGTTGGGTGCTGGGCAATGTGCTGTGTGGAGGGGTTTGGCTCTGGGTCCCCAGAAGGGGATGGAGTTAAGGACAGCCAACCCTCACCACCTCCTGAACAGTGCCACATGCACCCAAGCCAGCCCTCAGTTTCAGGCCCGCTGATGGGGCTGGGGGAGAAAGAGGCAGCTGGATGGCACCCAAAGGTCTGGCTGGTGCCACTGGTACTTTAGCAGTGATGGTGACCAGAGCTCCAGGCCCCTCTGAAATGCTCCTCGTGACTCTGAGGCAGGGGGCGGGAGGGCAGCACTGCAATCTGAGCTGTGCTAAGGGCTGACTGCCCTCGCCCCCGCCCCCGCTTCCTCTCTTGGCCCCACCCCTTTCAGGGGCAGGGAGCCAGGCTCTGCTGCGTGGGGCCGTGGGAGCAATTTAAAGGGACCGGGGTTCCCTGCAGTAGCAGCCTGGATGCTCTTTTAAATTGCCGGGCCTGGGGCAACTGCCCCTTTGGCTTTCCCTCCCTGCTGATGGCTCGCCAGGGTACCGACCGGAGCAGCAGTGTCTCCACTGCTATTTTTAACACGCTAGCTTGAGTGCTGCTAGCATGAGTCTGCCTGCTCCAGCTGAGAGGCTTGCTCCCAGCTGCACTGTAGACATCTCTGCAGAGTGCCCGGCCGAGATCCCCCTTGCACCCAGCGCTGTAAATATGCAAGATGTAATACCAAACACAGCAGGGGAGGAAACAGGCTTAAAAAGGCAAAACCCATTGTCAGGAGATCACATAGCAGGTTTGTGTTAGAACAGAGACCAGAACCAACCCCGCTAGCATCTACCCCACCCCCCAGCCCCCGAGACTACCCCACCATCTTGCTTGGCTGCCATTTTTATGTCACTCTAACTGCCACTTTCAAAGTTAGACAGTACTTCAGAAGCTTGGCTATAATTGTTTTGAGGCTTAATAAGTTGTAACTCAAAACTAGTTTAGGGCTGTACATAGAAAAAACCCCCTCTTGTTGTAAAGTATTTATTACACTTCCTTTGGAAATGATGACAGTCTTCCAGTGAATGTTTTTATTGTTATTCATCATCTTTCAAGCGGGTTAGCGAGTTCTGAAATACGGCTTTAATAAGGGCGCCAAATGAGAAAGTGCAGATTTAAGGGAAACCTCTGCAGATCAGATTTCACTTGGTGCCTGCAGCTCTTGGAACATGTGTTTCTGATCGAAAGCTTGACTTTGCTGTACCAAAACTTGAAACACGTTGCAGTTATTTCATACAAACTGCAAAGGCGAGTGAGAGAAACACAAACAACCTGTGCCTCTGACTCACACAGGGACTGCTGAAGGATAACGCACCTGAGTGAGGACCAGAATTTACCCCAGACTGATTAAATTTATTACATTCTTTGTGGAGTAAGCCAAATAAATCGGGGTCCCTGGTTTTACTAAGATGTACCTTGGATGCAAAGCTAAGGCATCACTGACTCATGTGTTTAGCTAACACCGTGCTAGGCTGAGTATAAAACCTTAGAGAGAGAGGTATAGATAAGCTCTTGGACAATGGTTGAAGGTTGGAAGTGAATATCTTTAAATACCATTAATTTATAATCTTGGGGAAACAGCCAGTATTTCCCTCAGTAAACACATATTTAATGTATTATCTTCTTAGACTGACCCATACAGAATCTCAATGAACCAAGCCAGAATATCTTCCGACGTTCTGCATTACACCTCCTCACCCAAAAAAGCCATCATCAACTCTCTGTCAAAACGATTTTAATTTTAGAGAAGAAGGGAGAAGTTAAACAAGAATGGAGGTAAAGGCTCCATGGGGGAATGCGCTGGGTCTGGGTCTGGGTCTGGGTCTGGCGTAACAGACTGCTTTCCCCTCCACTGCCTCAGTCCCTTCTTCGGCCTTTGCACTAAGGCCATGTCTATGTCACCCAGAAGATCGACCTTCTCAGGATCCATTTTCTGTGGCTCTGTTTCACGCCCCTGGTAGAGATGTGCAAAATCGACCTATCGGGGCTGGCAGTTGATCCTGTTCTCCTCGTTATTGTGAGAAGTCAGGGAGGTCAACAGGAGAAACTCTCCTGTCGACCTGGCTCAGTGAGGGCAACCAGCTAAGTCGATTGCAGATAAGTCGAGTCTGGCTACACCAATTGCAGTAGCTAGAATTGCATATCTGCTGTCGACTCACCTGCCTAGTGTAGACCAAGCCTAAAGGTACATCTACTCTACAGGGCAGATCGACCATGCTGCGGTTGATCTTTTGGAGTTTGATTTCGCATGCCTGGAGCGGCACTAACAGAATTTCCAGGGTGCCCTATTGCTCCTGCTCCCCATAAGGAGTAAGGGAAGTTGATTGGAGCACAAGCGCCCATTGACCTCCCTTAGTGGAGGCAGCGCGGATGCCCAAATTAAGGTACATCAATTTCAGCTACGTCTTTAACATAGCTGGACTTAATTTGACCTTTCCCTGTAGTGTAGACCTGCCCTGCAAGACCTGGCCTTGCCTTTGTCTCCCTTCAGCAGCCCCTCCATGACTCTTTAGCAGCAGCCCTTAAAGGGTAAGGTCAAAGACTTGTGTGTGGTGATGGAGAGAAGCTCCTTCTGGATTTGCTGCAGGGAAACTGCCTAAGGGCTAGTAAGTGACTGCTCACCTGGCAAAGAGGGATTTTCTTCGTCTTTCGGTTTCCTTCTGCCAGCTGGCGGTGTGTACTGCACCTCAAACCCAGGCTCCTTTCAAGTGTGTTTGAGATGTGACTCGAGTATTTCGCACAGTGCTGTTACCGCGTCTTGCCACCAAGGAGAGGTGACTTCAAAAAGAACAGTTTATTGAGCTTGGGAGATGACAGACGCAGCTAACTTCATCGCCAAATCACTCTGAATCGAGCTATTCATCGAACCCCTATTTGTCTTCTGCGAAGCCAGGATGGGAAAAGATTCTGGTTTGGAACAGTGAGGCTTTAAAAGCAAAAAACCGATTTTTTAGGACTTCCTGTCCCACAGAAACTGTGGCATAGCTTGAAACCACTTCAGAGTCACTCAGCTCGCTCGAGCTGACGCAGACAGAGCTGCTCCAAGCTGCCCTTTTCCAACAGCTTGTAGAAAACACTCTGTGTGAAGCTTTGTGTGGAGATGTTTATGCAAAAGGACACCGCAGCCCCCACACTTACCAGTGGAAGCATATTTTCTTGCAAAATCCAAATGGCAGTAACTAGCTTGGGAGGGAAGCTTTTGCAAATGGCAGAAAGGTGCCCTGGCTGTTTGGAAGAAGCTGTGAGACTAATGAGTGGCTGAGTTATAATGATGTAAGGCACTTAGAATTTAGTTGTCACAAGATGTAAAGCCCTTAGAATTAGTTGTCACAAGATTAGACCCAGTTAAAAACTATAGCACATCCTAAATTGTGTTAACTTGCTGGCACTCTTTAAGTCATCCTGCTGTGCTGTAATTAAGCTGGGGATATGTGAATTTGCTCTTTGAAACAGCCCTGGCAGAAATATGTTTTTCCCAGCTAACAACTCATACTGTACAATGGATCCGGGCTAAGGAAGAGTTAAGTTGGAACCAGAGGCCTAAAGAATCTGTGTCCTCTGGAAATGAAAAATGGGCAGTCCTGCAGCACCTGAAAGACTAACAATTCCATTTATTAGCTTTTGTGGGTAAAGTGCGACAGGACTGCTTGTTTTCTGTGTAGCTACAGACTAACATGGCTAACCATTTGGAAATAAGAAAAAGCAGTTTCAAAGAAATATATAGGTCAATAGATGCTCCATTTGGACTTCACAGGTCCAGATGGGGCACCGGGCTGTGAACTTGTCAGGAGAGGAGCATTTAAACCGGTGTTTGAGGATCCAGCCCTGCATGACACACTTCTGTTTTGCAGTGGAATTGTGCACACAAGGTGAGACTCACCTCTTTATGCACAGCGGTGTCACACTGAGCACGAGCAGAGCCGATTTCTGCACAAGGGATGTGTCAGCCACCGTGCTCGCAGGGGCAAGTCCTACACCTTCTTTGTTCCAATTACTTGTCCACAAATCTAGCAAACTGAATGATAAAAGGGCTCAGATGATTGTGCCCTGGACCTAACATACCTACGTCCCTGCTGTACCAACACCCACCTCCCCGCCCCGTACTCTGGAGTCAGTAGACTTCCATACCATGTACATCAGGGTGGATTTTGGCTGCAAGCTGTTTGTTTCATCACTGGAACCCTGGAATTCAAGACCACACGCCTGGTGTTCTACAACACATCACACAAACATGTTCCCCCATCACCTGCCTGGAATCTCCTGGCTGGTAAGAGAAGGGGCTCTCATATATCCATGGAGCAGGGAAGGAGTTTGGTGGACTCAAAGGCTTTAGTGTACAAGTTAAATCCTCTGTTTCCAAGGCATGGTGTGGCAGCAGCCCGGTAAATCTCCCTGAGTCTTGACTAAAAAACCCAGGGGCTACTCCGAGCTGAGCCATCCAAGGAACCACGCACCAGCTGGGGATTGCTGGAGTGCATCAGGTGTCTGCCAGGCCCTCTCTCCACCCCTTCCCAGCACCAGGGAGTGCAGGGAGGGAGGCACAGACCATGGTCTGCAGCCAGTCTCTGTTCCATTTACGCTGTGTGGGACACGAAGAGCCTATGTCCCACCCCACAGACATGCAGTGCTAGCTTGTCCAGTGCCCTGCCCCACACCCGACCAGGAGATTGTGGCTGTTTATTGGACTTGATGAATGGACTGAATGAGATGGGGTCTTGCAAATTGTGGAGGGTTGGACCGTTGCCAGGTGGTGCGGCTCAGATCAGCCACTCCAGGCACACCTGAGAACCTGAGAAAGGGTTGGCATGGGCAGCCGGAAGCTGCAGTAATGGATGTCCAAAAAAGGAGCCAAGCATAGGATGGCTGTGGCTGAGACTGCACAAGGGCTACAGTGAGCAGGAGCACAGGCACCAGCTCCAGGGGTGCTTTGAGGTTCCAGCAATAGGAGGTGATCAGCAGCCAATAAGTCTCCGGGGCTGACGGCAGATCAGCTGTTTGAGGGACGAGCAAGTGGAGAGAAGCCAGTGGTGTGTGGGTAGGTAGGCGGGGGCAGAGCAAGGTCATAGTCCTGGGGGCATTCACGGAGACACAAAAGCCAGCACCTATGAACAGGAGGCTTCTGCAGGAGACCTGTGACCAGGGAGAAGAGTTGGGCAGGAAACCGGAGCAGAGAGATGAAGCAGGCTGAGAGAGCAGGTTCCACAGGGTAGCACAAGCCTCCAGCCAGGAGCAGGAGAGGGTGGCCTGCCCCGGCAGAGAGGACCTATACGCATAGGACAACGCTCAGTGGGAGATCAGAAGCCCCAGGACTGAGTTATGCTTTGTTCTTGTATATCAATACATGAGATCCTGGAGGAAGAGGCATGACTGGACCAAACAGAAACTTAAGTAGAGGTTTTTTAAGAAGCCCCTTGAAGGGGAAAACTGAGGCAGCTGCCTGTAGTGTGACCTCAGGCCAAGAGGGGAAACTTCAGAGGTGTCCAGCCCATAGACTCCACCATAAAATACCTTTTGGCAGGGGGACAATTACTGCACTGACAGCTAGTGTGGACATACAAAATCTGCTGCTGGGAGGAGATGCAATTATTTCACACCTGGTTTAAGCCTAAGGGTGTGATGAATTCCTAAATGTCCCAGCTCCCAGGTGGCTGCCCAAGCACACAGCTTATGGGGAACACCGCCCATAGCTGAGGGTTTGGTGACTGTAGGTGGTGACTATGGCTGTGTGTGAGCCACAAGGTTCCTGTGTTAGACCACCTATGGCCCACAGGCTGGAGAAGGGACAGCGTTTCAGGCCTGCGATGAAGAGTCACAGAGGCTTTGTCGACACTGCGCGGTAAAGCCAGGTGATGGGTCATCCTTTCTTGGGTACGAACAGCCCCATGGAAAAGTCCTGCTTCAATTACCACGATGCCACTGATGCTGCACTGCCGCCAGGTGTTGGGGGCCAGGTAAGGCACGCCCGATGGTCCTTTGTGACAAGAGGCTCTGGGAGTCTTTCCCGGTCAGGTGTGTCCATGGCAAGAGAACCTGTCTGTCCTTCCGGGGGAACTGTGGGAAGGCACTGGGAGGCCAACTGGACTGGAGTGGGTTAGCCTGAGTCTTCACTGCAACGTGTGGCGGTTGTGGTCCAAGCTAAAGCAGGCCAGGCCTTTCATGCCCACTACCAGCCTGGTAAAACAGCATGGGCTTAAAGCAGCTTCATACCTAGGGCAGAAGTTTTTCTCTGTGGACAGCAGGCAGAACTGTCTTTCCTCATATGCAGAACACCCAGCTGCATAGGGCACCTGAAAATTTGGGGCACTGATGGGTCTTAATGTCTACCCACCAACCTCTTCCTATCCCTGCCTTGTGACTCGGCTTCCTCTAGAGAGGATCTAGTTAATTAAAAGTGAAGAAGCCTGCCAGTGCCATTCGCAGACCATGAGCCTATGGAAGAGCCATTTAAGAGGTAATGAACACACTTAACAGTCATTTGCCAACACCAGGGCTACACTGTCAGTTTCTGCAATGACTGTGTTAGTGGACAGGATCTTAGTTTAAAATACTTCTTTAATGGGTTACAGATTGAACCTCTATAATCTGGCACCCTCAGGTCCTAACCGGTGCTGGACGAGAGAATTTGCCAGATCAAGGGAGCTCAATATTGTCGAGCAGCATTACCAACACTTCTACTGCTTACTGGGCTCTTAGAAGTCATTTGGGGTAAATTACAGCTAAATATCAGCACAGAACAATGAGAGCCAGGACTGGTGTCTGGAAACAAATTTTATGGGATCACAGGAAACTTGACCACACCATGAAAAGTGGTCATCTGGCTAACTAAAATCATGCTGGACTATGGAGTTTGCCAGACAAGAGCCTCCGGAGGAGAGAGATTCAACCTGTACTGAAGATTATAAAATTACACCTCTAAAACCTGTGGTTCCCCCAAGCTGTCATCAGGCACGGGGCATCAGTTTAATAGCGCTGTATAGAGCCTTGCGAATCCCAAGGATGGCCCTGATAGCACAGGAGGCTGGGGTAAAACCTGTACTAAGAAGCCAAGTTAACTGCATAGTGTAGGCAAACCATTATTCAGCCACACATCTGTAATCCCCTTCTTTCACCAATGCAATTCAGAGCATGAAAGGAGAACTTCAGGCAGGTTTCAGTTCAGACCTGTGGGGAGCAGCAGACCAAAGAAGCTGGAAATCATTTAAGATGCTGATTGACGCCATCCTTAGTGATGGATGAAATGTTGCTCTCCATCAGCAGTCCACCACAGAGGGCAGTGCAAGGGCCAGGTGTTGTACGGCCGGCCAGGCTCTTTAATACAATGCTGAGACATGGTAAACAAAGCCCGAGCAGATGGGAGGCAGCTCTCTGGTTCCCATTAACGAGGGATCAGCACTGCGGTCTGAGACAGAAACAAAGATTCACCAGACGTGATTATGCTGTAGCGGGCTTCATTCCTCGGAGCTGTTCAGCTGCTTGTCTGTTTTCACTTGGTTTAGCAGCTGCCCTGTGAATCGTGCTGCTTTGAGGGCTGCGACAGCTGAGGACATGTTCCGAAACATGCTCCAATGTTCTTCTGCTCAATTCGGAGTTGAAGCAGCTTGGCTGGGACGCGAGCATGGTTAGGAGAGTCTGTGCATTGGTTTTTAGAGAACAGAACACACCCTAACACCAGAAAGGACCAGAACTCGCTATTCGATGAAAAAGCTCAGCGAGCTGACAGCTACCGTGGGCCTGCAGGGAAGGTGCAGAGAGTCCAGGCTCGGTGCAGGGGTGGAGCCTCAGGTGAAAGGGGTGGGGCCAAGGACCTTAGTGCTGCCCAGAACACAGTTCTGGGGCCTCCCCCCAGCTCTCTGAGCTGAGCAGAGCCGCAGAGGGGCGTTTCCATGGTGTTTCAAAGGGGCCCAAGGCTCCAGCCACTGGCACAGTTGCCTGGCTGCAGTGGTGGCCAGGAGCTCCTAGCCCCTGTGCAATTGTCCCCTCTTGCTCCCCCAGTGGGTGGGCCTGAAAAGACCCAACTCTTTTGGAAAGAAATAATTCTTCTGAGAAAATGCTTTAGGATGACGGGGCCCCGTAAATGTTGCTTCCTACTAAACACCAAGGCCCCCTCCACTCTTGAGCAGGTGTTTGGAAGGCTGAGAGCAAACCTGCTTTGGGGCATGGGAGGGGAAGGGGCATCTGATCTGGTGTGTTGTGGGGTCCATGATGCTCGTGATGATGGTGGAAGGGAGCTCTTGGCACTTGGGTGAGGAGGAATGTGTGCTCTAGCTCTAGCTCTAGCTCTAGCTCCAGCTCCAGCTTCACTTCACCTGCGTAGTGAACACTCGGAGATCAGGTTACGAGGACCACGAGCCCTGGTATCCCCGTTTCACGTGGCTGGTGGGGGAGTGAGGCACAGATGGGTTAGTCAGCTGTTCTCAACCTTTAGCAACCCAAGGACCCCCACTGTGCTGTACAAATGTTCAGGGACCCCACCACACACTTTTCCAAGGCCTCACCCCACCCTACCCCTACACTGAGGTCCCATCCCCTTCCTTCCCCTTCTGAGGCTCCACCCCTGTCCTGCCCCTTCTTTGAGGTGCTGCCCATCACTCCACCTTGCCACCTCTGTCACTCACTCTCCCCCTCCACTATGCTAGGGCAAGGTGTTGGGGGCACAGGTGGGGGTCAAGGATTCTGGCTGTGGGTGTGGGCTCTGGGGTTAGGCAGAGGATGAAGGGACTGCAGTGCAGAGGGGGATCCAGGCAGGGGCAGTGGGTGAGGTACAGGACAAGACTCAAGGTAGCCCTTACCAAGTCCCTGCAAACCCTAGATATAAGGGCTACCAGGGATGCTCTATGCTCTGCTCTCACACCTGCAGGCTCTGCCCCCACTGCTCCTATTGGTCATGCTATCTAGCCTACAGGAGCTGTGGAGCTGCCCCACAGGAGGGGATAACATGCAGAGCTGCACAGACCAAGTGGTTGCTTCTGGGAGACATGCAGAATCAAGGCAGGTAGGGAGTCTGCCTCAGCCCCAGGTCCCAGGCAGGACTGGACATGTGGAGTTGATCAGTGGGGCCCCTGAGCCCCAGTCTGAGAAACGCTGGGTTCACTGATTTGCTCAAGATCCAGGAAAGCTGAGCAGAATGGGGAAGAGAGCCAAGACCTTCTGCTTCCCAGTGGGATACATTAAACTGCACTAACCTCCCAGTCCTGTGCATTAGCCTCTCAACATCCTTTCTCTTAACAGAACACGTCCCGGGGTTCCTTAGCAACCCATTTGAGGCCTGGCTTTCCCATCGGTGGTGCCCTTTGTATCTGTGCTTTGGCAATCACCAAAGGAGCCCTGGGTATCTACCAGAGCAAGGTGACTTCCAAATGCATTTGCACTGGAAACAAGATGATAAAGAGATAGCTGTTCAGATGTGCATTGGGAATGAAACTGCAGGTGCAACCATGCGGGTGTAAACTTCACCCAGAAAATGCAGTCATTCTGAAATACACTGAAAGCTCTTACAACATGCAAGACTTAGGCATCTCAGACTGGAAGTCCCTCAGTGTAGCCAGTTATCTCTGGGCTGCCCGTCTAATCACAAAACACTAAGGTTTGTGTGCCTGTGACCTCATATTTCTGCAATATCAGTTGTTCCAGTGACAGTGGGCTGCTTCCAGGCAAATCGCTTCCCGCTGCAGGGTACCTGCCTTTCCCTTTTCAAATGGATGAAGTAAAAATCTCTATTTAATCATAAAAAATAAAAATGAATTTCTGCCACGTCCACTTACACCACCACCAACCAATGGGCCGTATCATTCTTCCATCAACGAGCAGAATAAATTTTGTTATATGCACCAAGGCATATGCACATGTGCACCACCAATAGAAATGTGTGGCTGTGGGTGCTTTGCTGATCAGCTGGGCAACAGCTAACTCTCTCCTGGGCAGCTGCCCACACACACAGCTTACAGGGAATATGGTCACCAATTAAATAGCAAACGAAATCATCTTCTCTTCTATTTTCAGGGGTGAGCACCAGAGTGAGGCAGGCATAACAATGACTAAAAGACAGGATAAAATCTGGTAAGTGCTGAAAGGACAAGCTGACAGCAGAGAGAGAGAGAGGGAGGTTATTTTACAAAAAGGGGAGCGAGCTCTTATTCGGACAACTGGGACAAAATGAATAAAGGGAAGATGTAGGCAGAATATCTGGAGAATCTTTACAAGTTTCAACAGAATTGATAATGTAGAAGTGTTACACGCTCCTCTTGTGCACAAAACCCACCAACAGAAATGAAACAAACCTCATCTGCTTTCAGCTTGTCCCAAACCTGCCACTCAAACCAAGTTTATCATAAGACTGACGAACCTTCCAAGTCAGTGCAGAGCTCCACTGTAGCACTGAATTCAAATTACGAAAAAAAAAAGGGAGGGATGTGTGAATTCAGTTGGGGCATGACAGGGGACAGCTTTAACGTGGAAGGTGCTTATAACTTGGTATCTAGTTTTGTAGCTTTTTCTTTTACACTGCAGTACCACCCACAGGCGATCTGCAAAGCGTACAGGCCTTCTGGTGCATGCAGTCAATTTATAAGTGGCCTTTTGGAGGATGGGGAGGGACCTGGGGTGGAGTGAGAGTTAGCTCTCTGCTGGGTTTGTTTAGCTGACCTCAGGAAAAGCAACCCTATGATGGAAGGTCTCGCCTCCCATCTGGGCAGCAAGCTCTGAGAGGAGCCAGTCGGTCTGCCTGCCACTAGCTTTTGCTTGCTTATAAATGCTGAGAACATCAGATAATCCAGGGATGTCAGGGTCAGCTGTTCTAACTGCTTTATCAGCCAGCGATCACTCCCATGGCCAGCCTCTTTCAGGAGACGGATTTCAAATGAATTGTGTGTGCCTTCAATGTACTTGGGACGCTGTGTCCCCACCAACCGGGCCTCTGTTCTTTGATGCAAAATGTTATTTTTAAAGTGCTACCCCATTAGCTGTTCTCACAATAGAGCTGACGAAAGCCAGCAGAAAAATGCCGCAGCTTCGTGAGCACAAATAGAGCAGAAATCCATTTTTCCCCTGACTGTCCAGCACAGGAGAAGTCTGTTTGTTCCTTTCGCAGCACGCTGTCTCTTCAGATTGCCGGTATTCCTTGCAAACAGAATGAGACTTTGCTCACAGAGGTTAAGGACAGAAGGAACCATTAGTCCATGGTATTCAACACACTAGCCCAGGGGCAGCCAGCCAGTTTGAGACAAAGATCCAAAATAGCTGTGAATGGTGTCAAAAGCCAGGTATTATATATTTATGTTTAGCTCTCTATCTATAGATATATTTGCAGTAGGGTCTCAACATTTGCAAGGGTTCTGTGCTGAGAACCCTCACGAATGTTGAATTTCGTGAATTCCGTATGGTAGCCGTTCCTGCCTGGAGCCCAGCTGCCAGCACTCCTGCCCGGAGCCGTGGGAAGCAGCAGCCGTTGACGCACTCCACCCCGGAGAAGCAGCCGTTTGCGGCCACTTGCAAATACTTGAGTACTGTTGAGCCCCTGCTGTAGGTACCATCCCCACAAAGCTAGGCATCCCCAGCCTCCCTGTTCTAGCCCTAATCCTCCCCCCGAGCCAGCCCCCCCCCCGCAACTCTAACCCAATGCCAATGACTCACCAGAGCCACTGCCACCTTGTGTGTCTCCCTCCAAGCACTGGGTGGCCAGTGCAACGTGGTGGTAAGCATTCCTGGTGCACATGGCTCCAAGCAGGGGCTGTATTTCATTGCTCAAAGAGATGCGTGTGTCTTGGGAGCCACGGATTGGCCACCCTTGCACTAGCCACCGGGCACGTGAGGCTATTTGGCCGTTTGAGTGTGGCTAGTTGGTTCAACCAATAAATGCATTTTCAGAATAATGTGGCTAGTGCTTCAGAACTGGTTGGATACCGCTGTGCTAGTTCATCTAGGCTGACCTTTTGTGTATCGCATGACAAGAGCTACATCCAGTATTGATCCCAGCAACTTGTCTTTGACTAAAGCCTATTTCGAGATAGAGTGGTACTGAGTCGACAAGCCTGAAAGCTGTAGCTGGAAAGGGAATAATTCCTTTGCAACATAGCAAACCACACCCTGCCCTTTGAACGCCATTCAGCGTGCGAGCAAACTCAAGGGCTATTTGTAAAGAAAACCAGCGATGACGACACGTTTTCTGAAAGAGCAAAGCTAAGGGTAAGTCGTTGCTATGCAGAAGATCAACCCGGTCTGGGTTGATCTTCTGGGGTTCAATTTCACACCTCCCTTCTAGCCACGTGAAAGCAAACTATCTGGGGTTGGCAGCTGACCCCTGTGCTCCTCAATATCGTGAGGAGTGAGGGACGTCAACCAGAGAGCTTCTCCCATCAACCTCCCTCTGTGAGAAAGACCAGGTAAGTCAATCGTAGATAAGTCGATTCTAGCTGAGCAATTGCCATAGCTAGAATTGAATATCTGCAATCAACTTTAATGTCTAGTATAGACCTGGCCTAATACAAGGTGTTTTAGTGTGCTTGGCTGCCATAGCTAAGGGAAAGGAGCACAGATTACGAGGGAAGAAACAGGATATATTGGAGGCACTGAAGGTCAAATCTTTGTCTGGGGAAATGCCACAACTGAACAGGGCATGTTCAGGCACACTCTGCTCTATTTGGTTTCCCCCCACCTGGTGTCTTGGCCCGTTCGAGGCCCACAGGACTGGCAGTGTAGTGCAAGAGGCAGTGATTACATGTAACCAATCTCACTGGAAATTCAGTTTGAATGTCTGATCCGCGAGCAGTTTGTCATGGCATTGCTACTACACACCGGATGTGTAATTGTTGGCTAGCCAGAGGCCCCCAGTCAGTACAGCAAGGAGGTCAGACACAGGCACAAGTTGTTCCGAACACACACCTTCCCCACCCTCCCCGGGAGCAGAGCACTTTCACTCGTCATTACCCCAGACCCCTGAAAATAGCAACACACTACTACCCGCTGAAGGCTGACTGGGAAGCTAGCCCATCACACAGCCAAAAGAAGATACACCGGCCACTGCCTTTGAAGGTTTTCCATTGTGGAGGTGCAGCCATGGTCCTGATGATATCAATAGCAAATCATCACCAGATTGGACCCCAAGGCAGGGCCCAACAATTGGGGAATTCACAGGGAGCTCTTGCTCTGCCCATAACTTGTGACGTTGGAACCCCATGCCAATCCAGTGGGATCCTTCCAGTATCCCAGACCTAGCAGAATAGTGGCAGTGATTACAGAACATGGGGAAGGTGACCACGTTGTGAATGGGTCTGTGTAATGGCTAAAGAAGTGCTGTAAGCCCAGGTAAACATTTCAGGCTCTTCGGTTGGGTCACACGCACTGTTCCCTCTAATTTTTTTCCAGCTATGTGCAGAATAAATTTTTTTGTCCATCGAGGCATGTGTGGACATGCACCACCAGTCGAGATACATTCTGCCAGCTGTGGGTGCTCTGCTAATAAGCCAGGGAGCATTTTAATGCCTCCTGGGCATCTGTCCAAGTGCTCAACTTTCAGGGACCATTGGTCATACAGTGACTTTCTGCCCTTCAACAGGAGCCTGGCCTGGCCTAAATGTTCAACAGTGAAGAGGCCTAAGGCTCGGCAATCCATCCCTGCAGTAGTCATCCTATCATCTAGCTTTGCTCCAAATGATAATGAATTCGGACCAAGGGGAATGGATAATAATCACATGCAAATATTAACACGGTGTTAATATCGAGGGAAGAAGAAAAAATTTGGGAGTAGGAAAAGGTGGAGCTGTTAAAAGCAAATCGGATGGAAGAAAAGGGTAACTGCAGGTGAAAAGCCAGAAGTGGAATAGATGGAGTATCCTAGATGAGTATAGTACCCAGAGGTACTGAGACCTCATCTGGGGTGAGTGAAGCCTCTACTCCACAGTCTCTGTTAAGAGTCAGCTGGCCTTTAGCTCACATGGTAGAGTGCCAGGCTTTAGACCCTCTACTCACAGGTTCTATCCTTGGTGCTGGCAACCCAGGTCTATCAGCCTTACATGAGGAACAAGCTTCCAGAAAAAGTAGGGGTGGTCACCCTGCAGGTCACTTAAGGCTGGACAGTCCCTGGACACCAGGCAAGACTGGATTGGCCCTAGCAGGTGAGATAAGTGACCTGAGCGTGTCCTTCTCACCTCTACTTTCCATCAGAAAAGTAAAACAGCAAAGAAGCCCAGACAGGGATAGTTTCCTTTACAGCCAGGCAGATTCAAACATTCTTTTGTGTCTGGTTTTAATTAGGATGTTTGGGTGTGGCTCTTTCAAGGGGATAGTAATTGTCACAGTGACCTGCAGTGACACTGAAGAGTGTGCTGACTATTGTTCTCCGGAGATGGAAAATAAACTGACATGAAAGCCCATAAAACATGGAGTGAGTACACTTAGATAAAGAGGTTCTGCTCTGGTATCCTCCTAGAATCTCTGCTCTACACAGCATGATGCTGACTCAACTGAGACAGGGCTGGGTCTCAAATTAAGTTATTTTGAATAGATTTTTGTTTCCAGTGCCTAAAGAAATAATGTCTGGGAACAAGTTTATGATTTTCTCCAGTTCTTAATTGAACAGTTCTGCTGACTCTCTTGAGCCATCCAATGTTTTAGTAACAAAGTCATTTAAAACGAGCTGCTCAGGAAAACATGGAGAAGAAAAGCAGGCAAGGCAGGAGAGGGAGTTTCTCTGCACAGCAAGGAACAAAGGCAGAGGCCTGGACTGGTTTGTGTCTTGGGCAAGAGGCTGTATTGGTAGCCTTAAGCTCCCCAAAACTGGCAGGAGCTCAAAGAAAACCCACAAGATTTAACAAAGAAAATCTCATTTTTTTAAGGCAAACTATTGGAGGTTCTTTTTCTGCACCTTCTACTGTGAGAGCCTGTCAGATGCTCTTGCAGAGGCCATGCATCAGGGTTGCACAGAGGGGCGCATGCAGCCCCCCGGCACTCTGAGTGAGCGCTGTGCCACTTCGGATGAGTACAGGGGCAGTCCCAACCCACCCCCTGCAGCGCTGTGGCCCAAAAGCACTATTCATGGGCCACACCACTCCAAGGGAGGGAGCGGGACTGCACCTGCCCCCATCAGAAGTGGTGCAGTGCTTCTGCAGGAAGAAGTGGGCAGGGGTGGGGTAGAGAGCAGGCCGGGCATGGGCAGAATAGGGGTAGGAAGGGAGGGGCATGAGCGGAGCAGGAACGGGGAGAGGCGGGACAGGGACACTTGGCCAGTACCTCCTCTGCTATCCCGGCACTCACTGGCTGACTTGGGTCACATGTTCAAGCTTCTCTTTGCAGTCATGAGGGCTAGAATGCTATTTCCCCTTTTTAAACGAACGCAGAGAATCTCAGCTAGTCACGGAGTCGTAGGAGCAGGGCCCTGAGAAAAAAGACTTGCAATAAACTCAGGCAAGGGCAACACCACCAGCGACAAACACACAACACTGAAGAATGGAGCTCTTCTGTCCCCCGAATGATGGCTTCTTCCTTCCAGCACTGGAACACATGCTTACAGCACTGTCAGCAAAAAGTAAATCTCGAACTGACCCTGCAAACAAAATGTTGGTGCCCAAGTACTTACGGTATCTGAGCTTTGTCCTGGAACTCTACGGAGCATCGAATTTCACAGTAGGGGTATGAAAAGAGGAGCGGAAATGGGCGAATTTGCAATTTGCAGTTTGGAATTTGAAATCTGTCAGGATATGTCTTCACTACACAGATCGACCTGGGCAGGGTTGATCTTCCAGGATTCGATTCTGTGCACCTAACAGGGATGTGCGAAATTGAACTATCTGGGGTCAGCAGTTGCTGGCTGTACTCCTCAATCTTGCACGGAGTAAGGGAGGTGGATGGGCAAGTTTCTCCCGTCGACGTCCCTGTGTGAGGACAGCCAGGTGAGGCTATTGTAGATAAGTCGATTCTAGCTATGCAATTGCTGTAGCTGGAACTGTCTATCTACAGTAGACTTTAATGTGTAGTGTAGATCTGGCCTCACTCAGGCATCATTTCTATACATTAGTGCCTAGAGGGGACACCCAAGTGGCGAGGTATTATGCAAGCAGAGAGACCAGAGGCAGGCTTTTCCATTGACAGTCTCAGGTTTATCTTCCATGGTAATGTGCAAACAGGCTAGGAAGCATAGACTCATAGAACAGCAGAAGTGGAAAGGACCTCAAGAGGTTGTCAAGTCCAGTTGCCCTCGTGGCAGGACGAAGCACCATCTAGATCATCCCCATTAGATATTATCTAACCTGTTCTTAAATATCTCTAATGATGGAAATTCTACAACCACCCTAGGCAATTCATTCCAGTACATAACCACCCTGACAGTTAGGATATTTTTCCTAACATCCAATCTAAATCTCTCTTGCTGCAATTTGAGCCCATTGCTTCTTGCTCAAGTCTCAGAAGCTAAGCAGAATAGCTTTTCTCCCTCCTCCTTGCAAGCCTCTTAGGTATTTGAAAAGATCATATATACCTTTGCTTCCCTCTCCTGCAACCACACCCCAGTAGAGTGGAGCAGAATTTGGACCATCACGTCTCACTTGTCACACATAGAATAAACCTCTTTCACTCTTATTTTCTGCTTGGGTGAGTAGCTTTGTTCCAATGTGTCTCCTCGTGTAGCTTAACCAAAGAGAGAGAGGTTCATCACTAGGCACTATGTAGTATGTTCTCTTGCTGGGTGAAACTGGGAAATCACCCTCCCCCTCACCCCTCTTCCCAGGGCTTCAGATGCCTCACCTGTACAAAGGGAAGCACTGTTATTGCTTCTGTGTCATTTCATGGCTCCTAGGAGTCACAGTGGTGGCCTACGGCGCCATCACACCAAGCGCTGTACAAACAGAACAAAAAGGCAGCCCAGCCCAAGGACCTTGCAACACAGTGATCCTGACTCCCCTTTGTACAGTGCTTTCTGACAGCATTAGGAGTGAGATCATGGCTCTATTGAAGTCAATGGCAGAATGCCAAGGGACCTCACTGAGCCAGGATTTCACCGCAGAAGCTGTGTGTGTATATACACGTTGGTATGTGTAGATGCAGAGCATTGGAGGAGACTGTTTCATGCTGCTCACACAGGGCAAGATACCAATATCCCTCCCCTTACTCCTTGACCAGTTCTCTGATGTCAGTGGCACCGGACCCCAGCTTGGGTACTGCTCAAATTATGGATCCCGGTGATGACAATGGGAATGAGGCGTATGGCACATGCTAAAGGGGTCATTGCTGCTCTGGTGTAGTAGCCATTTGCCCCCCTTTTGTTTTATAAAGTGACCTGGTTTTGATGCACCCCAAGAGCTGAGCATGTGGCAGGAAAGCCCCCAGCAGTATGTTCTCCCAGGCAGCCCCCTGGCACTGCTGTCTGTGCCTCGTGCTCCTGCCAGCAGCACTTTGTTTGATCAGTGGCTCAGACTCTTCCAACTTGCGCCAAAGACACACACCGCTGACACCACGGGGAACACTAAGTGACTCGGCCAATTAATAACACGCTCAGGCACCGCTGCAACCAACGGAATGTCAGGTGTCACCAAGAGAGAAGACACAGATGTGGTCACACAAACCAGGCCTACAGTACCTTGCTCTGCTGTCCACGGTCCACGGTCCCAGAGTAGCCACTCCCTTAGGGAGTCAGCCAAGTCAACAACAGATCTCCTATCTCTCACTGTGCAAAACTTTCTCCTCAAAACCACCCTGTTGCTGTCAGCTGCTCCTTTATCTCTAGCCTCCAGCAGTCAGCATACGCAAAAGATGGGCCTTTCAGCCAGGCTGAGGTGATAGAAAGGATGTGGATACATTGGAGGGGGCCCAGCGAGGGCAACCAAAATGATTAGGGGACTGGAGCACATGACCTGTGAGGAGAGGCTGAGGGATTTGGGCTTATTTAGTTTGCAGAAGATAACAGTAAGGAGCAATTTGATAGCAGTCTTTCACTTCCTGAAGCGGGGCTCTAAAGTGGATGGAGATCAGCTGTTCTCAGTAGTGACAGAGGGCAGAACAGGGAGCAATCGTCTCAAGTTATAGAGCAGGAGGTGTAGGTTGGATATTAGAAAAAACTATTTCACTAGGAAGGTGGTGAAGCACTGGAATGCGTTACCACGAGAGGTGGTGGAATTTCCACCCCTAGAGGATTTTAAGTCTGGGCTTCACAAAGCCCTGATTAGGATGATTTAGTTGGGTTGATCCTGCTTTGGTCAGGGGGCTGAACTCTATGACATCTTGAGGTTCCTTCCAGCCCTAGGATTCTATGATTCCATGATTTGTTTGCTAGGCAGATAAGTTTTTTTTGTTCTTAAGCATCATCATTGAGCCATTGGTAGTGGAACATGGCTTCTATTACAGTAAGTCACAATCTTGAGTCTGGACCAGGTCAGCAGAGACTGAAGCGTGTTACCACCCTCTGTTGTCTCACTGGTGACTTATGGGAAGTGAGTTGATGGGCTAAGATGAATTTGCAGTAGGCAGGTACCTCAATTTGTGCAGTAGACAGGCATGCCCTCATCACCAGCTCCGTCTGGCTCAGGACTGTGGTGCTTTGGTGGAGACGGATCAGACACTAAACTCAGTGGGTATCATTAGAAAGACTCGCACTGACTTCCCTTTGGACCAGCCCCACAACAAGGTGAGATGTTCCCTGTTCCTCTTTCTGTACCTGTTCAATGAATGACCATTGGGTTTCGCTCCCCAGGCCTTTCTTGAGCACTGCAATTTACATTAAAGTCCAAAAAACACTTTTTCTCCTCATGTGACACAGGGCCCTAGGTCAAACGAAGCTGAGGTTTTCAATTCCCTCCTCTGCCAGCTTCACCGCAGGCTTATTTCTATTCTGGAAGCAGAAGACCCTGGCTTTGGAATCGGAAGGTCCAGGGTCATTCCAAGCTTTGTTGCCTAGTCTCTCCATGCCACACTTCCCCATTGACGAAACGGGGCAGGTGACATTCCCTTTGACTGTGTGGACAGGAAGCTCTTTGGGGGAGGAAGTGGCTCTTACTCTGGGTACATTCAGCATGTAGCACAACAGGGCCATGATGCTAGAACACAAAGGCCGTGTCTACACGTGCACGCTACTTCGAAGTAGTGGCGCCAACTTCGAAATAGCGCCCGTCACGGCTGCACGTGTTGGGCGCTATTTCGAAGTTGAAATTGACGTTAGGTGGCGAGACATTGAAGTCGCTAACCCCATGAGGGGATGGGAATAGCGCCCTACTTCGAAGTTGAACGTCGAAGTAGGGCACGTGTAGACGATCTGCGTCCCACACCATCGAAATAGCGGGGTCCGCCATGGTGGCCATCAGCTGAGGGGTTGAGAGATGGTCTCTCTCCAGCCCCTGCGGGGCTCTATGGTCATCGTGTGCAGCAGCCCGTAGCCCAGGGCTTCTGGCTGCTGCTGCCGCAGCTGGGGATCCATGCTGCATGCACAGGGTCTGCAACCAGTTGTCGGCTCTGTGGATCTTGTGTTATTTAGTGCAACTGTGGCTGGGAGGGGCCCTTTAAGGGAGTGGCTTGCTGTTGAGTCTGCCCTGTGACCCTGTCTGCAGCTGTTCCTGGCACCCTTATTTCTATGTGTGCTACTTTGGCGTGTAGACGTTCCCTCGCAGCACCTATTTCGATGTGGTGCTGCCCAACGTCGAAGTTGAACGTCGACGTTGCCAGCCCTGGAGGACGTGTAGACGTTATTCATCGAAATAGACTATTTCGATGTCGCTACATCGAAATAAGCTATTTTGATGTAGCGTGCACGTGTAGACGTAGCCAAATTGTGTTTTCCAGTGGTTTTGCCGCACGCATGCAGATGCTTGTAGTTCATATTCACAGATACATAGAAGGCCGGAGCAACAGGCCACAGAACTTCTCCAAAATAATTCCTAGGGCAGTTCTTTTAGAAAAGCGCCCACTCTTGATTTTAAAATGGTCCATGATAAAGAATCCACTCTTGCCTTTGCTTGTCCATCATTCGTGCTGTTTGCTTTGGTATTGGTACTGCCACAGCTGTCCAGTTTCTTTCTTCTCCCATTTTGTCCACTCATTTTCACGGTCTGTCAGGCATGAACATTTCTTTCCTTGCCAAAAGGTAAATTACTAAGTTTGGCTTTTCAACAATTTTACAGGCACAGAAACAGTCACATTAGCAAAAGGAAAGGCCAGGTCCATAAAGATAAGGCCTCTATAAAATGAGCTAAGTGAGGGAAAGGTTAGCCATGTTAGCTCAACAGCCAAGTTAAACAAGACACATTCAGATGCCCCATCAAAATCTCTCACACACCCACTGCAATGTCCAGAGGATTTGATAGATCTTTGCAAAAGCCAGGGTGGAAAGACAGGCGGCGGCAACATTGGAGGCTGGGATTTTCAGTGGAGATCGGTGCCTAAATTTTATAGAAATTCAGGTGGGTTGTCTGTCTCCCCTACACTTTTTTGCTACAACCCAGCTGTAGCCAATATATGAGGGCTACTGCATAACTGAATCCAAGTTCTTCAATCATGTGAACTTTGGTGGAGAATGTGGCAAGGAAGGGAGCCTTCATTGTGCTGTGCAGGGTAACAGTTGTGTGTTCTGTGTCCTACAGCTTTCCATTTGAGACGCTGTTGGAAGCAACGAATGTTGTATGTTCAGGTGAGACTGTTACACTCACTCTGTGCACTCTCCTGCAGCCTTTGCTTTGGTTCTGTGATCTCTTTTTTCATTAATGTACAACAAAAGTCACTTAGGCTGAATATACCTGGTCATTCTCCATCTATTGTTAAAACCCACTAGTCCTCTGGTGAAGAGGGATACAGGTCAGACCTGGGAGTTGCATGGCTGGTGCAGGGCTGGGAGTCCGTGGCAACGAATTGTTATGTTCTTATGGTTGGATGGCAAAGAAAACTTTTTAAAAAATCTTGACAACTGTACAAGGGAATTGGACAGACGCTAGCAAACTCATTTCATGTGGCTGGTTGCTTTGCAGTCTGTCAAAAGGTAGCTTAGCTACTCTTGGCCCAGGTGGGATTCGGGCTATTGGCCTAGAAAGGAAGGGTCTATAATCCAGTCATCAAGTCCTGAGACATCCAGTTCCCCAGAATTATGCATTAAAAAACCCTCAAAATAGGATCCACAATAGGCTTTAAAATTCACAGGCTTCTATACAAGCCAGTCTCATTCGCTGGATTGCACAAGCTTTGGTTAAAAAATTCTATGTGTATTTGCAGGTGTAAAATCAGCCACCAGAGGGAGCCCTTGTAGGCCAATGTTTGCAAGACTGACAAGGAATTGGAACCGCTCATGACAAGTTCCATGGAGTCTGCAGTTTTCAGTTCTGGTGCGTTCTCTAGTACGTCAAACACACAGACAACGGCCTGTGTTGGCAACAGCCAAAGGGACATCATAATTTTTAGAAAAAAAAATCTATTATTTGACAGTGCAATAGCAAGTGGACCAGCCGAGCAAATGGTGTGTCCTAGGCTCACCTAGTCTGTGGGTTGCCTGGGACTTTCCCAGATGGTTTCCTTAAACATTAATGCAACTGCCCAGATGAAAAAGAGATGAGCCCAAGCAGCTGGGATTATTATTTATGCTATTGTGTGGGTGCCAGAAAGACGCTGCCCTTGCCCTGAAGAGTTCACAAAGTGTCTGATCCTGGAAGCTGTCCCCTTACCCTCATGAGCAACCCTCCAGCAAGCAAGTGGCTCAGAATACAGGACAGGAAGAGAATGGCAGAGAGCTTTCTTTGTGCAGTTCAGACTTGCCTCTTGAGGGCTCTTGTTTTAATTCCCGCCCACTTTGTTCCACTGACATTTGCATTGTTTTTACCAGGAGACCAGGCGGGGGGCCGGAACAAAGGGGAAGTGAGGAAGGGACAGCAGTAGCGGGTGAGGCAATCGGGAAGGGACACAATGGGGCACAGGTAGAGATGGGATTGAAATGGGAGGAAGACGGGTGAGGCAGGATAAGGGAAGGGAACAGCAGAGCCAGCTGCAGGTGCTCAGGTAACACGGGGCAGTGAATGTAACAAGAAGGGAGGAGTAGGACGGGGATGTTAACTATTGCAAAGCACGAATCCAGCATGGCGCATGGCAAGCAGCAAACTGCAGGGCAAAGAAAGGGGCACTACGTTTGCAGTCAGTGTTCCCTGTGAGCTGAGTGCTCGGGCAGTGGCCCAGGAGAGATTCAAGTGCCTCCCAGCTGATTTGCGGAGTGCCCACAACACCCGCAGGCAGCAGCGTGTTTCTCCTGGTGGCACACATCTCCATACTCCTTGGTGCACATAACAACATTTATCCTACCCATGGATGAAAGAAAAGAATAGAGGGGAAACCTGCTTGCAACCCAGGTCTCCCCCTCTACTGTTCATCTCAGCCCATTCACAAGCATTTAAGCTATTGTTTGCCATGCTTACGCTAGGTTATCAAAACACGCCATCTTTGAGAAATGCACCTTTTTCCCAGCTAGCCGTACCTGGGACAAATGTGTGTAGCTTACCACAAACATTAGAGAGGGTCCAGAGTAGCCTTTAGCAAGGTACTAACTCCTTCCAGTTTACTGACAGGCAAATGACAAGGGAAAAAACTCCATTGTGGAGCTTTTAGCAAAAGCAAAGTGGGGTTGTTAACTATGTGAGCTAAACATCTTCCATTCTTTAGTAATCATAATACTGAGTTCATATTACCCTAGGCTCTCTTCTCCACTGGTGCTAATTGCAACACCACCACTGAAGTGGATGGCATGGCTTCAGGTTTACACCCGTGCCAATGAAAGCCATAAGGAGGCTTCTCAAATGTCCCTGCTAATGAGAAACAGTGCTCGTTTTTCCCCTCAAAGTTCCCGGTGTTTCATGCAAGGCTGGCATCCCCTTTGCTTGTATTGCAGAATCCACTTACCCCCAAAATACAGCCCGATGAAACTGATGTTCACCAGAACAGAAAAAGTTATTCACCAGAACAGAACACAGCTCCCAGCATTGTAAGTCTCCTGCTTTAATAGCTTGTCTCTCGGACATTGCATCCCATCTTTGAGCCTGGGCAGAGTGGGAGCAGAGTTCTACCCACTGTTTGTTTTTCATGATGTTTGCTTTGTGTAATGGACTAGTCCTACCCTTCCAGAAACTGCATTGTTCTGTTGACTGCAAGAAAAAAAACCTAGAGAAAGTGGGCTGATGAAAGGGAACCCTGTAGTTACAATTTCTTGGTCAGTTGACTAGTCTTAGCGGGGTAGCTGTGTTAGGCTGTAGCCTCACAAATAACAAGCAGTCCTAGAGCACCTTAGAGACTAGTAAACTTCTTAGGTCATGAGCTTCAGATGAAGAAGTGGGTCTTGCCCACGAAAGCTCATGACCTAATAAATGTGTGAATCTCTAAGGCAGTACAGGGCTGCTTGCTATTTGCCAGGTTAACTCAGCTTAGAGTCAGCTGACATTATTGAACCCTGTTGTGAAAATAGTGCATTTGTGATACCAAAGTGTTCCACCAGATATGCATTTGAAATGGTCAAATACTTTCTGAACAAGCAATTTAAAAAGCGGACCTTGGAAGAATCCCACCATCTGACCTAGGTGATCCATTATTCATTTTAAATGCTTCGTCTCGTAAAAACAACAAATGAAACAGTTATTCACAAATTCTGCCCAGTGAAATGAAGTATTTTTAAAGTATTGGATCCTCCCTGTTCCATCCACACCTCACTCAGTCCCCATTAACTCATATTTTAGCGACAGTAAACCCTCAAGGTAATGGACTAGTAGGAGGGGAGGGGTGTCTGTTAAAACAGAAAAATCCATTATATTGAAGAGTTTACTCTGAGATCAGTGGCTCCTCCGGATCTGAGCCCCCCCCATGCACTGTCCTGATCCCAGCCACAGTGGGGCAGGGTGGTGGGGGGGGCGGACCCAGTGGCAGCGGTAGCTCTCCAAGCCATGGCTAGGGATCCCCTGGCTGCAGTGATCCCAGCTGCGGCCAGGGACCCTGTGGCTGTGGTGATCCCAGGTGTAGGGAAGGGGAGTGTGTACCTGCAGAGGAAGTGGCTCTCCCAGCTGTGGCCAGGGATCCTGCTGCTGCAGCAGTGATCCCATTTTATTTGGGGGGAGGATGGCAGACGTCCGTTATTACCGATGTCCAGTAAAATGGGGTCTGCGATACCAAGGGTTTACTGTAGCTTTAATCAGGTATGTGGTGTGTGCGCACGTGTGCGTGTGTGTGTGAGAGAGAGAGAGAGAGAGAAGGGTCTGAACGCCCTCCTTCCCAACCCCATGTTTAGTTTCTTTCCCTGCTGCACTGTGCAGCAGCAGTCTGCAGGGAATGCTGAGAGAATGAAAGGCTCCTGGGAGCTGTAATTCCTCGGCCAGCTCCCTGCCTAGAGAGGTGGCCCTGCAGCAAGGCATTGACTACATTTCCCAGCATGCCCTTGGCCACTAGCAGCAGGCTGGCCCTATCAAAGAAGGTGGAGGCCAGGAGGGTCATTTGGCCTAGGTCTCAGGAGACAAAGGGGCCTCAAATTTTGACATTTTTCTACCAAGCCATTTCCATTTAGTATACACCTTGCAGTTATAACAGAGAGAACAAAAGAAGCTATATATACACCCACAAAAATATTTAAATCATTGTGGCACCTCAAGTCTTTGCCAATTTTTCAGTCATATCTGAATATTCATCTGTGTGACAGGAGACTGGAATAACTTCTGTGATTAATGATTCTATATTATGAAACACTGTTTATAGTCTTTCCATAGTTTAGCGCTTCTGAAAGTCGTAATTAATTCTGTTACTGTAAAGTGATTTTGCTTGGTCTGAGGATGAGTTTAGCCAGTTAATTAAATGTTTATCTCTGTATAGGAGATTTTCATATTCCTACTTTTTCTTATGTGTCTTCCTATATAATAACCATATCAGGCTCAGCTGCAAGCAAGCTCTTCTCCAGTTTTAGATTCACCTTTAAAGGCTTTCTTGTGATAATAAACTTTTAATTCCAGTTGCTTAATAAACTTTCTATCTAATCTGGTAATTGCCCTGTGTTCATATTCATAATAACGCACCAGTTATTCATCATCATCGTCAATAACCATGGGCTCAGCGCCCATTGGTGTCTGATGCCCCTCTCACTATTTCCTTCCATCTTTCCCTATCCAGTGCGGAGTGGCTTAGTTTCTGTAGATGAGCTCCGCACCAATCTACTATATAATCTATCCATTCTCTGTGGGGTCTGCCTCTCCTATTCGAACCATCCATTATGCCGAATACGAGGGTCTTGATTTTTCATTCGTCGTTCATTCTGCAAATATGTCCAAATAGTTGTAGCTTCCATTTTATAGCCTTCTGCAGCAGGTTCTCTTTTGGCTGTATCTTTCTATATAATTCCTCATCTGTGACCTTCTCAGAATCTTTCTATAACAGCTCCTTTCGAACACCAGTATTCTTCTTTTCGAATCTTTCGTTATCACCCATGTCTCACATCCATATAACATGCTGCTGAATACACACGTTTTCAAGACACCCAGCTTCGTTCTTAAGCTAATTGCTTTGCTCTTCCAGATCTTATCCATCGCCTTCAAACTTGCTCTTGCTTTTGCTATTCTAGTCGCTATTTCCTTCTTACAGTCTATCTCATATGTTATGATGCTCCCCAGATATGTGAACTCTACATTTTCTAGTTCAACACCATCAACACTGATCTTCCTTCCTATTTCCTTATCTCCAACATGAGTTATCACCAGTTCTGAGAGGAATTTAATAACAGGAACACGTTAGCAGATGAAATTTCATGACTTTGAAATAAGGCTATAAGGGCCATAGTAAATAACACTGCCAAACCATTATTATATAACATTCATTGTGAAGTATATACAATTAAAATTTTGTGTGCCCAATAGCTTTTAGTGAGTTAATTTGTTGTCTTTTCAAAGAACCCCTTTACAAAAATGAAGCAAAGATTTTAAAGTGGGACACGTAAGAGACGGCAAAAGCAACAGAGTGAAGCATCAGTTAAGAGTTTAAAGCCAATAAATAACATAATTTCTCACCATTAGGCAGTGACCATACTGACATTAATACTTTCAGTTGTGATGATGAAATAATTTTACCCACAAATGACATTTCAATGCCACTGCCTCAAAATGAGGTTATTAATCAAGCTATAGAAATCCTACAGTAGCAATAAGTGCAGAAACTATGCTTGATTTTGAGACTATGCATGAAACCTCAGTATCTCGTAAAGATAACTATGTTACAAGGAAATCAGATAGTAGAACAGCACTAGCTGACTGTTCCATTGAAAACTTACTCCTGAGTGAAATAAACACAGAAACCGATAACTGGAAAAAACTCTTTGAGCTCATTTTGATACCATTCCTTTTCTTTCTGGATGGGGATTGGCTTTGTCTGCTTCCAGTCAATGTATCAGTTACCCTACAAATGTAAACTTGCTTGGTATGACTGAGCTTCTTTGCAAGTATGCCCCACTTTTATCAGGCCGTTTTAACTGTATTTGTGAATTGCAGGCGAGCGGAAAATGCATGCAAGTCCATTATCTGTCTACCACAATACAAAACAAGTGTAGTGAGTGGTGCAGAATATTCATGTAAACAGCAGTTTTTGAAGATCTATGACATGCAAAGTACTTTTCAATTATTATTGATGCAAATCCAGACTGTTCTCATAAAAGAACAGCCGACCTTCGTTGTTTGATATATTAAAATTGCAGGATGTTCACAGGTTTCAGTCGAAGAACAATTCATTTTGTTCAATATTTTCACACACAAAATATCGGAATAGAAATCATCACTTGTGTATTACAAATTCTGGAAGGCTTTGCATTAAAATTTTCAAGTCTGCATTGGCCAAGCCTATGACAATGGATCCAATATGGCTGGGAAGAACAAAGGAGTACAAGCAGTCCTTCTTGAGCAAAATCCAAACTGTATTTGCTTCAGTTATGGCAACCACACACTAAATCTTGCCAGCGCTGATTGCACTAAATCATGCAAGGAAGCAATCACATACTTCGGAACAGTCCTGCAGTTGGACAACCTCTTCAGTAGCAGTCCTCGAAAGTGGTAAATTCCGAAGCAGCATCTGCCCATTTCAATTCACGGCATGTCAACAACAAGACGGTCAAATTGAATTGATGGCGTGAACCCAGTTGCATAGCATTAGGACTATGTGAGAAAGGCTTTAATTGAGTTTGCCTCTTTTACTCTCAGGCTTACTGAGCTTAAGTCAATTCAGAAATATACATTCAAACTTCAATTCATTTTAATGTCATCCATGTGGGTGAAGCTGCTTAAAATGATCCATGAAAGTGATCTTGTAACGGAAGCATGCAGCGCTACATTAGATGTTGAGGGATAATATTGAACAATTTCTTTAAAATAATTTAAAAGATTCATGATCAATGGGATGGGACCCTTTTGAATCCAAATCAGTAGCACAGAACATTGCCATTTCATCTGTTTTCCTCAAATTGCAACCTAACACCTCAATCTGTTCAGAAAGTCACTATCAAGTCAATTTTTTTTGTTCTTATTGATGCCACCAAATCTGGTCTCACATATTGATTTGAGTCACTGCAACAAATTTGTATAATTTTGGGATCCCTTTGGGAATTGAGAGAACTAAGTGGTGATGATCTGTACTGACTGAGCAGCTGAACGGTTTTAGCAAAGGTAACAATAAAATTTCAAGAGATCTCTGTGATGAGATGATCTTCCTGAAACATATACATTCCATCACTTAAAAGCGGATTGCAAGCCAAAAGAACTGCTTCAAGAAATAGTCAGTCTTGGCATGTCGACTGTACTTCCTAATATGACCGTTGCATTACGTATTTTTGTCAGTCTCCTTGCATCAGGTACTTCAGGTGAATGCACATTCGGTGTTTTAAAACATGTAGAGAACTATCACTATTCTATAATGAGCATTTGAGGGAGCTTGCAATGCTTAATATTAACAGTGATGTTGCACATAATTAGATTTTTTTTCAATTATAAATGAGTTTGCACACAACAAATCCAGAAAACCATTCCTAAAACAAAGAGTTTTGCTTGCAGTGGAAACTTTGCCCTTAAAGTTACATTTTTAATACACATTCTATTGGTATAAGGACTTAATTGTCTCAAACGTCCATTTTCATATATTCTTTTGGTTTCAGTGTGACCCTGTGGATAAGAAGTTAGACAGGTTGGTGGCCTGGGGCTAGGTAGGGGGCCATTCAATTCAAAGTGGCCCATGTCCTGGGCTTCTGTTATTCTCTGCGAGGGCCTGGCAACAGGAAAGGGGAGGGGGATGAGTGGGGAGCTGTGAAACCCCTGAACCGCACTTGACATGCATGCAGATGGCTGCTGCAAAGGGGTGCGGTGGAGAACATGGGTGCTTTGGCCCAGATCTCACCATCAGAAGACTGGAGTACTTTGGAATATTGTTTTCCTCTTCTGATATTACAACAAGATCCGAGATGCTAATTTCTATAAAACGTTTTTTACTGCACACATTTTTAGTGTGTTATAACAAAATTGTTTTACCAGTCACTGTTTCCCCTCAACTTTTTCATTCACCTCTCTCAGGCACGCTCCTTGCATGACAATTTTGAACTCCTTTATGTTTAAAAAAATTGCTGTCCATGTATACAAAAAAAGTTGCCCACCCCCTACAGAAGTTCCTGCATTTGGGCCTGTCAGTTGAACTACCGGCCTGGCCTGCACTACCGTAGGCTTTGCTGTTATAGCTGAGGTGCAGCCTGAGCAGAGGGAAGGAGAGCCTTTGCTGGCATGCCTACACCGCCTCCCTGAAAGACATCTGAAAACAGAGGCACTCCTTCAGCAGCCTCGTTGCGTCGACAGTCAGGGGTCTTTTGGTATAGCTATGTTAACTATGGGAGCAATCCTTGTAACTGACTACTATGGAAGTGACCTCCTAGGCTACACTAAGCTTGACTAACCCCAGTCTCCTCCTTCTTGTTTCATTACAGAGCAACCCAGCCTGGAATTCATGGATTTTCTACTATTATAGGATGTTTCTACACATGCTGAAAGTGGTATGCTAAAAAATGGCCCGAAATATGCTAATGAGGCACGGATGCAAATTCCCCATGCCTCATTAGCATAATGGCACGTGATTTGGAGTCCGGAAGACGTTCTTCTGGACTCCAAAATGCTGTTTAGAAGTGCGACCCCTGGGAGGTTTCTTCTGGAAGAAAGTCCTTCTTCCGGAGGCCTCTTCTTCCCAAAAATTTTCAGGAAGAAGGGGCCTCCAGAAGAAGGACTTCCTAGTTCAGAGAAACTCCATTGTTTGTTGGTCCCTTGGCATTACTGGAATAAACCAAATATTTTAATATTCATCATTTACAGGCTGTTTAACCAGTACAGGTTGAACCTCTCTTATCCAGCACCCTTGGGACCTAACCAGTGTCGGACAAGAGAATTTGCTAGACCATAGGAGGTCATATTGTCTAGCAGCATTACCAACACTTCCACTGCTTACTCTCAGAAGGCATTTAGGGCAAATTAGAGCTAAAGAAGGGCATGCACCATCTTCATAACAGCACAGAACAGTGAGAGCCAGGACTCATGGCTGTAAACCAACTTTATGGGACCACAGAACAGAACACCACTGGTCATTACCTACAGCCCCTAACTCAAACCACTGAAACACATTATTAAAGATGTACAACCTATCCTTAATCAGGATGCCATGCTCCAGAAGGCCCTAGGCGACAGGCCTGTTGTCTCCTACAGACAACCTCCCAACCTTATGAGGATTCTCACTCATAATCACAGTCTATACCACAGGAACACCAGTCCTAGAACTTTTCCTTGCAGCAAAGCCTGTTGCCAAGTTTGTCCACAGATCTATTCTGGAGATACCACCACTGGACCTAACCAGAATCATGGGCACATTTTCATGTTCCTCAAGTAACATCATATATGCCATCATGTGCCAACAATGCCCAGATGCTTTGTGTATCAGACAGACTTCAAACTCTCTTTGACAAAGAATTAATGGGCATAAAACAGACATAAAAACACTCCTGATCCACAAACTGGTCAGTCACCACTTTAATGGAGTAGGGCCATTCTGTTAATGACCTGAAAGTTTGTGTCTTACTGAAGAGGAATTTTCACAACACTTTGGAAAGAGAGGCTGCTGAACTCTCTTTTATATTCAAATTCGACACATTAACATGTGGTTTGAACCTGTTTGGAAATTTGTTAGGTCATTATAGAGGCTCTTTTGCATATTTGGCTAAATCTAATTCTTGACTCCCACCCCACTTCTGCCCCCTACTCTCTGATTTGCTCACCTTGATAATATTTTCCTGGTTTGTCAACCTTGATTACTACTTTTGGTTCTTTGTGCCTTAAATATTGAGTCTGCTCTGGTATGGCTAAGGTTTGAAGAAGTGGGTCTGTCCCGCGAAAGCTCATCACCCAATAAATTATTTTGTTAGTCTTTAAAGTGCTACTGAACCTGCTTTTTTGTTTTTATGGGACCATGGGAAACTTGGCCACACTCATGAGAAGTGGTCGTCTGGCTAACTAACATCATGCCAGATTATGGATGTTGCTGGACAAGAGAGTTCCAGACTAGAGAGGTTCAACCTGTACATTATCTTAGTTGGTCACCACATGTCCCATTTTATTCCAAGCACCTTTGGCCAAGCCCAGATAAAAAGATGAATAAGCTGAATTATGTTCTCTCTGGTGGCGTTCCAATATTGTCCACCTATAATTCCCTAAAGTGCCAAGATGCTAAAACAGCACATCCAAGAATTCTTTAACTCTTAGTTCCTGGCCAGCATGATAGATGAGGAGCTGGCAAACATCATAGATGCTCAGAACACAAATAAATAAATAAGTAAACAGGAAAACCTCCATAAGGCAAAAGACCAAAAAAAAGAAAAAAAGATGGATCCTGGCTAAGGTTTTTCCATCGGGATTACAGGCATGCAATGATATCTACTCCCTTAGCAGCCTGGGGGACAAATGATATTTTGCTTTTAGGATGTTACAAACACCAGCTGTCCACACCCATGTATTATTTGCCCTTTTAAAAGCATATTTTCCTGTAACTTGGCACACAGACTGATTGCCACAGGATTTTTCATTCTTTAAATAAATACTGCATAATGCACCATAATTACATTCCGTGGATGGAAACTTAAAATGAGCAAAGAGGGATTCCAGACCTTCGTCTGTCATGTCATGCAAGTGGTAGAATGCCATAATATGTTGTGCAAGCACACGTACAAAGAAGTAAGTTCACACAATCTGCACACAAAAATAAATTGGGAAATTCAAAGTTATGGCTTCTGCAGAAACGGTAACTCAGCTCTTTTAGTGATACAGTACCATGATTTGCGGCAGTAACTTTTCTGCTTGCATAATGTGGCTCAATTACAGTTCCTGTGAACACCACAAATATGAACATGCGAGCGTTTGTAAAATGTCATCTGTGCAGCACTACGAGTGTTGAGTTTTTGCTTTTAAAGTCTTCATTTTTTGTTTTGTTTGAGAACAACTAGGATTCTACTTCGTAAATGAAGTTGGTGCATGCCCTTCTTTCAGTGCTCTTCTATCATCAGGAACTCATTCATCTTGTGTACCTTAATGGGTAACCATCCTATTTTGAAATAGCTAAATGAAATCTTAGCAAGCTTTCAAAACTGAAATAATCCACTTCTGGACAGCCTCTGAAATTTCAGGCCAATACGTAAGTTCAAATGATGGTTTTTTTTTCCTCAACCACGTTGCGCATGCCGCATCCACAGTGAGACTGACTTTCCTAGCAGTATGAGATTTTGCTGGCATCATCTGCTGTGATCACCTGTTTGAAGTAGGCGATGGAGCATTTTGCAAGCCCATTCTGGTTTAGTGTGGAACAGTGCATGGACATTGCTAATCATCATCATCAACAACCATAGGCTTAGTGCCCATTGGTGTCTGATGCCTCTCTCACTATTTCTTTCCATCTTTCCTTGTCCTATGCGGATCAGCTTAGTTTCTGTAAACTAGCTCCACACCACTCTGCTAAACCATCTACCCATTTTGTGTGGGGTCTGCCACTCCTATATGAACCGTCTGCTATGCCAAATACCATGGTCTTGATTTTTCATTTGATTTTTGTCATTCATTCTGCAAATATGCCCAAATAGCTGTAACTTCCATTGTATACACTTCTGTACTCGGTTGTCTTTTGGCTGTATCTTCCTGTAAAATTCCTCATTGGTGACCTTCTGCATCCCTCCTATTCTCAGGATCTTTCTACAACAACTCCTCTCAAACACCAATATTCTTCTCTTTGAATCTTTCGTTATCACCCAGGTCTTACATCCATACAACATGCTGCTGAATACACACGTTTTCAAGATGCTCATCTTCACTCCTAAGCTAATCACTTTGCTTCTCCAGATCTTATCCATCGCCTTCAAACTCATTCTTGATTTCAATATTCTAGTCGCTGTTTCCTTCTTACAGTATAGATCATACGTTACGTTGCTCCCCAGATATGTGAATTTCTCTACATTCACTATTTCAACCCCATATACACTGATCTTCCTTCCTATTTCCTTATCTCCAAATACCATTGTTTTTGTTTTATTGATGTTCATAATCACTGTGTACCGCTTCCCTTCCCCCTTTAGCACCTGCACCACTTTTGCTAGCTTCTCCTCGTCTTCCTCAATGATAGCTATATCATTCACAAACCTCAAGTTATTGTTTCATTTCCCATGCACAGACATCCCTTCTACCTCTTCCTTGACCTTGTACACTGCTCTGTCTAGATGCATGATGAAGATACTCAGCGATATTGGATCGCCTTGTCTCGCACCGCTGCTTGTTCTAAACCAACTTCCCAAGTCCTCGCATGTTCTTACTTCTGCCTCCGCATTGCCACTGATATCCTTCAGCAACCGTATCAGTCTGCTACCCACTCTGTATGACTCCAACACTGCCCAAGTCACTTTCTGATCTACACTGTCAAATGCCTTCTGGGAGTCAACGAAGCAAGAGTAGATGTTCTTGTCCTTTTGTCGAGCTTTCTGCACTATCAATCTTAGGGCCCATATTGCTGTATGGTACTTCTATCTTTCCTGAACCCGGCTTGCTCATATGCTAGAAGCTCGTCTCTGTGATTTAGCCTCCCCATCAGTATGATCATCAGCACCTTGCCTAGATGACTCATCAGGGCAATTGTTCTGTAGTTCTTGCACTCCAATGTACTTCCGTTCTTGTGTATTGTCACTAGCACGGATCTTGTCCATTCCTCAGGTGCCTTCCCTTCTTTCCATGATATATTACATAGTTGGTGTATTTCCTGAATCATACTTTGTCTACTGCATTTGATCATCTGTCCCGTGTTCTTATCAGTTGTTCTTTTATCGTTTAGTCGTACTGGCATCAGATTTCATTCATATTGTTCTTTCACGGTCAGCACATTGTGACTCATCTGACCAACCCTTCTCCTTTATACAGGCCTGGGACTGGCATGGAACCCCTAGAGGCTTCATGGAGGAGTTACATTGCTAACAATGATTCTAAATGTAATGAGTTAATCTCATTGCAGAAGTGGTGCTAACTCAGGGCCAAAAAATACAGTCCTCAATAAAACATGGCTTCCATGTCAGTCAAGGACTGCATGTACTTGAAAGAAATCCAGCAAACAAACAAACAAACACTCTCTGAGTCATCAGTGAAATCTATAAGCTCATTTTTAGACTATTTTATGTGTGCATCAAAATATAGATTTGTCCCACATAAAATGGGTCGCTTCAGAGCTTTGCTTTAGGACTATGTTTCTCAACCTTTTTTATAAAGTACCCAGTCTAAAAAAAAATTATAAGTGCCCCTAGACTTCTCTCATGTACACCTAAGGGTACAAGTACCACTGATTGAGAAATGTGGTCCCAAGGTAATCTGAGGTCTTGAAACAAATGCCATTCAACCTTTCCAGATGACTTTGCCCTTTGCAGGAGTCAGATTTATTTGAATACCACTAAGTTACACCTCACTTAAAAACTACTTACTTACAAAAATATCACAAAAATAGAAGACTACTACTGAAAACTTGCTGACTTTGTAACATCTTATCAAATTAATGAATCAGAATAGAAATATTGTACTCACATTTCCGTGTAAGGCATATAAAGTAGTAGAAACAGGTCCTCATTTGAATGAACTTTTAGATTGTACTGACTTTACTAGTGGTTCTTTTATGTAACTTGTTGTAAAACTAGAAAAATAGCTAGACAAGTTGATGTACCCCCCACGGTACACGTACCCCTCATTGAGAAACACTGCTTTAGGATAATTTTTTTGGATAACTTTTTGTTAATGTCCCATTGTATTTTGGATCTTTGGGTTACAGTTCTGGCTCTGTAATTTTGCATGTCACAAGCTGTACCGTAACCTGTTAACTGTGCAGTTTTAGTAACTGGCTGAGTTCATGCGTAGCACAGGCTTTATAGAGGCTGATCAGTCTGATCCAATCACCGAGTCTCTCAATGGAAGGTCTCCATGATCCAATGGGTATTCCCCATCTACCACTTCTATTATTCTTCCTTCAGGGCACAACAGGAACAGCCTATCGGAAGATCCTGGTGGATGAAGGCTGAGGGCAGAAAGGAAGTACCTGTTGGAGAATGACTGGACGCATGCCCAGTCCACACGACTTCAGATAAAAGGAGGACTAACAATCTAAGGAAGTAGTTGGTAACTAACATGACTCATGTTCATGACACCGACTTCCTTTATTTCCCACCTCTTTCCCCCCCAAGGCCTGGCGCCTGTGTTAAACTCTGGATAGGACATTTCAAACAAGGCATGAAAATAAAATGATCTCAGGTGAGGATCCTGCCATTGGGCCCTTCTGATAACATTACACCCTGGCATTAACTGGTGGTAGTGCACAGCTAGGGCCATCCTCAAGTGCCCATGATGTTAATGGGCCTCATAGGGAGGGAAAACAAGTTTTGAGAATGGGATGGTGAATGGGAGCATTGGAGCTTGCAAGGAGGGATAAGGAAGTAGCAGAAATAGGAAGAATTATGGTTTTAAACTGACGCTGTCACTGGGGACCAAAGACTTTGTCCACAGCAGTTTGGGAGCTGCCAGCCTTCTGGTTATTTAGAGGGACAAACAGGATTTGGATCTGCTCTTCACTATGAAATCCAAATGGAAACAAAGCTTTGGGACACGCTTGCTGCATCGAACACTGTCGGGACAAAGAGCTTCTAGGGCTGCGGGGGCAATAAAGCAGTTTGCCATTGTTAGCCCCTGGTGGGCTGCCGCCACTGTGTTTATCTGCACCGTTCTCAGCCGTGGAAGCTGTGGGAAGTGGCAAAGGCCAGGACACTGCTACCTGCAGCTCCCATTGGCTGGGAATGGTGCTCCATGGCCAATGGGAGCTGCAATAGCCCATACCTGCAGAAGCACAAGGTAAAAACAGTGGTTTCCCCGTGAAGGGTTAACCCTGCAGCACCGGATCCAGCCCAGGGCCAGTATTTGCCCACCTCTGTTCTAGGGGGGGTGGGAGGAAAGAGCCCAGTTGGAAACCTCAAAAGAGACAATACATTAGAGAAAAAAACACACAGATCTCCCATGGGCAGGGGAAAGGTGTGTAAAGCCTCCCTTCTGGCTACCCTTGCCCCTCCTCAGAGGAACGCCTTTCCCCGGTGGAAGGATATGCTACATAACTTCCCCAGGTTGTTGTAAAAACTCCTTGCTTGGTGTAGGAAGCTATTGCCGGAGGGGATACGTGGGTAAGCTGACTGGGTGGAAGCCATCACCCTTGGCCAAACAATGCCTCGCAATGCGCACAAGACACTCACCAATGGCATACTGCCACATATGCTGTGGGAGGGCCTAATGCTAGAATGCAGCCTCAGCACATTTTCTGAGATTTAACTGCTGAATGAATTCCTTGAGAAGAGCAGCTCTGCCCTGATGCAGTAACTATAATGCTCTTCTGAGATTTTCAGGGCTTTGAGTGCACAGAGGTACAGCCATGGATACAACACAGATCTTCCCAGCTCCCAAGATGGCGTAATTGTCTAGCGTTTCAATGATCGGTAGATTTAGCCTTCCCTAAGTAGTGCACAGCGGTTGCCATTAACATTGTTACCATGCTGCTTTTGCAAGCGGACACAGGCCCGTATGCAGGAATTTCTGGGTGGGGGGGTGCTTATTTTCTAAATATAGGCCACTACCCCTAACAGCGGGCCCTGCCCTTTCTCCCCAACCCTGGTTCTCCAGCTGGCCCTGACCCCCCTGGCTCCCTCTCCACCCAGCCTGGCCCTTCTTCTGTCCCCCAGCATCCCCTGATGCCCTACTCCTCTCTCCCCTCCTACCTCACCTGTGCGCCAGGGCCTGGTTGCCGCGAACCTGGGACTTGCCTAGCAGCTCCTAGCCCAGTGCATGCACTGGGGCTCTCCTGATAGTGTGCAGGGCAGGGGCGCAGTGTTCCCTCTAAGATTTTCCACCCTTGGACAGGTTGAATTTTCTTTTGGGTGCATAAAAATTTCTTAAATGCAACACCAATACTGAGGTAGTACATGGATGTGCACCGCCAATATTAACAAGAAACCTAGATGTATATTATAAGCAGTCCGTAGGGGTGTCAGAAAATATATTACAATAAGGGATGATTAACAAGGAGCCATGCTTATGATGTGTATTTAATGAACGCTACTGTTGGAATACCTGTGTTACAACCCTTTCTAACAATTCAACACCCAAAACGCATGTAAGCCGCATATCATTCATCTTTAAGATGCTAAACAAATCTGAGTCAATTAGCAATGCTAGAAAATTTTTCTCAAGTCTTGGCCATTCATAGATGATCCTCTTGCAAAACAGAATCAAGCCATCTTTTCTGGAGGGAAGGGGGAAGTTTCCAGTTCAAGGTGTCAGTTACCTTGACCTTAGACGATCGGAAGAACCGTGCTTGCGAGCTGAGTAGCTGAGTTTATCAAGGAGTTTTACAATCTGGGATCCAGTTTGTTTTGTTTCATATAAGGCTGAGCGTATTCAAATGTCACAGAAACAGGCCCCAGCAGCCTGTTTCACCCCAGCATGCTCTCTACTTTGGTTTCAAGGAGGAACTCTTTATGCGTTACAAGACATGGTGGTGGGAGTTGTCTACAATGACATGCAGCACCTTCCTGGAGGTTCAAGGCAGCAAAATTCATGGATTAATTTATTGATGTGCTAGGCAATTAGTTCTCATCTTTTCTCCATGCCTTTCATGCTTCCTCTATGCTCATTTCTTTGAAGCCCTTCAATAATTTCAGGGAAAATAGACTATAGCATTTTTTGATATTCCAGCTAAATTTGGTGGTCAAGTCCAGTAGAACAGAAGAAACGCTAAGGCTAGATGAAGACACCTTTGGCTGTATCTGTCGATATTTTTATTCAAATTACAGTAATTGTCTATTTGGAGGTACAAACTATCTCATTTACAATAGCTCAGAATGCAGATGCCTTGACCATTAAAAATGGAACATACAAATTGGTGAAACAAAAGTGTAAACTGCTGTGATTCTATCATTAGTAGCCTTATTGCTTTTGGAAAGCTGAGGCAGAGATTATACTGTAGGATCCCAAATATCAAACCCTGCTAAGTAAAATAATTTTTAATGGGGTTTATTCATCAGAAGCCTTCTGAGGTCTTTTCCGACTGTTGGAGCCAGTTGCTGCATATTTTGGACAATCTATTATGTTAAAATTGGCAGGACTGGGGAACGCATTTTTCCTCATTGTGCATGTCTGGGTCACAGGGATCTGGAAGAAAGGAAGGAAGGAAGGAAGGAATGAGGTGGAGGATGTGTTATGTAAATAACTGTCCCTACCCAGGTCCAGCTCAGTGTCTGATTCAACAAGGTTCTTTGTGGCTAGCAATGAGGGGGGAGTTTGTGTTGTGTTTTGGTATTAAACTGGCTTAAATGAGGTTGAAATCTCAGATCTCACATCAGAGGCACATCCTTGCTGTCATGGGCTTAAAAACAAGTGTTCCTGGTGGCTACCATTGTTGGGTCCCCTCTGATGGTCCATATGCAATAGCTGACCATGTTTGAATTTCTGATGCCAGTCAGAACTTGGCTTTTCTTTAAGCGCTAGCTAAGCCCATGGCGGATAGGTCCATCAATGGCTATTACCCAGGACAGACTACGATGCAAAACCATGCTCTGAAGTAACCTAGCCTCTGTTTGCCAGAAGTTGGGAAAGGGCAACAGGAGAGGGATTCCTTGATGATTGCCTGTTCTGTTCATTCCCTCTGAGGCACCTAGCATTGGCATTAGCTGGGCTAGATGGATCACTGGTCTGACCTACTAAGTCCTTTCTTTTGTTTATGTGGAGTTGTTGTGCTCATTGTGGGGAGACTGCGGAACTCTTTGAGACCTCATTGCAGTCTGCTTGATTTCTCTTGAGTCTGCCTTCTCCCATTTGCATTTTGCATGGTCCTTTGGTTTCTGCAGTAGGAAGTGAATGAGTGTGTATATAAAAAGGGAGTTGAAATTAGACCTCCTACTTACTGTGCTGAGTGGGGAAGGCAGAAAAGGGGGGGCTGCTGAGCTCAGGGTGTTCCCCTCCCCACCATGTACCCCAGCTCCACAGAGGAGGGACATGACAAGGCTTGGGATGGAGGGAGATTACTGTAAGCTGCTTCTGTGTCTGAATGTTCTTAGCATACTTAAAAGGGCAATGCACATCTCTGTCACTCTCACACTGTGCATGTGTGTCTCTCTCTGTCTATCACACACACACCATCTGTCTTCTACCTTCACCTCCCATCTCAACACATACGCGTGTGGGTGTTACTTGTTCTACTTCTTTCAAAGCGGGTGGTTTTAGGTCTGTGCAGTTCAGAATTTATTTCTCTTTTACACAAAAACTGAATTCTTTGAGTAAGGAGTTCTAGAACGCCTGACCTGTTGTGGCTGGAGTTATTACTCCTGTGGCATGTGTAAAAATATATGATATATCTAGGCTTTTGGTTCCTCTTTGGGGTGCACATCTGTACATCCATTTGATACTGGTCCACATAACAAAATTCATCCCCTTTAATTTTTTCCACCCACGTGCAAAACACTGGGTGGGCGTCTCCTAGGATTGGGCTCCATCTCTTGTAGGTTCCTGGAGCCAAATCAGGAGTTTGGCCACTAATAGTCTGGCAGTGCAGCAGGTCTAAGGCAGATGCCCCCCTGCCCTGGCCCTTCATTACTCCTGGAAGAAGTGGTGGCATGTCCATTTGACCCCCGGGGGAGGCAGGGAGGCTTCCACATGCTGCCCTTGCTGGTAGGCACTGCCCCACAGCTCCCACTGTGTCACCACCTGGGAGCCAGCTGAGGTAAGCTGAGCCCAGACAGAGCCCATATCCTGAACACCTGCCCCAACCCGGAGCCCTCCCCTGTACCCAAACTCCATCCCAGAGCCTGCACCCTGAACCCCCTCCTGTACCCACACGTCCCTTAGGCTTAGTCCTGGAACTCCCCCCCACCATATCCCCTTGGCTCAAGACCAGAGCCTGCACCTCAACTCCTGTCCCAGCCTGGTGAAAGTGAATGGGGATGGAGGAGTTAGAGGCATGGAGTGAACAGGGCAGAGCCTCAGAGAAGGGGTGGGGCAGGAGACAGGGCAAGGGTACTGGGGCTTGAGGTAGATCCTGGCCTGTACTTACATTCCAAGAACGATTTTGTGCTAACCAAGGGTGGGGGCCCCCGGGCTGATGTTATAACCATCATCTGGGCTAACTCCTAAGCCGAGATATGTTAAAGTGTCCCGCCCTCACACTGCGTGGTCTGATTTGAGAGGATATATTGTCCAGCTTTTGGACATGAACAGTGATTCTGGAAACAAAGTGCTGAATTTGTTGAGGGCCCAAGCATGGGGGAGGGATAGCTCAGGGGTGTGGGTGTTGGCCTTCTAAACCCAGGGTTGTGAGCTCAACCCTTGAGGGGGCCATTTAGGCATCTGGGGCAAATAAAAGCTTAAAAAAAAAAAGGGATGGTGCTTGGTCCTGCCAAGAGGGCAATGGACTGGACTTGATGGCTTCCCGAGGTCCCTTCCAGCTCTGTGAGATGTGTATCTCCAAGCATGGAGCCGACCTGGGGAGGGAGTCACAGAGCTGTGGTTGGTGGCTCCTCCCTCCCAAATCCAGCTTTCCTCCAGCCCAGCTTCCTGCGCTGCTTGGAGCCCACTTACCTCTATTATGCCTCTGCCTTTGAGTCTGTTCCGGCGGACGGAAGACGGGAGGGAACAGCTGTGGGCAGAGCACTGCTGCACTCCAGCAACCCCTGGCTGGTGTGCCCAGGGCTGCCGCTGGCATGGACAGGCAGGAAGGGGCAGTTGCCAGGGAGCCCGGTGATTTAAGATGGCCTGGGGTTGGGGGCCTCTATTCTGGCAGCAGTAGTGGCTGGAGCCCCAGTCCTTTAAACCACCACTGGGGAAGGCTAACTCATAGCCCTGCCCTCCATTGCTCAAGGCCTGGCCACATCTGTTGCTAACCCCACCCTTTCCACTCAACGCCCTGCCCCTTCCTGGGCCTGGAATTGAGACCCCAGCGACAAGCCCTGGGTGTAACAGCCCTTTGCGGGCTATGACCTGCTGGGCTACTTGAGACCAATCTGTAACTTATGTCTGGGGCCAGATTGTTCCTTAGCACCCTCAGCCACTCGGGAGGAGTAAAAGAGGAGTACAAGCTCCTTGGCCATTTGTAGCACTCCCAGGGATTTGGCCTCCAGCAGAGACCTGCTGGTTCCCAGGAAATAGCCTCACACAGTAATGGGAGAACGCACTAAACCGCAGGATGTGTTTTCATAAAAACATCCTCAGACTTCCAGACGCTGGGCCTGGATGACAGGGGATGGGATCACTTGGCCATTGTTCTGCTCTGTTCATTCCCTCTGAAGCCACTGGCCACCATCAAAGACAAGACACTGGACTAACTGGAGCAGTGGTCTGACCCAGTAGGGCTGCTCTTAGGTTCTCATTCCTGTAACTGAATCTGCTCTCTCCCTGTGGGTTTCTTGATTATTTATGAGGGCTGTCGGGAGAGAGGAAGCCTGCACTATTTCTTAGGGCTAGAACTCCCCAAAGCAAAGCTACCACACTTGTGAAACCTACACAGGGCAAAAATATGTCGTTTTCCACATGAATTCCTGTAGCTTGTGTCTCTGGTTTTGCTTTTCATTCTAGGTTATACTTTTTGCCAGTTTCTCTCTGATCTTATTCTGCCCCTCCGCCTGGTGAGCATGAACCCCAGAGCATACAGGTTTCACTCACACTATTGAAACCTCAGTGTTTACACTGGTTTGAAGTTAGGCAGAGCAAACTGGCCTCGCCCATGTAGATTTGTGCAATTTAGGTTGCAATGTCTCTAAGCATCACATTTGTTTTTTTCTCTGATCTGATTATTTTTTCTGCATTTACTTTTTGTCAGGGTCACCTTTGGTGTTCTTGAAAGATTAGCAATCCTGGGAACTTAAATCCCAGTTTGTAATTGCCGTGTCAGATGCTAGTTTGCATGCCAGATACTTCATGTTGCCAGACTCAACTGCCTAAGGCCAAGGCTTGGAAGAACCATCCTTTTCAGAGGTGAAGGGAAGTTCAGCCTCCTCAGAAAATCTGCCCGTGCTCCTACAGATTATCTACTGTTATGAAGAGTGGTGCAAAAACCACATGCAGCATTCAATAAAGCTCATAAGAATCCTGCAAGAACTCAGCTGAGATGACCAAACTTTTATCACAGAATATGCTGGAATTATAATCCTAGAGATAACAAAAAGGCTGTATTCCAGAGGTCAGCCAATCTGCCTCCACTCTTCACCTGCCCCCCCGGAGAACCTGCAGAGAAAGGCTGCAGGTTTATAGATGATGATATTTTATTACATGTCAAAAATCAAATCGAAACAAAACAAACAGGAATGCACTTTCATTTGCTGTTTCCTGAAACCCAAACTGAAAGTTTAAAAAACCTTGGGTCATGTTTGGACTTCAGGAAACAGCATAAGATATTGCTCTCCTTTTCCAACTTGCTGAGTAATCCCACCACCGGATGAACATTTCCTCTTAATTATTAATTTTATTATTATTTATTATCGTAAAGGTGTCATAGTTCCAAGATTAATTCTACTGGATTGGAAATATATCAGACTGTTTGGGTCCGAACAAGCTATTTCTTGCTCACGTGCCCTTTCAGAAAAAACGAAGGATTCAGAAAGCAGTTTGACCCTAATTTCCTAAATCTAAATTGTCTGGAAACTGCTGATACTTAATGTCAAAAGAACAGAACAACAAACAAAACACAGAATCCTAGGAGTACAAGACAACTCAGGAGGTCTTCAACTCCAGCCCCCTGCCCAAACCAGGGCCAACCCCAACTAAATCATCCCAACCAGGACTTTGTCAAGCCAGGACTCAAAATCCTCTAGGGATGGAGATTGCATCACCTCTCTAGATAACACATTCCAGTGCTTCACCACCCTTCTAGGGAAATAGTTTTGCTTAATATCCCACCTCGACCTAAACATGTCATTTAAACCAGTGGTTCCTGACCTTTCCAGTAATACGGCACCCTACCACCGAGACAAACAATTCCATGGCATGCCACTTTTTTCAGCCGAATCGATCGCTCATAAATGTCACATTTGCTATAGTTATGGTCTTACTAGCGAGGCGAGCAACATAGTAGTGCATACAACAAGCTAAACGAGGATCAAATGCAGTAATGTTTCATACCCGCCATGGAATGAAGAGGTGACGGATCGAGAAAAAGGTGGGGGAGTGAATGCACGCCATGCTGGAGATGTTGAGCAATCAAGTAACCATGGAAATTTTCACTTACTTGCGGAGGGGGAGCATGCAGCCCCAGAGAGCAGGGTCCTCTCCCCACCAGCCTGTTGGCGCCAGGACCTGCCACTTACACTGCATCCCAGCTTGAATAAGCCCTGTCCCTCCTGGCCAGAGAGGAGGGGCTGGCTCCTTGCCAGCTTGTTTAGGCCAGGAAGCAGCATGTCAGCTGTCTCCTGGCACGAATGGGCTCCTGCAGGAGAAACTAACCGACCCCTTGCCAGCCCGCAGGGGATTGTCATTTTCCCACCTTGACCCTCCGTGGTGGCTCTGAGAAGAGCTGCGGCAAGGAGAAATTGATGAAATTTCGTGGCACACTTGGACAGTTCTCATGGCACACCAGTGCGTCACGGCACACTGGCTGAAAACCACTGATCTAACAGACATTAGAACCCAATTCTAATATGAACCTGACTGGTGCAAGGGAACCTAAATATGATCTATTTCAGACTGTTCTTTAATCCTCTACCACCTGTACAATGTCATCTTGCAATGCTATTAAAGGACATCCCCAGGGGAGCAAGCTAATATTCATGAAAAAAGAGTTACAGGCTGCAAAAATCATCTTGTGCAAAAAGAGCATCTGGTAGCCTCTTTCATTCTCTACAGTAATCTGTCTTGGATTAGTTTACACCAGGGAGAAGTTTAAATGGGGAAGCATCTATTGCTGAAGAGACCCTGTGCCACTGGCAGATGGCACCTGGACATTGAGAGCACGAGGCAGCAGGTAAGGTGTCTCTGAGTGGACTGGACATCTGGAAGGAGAGTAAGGGAGCTTCCATCAAGCATCACATCTAGCATACATTATAGGCAGCTGTAATTGGGCCAGACTCCCCACACACAGGGCCCCTGCTGGTCTCCTTGTCAATTAACATGTCAGCCTTGGATCAAGCCCATTGACGGGTGTCTCACCCTGAGGTCCCATGTGCCTCCTGGACCACCGTGCCCTTCCCTCATGGTACTGCTCTGTGGCAGTGCCTCTGCACTCTAGAGTCCTCCCCTAGCAGGGAACCCCCCAATTCCTACAGCCACCTGGCCTCAGTGGCCCACTGCCAGTAGTCATCCAGCCCCTACTTCAGGGGCAAACTGCAGTCAGAAATGGCCACTCATCATTGGCAAGGGGGTTGTGGACCTGTTTCCCTCTCCTACCTGAGCTGCCTCCCAGCAGCTGTAGTGCCCCCAGACCCTGTCTCAGGCCTGTAACCGGGGAGTAGTGACAGGCCAGCGCTCTGCAGCCATACCTGTCTTTCCCCAGCACCTCTCTGTCTCAGGCAGCCTCTGTAGCAACCTCAGCAGCCAGGTCCCTCCTACTCCATAGCAGGAGCAAGAGTTTGCTGACTTCTCTCCACTCAAGGACCCCCACCATTTATCCAGCTCCAGCTGGGCCCTAATTCTCCGCAGCCCAACCTGTGGCTGCCTACCCTTCAGCTTCATTAGCTGCAGCTAGCTGGGTAGGAGACTCAGCCAGACGGGAAACTGATGCCGCAGCAGGTGCTAAAGTAGATGAGGTAAGACCCTGTCACAGATTTTTCTATTACAAACTCTTGTACTGGGGGGGGCTGAATAGTGGATATCAAACACTTTTATTCAATGCAACTGAACAGCAGTGGCAGGATTCTGAGAACTTTGGACACTTTTGCGCTAGAGATGGTCTAAATTCAAAGGAGGTTTATATAGCTATGGTACAGGAAACAGGAGGTTCATAGCTTACTGGTAGCTAATGCAACCTTCACATTTTATCTATGCTGTTTACTATCCAGCAGATTATTTCAATTGGAAAGTATCTACAACGAAGGCAACAGCGTGAGGTGGGGTTTTTGCTGCTGTAAATAGATTGTACACATGACTTTACACAGCAGGGATCCTATGTTTTAATCCTTGGGGTACTTCACAACATTGTACCATGCTAATGAATAGTATAATATAATCAGAGTGAAGAGATGCTCCTGGCTGAAGACTTGAAGGAATATATTAGACAAGAAAGGCTAATTTCATCTGAGACAGCTTCTGGCAGTTAACGTGAATACTGACTAAGTAAAGACCAGGCCAGAAAACTCATCACACCTTTCATTTGGCAGATGGAAAACCAAGAAAGCAGAGTGACGGAAATGTCTACGTCTATGAATGAAGCCTCAAGTAAAGGCCCAGCATGAGAGAAAATGGTCTGAATCCAGGAGCTAATTATCCTTAGGACATGGATGCAAATTCAGATGAGGTGATTTTAATATGATGGTTCATTTTACATGTCCAAATGAGAAGCAGAGTGATCTAAAGCATGACAGCTCTGAGATGTCCACTCATCCCTCGTTTAACGAGTACTTGACTTACGAGTACTTGCTAAAACGAGGGAGACACATACCTACCAATGTTCACTAGATGAGTGAACTTCCCCCGCTAATACGAGCCAGCCGCTGGCGGGAGCTGGGAGACCAGCAGCCCCATGGCTGGCTCCACTCCAGCCACTGGGTCCCAGTGGGGGAAGGAGGTGAGTCCGGCAGCCTTGCAAAGTCTGCGGTGGGGGTGGGGGGCAATGAGTCCCACAGCCCCCCAGTTGGCTCCACTCCAGCTGCTGGATCCCTGGCGGTGGGGTTGGAGAGACCGGAAGCCCTGTGGCTGGCTGAGCTCCAGCTGAGGGGTCACCGGCGGAGGGAGGTGAGGGTGGGGGTGGGGGTGAGTTCGGTAGCCCCCAGGGGTCCCCAGCAGTGGGGTGGAGCGGAGAGACTGGCAGCCCTGCGGCTGGCTCCGCTCCAGCAGCAGGGTTCCCACAGGGGCGGGGAGTCCAGCAGCCCTGCGGCTGGCTCCACTGGAGCTGCAGGGTCCCTGGCCAGGGCGCAGGCAGACCCGCAGCCCTGAGGCTGGAGCTGAGCCAGCCGTGGGGTCCCTGGCCGGGGTGCAGGGAAATCCGCAGCCCCCCAGCCCACAGCTCCCCACGCAACCCATGCCCCAGCCTGCTCCCAACACCCACCCCATCCTGTTCAGTTCCAAACCCCCTGGCCTCCCACCCCAGGTACCTCTGGTGCAGCCAGGAGGAACAAGCTACCACCTCCTCCAGCTGAGCTGCCTACAGATTTTAACCCACATTCCTTCCCGCTCATGTCCCCAAACTGTCCCCAGCCTTTAACCCCTTCCCCATCCCAGGTTCACTTAGTTTTCAAAAGCAGCACCACCTGCTGGCCCTCCGAGCACTTGAAACCAATCAGAGTCTTTTACGAGTATTTTAACAGGAATTTAGTGTCCCTCTTACGAGTTTTCGCCTACGAGCAAAAAGTTCGGAACCAATTGTGCTCGTATAGTGAGGGATGAGTGTACTTCTCACACAGGGAAATCTGAAAGCCTGTATGAAGGTCCAGATAGAAACCATGCCAACTGGGTGCAGTACAAGGTCCCTTAAAGCCCTACCACTTTAAAAAGTGATGGGGCTGTGGACCTCTGTCCCCCTCCTTCCCATTCCAACACCCCAATGTCACCGGTCAGTCTAAGAAGAACTGATGTCCTTGCTAGTTTATTTGCCTCCAGCTTCTTCATACACTGATAATTTTTAGTAAACAACTAAATAAATTCATGGAGGATACGTCCACCAATGGATATTAGCCAGGATGGATATGAATTGTGTCCCTGGCCTCTGTTTGTCAGAAGCTGTGAATGGGCAACAGAGAATGAATCACTTGGGCCGTGTCTACACTAGCCCCAAACTTCGAAATGGCCATGCAAATGGCCATTTTGAAGTTTACTAATGAAGTGCTGAAATACATATTCAGCGCTTCATTAGCATGCAGGCAGCTGCGGCACTTTGAAATTGACACGGCTCACCGCCGCACAGCTTGTCCCGACGGGGCTCCTTTTTGAAAGGACCCCGCCTACTTCGAAGTCCCCTTATTCCTATGAACAGATGGGAATAAGGGGACCCAGTATGACCCAGTATGGCTGTTCTTGGCCATGTCTACATTCCCATAAGAGGACTTTGAAGTAGGCAGGGTCCTTTCGAAAAGGAGCCCAGTTGGGACGAGCCACGCAGCGGCGAACCGCGTCAATTTCGAAGCGCCGCGGCTGCTGGCATGCTAATGAAGCACTGAATATGCATTTCAGCACCTCATTAGTAAACTTCGAAATGGCCATTTGCGTTGCCATTTCGAAGTTTGGGGCTAGTGTAGACGTAGCCGTTATGTGATTGCCTGGGCACAACCAATCGGAGAATCCACACTGGCACTACAGTATAGGACTGGTGTGACCATTCACAGTTCACAAACCAGGATGGCTGGACCTTCCAAAGAACTTTCAATAACCCTAAGAGATCCTGTTGAGTTAGATGAAGACTGTACTGTAGATGAAGGCTGCATCATAATACAGCAGAAAGTCAACTTTACGTATGCAACTCCAGTTATATGAACAACGTACCTGGAGACAATGTACCTTAAGCTGAGTTTGTGTGTGGTCTGCACTGAAAGGAATTGATGGGACAAATTCTCCTGTCAACTTCCCTTACTCTTCTTGTCCCAGTTCAAGTAACAGGGTCACTGGGGGCGGGGGCTGAGCTGTAGTTGATTTGGCAGGTCTTCACTACACCCACTAAATCAATCGCTGGTGGACTGATCTGAGAACATCACTCCTTGCAGTAGTGCAGCGGTAGCCTAAGTTGTCTTCTTTTCAACTCTGTCCCTGCTTGTTCAGATGCATCACTGAGTGCTGACTGCTGGGGAAGAAACGCATTCTCCTGAAACACAACCATGCCAAGCAAAGAGAAAATCTCCAAACAGAAAAGTACTCCAGTAATGACTGCCCATCTTAAAACTAACGTATCAGAGGCATTCTTAGGTCCAGAAAGAGCAGGATTAAAGCATCTCATGACATTTCTTCTGCTACTGGAGAACTAGCAGCCTTGTATCTTAAAAGGGCAGCGCATCTCCAGGACACAACACCATATACATGAATTCTGGCACAAACCTCTAGCTGGGAAGAATACAGAAGGAGCAAGTTCCAAACTACCCATTTCAAGTCTGTCTCCAGGGGCATTAATGATTTTAACATTGTGTAGGACACCAGCACCCAATCCCTTCATGATCCACAGAGAAGAGGATACCTCCATCTTCTTTCCCTTAAGGAAGCCCCAGCAATCAGATGTGCCTCATTCAGGGTCTGCTAACTTTCTTTAGTGTACCTAATAATGACTGAGTCATGTCCAGACATTTCTGCATTTGGGCCTTTTTTTGCCTTTACCGGTTTTGCTGGGCTATCTTCAAATTCTTCCCACTTTCCTCCAGGCCAACAGAGACCCCAGCATTGCACTACACTTTCCAGAATGGTCAGCAAATAATGACCCAAAGTTTGTTAGAATAGTTCTAAACAGGCAGAAGCATAATGGCTGATTCCCCTCTGCAACTGATATGTGAATACAGTATGAATTCAATGTCCTATTGTTTACTATGAGACATATGAGATTCTCCTTTAAAATGAAGAAAAGTTTCATTACCTTCTCAGACTGTGGTCCGTGGACCACCAGTGATCCGTGAACTCCACTCAGGTGGTCTGCGGATAGTTCCCACTAAGGTGTGAACCTGGAGGCCCACCTCATTAGCAGAAATGCACAGCTGTGGCACCACTAACGAGGTGCCTGGATCGAGGGGAAGAGGCACTTGTAAGATGAGCTCGTGGCCTTGTGGGGATGGGGAGGTGGTGGTGTGAGAAGAAGTGGTGGTTGAATTTGGGATGTTCAGGGCTGTGGCAGTCAGACAAAGAGGTGACTTTTCCCAGCTCTGTGGCTGCTGTGGTTGGAGAGAGAATGGGGGGATGCACAGGGGATCACAAGTGTCTCCCTGCAATCCCCTCAGGCCCCACTGCCAGGTAATCATCAGATGGTCTCTCCCGTTGCCCATCCACATGTCTGGCCAGTGGCGAGGAGCACTTCAGAGCAGGGGTTTGCTTCCCTGTCCATCCTGGCAAATAGCCACTGATGGGCCTGTCCTCTATGAACTTATCTGGTTCTGTTGTGAATCCTGTTAGTCTTGGCTTTCGCAGCATCCTCTGGCAAAGAGCTCCACCAGCTCACTGGGAAGAGATGCTTCCTTTGTTTGTTTTAAACTTTTGGTCGATTAATTTCGTTTTGTGACCCGCAGTGCTCACGTGGGAAGGAGTTAACCATATTCCTTATTTACCATCTCCTCACCTGAGTCTGTACAATCACAACTGACCTTCATATGCCTTCAATGCACCTAACTCCCCAGGAAGCTGGGCTGACAGCCTCACTGGGCCCCTGGACAAGGCTGGTGGACAGAGCCTGCACCATGCCCTGGAAGGGGCCGGCAGAAGGGGCAGGGTGGGGTGGGACATGGCTGGAAGCTCTGGGTCCTTTGGTATTGCTGTGCTGGGGGGGCAGCTTCCCCTTTGCCCCTGCACCAGTGGCTCTGCACCCAGCTGCTTCAGAAGAAGGGAGGGATAGCTCAGTGGTTTGAGCATGGGCCTGTTAAATCCAGGGTTGTGAGCTCAATCCTTAAGGAGGCAATTGGGGCAAATAAACATCAGGGATGGTGCTTGGTCCTGCCAAGAGGGCAGAGGACTGGACTAGATGACCTCCTGAGGTCCCCTCCAGCTCTAGGAGATGTGTATCTCCAATTACCTGATTTGGTTGTGGAATCTCCATCCCTGGAGGTATTTAAGAACAGGTTAGATAAATGTCTACCAGGGATGGTCTAGACAGTACTTGGTCTTGCCATGAGGGCAGGGGGCTGGACTTGATGACCTCTCAAGATCCCTTCCAGTCCTAGCATTCTATGATTCTATCCAGATAACATTGGCCTGGAACTACCAGATAAGCCAGTGGAACTGCATGATGCTTTTCAGGGCACCAGGACTGAGCTACCTTGTTAGCCCTTGCCTCTAGGGAAAGGTAGCTTTGCCCATGGTAAGTGAGTGTTAGCTCCCTCACACCCCCAGCCTGTTGGCCACTCTAAGGTAGGTCAGGCCTGTCTTTGGCTTGGACGGTATCAATAGGATCTCCAGCCCCCCAGCTCCAGGAGCAGCTGGGCAGTTGTATGTCCCTGGGGGGGGCAGTTGGGCAGCTGCTCTTCAGCCCCAACCCTCCTGGCTGGCAGGAGTGAAGTGGGTGAGGCCACCCTCGTCTTTTTGGGAAGGCTGTCAGGCTTCCCTTTTCTCTATTCCCTGTCATCTGTGCTGGCTCTCAAAAACCAGGATCCAATTTTTCATGAGGACATCCCCACTCTCTAATATGATGTCTCCCCAGTGTAGGGATACAGAGTGCCTTTACCTGCCTCCCTCCTCCTGCTTTTTCCCTTTTCTCCATAGGCAGGACAATCCCCTACCCACTGTAACTTTCCTTTTAGGCCTTTTGCTTGTTTTCAATTGTCTCTGGTGGTTTTCCATTCATAGGCTTGAGATGGATCAAGACTGGACAACTGAGCTCTGCATTATGCCACCAGTCAACCAGGGCTTGGTGACAACTCCCAATGGGCCAGCATGATGCATCCCTTAGGGAGTACTTTATACCCCAAGGCCATAGTGCATGCTTTCAGTATAATCATATTATTCCTTAAATATTACCTTGCCTTAAGTATGACTTGCCATGATTATGAATCTTAACAAGTTATGGGACGTCTGTAGGTACCTTATAGGCTACACTTCATGGATAAATACCCCACAAGATGTGTTTGTCAGATCGGGGGTGAGAGCTGGTTGGAAAGAATGGGAAATCCTTTGCCAATAGGCCTCTACATCGCAACCAGACACATGGGTGAGAGTGCACAGGTCCAAGCAATAATTTATTAAAGCCGTAAAGAGCTCTGAGATGGTTGGATGGAGGCTGGTGGGGATCTAAGTGCTGGATCTGTAACCTCTTACCCCCCATCTCTCGACAGTGTCAAGGAGGTTGGAACACTGGGTTTTGGTTTGCAGTGATGGAAAAGTTTCACACATGAAGTTGTACAGTTGCTGAATGGTGTTTGAGCAGATTTTGCAGCAGAGTAGAGCAAACATTTTCTAGGCCATCATCTTACAACTTGCCCCCTTGCTGCACATCAACCATAGCATCACCATAAAGAACAGCATGCAGAGCAATCAGCTTGGAAACTTTCTACCCAGAAACAATCCTATCTATACAACATCCTGCTCACCCACTCATGCTCAGTATTAATGACCCAATCTGGTCTTTGCTCATTAACACGAGCTGAGTGTACTTTGACTTGTGGAAAGATGGTTTGGTCAAACCTCAAAATCATTATAGGGGATTGAGATTGATGATAGCCAATACAGAGTCTGAAGAAGGCAGGTTATTCTGCTAAGGGTGTGCTAGGCAAATCAGTAAATGTTGAACCTCTAATCTGGAACTCTCATGTTCAGCAATGTCAGTAATCCAACATGATTTTTTTGTTAGCTGGGGGGCCTCTTATCATGGGTGTGGCCAAGCTTCCCATGATCCCATAAAGTTTGTTTCCAGCCACCAGTCCTGGCTCTCGGTGTTCTGTGCTGTTATTTAGCCGTAATTTACCCTCAAATGTCTTCTGAGAGCCCAGTAAGTAGTGGCAGTGTTGGCAATACTGCTAGGCAATATTAACCTCCTGTGGTTCAGGAAATTCTCTCATCCAGCACTGGTCAGGTGCTGAATTAGAGAGGATCAACCTGTATCTGTCTCATCCTCCTTTACTGGCCCTGCAGTGATCTTCCAAAAATGTCTTTAATCAGAAGTGGAAACAGGCAAAAATCAAAGACACAACAGAACAAATACATCAACTACATTTGTGCCAGTTTTATATGGCATTAATGCTAATGGCATTGCAGCTGCTCACCCCAAGAGCAGATTTGACCAGGTATATCTACAGAGCCGCACTTTCAATTTTGTGACCTGCCAGTGACTTTTGAAACATGAAACGGAGCCTCGGTTCTCATTCGACTCATGTGAAAACGCAGAGTAAACATTTGACATGCACTAGATCAGCTCATTCATCCCAGAACAACACATCGCTTATTGTTCATTACACAAGTTCTTCTGTGTTTCCTTTGCCTGACATTTCAATTGGGGTTCTAATTTGCTTTGGTGACACCATGGCCTCAGGCTGCATTCTTTGGGCATTTTTTGATACTGGGGCATTGTAGCAGTGGGACGCTGCCAGCCGGGTGACTTCGTTACATCATTGTGCCTCTGGAGCATCAAACCCATCTGATGCAGCCCTCTCATTTGTGTCTGTATCAGCTGGCAGACCTGCCGTCGCCAAGCCATGACAGCCCGTCGCCAGACTGTGTAAGCGTGGGCTGAGTCCAAAGAGGTACTTAGGCCTTGCTGGCCCTGGGAAAGAAATGCCCACAAGTTTGAATACGATTAGCAAGCCCAGGCTGGCAGGGCGTACATGGCATTTATTGTTTGAGGGCACAAGAACCCTTTAGGAAAAAGAGTCTCATGGAGAGCTCTTGTTCAGAGATTAAACTATTTCCCTTCGTGGCTATTGTGCATGCAGATAAAACCGGCGACAGCAGCTGATCGAGTGTCTGACCCAGCCTTTGTATGCCCCCCCCAGTCTCTTCTCTTTCAAGCTGTTCCCAATGGGGAAAACTGACCCTGGAATTTCTGAGGGGCATTCTCCAGATATTTGTGTGCCTCCTGGAAAGTTGCAAAAGAGAGAGTTGCTTTGCAGCGTTCTCTTTCCCTGTGGGCCACGGAACCTTAGGCCTAGTTTACCCAGGAAAGGTGGGTGAGAAAAGGGACTCTCTGGAGGAACGGGCCATCTGTTCTTTTCACCAAGCTATGAAGCATTTTTAAAAGTGCTTCCTGGCCTGCCTGTTTAGACAGCTCAAAATGAACCTGTTCACTCTCCCATTACCCTTTGTGATTAGCCATGCAACAAGAAAGCCCCCTGCTTCGGGGTGATTGAGGCCAGTATCTGAAGCTTTCTTAGCTTCAAATCTCCAATCAAAGAGCACTTCTCCAAAGCCCTTGGTCCCCTGCTGAGACAACTAGCCTGAAGAGCGATGCCTTTCTCCTGCTGGTTTGGAGCCAGGGCACTTCCTGGCGAGGTGAAGGTGCAGAGCAACTGCATTCTTTCACTTGGCAGGGCAAGGGCTACCTGGCTCAGCTCACTGCTCTGGGTTACCCTCAAAATTAGGGCCCACTACAGAGGTAGAAAAAGTACCCCAAAAGGTACTTGAGTAACAGTACAGCTGTTTTGCAGGCAATGTACACAAGTACAAGTCACCAGTGTCTCGCTGGAAAACTGTGTGTGTAAAAGTACACACACACATCACATCTTGATTGTACTCAAGCACCCAGGATTGAAAGCAGCTGCACTTTACTCAAGTAACTTTTGGGGTACTTTTTCCACCTCTGGACCATTGACAGTCTTTTTTATTTCCCGGAGCAAGTCAGTGGCTCTGGAACGCTATCCCAAAGCATTGCTGGGCTGTGGGAAAACCCTCGCAGAAAAAGCAGAACCTGGGAGGTGGCTGGATGGGGGAGGGGCTTGCACTCATCAGCATATGTTGATTGTGGGCCCTTGCCTTGCTTTGCATCCGAGGCCCCTTTGCGGAAGTGGGAAGTTACCGGCCATCTCCAGGTGGACTCTTGAGGAGGGGAAACAGGCCAGTGATCAAACTCCTTCCCAGCAACAAACACACCAGGCTCTGCACCACAGATCCTACTTCCCCCTCTCCATTGCACTGGTCTCACCTATGGTTTCCCCCTCTTCGGCTGTCTCTCCCCACTGATGCTGCACTCCCTGAATCTCAGGGCAGGCTCCCTACTTCCCTATGCCGTGCAGTAGAGCAGAACTGCAGAGCATCAGTGGCACAAGAACAATTTCCAGAGTGGGGTGCTGAGCTCTGCCCGTCCCCCACCTTACTTTAGCTGCACCCTGGGGCCACAGCGGGGCTGTCTGCAGAGCCCAGGGTACAGGGCTAATGATCAGGACCCTGGGGGCTGCAGTGGAAGCCTGGGCATGGTGGCCACCGTGGAGCTGGTGGCCAGGACCAGCAGAGACATCAGGGCTCTTGGTTCCAGGCTGGCAGGGCACAAAATCTGTGCTGGGGAATGCCGCAGCACCCTCTGCCCTGCACTTAGGAGAAGAAGCAATGGATTTTGACTCCTCTGGATGGAAGCCTTCCCAGAGACGGAAGGGACTGAAAGCCTTCAGCAGCCAGTGCTGTACAAGGTCCACTTCTTGCCCCGTCTAATTCCCTTCTCTCCTGGCCTAAAGAGAGGAATTGCTGTCCAGCCACATCTGCATGGCCATAAAATGCAATCCATCCCAACATCACGTAACTGTTACATTAGAAAATGCTCCAGAACCCCCACATTTCTGGTTATTTCCTGTTTCATACAAACAGACTGGAGCAAAGATGCGAGGGCAGGTATTTAAGGAAAAGAACAAAAACGCTGCAGAACTGTGCTAGCCTATCTTTAATCAAACCTCCGACGATTGATAGCTACAGTCTCAAACGAAGTAATTATTGCCATCTTTGAAGCATAACATGAGCGCAGCCTGCGCTTTCCACACCTATTTCAGCCTCACACTATTTACCTCCTCCTCTGTGTACCTCTGGCTGAGCCACTCCTTTGTAGTCAGTGCCAGGGAAACTCATTGCTCTTCTCCAATATAGTTTCTTTTGGGAACAAGAGACAGTAACTTAATGCAGAAGAGCACATCAGTCAAACCCAGGAACGGTAAGCAGCAGCTCACATCGTGAGAAAGCCACTGCGCTGCCCTGTAACGCCTTGATGCAGAGAAATTAAATCACAGATTGATTGTTTCCAAATAAAAATATCTATTGTGCACCTCTAATGCGGGTTTCTGACCCCACCTGGTCCCTGCCCCCAAGCCTTTTGAATGAAATTTTCCCATCTCTGGCACCTCTTTTCACAGAGATGATTCATGTGCTTTGCCAATGGAGCTCTGCATATGACTAGTCAAACGTCCTTGAGTGGAGATCAGACCTTTTTTGTCACCACCTATGATTTTAGTGTTGGATGTTAGTTTGAAGGCACTGGAAAGGGAATGAAAATCTCTAACTAAATTACTGCTTTGACTTAATTCTGGCCTATGGGTTGAAGAATAGAAAATCTGAAATATACTCACCTGTCCCTTGCATTAAACTATGGCCAGCTATGAAACTGACATGGGCTTGGACTCTCAACCCCATCAAAGTTTGAGAGCGCTTGGATTCTGGGCTCAGGGCTGAGCCACCAGAGCAGAACATAGGCTGATTCTTAGGTCATGCCTACACTACCTGCTGTGTCACAAAACTCTTTTCATGCCTCTGAGTGACAAATTAAAACACACAAGCAGACCAAGCCATGTCAGTGTCACTGACAAAACATTCTCCTGCAGCGTCACAGAGTGCTGGCAGTCACCAGGCCCCGCACCCTCATCCGCAATCAGATGTGACTCTCAGCCAGGCCAGAGGGTTTATTAGCCAACAGGCACACCTCATAGAACAGACTTGTCAGCAGTAAAAACCAGCAGCAGTCAGTACAATCCATTCTGCGGAGAAGGGCCTGGAGGGGGTCAGAGCCAGGGACCTGGCCCTCCTTCCTCCCTCTCCAGCCGGCCGAGACTGCCCCACTCCCTCACTGTCTCATTCAAATCCCAACAGCCAACTCCCTCCTCCAGCTTTTTTCCTCTGGGGGGAAGGGGGGGTGGAGAGAAGGTGTCACCTGGTTGCCTAGGTTACAAAGGGCAAACCCATTGAGTACACACGAGAAGTCACCACACCCGAATCTTCCATCACCTGCTGTGCCATGCCTAGGGAACCAGGCACTCACCTGGAGTTACTCAAGGACAGTAGGAAACACATGCAACATAACACGGGGAACAAAAATCCCTACAAGCCCCACTTCATCACATGCAAATATAACTACAGCTCCTTGCTGAGCCACTTCTACGAAGTCTGCGGTAGAGCTCTCTCCCCTCAGCATAGCGTGATCTTATAGTGGCACAGCTGTACCACCCTTAAGCTCACTAGTCTACACACAGCTTTAATGTCTCTTGGTGTCTTGCAAGGGGGAAAACTGGAGATGTGCAGTGAGTGAGTAGAGAGCCAAGGGGCAGGAAAATAAAGCCTCTAATGCATGTTTTTATTTATGGGATCACTGAAAGGAAGCTTGTCATAGGCAGAGGTCACAGTGGCTATACTTCTGCCTCCCACAGAAGCTTAATAAGGAATTTTTGCCAGGCTTACTGACAAAATAAATTTAAAATTTTCCATCAATCAAAAGTTAGCAATTAACTAGATCCGGGAAGGAAGAAAGGCTAGAAAGCTGAGCAGCTGTCTCCTTATTGAACCACTCTATGGGATAATCCAAGACTACTAGTGTAATGGACAGAACATCAAGCAGCTAAACCCTGGTAATATCTAAGGTGTTGCCTTATATATTAAAAATGTACACATCTGGACTGAGGTGGAGATGGACACAGGAGATGGAAGCATTGAGAGTCTTTGGGTTAGGTTAAAAGGGGTATAAAACAAGGGTGATGTCATGCTAGGGGTCTACTACAGACCACTTACCCAGGCAGAAAAGGTGGATGAGGCTTTTTCTAAGCAGCTAACAAAATCACCCAAAGTGCAGGATTTGGTGGTGATGGGAGACTTTAGCTATCCAGTCATATGTTGGGAAACTAACACACCAAGGCACAGACTATCCAGAAAGTTCTTGGACTGCATTAAAGACATTTTTTTTTTTAATTTCAGAAGGCTGAAAAAGCTACTAGGGGAGAAGCTGTTCTAGATTTGATTTTAACAAATAGGGAGGAACTGGCTGAGAATTTGAAAGTGGAAGGCAGCCTGGGAGAAAGTGACCATGAAATCAGAGTGCATGATTCTAAGGAACGGTAGAAGGGAGAACAACAAAATAGAGACAAGGTATTTCAGGAAGGCAGATTTTGGTGAACTCGGGGAGCTGGTAGGTAAAGTTTCATGGGAAGCAAGATTAAGAAGAAAAACAACTGAAGAGAGCTGACAATTTTGCAAAGGGACATTATTATGGTCCCAAAAGCAAGCTATACCACTTTGTAGGAAAGATAGAAAGTATGGCAAAAGACAGCCTTGGATTAACGAGGTGATCTTGCATGAGCTCAAAAAGGAGTCATATAAAAAGTGGAAACTAGGACAAGTTACAAAGCGTGAATATAAGCAAATAATACAGGTATACCAAGGCAAGATTAGAACAGCAAAGGCGCAAATGAGTTCAAACTAGCTACAGACATAAAGAGTAACAAGAAGCCATTCTATAAATATATTACAAGCAAGAGAAAGACCAAGGACAGGGTAGGCCCCCTGCTCAGTGAGAAGGGAGAAACAAGGTCAGGAAACTTGGAAATGGCAGAGGTGCTTAATGACTTCTTTGTTTCAGTCTTCATCAAGAAGTCTGATGAAGGAATGCCTAACTGAATGCATGCTAGTGTGAAGGGGGTAGCTTTAGAGGATAAAATAAAAATAGAACAAGTTAAAAATCACTTAGAAAAGTTAGATGTCTGCAAGTCACCGGGGTCTGATGAAATGTATCCTAGAATACTCAAGGAGCCGATAGTGGAGGTATCTGAGCTATCATCTTTGAAAAGTCACAGAAGTCTGAGGAGATTCCAGAAGACTGGAAAAAGGCAAATATACTGCCCATCTATAAAAAGGGGAATAAAAGCAAACTAGGAAACTACAGACCAGTCAGTTCAACTGCTGTGCCAGGAAAGATAATGCTGCAAGTAATTAAGGAATTCATCTACAAATGTCTGGAAGAAAATCAGGTGATAGGTAACAGCCAGCATGGATTAGTAAAGAACAAATCATGTCAAACCAATCTGATAACTTTCTTTGATAGGATAACAAGTCTTGTGGATATGAGAGAAGCAGTGGACGTGGCATACCTAGACCTCAGTGAGGCATTTGTTGTGGTCTTGCATGATCTTCTTATCAATAAACTGGTCAAATATAACTTAGATGGGGCTATTGATAGTTCACAATCATGCTGGAAGGGCATAACAAGTGGGGTTCCACGGGGTATGTTTTAGGATCTGTTCTGTTCAATATCTTCATCAGCAATTTACATATTGGCAAACAGAGTATGCTTAGTAAATTTGCAGATGATACCAAGCTGGGTGGGGTTGCAAGTGCTTTGGAGGAGAGAGTCAGAATTCATAATGATTTGGACAAACTGGAGAAATGCAAAATACTCCACTTAGGAAGGAATCATCAATTCCACACATACAGAATGGGAAGCAACTGACTACCAAAGAGTATGCAGAAAGGGATCTAGGAGCCACAGTGGAGCACACGCTAAATATGAGTCAACAGTGTGAAGCTGTTGTAGAAAAAGCAAACATGATTCTGGGATGCATTAACAGGAGTGTGGTGACCAAGACATGGGAAGTCATTCTTCATCTCTCCTCTGTGCTGATTAGGCCTCAATTGGACTACTGTGCTCACTTTTGGGCACCACATTTCAAGTTAGATGTGGAGAAATTGGAGAAGGTCCAGAAAAGAGCAACAAGAATGATTAAAGGTCCAGAGAGCATGAGCTATGACGGAAGACTGAGAAAATTGGTCTTGTTTAGTTTAGAAAAGAGAAGACTTAGAGGGGACATGATAGCCGTTTTCAAGTACCTAAAAGAGTGTTACAAGGAGGAGGGAGAAAAACTGTTCTCCTTGGCCTCTAAGGGTAGGACAAGAAGCAATGGGCTCAAACTGCAGCAAGGGAGGTTTAGGTTGGACATTAGGAAAATCTTCCTAACTGTCAGGGTGGTTAAATGCTGGAAAGAATTGCTTAAAGAGGTTGTAGAATCTCCATCATTGGAGATATATAAGAGCAAGTTAGATAGACATCTATCTGGGATGGTCTAGATGGTGCTTAGCCCTTCTGTGAGAGGAGGGGACCAGTCTCCATGACCTGTCGAGGTCCCTTCCAGTTCTAGTGTTCTAGGATTCTATGATTCAGGAAGTTTGGCACTGGAGTCTGGTGACTGTCACCTGACAGGCAAAGGAAGTGCTGGGAAGGTGGCAACCAACAGACTTTACCTGGGTAATCATTAGAACAGTTTAAAAAAATAAAATACTTATTTTCTATTGAGGAGAAAAAATATAGGTGGAGTGCAGGAGATAGCTTTTAACAGCTGAAGCAACAACTGATACGCTTTGCATCTGTCAAGGCTGTTCCCCATTCTGATATGCCGAATGCAGAAGGTGGGGGCCCATGAGAGACCTTAAAAATACCTTGACTCTAAGGGCTTCTGCTTAGAAACTTTCTGAGGTCACAGATAACCTGACCTTGGGAGGTAGCTGCCACTACCCAAGTGAGACAACCCCTTTATGGAACTGAGGAAGACACACTTGGGATGTCTCCCTGTGGGGTAACTCCAAGCTCTTAACCCTCCCTGAGGAGAGAGCTTGGAAACAAACTGCAATCTCTGATAGCTGACCTCTCAGTCTTAGGCATGCATGCTTACAGAACCTCCTGTAGGACACAAGAACCAAATCACCACCTTAAAAAGCTGATTTTATTAACAAAACAAAAAGACACATGTCATAAATCATGCTTGGTTGCTAGGTGTTACAGAGCAACTAAAAAGGTAAATTAAAACACAGAGAATTACTTCCCTGGGATTCCGTTTAAAAGTTAAAGTGTACGGGGACTGGGGGGAGGTACATTCCAGTTATCTCAGAACCTCTTTTCCCTCTTTGACTGCTGTGTTCCTCTACTCAAGCTAGAACCCTAGGCCTGTGGTGTCCAACCAGATCTGAAGTAATGAAGTAGGCACATTATTCTGAAAATAGATTTATTGTTCAAGCCAACTAGCCACACCCAACTGGCCAAACTGCCACATGTGATAGTGGCTAACGTGGTGGACACCACAGGCCTAGACTCCTATCGGGCAGTAAGCAGGCTCGGCTCAGACAGATCCACAGCAGAGGTCCATGACTGAGCGTCCGAGGCCATTCAGAGGCATTAGAATGTGAGAGAGAAGAACTCTTTCACACGGGGGCGAAGATCCCAGAGACCTAACAAGGAACCAAAACATCTTGATTAACGTAAGAACATTACTGAGAAAGTGGCGTCTGGCACAGAGCCCAGCCGTGTGCAGTGAGCTGTCTGTGTTTTCATTTCTGTGGTGCTAAAGCTGTGAGATTTTACAGGAGTGCTGGCGTATCATAAAAAGGAAGGAGGCTTTTAACTCCAAAGCCTGGATAGTCTTCTCTATGTTTATATCTCTGCTGAGCTTAACGCTGGTGTCATGCGCTGCATGCTGCCTTCCCCAAGAGAGGAGCTGTAGCAGGATGTTGTATTTATGGTCGATCTGGAAAGCTGGGATTTGAATCCATCCAACCCAGGGTAAATGACTCTAAGTGAGACATGCCCTGAGGCAAGACAAACTGACAGTTTGGCCTGTACCTGTTACAAAGACAGAATTTGGAGATGTTTCCCACTCTTTTTTTATTGGGGGGACAATTTAACCCACTCTTTACACGTAAGGAGAGCTGCTGTAGTTATGGCCAAGAGGCATGGTAACAAGACATGCACCACTTTCTTTGTTACTAACTGTGCTCAGCTCTGCGGACCAGATTCTGAAAAGCACGTGGACTAGAAGGGGACTACACTACACTAGGGGGCAAAGTCGAACTCCAGCTATGTGAATAGCGTAGTTGGAGTCGATGTAACTTATTTCGACTTACTACGGCATCCCCACGTGGATGGTCGACAGGAGAAACTCTCCATTGACTTCCCCATGACCCTGTGGTGTGCTGGGGTCAATGGGTGCATAAGCAGTGGTCGATTTAGCACATCCCTACTAGACCTACTAAACTGACCCTGGGAGATTGATCTCTGGAGCACTGATCTACTGGTAAGCACAGGCAAGCCCTCTGTATCATTGTGTCATTACGTGCTCTTAAATAAAAGCACTATTCAATAGAGATGTTCTCTATGGCCATCTTTTTGTCACTTACATCTTCTTTATTGATGCAACGAGGTGGGTGAGGTCATATCTTTTATTGGACCCAGCATGGCCAACAGTTGCCACAGGCCCCAGGGCCAGGTGGAAGGAGGGCATGGCTCTGTACCCCAGAAGGGGCAGGGCCAAAGATGGAAGGGGCAGACACTAAGACAGTCAGCCCTTAGCGCTACTCAGATGGTGGTGTTGGGCCCACCCCCCCACCACAGCTGCGTGGAGTGGTGGCGCAGGACTGCCACGGCATTTCACAGAAGCCTGGAGCTCTGGACACTGCCACTGCTGAAGGGGCAACAGCTCCAGGCCCCTCTGAAATGCTGGGCCATGTGCAACTGTCCCCTTTGTCCCACTCTGTCGGCAGGCCTGAGTGGACCAGCTTCTGCTGGGGAGAGAGCCAGGCTTTCAAACTGGCGCAGCGCTCTTCTTTGGCCTGACCTCAAGGTGTTCCAACGAAAGATATCACCTCGTCCACTTTGTCTCTCTAATTTCCCAGGCGCCACAGCTGCACGCCACCGCTTCCTTACTGAAAATGGAAGGTGTTTTGGTTAAAATTGGTAACACCACAGACCAATGAGGAGCAGTTCCCTGGCAGAATTCCCTGCTCAAGCAGCGTTGGCTCGCTGTGGTTAATCAGAGAAGTCAGCAAATTCACCTTCCCCCATTCTTGAGTGTGCAGATATTTAGGAAAAGGAAACACAAAAGTGTGTCTGACCGAGACCTGCATATTGAAAAAAACCCAGGCAGATATTTGTGGGAAACGTCTTGCGGTGCTCATCCTTAGTCATCTTACTAGCCACCAGCAACAGATTCCATGTTACCAGCTACAAGTCTCCTCTACTTGGCTTCTAGGGCAATTGGATGTCACTTACAAGAACCAGAGAGGTAGCTGAGTTGTATCTTCAAAAACAACAAGAAGTTCTCTGGCACCTTATAGACTAACAGATATTTTGGATCATGAGCTTTCGGGGGCAAAGACCCAGTTCGTCAGATGCATGAGACATCTCATGCATCTGACAAGTGGGTCTTTGCCCCCAAAAGCTCATGCTCCAAAATATCTGTTAGTCTATAAGGTGCCAGAGGCCTTCTTGTTGATTTCTAAGAACATGGGACATCTCTTCAGATACAGAGAGAAGTGGAAACAAACCTCCAATTCACAGGGCTATGCTATGCCTAAATACCTCCACCCTTTCCCCTAACATGCATCCTTTTAGGTGCACGTTTGGTCAAATTCTGCTCAGAGCAATTAGATCCAGAGGAGAGAGCACAATGTGACCAGTGTACAGCAAGACACACAAAACCTCCGAAGTTCACTGCTGTCAGGAATCACTACTGAAAAGGATTTGCGAATGTGATGATTCAAATGCCACAGCCAGATACAGAAGCCCTGGTATGTCCACCAGGCGCTGAGGGGAGAAGAAAAATATCAGACCAGGACTACATTAGAGCTAATGATGTACCGTTCCAGCACAAGTATCAGAGGGGTACCCGCGTTAGTCTGTATATGCAAAAACGAGAAGTCCTGTGGTACCAACTAGACTAACAGATTTTTTGGACCATAAGCTTCTGTTTGCCTATAAAGTGCCACAGGGCTTCTCTTTGTTCTTCCTAGCACAGACAATTCAGCGTGCAAAAGGTATCTGATATTTCAAGCCCTGCTTGCAAGTAATGCTTCTGCTTGCCATATACCAGTGACTATTGCTGCTGTGCATTGCAGGACTTACAAACCTGTGGATAATCTGTTCCAATCTCTTTGGGGATTTTCAGCCTTTCAGAACTCTGCCTCCTTGACACACAGGGGGCCAGCGCCCTGCGAAATTTTGACTCACATGTCATAAAACTAAAGAGGCCAGACGAGAGTCAACGTGTCAATGTGCCAAGTGCAGTTTACTTGTGCAATGTTTAAACGCGATGAGACGGTTGTGTTTATGGCAAGCTGAAATCCAGGAATTTGCAGGGCTCCCATACAGATAAAGTGTATTAGGTGTCAATGTCATTTAATAGCACCAAACACCACCAAGGGAAATAGGTGGGGGAGGGGAAGAACCCAACAAGTCCCTATTTGAAAAGGAGCTGCCCCAGGCAGAGAAATTAGAACCAACTTCCATTGCACAGGGTTATGCTACTTGTACACAGTGGGGTTGCCGGGGCAATGGTGATCAACCTATTATTATAGCAGCACTTTATGGGTATGTCTACACAGCAAAATTAATCTGGAATAGTTTATTCTGGAGCTATTATTCCAAACTAAATTATTCCAGAATAATGTGCCTACACTAGAAGGAAGCCCAGGAATAAGTAAAACTTACTCCAAAATAAGGTGTCCACACACAATAGAGCCTATTTTGGATTAGAGTACTGGAAGTAGTGCTTTCAGGAGCTCTAATCTGATATACTGTGTCTGCACAGCAGAGGTATTTTGGAATAAATTATTCTGGAATAGGTTATTTCAAAATAGCCCCTGTCAACGCAGCTCCCATTCTGAAATATCTACTTTAGAAAGCACTATTCCTCATACAGTGAGATTTACCAAACTCCTGCAGCGCATCTGCACACAAAATGCACTCTTTCAATATTAAATCGGCAGAGCACAGCACTCTTTCTGGCAGCTCTCTTCCTCTCGCCGCTGAGGAAGAGTGCATTTTTCAGGAAGATTCTTTTGTAAAAAATGTACATAGACACCCTGGGTGCCCTTTTTTCAAAGGAGCAGTCCTCATGGCACAAATTTCTCATCCCTTCCACACTCAGGGACATACACACCTTTACCCAATACGTAGGGCTCAAGGCGCGACCCTGTTAATTTAAACTCCCACCCTTACCCAATTCCTAGGGCTCGGGGTGTAATTCCCTGAGGGTATGCAGGATCTGTGCCACTGAAAAAGCCTTACACAGTAATATTCTTATTCTCTATTTATTTACAATTGTCAAGAAAATGGAATACAGGCTAAGCACACAGTATCATGCTCACTGATCCTGATAAAGCAGGCATGCAGACTTCCACTGTTAGGACAGACAAAGTCACTCTCTGGATGCTAGCTGCTGCATCTCAGGGTCTTGGAGGGTCGTGAGTACTTTAGATGTTCCTTCTTCCCTCCTGTTTGATATTCTGTTCTTCTTTTCTCCCTTGATGTTCCGCTCCTCCTCTTTCTTCTTGGACTCCAGTTTTTAAGGAGTGAAACTTGAGTCCTGCTTAGCTATACCTTGACCAATTATTTTAGTACAATTTCACGAACAATAATAGCCTACGGTAACAGAATTACCTAACCAATCATAACCCACCACCTTAACTGATTTACACCTAACAAAATTAATTGTACATCAGACAGGAGCAGTTACAAACGAGACAGAGAATATACAGAAAACAGTATACAGAAAATTGGAGAAAAGCGAAGACAATCATCAGAGAATGGTAGTTCCACCTCAGCTATTGCTAAGTCATTGCCTACCAGACAAAATTCTGTTAACGAAGTTTTCTTTTACCCATCTTGTGATCTGTTTAACAGTGGGTGGCATTAGGATGTGGTCTTCTTCTTAACAGCCTGATATGCTACTATTGTGCTGAAATGTAGGTGGAATGGGAGTATGTGACCTGTAGCTTCACAGTTAACGGCTGCTGCTCTTTAATCTGGCTGCAAACAAGCTATAGGCCTTTCAAAATGGCTAGAGAAACCATATTGGTTATACTGTTACACCTCTTTATCGAAGGAAGGAAAGAAAGAATCGAGTTGTGATCCACTTTTTTGTGTGTGGATGTGCTCTCTCGAAAGAAGTTTTTTCAGAGGAGATAGTCCAGAAGACCTTCTTTCAAAGGTTCACTGGAGTGTCAATGTAGTCGATAGTAACAGACCCAGTCCACTCTAGTACTCAACTTCTGAGCATCATCTGTCCACAGCACTAAGAGTAGCTGCATCCCATCAGGGGCTGAATTATCTGCAGTGGTGCTGATTCATTGCTTGGGAGTAATGGATGAACCAAGAGTAATTTGAGATCTTCACTGATCTCTTGTATTTAAAGGGTTAATTTCTTCTTCTTTTTTTTTTTTAAATATGTGCTCATCTCCCCTGCCCCGAACTACGCAGGCAATCTCCTATCTCGAAGTGTTTTAATGTCAGGGGAAAATCACTACTTTGGCACAATTTTGCTCACTTATTAGATTTCAGTGACAGGCCTCCTATGCAATTTTAGACGTCAAAAATTGCCTTTGGCTGTTAAGAGCACAGGCATTGAACCTTCAAAAGCAATAGCTCACTCTGCCCTGAAGCTCCGTAATCGCTGCCATTTGACAAAGCCTTCAGGGTTTCTCTCAAGACAATTACCACCTTAGCTACTGAGCATTAACAAGCAGTACGGGTGTGCCCTGCTAAAGCCTTCCAGGGTGTTTATTAGGAAGGTATTTTACAAACTGGGTAAAACCTCTGACACACTGAGGCCCTTCTTTCCTTGTGATCTCAAGGAAACTGCATTGTTTTGAATGCTTTGAAATGTGAAGTCTGAGCAATTGTTGTCAAATGTCCCCAACAAAGTGTTATTTTCTTGTCACGCAGGAAAAGTGAAATGTCAGTGATTTTCCAGGAGAGACTAATCTGACCCAACCAACTGAGCGAGTACCTCCCATTATTCATGGCAAATTTGGTGCACTCAGGTGCCTTTCATCTCAGGATAGTGTACAAAGCATTACATGTTACCCCTACAGCGTGGGTGGGAGAAAATGAGCCCCAGGTCATTTTTTTAAAGGGACAATTAATTCTGACTCATGGCTATGATGTGTGAGAACAGGACTGCCTTTTTGTGGCTGGGTCAGCAACAGTATAAAATAACCACCCAGCAGTAACTGGTGGAATGGCTCCGACTGTAAAACCACAAAAATATCAGACCCCTCAGTTAAAACACACCTACAAGCAGTCCTCTGGGCACAGTTTGGCTACGTCTACACGTGCACGCTACATCGAAATAGCTTATTTCGATGTAGCGACATCGAAATAGTCTATTTTGATGAATAACGTCTACACATCCTCCAGGGCTGGCAACGTCGACATTCAACTTCGACGTTGGGCAGCACCACATCGAAATAGGCGCTGCGAGGGAACGTCTACACACCAAAGTAGCACACATCGAAATAAGGGTGCCAGGAACAGCTGCAGACAGGGTCGCAGGGCGGACTCAACAGCAAGCCGCTCCCTTAAAGGGCCCCTCCCAGACACACTTGCACTAAACAACACAAGATCCACAGAGCCGACAACTGGTTGCAGACCCTGTGCATGCAGCATGGATCCCCAGCTGCAGCAGCAGCAGCAGCCAGAAGCCCTGGGCTAAGGGCTGCTGCACACAGTGACCCTAGAGCCCCACAGGGGCTGGAGAGAGAGCATCTCTCAACCCCTCAGCTGATGGCCGCCATGGCGGACCCCGCTATTTCGATGTTGCGGGACGCGGATCGTCTACACGTGCCCTACTTCAACGTTCAACTTCGAAGTAGGGCGCTATTCCCATCCCCTCATGGGGTTAGCGACTTTGACGTCTCGCCGCCTAACGTCGATTTCAACTTCGAAATAGCGCCCAACACGTGTAGCCGTGACGGGCACTATTTCGAAGTTGGCGCCGCTACTTCGAAGTAGCGTGCACGTGTGGACGTGGCCTTTATGAACAAAGGAAAAGCCAGACTGAATAGACTGTTCTAGTTCAGAACTCCATCTTGCATAGTAGCCAGTACCAGCAAGGCTCCCTGCAAAGGGCAGCTACAGGCTAAATTTCCTCCTGATCTCATCAGTAGACTGGTGCCCTGAAGCATGAGAGTTCATAGTTCTCTTCAAACTCTGTTTTTTTCATTATTCTTCTTCCAGGTATTCTCAGCATCTGACTGTCCAACTCTTCTGAAGCCTGTTCCGCCTTGACTTCAGTATCCTAAGATATGTCTACAGAAAAACATTATTTTGAAATAACTTTGCTAGTGACTACACAATGCAACCGCTATTTTGAAATAATTTCGAAAAAGCAGTGGCTTATTTTGAAATGGGTAAACCTTGTTGCACTAGGAATAGTGCCTATTTCGATTTATTTCAAGGTAGCTATTTCGAAATAGGGGTTGGGTAGACAGGGAGTGGAGCCTATTTCAAAATACGCACTAGCGTGTCCACTGGTTCTGTTTCAAAATAGGTGCTGTGGTGCATAGACATTCTATTTTAAAATAGCTGAGCGCTATTTCAAAACGCATTTTGCGTATAGCAGCGTTATTTCAAACCAAGCTGTTCTGGAATAGCTTATTCAGGAATAACACTGTGGTGTAGACATGTCCTTACTGATTCATGTTAGGCCACTTTGGTTCAATGACAGGCAAGCTGAAGATTGTAGGTTATACCATCCAGCCTCCTCTTTCGCCCTTCCAAGGACCCACTTTGCAATCCTTCATGCAGACAGCACTGGACAGATTAGATTCAAGCTAGGAGTGCAGCTTCAGCAATGAAGGGGTTAAACAGTAGCCCTGTACTGCTAGGAATGCCTCTTGGTTTCTGTCTCTCGCACTGTCTCCCTGGCACCCTTCCCAACTCCCTCCAGTATGTTTCATGTCATAAATATGGATTTTCTGAAAGGGAAAGAATAGATGTGTCAAATCCAATCCATACAGTTAGTTATTTTGCTGGGCACAGAACATATTGTATGTGCAGCTACTGCAGGCCAGTGTATAAACTATTACTAGACACATTCAGTTTCCTGTGCTTGGGGAAAGCTCAGGACTGGAGTAGCAGGAGTGGCCCAGCAGGTCAAAAATGAGGTGCATTAGCAGATCTGGTCTGGATGTCCCAGGACTAGAAGAGCAGAAGCGTTGCAGATTGGGGTGCGGAAATCCTGTGCAGCCTTTGGCTGCGCTGGGCACAGCTCCCAGCCCTGCAGTAATTGTCCTGCTTGTCAGGAAAACTACATTCACCCGCACAGGTACAAACACAGACTCGTTTGTGTAAAAGTCACAGAACATCGCTGAAATGTCACGGACTCTGCCGGCCAGCCACATAGCAAAGCCTGGGCTCATTTCCAGAGCCAGGTTCATGGGCAGAACACACAGTTCCCTGGCTCAGCTTGCTTGCCCACCCTATTGTTGTGAGCAAGCAGGGGACTGAAATATACAAGGCTGACAGCACCGTGATTCTTCTAAGTTTCCATCCCCTGCTAGCTCACAAGCATGAGGCAGCAGGGAGACAATGCAACATGCATGTGTGCTTCTGAACCTGGGGGCTGCTATGGGCCTAAGGACAGACACCTCTACATCAGCAGGTTTGATAGCTTCTCTTTGACATGGGGATGCAGCCCACCCCTAGACCATCACTTGCAAGGGCAGACTAAAACAACGAGCCATCCTGTGCACCTTATAGACTGACGTTTTGGAGCCTAAGCTTTCTTGGGCAAAGACCCACTTCGTCAGCTGCAGACTACTAAGGAGCCTGGATGATCCCAGAGTCACTGGAACTTGCTTTACAAAAGAGGGGTTGTGGGTTAGCAAATTTCTCTTGACACTTGTTGGGAGAATAATCACCTGAGCCCGGCGCTACTGGAGATGGGAGAGGGAGATTATTCCGCCTCATTGGTTATTAGCATAACCACACGTGTGGCTATCAGGCTCAGCAGGTGCCCTCTTTCATTTGTGGGGGGCTGGGCCCAGCTCCCACCCATACTCAAATGGTTTACCTTGGGCGTGCCACATAGGGCAAGGTTTCACTTGCTGTGCTTACTGCATATCCTATTCGAGGCAACTCTCCAGCAGGTGCGGGGTTTGCGTGGGACATGGAAGCCCAGGGTTTAGTACCCCAGGTCTGCCAGACTGCCTTTTGGAAAGTCACATTCTCCGTGCCTCAGTTGTCCTTCTGGGCAATGAGGACAATAGCATCACCTAGCTTCACAGCAGTCCTGGAAAGCATTGGCATAAAACAGCGATGGCCGACCCATGGGCCTCTTAAATGCAGCTCCTCCTGGGAGCTGCGTGCCGGGAATGTCCTTCTCCCATCTGTGGATGTGCCCCAGTGTTTAGCGGGAGAAGCACGTGGCGGTGACAGTGGTGGTGGTGGTGGCTCTGGTGAGTCACCAGCATTGAGTTAGAGTGGCGGGAGCTGAGGGTTCCTGGCTTTGGGGAAAGGGAGGGGAGGGGAATTAGTTCAGGGCAGGGACCTGGGGGTGCCTGGTTCTGGGGGAGGACATTGAGCCATGTATTATATATTTATTTGCTATCTATCTATAAGATACAATAACATAAACTTATAATACGTGACTCTTTGCACTCTACCCACAAGGCTCTTAGTCCCTAACTGGTTGGCCACCCCAGCATAAAAGCTCAGAAGGTGTTCAGAGCCTACTGTTGTGGAAGTTGTACAGGAACCCACAGAGGATGCGATACCTTGGCAGAAACACTCGATCTATATCCCAGAAAGCCCTGTTCTAGAGCTGTGTTTCTCAACCTTTTTATTATAAAGTACCTCTTTTTTTAAATTATAAGACCCCCCCGTACCTACAATTTTCAGGCACGCAGAATTTTTTTCTACCATCGCAACATATTTGTTTAGCTCAGTGGTTCTCAGCCTTTCCAGATAAGTGCAGCCCTTCAGGAGTCTTCTGGGAGCACACAAGACCAAAGTTTCACCTCACTTTTAAAAACTACTTGCTTCCAAAATCAGGCCTTAAAATACAAAAGTGTGCAACACGCTATTATGGACAAATTGCTTCCCTTCTCCTGTTTCCCATAAAACTAGCAAATAAGTGAATGAAAATATAAAGCTTGTACTCAAACCTGGGTGTGTAAACCACAGAGTGGTACAAACAAGTCATTGTATGAAATTGATATGCACCGATGTCGATAATGCTTTTTATGTAAACCTGTTGTAAAAATAGGCAAATAGCTAGATGAGTTGATGTCCCTCCGGAAGACCTCTGAGTATCCCCAGAGGTACAGGTACCCCTGGTTGAGACTCACTGTTCTAGAGGATTCTGGCTGTTTAGCTGGTCAGTGTCCTACATTTAAATACCAAGCAACTGTGAGGACAAAAATACTGTCAGTGTTTCATGTCCCACCCTATGCTATGTAGCGTCTTACTAAAGGACAACCAATACCCGGGCTTCCCTGATGCTATAGTCACAGCCCTGACTGCTCAGGGCTATGTCTCAGGCAAATTCTTTTCAAATGTTAATTACAGTAGAACATGGCTGCATCTTACTGACTCCATCAAACCTGACAGACAACCTCTCATTTTACCCAAATCCACTTAAAGGCGGGAGAAGTGGAATATCGCTTCGGGCTCACATTTTTGTTAGTCTAAAAAAACCTGCAAGCTGAAGCCATAACCTGGCAATTTCCCTTGTATGTATTTATCCTGATAACAGGTTGTGAGCGGTAATTACTGGGCCTGTAAATACAAGCCAATATCGGCTCCAAGGGCCACAGGCCAGAATGAACGCCAGTGGTGGGTATATATGAAGACTGGCAGCCTACTGTTACTGGAGTATGCATGAGAAAGAATATGGACATTCTTTAAATGGAGACGAAGTGGGGAAGCTGGACAGTAAAACATTGTAGGGATACGATCTGGGCATAGATACATCCTCATTTTGCACCTTGTAAATCCAACTGACTCGGGTTCCCTCCTTGCAGATGACAGCCAGCAACATCATTCCATTCGTTCCTGTCTATTCCTTCCAAACACCCCACCTTCCAAACAGACAGCCTCCAACCTGGTCTTTCTACCCACACGATAGGGGTTCCCGTCCAGTCTGTGCTGTTGAGACCCTGCTTTGTGGCTGTGCCGCTGGCTGTTTACACCTGCAAAAGGGGCAGAGGCTCACTCTTCCAAGTATGTTGAGTTGTGTGCCAAGCAGCATGGCCACAAAGACAAATTCAGTGACGTCACAGGTCTACCGCTAGCTGTTGATTTTTCATTATGAACACGGGGGATGAGGAGGACAAAAGAACAACCTGAACTAAGAGGATGACTGTTTTAAAATGCTACCACTTACAATGGCTATCGCTGAGTGGAACTGCCAGTTAAGAGAAGATAGGGAAAATAATTAATTAGAAATAAGACACTTCATCACAAGAAATTTAGGGAAGGGAAAAAAGCAAAAAGGACACGTCCAAAGTCTTTTACCTGTTTGTGCGGTTGGTGGTGCCTTGTTTGGTTATTTTAGCACCAAGTTGTTTCGTATTTATCTCAATGTAGCAGCTAGAAGCTCGTCATGGTGCTGGGCGCTACGCAAGCACAGCAGGGAGGTGGTCTGAGCAAAGTGGGGAGCAGGGCCTTGCTCCGCCCCTTGGAAGGGGCGGGGCCTTGAGAAGAAGGGGCAGTGCTAGAGGCAGCCAGCCGTCGGCACTGCCTGGACAGCACTACCCACCACCCTAGTGCTGCCTGGAGTGTGCCATATGGGGCTCTGGCAGTAATTTAAAGGGTCCAGGCCCTTTAGTCTCCCCAGGCCCCAAGGCAGTTGCCCTTTGCCCACCTCGCCATCTGTAAACCATTCACACAATCTCTGTGCTTTGTTCACTTGTGCAACTTCAGGGGCATGATGTTGATGGGTCACGCCCACAGCCAGCACCTTCCGTCCACATCAGCTGCTGTCAGCTTGCACTGCCAGGACAGACTAAACAATACTAACTACTAGCACCAGCTGTCCGATGCTCAGCCAAACCGAACCTCCGGAACCTTCCAGGTCCCTCCTCAGTAGCAGACACCAGGGCTGTAGCACCTCCTGATTTTGTTCTTTGAATCCAGTTCTGAGCCGGCAGTTGGTTATTTGCCTACAGCTGTGCACCATATTCCCCAGTCTTCAAGCTTATTCTGCATGCCTAATATTTCTCAAGGGGTCACACACCTCAGAGAAAGGGGCACTTAATTTCTCTTTTCCTTTTCCAGGCTGTTTCCCCCTTCAGTTCCTTTTCCATGCACCTAAGCAAGTGCTCAGAATGGATCAGGCCAGGAAGGAAATATGTTCAAACAAAAATGTGCAGTCATGGCTCTGATGTACATTTCGGAGAGAACGCAAAGATTTTTTGCTTCCCGAGTACAGTGAGACCGTCTGGAAACTGTCTGAGGTAATAACATGGTTGGAGGAGTAAAATTAAGTGTTGCTGAGAAGACTGATCGTGTTTCCTCCATCTGGCTGAGTTCACCCAGAGATTTCTTCTGTTGTTCCAATGTAAATAGAATGTTTTGTGGGGGCATGAAGAAGCCAGAGAGAAGAACTTGATTGTAATGAGCTGTCAGCTTTCCCCAGTGATCAAAAGGCAGGACTAAGTTGGTTTTAGAGCTCCTCTGGTGTTCCAGGGGAGTTTTCCCTTCTCCTTAAGCAAAGCTGATTACCCAGGATCAGCCTCTGGCATGAACATTGTCTGGGACGAGAACATTCTGCAGTCCCCTACGCCACCACACAAATCTCAGCCTTTGTGTGGCCCGGGAACTGTTCATGGTGGGTGCTCTGCAGGCACGGTTCAGTCGTCAACTTGTATGACGTAGCAAATTCCAGTAAAAAGGTGGTTCTCTGCCAGCCCACCGCCCACTTTAAAACCAATGCACCTGCAGAATGGCTTTCTTGCATGACATGATATCGGTTCTGACCCCATCAAGATGGTTAGGAAAGCATTTCCAGCACGAGTCTTCAATATGTACCTACACCACTGCTCCATCGACTACACATTCGAGAGAGTCTGTCATGGAATCTGTCTGTTTGGTTGTTGGTTCAGGAACTCCTCCTCAACGGTCAGAGCCAGGACCACCAAATTTGGCACGCAGCTTCCTCTTACCAAAACTTAAAGCAAGGTCAGGGCGGGGTTGTGCCAGGCAATGGGCTGTGCCTGGAATAGGACAGCTTCTCACAGAAGCAAAGAGAAAAGAGACAGTCACCAGACAGGTGAAAGAGGATGGCTGCCCCAGCCTCACACCTCCCTGCCTGCGGAAGGTACCGTGTAGGGAAGATGGAGAGGGAGAGGGCTGAAGCTCACCCCTGCCTGACTCAATCCATACGGGAGCATTGCTGGCTGTTGCCCTTTGTCAGGGAGTGAGAGGAAAGTGCACAGTTTGCTGGGTTCCACACCCTGGCTGGGAAGCAAGGGGACAGAAAAACCTGGACCTGCCCCAGCCGGAGCACATGCAGCCCTACCCTGGCTGGGCTCACTGCAGCCACAGCAACCATGGAGAGGTGCTTCTTGCTGGGCTCCTACCTTCTTCAGTGAGTGAGGCCTGGGGCAGTCCACACACTGAAGCTCTCATCCCCAGCCCCACCCAGGAGCAATGAGTTAAATGAAGAAAACAAAAATTAATTAACTTTGAACAGTGCTGGATATTTCTTCTAGTAGAATCATACAGGCTACTAGAACTGGAAAGGACCTCAACAGGTCACCAAGTGCAGACCTGTGAATTCATGGCAGGACCAAGCACCAACTAGGTCATCCCTGACAAATGTTTCTCTCACCTGCTCTTAAATGTCTCCAGTGATGGAGGTTTTGGACACTGGCTAATCCAGGAGCAGCCAGGTCACAAAATGTGAACCATTCAAAAACGCATTGTGGGCTCCAAGTGCAGATTTGCCATGGCTGGAAAAGCACCAAACTTACTGCCAAGCAACTGGAGCTGGGAACTGAGGAGGCACTGAATGGACAATCTCTTCTGCACAGAAACAAGACACCCCAGAGTGACTTGCCTCTCCCCAACCCATCACCCCCCTTTTAATGGTTTTCCTTTCAAGCAGGTGCCTCTGTTATTTTGAGAGACATAACGCCAGTTTGTTCCATATATATATAGAGAGAGAGAGGTATATAAATCATGAGTGGTGTGGAGAGGGTGAGTAAATAAAAGTAATTTACCTGTTCCCATAATATAAGAACTAGAGGACACCAAGGCCGTGTCTACACGAGCCAAAAACTTCGAAATTGCCATGCAAATGGCCATTTCAAAGTTTACTAATGAACCGCTGAAATACACTTTGAAATTGACGTGGCTCGCCCCCACGCAGCTCGTCCAGACAGGGCTCCTTTTCGAAAGGACTCCCACCTACTTCGAAGTCCCCTTATTCCCATCTGCTCATAGGAATAAGGGGATTTCGAACTAGGCAGGGTCCTTTCGAAAAGGAGCCCCGTCTGGACAAGCCATGTGGTGGCGAGCCGCGTCAATTTCGAAGTGCCGCAGCCACCAGCATGCTAATGAGGCGCTGAATATGTATTTCAGCACTTCATTAGTAAACTTTGAAATGGCCATTTGCGTGGCCATTTCAAAGTTTGGGGCACATGTAGACATGACCAGTGAGAAAAAGTAAAAAGTCTTCAAAGTAGCCTTCGCAATAGGGCTGTAACATTTCATGAGCTACCGAAGTGCAGCAGTGCTCAGATATGATTCTGTTTGTGTTTTACTGGGGCTTGTCAACCATCAGTTGTTTCCATATAAAGTAGGTTTTGCTACTACTGCACTTTATCTTCAAGGCTCATTTGGAGTATGACCTACTGAACATACATAAGAATGGTCATTAGTGGGTCAGACCAAAGGTCAATCTATCCCAGCATCCTGTCTGCTGACAGTAGCCAATGCCAGGTACCCCAGAGGGGGTGGACTGAAGACAATGATCAAACGACTTGTCTCCTGCCATACATCTCCAGCCTCTGACAAACAGAGGCCAGGGACACCGTTCCTACCCTCTGGCTAACAGCCTTTTATGGACCTAACCTCCTTAAGGGGACTTTGAAGTAGGCGGGGTCCTTTCGAAAAGGAGCCCCGTCTGGACGAGACGCGCGGCGGCGAGGCGCGTCAATTTCGAAGTGCCGCGGCCGCCCGCATGCTAATGAAGCACTGAATATGCATTTCAGCGCTTCATTAGTAAACTTCGAAATGGCCATTTGCATGGCCATTTTGAAGTTTGGAGCACGTGTAGACGTAGCCACTATGGGCAGCTCAGAACAGCTCAATTCTCTTGTGATTGCCTGGAGTGCAGTTCAGCAGCAAATCTCTGCTTTGAGCATCTCCCAATGCCTACGTATATTCATTGTGAAAGCCTTCCTCTGACCTGCAGAGCTCAAAGCACTATACAGTGTTAGGATCACCTCCATGTTAGAGGCAGGGAAACAGAGGCACAGAAATGTGAAGTGCCAATCAGACAGGGGGCAAACAGAATCCCAGTTGAGAGCTCTATCCACTAGACCACTTTGCTGCTTCTTCAAAAAATAGCCTGACCCTGTAAGATGCCAAGTCCCATTGACTTCAAGGATCTAGCTCTAAGGGAGAAGTGTAGGCAAGGGATGAGCCACTGGTTACTGTTCAAAATGCAGAATCAAATTCTGGCCTCTGACACACCACCCTTGACTTCAGCAGAAGGCCAGCCGTGTCTGAAGCCAGTTGTTTCCATGAATTTGCTCTTTACTTAGAGTCCCTTTTCCTTCACACGTTGCCTGGGAAGGATTGGATATTTTAACTGATAACAACGACAAATATTTCAGCTGATCATGGAAGTTTATAGCCAGGCAACAGCAGATAATGCAGCTTGAGAAAATGTTACATCAGCTGCTAAGGGCATTTGCTTTGTGCATTTTTGACATGTGAGGTAGACAATTTGTGTTTTGACTTTTTGAATGTCAACACCTACCACCCTTAAATAAATGTCTGAGCCTGGAAAAGCGTCTCACACGTGAAAATTTGAATAGAAACCAACCAACCAAACAAAAAAGCTTAAAAACGATCAATTATGCATCACAAAAACAAAGTGAATTCTGCCACACCTATAAACCTGCAGCTTCTGTGCTTTAGAAAGGGAGATGACAGAGAGCAGGGGCTGAAACTGAGCGCGGCTTCTCCCTGGAGGTGTTCACACTTAGGCAAAGCTGAAGCTCCCAGGTAGGCTAAGTGAGAAAGTCTGAAATGCTGCTTCCCACACCCTGCTTATAAGCAAAGGTATCAATCCCCAGGGATTCCCAGACAGCTGTGGAGGAAGGCGTAAGGGGGAACCTTGCAGCAGTTCCCTTTTGTCCAATGCCCAGTGACTCCACTGTGAACTCAGCAACTAGCAGGTTCCCAAGAAAGTAGAGAAACTGGTGGATTGGGAGATAGGAATCTGAAAGGAACTTTAACCTGTCAAAAGTGATCGAATCTGCTCGGCCAGCAACTCCAAACAATGGTGTTGAATCCCTTTCCAGCTGAGTGACAGCTGCTAAAAATCTGCTAGGTGGGAACAGGCCCAGGTGAAGGTTTAGTGACAGTAGTAATTTTAAGGTGCAGTGGACAGCTGAGAGCACTGACAAATTTAGGGATGCTCTGCTCCAGAGGAACCCCTCCGGCCTGCTCCCTGCAGCTGAGTTGTAATGCAGAGGAAGCTTCTGTTTTCTCTTCTGCCTAACCAAGCTCACTGCTACTAGTCAGAGAGAGGCAGCCCTGTTAGTCTGTATTCTATCAAAACAAAAAAGCAGTTATGTAACACTCTGGTTAGTCTTTAAAGTGCTACATGACTGCATTTTTTCCCCACTATGTTACTGTTTTTCCTGTCCTTGGGTCTTGGGAAATTTTACATCTAACTCAGAGCAAAATTTGAGAGTTTAATGAAAACGGTTGTGTGTTTGGAACCCTTTTAAGGAAGGTTCTTAGTCCTTTGACATATGGCAAAGGGAAGCCAAACCTCCTCCTGCACTTCCTGAAAGCAAGCTGTTTGGAAGTATTTCTAGACCTGTCCCCTTTTCAGATTCAAAATGGAAAAAACGAGTGGCCAAATCCAGTCCTCACATAGGTCCTGTCCTTTCTTCCTAATTGTGCTTTTTCACCAAGGCTTAATATTTCATGCAGAAGCAGGCTTCAGCTGATTAGATTTTTGTTTTGTTTCCTCCATTAGTGTCACTTACACCAAGGAAATTAAATAAAGCATCCTTTCATGCAGTTGTCAAAACAAGGAAGCCAGCTCTGTTTTTCTATTCTTTTATTATTTCACTTCTAAGGCTGAATCCAAATGGAAAGTAAACGTTGGTTTAAATCGGCGTCAGAGTACGCTGGACAAATCAAGTGGATTCTACTGTTTTCTTTTCAGTTGGCAATAAGAAGACCCAGACTTCAGATGAGCCTGCAAGTGAACACCATGTCTGCTTCAGTTACAACCACAGGAACTAACCGAGCCCATTTCCACTGGTGTAATTGCAAAGGTAACGCCACAGAAGTCAACAGAATAAAAGTCACCACCAGTGTACAAAGGGAGAGCTCTGCCATCTGTTTAGATGTGCCTGTTTATGCCAGTGAAGTCCCACCAGTGGGGCGAGAGGGGAAGAGGGCAGATGTCCCACATCCTTTTGAAATGTAGCAGTAGAGCTGTGCTACTGCTCCAAGTGCAGATCTGAGGCGGTGTGGGTGGGTGCAGGGCTGACTGCCCTAAACCCCGCCCCTTCTGTCCTAGGCCTCGCCCCTTCCAGGGGCAGGGAGCCAAGTCCCCCTCCCACCTTTCCCCTGGTGGCTATCAGCCCTGCTGCACCACTGATGAACGTGTTCCATAGTGTTACTGTGCATTTTATACCAGGTAACAGAGCAGAAATCATCTGGTTGTTCTTCTCCTAGCAGAGGTGTTGGAGCTAATGCTACCCTATTTCACGGTACAGGACAGACATTATTGTGATGTCCTCCATGTAGCATTAGTCCCAAATAACAAGAGAGACTCCACCCATCATGCTCATTAAGTGACCACTCTGGCTGTCCCACAGCCAGGTCCAGCCAGTAGCTTTCCTGGGGTAGCCCTAAAGGTACAGCCCACTTTAAAGTGTCAGAGGGGTAGCTGTCTTAGTCTGTAGCCACAAATACAACAAGAAGGCCTGCGACACTTTCTAGACTAACAGATTTATTGGAACATAAGCTTTTGTGGTCAAAGACCCACCTCATCAGATACATTTTAAAGGTGACTAATTTTGGTCGGCCATATTCCTGGAGGTTTCACTAATGATGTTATCTTTAATTAAAAATTAAATCATGACTTCCTGGAGACTCCAGGACAATCCTGGAGGGCTGGCAACCCTACCCACTCTACAGTAGACGCTCGGTGTTACAAACACCAGAGTTATGAACTGATCAGTTAACCACATAGAGGTTGAACCTCTCTTGTCTGGCACCCTCGGGACATGACCAATGCTGGAGGAGAGAATTTGCTGGACTACGGGAGGTCAATATTGTCGAGCACATTACCAACACTTCTACTGCGGTCTGGGCTCTTAGATGACACTTAGGGGTAAATTACAGCTAAATAACAGCACAGAACACTGAGAATCAGGACTGGTGGCTTTAAACAAACTTTAAGGGACGACAGGAAACTTGGCCACACCCATGAGAAGTGGTCACCTGGCTAACTAAAATCATGCTGGATAATGGAGTTTGCCAGACGAGAGAGTTCCAGTTGAGAGAGGATCAACCTGTACTTCATTTGGAACCAGAAGTACACAGCCAGGCAGGAGCAGAGGCCAAGAAAAAAAGAAGCTAATACAGTCCAGGGTTGTGTTACACAGCAGACCCCCGAGATACGTGCACTCGAGTTGGGTGTATCTCAGGTTAACATGATTCTGAGTGGCAGGCAGCTGGTGCCTCAGACAAGCAGGGACGCAGCACTGGTCAGTTTCCCAGATCCTGTCAGGGGAGGCAGCCACATGCTGCCACTGACAGGAACTGCTGACGCCCCTGACAGGAGCAAAGTAACTGATGAGGGCAGCAGCCCATGTCAGCTTCCTGGCTCCAGCAAGTGGAGGGGAGCCCAGAACCTGGTGGCAGCCTGGTTCTCCACTCCCCTCCACTTGCAGAGCTGGGAAACTGACCAGGGCAACCCTGGTCAGTTTCCTGGCTCCAGCGAGTGGAGGGGAGCTGGAAACTAGGCTGCCACCTGGTTCCCAGCTTCCCTCCACTTGCTGGAGTCAGAGTCCCTGAACTTTGACTTACATGGGGTTGTGCAAGAACTCAACCCCCGCATAAGTCGGGGGTCTACTGTATATCTAAATTACTACAAAAAAGGAAACATTTTAAAAGATTCAAGAAGTCAAGGATCATATTTTGGTCATTTTATTTAAGAGAGTTAAAAGCAGCATTTTTTCTGTATAGTAAAGTTTCAACAGTGCATTAAATCATTGTTCCATTGTAAGCTTTCAAAAGAGCCATAATGTTCTGTTCAAAGTTACAAACACTTCAGTTTGATAAGCAACCTCCTTTCCCTACGGGTTTGTTTCTAACTAGAAATACAGATCTAAATTGCTAGCATATAGTAAGTTTTGCTACGAAATAATCATACCACAGGGACAAGAAATGTCATTAACACTTCAGTGGGGAGAAGAGACGTTTGAGAACAGAATATACTGGTCTTTACTCTTCACATCTTGACTCACCCCAAACATCTTTTCTTTTTATTTGCAACCCTTGGGCTGGACCAGTCTGGCCTCCTTAGTGTTTCTAACAATATTTACAACACTATATATTAAAGTATCAGAGGGGTAGCCATGTTAGTTTGGATCTGGAACAGTAACAAAGGGTCCTGTGGCACCTTATAGACTAACAGAAAAGTTTTGAGCATGAGCTTTCGTGAGCACAGACTCACTTCATCAGATACTGCATCTGATGAAGTGAGTCTCTGCTCACGAAAGCTCATGCTCAAAACTTTTCTGTTAGTCTATAAGGTGCCACAGGACCCTTCATTGCTGTTATATATTAAAGGGCGTTCTACGTGTGGGGCCTGGTCTATCAAAGTCGATCCCAGACATGCAATTCTAGCCACAGCATTAGAATTGACATATCAGGATCGACTTTGTTCCCTGGTGTAGATCAAGGCTCTTCAGGCTCACGCCATCATCCCTTACTCCACCTGACAGCGTGAAGTACCAAGGTCAGTGGTTGAGCCCAGAGAGATCGATTTTGCCACATCATCACACAGGCGGCAAAATCAATTCCTGGAAGATGGATCGTGGCACGCTTACCTCTCAGTAAGTATAGACATACCCTAAGTGTGGTCATAGCAGCATCTCTCTATTCTTTGCTTACATCTCGCAAAGGCAAATTTACAGCTGAAGAGGAGCTACGGTCATTGTTCTGTCCCACAAAGCCACAAACTCACATTCCATGGGCCAAACAGCACCAGCAACTTTCTCCAGTAGCAAAGCTGCTTTGACGGTGCACATCTGTCACCACACCTCATGCCTGTCGAGAAAAGGTCAGGCAGCCTCTGGGTACTGATCATGCATTTGATTTCACCTCAGTCCGCAGGCTATTGCTGGGGACAGAGCTGTGCTATGTTATTTCTTCAATAGCAGCAGGAGGTTTGGACAGTTGTTTTGCAACATGCTGTTCTCTGAGCATCAGTCTCATCAGATTAAACCATTGGTGCATTCACTCTACAGGGAAACAACCAACCCACAAATGCTCGTCTTCCAAAGGGAAAAATAGCACGTTGTGCAAAATCCTAGATTTTCCGTATAGCATCAGTGCTGAAGATTAGTCTGACTGGCTCACTGTTTAAAAACCGAGCACATCGACAGCTGTTACAGGCTTCAGAATCCTTCTGGCTCCTGCCATCTGCAGCATATCTCTATTCAGAGTTTTAATCTTGCCCAGTTTTATAAATAAGAAGAATCTGTTGAACCAATTGCAAAGTCAACAACTGTCCACTCCAGACGCAAGTTCCTGGGAACAGATAAGGTTTATCTAGAGTAATTCTGGTCTCAATGGAAGCAACTGCATGGGTCTAGATGATATGGATATTGGTTTGGATATTTGTGCCTGTAAATATGTAATTTTGTATCTATGCTTTGATTAGGACGTATTGCAACAGCCACAAAATTAATTTATTTTCTTTCTAATATTTATTTTGTGAAAGCTGCTAGACTTCTCAGTTCCACCAAACGGTGTGGTACCGTACAGACAAAGGTACACACAAATAGGAGGTCTCTTTCCACTGAGAGCTCTATCCATTATTTCATCTGTGAACCCTACAGCATGCAGCAGTGATGGGCAACCTGCAGCCCACAGGGCACTGGGGTTCCACCTGTGACCTGCATGGCCCCTGTCTGCACCCCTACCCTGCACTTCCCACTCCTCCCCTGCCCTCCCAGCACTTTCAGAGCATCACCAGTACACTGATTCATGCTCTGTCCCTGCCAATCATGCAGCCCACTGAGATGAAGGAGGGCATTCCCGTGGCCCATTCACTAGTCTGGGTTGCACATTGTGGGTCCAGCTCCTGATTATACACCTAGAGAAATCCAGCCCTGCATTTGCAAAAGTGACAGATGACTGCAGGTACCTCAGTTTTGGGGTGTCCAACCCAAGACATTTTTGAAGGCATGATTTTCAGGAAGCATTGGCCAGCTACACCCTCTGAAAGGCATATCACTTGGCTTTCAGGCTGGGCACCTGTGAAAGGAGCCATCTGTCTCAGTCTTTAAAAAACGTAGGCCTCATCTGCCCATGGGTCATTTCTCCACAAGAGAACGCAGTATTGCTGCACGCTCTCCTTTCCTTCCCACCACACGCCCCTTGCCCTCACTCTGATTAAGGTTTCACAGCCCTTTGTTGATTTAGCGCAAATTGATGCCTTGCTAATAGAAGACGCCCCCACCAAAAAATCAGAGTGCGCCTGTAAACGTCTGGAACCTGATTAACTAAAACAGATCTGTTTGTACAGAACCAAAGCACCATGGAGTCCTGGGCCATGATGAAGGCTCCCCTCCCTGGTCCATGATGAACGCTCCCATGCGGTATAGTAAAAACAAAAACAAAAACAAATATAAAAACAAAAAAAAAGTAATTTAATTAAATTAGTGCGACTTTTCATGCAGAACATTCTTGGGGATTTATTACTGAAAAGAGAAGACAGACATAGGATGCATTTGCAGTGTTTAAGAAATGCTCCCACAGTTGACACTATGTGGCATATGTGCAACACGTGCATGCATTTCCTCCCCAAGGGGGAACATCAGCCAGAATTCCTCCGGAGGTTATTTTTTGACTTCACGGCCTTTGAAGGTGTGAGCTGTCAGTGCTGAGTGGAGGTGTGCTTTGGGGAACTGCAACCCCATGGAGTGGAATTAAAAATGCCATAGAAAACCCATAATACATACAAGGTAAGTGCCCCTCCTGTAATCCCATAAGCCTCTACAGCAGATCCTGCTTCCATTAAAATTAATGAACATTTCACCATTGCATATTGGGGGATGAGTTTACCTATATCCATTCTGGGGGCTGTGACGTACTACACCCCACATTACCCCCGTACCTACATATTCACCACCATGTTGTACCAAGCATGCCTTGTGAGGCATTATTAGAAAAGCCTAGATTTGATGAACCTCATTATCTTGTTGACATCCATGTAGCAATGTCTAGGAAGTGATGACATTTTTGTTCTACATTTGTTACTGAACCACGCAAGTCCAGGAAATGTTCAGACCAGTTCCTCAGAGAGGACAAAAACGGCAAACACAGGGGCCTTACTCGCATACACAAAGGCCTGGCGCAGACAAAGAAGCGCAAGCTAATATCTGCAATTCATTATGAACGCTGGCCAGCATCTCACGTACACCATGGCAGGTGCCTGACCCCACAAGACAGCAGGGATTTTTCTAAACCCTGGAGAAAAGTATAAACGAGGAACAGTGATATCACCCCAAGACCTGCCTCTTCCTCCAATTTCTACACAGGGAAACAAGATTGCCTGGAAAACCCCTGAGACCTAAGAGGGCTGGCCCTAAAGAGGAGGTGTTCCAGCTATCAAGTGCTGCTGTGAAGTTTTGCTTTTGGAATGGTTCGTCTGGTAAGGTTTAGGAGTTAGATTGCTTTTTTCCTATTTCTTTTTGTAGCCAATTCTAATCTTTTATGCCCACACCACTTAATCTCTGAAAAAACTGGACTGTCCCCAGTTAAATAAGCTTCCTCTTGATGTTTAACCTAACCCAGCGAGTTTGTCTGAAGTGCTTGGGGGAATCTGCTTAGCTTAAAGAGGCTGGGGCCAGGTCACTACCCTTTGAAGGAGTGGCAAACTAATTGATGTACTTGCATTATTTAAGGTCTTGAACAATATAAAATGCACATTTCTGGGGTGCAAGGCTGATGGAATTTGGTGGGGGCTCCCCAACACCACTCCCATGTAGCTGTGAGCGCCATCGTGTAATTTTGCTGGCTGTATGGCTGCACGCTGAGGACCGACTGACCAGAGTTCTGGAGGTGTTGCTGCTCACTGGTATAGCCATGTAGGACATTGAGAGGGGGCCACAGAGGTTCCACAGCCCAGACTGCAGGCTAGGGGATGTCACCAGAACATCTTCCAGTCTCACCCACGATTGCTTCCTATGGTGCAAATGAACTCTAGGAAACAAAGTCCCAAACAGTGAAGTTATTGTGGCCTATACATCCTCCTTAGTCCTCTGCTGCTATGATAAGCTGAAATAATTTTGTCTCTGTGTGCACACAAAGGGGATTTCTGCACCCAGGCAATTGCTGAAGTGACAGGAAAGGGCCCCTAACACATTTAGAGGCCACTGTTCACTCTGCAACCTCAAACTCTTTCCCTGAGAAAGCAACGTCAGTCAGCTGGGAAAACAGCATTTCTAAATAAAAATCACTCACTGATTTGGGAGAAAAGTAGGGTGGGTTTTTTTTAAAAGCCATTTTTATTTCAAATTCAGGAAAAGAAGGTTGCTCCCCGCGCACAAAGCATTTTTAGCTCAAAGTGCAGTTTTTATGAGGCATTGAAAACCTCTTGAGAGATCTGGCCCTGGAAATACTGACAAGTTGAACTCTAGTGGCATGATAGGGTGCCACTGGAATCGTCTTAACTGCAGAGCCGCAATCTATTGTACATGGCAGGGTGGAGCACGGTTTGTGGGGAAAAAAGGAGGCTGTGATTTCAGCCATATCTGCCAAAAAAGTAAAACTGCTTTGCTAGTTGGCATGACAGTGTCTCTGTATAAACAAACCTTGGTTTAAATGCGCCATTTAAATGTTATGTAAACAGTTTCCAAGAGAAACAACATATTTTTAGTGCTGATTATCTCTGAGTCGCTTTGCACATGTAGAAGAGCTTGTAAAAACCAGAGAGTTGCATATTTAAAATATACTGGCCCACATTTCTCCATCACAACTCTCGATTTCAGCGGGTGTACTCCAGGGATGAATTTGGCCCAAGAACAGAACTTCTAGAAGGAACTTTTTTACATCATTGCCATATCCAGCCCTTAACAGCGTCTCTGAAACTAACAAAAGCCTAGGGCTAGCCCTGAACATCACAGAAGCAAGAGTTCTCTGCTGGCCACCTACTGGTCCGTCATGAGACCCAGCAAGTAAGTTCTACGTGGACAGAAGTGAACTGAAAAACGCAGAGCACTTTGCTTACCTTGGCAGCTATCTGCCAGCAGACAGACATCGAGATGCAGCATACAATTCGCTCTGCCAGCCTTGCCTTAGGCAGACTGTCTCTGCAGGGGTTTAGTAACCATGACATTGGACCACCCACTCCACTTTCTGTTTATAAAGCACTGGTAAACCCACCACTTCTCTATGGCTAAGAGGCTTGTGAGACTAAAACGGCATCTCCCCTACGAGCTAAAATCGATTTCTTAACGCTCGGTTTTATCAACTCGATTTTGAGCATCCTCACCATCCCACATGTTCCCCACAAAACTGACTTATTGCTGCCACACACAAGTAGCTTAAATCGAGTGCTGCAGCTGTGCATTGTGGGAACCTGTCCCACAGTTCCCTGAGCCCCGTAGCATTCTGGCTATTTTCACTGGTGAAACATGGGGAAAAAAACGTCCCACAAGTAGATGTGGGTATCTGATGACATCTTCCTACGTTTCATTTCCCTCTCTCCCCTGCCATGTTAAGCAAATGTCCATTTTTCCAAATGGGAGTCTGGCTTGCCTTTATAAGAGATGTGCTTTTTATAATTGAGGGGAGGGGAGGGGTAGTAAACCTGTCCCAGTTGACAGGTTTTTGAAAACAGGATGCAAAAGCGCTGGATCTTTGCAGGCTTGGATCTGGATTTAGACCTCCTGGCAAAGAAGATGCTTAGAAGAATATGTTTAAGTAGACACGGGTGCTACACTGAAATGGCAGTGAATCATTGAAACAGTTATGGCTTGGGGCAGCTAAAAGACCCCAGACTACAGCCAGCACCCGAAAATCATGACTCTCACTGCATGCCAGCTGCCTGGCACCTTATGCAGCACGTCCTTTTATTGGTTTGGGCTCAAGTCACATAATGCAGCTGGGCGCGGGAAAGTTCCAGACTGTGTGGTGCCTCCGGGGGCGAGGGAGGGAAGAGAGGGGATGTGGGAGTCAGGACAAAATGTAAGCGTCTGAAAAGAAGTTTCTTGTCCAAGCACAACCCCCACCCACAGACAAGCTGCCACATGAGGCAGGCGAGGGAAGGTTCCAGAATGCATGGCGCCTCTCGGGGAGGGAAGAGAAGGGATGTGGGGAGCAGGAGACAATGTAAACAGCTGAAAAGAAGCTCCTCATCCTATCAGACAAGCGCGACCCCCACCCACAGCCTAGCTACCGCAGGCTATGGTGGGGCAGTGGCTGGCGCCAGGCAGCGCAGAAGGAAAAAGGCAGCTAGCAGGGATATACACAGAACTACAGACCTCACAGCCCCGCTACTATCAAACAAAAAGAAAGAAGATTTTTCAGCCTCTCATGACCCTACAGACATGGGCTTCCAGGTGCCGAATTGAAACTGCCTTCCTGTTGCCAAATTCCTCCGCACCTGAGAGCGGTGGAGATGGAAGAGGCCAGAGCATAGAGCTGGGGCAGAGTGGGGCACATACGGGACATGTCTGGAGGCTAATGAATTCAATTTAAAGACGTGGAGCTTCCTCACTACCCTTCATTTGGAATTTTAAATTCAAACTGAATGTCACACCCATCCGGTTACTACGACATTACGATTTCGATATTATGTCGATTTCAGTGCTCCATAAATTGAGCTAATGGAATTTACAGTGAGGACAGGCATGTGGAAAAAATTGGGCTAATTGACTTAAACTTGATATTATCTCCCAGTGTAGACAAAGCCTAACAGACAAATCCTAAAACACCCAGAACACCACTGTCAGCACTTTCTCTCGAAGAGCCTCATCATAAAATGGAAGGATCGCTGGCCTCGCCACTCTCATGTCAGTATTCTCTTGGAGGTCAACACCTTCTGTACCGAGGAACTGATGATCCAGCCCCAGCTGAGACACATCAGGCACTGTGCGCACATGCCTGATGCACGCTCTTGAAAACAACTGCTATCCACCCAACTCAAAGATGAAAGAAAAAGGGGCCATGAGAAGAAATGCTTCAAAGATACCTTTGTAACAAGCATCGAGAGATGTGACATCAACATCGTCACACATTCGGAGATAGTAGCCCAAGACAGGACTAAAGGGCAGACTTGTCAGAGAAGGAACCACCACTTTTGAGAAAAATTACTTCACCCTAGGTGCAAAAAAACCCCAGAAAAGAAATAACGGACAACTGTCATGGAGCAATTGTGACCCCAGTCTGTCTTCCAACATCATCTGCAATGCCCACTCAAAGACTGGGCTCCTCAACTCACAGAAGCCCATAAAAAAATAAAACCTGTGGAAGAGATCATCTTCTACCCTGAAGGCTCAATGCAATCACCTCCAGTTAAAGTCACTGGTTGTCAAGGCCCAGGGTGTGCTAGAAAATTATAATTGCTCTACTTTAATTTAGAATGAATCAACTAAAATCTCAGCAGAGCAGGTTATAGTCTCACTACTAACCAAAAGCCTCTAAAATACCCACCACGGGCATGTCTAGTGCCTGATTTTCAACTGACAGTGGTGGGCGACATTGACTATATCAAAACTTGATAGAATTAGCTAGTTCCGGATATGCTGTTTCAAAGTTTTCCAAGTTAATGGGCCTCAAACACAACCGATACGACCCGAATTTCCAGATCTGAAGAAGTGGGTCTGTCCCATGAAAGCTCATCCCTTAATACATTACATAATCACATAATATACCCAATAGATAACATAATACACCTAATACATTACATAATCACATAATACACCTAATACATCCAACGAAACAGGTCTTTGTCCATGAAAGCTTATGCTCTAAAATCTCTGTCAGTCTATAGGGTGCCACAGGGCTTCTTGTTGTTTATACATTATTTGTTAGTCTTTTTTGTTCTATACTGCCCAGCCACTCTAGTCCTGAGCAGACACTAACCCCAAACCACACACAATTTGCCTGGCTTATGGTTTTACTACAAACCTAAAACCCAGGTTCTTCAATGAGTGGTTGAATGTTCAAAACATTTCGAATCCATCCGACTCAGCCTCGCTTTGAGTTTGACTCACGTTCCTAAAACAGCCACAATTTTCTTCAGGGTTAGGTGAGCTTTTTTGGCTGTGTTAAATCAGTTTCGTGGTACTTTTAATGTCCCCTCTATGTTGCCCTCCTAAAGTCACATGGAACAAGTTGTGCTTTCCCTGATTGGCTGAGCCCACGTGCTGTGCTTTGCAGAGCCAGTAGAAGTAGCATCACTTGGTTCCTCAGAGAGATTTTGCTTTTTGCGGAGCTCCTTCACACACAGACTTAGAACATTTCATCCTAGCTGTTGGGTGGGACTGGCCCCTTGCAACACAAGTGAGCTGTTATTTTTAATTCTGTCACTTAGTGGAAACCAATTGTATTAATATTTATCTTCACTGCAGTTCACGTTCCTGTTGCGGCTTTGCAAATGAAGAGTTTTCAAGTTTTCTTTCTGTGCTTTCTAATAATGGCTTCTCTTTCTCCCTGCTAAACCTGTACAGCCACAGTTTTCCTGCCTGGCCTGGTGAATCCCCCTGAAGAAGTCATACCTACCTGACCCGACTGCCTGTCAGCCTTGTGTTCTTGGGGAGCCAGAGAGTGACACTCATGGAAAACAAATCCCTCTCCCCCAGGCCTCTGCCTGAATCAAAGACAAAGGACTGAAACTGGCAGGGGTGGACATGCTTAAATCCTACCAACAAAGGTGATGGGCTTAAGGAAACACCCCCAGCCTCATCTGCATTGAAGATGGAACAGAAAGAACTCTCTGTTAGCATAATGAATGGAGAATAGCTCTTCCAAAGCAGGAACCGCACTGAACTATGGGATACTGAAAGCCGAGAAGCACTGCCTGATGGGAAATCTCTGCTCCAGATAGTAATGAACCCAGGCCTGCTCACACCCAAATTGGTCATTATGAGACCAATTCTAGTAATGGATCCTATTCATACCCAAAATACTGAAACTGCCTAATTGCATTGTGAGTGCCTTCAGGGAACATCACTCACAGCCAGGCATGATCTGTCTCTATTATCTTGCCTCTGTTTACACATAATCAAACCCAGTGTTCTTCTTGAACCATTGTTTTGTCTCTACAAAAACACGTACCCTTGCTCATGAAACTGTTCTGATGTCTGAATGTAAACTCTACATCAGTTCCATTGAGACTTTGTCATCTCCTGCCTGACCACGCTGGGGGCTCTGCTTGTCTCCTGTCCTCTGGACCCTGGGCTACCGTCACCATCTGGGACCACCACTCACCAGCCAGACCCCACTTTTAGTGTGTTGCCTTTGGCCCCACCCACTGATGCGGGTGAGCGCAAAACAGATGTTCACCAAGTAGCTGGCACCCACTTGAGAATTCTCTTTGTGCACTGAGACAGTCAGGGGCACATGGCCACTATAAAAGTTTTATACCATACGCCAACCAGTCTGCCAGTGAAGCAGATAAGTACACCTGTGTCCTCCTGAGGAGGAAGGATCCTGTGAGGAAATTACAACTGGACATCAGAGGACCTGGTTTTGATTCCTGGTTCCACCACATCGTGCCAGCTTAATTTCCTTGGGCCTACATTTCCTTACCCGTAAAAACTGAGATAATACTTATCTCACAGGAAGGCAGTGAAGCTTAATTCACTAATGTTGTAAAACACATTGACGTCTTCAGATTGGAGGGTGGAGTATCATTGTATTACTAAAGGACCAGACTCTAATACCCCGCTGCCTTAGGCTGTGTTGCCCCTTACTCCAAGAGCAGCCAGATCAAAGTCTGAGTTGTGTCAAGTCCATCACCATGCAGGGTCACAGACATCAGGATCAGCACTGCACTTAAGAATTCCTCCCCCCAAACTATTCCCTCAATTCTTACATAGCTGGAGCAACCCTCCTTCAGTTTGCAAGGCCCTTTCAACCTCTGCCTCTTCAGTGGTGCTTGCCAAAGGCAGCATCCTTCCATGACGTGAAGGACAGTGCAATAGAAACATCCAGCTTCTTCCTTAGTGTGCTAACATCCATTGAGAGGAAACTGAAGGAGAGCAGAAGGACAAAACCATGGCAAAGCTCAGCTCAGATAAGCAATCGTTCAAGCAGGGCTTTCAGAGTGGCTGCCGGTGGGAAGGCTTTTCAGATTCCAAACTATCTGTGTTTGCCTAGTGAGCTAAGCCACCATATCCTGTTTGTAAGGAGGAGGATCAACAGGATTTCTAGACAAGTGCTACCACAGTCCAAGAACCTTATCACAGAATGGTATTCTTGTGTTTAACATTCCTCCCTCTGATGGATACCATGCCCCTCTCAGTGCTCAATTAACCTCCACAAAAGAAGACCACACAGCAAAGTTATTAGCACAGGTGATTGTATGTTTCACAAGCATTATTCCAAAAGGTAGCATTTACCAATCTGACTAAGGATTTTCTTCACTCCCCTTTTTGGATTTATCTTCACACATTTTATAGGTATTAACCACATTTCATTTTTCCAATCGACTGGTATCAGATCACAGCCAGAGGCCCAATTTCCCTGTAAAAATTAAAGATTTAAATATGAATGTAACCCCATTAGATATGCAGCAAATTAGTTTTCAGACACACTATCACAGATATTTTCTCTTTGGCTCCACTATTTCATAGCTTGCAGCTTCTGCCTAGTTGAAAATCAGTGGTTTGTGACCCAGCTCCTGTCAGCACTGGGTAGCCTGTTTGAATATTGCACATAAAACAACATGTAGTGAATAAAGTGATCCTGTTGGCTAAATTTAAATTTCTCCTAAGACCATACTGGTAGGAAAGAGATCCACCACCATTACGAAAGAGATGGTAAGTGAAATTTGCAAGATGTTCCCACAAATCTAGTGATGCATTTAACAATTGTAGATGAGTCACCTCACAAACAGCCCAGAAAATAGATTTATCCTGCCAAACTTCCAAATGGATGTCACAAAAGTACAGTACTTAAGAGGGCTCCATCTGTGTCCCGTTCTGTGAGCGTAATTGATTGCACCTGCAGCAGTGGGGACATAAACATTTTACATCCCAGGCACCCCTCTGCACTCAGAGAACAGGGAGTTGTGTGCCCAAACTCCTGACTTGCCTGTGCAAATGACCAAGAGTTTGTGTTTCCACCATCAGAGCCCGGTTGAAATTGGGCCTCAATGTTCTCTTTGTGATGGTGTATGTGTAACAGCTGTCAAAATAGCCACTGTCCTGATTTAAGGTTGCAAAGCATGTCACACGTGCAACATATCTAGCACATATCACTATTTGTACATGAAGTTTTATTGTCCAGAATGATGGTCAGCCTCACAGACACCCTTTATACTAGATTATTAAGTTAGTGATCGCTCATGACATTGACTTAAGCTACAAAAATATGCATTGGCCCATGATGCATGACATTATAGTAGCAGCATCCAAACTTTTCATCAGAACATTTGATCCATCAGCAAAACTATAGTGAAAGCAGGGAAGGAGGGGCAATGACCGGCTTTGAAGGCAACAGCTGTGCAAAATATTGCCTGGTGGAAGGAAGATGATGAAGAGTGTTTATAATGCCTCAGCGGGCTCCCAAAAGTGATGGGGCACACCCCTCCAGCAGTTCCTAGATGGTAGGAAGGAGGGCGTCAGGGGTCTCTGCATGCCACTGCCAGCAGGCTTCCCTCCCCCAGGTACCTGCTGGCCACTATGCTATTCTGTATCAGCTTGTGAACAATCAAACTCCAGGCAGAACCTCTTTAGTCCGACAACCTCAGGACCTGACTGGTGCCAAACAAGAGAATTTGCCACACCACAGGAAGTCACTATTGTCTATCACATTACTGACACTTCCACTGCTTATTGGACTCTTAGAAGCCATTTAGGGATATATTACAGCTAAATAACAGCACAGAACACTGAGAGCCAGGACTGGTGGCTGTAAACAAACTTTATGGGGCCATGGGAAACCTGGCCTCAGCCATGATAAAGTGGACATCCAGCTAACCAAAATCAAGCTGGATGATGGATATTGCTGGATGAGAGAATGTTGGACTTGAGTGATTCAACCTGTACTTAAGTTATGTTAAATCTTTAGAAAGAGCATTCCCAGGACTATAATTCAAGGAGTTAAGAGCTAGACAACTGCCCCTTTTTTCTTAACTGGGACATAGAGACAATGGCGGGGGGTGGCGTGGAGAGAGAAACAGGAGGGCCATTTGGCCTTGGCCTCAAGCTCAAAAGGGGCCTCCAATTTAGACACATGTTAATTTCTTGGTATTTCATGAGTTTCACAACTTGTTTTTATGTGCATCCCTCAATCGTAAGGGCACATGCACAGAAAAGGGTTAGAAAAGCATTGTTAAATTAAAAAATATTCAAATTCTGCCTCACTTTTGCTGGTGCCTTATTTGTTTTCATTCATCATCAGTTCTCATTTTTATTTTGGTGAGGGGCCTCAAAAGCTGGATGTGGCCCCAGCCTCTCTGGACCACGGAGAGGCCTGCTGGGAAGTTTCTGAAAGGTGAATAAAAGGTTGTCTTGGATGAATATTTTCCTATAATGGGGGGCGGGGGCGGGTACCAAGGATGCTGCCCCTATAGCTTTTGCTTGTTTGCTATGAGTCATCTTTTGCCGCCCTTGTACACCAACACATTGAGCAAAGCTGATGACTGAGCCCACCTTAGTGGTTTATAGATAGTGCTTTTTGAAAATGGCCAAGTCAAGCCAACTCAGTCGCTTGGTTCTTATCCCCACTGCAGCACTTACTTCTGCCTATACATAAAGCTAGTATACCCTGGTTTGAACTTTGGCCACAGCAATAAGTATATTATCTCATCAGCAATGATCTTTGGTTGGTAGCTTCCCACTTGGGGTGGGGGGAAAACCCCAAACCAAAAACAGAGCCAGTTCTGAGGCCTCAGACTCAAGCAACACTCCCAACCCTACCCGTGAGAATGTTGCCACCAAAGTGCCTCAAAATTTTGTATAAACTGTGTCTTTAAAAACAATTCCCCTGTAACAGTGCAAGTGAGAGATGGTCCCAAAACAAACCCCAGTGTGGTCCATTGGCACTGAGGTACTAGAACTTTCAAAGATAACTAGAACACCTTCTGATGTTACAAAAGCTTCACTTCTGCTCTGGATCCCATTTTGCTACTTGGTCCTTTCTCTGTAGGGTGCCTCTGCATAATCACATGCACTCCAGTGGGAAGGTCTCTCTGCAGGTCACTTCCAAGAAGCTGACAGTCCCAAAAGTGTTCTCTTGAGGGCATTGGGGAGCTTCCAGCTCCTTTTTATCAAGGATGTTTCCTCCAACATTAACAGCGAACAGCTCATAGTGTCTTACTAGACCCACAATTGTAACGTGGATGAAGGAAACCCCACTACCCCACTGTTGTCTACAACAGCTACAGCAACAACTAAGGGCTGCTGCTAGGAGGCAGCCATTGTATTTCCAGAGCAGAGAAGAGCAGATCTGAGCTGGAAAAGGCAGGAATGAAGACCTCTGGGGGCATTGTCTGGCTGCAGTGAAATCACTCAATCAATTGCATATGGGCAATGTCCACTGATTGATGGTTATGAACCCTGAAAGTTGTCTAAGGGAGGTAGACCTTTTTGCTAAGCCACCGCTCCACTAGCTCTAATGTCTCACAATGTAGTGCTAACCCCGGGGTGATGCAGCTAGCATGGGCACTTTTCCCTGGCCCACCGGAAAGCAATGCACAGACAGTAAGTTATCTGCATTTTTATCCCATTGCTCCAAAAGATCTTGGTGCATTTATCCTCTGCTTTGCCAACATGGAGCTCCAAGGAGCGGTTGCATCTTCCATACAGCTTTAAGACTTTTTATTAACGCACCTTGACACGTTTACAGTGGAGACGTCTGATGGGGTTGCCCATGAGACCGTATGACCCACCTGCCACCTTTATTAGCAAATATCTCCAAGTACTGGATAGGGGAGGTTCCAGGATGCTACAGAGAATCCTTTTCCACATGTCTGGCTGGTGGGCTTTGCCCACTTGCTCAGGGGTTTACTAGTTACCATATTTGGGGAGGGTTAGATTGGCAGAGACCCTGAGTTTTTCACTTTCCTCTGCAGCATGGGGCATGAATCACTTTCTTCTTTGAACTCAAGTCAGTGGTGTTTCACAGCAGTGTTTTTCACCATTTTTAAATCACTTCTAAGTTCTCTGGTGCCGCAGATGCTGGTTTTGGTGTTTGCACCAGAGGCATGCCAAGGAATTTTTGTTGCTGTTTGCCTGTCTCTTGCAAGCACGTAACATCTGCTTTTATGTAAGAGAACATCAGCCTTCTCTGCAGAGAACCTCTTCCCCCATCCCTCCCTTGAAACTGATGATCTAAAGTTCTATTTTAGGCTGAGGCCCTGTAAGGAGCAGTTTATGTTGACATTTATGACAGTCTTCTTCTGCAGTCTCAGGGCCTATGGTTATCTTTGGTTTCTCCCACAGTTAATTGCAATGGGAGATTAACAACAGGTGAGATAATAGAAACAGACCCCTTTATATCAGCCTTGACTCATGGTCACAGGGCAAGTGACAGAGCCACATCAGATACCTAGCCTCAGCGTTGTTGTGCAAATTAACTAATGTTCTGCAATCGATTAATTTTATATATTAACATCAAGATAAAGGTTGCTATACAGTTATTCCACATGCAATTTATTAGACATGTCCTTAGTCTAACTAATCAATTTAATTGTGCCTGCTTTCACTATGATTTAATCACAATGGCATCTGACAAAGATAGGGTGAGGCTGCAGACTCTTACTACTGTTAATGAGTATTTGAATAGTCCTCCAATGGGCGAGTAAGTGTTAACCAAAATGCATTTAGGTCTCACAGTCTAGCTCCTGTTGACTGATCGAGCTATTTGGAGGGTAGAGTGAAGGACAAAATGCCAGAATGAAAGGCTGCAGGCACATGCACCAACAACATGGAGCACATGTCTTTGAGGAGAGGCTTATTTAGTCTACAGAAGGGTAGAGTGGGGCGCAGGGGGGATTTGAGAGTGGCCATCAACAACCTGAAGGGAGATTAATAAGAGGATGGAGAGGGGCTGTTTTCAGTGGTGACAGATGACAGAACAAGAAGCAATGGTCTCAAGTTGCAGTCGGGGAGCTCTAGATTGGACATTAGGAAAACTATTTCACCAGGAGGGTGGTGAAGCATTGGAATGTGTTACTGAGAGAGGTGGTGGAATCTGCATCCCCAGAAGTTTTTAATTCCCATCTTGACAAAGCCCTGGCTGGGATGATTTAGTTGGGATTGGTCCTGCTTTGAGCAAGGCGTTTGGACTGGATGACCTCATGAGATCTCTTCCAACCATAGGATTCTATGAATTTAGCCAGTAGTCTGCACCAATCCCATCCTCAGGCCCAAACTCCTTTGCACCTTCGCTCATCCAAAGAAACAAGGATTGGTTAAGATAAGAACATAAAAAGGGCCATCCATGGCCAGCTTTCAGGTCCATCTAGCCCAGTAGCCTCTCTTTTGACAACGGCTGATACTAGGTGTAAGCAGAACAGGGAATTATCCAGCAATCCATCCCTGCTCTTCCAGGACTAGCTGCTGGCAGTCAGGGGTTTAGGGACAGCTGGAGCAAGGGCCTGCATCTCTGGCCATCAGGGCTACGAGCCACTTATGGAGCCATGTTCCATGAACACATCTAATTCGATTCAAAACCCAGTTCTTACTTTGGCATTTATAACATCCTTAGAAGCATGTTCCTCAGGTGGACTGTGCACCATGTGATTAAATATTTCCTGAAGTTTGTTTTAAATCTGCTACCTATTAATTTCATTGGGTGCCCCCTGAAATTACAAGTAAGGATAACGCCTCCCTATTCACTTTCTCCACACCATTCATGCCTCTCACCGGCCGTGTCTACACTAGCCAAAAACTTTGACATGGCCATGCAAATGGCCATTTCGAAGTTTACTAATGAAGCCCTGAAATACATATTCAGCGCCTCATTAGCATGCGGGCGGCCACGGCACTTCGAAATTGATGTGGCTCACCACCATGCGACTCGTCCAGACAGGGCTCCTTTTCGAAAGGACCCTGCCTACTTCAAAGCCCCTTATTCCCATCTGCTCATAGGAAAAAGGGGACTTCGAAGTAGCTGGGGTCCTTTCGAAAAGGAGCCCCGTCTGGATGAGCCGGGTCAATTTCAAAGTGCCACGGCTGCCCGCATGCTAATGAGGTGCTGAATATGTATTTCAGCGCTTCATTAGTAAATTTCGAAATGGCCATTTGTATGGCCATTTCGAAGTTTTTGGCTAGTGTAGACATAGCCACCATCTCCTTTCCAAGATAAAACAGTGCTAGTCCTTTTACTCTCTTCTACCATGGAAACTGTTCCACCCCCTCACTATTTTTGTTACTCTCCCCTGTATTATTTCTAGCTCTTGTGTCTTTTTGCAATGGGGTGACCACAACTCTCTACAGTGATCAAGATGTGAGCGTACCATGGATTTATGTAGTGGGATTAAGTTACTTTCTGGTCAATACTATATACCTTTCCTAGCATGTTTTAACATTGTTAGTTTTAGTTTTTTTGACTATGCAGATTAAGGTGTTTTCAGAGAACTACCTGCAATGATGGAAATTAGCAGATTATTCCAGTCTAGGAGGGGTTGCAACTGCTTTGGAGCAAACTGCTCTGGACTAATTGGAGAAATGGTCTGAGATAAATAGGATGAAGTTTACTGAGGACAAATGCAGAGTACTCCACAGAGGAAGGACTAATCAGTTTCACACAAACAGAAAGGGAAGCAACTGTCCAGCAAGAAGTGCTGCAGAAAGGGATCTAGGGGTCATAAGACACCATAGGCTAAATATGAGACAACAATGTGACACTGTTGCAAAAAAAAAAAGCAAACATGATTCTAGGATGCATTAACATGAGTGTGGTGAGAAAGGCAAGAGAAGTCATTCTTCCGCTCTACTCGGCGCTGATTAGGCCTCAGCTTGATTATTGTGCACAGGTTTGGGCACCACATTCAAGAGGGATGTGGAGAAACTGGAGTGAGTCCAGAGAAGAGCAACAAAAATGATTAAAAGTCTAGAGAAAATGAGCGGTGAGGGAAGACTGAAAGAATTGGGCTTGTTAAGTTTAGAAAAAAGGGTAGACTGATAGCAAGCATCTAAAATAGTTTTACAAGGAGGAGGGAGAAAAATTGTTCTCCTTGGCCTCTGAGGATAGGACAAGAAACAATGGGCTTAAACTGCAGCAAGGAAAGTTTAGGATGGACATTTCAATGGATATTTCCTAACCGTCAGGGTGGTTAAACACTGCAATAAATTGTCTAGGGAGGTTGTGGAATCTCCATCACTGGGGATATTTAAGAGCAGGTTAGATAGATACCTCTCAAGGATGGTCTAGAGAGTGCTTGGTCCTGCCGTGGGGGCAGGGCACTGGACTCGATGACCTCTCTAGGTCCCTTCCAGTTCTAGTGTTCTATGATTCTGTGATGGTAAGATCTTCATTCAGATCATCTTACTTAGATAATCTAATTTAGATCCCATCACTTTGAAAAACATAAGCCTAACTTGGAGAACAAAAAGAAGTCTTGTGGCACCTTATAGACTACAGATATTTTGGAGCATCAGCTTTCATGGGAAAAGACCTGTTTCATCAGATGCATGAGTTGTTCTCGAAGCTACAGACCTCTCTGATAATAATCCTAACTATAGGTATAGGCCACGTCTACACGGGCACTTTTTTCAGGCATAAAAGGAGGGCGACAGAGGGGGATTTAGCCAGCAGAGGCATGTTTACACGGCCTCTGTACTGGCGGCACCCCGCCCCCCCACCAACAGTGAAATCTCACGCGGCTATGCTAATTACCTGCATGAGTTTGCAAATGGGCAACCATTTGCCATTTCTAGAATCCTCATTAACATAGCACTGCTAACAGCAGTGCTGTGCGAAGTGCCCATGTGGATGTGGCCGTAAGGTGTGGTACTAAGTACTTAACATTGAGTTTCATCTGCCATTTTGTTACCCAGTCTCCCAGTTTTGAGTCTTCTTGGTAACTCTTCTCAGTCAGCTTTGGAGTTAACTATCTGAGTAATTACATCTCATCTACACATTTTGCCATCTCACTGTTCAGTCACTTTTCCAGATCATTTATGATTATGCTGAACTGCACAGGTCCCTGCACAGTAATTCCCAGGTCATTGGGATCACATCTATGTAAAAACCCTGTGGCACCTTATAGACTAACAGATATTTTGGAGCATAAGCCTTCATGGGCAAAGACCCACTTCATCAGATGCATGAATGGCGGGGGAGAGAGTTTCCAGAGGGGCATTTAAAGAGGGGGGTCTTTAAATACCACTCTTTAAATATCCCTGTGGAACACCCCCCCATACATGCATCTGTTGAAGCGCTTCTTTGCCCACAAAAGCGTATGATCCAAAATATCTGTTAGTCTATAAGGTGCCACAGGACTTCTTGTTGTTCTCGATGATACAGACTAACACGGCTACCTCTCTGATACTCGTGGAGTGAAGGTACATCTACACTACCCAGCAGAGTTGATCTTCCAGGGTTCAATTTCGTACGCCTAGTGGGGATGCATGAAATTTAATTATCAGGGGTCACCTGTCAATCCCTGTACTCCTCAGACTACGTCTACACTAGGCTAAGAGTCGACCACAGACAGACAATTCTAGCTATGGCAATTGCATAGCTAAAATTCGACATATCTGTGGTCAGCTAACTTGACTGTCTATTCAAGGAAAGGTTGACAGGAGAGGTCCTCCGATCGACTTCCCTTACTCCTGCTGTCTCCTGAGGAGTACAAGGGTCAACTGTGACCCGAGAGGTTGATTTTGCACACCTCTACTAGATGCTTTAAATTGAACCCCAGAAGATCAGCCCTGAATGGGTCCATCTTCCAGGGTAGTGTAAACCTGCCTTCAATCTTGCAAGGCATAAGGGAGGGCGATGGAAGAGTTTCTCTCATCAGCCTCCTTCAGTGAGGACAGCCAGATAAATCGATCATAGATAAGTCGAATCGCGTGTCCGCAATCAGCTCTAAGGTTTAGTATGGACCTGGCATTCACTGCTGCATAGACAATTTCACGTATCTTCTGCTGGTAGCCTACAGATTCCAGTATATACCAAACAGCTTGTGCTCAAAGTTCTAGGCAGAGTGAATGGAATGCTTGTATGAAGAGCACTTATTTAATGATGCTGAAGAGATGAAGGTTCAGAAGGTTAATATTTAATTAATTATTCTTCACATCGTTCTTAATATATTCATCTTCGGCTTCCATAAATGCGGTAGCACCAGTTTTTCCAGCATGAGAACTTTGCCATATAACAAACATTTCATTTCAACGGCATGCTAAATAAGTGCAAAGGGTCAAGAGAGCTTAAAGGATGACATCATTCACTTTACCATTAATCCTGTGTTGAATATTATCCAGGAGAGAGTAATTTTTAATGAGGCCCTGGTTTGTCTTGTTTAAACTTGCACATACCTGAGCTGCTTTTAAGCCTGAACCCGCAGAAAGGAAAATAATACAACTTGGCTTAACTGCAAAAGAGAGAAGTGCTAAGAGTCCCAAATCCACCTTCTTTTATCTTTGAGTTTACTCAGTAGTACAGAGTAAATATAAGAAAATGGAGATTGTTACATTAAGGTACACCTAATAATAGTACAACATTTTTAGTGCCAATTAACTTGACCATTTCAACACTGCAAGTCATTCATAGTGAACTGCAGATAATATAACTGATGGCAGCAGTAAAAAAAGTAAGTACAATGCAATCAATAGTTTTAAGTATGATCAATTTCAACAAGTGGTACTAGCAGAGAGAGTTTGTAATAGCACCAAACACAGTACCTTGGTTCTGAGGATCTTGGGGGAGGGGGAAAGTGGCTACCAATAATTAAACAAGCCTCAAAAGTCTGCACCCAAGTAAGAGTATTAAATATTGAGGTCACAGATTGGGGTTTTTAAGGTTAACCCTGCCAGTCCATATTTATGCACCTAAAATATAAATTTTGGCATCTAGCTTCAGGTCCTCAGATTTTAAACATTAGGTCTATTTCTATTTTTTCCAAAAAACGAAAAGCAAGGCACCAGAGAATGAAGTAGTTGGCCTAAATTTGCACCTTGAATTAAGGAAAAAGGTTGGGGGCCCAAGCAGGGTTCCCTCTAATTTTTTCCATCCATGGGCAGAATAAATTTTGTTATGTGTGCCAAGGCATGTGTGGATGTGCACCACGAATAGAAACACACACTGCCTGCTGTGGGCGCTGAGCTAAGCATCTGGGCTGCACCCGAATCTCTCCTGAGTGTCCGCCCAAGTGCTCAGCTTACAGGGAACACTGGTCCCAAGCCCATTTCCTCTGCACCATGAGTATTTCAACACATCTGCATGAACCTGGAGAATACTCATGCAAGCAGTTCTAGACATTTCAGCGGCTATTCACGCAAGTGACAAATAATTTTGTCAGCAAGAGATTGGAATCAGGCCCCTAGAAAGGATCACTTCCAGTTTGCAGAGGAATATAGATTTTTCTGCTGTCCTGGAACAGGCTGGTTTGTTGGCCCGGGAAGACTGAGGTTTTGCCAGTCTCTGACCTACTTATGAGCAAACATTTACGAATGTTATACAATAGTGCTCAAGTGATGAATACAGAAAAACATCACGTATGAAAAGAAAGTGAGCAGAAAAGCTGGTGAGGTTCTTTGGTTTCGTTTTCCCCAGAGGGCTGCTAGAGACAGTCCAGAGTTGCCAGTGAGGTTCTAAAGTTCCTGATGACCTTTTAGAAGTTGAAATGTGGGGTTTTTGATGTAGGCTAAGTGGTTCCCAACCTTTTCACTAGTGTGAACCCCTAAAACGCCTCCCACACTGTTTGCACACCCCCATCAAAGCCAATGCTATTTTCTCTGATCATTTTTCTCTTTCATTTTTTTCACACATCTCTTGCAATACCCTCAAGGACCACTAGGAGTTCGCAGGCCCCGGCTTGGGAACCACTAAATTATAGGCAGATAAGTTTCTAAAACAAACTGTAGGCCTGGCCGAAGAAATGGGAGCCTAGGAAAACAATGCCGTGTTTGATCAGGGAAAGTCTTGGGCAGCTTACAGCGTCTGAGCCCCACGTTTCTGCAGTGTGGCTCAGGAGCAGGTGCCAGTTATTTATAAACATTTATCCTATGGCAGCTCCTAGAAACCTCAGCCCATTCTTTCTAGGCCCTGCATGAAAATACACAGTGATCCCCCTATCCCATAGAATGTGTCTAAAAGACAAGCAACAAGGCGTAAACAAGAAACAGTCAGACCAGGCTCAGGAAAAGAGCTGGCCAGGAGCAGTTTCCCCTGCAAGCTGTGTGCTTGTGCTGCCCCTGGGGAGAGAAGAAGATGCCACCCAGTTGATTAGAAGGACGCTCACAGCTAGCTTCGTGTTTCTATTGGTGGTACACATTTCACCCAAGCCTTGGTGCACTAAAATTATTCCACACATGAATGGAAAAGATTAGAGGGAACATGGGCCCAGAGTGTCCACAAATTAAAGATGTAGTCTGATTAAATGTCCAGGAATATGTACAACCAAAATTGGCCACCATAACAGGGCACATGAAGAGACCGGGTGTGCAGATCTTAACCAGTTAGCAGTAGTGCTGAGAAACCAGGCCCATGTCTGTAAACTCTTACTAGATGTAAATGCAGTGGGGCAGCCCAATAAGCATTTGCAGGCCTATGTCCAATGCAAGCAGGGCCTGATCCAAAGCCCTCTACAGTAATCAACTTCAGGATCAACTGCCTGTAACTATTCACTAATGTTTAGTGTTTAATACGCTCACAGCACATAATCACTAATAAAAACTGAACTGCCTTCCTCCTGGGGGCTTGTGCAGATTGTCCCCTCTGCCCACATGGGGGAAATGAGGCAGGAGAGTCAAGCAACTTGCCCCAGAGCATGCAAGTTAGCAGGGTGAGACCCCTGGGCCTCCAGCTTGCAGTGCCTCTTAGAGGCAGTGCATCTACTACCCAGTCCGCCATCAGCCCTGATGCGTGAGAAGTCTGACCACCAATAACCCTATCGAGGCCATGAGGCTACTCAGGGGTAAGCACTAAAGCATGGGAGAACCCTTCCTTTTGCTGGGACACACAAGTCACATGCTATTGTTTCTGCTCATTGATGGGCTAAGGGTTTGTTCAGAGAACCTGGCTGCCAGCGTGAACACGGACCTGTTCAAAACTTGCTTGTCCCAAGGATGCTAAATAGGCCCAGACTTACTATTCTGGGGGCCCAGGACTAATAGATTTTTAAGGAGCCTGCTAGGCACCAGGGTGGGGCCGAATATAGTGCTTCAGTGTTTGGAAGGGAGCTGCCAGGGAGCGAGTCTGGGGGGGAAGGTAGGATGTGGGAGTGGGCCAGAAGTTGGGTGGTCTGGGCTGGATATTGGAGGAGGGAACAGGATTTCAGAGAGAAGATGCAGAAGACTGGGATACTTACCCGGCACAGCACCGGGGGTGGGGGGAGGAACACATGACTTCATGCAGCCCTGCGCTTGCAGCCTATCCCTGCCACTCCCATTGGCCACAATTCCTGGCCAATGGGAGTGGTGGGGGCGGAGCCTGCAGGTGCACGCACCTAGCGGTGACACACATGGCTCCCACAGAGATGGGGGAGGGGAAATGGCCGCATAGCCTCTAAAGTCCCTTGCATAATCTGGCCCTGCTGCTAGCCATTCCTATGGGCTCATTTGCTAGACGGCGTGAAGAACGTGAACGCACCAAGCCGCGCAGGCTCAGCTGAAGTGAATTTTTATTCCAGTCAAGATCTTCTCGCTCTGTAAAAACGTTTCCTCCTGATGACAGAATCACCTCATCACACCTGTTGGCTGCCTGCGGGTGCAGCCAGGGCAGGCCGTTCTGTTACCTGACCCCTCTCCCCAGCACTAGGCCGGCCACCCCAGCTGTCGCTAGTGGCAGGGGACCTGCTTCCAGCGGCCTAACCTGGGGCGGAAGGAGTCAGCTCTGAGCGGCACCTTCTTACCACACCGTGGCCTGGTGGTGGCGGCTGCTCCCAGCTCTTCCCCTCACCAACAGCTGGAGGTGGTCCAGTGCCACCCTGCCTCCCTTACTGCTCCACTGGAGCCACCCTCAGCAACCTCTCCCAAGCCTACCTGGGTGCCAGAGCAACCAGGGTGGGGCAGGGGGGCAACAAGAAGGCCGGGGCTGACTGCATGGATCACTGACCCCCCCCGCCCTGCCAGGAAGGCTGAGGCATAGCCCTCCAGTTTGCTTTAAAAATGTTGGAGAGATTTGCCCCATTAGGCTGGAGTGAGAACTTGAGGTTTAGACAAGGTCACTCCCCCAAAGCCCATACCCCCATTCAGACATGAAAAATGCATGTCACACCTGCCCAGATTTAGCAGATCCCTGAAGTTTGCAACATTATAATAAATGAATTTTCACTCATCCTATAGTGTGACCCTGTGGTGGATTCCCTGGACTCAGTAAGGAAAAGAACAACAGAAAGGTGTCGTAACCCCACGGCTGACTCTAGAGACTTAGTAGATTACAACGTGGTACAGAATTAAAAAGTGAGCTTTTAATTTTTGTGGGCTAAGTCAAGTCCTCCAGCTCAGATGTTTTAGAGATGGCAGGTATGAGCTTCATTTCTAAAACGCATCCCCCAAGGCCCTAAAACAGTTGGAAAATTCTTTATGGCATGGAGGAGAAGCTTTGTAGACATCGTGATCTGTAAACCTCATCTCTGACCCTAAATGCAAAATGACTTTCAGAGTGACGAATAAATTTACAAGCAAAATATGATTTCAGCCCCAGCAACCCACTGAGAGAGTGCTTTATTCAGTAAGCTTGCATTAATATTAACGGAGCAATGCACAAAAGAGTAAACAAACATGTAATATTAGCTATATATTTGTTGGATCATTTTACGCATTTGAAGATCATTTGGTTTGTGGTCTTTCTTTTAAACTTCAGAACACGCCATTCTCCTTAGCTGCCCTGAGGACCAATACTGTTCCCATTGTAGAAAGTGTCAAAACCACTAATGACTTCAACAGGAATAGGATCAAGACCTCATATGAGGCCAGAAGCTTAGGCCAGGTCAACATTAGACCTTAAAGGTGATCGTAGGTCTGCAGTTCCAGCTATTGCAGCTATATAGCTGGAATCGGCATATCTACAATCAACTTATCTGACCATTCTCACTGAGGGAGGTTGACGAGAGAGTTTCTCCCATTGACCTCTTCTTACTTCTTATGAGAATGAGAACTACAGGGGTCAACTGTCAACCCCGATAGTTTGATTTCACATATTCCCATTAGGCGCACAAAATTGAACCCCAGAAGATCAAACCTGAGGAAGTCCATCTTCTAGGCAGGGTGGATGTATCCTTAGTTAGCTAGTGTAAATAACTGTATCGTCATTGAAGTCGAGTAACACAAGGATTATAATTTATTTGATTAAATGCTGGAAGGTAGTAAACAGATGAGAACGATTTTTCCCCCCCACTGAAATGTTTTGTGCATGAAAACTTGCTTTTCTGTGTGAAAATTTCCATTTTAATCAAAACATGGGGGTTTCCACAGAAATACAATCTCACGAGCTGAATTTTTTGGTGGGAAGAGTGGAGTTTTCAATAGAACAAATTTCAAACAAAAGAAAAAAAAATCAATATTTTTCCATTTTTGTTGAAAATTTTCAAGGAAAATATAATTTTCCAGCCATCTGGAACACTGGCTCAGGTTAGGCTGAGGGCTAGTGTATTTTCAAATGTTTTTTTTTTTTAAAAAAAACGTTTGATAGCTTAGAATTTAAAAAAAAATCCTGCAGACAATTTATAAAAGCAATTTGATCCTTACTCTGGATTAAACCACCAAATGTAATGTTATATACATATATTGTTCAGATAGAAAAAAAACCTTCAGCACAGTTACATACTTTTACACTGGTCCTCACATAACCAGGCTGGGAGCTCTGTGCCAAACAGTTAATGCAAAGCATGTTCTCTCAATGGCATAGCCCACGCGTGCCAAGTTTTACCCTGACGCTCATGTTTACAAAAAGCTCAGTTATAAATCCTTGGCAGCAGCACTGACAGCCTCTACAAGCCCTGGGGCAAGATGGGAGGAGGGCCCGGCTTCATATCCTAGAGGGGGCAGGGCAGATGGCTGAAGGCATTCAGGCTTCTGCACTGCCCAGATAATGGCCTGCTCCCCCACCCCGCCCCAGCCATGCGCTGCTGTGGCAACTCATAGGTGCCTGGAGGGTCAGCTGCCACTGCCACCCTGTGAACTGCTGGGTCTGGGGGCAATTTTGTGGTGTTCCCCCAGCCCCTGCTGTTGGCGGGTCTGATCCTCGGAAATGCAAAGAATTCTAATAGATCCGTTCTTGGTGCAATACAAACATTGTCCGTGTGATGACCTACAGCCAGATGACCTACAGACAATCCAAGCGGGTTTATTTGGAATTGCACTTGGGAGACGTTTGCTAATAAAGAAACATTTGAGTAAGCATCACAACATTTACCATAAAGTCATAAACAAACTGGGTCATTTAAAAGAAAACCACTTTTCTGGTGCAAAAACGGCCTTGCTAATGTTCGTCTTCAGCGAGAACCTACTGACTGTTGCTCGGTTTAAACCTATGTTGTTTATGCCAATATCGCCAGGTCGCGATATTCGCGAATTCACTTGTTTGCACCTGGCTTGTTGTCCCAGCACAGCGTGAGACACCGTAGCTGCCTGCATAGTACTGCTATTGCTGCTCCCTGGCGGCATGAGGCACTAGGCACCGAAGACGCCCGCGTGGTGCAGCTGTTGCTGCCAGTGCGGTGCTTCTGGAGCCACCGGGAGGTGCCCTAGGGGCTTGTGCGGTGCATCCAGGTATTCGTGAAATTCAACATTCACGAGGGTTCTCACCACCAAACCCTTGCAAATGTCATGACCCCACTGTATGAATGGCCATTCTTTCCAACAGCATTTTAGCTGCATCCCACAGCAAGCTGATTAGAACTGCCAGGATCTCCACGGCAATGCATGAACGCCTATGGCATTAAACGATGATTATTAAGGCTGCGAGTTTGACACAGATGTGGCCTCTGTGGGACCGCTCATTTCTGCAGCAGCTGCTGGCTGCAAGAGTGCCTGAGCACCTTGGGCAGCCACAGCCCCATGCAGCAAAAACTGTGCTCCTGAGCCACTGGGCCTCCCTGAAGTACCCCTGGCCACTGTACCTCCACTCCAGAGCACCCGCAATGTCCCTGGGCCACCCCACAGCACCCAAAATTTAGTCAGGGATACATAGTACAATTCATGGGACTTGCATTTTCGTTTACTGCTCATGACCTCTTCATGATGGACAAAAGTACCAGTCACTAAAACAGCCTCAATGAGAGCTTAAATATTTATGCAAGTTGAACGTCTCTTGTCTGGCACCCTTGGGACCTGACTGGTGCTGGATGAGCGAATTTGCTGGACCACAGGAGGTCAATGTCGCCCAGCAGCATTAGCAGCATTTCCACTTCTTACTGGGCTCTTAGAAGACATTTAGACATAAATTACAGCATAGAACACTTGTCAGACCTTGTCAGCTCTGGCCCTCCCTTTTACTGGGACCCCACTCTTTAAATACCCCTCTGAAACCACTGCCCCACTCATGCATCTGATGAAGTGGGTCTTTGCCCATGAAAGCTGATGCTCCAAAATACCTGTTAGTCTGTAAGGTGCCAGAGGACTTCTTGTTGTTCTCAAAGACACAGACTAACCCAGCTACCTCTCTGATACTTAGCACAGAACACTGAGAACCAGGACGGGGGGCTGGAAACAAACTTTATAGGACCACGGGAAACTTGGCCACACCCATGATAAATAGCCATCCAGCTACGTAAGATCATGTCGGATTATGGATATTGCTTGACGAGAGAGTTACGGATTAGAGAGTGTCAACCTGCAACAGCAATCACCTCCTCACCTCTACAGTAGGGCTACAGTTTTGAACAAAGTGTTAACGGAGCTAGGTTGATTACTACAGCTTGAAACTCGCTCAACCAGCAACATCCATCATCCACCATGACTTTAGTCACTTTGGATCTACCAGAGTAAATTGGACAGAAAATACCGTACCATCACAACAGGCTCCTTTGGGAGATACCCACTTCTTGCTGCTTCTGGCAAGGCTTGGGACTGCAACAGAGGCAGTCGTTCTGAGGGACTTCTAGAACTTCTGCTTTTGCTCCAAGGAAGTGGTTTAGATTCATTTGCAGCAGGAGGGACAAACTCAAGCCAGCTCTTATTACAATGCGATCACTGACCATTATAATTAACGCACCTACACTGCTCCTGCCATCTTCTATGGTAAATATTCAGCTAGTTAAGCCTCATGAAGTAATATTATCATTTCACAATCACAGAGAGGAAGAGACTGGGCCAAAGCCAGTAGCAGAGTCAGTAGAAAAATGCAAGCCAGGCTAGAAACCAGAAATCCGTGGCTTCCTCTCCATTCAATTAAGGCACAATATGTGACATCCCAGTTTGTTTTCTCCAGGTTTCCTATCAAACATTTTTTTCCAGGCCTTAAGTAAAATTTGCGTTACGTTAGCAGCTGGCTGCTAAAACTAGAAATCCCAAGAGCAGGGAGTTTAATAAATGAGAAGCAAGCCCATGGGTTACTGAAAAAATGCTCACTTTCCCAAGAGAATATAAGACTTATAAGAATAGACAAAAACAATCTTAAGAATAAAAGCCATCTCTACACTGCTAAAGGGCTGTTAAGTTATCCCAGTTGCATATGTTGCAAAATCATGTATTCCCTCTGTAGCAAGCTGTAAACTTCTGGCTTATCAAATGCTGAACATAATGCCAAAAAAATGGCTATTTCCTGCACTTGAGATAGAAGAATCCCAAGCATTGTTGCAAAATGAGGACCAACTGGCTAAGCAGCAGTGCCGCAGAAAAGGACTTCAGCATTACAGTGGATGAGAAGCTGGATATGAGTCAACAGTATGCCCTTTCAGCCAAAAAGACTAATGCCACATTGGAGTGCATTAGGAGGAGCATTTCGAGCCGATCTAGAGATGTTATTATTCCCCTTTATTCAGCACTGGTGAGGCCATATCTGGAATATTACATCCAGTTCTGGGTCCCCGCCGTAGAGAAAGGATGTGAATGTGTTGGAGAGGGTCCAGAGCAGGGCAACAAAAATGATTAAGGGGCTGGCGCACATGACCTGTGAGGCGAGGCTGAGGGATTTGGCCTCATTTAGTTTGCAGAAGAGAAGAGTGAGGGGGCATTTGATAGCAGCCTTCAATTTGCTGAGAAGGGAGTTCTAAGGGGGATGGAGAGTGACTGTTCTCAATAGTGATGGATGGCAGAACAAGGAGTAATGGTCTCCATGGTTACAAAGGGAGAGGCCTAGGTTGGATGTTCGGAAAAACTATTGCACTAGGAGGGTGGTGAAGGACTGGGATGTGTTACCAAAAGAGGTGGTGGAATCTCCATCCCTAGAGGTTTTTAAGTCCCAGCTTGACAACGTCCTGGCTGTTATGATTTAGCTGGGGTTGGTTCTGCTCTGGGCAGGGGGCTGGAGCCAATGACCTCCTGAGGTGGCTTCCAGCCCAAGGATTCAATTAACATAGCCAAAGATGACGCACTGATTGGCCCACCTGCTGTCTCAATTTTTTACCAGTTCTTACCCCGGCACCCCCATGGGCTTTCAATACCCAGTAAAAGAAAATGTCTGTGTTACAGGAGTAAAACCATGTAACCATCCATAGAGAACTTATCTGCTGAAAATCAGGTGACATCAACCACTGCGTCTAACACATGCTGTCTTCAGGGGCCACCCAGGGATTCCCTAGGGTCGGGGGAAGCAGGTTTGTAAATGTACAATGCTGTCAGTACATCTCCCTGTGCTAGCTCATCAATCAAAATGAAATCCACTCCAGCAGGTGGCAGATCCTCCAAGGATTCTCTTAGGATCATTCCTTGGAAAGGGCAGTGTTAGTACAGACCCAAGGATTCATACAAGAGCCACCAGCAAAGCCTGATAAGCGGAGGTGCAGAACAAGCAGAAGACATGGGCAACAGTGCCACCTGCTTTCCTTGATAGTACTCAGTTCTGGGCAGCTCTGAGGGGCAGTAATGGTGCTTCCTCTTCCAGCGTTGGTGTATCGTCCACACCAAGGGACCTATGCCAGAAACTAGTGTAAATGTGGGAGCCAATGAACTTGGCCCATGTTCTTAACATTACATGGAGTCCTACTGGCAACTTAGAGGATACTTGAAAATGGTAATGGGTAACTGGAGGCTGCCTAGTGGAGGTGCAACAACCTTCCTGCAGGTTTCAAAGTGGGAATCCATTTCTCTGGGTGTGTCAATCATAATGTGCATGGTCCATTTCTGAGCAGAAGACAAAGGGGGCTGTTTTCTCCTGGCACGTCCAGAAGGGCTCTACCTGCAGCTACACTGAGGTTGTTAGATGCTAGCACAGAGAGCTGGGATTCCTCGAACTCTGCCACTAACTTGATGTGAACCCTTAGGAAGGTCACGTAACCTCTCTGAACTGGGATTTTTCTCCATCTCTCAAGTGGAAGGGGATAATATTTACTTGTTTCCAGAGCTTTGGAGGAGACCTGTTGTACAAAGCAGAAGTATTAATAAGAGACAAATGAATCTCAAGGAGTCTGGAGTTTCAGGTAAGTACCTAAATGTTCTGTGTGCTCAGCTAATCTGTGATCTATGCCAGGAACCTGGGTCTGAGACTTGGAAATGGCACAAGACTGGGCTCTACTACGGGAGGTTTAAGTTCCCGTCCGTGTTTCCTATCAGCTGGGTGCATGGGTGGCTTCCCAGGAGAGAGTCAAGTGCTGCCCAGCTGATTAGCCAAGTGCCCACAGCCACGCAACATGAGCAGCATGTTTCTACTGGTGCTGCACATCTGCACATATTTTGAGGCATGTAAAATTTATTCCACAAGAGAAGAATGGAGAAAAAAGAGAAGGAGCTCTCATTACCATTCTGCTGTGAGTTGGGCTGGAGACGGCATAACTGGAATGACAGCCGTCTGCAGTGTTTTAGTGCTTCGTCCAACCCCTTCGGGAACCTGGATCTGGAGCAGCACTATATGCAACAGGGGGAAAAGTTATCTGACCTCTCTCTCACCCCAGGAAGCATGCAAAGGGATTTCTCGTTTTCTCCATTCCTGTTTGCCCATTCCTAATTAGTATATCAGAAATCCATGTCAGTATTTCATAACCTTATTAGAACAGGGAGTCTTAGCCAGGATTCTTGGTGTTCCAGACATTTATAGTTCACTCCCCATCCTGTTCAGAACACCGTCCTTAGGAGCCAAGCAGCCTGGGTGTTCCACAGAGACAGGGCCAAATTCCGCTCTCCACGGTTACGCTGCTATAACTCAGAGCACAGTTTGGCCCCATTGTGTCCTAAAAGGGGAACTAAAAGGGGCCCTATGGGAACCAGTGTGATTTGGCTCTAGATCGACTTCAAAGACTGGCCGGATGGAATATTATAACATTCGAGTTGCAGGGGTGACGAGTGCACACTGTTGCAGCTAGGGGCAGCCCCACAGGCAGATGAAAAAATTCCCACTCCAGCCAGCCATAAGGGAGTTCTTTTGTAGCTGCAGGGGTAGGAGGCCTGTTTAAGAGCTGGAGCAACAGAGTTGTAATCCCTGTTCCTGACATGGGTGGAAGAGCTTGGCTCAGTAGCAGCTGTCAGATGCAGAGCCTGAATTTGTCACAGTCCATTATGCAGTACAAGTAAAAACGTATGGATGTTCACCCACAACAAAATGAGACGCACAAGATGACAAATTTATGTTCTGTTCCACTTTGGGATGGAATTTGGACGCCCACTGCTCTTTGTGCTGGAATTCTTACTGGGGCAAACCACCTATAAGACACTGCCTGAGTCAGCACTCGGCAAACCTTCTGCCAGACTTGCACCCTCCACAACATTGCAGTTCTAATATCTAGCCGGGCTGTTCAGGAGTGCTCTTTAAAAGGGAAGGAGTTCACAGAGCTTTACCAACTGCCTGCTCAGCTGCTTGTACCTTGAAGGTACCAGTACCTTAACTGTTTAACGGAAATTCTGCTGTGGCGTGGGTTCCTGATAAAGTGATCCGTTCTAACTCCTGTGTGTCTTCAGGACAGATGTGATACAGAGCTTCTCTTATACCAATCAGGTTCAGTTGTCTGCAGTCTACTCAGTTTCAAAGACCCTGCTGTATATAAATTACCAAACTGATGTCCGCATACAACTGCCCACAGGCAGACTCAAACCTGGGGCCCTCCAGAGCTTAGCGCGGCAGCCTCTACAGCTTGAGCTAAAAGCCAGCTGCATCTCAGCTAACACTGAGGAGACTCAGAGGAATATATACAAAGAGTTTATTAATGTTCCTGATCGTGTTCCCTTGGGGCTCGCTGGATTATTCTCCGGACACAAGCAAGTCTGCTGGCAGGACTATTTGCCCAAACAGCCAATTTTAAGTCAGTCAATTACATGTACCTTAGTCAGCAGAAAAAAAATATCCAAATTTGAAATTCCAAGTACCCACCTTAAAAAAATCTACCCTTACGAGTTACTCTTACCCAGGGGTAGAACGCCTGCCATGTGAACTTCGTAGCCAATCAAAAGGAAAAAAAAATCAAATACACAGCGACCTGCTCCCAGACTAGTGACAGGCGGAGACTCTGTATATGCAGAAGATTTTCCATTGTAAATAATGTCATCCAAGACAACTGCCACAGGAGGAGACGGCAACACACACTGAATGATTTGTTACACAACATTAGGCCAATGCTAACCAGTTATTTCATTTCAGATAGGTTAGAGCAGGGGGCGAGGGGTCGGGGGGGATGAAATTTCTCGGGTGGGATGACACAGCATGATTGACTGCTGGGTCCCAGGCTCATCAGTCTCATTAAAAATATTGAAATGTTACTGGTTTTACATTTGTGTATTCCCATTTATATACCAATTAATATAGGTTTTACATTCTACAGACTTATTTTCTTACACGTGCAGAAAGGTGTTTTTTTTTTTTTCATATGAATGTAACCAAAATTTCCATCAGTTTGGATTACATTAGGCAGGTGTCAAAACACAAAAGCAGTAAAGTAGCACTTTAAAGACTAACCAAATAATTTATTAGGTGAGCTTTTGTGGGACAGACCCACTTCTTCAGACTATCGCCAGACCAGAACAGATGCAACATTTAAGGCATAGAGAATCAAAAATAGTAATCAAGGTTGACAAACCAGGAAAAAAATTGTCAACGTGAACAAATCAGAGAGTAGAGGGACGAGGGGGTGGTCAAGAATTAGATTAAGCTGGGATGTGAATTTTCTGGGTCATTATAGGGGCTCTTTTGCATACTTGACTTAATCTAGTTCTTGACCCCCTCCTCCTACTCTCTGATTTGCTCACCTCGACAATTTTTTTCTGATTTGTCAACCTTGATTACTTTTAAGGCACAGAGAACCAAAAAATGTTGAGTCTGTTCTGGTCTGGCTATAGTCTGAAGAAGTGGGTCTGTCCCACAAAAACTCACCTAATAAATTATTTTGTTAGCCTTTAAAGTGCTACTTTACTGCTTTTTTGTTTTGACAGTATATAGACTAGCACGGCTTTCTCTCGGTTGTGCGGCAGGTGGCGGGGGGCTGCTAATTGCAGGGATGAAAAGTGGGGCCCAATGTAAAAAGTTTGCCCATCCCTGGGCTAGAGATTCTGAGCCTGACCCTCACCAGGTGGAAATCAGCATTTCTGTATTACCTAAGCCTGATGAAGTCTGTGTTGGTGTCCACTGAACTACACCAGTTTACACCATCTCATAATCTGTCCCACTGATACTTCCTCTGGAAGGAGAGAGCTTGAGGAATGTCTCTGAGCATGCATCCTAGGGTGATATCAAGAGTGTATAGCACTCAGGTCACTTTTCCTTGAACAGCTGAGCTAGAAGTAGTAGCTAGAATAGTGGTCTCCAGGGGAGAGTTTTCATTTTAGAAAGAGATACCCTTCCTGGTAATATGTTCCAGTTCCCTCTTCCCCACTAACATCTGCTGCATATTTATAGGTAGCTGACTTAGCCAAAGGGATGATTCCACATATGGTATTGTATTGCTGTCTTACAACCACTCAAACTTGCTGCTCATGTGTCCAATGTGAGCTCCGACCCCTTTCTTGAGGTGGACGGGTAATGATGCACAGCAGCCTAGAACGGCCTGAGATACAAGCAGCCCATACAATAAAAGGACGTGCGAGGGAAAGAGGAATGCAGCACTCAAAGTTCTAATGCTAGCTATAGGAAACCCCCTGAAAGTTATCCCCTTTGTATAAGATATTATGAAACCCTGGATCAATCCATCATGGTTTTGTATTAAGCCCAGATGTAGACCATCTTCTCATCAAAAGCAGAGTGGCTGTAGTTATTAGAGTTTGAAACCAGCTGGCCAACTGTTTTTCCCTGTAGTGTAATAGATCCACTGCTCATTGGAGCGTATGTCCCACAGAATAGGTTTGCAATTTGTAGCCAGCATGCAATAGGCTTCAGCTATAATTTCATAAATCACACTGGAGCCTCTGTTTAAGCATAAATCTTCTGGTGCTCCAGCCTTGTGAGGGACAAAGGAAAGGTCTGAAAGGAGAGTTTGACTATATAAAGCAAAATAGATTGAAAGGCTTTTGTAAAATCCACAAGAGGTCACTGTCTTGGCAGAAATAATCCTCTAAACTTGGCTGAACATGCGTAAGTGATCTTATCTCAACTGCTTTGTTTAGTACGCTTGTGGCCAGGGATGGGTATCCCAGAAGGTGCTTGGATTCTGCAGGGTCAAGTGTATCTCTTGCATAACAAAAGCACAAAAATAAGAACCCATTGGTAACAGACCAGTCAGTTCTAGTGGAACACAAACCTTCCCGCCGTTCAGAGGCACCTGGTGAAAGTTACTCATTATAGGAAATGTAACAATTAATCAGAAAGTCTCAGAGGGATATTGGTGTAAGTACAAACACAAATTTCTCTGCCCCAGATTCGCAGCTAGGCAGAAAGCAGGCTCATGGACGAGCGCTCTCGGCACACAGCGCACATTTAGAAACGTCTGACATACCTGACATTTTTAATGGTTCTTTTATTTGTAGACCGGTGACTAGAGAGGCCTCACATATTTATCTAGCTCTTTTCTAAACTAGATAAATAGCCCTGGTCTTCACAACATCCTCTAGCAAAGAATTCCACAGGTTGATGCTTCACACAATGCACAAATACTTCCTTTCCTTGGTTTGAACCCTATTCATTTCATTTGGTGGCCCCCAGTCTGTGAGTTATGGGAACAAGTATTACTTACTTTCTCCACACCAGTCATGATTTAACAGAGCACTGTAATACGCTGCCTTAGTTGCTTATCTAATACATTCCAGGGAAAGGGAGAAATTCTGGTGGGTAGATTTCCATTAAGTCCACCTTTAAACTATGTAGGTTAAGTATAGCAGGGTGGGAGCGCTTATACATGTTACACATACACGCTTTGAACGTAATCTTCTAGCCACCCTCAATCCTGCTTGCAGACCCACTGATGGGTGGCAGGGGGGAAAGGGGCAGTTTCCCCAGGGATTCCAAGGGACCCAGGACACCCAGCCTCCACTTCTGTGTCAGAGACGGAGGCTGGCACCCCAGCCTTGTTAAATGGCCTTCGGAGCACCACTCCGTGTGGCTCTGAGGACTGGGTGGGGGCAGTGCTGAGGGCTGGCTGCCCTCCATTCTGCCCCTTCCACTCAAGGCTCCCCCCTCTTCAGGACCATGGAGCCACCTCCCACACTCCCCTTGCCCTGGTCCCATGGAAGCTGTCATCTCTCCTTGGGGTGGGGTTGGATGTGCATTACTACTTATTATTTGTTTAGATTTGGACTGGACTTTGAAGTGCCTCAGGCAGAAAACAGCGCAGCCAAAACAACAAGATCAAATTAGCTAGGTGATTTGGGCTGGGTCACTTTCTGCATTGGCCAGCACTTTGGCCCTGATCCTGCAAAACCAAAACACCAGCACCGCTGTGTATATAAGCAGCCCCCATGACTTCGCTGTGACTATTCAGCTGCAGCAAGCTATGGCCAGGTGCACATCTTCGTACAACTGAGATATTTGGCACAAACCTGCGGGGAAACCATCTGACCATACAACCTTTCAGTCAGAACAGCAGGGATCCAACACCATCTTTACAGTCAGAAAATATGACTGAACGACAAGAATTGGACTCGGGTCAGGTAAAATACCTGTTAAGTTGACTGAGGCCATTGAAAGGAAAGCTAGTGTGCATTTTGACAGAGCTGATCAATTATCTTTGCCCTCTTTGTAATCTGTGAACTTTACTTCAAAGCCAGGGGAAACCCTAAAAACCACTAGCTCCTAATCATGTTACAATAAATTTCTTTCTGGCAGCCCTGTACCATGTGGTAATCCTAAAAGCCAGAAGGAGAGAGAAAGAGCCCTGTATACCTTGTACAAAAGCCCTATAACTTAACACTATATAGTAAGTCAAAAAAATATTAAAAGGAGCAATTCCATTGGAAAATGCTGCTTTGTCACCATCAAAACAATCGGATAGCAGGCTTTCACAAATATTTGAATCGAAATGGAATAGTGCATTCCAAGTTTCTCATTTTGTTTGAACTTACCTTTATAATTTTATAAAGTTTTAACATTAAAATAAGCATGTCACTTTTAAAATAAAAAACTTTTTGGTAAAAATAATTTTTATATTCCCCCCGGCCCCTCCAAAAACAAAAAAACCCGCAGAATGTTGGTATCATTTCCTCTATATGCAGTTAAAAAAATTTCTCCTGGGACAGAAGTTTCATTTCCCAACCTGCTCTACTTTTCTATGCAAATTACATTTGTAGTATCAGCTTGCAGGGTTTTACCATACATTTCACATGATGGTTTCCCACCATGCTTTATCAAAATTGGGTTATGAATGTAAATATGCATAATGGAGAGATGCTTGATACCAGATTCCTGATGTAACCTATCAATTTTAACGTTACAATTTGCTAGATCCGTATATCCTATTTTGCTACCCATGCAATTAGAAAAGTGATGTTTAAATCTGTTCATAGTTTTAAATGTGCTGATGAAATCCATTACTGGTGGCCTAAACACAAACAACTGAGAGAGCAACTTAAATTGTAAACAGCCTTGTTTGTCCTCTATGCCTGGCAGGAGGTTGATAGTAGAAAGACACGTAACCATGCCACCTGTTAGTCAGAGCGATTTTGAATCAGGTGTAGCTCCATGGGAAGGAAGATTAGCTTAGGGAAGGGTCTTTTTAAGCAAGGGGAAGCTATCAGCTCTGTCTTCACCCGGCTTTTTCAACTGCTTGACACACAAAAAAAAAAAAAAAAGGAACAAAATCCTTTGTAGAGCTGGAGACTCAAGTCAGAATAAATGAGCATCTTTGACTTGAACACGATGCCTGAAAGTGCTCTTTAGGGTAAGAACCTGTATGCTTTAAGTTTTAGTGGATCAGAACTAGCTCTGTTTTGTTTTTATTTTAATTTAGTACTTTACTTAGATCTCTTTTCACTTCCAATCACTTAAATCTTACCGTTGGCACTTTGCAAACAAGAGTGTTTATTATCATGCTCAATGGCCGTGACCACACTAGCCCCTCCTTGCAGAGGGGCTATGCTAATGTGGCACTTCTGAATATGCAAATGAGGCACTGCTATGAAGATGCAGCATCTCATTAGCACAATGGGAGCCATGCACTCTCCAGAACTGCTGGTTTTTAAATGCATGCCACCTGTGTAGCCAGGGCCCTTGTGCAATGGCCCCGACTTCAAAAGCCCCTTCCTCCCATTTGGTTTTGGGCAGAAGGGGCTTTCAAAACCAGGAGGGTCGTTTCAAAGGGCCCCCAGGTACACACATTTCGAAACCAGCAGTTTCAAAGTGCATGCAGCCGCCTTTATGCTAATGAGGCTGCATCTTCATAGCAGTGCCTCATTAGCATATTCTGAAGTGCCACAGTACCATAGCAGTGTGGCCACAGCCAGTGTAAATAATTGTTACCTGGGGGAAACAATCATTGGGCATCTCTTTTTCCACTGATAGAGGGAACTTACCTGATAAGTCTTCCCTGTGTAAGACTTTTGCATAGGAAGATGGATTTATTTGGGGGTTTGGTCCCATTGAGGCTTGCTGTGCCCTGGAACTGCATCCCCCTAAAGGAGAAGTGGATCAGTGTCTGTATTGCTGGGGAGGGGAGCAGTAACCCCTACTCTGTGCATTGGCTGGGGGACAGCAGAGGATCTGGCCCTGCAGGATAGGGCGGTGGGGAACCCCAGAGACCAAGAAGGAGGAAGTCAGAGGCACGATCAGCACATCGCAGACATCCCAAGGGTTCGTCTGTGACCACATCCCATCACATCGTGTTAAAGTCTTTGTAAGCCACTTTGGCTGTTTTTCCTCCTTTCAGGAGTGAAATGCTAATAATAATCCAGCGAAGCGTGACTTTAAGTTGAAAAAGCTACGGGCTGTGTTAATTCAAGCAGCTCCCTTCTGTCTCCAGAAAGGAGAGGCGCAGGAGGCTTACATATAGGCCAAGGGCACAGCTCTCTTTCCTCTGAGCTTGTGGGCGGCATTGTGGCAGAAGGAAAACTGATGCCCCGTAGATAGAGTTAGGGAACCTAAAGGATAGATTGGCTGAAGAGATGCTCAGGATGGGCTTCCTGCCCAGCTAATGGTTTTCTAGCAGCTATTACGTGGCCTATGAGAGCCATAGGGGTGTGTCTACACTACAGCTGGGAGCAAGTCTCCCAGACCAGGTAGTCAGACTCACTAGCTTGACCAGAGCTAGTGTAAGATAAAAATAGCATAGACATTGTGGCAGTTCAGGCAAGCATCCAGGCTTGGACTGAGGGAGTTCAGGAAGCCTGGTAGTCCAAACATGGGCCTTCGTAGCCACACTGTTCTGTCTTAGCAAGCTAGTGTAACCCCCACACCTACTGGCTGTGGTTCATTGTCCTATGTAGTGGCGCTTAGAGAGGGTCTTTTCTACAGCCTTAACTAATGGGCAGTTGGCTTTCATCTCACATGATAGAGGCTCATGCACTAACCTCCAGAGGTCCCAGGTTCAGTTCCACCTGTTGGTGTTGCACTAGCTCAAGAGGAACTCACCCAGATATACCCATGCTGTAACACATGCTCCAAGCTGTTGACACGCCCAGCGAGACCACAGACTGGCTGGTCTGTAAGAAGAGAGAAACCACCTCAAGGAGGCTGCTGAAATGAACAGTGAAACAGGTTGCAGAAAACTTAAAACTTCTAAATTGAAAAAAGTGGAAAATTTCCAGCCAAAAATCACGTTTTATTTTCCCAATGAAAAATGGAAAGACGGGGAGGGCAGCCGGGCATGTCCTGGAAATGTTTATTTAATCAAAATCCAATTTTGCATCATTTTTTAAAATTCTTTTTTGACCAACTCTAGACAGCGACACTCCAAAGAGACATGCACTACACCTGGGTAAGGGAGATGGAGGGCTCAACAACTGAACACGAAAAGACCGTACAGACGAATAAGTAGGTACTTCTGCACCCAGGTCAAAATACGATATATGTGCACTCCACCTCCCAGTTGCAGAAGGTCTCTAGTGACTATTATTTATGCACCCTGTAATTCCTGTGAATTCTACCAGCCTCCCTCCAGCCCTCCACAGTCCCATGGCCCCCTCCCACCTCCTGAATCCCTGTTCTCCCTTACTGCGCTCTTCCCCATCCATGGTTCCCTATCCCCCACTGCCTTCTGGCTCCCCAAGCTCCCTGCCACCTTTCTGCCCCAGTCTCTCTCTCTTTGCCCAGGGCTCTCCCCTCCTCCCCTGCAGGCTGTGGCTCCAGAGCCTAGGTAGGCAGAGCCCCAGGGCTGTCTCCAGCCCTCAGCCAGGCACAGTTGGACATGCTGGAAGGAGTCCCTGACCACACACCCCATGGCAGGGGGACCTTGCCACTTACTAGAGCTGCACCCCAATTATGCCTCGTTTGCCTCCCCACCTCCCACCTTCATGGTGCTGACGCTGTAGGATTCTCATTTTGTGCTACTTCTGGCTCTCTTTGGGTTGGAGCAGAACCCAGCCCTTATGCAACTTCTCTTGGAGATCGCACTCAGTTTCATCCAAAAATTAAAACACTTGACAGCTTCTAGAATAGCAGTGCATGAGAATAGCTTCAATTAGTTATTGCTTAAGTAGCAACTCCAATAGGGAAAAAACCGCACAAGGGTGAGGTCAGTTCGTTTGATGGAGACCGTTCAACTCATGTGATGCGATCTGGCCCATCATCTTGGTTATGAATGTTTAGAGGAAGAAGAAAAGCGTTGAATTCCCCAGCATCTGAAGCATTTTAGTGTTTGCAAGAATGGGTTTCCCTTGTTCCAGTTCCCTAATCCTTCAGTCTTTTCAAAGTCTAACTCAGACCATCATTTCAGTAATAATTAACCGTGCAGGCTCTGAGTGCTCATAAGTCTTACACGTTCAAGCTCGGCACATAACAAAAGTAATGGCATGAAACAGACCAAACAACAAAATGCATTACACTAAAATAAAAAGCGAGGCAGCAGCTTGCAGGCATCTGAGGGGTTTTCCCTCCACCCCTTCAATTCTGAGCATTCTTCTCTCAGCAAGTATCAGGCATGTTCTTTGCAAACTGTGTTGTGGATTCGAATTGTGCCCACAACAAGCACACACTCAGTAAAAAGGCTCTCTCACATGTTCTGCACTAGCTAACAGGATCTCAGTGTTTTAACTTGGCTCTCATGGGTGGTGGGAGTCATTTTCCTCAACACTAAATGAGGTGCATTGTTATGCTCCAACTTTTTTTTTTTTTTAAACCCACAAAGTTAACTGAAACGTGGAAAATAAAGCTTTTGGAGCGAGGCCTGAAATAAATCAGGACCAGTCAGGGATGACTTACTCCTGGTAACAAACTGAAGGAAGAAGATGCCTCTCACCACAGTTTTCCTTCCCAATGAGAGCACAATTAAGGCACAAGCGTAAAATTTAGGACACTGAACTCAACTTATGCTTAGCCAGTCATAGCCTGCTGGCCCCAGTACAAGTCACTGATTCCCATCTGTGAAATGGGAATAATAGCACTGTCCTGCTGAAGATAGTGATAACCAGTGCCTCAGGCTGTGGTGGTGGCAGTATTTAAATTCCACGTACGGAAAGAATTATATTTTCCCATGCAAGAGCATCTACATTCTACACTGCAAAAATGGGATTTAGAGAGACCTAATCCTGCAAAAATACAAGCACATGCTTAAATTTACACCCAGGTAATCCCACTCGAGTTAAGCACGTGCTTAAGGATAGTCATGCTTAGCTTCTAAATTTCCTGGAATGTACAGGCGCTCTCCTTTCCCCATCCCTCAGTTTCTTTTCCCCATATTTTTCATAGCTGCATAGTCTCTGCTCTGAAATGAGGGCAGATCAAAGGCATTGTCGTGGTGACAAAATGGGCTTTTGCTTGGCTCAGACAGCTGACTACTAATGCAACCGGACTGTACAGATTACAAGTGCGAACCATTACCCACACTGCATTAGCTCTCCAAGACTGTTTTATGGCTATACTAGGTACGCGTGTTAAGCCTGGAAGCCCCTGTCCAAGAGGTCCCATTGCCAACAGGTTGCATTTCCCTCCGTTTGCAAGAGGCAAGTTCTTTTTTGGAGTGCAACCCTTATTCTTTAGTTAATAGAAAGCCTCTCTCATGACTTGCAGGAGATACCAGTGGTGGATAGCTAGTTGCCAGCACCCCAGTTTTTTTTCGGGAAGGAAGCAAGGCAGGCGGGTGACTGCTAGGCCGCAGGCCCCGTGGGATGCATTCCAATGCAAGGGCTTCAGAAATGTTTACGTTGATGAAGATTTACGCAGCGAGGGAGATGGGTTGGGCTGCACCACAGAGACAATGCAGAGCTCACAAGCCAGGCCTGGGGAGCAAAGGTGAACTTTCAAAGCCTCCTTTGCAGCCCTAGCTGGGGGTACCTAACCTACCCATGTGCGAGAGTAGTACCCAGAATTCCCATAGCAACATCGACTGTGACCCCAGCCTGACCCTGACAGGTGGGCTTGTGGGGTGCCCTTCAATCTGTGGCTGTCTCACTCTGTCCCTGCACCACGGGTGTCTAGCCCTGGCCAGATATGGGGCTTTTTTTGTTCCCCCTACACACTCTGTGTTTCTGCTGCAGCAGCATCTGGGGGCCACAGAAGGAGGGAGGCCCCCTCCCCTCACCTTTGCCTTCCACAAGGAGGAACCTGTAGCTAGAGTTTTTGTTTTTTCAGATAGTCACTGAAGGTACCTCTACACTTCTTGGGAGATGGAGGTGGTTCGGGTTGATCTTCTGCAGATCAGTTTCATGTGCCTTATGGGGATGCATGAAGTCAGATTATCAGGGCTTGACAGTCAGCACATGTACTCATTATCACACTGGGTAAGGGAGGTCGATGGAAGAGTTTCTCCCGTTGACTTCTCTCAGTGAGCACAGCCAGATAGGTCAACCCTAGATGAGTTGATTCCAGCTATGCACTTATCAGAGCTGGAATTGCATACCTAGGATTGATTTTTCAGGCCTAGAGTAGACCTGCCTTGAGATCCACTCTAGGCAGTTCTGTGTGTTGTGCTCACACATGGAGGAAAAAGAATCTCATTTGTTTTCTTCTCTGACCAAGATCTACTTGTCTATCCATCCTCAGGCCGCGAGCGTCTGAGGCACAGACTGTGCCTGCCTGAGGGCCTGGGAAGCATGTCACGAATCCTACAGCAGTGGCCCAAGAATTGCTATTGTTAAGAATAGGGAGATGCAATTGTGTCACTAACCTTGCAGGTGACTGGATACGTGTTGGGCACATTATTGGTGGTTGGGTAACACGATATTCCCACCTGAGCCCATTGTTGTAGCTTAATAGAAACCTGTGGGGGAAATAAGCAGAGAAATGAACACGCCTGATCCACGATCTCCAAGAGAAACACTTGGTGGCAATGACAAGACCATGAGAAAGGTTATTAACTTTCAGGATGCTGGATCCTGTCTCCAATGAAGATCGTCATCTCATCTTGCCAGGTCTCTGCTCTGAGCCCAGACATCAAAGCACTCATTGGTTAAAAAGCCCTTCTCAGGAGAAGACGGGTGGGGGTTTAACCGTCAGGGAGACAGGTTAATGCAGAGGATCTCTAGAGGAGTCTGAAAGGACTGGTCTTTCCCCATAGCTTACTGCTGCCTAGATCGGGGGAAAAGGCATGAGTGAGGGCATCACTGGTTCACATCTTTGAGATCAGTTTTCTTTGACGTGCTTCTAAATTAACACCTCACACTGAGGTGTCCGGATACCACAGTGTCATTTGTCATGGAGGGAGGGGAAGTTCAGCCACTTAAGCCAGGCTTGCTGAGGTAATCAGAGTTGGTCTCAGGACAATGTAGCCCCGAACCTATCCTAAGAGTGATGGAGTTGCACAGCTCCACCTCCAGAGAGGCCAATGCCAGAGTGGTGAGAAGAAGGTATCAAAGAGACCAGGAGGGCTCAGTGGAGCAGTGACAACCAAATACATTTTATTACTATGGATTTCATTTGCCAATGAAACAGTCAACGGCGGGTGGACGCAGTCCCACTGAAGACAACTCTATAAATTCAATGTGGCTGTGATTTCAGAGACTGCATTACTGTAGCTCTGGACTCTATGGTAATAGTGCCCAGAGGGATCTGTAAAAAGTGGTGTAGAATTTCAGGAGTGCTCTATGAGAGGCAGTCCCAAACACTGCTGCAATGACAGCAAAAATGGTACGGTGTGGTCGCATCTTGCCAAGCCGTATTAAAATGGTCATTGAACGCATTTCCCATACATAAAGATGTACTTGACCTACGTTGGTATCCCAACAAGAGACAGCCACTATACCTCTGTAGTGGGGTCAATTTCCAGATTTTACAGCGATTCAGTTGCAGGGGCAGGAAAAGGGCTGGAAAAAGCATTCAGTGCCTCAGGAATTCTGAAGCCTTCCCGCCTCTGCTTTCCATTTGTGGTTTGGAATGGAAGATGGGGTGGGCGTGGGGAAGAAGGAGCGTGAAATATTCTTGACGTTCCATAAGTAAAAAAAAAAACCTTGATGAGAATTGCCACTGTCATTTGACTTGGGAGAAGGCTCTTCACGGCTGTTAACCAGTCAGTCCTCAGTCATTAGCACAGCCCACAGGAAGATGTATTTGAGGGCCTAAATGGGGGAGAGGGAATAAGCCATTTGAAAGGAAATGTAGAGGAACAGTTAAACCATTTGACAGACAAATAGAAGGGGTTCCAGCAGGATAGTGAAGCTTATACACAGACCAAACCCTGGAGCTTCTACTGTACTGATCATGTAATAAAGCACTCTAGATTTCTCAGTCATACCCATCAGAGCTACATATGGGCCCAAGCCAAATCCAAGCCCACTTACCTGCCCACTTGCACACCCTCCGAGTATAGAGCCTCTAAGGTTAAAAATCTCTAAGCCCTGGATCACCAGGGACCCATATCTGACCTGTGAAATTTGCATCTCTTTCGGTTTTCCTAAAAATCAGGAAGTTTAAAGATGTTTCAGGAGCTTGGTAGGCACAAATCTATCGTCTCCCTGTGGCTGCTCTGGGACCTCCCTGCATGCCCCCTATCCATCTTCCTTCCACTGCCCTGGTCTCTGGCCACTTCTTCGGGCCATGGAGAAAGGTGAGAAGATGCAAATACATCATCTTGATAGGGGATGGGAGAGCAGGAGAATCTGTACCAGGCAAAGCTATTGTGAAGAATTCGTGTCCAATGTTATTAGATACAGTCTCATCATTCCAGTTTGCCCCAGGAGCAATCAGGACTGAAACGCATGAACTGGAAAGTTCCCATTCAGTTCATTAAAGAAATTAAAAATAGGTGGAGGCTCATCTGATGCTTACCTGAATCTCATTGGTCTACAAAGTGGGCTGGATCTCAGCCAAGGAAGCCTGTACTTGTGAGATATCCTCTATTTCCTGGTCCTGGCTGAGAATACTGTGGGAAAAGCTTTTCTCACAGAACATTGGTGGCTCTATCCCTGGCCCCAACTGTAACCGGAAAACAAAAAAGAAATAGTTGTGACATTTTTCAAGCCTCACAAAGAGTCATCTGGGTATTTACTTTATTCAAACCTGTTTGCTCACTAATGAGTAACAAGTTATTTGGACCAGAGCTAAGAATCTATCTACAAGACTAAAATCAATCCCAACCTTCTGGTTTAAATGACTGAGGACATGGTACATAGAATTGCCTCTTCTCTGTGCCACACACACAGGGATAGTCAATGGGAATCCCCTTTGTGGGACTGTCACCAGCCAATTAATAGCCAAAAATCCCAACCAAACAAAAAGGGTCACGAACTACAGGTTGAACCTCTCTAAATGAGGAACCCTATCACCTGGCAACATCCATAATCCAACATGATTTTAGTTAGCTGGACGACCAAGTACCTTGGCCTTGGCCAAGGTTTCCCATAGTTCCATAGTTTGTTTCCAGCCCCCAGTGCTGGCTCTCGGTGTTCTGTGTTGTTATTTATCCCTAAATGTCCGAGAGCCCAGTGCGCAGCAGAGGCGTTGGTAATGCGTTATCAGTACAGTAGGGTCTCAACATTTGCAAGCGTGCTGGGTTCAGAACCCTTGTGAATGTTGACTTTGTGAATGTGGGGGGTGGGATCGGAGCCCCGGGCAGCAGCAGCACGAGTGTTCCGGGCCTGGGAGCCCCAGGAAAGCAAGGCCACTCGCAAATAATTGAATTCGGAAATGTGTCACTTGAATGGCGAGACCCTACTGTATTAACATTCTCTAGTTCAGCAAATGCTCTCCTTCAGCTCTGGTCAGGTTCTGAGGGTGCCAGATGAATCAGGTTCATCCCACAGTGAAATCTGAGGTTATAAACCCTCTCTATTCTCAAGCCATATTTTCTCTTTCAGGCCTGTAAACTTTCTTCTTGTTCACGACCAACCCCCTGGACCTCTACCCACTGCAGCAGGGCACGTTTCTAGGTCTGTCCTTTCATGCCTTATGGCTGCTCCCTACGTCCAAGCTGATCTGTCTCTACATCCCCAGAGATTTGTTTCTGACCCTCACCTTCCAAGTCTTTGTCATTCGCCAAGCAACTTTGTTTCAAAGCTGAGCGAGCAAAGTAGTTGTTAGTGGGCAAGTTAATGAGTCAGAGTTCCTCAAGAATTCCGGGAAATGCTTCGCTGCTTTTTTAACGAGCAGGAGGTTTTTCTGCTTACTTCCACCGCCAAGCTAGTAAAAAATGGAAAGAAATAAGAAATTCCAGCAGAACCAGGGGTTGGGGGTGGGGGAGGACAACCACCTCATGTCTGAATCGGTGCTCAATGGGAGAAGATAATTAGCCACATACAACTAAAAAAAGAAAAAAAAACCAACCGTTTATGCAGTTTGAGGAATGCATAATTCAAGCATGTTCACCCAAAATGCTTGCTTTTATTAAAAAGGAATGGCTTCACAAAGGCACAACTGTAAGAAAGGTTGTAATTTGCCCAAATAAAACTTAATTTGATCCATGAAATAGCTGTGGTTTATTGTTTCATATACGTGCTATGCATTTTAAATTAATAGGAGTCAATCTAATTGCGAGCCATTTTAGTTGAAGAGCAACTTCGGATTGTTCCCACAATGATCATCATACAGATGCTACTTTGTGCTGGGTCGTAAATCAGGCAAACAGAACGGGATTACGAACACAGGACCAAGAGTAGCCGCAATGAAGAACAAACTAATGAAACAGTCTAGGGAAGCAGAAATGAAATGACTTTTGTAGGATAACCCTTGGTGATCAATATTGTGAGACTGAGACACTTACGTGGCTCTGGTCAGAAAGACCATGGGCCATCTCTGGACAAGTTAGAACTAGAATGTTACAAGGTATCTAAGCAGTTGCCTTTGATCATTTAGGACAGGCCTTTTGAAAGGCACGAGGGCAATCAGCCACTCAAGTCCCATAGAAAGTCAATGGGTGCCATTCAGAGCCTCACTGTTCCCTTGTGCCTCTGAAAATCTCCCCCTAAATACATACAGATCTCTTAAGGAGGATTTCTTACACTTCATCAATTAGGCTGGTGGATGACACATGGGCCTGCCTTTCCAGAGCCAAGACATGCCAGGAATAACGCCGGTCCTCCTATGGTATGAAAGAAGAAAGGGAGCAGTAAAGCAGTCCCCTATTCCTCTTGTTTTCCACTTTATTTTGGGCTCCTCTTACTGGTTTCTCTTTTTACTGCTGCTCACTGCGCCATGTTTCTTTTAACACACTGTGTTAGGAGGGCTCTGAACAAGCACCATAAAACGGTACGAAGCCATTACTGGTGACATCGCAGTCTAACAGTGTTATACTCCTGTGTTATTTCAGATCCAAAATTATTTTTAATAAAGATTTGCATTATGGAAGCAACTAGATGCTACCATTGAGATCAGAACACGGTTCAGCCACATATTCTATAGGTACTTGGGCCTGGATTTCACTAGAAAATTAAGTGCTGCCTATACAATAAATGCATTCCTGTCCAGGACAAAAAATCACAACACAATAACCTTAACTCTGACCCACTGAGTTGTCACTTATATATGGTATGCAAAAGTTTTCTTTGAAAAGATGCTATTAAGTGAGAAATATTTCCAGTTAATAGTGTCATACGAGCTAATGAACACGTTTGTTCATTGTAGGTGTCAGGTGCTCTCTTTTACCATTTTTCATGTGCTGATTTTGTACAGGTGCGTGGACACTGCACCGAGGCATAGTAAGAGACCACAAAGGCTCTGATCAAGCCAACAGATGCCCCAGCACAGACGCTGTGCCCACACCATCACCCTGATATCATCAAACTCAGCTACTTAACAGCAGGGACATGACCCTGTAGACAAACAGTGTTTCTCACTGGAGCATCCCCTTATGCTCCCATGCTGTATTGAAAATGGTTATGAATATAAATATGCATAACTTGGAAGTGCTTTGGACAAAATGCCCCTTGTGACCAAATCGTTTTCAACGTTGTACTTGGCTATTGACTGAAGCTGCATAGCATATCTGTGCATCTTTTGCACAGAAAGAAACTTATTTGGGGGTTTGATACCTTTTGGGGGTTGTGCCCTAAAACTGTACCCTCCAAGATCTGTGGTTAATCAGTGTTAGCATCACTCTGCAGGGGTGGCAGTAACCCCTACTCTGTGTCTTGGCTGGGAGAGACCAGAGGATCAGGCCCAGCAGGACAGGTTTGTGGGGAGCCCCAGGGAGCAAGAAGGCTGGTGTAAGTGGCAAGATCAGCACAGTGGGGAACATCCCAAGGGATCTTCTGTTACTGCACCGCATCACGCATCCTAATGTAGGCTCTGGGCTATCAAACGGTTTTGGTTTGCCTCCCTTTATTAAGTGTAGATACAGGACGCAGATACCCAACCTTACTTGCGTCGCCAACATGCCACTCCAAAGCTGCGTCTACACGTGCACGCTACTTCGAAGTAGCGGCACCAACTTCGAAATAGCGCCCGTCGCGTCTACACGCGTCGGGCGCTATTTCGAAGTTAACTTCGACGTTAGGCAGCGAGACGTCGAAGTCGCTAACCTCATGAGGAGATAGGAATAGCGCCCTACTTCGACGTTCAACGTCGAAGTAGGGACCATGTAGACGATCCGCGTCCCGCAACGTCGAAATTGCTGGGTCCTCCATGGCGGCCATCAGCTGTGGGGTTGAGAGATGCTCTCTCTCCAGCCCCTGCGGGGCTCTATGGTCACCGTGGGCAGCAGCCCTTAGCCCAGGGCTTCTGGCTGCTTCTGCGGCAGCTGGGGATCTATGCTGCAGGCACAGGGTCTGCAACCAGTTGTCAGCTCTGTGTATCTTGTGTTGTTTAGTGCAACTGTGTCTGGGAGGGGCCCTTTAAGGAAGCGGCTTGCTGTTGAGTCCGCCCTGTGACCCTGTCTGCAGCTGTGCCTGGCATCCCTATTTCGATGTGTGCTACTTTGACGTGTAGACGTTCCCTCGCTGCGCCTATTTCGATGTTGGGCTGAGCAACGTCGAAGTTGAACATCGACGTTGCCGGCCCTGGAGGACGTGTAGACGTTATTCATCGAAATAGCCTATTTCGATGTTGGCTGCACGTGTAGACGTAGCCCAAGAAGCAGAAAGCAGATGTAAAACTGGCTTAAGTGGCTAACTAAGAATCCCCTTTGCACCAGGGAATCCTCCAGCCTCATTGGTTTATGCCACCACGCAGTGCAACCCCAAGGGATGGCTGTCGAAATGGCCTCTGGCGGGCCACTGAGATTCATTTGGCTTGAGGATAAAGTAGTAAACATGATGGCATATCAGCACTAATGGTCAACACCTCCCCCTGCCCAACTTAAAACCCACTGAGGCTCTGTAACTATGTACACTAACAGGCCCTAGCTAAAGCTATACCCTAGATAACCATTTCGCTTTACTCTTTAAAAATCCCTTGTATGAGCCATCACTAGCTGCAATGTTTCATATAAGAAAAAAAGAAGTGTGATCGTATTGCTTCAGACAAACCTAATAGCCTGGTTTTCTGTTCGGCTCTAAAAGGAACAACGAGAAAGTACGCAAAGGAGGAGAGGAGGCAATCCAGCCTTGTCGGTCTGACATTGGGTGTTGTAAGCCTCATACCCTAACAAGTTTTTACTGTTGAGGAATAAACCATGGAAAGAGAGATTGTACCCGATGTGTCTCCCTGGTCTGGAATGGTCAGGGCCTGACCAGTTTTGGACAAAAGAATTTGCTGGACCAGGGGAGGTTCCCAAGTCCACAGTACGCATGCTGCCTTGACTTCCCCAGCAGTTGGGCTCCTCGCCCAGCTGCTGTGGGGCTGGATGGACTCTGTCCTCGGCCTATGCTGCTGCAGGGAGTTCTGACGCCACAGCTGCCCCCACTTGGGGCTGCTGGCTCTGTGTGGCTACCTCACATGGAGCTGATGGGGGCAGGAGGACACCAGCTCTGGCCCCAGACTGGGCCCCTGGGACTGCTGGGGCTGCCAGCTCCAGCTTCTCCTCTTGCCCAGGGCTCTCTGGTCCAGGAGCATCCCTGGTCCTGCCAGACCATGGATGTTGCCGGACCAGAGTGAGATTTTAGGAGGTCCAACTAGGTCCAACTTGTAGTCTGAAGACTGAGAGACCCTTACGTAATGTGGCAAAAATGGCACCACCTTTTTTTTTTAGTTCTTAAAACTTTTTTTGCTTTCTCAGTATTAATGTATGTTATGTTCTGTGCTGCAAAAGGAAAAGTTAGAGGCAGGAATGACAAACATCTCTCTCCCTGGAGGTGTCTGCTTCCCCAACGGTCCCTGATGGCGAAAAATATCCATTTTCTTCTGCGACAGTTTGCTTTGTACCAATTGGCAAATCCAGCATATGGAACAGATTTTTAAAAAGGCAGTTTTATTCCACTGAAAGGGAACCCACCAAATAACTATGTTCTGCAAAGGCTACACGTTTTTGCTAAACCACATACAAGTAGAAATATTAACTCAGTATTTCTGATTTCACTGAAAACAGTTTTGTTCTTTCAGTTGGACTTTCCACGGCAGTGCTGAAAACGGAACGCAGATTCTGCGGTCAGATACACACCGAGGATTTATGCCTGGGCAGGCCAGACTGCAGGGCCTGACATACAACACTGTGATAGTTGATGAAAACCAGAATGGGTTCCAAACTGCTTCCTCCCCATCTACACCACAGTTAAATCTTGTTGACCTTAATTCAATGGAACCTGTTGCTTGTACCCATTCACCATAGTAGGTAAGTTTTCCCTAACAAGCTTCCATCTTAAGTTATATTTCCCTGTGTGTGTATTTATTTTACAATTGTTAGTGATTTTTGAAATGATTAGCGTTAATCAGTCTTGGATTGCACCTAACCGTTCCATACGCTCCCTCAGATAGCAGGGATCAAGAAACGACTGGAGACCTTCATGTTGGGAAAGGTAACTCTTAGATATCACCCCAAGGAACTACACAAAAGCTTCTGGAAGACTTGGTAAATAAATACTTACTTTATCATGGGCTCCCGAGGGATTACTGGCCCTAACATTCATCTTGCCAATAAATGGCTAAAACTGTTCTAGATAGATATGGTAAAAAGCCTGTGACAGCCTGAACGGAGGAAGCTGTAAGCCAGGAATTGCATTCAACCCATATCTGTGATAGGCTTTGGAAGTTAATGTTTTTGTATTGGAAGAGACTCTCTGCTGTCGTAGAACAAACAGAACCAACCACATCCTGGCCTTTTAGGCTCAATTCTCAAAAGCCCGCTCTGTAAGCAAGAGGGGGAGAAAGAAGGACAAATTCTGTTCTCTTTCACAGGCACGAAGTTCCTGGTGAAACAGGCAACGGATCTACCAAAGACTCAGAAGAGCTGTGACATGGAGATAGAGCAGTAACATGGAAGAATGTTGGAAATCATGGAATGAAAAGGGAAACAGACTGAAGGTCAGGAAACCTTCCCTGTCTGTGAGGGCTACCAGAATGCAAAAAAGCTCCCAAGAAAAAAAAAAAAAAAAAAGGGTGAAGCCCTATAATTTGAAACGTTTCTGGGACTGGACAGGGCACCAGAAAGATCAATGTAACCATTCTGCACTAGCAGAGAGATGGACTAGGAGTTTCTAGCAGGTTTCTTCCATCTTCAGCCAACATGTCTTGCTTACAAGATAGTCAGAGACCAACAAGTAGTTGCCTAAAGACAAACCTGCTACAAAGAGCGTTACCGAACACAAGAACCAGGGTCACGCAATGAAGCAAACAGGCAAGAGGTTTAAAAACAGAACAAAAAAGTAAGTACTTCTTAACTCAATGCACCATCAACCTATATAACTCATTGTCAGGGGACGTTAATAGTTCAAAAAAGAATTGGGTAAGTTCATGGCCAATAGGTCCATCAGTGGTGGTTTTCCAAAATGGTCAGGATGTTACCCCAGCTCAGGCTATCCCTAACCCTCGGACTGAGCAACAAGGGACGGATTACTCAGTAATGGCCCTTTTCTGTTCATCCCCTCTGAAGCGCCTGGCACTGTATGCTCAGAGGACAGGACACGGGGCCAGATGGACCATTGGTCTGACCTAGTAGGGTTCTTATATTTCTTACTGGTTTTGTAACACATAACTAGGAGCTGAGAGGCACATAACACCACTAGTCTCGCTGAGCATTCCTGGCGTTCCTCCCACCCGCCATACAACAAATTCCCCATCAGTTAGGGGAAGGAGGCACAAACTTCCTTCTCTCCTCTCCACACCTACGTGTTGCTGATGTGCCTGGAGCTACTGCTCTTCTCTGCCGCTGACAAAGGTTGTTGGGTGCCTGGTGGTGGCTATCCTGTTGGTCAGGTCTGGAGAGGATTTCCTTGCCCTGTGCTCTTTGGAAAATAGTTCATCTCTTCCATCTATAGGTGTCGAGGACAGACAAGGTCCTGAGAGTTCCTTCCTGGGTCTCACGCAGTAAGGCAGCCTTGCCGGGGTACCGCTGGACAGGCTGTGGTACTACCAGCATGCCTGCCTCAGTTTACCTTTGTCATCTAGGCAAGGCTAGGCTTTCAGAGTCTGACAGATGCCTACCTGTGAGCACCTACCAGTGATTCGTACCTTTGCACTAGTTCCCTCTCCAGCTCTGTAGTGAAACTATTCACCCTGCCCCAGCAGCAAGCACCCTTTCTTTCAGATGCTGCTTCCCCTCTCCAGCCTAGCGCTTCCCATTTCCTAGGGGCTGCATCCCCAGCTTCCTGCTTGTCCAGTCCCCTCCCTCAGCACTGGGCAGCTCCTTCAGTTCTTCCCTATGGTTCCTCTCTGCTGTCCCTTCCTGATGCTCAGGCCTTGATTCACCCAAGCTCCCCCACCTCCCTCTACAGCTCAAGCACCTTGGGGGCCCAAGCGACCCAGCCATAGGTGCACTGGCCTCTTCCTCTTAAAGGGGCAATGTCCCCCTGCAATGCCCTGAAACAATTCAGGCAGGTGAGATTGCACACCAAGAACGTGCCTGGCCCCACACTAAATGACAGTCAGGAAAAGGCTCAAAGTTTCCCAGCAGGGCAGACAGCAGGCTCACAGAAAGCCTTTCACCATGGTTTCTACAGTCAGTATGCAGCAAGCGTCATACCCAGCACAGCCCATGATCCAAGACACACATATCCCTGCTCTTATCTTTTGCAGTCAGGGAGCCCAGCGCCTTGTGAGGTGAACAGCTTCCAGACCCATCTCAGCACTGACTGCTCAGCAACCAGAGGGGCAGGAGAAACAGCGCAAACAAGGTGCTAGAGGACATCAGCGTTTTACATACCTACATCTGCTCCGAACAGGGCACATGCTGGTCCTTGAAACACCAACTCCCTCCTGGAGCGAGGGCTGCACCGGCTCTCTCGGTATCAGAGAGGAAGGGCATGAAGCAAAACCAGGCTAGTGAAAACCACAGCTGTAGCCCATCTATCACTCCTAGTGATGGACCTGATCCAAACCAGTCAGCCAGCCGCTGACCTTTGGGCAAGGGCCAGAGGTGGGCCTTGGCTGCTGTAATTCATTTCTGCTTAAGTCAGGTGTCTTTTCTGGAACCCACTCACTCGCCGCTGCGTTTGCATGAGGCCTGCTCAGCTCACACCAGAATAAAGCAACCACCATTACTACTTAAGCCATGTCTCAGGTTTTATAAGCCCAACCCTTCCTCCCCTGCATAGAACCAGCATGTTCCTCACAAACCAAAAAGAAACTAGTCTCCTCCAGCAGGAGCAAACCAAATTAGGTACTTGGTCTCCAAGTCAAGCACAAACATCAGCAGAGAACCCCATACTCACGTGAGGGAAGGCCAAACAAGGTTGTTGTAAGAAGGTCAGAAGGAAGCTGGACTTGTATGGAGAAGAGGGAGTAAAGCTGAAGACTCAGGTAACCCAACTATTGCGAACAGGTGGCTGTTGTCTTCTCATTGATAGAGGGGCGCACATGTGGTGGAGCGAAAAGCAGTTCTGCACTTTAAATAAACCGCAGCTGCCTGCATTGGGTTTGTGTGTGTCAGAGGCACTTAGGGAGAAAACTCCCTGTGTGATTGATTGATGGAAAACCCTTTCCCACTATGCGGGGGGAGGGGGAGAGAGATTTGCTGCCAGGCTCTGATTCGAATGCATGTTTTTGGCTTGACAGCCAGTGTCTGAATCTTTGAAAATAACTGAGCTGGGTTAGAAGGCACGGGCACTGAGCAGTCATGTAACTAAAAAAAAAAAAATTGCGCTATACATATCTTGTTAAACTAAAAAGGACCTTGAGAGGTAACTGAGTGCAGGCCCCTGCACTCACAGCAGGTCCCATCAGCACCCCTGACAGAGTTTTCTTTTTAAATTTAACCTGCCCCTGTCCCTTGGACAGCCCCCTCAAGGGCTGAGCTCAAGAGCCCAAGTTTACAAGGCTAATGTTTGCATTGCCGAGCTATCCCTCACCCCTTCCCCCAACACATTGTTCTGCTACCCAACATAAAGTCGGTGTAAAAAACAGGGGCACCTGGATGAGTTAGTGGGTTGGAACTGGGATTCAGAGCTCCTGGGAAGTTCAAAACCAATAGTAAGCTGGGGCTTTTATCATTGGATGGCTGCTTGGTCACCTATGTGAAATGTGTCTGCAGCCCATTCCTTGAAAGCAGCTGTCCAAATCATACAAAAATCCACCATCACAGCAGTTCCAGCTGAGGACATAAGAAGGTGAACAAGCATGGAAACTTGACTGACTCTCCTGCCCTGAAAGCTGGAGGCTCCAAGTGAGCCTGAGGCAGGCTGGCGGACTCACAACCAAACTGAATTAATACAGAAATGGAACATTGGTGAAATAAAAGCAGTGTGACCAAGCTGAGACTATTCTCAGACAATACAAAAACAGCAGCTCCCTCACCTTCTTCAGAGGCCCCAGGAAATATTTTCATCTTTATCTGACTTCTGCAAACCATCTTGTGTAAGCTGAATTTGCTGAAGTTACAAAGCATGACTCACCATGTGACTAGAAGTGAGTTCTGGGTGGTCTGATTGCAAGATCTTTTTAACAGGGCTCTGCCTGAAGCCACAATAAGTGCTGTTGATTTACCATTACCAAGCAACCATCAGGTTCAAAAGTAGTGCAGGGGTTTGCACACCGAGGACTTAACTTACACCCGCCTAGGTTCTAGAATGGGGTTCAATAGCTAATAATGACTAAAAAGTTCAATATATCAAAGGACGTAATGTGGCAGTGAAAACAATGGTTGATGTCTTATGTCACAGCCTCTTCCTGAAACCTAAATCACATTTCGTTTCATGTCAACTGAATTTAACGTCTACATTTTTCATTGAAAAGTAAACACAAAATTAAAAACAAAACCAAATAACAACAAAAAAATCAGGAACACCCCTCTACCCAAATGTAGCCATTCGACTGCACAATGGCAACCTGAACAACACTTAACTTTTTCATGAGAACCTGTACGTGATCCCGGGCAGGAACTAGGTTCAAGGAAAGGTCTTTAATATCGTCAAAGTTACAGCAGAGGAGGGTCTAGGTTGGATATTAGGAAGAACTATTTCCCCAGAAGGGTGGTAAAGCACTGGAACGGGTTACCTAGAGAGGTGGTAGACTCTCCATCCCTAGCAGTTTTGAAGTCCTGGCTGAGATGAGTTGGGGTTGGTCCTGCCTGGGGCAAGGGAAGGATGTGATGACCTCCTGAGATCTCTTCCAGCCCGCGGATTCTATGAGTGAAGGGCAAGATTAAACAGCACAAACAGTGCACAGCAAATGGGATGCCAGAAAGTACTTCTTTTTGATAAAGACCAGATGTTAGTATCTCAAGTAACTAAGTTATAAATACAGTAAACTCTTTCATATCCGGCAGCCCCAGGACCGGATAGTCAAATATTGTGGTGAAGAGAGAGGTATATCTAGCAATGCAGAACACTAAAGAAAAACAAGATGAGATATCAAGAAGCAAACAAAAACGTTTGCAGAGTACTTTATTTATCAACGGTAGTATTGTACACTGTAAACTTGTACTGTACTTGCTGTATTTATTTGCATTTACTTTCACTATCCTGTACTTACGGGAAACGTAACCAAAATTTACTTATGATTAAAATGCTGGTTGTTGGAGAGTTCCAGATGATAGAAGGCCGGATATGACAGAGTTTACTGTAAATGGATTCTGACTCTGCAGTGCTGTCTAGGAACTGATTTACACCGGTTGAAAACAGACGTAACGTTATCAGATCAGAGTGGCAGCAGGGCCAGTGCAGGGGACAATCAGCTTGATGGTTTTCATCTGGCCAATGTCCTGCTAAGCGAGAGGGTAAAGGTTTTCTACAATGCAAATGTAACTCCCACACCTATGGGCTATGGTTCACTGTCCCAAGTAGTAGCACCTAGACCACTTACCCAGAGAAAGGATGGATATCCTCTACAGCTTTAGCCAAGAGAGGCCTGGCTTTTAGCTCAAACTATAGAGGCTGCTGCACTAAGCTCCAGAGGTCTCAGGTTTCAGTCTGCCTGTGGGCAGTTACACAAGGCCAAAGAAAATGGCATTGTAGTTACACCTTAAAGCCCTTGAATTTTAGATGAAACTACAATCATGGGTGAGTGCTTTTCTGCATAATATTAACCTGATCCAACTGGACAATGGGCCTCACCTTGTGGAGGACAAAAAGCAAATGTGGTCAGCTAGCTGGCAGATCTAGAAACTGTATACAGTACCCCACTGTGAATAAAAATGATGGGGCTTTGTCCATAAGTGTTTTCCCAATATCTCTCAAGGTCCAGGCCCAACTGAAGAGTTTGAAAAGGAAAAATATGGAAGCCATCTGCGAGACAAAGACTATGGAGCTGTCACACTTCGACACAGGGAGGATGGAAGTGTGCCCTATGGAATTCTACAAGATAGCAACCTTCATCTTTATTACTTGACAGCGGCCTGCACAGATTTTGAGTCCTGGGTACGTCAGAGATAGAGAAGGGCATGGTGGGACCTGTAGTTTTCACAGGCAGAATTTGGTCACATCAAAGGTGAGGGGTAGAACAAACCGATCAGTTCTACAAAATCTCCTTTGGGCTGGCATTTCGGACTCCTATGTGGGAAAATTTGGGTGCCCTGCTTAAAATGAGGCCATCAGCTATTAAAGTCCTAGACCCAAGCATGGCAAAAAAGAACAAGTTCTATAAATGATAGCACTGCACTTGTTCTCATGACATGAAAGAGCAAATGAATAATGAAAACAGGAAGGGATTGGGCTTATTTTGTTGTTATTACTGTTGTTTGGATTTAAAATATCCCCTGTACTGTTTTATCCAAACCATGAGGAACTGGCTAGTACATATAAATTACAAAATGCACCCCCACTCTGCCCCACGTTCATTGCTCAGACAGACTGAAATGCATGAAGGCTGGCTGGAGTTTTTCGGTGGGTGGGGGTGGGGGGGCGGCATTGAGCGTCCAATTCTCATGGAATTTCAGTGGGATCTGGACTTCTATCTATGAAGGCAAAAAGAACTTTGAAAAAAGGCAAACAGCATAAACGGTGAACTGTAAACTAGACCCTTTTTTGAAGTTAATAATCAAAGTCACTGTTGGAAACGGAGTAAGGGAGACCTGCTCTTTTTTTAAGAGGTGACAATAACAGCCTTTTAAAACACTGCACATGACAGATGTAGATCGTATGGCCTTACGCAACAAAACTATGCAAAAGAATCAACACAATATTTCTAGAGATGGCTTAAAATGATGGTTACATGTTATGATATAATACTGAAAACAATCGTTGTAAGGCTAAGACAGAAAAATAATGCTGTTCCGTGTCAATATTGACACTGCATGACCTCAATCAATCTGGTCCCAATTTAACATCATTTAAAGTGTGATTATAGTTTGCAAATGACTGGAAATGGCACTGTGGCTCGTATCAATCAAGTCTGCTTATTTTACAAGTGAGAAGACCTTTAAACTGCCCAAGTAGTGTAACTACTACTTACCTACTACTTAAATCCTTGTATTCCAAGTGGAGCATAGGTCATCTACAAGTCTCCTCCACTTCACTCTGTCTTCGCAAAAAACTTCTAGCTGACTCCAGGAGTACCCCAGTTGTTGTCCTTCAATCTCAGTAGATCTTCTCCACATTGTCCGAGGTCTTATTCCTCTATGTTTTTCTTGTAGGTTCCATTTGAGAGCTTGATGGACTAACTCCGGATGATGGTTTTCTGAGAGTGTGGCCTAGCCATCCCTACGTTCTTCTCTTGATTTAAATATGCCATAATACCACTATATAAATATGCATTAGGTCCATACCTTGAGTACTATGTGCATTCTGGTTGACTTAAAGCACAAAAAGATAAAAGATAGAAAAAGTACAGGAAAGGCAACAAAAATAATTAGGGACATGGAACAGAAAAACCGGGATTGTTCATCTCTAGAAAAGAGATGATTTAAGGAAGGATACCATCAATAGAGGTTTGTAAGATAATGAATGGTGTGTAGGAAGTGAATAAGGAAATATTTGCCCCTTCACATTACACAGGAGTCACCCAATGAAATATGAGGTAGCAGATTTAAAATAGTTATAAAGAAGTCCTTCTTCACACAATGCAGTCAACCTGTGGAACTCATGCCAGGCGATGTTGTGGAGCTCAAAGTATAGCTAGATTGAAAGAAGAATTAGGTAAATTCATGGAGGATAGGTCTGTTGATGACTAATAGCCGAGATGGTCAGGGACGCATCTTCATGCTCTGAGTCTCCCTACGTCTGACTTCCAGAAGTGGGGACAAGAAGGGATGGATCATTTGATGAATGGACCTTTTCTGTTTGTTCCCTGTCAAGCATCTGTCCCCAGCCACAGTCAGAAGACAGTATATTATGCTCTATGGACCATTACTCTGACCCGGTCTGGTCAGTCTTGTAAACTCACTCACTGATATGAGAACTGGGCAGTACCCTGCCTGGTCTGTGCATCCTCACTCATTATTGCTACCAAAAAAAAATGAATCAGGTTTCCCAAAATCATGGCATTGACTGAAGTTCATAAGATTTCTTTAAAAATATCATAATTTTCAAGGTCTTTTGATGTACTTTCTAGTTTATTAACTTTTCTGGGTCATATTTTCAAGCTTTTCTCTGCAACTGCAAGGGCAAGAAAATGAAATTCTCAATCACAGAACTTCAGGAACTGGTCATAGCAGGAGACTCAGAATAAAATGGCAAGAGGTAGCCACATCAGAAATGAACGATGCAGTTAACAATGGTACTAATAACAAAGCAGGAGTTAGAAAATGCCCAACATTCTTCCATGCTGAGTTAGCTCGGGCGTGCTGAATAAAAACTAGGAAAATCCTATCTGTCATCAAAACAGTAAGCGGATTTTACTCAGAAGTCAAAACTGCACCTCACAATTCCAATGTGATTACAGAACAAACGCTCTGCTCTCTTAGCTTAGTGGCTGAAATATAGACTAGCACTGTGGCAGTCAGAGCTTCCCCCACCCCAACGAACCAATGGGCTTCAAGTAGGGTTATAAAAATGGCTGGAGATCTTGGGTGCCTCCATTTTTGGTGCATGATGATCTCTAATGGGCGCTGAAGAATATTAAGAACAGAAGAATGGCCACACTGAGTCAGACCGAAAGTCCATCTAGCTCAATATTCTGTCCCCCAACAGTGGCCGGGGCCAGGCGCCACAGAAGGACTTAACAGAACAGGTAATCAGCAAGTGATCCACCCCTGCTGCCCATTCCTAGCTTTCAGAATTCCAGGCTGCTCCAAGAAATAGCACATTGGACAGTCCAAAAACGGAGGCTCCCAGAACTGCTTCTCACTTTTTAAAATCTTAGGGTTTTTCCATCAAGAGCTGGAGAGAGACTGAATAGCTACAAGGTCTTGATGTAAATTGAACCTCTCTCATCTGGCACCCTCGGGACCCGACTGATGCCAGATGAGAGAATTTGCTGAACCACAGGAGATCAATACTGTCTAGCACACTACCAACTCTTCCACAGCTTCCTGGACACTTAGAAGACATTTAGGGGTATATTACAGCTAACTAACAGCACAGAACACTGAGAGCCAGGACTGGTGGCTGTAAACAAACTTTATGGGGTCACGGAACACTTGGTCACAGCCAGGAAAAGTGCTCATCTGGCTAACTAAAATCATTCCAGATCACAGATGTTCCTGGATGAGAATTCCGGACTAGAGAGGTTCAACCTGCATTGCAACTGATCCCAACGGATTTAGTTTATTGGGAGAAGGCCTCGGATTATTTTCTGCCCTTTTAAGAAATCCTGACACCCTTGAATTTGTTAAACGTGTGTCTGTATACACACAAACATGCTTCACAATGTCCCAACCAGCCTACTTGTTTTACCAACTGGCATACAGACTAGCACGCAAAACTACATTTTAAAACACATTTTCGTTAATTCTTTTTTCCACCCTCCCCCCCCCCCCCTTGCTCTTGGCCTCCCTTCATTTGAGAAGCATTCAAGACAACTGGAGCCCTCTAGTCAGAAAGGAGCTGAGGTTTTTAAGGGAATTGGCACGGATTTGAGCCGACAATCTTCGCTCTGGAAAATCTAAATTGACTCCAGAATGCCTGAAGAGAGACTGCTCAAAAATGCATTTAAAGTCAGAAAAGTAACTGCTCTTTCCTCTTTGAAGAAGAAAAAAGACAATAAACCCCCCTATAATGCGAATACTTTATTATCAATGAGTGACTGGTATTAGCTTTTTGTCTGGTATTAATAATATTTCCAAAAACCATACATCAAAATTAGGGCTTTTTCCCATTTTTGCTGTATAATTTTTTTTTAAAAATCTGTATTGTAAGAATTATATAAGCCAAAGTGCATTTTCCTTTTTTTGTCCTTATACACATTGCACCATACATAAATAATTACATGTAAAAATGACTCCATAATTACAAGTATAATATATATTTTCATATAATATATAAAACTTTATATTAAATCTAGGTAGATGATATTTGGGATAGTCTGTTTCTCTCTCTCTCTTTTTTTCCTTTCCTTCGGCAGAGGTTGATTGTTATCTGTTGTTGCTGAGTAATATCTCCAACCAGCAAGGACATGACGTGATGAACTGTCTCGAGTAACAAGGCCCCCATCCTTTAGCGAAGCTTATCCGAACACTGTTTGGGTCATAGGGCCCATCTGCATAATCTAGGTCTGTCACGTGCTGTAAGAGGCAAGACTTCTCGTAATCAAATACCTTTATCGAATAGCCAGGCATCACTTTGCGCACGATTAAAGTCCTACAGTTGGGAATGTCCAGTGTTGGGGAGTTGACAAAGATAGGATGCTCGCTGCGATTGTAGGCCCATACGCCATCCGGTTCTTTACTTAGTAAAATCCCATAGCCGATTTTACTTCGAGTCCTTCTAACAGTCTCACTCCTATTTTCCAGGTTTAGCTGTCCAAGGCAGAAGCCATTTCCTTGAGGTAGGTCATAAAAGATACTGACAGACTGTTCATACACTGTGTAGAGGCGGCCCACACGAGTCCGATGTTCCCAGTAGGCGACATTACACCAGTGGCTCTGCTTAATGGCATCTGGCGACATACTGGCATCTGTGGAGGGAAAAAAGAGCAAAGAAACAGTCAGGGATGCTCCCATAGCATTAGCATAGGTGATGTGTGGGGGGATATACAGGGGGAGTCACATGCACCCCCCAGGGTCATCCTTCCCACCCCTCCACACCTGCAGCAACTCAGCCTGAGAACAGTGTGAGCTTCCTAGTTCACTCAGCTCTCAGGCTGCACCACTCCAAGAGCAGCGGGTGGATGTGAGGGTTGTGGGGATGGGGGAAAAGGGACTGCCCTGCACTCACTGGAAGTGGTACAGAGCTTCCGCAGGAAGAGATGGGAGGGTGCGGAGCAAGAGTGGGTCATGGGTGGTGCATGGTTGAAGGGAGGGGCATCGCAGGCACTCCCCCCCGCCCAAATCCCTGCACTGGTTGACTCAGAACATTCATCTATTTCAAGCCATCAGCTGCATTCGCACACAAATAAATAACTAATTTAATAATGATCATTGGTTGAAAATTACATAAAGAAAGAAACCCCAAGCTAAATCAATCCCATGGAAAGTCCTCTGGGCCTACATCAGGGCCATCCAACTGTCCCCTGCCGGGGGTCATTCCAGAGACTCGTCAGGATGCCACGGATCCACATATTACACTTTAACTTTTATATTGTGACACGTGTCTAAAGGCCACAAGCAGGTGAAGCTTTTTGTGCTCGGTGCTAGACAGATACATAAACCACCATCTCTGTCCCAAATGTTTACAGTCCAAACAACAAGACTGAGCGGGAGGATGATACAAATCAAGAGGGCTAGATGGGGTGGTGAGTCAAGAGTAACAACATAAAAATGTCACAGGATGTTCGAACTCTTAGCTGGTTAGCACCGCTGATTTCAACTTAGGGGGCTGATTATGCAACATCAACTCAGGCAGATTGTATTAACTCACAAGAGTAGTGACATTAATTGCAAACATCTTTAACATCTGGGTAGGGGACAAGGAAACCAAGTCTCACAATGCTGTGATCTGTCTTGAACATGTGAACCTGAGAAGTAACGCCTCCAAGGTTTGCCCTTCAGTATTAATGGGGAGGGTGGTAATAGCTCCTGCAAGCACACATACCACTTTCCACAACATCTCCAATTTCACACAAGTGTCTCAACTGCATGGTTTCAGACACTGGTATCAGTCCATATTATGTGCTGGCCAACTGCCCTGTTCTTCCAGTGTCAGGCGAACCATAGCAAGTCCTTCATGCTACACAATATGTCAGAGGAAGGGGAGAGTATTTTATCAAATTACAAGGGAAAAGCTCCCATATGAACTTACATGTTACTCCTTTGAAGATGTAGGAGACCAAGGACACAAAATATCTGGAAATGTCTTCCAACTAACTTTAGAAAACGGAAGTTACTTCCGCCATACTTTCACTGTCATTGTCACTGAACTTAGAAACCCTTGTATCTTGGTTTTCAAAGGCAAACTCAATGCCTGGATATACCCATGAAATGTTACTACTTGTCACGGTAAAGGCTTTGAATGTAAATATATTCCGGAAGACTTTTCCGTGCTAACAATCTTTAACAAAGGCTCTGGTGACACTCTAGCAGGCATAAGAAATGCGAGGCACGCTTTCATGCCAACATTATAATATTTTCCATAAACTATACAAGTATTTGTGTACAATGCTGACATACTAATCTTCCTGACCAATGACAGAGAAGCCTCCTCCTTTTCTGAGCCACATTTACTGAAGCCTGGAGGTATCAGCTAGCTAGCGGCTCCTTTAAAATTATGCTTATCACTATTTACAGTGCCTGTAGAAACCATGCAGGAATTCACATCTCTAACAGGGTCCCTAAAAGGTGAAGCAAGCTCTTTCCAAGCACATAATCCTGATGCTTACAGGCTATTTTCCAAAAATCCACTCTGTGATTCCAAGAATGACTGCTTAATAAACAGAGATTCTTCATCAACTACCTTGCCATTAGCTCTAGCTTAAATCTTCCAGCTAACTATGAATGCACAACAGACGTGCATCTCATCCAAGTTCTCTCAGCATTCAAAATACTCATGAAGTGCACACGCTCAACCCCCTCAGAAAAATGTGCTTCGCTCACTCTCCTTCACCTACAGCAAGTTCCTTTTTTATGGAGACTAACTACAGGGTAAGATTTTTCTGCATCCGATTTGTTTCGTGCTAAATGGTTCTCTTTGTTGGCAAAACTACAACTGGCTACAAGGGCCTGGCTTAAATAAATAAGCAAACAGAAAAAATAAAGAAAACAATTACTTCATTTGTTGCTGCAGGGGCAGGGGGACGGGTCCTCTCATAACCAGTTGAATTCAGCCACTTCTGTACAAAGTAGGCCTAACATTTTTGTTCTGGGCAAGGGTCCCAGCGTTACAAACCCGGCAAGGAGCCCTGCTTTGAGCCGGTCTTGCTGTATAGCCCGCATTAAGCTCCCTGACAATATATCACAAGACCGTGGCCCGTTGACCTCTCTGCCTTCATGACATCAAGTCTGATTAACTCACACACAGGGTGACGCCATTATTTTGCTTCAGAGACTCTATTAAGGCACTGGATTTAAAGTACAGGACTACAGCCCTATTTCTTTTCATTCTCAAATTACACTGGAGTGGAAGGGGCTTTCCCTCCCATTAACAGTCTTTGAATTAAGCTGCTTTGTTAGAATTTAACTTGAGTTGTAACTATACAACTTTACGGGGGAGGGAGGGGGAAGAAAGAGCAGAAAAAGGTAGGCAATTGGGCTTTTCCACTTCTAAACAGAGGCAGCCTGGCAGAAACTTGCCTGTATGTTCTAAAGGCCGAGTATGTTTACTGACGAGCTCCTTTATGTGGCTACTCATGAGGTGACACGAGCACACACCTCAACAGAATTAGGAGAACAGCCTTCCCCATCCCCCATACGTCTGTTTAAACGGCTGCCCAGCACAAGCTCCAGCCCTGTTTCTAGAGTCCCCACTGGGAGGTTTAAAGGCATTTTCAGAGTGGGGAATGAGACCGGTTAGATGTTCCCTTTCTCCTTACAGTGTCTAGGAAGGAGTTCAGCTGCTAGGCAAAAATTCAGGGTGACATTCTGGTCCCACTGAACTAAAGGGCAAAACTCCAGTTGATTTCTATATAGCAAAAATTTCACTCTCAGGGTCCTTGGGCTTTTGAAACCTGTTTTCCAACTTCTCTCATAACTGAGGACTAGGCCGGGTTAAAGGCATCTTTTGGCTTCACCGCTACGCTGCTCATAAACTAGATTTCTCAGAGGCCGCATGCTCAGTTGCTCTAATATTTAAATAAACAAATTAGTCTGAGGGCCGTTGATAAGCTAGCTACTAACATTCTGGATGAAAAGGAATGCAGAATCCTCGGGCTGAATTCCTTATTATCCAGGCGATGTATTTTAGATACAAGATTCTTCATTGTGGAATCTTAGAAAGAGAAGATGTGTTAAGACCTATAAGTGAATCCAAATCCAGCTCCCAGGACTGTTCTCAATAGTGCAGTCTACTCTTGTTTGAAACTTCCCTAACAATGTGGTTCCCTGTCCTCCTCTTCTTCCCCCCACCCCACCTCTTTCCCTGAGGAGATCATTACACAGTCTAATGGGTCTGTCAGGAAGTTTTCCTGCCTAATATTCACCCTTAATTTCTCATTTTGTATCACTCTAAGTATGTTATCTTGTTATCAGCTGCACAATGCTGTGAATCGTTTCTGTGACCTGGTCTGCATCCCTGACCATTTCAATCAGGGGTGCAACTGTCTACTCAAGGAGTTAGGCTGGTATAGCTCTTAGCATGGGCAGAGTTGTGCTGGTATGAGATTCCTTATACTGATAATACATTCCTCTTTCCTTGCATCCGCACTGCAGGTTGTGCTGTTGTAACTATACTAGGAAAGCCTTACAAAGCTTGTACATGCACACAAGCTTTTCCCCTAATTTATATTGCTGTAACTCTTTTAGGCTTTTCCAAACTGGTCTTTTTCCAACTTTTATTGGATTCCATCAGTGAGGCTCGGCGAATCTGCAAGGAACCAGAAGTACCCAGGTCCATCCCTGTGGCATGGCCAACAAAGGGAAAGCAGAAAGGTTAACTCCAAACCCACTGCCAGTTATGTCAGATTCACAAGTTCATCGGCAAATGAAATATAGTGTTCAAACAATTTCATATGCCTTAAGACCAAATGAAAATGGCAGCACACGTCTCAACTTCTTAATCCCAGCTCTATGGCTAAAAATCCAAAACAACGGGACAAATGATAATGCTGTAGAAAGCTCAAAGTTGGCATGCATTAGCGTAAATGCTGTGTTTCTATTGGGTGTGAGGATTGGCGGGACAGGAGCTACATTCAGGCCAAGTGAGATGGTTGAGCACTGGATTCAATGCAGCTTCCCCTTTCACCCCAACACCAACGAGAGGAAGAACCTCAAGGGGTCATCAAGCCCTGTCCCCTGTACCCATGGCAGGACCAAGCCCCACCTACACTATCTCTGACCAGTGTCTGCCTCACCTGCTCTTTAAAATCTCTGAAAAGAGAGATTCCACAACCTCCCCAGGCAATTTATTCCAGTGCAGAACCACCCTGAGAGTTAGAAAATTTTCCCTAGTCCCAGCCTAAACCTCCCTTGCTGCAATTTATGGAAAGGGACAGGAAGAAAGTACCTCTTGTGCAGTTGTCTTTGTTGGTATAGGATATGAAAGATACAAATAAGAAGACATTTGTGGCTGCGTTTAGAAATAAATACACCAGTTTCCCACTAACATATTCTCCAGATACTTACCTTTTGCACCCAGGAGCCCAAATTCCACCCAACTCTTTCTCTGTAACATATGGACACCAAATCCAACACTATTACCCCAATGTACACCAGAACACAGTAGCTTTCCTGAGGGCAGCACAGCTGCTCAGTTACTTCTTGGGCCAGTCCAAGACCAATTTATAAGGTTATTTCTATAGATTGGTGCTGAAATCTGACCCTTTGTGCCTTCATCTGCCATCTGCAAAATGGGGGTATAAACACTTCTCTGCAGTGCTGAGCAAGAGTTCACGAATATTTACACGACAGTTGGTTATTACCAAAAAGAACCTCTCAGAAACACCAATAAATTAAAAAAAAGAGGGTGTGATAGTTCTGAATCTCTTTTTATTATTTTAGCTCCCTACTTAGCACAAGGGAGAGTGTCAGGCTAGAAGTTAACACGAACCATCATTACTTGCAGGCTGGCCCATTCCTTGATGAAGAAATTAAAAGGGGAACTGGTATTAAAAGTGCCCTTTGGGCTCCTGTTTGCATTGGAAATAGCTTTTGTGCTTCTTGTTTGGAATGCCTGCTATCCAGCCCGAGAAAATGAGTCACCTGTGTCCATGCTGAAGAAGAAGAGAGTTTCTTGAACCATGCTTGATCTTCAGTGCAATATTCACAGTTTCTGTTTATGTACTATGGTTTACAATGCCCTGAACTATGTTAAAGCTTGCTGTGAACTAGGTCCCTGATAGCGAATGGGATAAGCATACAGTTCTGGAAACAGCACACGAGCACGCTGAGCCTTCATCTGTGTGCAGCAAGTCTTAAAAAAAGTGCTGGATTTCTATCTTCTATGGATTAAGGGCACCCCTAGCAAGGCACTGGAGCACCTCCCAGTCGCTAATGGATTCAGCTTCGCAGGGAAATACTACCACCTTCATACCTTACAGCTGGAGAACTGGGCTGTAAAGTGGCTACCGTCCCTGCCCAAACTCAGCCAGGTAATCTGCAGTGGGGGCTTAAACCCAGATTTCCCCATTCAGAGGCTACTCCTTAGCTGTGACCCATCCTTTGTTGTGTGTCATCTCCCTTGTCAGACTTTGAATGCCATGTAATTTAGACAGGAATTTAGCACTAATATGATAGGAAATTTAGCCAGTTTTATAGCGCGCCCCCCCCCCACTTAAAAACAAGGACATCACCTATCATCATGAAAACATGTTGCTCCAGCAGGAGAATGACCAGATGTGCTGTTACTATGAAAACGATAATGTTACCGCTGGGTTGACATGTTGGAGGTTGATCTTCCGGAGTTTGACTTAGCAGATCTAGAAAGGACCCACTAGTGCCCCCATTGACTGCAATAGGTGTGACAAGCAAGGGGAGTCAATGGGGGGGTTTCTGTGGGGATGGCAGAGCAGTTCAACTAAGATACGTCCGCTCCAGGTATGCTCTCCTCATAGCTGGAGTGGCATATCTTAGGTTAACTTTCTCCCCTCGTATAGACCTGGCTCAAGTTTAAATGAGTGCTTATCTTTTTTCTTTTCCCAGTAAGACGAAAGACAAATGGCTGCTGGGTGGAATATGCAGACAGAGGTTAATGTTGGGGCTGCAGTTTTCAATATAGCATCAGGGAGCTCGGTGCCCACATCCCACCGACTCTGGCTGGGAGTTAGAGGTGTAACACACGCTAAGGTGCCTTTGAAAAGCTCAGCCTGAGTCCAGAGAATCAGAAAATTAAATAAACTGCACTGAGAAAACGGGAGTCTTTTCTCACACTGAAGTCATACCCATGTTTTAATTCTACACAGCACATATGACATCTTTTGGGCTGTAACTCCTGCCATCCTCCACACACACACACTCGGAGATAAGAAAGGTTTATTCAGCTCTCGCCTAGCTCACAGGCCACAAGCTTAGCCTTTCCTCATCTCTCAAGCCCCTCATCTCAGATGCAGCATATCCTGTCCTGGACTGTAATTTTTAAGTCCAACCTCAAAAGCCTATAGACCCAGCTGTAAAGGGTCTGCCGTGTGCCTTTTGACACACTGGGCATTAGCACGGAGAGACTGTGACAAACTGAATACACTGAACTGTCAAACCTTTGGGCCGAAGTTAAAAGTTCTTGTTCAACTAAGAAGATTATTCTAGGGAAGTAACATCCAGCACAATCGTGTAACTTAACCCTTTGGCTCGACATATTGCACCAACCAGTATAAACAAAAGTACCCTTCCCACCTGTTTGCTTTGGACTCCAAAGCAACACAAAAAAGAAGAAAAATCCCGGCCGGCAAATTTCCCTTCCATCTTCCTAGATGGCTGGAACCAGCTCAGTGAGTCACTATGTAATGCGGAGCTCTTCCAAGTTCTCCAGACTGTTCACAATAAAACCAATTTGTAAACATAGAATTTTTTTTAACCATCTGACAAAAGGCTTTATGTCTTTTACCATCTCAAAAGACCAGGCCTGTTTGTGGCTGGGGGCTGCTCTGGCTGAGCTGAAGCGTCCCCCAGCCACTGCGATCCCCACAAGGTTGCACCGAACCCCTGCCCAGTTAAATGTTAATGTCCCTAGCTTGTAGGGGAGTTAAATGATGAGCAGTTTTCCTCTGGAAGAGTAATAACTTCATCCACAGTTCTGGAATGAACATTTATCTAAACCCATCAATAAATACCGTGGACTGGACTCTGCTCTTCTCAAACATGTCACAACGACTTGCCAGGCACTAATCATAGGACATGCCGTTTTAGGAGACAGAGTAAAAGAATAAGATGCAAAGTTAATTTTGAATCATAAAAGTATCTGTTTAGATCCATTATGACACTGGAAGTTCTTCATCCTTACACGTCTCTAATTAGAATGAAGATCAGTAACTTTAGGACATAAGGAACTGGTCAAAAAAGCTTCTGAACCTCTCTTCAGTATTACTGCAGTGTTTGCAAAACCGTATTAATAGTCGGTGATAATAACATAAAACGGCCCCAACAAAAATGTTGTCCAGTCAAGCATTCTACAATACTTATCAGTCACATCAAATGCTGTGCTCAGTTATCTCTGCACAAGCCACTGAATTCATGGCGTTTGGAACGGGTATGACTACTCGGTCTTTTATTACAATTTTCCCCACATATTGCCATCCAGTGAGAGTAATATTTTGTTCCAAGTCTGCATATCAATTTTCTTCTGTATAAAATACTGAAGCAGTTATAACTTTCTATTGAAATGTTAAACTTTATAAGAGAGAAGAGGATAACTAGCAGACAGAACAAGGGTAGAAAGAACAAGAAAGCAGGTATTGAGCAGCTGAATTTCATTTGTAATTAAATCTTTCATGGTGTACAGTATAAACAAACATAATTTGCTGTGCAGCATAATTGTACCTTTTTGCTAGCTTTCGAGATAATCTTTTCCCTAGCGTATCATGTATCTGAGACGCCCTCTGTCTCTAAACCCCTTCCCACCCCAAATGTTAAGGTTTGTTGTTATCCCACATGAAGTCTAGTCATGCCAACAGCCTTTGAGCTACAGTAAAGTTTGTGGCTTTTCATGTACAGGGTCTGGAGCCTGCTAGCAATTACAAAGTTCTGCATCTGTTTAACCTCATAACCTCTGCAAAGCTCGGTTTGCCCATTAGGTAAGTAGTTTTTGTTGTTATATTTTTCAGAAATTACCCCTTCACCCTAAATTTCTCCTACAAACTAAAAAGAGGATAACATCAACACTTGATTTTACATTGAGTTAAAAGTAAAATTACTGACCAGGCAGCATTAGACATTTTAATAGATGTTTTTTCAGTCTTTATTGCAAATTGCTCTGCCTTCTGTCCAATAAAACCAGCGACTAAGGAATGCACAATACGCTTCACATCCATTTCCAGCTCTAATAGCAGGCTGTTAGTGCCTCCGATAGTATGTGTACTTTTCAAGAATCTGCAATAATCTGATAGGAATTCCTCTTCCTTTTCTGGAGTAGTGAAAACAAGGGACCTTTTTAATCAGCTAGGATGTTCCTAATCAATCATTACATCCCTGTTGATGAAAGCAGGAGATCAGATGCCTTTATTAAAATAACCCCCATACATGACCTGAGAAGCAATTCGTACAGCTGTACGCCCAAACGGCAGTGTACACACACATATCTATCCACACACCCACTCAGTACCTCTCATCCAAAGCAACCAGCCAACACACTTCATCTCTTTTTCCCTCCTTTCAGTTCCTTTCAAGGATATCCAGAAAGTAGGGAGGCAAGCAAAGAAAAAGTATTTGAAACATCTCCTCTATGTTTAGAGCTGAGACGGATGTTAGTTTTAGTTAACTGCATTGGGATGGACTAGGCAGCTACAAGTTTCCCCTGCAACCCTACTTTTCTTTGGGGGTCAGTGAGCTAGTAATGGCTTTTAAAAACCATGCAATAGCTGAAAAGGAAACCCAGCTATGGCCCAAAGGCAAATAAAACCAACTGAAAGCAGACAGTTAAAAGGTTCGAATGAAAAGACTGTGCCTCCAGAAAGCTTTCTAAAGGATCTCTTTATGCACCTCGTACATGGCTTCACTTTCTGCAGTCTCCCTGCTAAACAAAGTGGCTGCCTGTGCAGAGGTGGATTGGTTTTCACTCTTTTATCTCCCGGGGTATTCAAACAAATCCTGAAAAGATGAACTCATTTTGCAACACTGACATAAAGCAAGCACTTCAGCCAGCCCCGATTACAAGGGAGCCTGCTCTGTGTCTTATCCGCTGCCAAGCATTAACTTCACCTCCAGCCATTAGGGTCTACCACTCTCCAGACAGCAGGGGCAACGCACAGAATGACATATCCCTGCAATGTAAATAAACAGCCTACTTCTCCCCCTGCTTTGCACGCTGACCTTTATAGGCTGACAACAAGAGAAGGAGGGATTACTGGACAGAGCTGCGATTGTTCCAGTTATTTTGGGAGAAAAATAAGTATGTGAGCCCTATGCTGTCCTCAGTGGTACCAGCCACATTTTTAACAACTCTCAATGTAGGCAGCGGCAACTTATAACAGGCACATTTCAGCTGGCGTCAGAGCTATCTCTGCCATCAAAGCCAGCTTTATCGATCGGCTGGGTACACTGGAACTCTGGTTCTTGTTTACTTGTGGGCTTGTTCCTCGGCGTCACCGTTTCCGCCTGGTGATGCCATGACTCCCAGCAGACAGATCCAAAAGGAAATCCAAAAGGAAATTCTCTCTCGCTCTGTGGGAGGGTCTCAAGGTAAAGCAAACATTACTTGAGGGTTGGATGGTTTTGTGACCTGACAGGCCCTTCAATGGAAAGAAAGTTCAAAGCACTTCACTAATAAAATGCTCCTTGTAAACAAAATGCTCGCAAAAAAAAAAAAAAAAAAGCCCTTGTGGGCTTGTCTTGTTACCTTGGAAAGCACAAGAGAACTGTCCATCTAATTTGCCAAATTTTTCTGGAATGCATCACTAAAATCATACGGGGGGAGAAACGTGCCAGATATTATTATATAAGATGCAGGATTAAAATATCTCTGCTGCCCACTTTCAATGTTTGAGTTTAGGCCCCAATTTCGAAGGACAAGCACAAACTTTTAAACCCTAGTCTGTAGAAAGCAGGTGCTAAACAGTTACGTCCAAGTTGTTCTGGGAGGGGAAGACCTACGTATCTTTGTGGTGCCCCAATGAAGCAAATCAATGAGGTTCTCTGAAAAGAGTTAAGGGGTTCTTCCATGCAGCACACCCAACAGGGCGGACAGCCACTGTAGGCCCTGGGGCAAGAATGTGTGTGTTTGGGGAGGGATTCCCCACCCCCAGAAGGGGCAGGGCAAAGGCGGAAGGGGCGGGTCCTAGGGCAGTCAGCCCTTAGTGCCGCTCATGCCGGCTGGAACTCCAGCTCCAGCTCCCTTTGAAATATTGGTCTCCTATGCAAGTGCTCCCTTTGCCCTCCTCATTGGTGGCCGTGAGCACACCTAGCTGGATCGAGATCCTCAGCGTGTTAAATCTGGGTACTAAAGTCAAACTTTTGCATGTGCAATGGAGAGATTTTAATAGTTCTTTATACACTACTCTGACCCCACTCTTTTAGCATTGCTAAGGTACTTCCACAATACAGACACATGGTTGTGAATGAGATTTACGTGTGTGTGTGTGTGTGTGCGCGCGCGCGCATTTTTCAGAAACCTGTTCTCAATCTTTGGTCATTATTCTGTTGTGTTTCGAATGGTGGTAAAAAGACAAAGGCATCTGGTTATATTTTTGTTCCAAGACACAATACAATTAATAAAAAGCTTTGAAGCTTATTAACATTCCAGTGCTATCATATCTTAAATAATCACAAATCAAGCTACTTTATTTTCTAAGTGAAGACTCCCAAGAAGGATAAAAACTCTAACCCCATGGTATTCAATTTTTACAATTGATCCTGAAGGGATATTATTTCCATATGTTCTGAATGACACTTACGGGTTACCCAAAGAAAAGAGGGTTTAATGAAGTTACTCCATCTCCCAAGCTTTTTTCACGGACCTGGTTGGAGGGGCAACTTCTGAAATGCCCAAATTATTTTGGAAAACAAGTCCAATTAACTTTCACTAAGGTCTGTGCTCCTAATTCACTTAGAACTTCTCACAAGTCCCTGGCTTGAGCTGTAATAAAAAATTTCTAATGTGTAATGTGCCACATACCATTTCTACAATCATATCCTTCACTAACTCTACGGAGAAGCTTCTAAGAGGCTTTCCATTCTACTTCTATTCCTTTTTAGACTTATCTAGATAATTTTCATTTAACAGTCAGTAATAGCTTACCTTTGCCTCAAAATATATACTACATATTATATGAAAGCACAGAACTGCGATCGTTATGGAAATAAATGTTGTGCTGTGAATATTTCCAACTAGAAAATAGAGCAAAAAGAGAACGTACATAGTCCGAAAATCTTGTTACAGACCTCGAGGGAGCCATCAGCGGAAACGAACCCTGCTAATATTCTTTGAAACAAGTTCCAGGGTAGAGAAGAGGTTAAAACTTTCCACAGCAGAAATGGAATTTTTATGGCCCTACAGAAAACAATTAATTGTCAATCTGCCCCAGCCATGCTCACAATCATCGCTGTTAAGCCAATATACTTAACATACTTCAGCCTTACAAGTTTCAGCTGGAATGAATCACTAAGAAGGAACCAAAAAAAACCCCCAACCACTACATTGCATTAAGCTCCAACATAAAGATGCTTGTGCGGATTTTCTGCCTGTGGAGAAATTACATTTGTGATCATGTATACTGACAGAAGATGATAATCCCAAATGCTCTCATTTTCCACCATTTTCTTACAGTCATTCTTCCAAAGTGTAGAAATATTGATTTGTGGCAGATGGCAGCATCTTGCAGTTAACGGGTCACTGCTAAAATTGTTTTTTTATGGAGGCCAATACTTTCAGACAACTTCAGAGCCATTGGTCCCAGTTCGAGCTGCTCTGAAGACTTTTAACTGCCATTTCTGATCCAGTTTTAAGATTTAGGAAAATAAGCTACCAATCCAAAGGAAGGAAGATGCACTGCAAATTATCTTCTCATAGAAGAGCTCTGGAGCTCTTTCAGAGTCTGTTTCGCCATTCACTTGGCAGAGGAACTGCAAACCAAAATAAGGGCAACTTCTTTTATTGAGTCTCCTTGATGTGCCACCAAAGTTAATGCCACTAGGGTGCAATGTCCCACAAAACACCCCAGTGTCAAACTTCAATTCTTTGCCTTTGTCCCTCCTGCAGAAAATCCAATGAAAGACAGAAAAATATAAGCCATGAAGGTCCTGCTTGTTTGCTCCTCACACAGCAGGTCGGGGGTTCAGCATTCTGCATTCAGGGGCAGCTCAGGAACATACTATGGAAGGGAACAGAAAGGAGAGCAGCAGATACCGTGTGAGGGCAGGAGCACTGGGGATGTGTAGTTCAAGGAGAAGTGGAGTCGTATCTGCATCTCCACCGGCTGCCATCCTCAAAAAGAGACTTAAGAGCCTTCTGCAAAATTCTGCCACGGGGAAGCCAGAATGTGTGCAGAGAGAATTGGGGGAGGGGAGGAGGGAGCATTTGACTTGGGGTGGGGGGAAAGTAAGGAGAATTTCCCACAGGACTGTGCACTGCATGGGGCTTGGAGGGACCTTCCTTCGCCCTTCCCGCAGGATCTTCTCCAGAAGAGGTATATCTCATAGGGGAATACAGTGCAGACTTGCCTTCTACAGAAAGGACAAACTTGTAATATTAACACACAGGTGTTATGAAAAGGCCCATTCCGGGTCCCGGAGAGCCCCCAGTGACAGCAGCATCCATCCCAAGACGCCCTCGGGCATATTTCTGACCCAAGCAAGCAGCACTTCAGCCTTATATGTCAGCTTGAAACTTAAAATTGTAATTTTAAAAAAAATGTTTAAATTTTATTGAATTAACATTTAATTTTAAATACAATGAAAAAGAAAGAAAAAGGAGGGTTAGGAAAGTCCAGGGAGATAAGCACTGGGGCAAAATGCCTAGGGACACCATGGAATCTATCACTGGTAGTTCTCAAGGACAGGCTACAGTTGAAGTGCCGTTTGTGGAACTCCCCTTGCCCAGCCCTCAATTCTCCATGTGCCAGACAGGGAGAGAGCTCAGGACCCCTGTCTTACAGCAGTGTGGTGGGGCAGGGGCTTCTGCCCAGCTGGGAAGGAGGACTGAGGACTTCAGCAGGAGTCGGGTACAAGCCCAAGCCCTGGCAGGGGCCTCCCATGGGGCAGAAGCCCAAGCCCAGTACACGTGCTCCAACTCTCAGACTTCTGAAGACTGTTATATATGGCTCAGAGGGGCAGTAAACTTGGCCACCTTGGGTTAGAGAAAAGCCTGCCAGGGACGGTTTAGTTATCACTTAGCACTTAACCTCAGCAGGGCTGAAGGCTACAGTCTTTCATTTATCCACAGGGAATGTACAGCAAGAGCCGAGGCAGCAATGGCCAGCCTCAGCCCCAAAAAGGAAGTGACTGGTTGTCTGCTTTGTCCAGTGACTCCCTCGTTCCTCTGGGGGAACTGCTAGCAACAGCAACAAAGACCAGCGGCCATGCTGGTTTTTTGTGCGAGATGGAGACAAATCGCTAGTCCCTTTCTCGTGGTTAAAAGTTTCATTAGCTCATCCCTCTTATCTGAACTCATCTGTGTGGTGTGCTGTACACGCCACTGCTTTGTACAAGGCCTGCAAATTTAGCAGTTACATAAATACTGATAAAAATGAGCCCAAAATAGAACCACCTGCATTTGCTGCCCAGTTAAGAAAGCAGCAGCACCGTCCTCAGCCCTGATTGCGAGGCAACTCTTTCAGGTGTGGGAAATGAGGCCTGGGCAGTTCCAATCGCCAGCAAATGTCCCAGGTTCTCACCAGCATTAGGATGTTGTAAAGCAGCAGAACCTCCTTGGCAGCTTTGGTTGCTGTGATCAGCTGTGTCAGTCCACTCCCTGCCAGGTGCTGCCCATACAGAGATCCAGCCTCTCCCTACCAGTGATTTTTCAGTGGTTCTCAGGGTGCCCAATCCCATACACGTCAATGCAAGTTTTGCCACCGACTTCAATGACAGTAGGAAAAATCTTAGCAAATGCTCAGGTCAAGGCCATTTATTTTGATAAAGCAACAGGGCATGATGCCAAGGCCTAAAGTGAACCAAGTGACACGTTCTCCAGGTCACAGAGTACGCAGCCAGTCCTGGCAACTGATGGCAGGAGTTGGCCTGGGGTAATCAGTTCTGACCCAGGCAGAGAGGAATCTTCTCCAGTTCTGGTGGAGGGACAAAACACAAGATGGTGGAAGATGGGATGTGGAGGTTGGAGTGGAGGAGAAAAATCCAACGGCCTACAGTCACAAGAAGCTTTTGGGTTAATTTTGGCGAGAGTTAGCTCAGGTCTCGGTTTTCTTTCTGGCACACTTCTGCTTGGTTCTCAGGACACACCAGCCCTACATGGAGAAATCACTCCATGCCCATGGCGCCCCCTGGAGGACAGGAGCAGCAGAGTGTGAAGTGCCCCCAAAATGCTAAAAACAGCCCTCCCCTCTTCCAAAATTCCAAATCTCAGGAACGGTGACTTTCAGATCCTAAAAGTGCGTCTGTGGTCCTTCACCAGGAGCATAAAACAGAAAACACATGAGGGCCTGGGAGAACTTGTACAATAAATCATTCGGTTGTAAGTTTCCCTGTAAGCCACAGTGAAGTCAGACTCTTCCTTCCCCCCTTAGCCATCCTTTGTTTGCTTTATCTCTGGCTGCTCAGGTGGCACAGAGCCAACTCTTGTTATTAATTAATCTAGGGGACGCATGCAGCATTCTTGGCCATCCTAACCACTTCCTACTTTGGCTGGGATGGTGGGCAGAAACTCAGCCTGCCAAATCCTTTCAGCTACATTAGGCTCTTTGCAATCTCTTAACTGTATCTTGTGACCGGAAGTTGCAAGGAAGAATATTTAGACTCAAACATTACAAAATGAAAAACCCAACCACCTTTTTGACAAGTGACAATATACTAACCACCCTTCATCCCACCACCCTTTTTACAATACATGATCAACACCCAGAGAGATATGGGAGCAATACACAGCCTAGTCTGGAACATGAAATTAAAATTCCAGCTTTGTGCCTATCAGGTCCTGCCCCAGGTCACACTCCCACTGAAGTGTTAAAGAAGGAACTGGACACCTAATTATCCTTTATTCCTCTGCAAATGTTCCTCTCTGTGTCTGAAGGCAGCTGAGCTATAATAATACAGAGATATAACTGCATCCTATACGCGTTCAAACTCCCTTTTACTTTGGAGAGAGGCTGCCAGAAAATGGGATGAGGTTTCTGCATAGCAAGGGTGATTCTGGGGAACTGGGTTCTTTGTGGTGGGTAGTTAATCCTGCCCCCTGAGATAGGACTGAGTAACGGTGGGCATTAAGGCTACAGTACATCAGTAACATTTTCACCTGTCCAAACCTGGACAGAGAAAATGGGAAGAGTTCCTGCTATTCCCCTGCCTGTCAGTATTCTCACCCTTGAGTAAATCCACACAGACACCCCAAACACACATTTCTGTGCATGCACTCACACATGCGCACACACACAGACACACACACAGAAACTGGCACACACATTTACACACACATTTGGTACATTTTTTTGATAACACGTTCATTTTTGTATGTGTAGAAAATTCCAGTAACAACTGCCATGCCTGCTTACTGACAGCTGACCCCTCACCCTTCTCCCCCAGAGGATTACTCATGGCCCAAATATTTGGGCTTTTACTCCCACTTAAGTCAATGGGTAAACAATGAATCAAGAGCCACAGGATTTCGGCTTTGTATCAATGTTTATTTTTTAACATTCATAATTATCTCACTGAACGTTCCAGGTTGCAGATCCCTGCCCTCTCTGAAAGCATCATACATTGGTCCCTCTGAGAGAAAATATCAATGGACAATAATTCTTGCACCTTTTGCATACTATGCTTGGTGTTCTGTCTGCGTAGTTCAAAGTGTGTTGTTGACTTACACTCCTCCTCAAAATTCAGGAGAGAAAGTTTATAATCCCCAGGGTTTTTATTGCAATTACTACAGGTTGAACCTCTCTCATCGCCGGAACTTGACCAGTGCCGGATGAGAGAATTTGCCAGACCGCAAGAGGTAAATATTGTCTAGCACATTACCAACACTTTCACTGCTTACTGGGCTCTTAGAAGGCATTTAGGTGTAAATTACAGCAATATAACATCACAGAATGCTGAGGGCCAATGTAAACAAACTTTATGGGACTGCGAGAAACTTGGCCACACCCTAGTAAGTGGTCATCCGGTCAACTAAAATCATGCTGGATTTCAGATGTTGCCAGATGTGGGAGTTCCAGATTAGAGAGGCTCAACCCATATATCTGGGCACTTATTGGATAGTCTTCTGCTAGCATGGGTTCAACATAGTTATGGAACAAACATAACCATATTTTTTATACTCACTACAATGGGCCCCATAAATACACTGATGTCTACTAGATAAACATAATGGAACAAATTGAGACATGGAATTAGTAGCTGCGACTCTTCACTGTGGTTGCACATACTTTCATTTGGTGAGACTGGACCTCATGTGTTTATTAAATTACCTCAAAAAAGCAGGTACATGCTAACTAATCCACAGCATCTAGCAGAAATCTGCTACAGCCCAGCAAGGCTGGAATGCATGGTTTTTATCCTTCCCCTAAGCTTTTTCACAATAATATCCCATTTGACAAAATCCCTAGCCATGCATCTACACATTGAGAATGGAAGTGACTCTTGCCAACTGCCCACCCCTTCCCAGAGGGATTTGTTTTCAGTTCTAAAAAACCACTACTTTTTTAAAAAGAGGAAACAAAAGAAAATACCAAAATACGTGCACACAATCCCCCAGTGATGGGACAGAAACCAACTTACGAAAGAAAATTCATACTCAGAGGCTGCCCCATTACATTCACACAAATCCAGAGGAAGTCTATTAAGCATGCCTTGTTTTGTGTCTCCAAAGAGTCGGTGGTCTGATGTGATACCCTCTCCGCATGTTAGCACCTACGCCATGAAGTGTCTGATGAGGACACATGGACAAGCATTAATTGAGTCTCCTGATTTTCCATGTCGCTCATTCAGCATAATTTGACTGTAGTCATTTGTTGAGTCATGATGGAACTCATTGTAGTCAGGAGAAATAGGATTGTTCCCAGGAAGAGAAGGGACTTCAATTGATTGATATAGCCCCCTAGTTTGCTTGGGCAAGCAGACAACTTGTGGGGTGCACGTGTGCAAGACTTTAAAGCTAAATAAATCCCTTTTTCAGAAAACACTTGATTGAACCCCAACAATGGCAAATCTAAAATTCTGATCCAGACCAACGTTACTGTTCTGTTGCCCTGCCAGCCCTTCACGTAGGATGCCCACACATTCCTGCACAGAGGCAAAGCCTAAAGAATTCAGTCATAAACACTGGTAATTAAGACCGCTGGCCCAAGTACAATACTAAATGACTTTCTCGTTTCAGGAAAACAGGACACGCAGGGAGGTAGGGAAGTTTGCAAATCAGGGAGAGTCAGATTAGCAGAGCAAGGGAATGCTTCATTACTGTACACTCTATTCTCAGTTTAGCATTAAAGGCAGGGGTGACATATGGGGAGCATGTGCCCACTCACCCCCAATGCCGTGGGCAGGAGGGGCAGAAGTTGGGCAGCAGCTGGCAGGACCAAAGACCCTGGACAGCCCAGAGGACAAGCGAGGGGCCTGGCGCCCACAGCATGCATCTCCCCTCCCCCACACTCCCCAACAGCGGCGGAAGAAGAGGAGCAGCACGGTCCCAGCTTGCTCTGCTCTCGTGGGCGCATGGTTCAGGGGAGGGGTGAGACCACCCCTGATATCACCATTGGGAGGTAGAGTGATGCAGCCAGGAGACCAGAGAGAGCTGGGGCCACGTTGCTCCGCTTTCCCTGCCGCTTACCCTCAATCCAGCCGTCTCACAGCCAGCAAGCCCTGTGTATACGAACTGACCGAAAAAAATACATATGCACGTATTTTTGCTGAAGTATGCTCAACAGTATGGTCACTTGGCTCCATGCTATATATTTCCCTTCATTCCTAAAGTATCTTGTCAGTACACAAAGAAATAAGCCCCTAAAAGCCACCACAAAAAATATTCTGTGAAAAAGTGAGGACAGCTGTATTTTGCTGATGTATTTCACAGAGCTGCCGACCCCGTTCCACAGCTGGCACCTGCTTAATTCCTATTTACACCTCATTAGCTTTACTCCTCTCCTCCTCTGGCCCACAAGATTTCCCACTCCTTGTGGTGGGGAGAATTGTGTGGGCAAGAGGTGGGGAAGGATGGACCACTGTTAAACCTGAATACAGTAAACAACGCTGCTGGCATGCATTACACACACTGTCCGGCAGTGCACTAAAATCCTGACATTGTTAAAAATAGGAAAGAAACAGCACAATTCCCATATTTTACAAAGTTGGGTTAAATCAACATCTGCAAAAAGTATCCTAGTTAAATGAAGGAGCAGGGTTTCATTAAGTAAATTGCAAGTTGGCAAAAATTCTGAAGGAATGAGGGGGAAAAAAACCACAGCCAGCCCTGTAATTTAAACCTTATTTTAACGGTGACGACGTGACGGCAATAGACTGCCTTTCCCAACGAAACAATAAAATAAAGTCTCTCCCCATCCTCCTCCTCACCACCTCAGTGGCCTGCAACGTTTGCAGTAATTATAATGTTACCTAAAGCTTTCCCATGGAGAGAAAGAAAGAAACCGTAAGTCCAATGGGGTTCTCTTATACAGTCTCCATTGTCATGAGATGCAAAATAACCTGCTGGGAGTGGCAAACCCTGGGAGTTTCGACAAGAGGTGGGTCCGAACATTTGCACAGCTGAGGGGTTGCTGGTTGGCAGCTGCACCCTGGGCCAGTGGGAGGTCCTGAAGTCCAGCAGACTTCCTTTTATACAAAGCAAGTTCACCTTCAATAGAGTAATAAAACCAGCCAAGGCTACAGGTTCCAAGAACATATGAACAGCCATATTTGGTCAGACCAAAGGCCCATCTATCCTGGTGCCCTGTCTTCTGACAGTGCCCAATGCCAAGTGCCCTGAGGGAGTGAATAGAACAGGTAATCTCCTGCCATCCGTTTCCAGCCTCTGACAAACAGAGGCTACGGACACCGTGCCTACCCATCCTGGCTAATAGCCTTTGATAGACACAACCTCCATGAACTTATCTAGCTCTTTTTTGAACCCTGTTAAAGTCCTGGTCTTCATAGCCTTCCCTGGCATACAGACCTCCACCTAGACCCAAGAATAGGTTTAGCTCAAGATGCACCACTAGGTCTTATAGTCTCTGCAAACCCTAACGGTTTATTAAACAGAGCGCAGGATTCTGTGGCTGTATGCTCACACAAGGCAAACTGCTGCCCTACGATGATGTAAATCTGAAGTAATTCCATTGTCACCATTATGACCTTGGAGATACGTGACTTTAACCGGTCAGCTCTCACCAGAGACAGTACCACAAGGGTCCACTGGGCAAAAGCTTTACTGTGGCAGCTTTGGCACCAAGAAATAGCGTGACACTCCATCACACACAGTTTTAAATGCACAATGCTTCCCGCACAGGCCCTAAAGCCAGCCAGAGGTCCAAGAGAGCGGGGCAGGATGGCTCATTAACTGTGCTGTCTCCTTTCTTTATCTCACATTAAACAAAAAATTGGGGCCCTTTTATCAGTAAGTCTTTGGAGAGGAGTTATCACCAATTATTTATATTAGCGTAATGCTTGGGAGAGCCCCACAGCACCCACAGTGCTTTGTGGTCCTCAGGTGCACACCGATTTGCCTTAGCAAAAAATACAGCCTCCCCTTCAGAGTGGTGTGAATGGGAACTGTCACCACATTTCCAGCCCTTTTGCTCCATCCATCACACCTGCCTCACAGCCCTTTATGTCTCCCTCTCCCACACCAGCCTTTCCGCCTTTGGGGATGTCTCCACAACAGCAAAACAAAACAAAATGGCTTCAGCAAGTCTCAGAACCAGGCCAGTGCTCTCTCTGTTCTTTTTCATCTGGGCGGAATAAATTTTATTAGGTGGAGAGAGGCATGTTCAGATGCGCACCACATCCTGCCAGGTCAGTCTACTAATCAGCTGGGTGGCACCTGAATTTCTCCCATGTGCTCAGCTTACAGGGAACACTCAACAGAGCCAACCAACATAGCTCCCAGCGCATGCCTGAAAATGACTGTAGTTTCAGAGGGTTTCAACACCCAGACTCCAGCCTGAGCGTAATTGTCTATACCAGAGTTTCTCAGACTGAAGTCTGTGGACACGCAGGGATCCATCAGCCCTGATGATCAACTCCTCCCACTTCCTTCTCTGGCTCTGCCCTCCACCTCCTGCACAGTGGGGAACTCCTATTCTGTGGCACGTGCAAGGTACTACGAAAGAGGGTGAGGCAGTTGGGGAAAGTGGTGGAAAGAGATGGACAAGAAGAGGGACAGGGGTGCAGTGGCGGGGGAGTGGAAGGGAGTCTTGGGAGAAGAGGTGGAGTGGGGGCAGGGCCAGGGGCTGAGCAGGCGATGGGAGACCTTGGAGGTCCTGGGATGGAGGCCCCCAAGTTGCTAAAGTCTGAGAACTGCAGGTCTACACCGCTGATTGTAGCCCTACAGTGCAAGCCTGAGCCCGCTGCCCCGGACGTTGAGACTTGCTGCTATGGGTCCTATTGCGCTGTGTAGATGTACCCTTTAGGTGCACGGAACTAACCCGTGGTCCCACAATGCCAAGCCTCCAATTTCTCCTCCTTCCAGACCTTCCAAAGAGCCCCTCAATCCCCCAGACCCAGCATAACAAAAAGAACCACCCCCTCATGGGGCATGCCTTCCTCTGCCCTGCTGCTTCCCAGGACTTCCCCAGCTCTGTCCACCAGCTTGCGCACGTACATGCCATGCCACTTTGTGCGTGGCGTTGTCTGACAATGAGTGACATTCTGAGTGCCACCCTGCAACAGAAGCCACAGTCCCAGCAGAGGCAAGCCAGCCGCTCCATGCCAGGAGTCCTGGGGGAGTCACAATTCCTCCCCCACTCAGTCCTTGATCTGGGGGTAGGAATTTGCTGCTCACCTTTACCAGCACCCACTAACTAGGCCATTTTCAGCTATGCTGCCCAGGGAGCAGCAGATGGGGATGGGGTAGATAGGGCCATTCTGAGGGAGGCGCAGGACCCCTGTGGGGCCTGGGACAACCCACCCATAGCAGGCCCCACCCTTGCTCTGCCCTATCTCCTTACCCCTCCCCAGAGCAATGCCCCAAGGGATTATGTGGCCACCTCCCCCGGTCCCAGTTTTGCTGTAACCACATCACACAGAAGTGTGGCTTTTTCACACCCATGCACAATGCAGCTACACCCATGTAAGTTTATCGCACAGCCCTGGCCTTAAAATAATAAGTGCCAGAGATCTGTTACAACAGGTACATCAACCTGCTTACAGCTAGGGGGCAGGATCAGCCTTGCCAATCACAGGTAGCAAGGGAATTCCCCATCCCCTGAAGGTCTCTCCATCTGGGACAACTTCAGCAGCCAAGATAATTCATTTCTACTTCTCTGAATTACAGGCTGCGTTACTGGTACTTTGAGGAGAAAACACATCTCCTGGGGCAGAGAATGGGGAACTCTCCCTAAAGAGACAAACCCAAAAATCTGCCTGTCAATTTCCATCTCTGTTCTGGAGGATCCATTTGTCTCCAGTGTAGATCTGAAACTGTGGATCTTCTTACCCAGCCTGGCTCACACCATGAAGCCTCCAGGGCCAGAGACAATCTCCCCAAAAGGGAAATGCAGCCCTGGACACAGCTGGGAATCAGATGGACACGTTACTGAGTCCAGGTATTAGCAAGGAATTGGAAATAAAGTCTGCAATTTCCTTTCGAAAGGTTCTGCAGCAGGAAAGGCGGGGTGGGGGTGGGGGGGAATCAACAGGGCTTCCCTATAACCAGCAACTGACAGGGCTAGTTCTGCCCCCAAGCTGCAAGCAGGACAAAGTAACCGTCCTAATGGTTCACTAGATCTCAACAAAATGAAGAACTGCATGCTCCTAATTCCCTTAAATTCTCTTGGGCAACCAGGTAGCCCAAGTCATAGTCTAGACTTTAACATCCAACTAAATCCACCTCCCTAATCATCTAAAATACCACCTCTGATGCAAGCCTCCGCTGAGCAATAATCTAATCAAGTTGCTTCTGAAAGTGACTATCCATTAAATAAAAAGTAAAATAAACGCAGCCTTCAGTGAAACGAGACAGATGCGTAATCTTCGAGATGAGGTGTATAATTTTGAAGTAGAAGACCAATTATTTGTTTACAGTGTTTTGTCTTCATTTTCCCCTTGCCTTTAACACGTCAGTCAGTTATTCTGTGTGGCTATTCGCTGCATACAGAGCTGAGAAACCAACATGCTTGTTTCCTTTGTGATCTAAACATCCGTTTGCTGTGCTAGCAGGAGAAAACTGTACATCTCAGGAAGCACAAAACAATCAGCAAGTCATACAGAGCAGAGAGAAATGAACACACACACACATGCTGCTGAGTACAAGATCTGGGATCACTCCCAGTCCAGTCGTTGCTTAGGGTTCACTGAAGTTCTGACATATTGCCATTAAAACATACATTGATTCTGATTCAGCCTTCTCCTTTAATTTAGTTGGACAAAAATGGAAAGCAGTTCAGTAAAGAACGTCAGCAGGAGGTAACTGAAATCTGCAGAATAAAAGGTGACGTGTGCGTGTGAGAGGGATACAGAGACTTTCAACTAGGTGACATAATTTCTTCTAGCAATGCCAACTAACAGGACCATGACAGCGTGCACCCTGAATGAAAGAAAACAGCACCCACCAGGGGTCTGGACCACTTTTTTCTATACTAGGCCAAGAAAGGGGCTCAATCAGCAATATTTCAGCTTTGTTCACATTCTCCTAGAACAGACCATTTCATTCAGAGGAACAGGGTGGTAATTTTGCACACCCTTTATCTGAGTAGTCCTTCTCCACGTGAGCAGTCCTTCTCCACGTGAGCAGTCTCTACTGGATATGCCAGCAAACTCGCTTAGAATCAGGCACCTTATTTCTTCTGGCACATGCAGGATCCAACCAAAAACCTCTAGCCCTAATAGCCACTAGCACCGACAGGGCCCTTGCTCCATTCCAAAATCCAGCTCACCAACTGATATGGGCTGACCAATTTCAAGGGAATTTCCACTTGGGGTCGCTTTTACCTCGGTGGGCCTACCTGTGCATCTGGGGCTCAGCTGGGGGTGAGAACTCCACAATGGGCTGCATACCACCAAGTCCCAGTGAAGTCCGTCAAGTGATTCCCAACTTACTGAGAGCAGAAGCGGGCACAGAATGGAGACACAATGGCACTTGCGCAAAGGGATACCACCATTTTGCGCCCAGAGCAAGTCTTCAAAGGGGAAGTTCCCAAACAATTGCCGACATCTGAAAGCAGCACTGCCACCATCGCAGTCCAATCATTTAGACATCCTGTTTATTCGGCCATCTCTGCATCCCTCTGGAACACATGGGTGGAGAGTGAACTCACTTCTATAAATGGTCTTTACCAAGGGACCACAGTTGCTGGTGGAGAGAGCATTCTAAAATGCTGACATTTAAGGGAATGGACGGGTTTAAAGCTGCAATGCAGTGAAGGGATGGAGGAGAGCCTTATCCTGCTCCCAGTGAGGTCAAAGGGAAGATATCTGTTGAGTTCAGCAGGAGCTGACGAGAAGGCTGAATTTCAGAGAACACGCAAGTGTTGCGACACACGTAAGCCAAAATATTCAAGCTTCTGTTTCCCTCCACATGCCCTCACCCAGCACCACCCATCCGCCTGTGGTGTGAGCTCCCCACATCAGTTGAGAAGTTAGCTAGCTGAATGCAGTGCCTTTGCATTTACAGGAAATATTATCGTGTGGCTGTCACGGGAATCAAGATGCTACTGAGGAAACACTGGCGCCTGCCTAAGCTCCGCCAACAGAGCGTTCACACCATCACTGTATGATCACCGTGTTCTTTCACGAACAAGAAGGCAAAATGGTTACTTACAAAGTGTAACGTGGGACAGCAACAGCCACAAAAGCTGCCAAAATCAAAGTTCTAAACAAAACCTGTAAGCAAAGTTTGGCGCTCACTTCACTTCTTGCAAATACGGCTCCTACAGCGTCTTATGAACACTAACAAACCGTGCCTTGCAAGATGGCCATGAGACAGCAAGTGAGAGACAAGTTAACTGGGATACAGAGATAGTCAATCACTTGTTCCAAGTACGGTGGCAGAGCTAGTAGTAGAATCCGTCTTACTGGTTCTCAATCCCAGTCCTAGACGGTACACATTAAACCACATTCCTCTTCCTTCCTTAACTCCAGGAGCTAGGTACTGTGGCATATCGTGTCAAGGGCCAAGGTTAGCCCCTGGTGGTCTGTTGCTGCTATATTTACCTACACCTCTGCAGGCAGGGGCAACTACAGCGCCACTTGGCTGTGCATTGCCAGTCCCAGCCAATGGGAGCTGCAGGAAGCAGTATCCTGGTCTGTGCTTCTTCCAGCCACTCCCATTGGCCAGGAACAGTGATCCACAGCAAATAGGAACTGCAACTACCCACACCGGCACAGCTGCAGGTAAATACAGCAGTGGCAGCCTGACAGGGGCTAACCCCAGGGAACCAGATCTGCCTGGGGGCTGGTATCTGCCCACCCCAGTCAAGAGACCATCCTGATGTCTGCCGTCAGAGAATATACTTAGATACGCTACTTAGTAAGTTTAGGAGCTAAGGGCAAAGATTCAGTCACGATTCTTTATTTCCTGCCTTCCAGGGATTCAAGCCAGGCCATTAATGTTATTTATAGATTCCTGAGTATGAATTTCTATTTGTTTGTCTATTTAAAAGCAATTAGGTGAAAAAGAACTCCTGGAGTACAGACAAGTTTTTTAAAATGCTGTTAATGGTCTGAAGGATCTACAGTGATCAACAGCTCCTTTGGAGACATACCAGAGTTTCCTTAAATGCTTATTGTGTAAATATTTAAGGTACTTCATAAAATCCCTACAATGCACTTAGCGGGCTATAAATCTCAGTGTCAGAACCATTGCCGTCTACTGACGAAGCACCCACTTCATGATTTTTAAAAATACAAACACAGACATTTTCAAAAGCTAATTCTGGGCCCAGCAGACCATATGGTCTCCTTAAACCATGACAATCAACTGTGACAAAGAACCCTTACAGAATTCACAAACGCGCACCATTTCTCTGCTTCACTTACACACTGGGTGCTCCTCATTTTAAAAATCACCAGGAAATAATTACTAACCTGTTCCACTCCTCTCTCCCCACAAAATGGAGTGTGGATGTGTAATAAACCATTATAGTAAACACAGCTCCAGAAGCCACTCCGTATTTTTTCCAAACTCCCTACAGTAGCCACACAAGGGTCTGCATTATGGCTGGAAGACCTCAGTTTTTCAACTTAAAATCCACCACTGGATCTTTTTGCAGTAAGAGCGAAACTGGTGTTAACTCTAAAACAAGCCACTTCCAACAGCTTTAAGAATGAAATGGGCTTTTCAAATGCCATGTGGCAGGTCTGAAGCGAAGCCTCATTTGTTACCACTGAAGTCTAAAAAATTTCCCTAACACATTACAGGTGCCTATACCAGGCACATTTCTATAGCACCACTAGAGGATGCTGCTAAAATAAACCACATCTCTGGTAAACAAATACCTGGTTTTGTAAAGAAAAAATGATGCATCCACTAAGACTGGGCAGAAACTTGCTTGCAGGTGACCAAACAATTAAAATTCTTAAATAAATGCAAACCATCCTAATGAATGGTGCAAATAGCAGTTTTCCAATCAATTGCTTGCTGTTCAATTAAATGCTCAAGTAACTTTGTCTGAGACTAAATCATTGGAAGGCTTTCACATTCCTTGCACTTCTAGATGCACTGTTCACTTTTCTGTATCGCTGAACTCCACCGCCCTGAGCCATGTGAATGATGCTATTTGAGGCAAATGGCTTTCTAAAGCAAGTTGGGTCAAGACATAAAAGTTCATTATATGCTTGGTACCAACTTTTTAATTATATGGTGAGCAGCCTGCACCTATTTTCCAAGATGCATTATCTTTTTCACTTTATTCTAAAGCACACCCCAGTGTGACTCCAGTAGCTGAATTCAGTGACACTGATTATGTCCAGCACCAGGGATTTCAAACATGCTGGATTTGGTTCTTCTTGGATCTCATTTCTCCTTTTTTCCCCTTAAGAAAGGCATATCCTCCTTTAACAAACATTCATTGCCACCAGTTATTAAACAGCTAACTTTCCTCTGTCTGCAACAGGGAGCTTTCAATCAATGACATGAGATAGCACCACAAACCTTAAAATTCAACAGATACTTAGATCAGTGTGACGCAAAATTTCATTAAAATGAGGTGTTTTTCTAAAGAAACAATTAGCTGTACTTGATCTTGTCCACAAACATTTTACCCATCTCAGATTATGCCATGGACTCATTTCATTCTGGGCGTTCTAGTTTTAGGTCAGTATTCTCTGGTTTGGCATATACCCAAAAGGCCAGTGCTGAGAGGTGACCTGATCATCTATGATATTTTCATTGAAGTGACTTAGGAACCTGAGTACCATTTTCAAAAGAGGCTCAGGCAGTTAGGAGCCAGAGTCTCATTGCAAATCAACAGTAGTAAGCTCTTAAATGCCCAAGAACAGCTTTTTAAGGTACGTAGGCACAGAATGATGCAAATGGCACCCAGTAAGATTGTAAAATACACAGAGGTGTCAAGCTCTCCTATTTGCATCTTGAGCCACCAAAATAGCTGAAAATCTGACCCTGAATTATACTTGGGGGGGGGGAAATTGTTTGGATTTAGGCTCCTAAACCCCTTAGGCACTTGTGAAAATACTACCCTTAATTTTAGGGTAAATTCTGCTCCCTTTGCTTATCCTAAAAACCACGGTGACTGCTACTGTTAGTAAAGCAAGGAACACACTGCCCTCAATAACCACCAATTTGCTCTCTGCCACTCAGTCCAAAAGCTTCAGAAAAGCTCTGTGCTGTAGGAACCATTCCAGGGGCAGTGTATATTACCGACATCACACTGTGCTTATCTGTACCACATTTTTACAGCCTGATCTTGCAAAGCCATATGCACATGCTTAAGCACACAAGCAGAAGCCCAGCAGTCAAAGGTACAAGTATCAATCAGAGAGGCAGTCGTGTGAGCCTGTACCTGCAAAAATGAGAAGTCCTGTGGTATCTTATAGACTAAAAGATGTTTTGGAGAATAAGCTTTCCTGGGCAAAGACCCACTTCGTCAGAGGTGCCACAGGACCCACAGAAGGTGCCATAGGACTTCTCATTGTTTATAGTCAAAGGTATGAGTCGGGTAATTAAATTATAGTTAAAGCTAAGATTTTGTCCTGGAAAATTTTAGTAAATGGCTCAGCCAGGTCATGGGCAAAAAGGAAAAGTTCACACGAGCCATGAGCTGCCCATGACTTTTACAGAGAATATCCGTGACAATATTTGGATCTGCGAGTCCCCACGCTGGCTGAAGGGGGGCAGCTGTGTGAGGGACAGGAGCCACCTGCAGCAGCTGGAGACTGCAGAATATCCCTGTCACCTGCAGCTCCAGGGGCACATGGTGACAGGGAACTCTGGGGTTCTCCCATCATCCATGAGAACTGGGAGCGGGTAGCGATCAACGGCTCAATGTCGGGATGGCGGTCGGTTTCTAGTAGAGTGCCCCAAGCTTCGGTTCTGGGTCCTGTTCTGTTCAACATATTTATCAATGACCTGGATGAGGGGTTGGATTGCACCCACAGCAAGTTTGCAGATAACACTAAGCTAGGGGGAGAGGTAGATACACTGGAGAGTAGGGATAGAGTCCAGAGTGATTGAGACAAACTGGAAGTCTGGGCTGCAAGAAATCTGATGAGGTTCAATAAGGACAAGTGCGGAGTCCTGCACTTGGGCCGGAAGAATCCCAAGCATTGTTACAGGCTGGGGTCCGACTGCGTCAGTAGTAGTTCCGCAGAAAAGGACCTGGGAGTTGTAGTAGATGAGAAGCTTGACATGAGTCAACAGTGTGCCACTGTAGTCAAGAAAGCTAATGGCATATTAAGTTGCATCAAGAGGAGCGTTGCCAGTAGATCCAGAGAAGTGATCGCTCCTCTTTATTCGACTTTGGTAAAGCCGCATCTGGAGTACTGTGTCCATTTCTGGGCCCCCAATTATAGGAAGGATGTGGATACACTGGAGATGGTCCAGTGGAGGACAACCAAAATAAGCAGGGGGCTGGGTCATGTGACCTATGAAGAAAGGTTGAGGGAACTGGGACTGTTTAGTCTGCGGAAGAGAAGACTGAACGGGGACTTGATAACAGCCTTCAGCTTACTGAAGGGAGGTTGCAAAGAGGCTGGAGAGTGGCTGTTCACAGTGGTCTCGGATGGCAGTAAACAGAACAATGGTCTCAAGTTGCGGTTTCGGAAGGTCCAGGTTGAACATTAGGAAAAACTTTTTCACTAGAAGGGTGGTGAAGCATTGGAATGGTCTATCCAGGGAAGTAGTGGATTCTCCAACCCTGGAGGTGTTTAAGTGTCGCCTTCACAAAGCCCTGGCTGGGCTTATCTGATGGGTTTGGTCCTGCCTAGGGCAGGGGGCTGGACTTGATGGTGTTTTTAGGTCTCTTCCAGCTCTATTGTTCTATGATTCTATGAGTCTATGGTCCCTTACCAATTTCTGTGTTTATTTGGAATATAATTTCTCTAGAACCCTTCTGAATGTTTACAAAACCCTATCGGTTTCATCCACATCAAATTCTATCAGACTTTCCCATAAAGGTTTGAGTTTGTTGCTTAATTAACATGTCTTAGTATCAAACTCTATATTCACTCAGGAGGGAAAGAAAATGGTTGAGGTAATATCTTGTATTGGGCCAACTTCTGTCGGTAAGAGAGACCAGCTTTCATGTAAGCTCAAGAGCATGTCTCGCTGACCAACAGAAGTCAGTCCAACGAAAGATATGACCTCACTTTGTCTTTCTAATATCCTGATACTGGCATGGCTACAACAATACATTCAACAACACTTACGATATTCTTTAGATAGCAACCTCTATTGAGATTGCTTGATGAAGCTATCTGTTAATAAAATGACAACTATAAATAGGTAATATGAAGGAAAGCAACACTGTGCTCATATTCAATCCTACAATAACAACCTAGTGTTTGTGTAATACAGCTGGAAAACATTTACAAAGGGGACAGATTTCTTCTTTTAGCTTCCAGAGGGTTACTATAAAAGGGAGAAATAACAAGATATTCTTAAACTCCTACTCAGATAATAATTAATTCTATTTGCTGTCTCTTACATCATGTTCCTGATTTTAAACAATGAAACTACACAGCTCTGATTCACATTAATGAGAATTTTGCTACTGATTTCAACGGGAACAGGTAGAGGCTGCTAGGTTACATTATTTTTGACTTTTTAAAATGTTTCTTTTTTGCCCTCACATGCCACAGATAATCAACCAACTACCATTTGTTAGCTTGGCTGCCAAAGAGAATAAACCCAGGTGGCCAAGTTTCATAGCAAACAAGGGAAATCAGGTGCCACCAAGTTATCTCAGATAGTTGTCCACAAACTCCATCTTCTGAAGGTCTCATCTTTTCATCAACTGTACCGATAAAATGCCCAGTGCCTTTATTTTAATTTGGGCTTAAAGCTGTGCTGAAATTGAACTGTAGTTGCAAACACTACCATTCTAACAGCAACAATCTGCAAGCACAAAGAGTGCAGGTGCTTGAATATTAGCACTGGTGCCTTCACTTAATTGCACCTGCAAAACTGAAGGGTATTTTTACATAGTAGGGCCAGGATGTGTTTCAGTGTGTCTGACAACCTGCATGTACGTGGTTCTAATGAAGGAAACCCTCTCCACCTCTAGCTGCTAACATACATAGGATGGTCTTTTTAATGATCTCCAAGTATACAATCCACAAGCTCACAACAATCAAAAATCCCAGCCCTTAATTAGAAAGCCTACTTATCCAACCTGTGGCTGGATTATTCACCATGTTGCGGTACAGACTAGTTTGCCAGCTATAACTAGTATGATTCTACCCCAAATGGCATTTATCAATAATGGCATAAAAAACACCAAGTCGTAATTCAAAAAAGACTCATTAAAACGTGAACATTTGTACGAGGAAGTGTCAGCCTCCAAGCACACACATCATCAAGCGTGTAAGTAACATGTTGAATTCAAGTGGCCTTGAGGGTGTGGATTAACAGAACTGGCACATGGGAGACCCTTACATTAACAAGCACACGTCTCACCTCAGAAACACTTTTTTTTTTTTTTTTTTTTTAAATAGGAGCTGCTATGAAGTTGTTTTGCAGTTTGAACAACCCATATGTTTGAACTGTCAAAGACAGACCATTAGCCTGTGGGTTAAAAAGGTTATTCTAAAATTATCAAGGTTTTCAATGGCAACAGAACTTGCTAAAGATTCTCTTTTTAGATGCACAACATACATGTACAAAACCTCTGCTTAATCCTGTCCTGGGTTCGTTACTAGGTTTGCAGCATTGCACATCCACTGAATTTCCACACTTCTTCTCTCCTTCTTTCAGCAGGTTTGTGGTCTCCCCCTTTTCATTTTCAGGAGAAAATTAAGCACTGCAAAGGGCCTCCTGAGTTAGCCAAGAATCCCTGGTCTGCACCAGGAAATCCTGATAGGCAAAAGGAAGCAGCATAACTTACAGGAGGAGAATGAAAGACAGCCTTCCTTCATCCACATGAGGTGGCTGCACACTTTGATTGTGTGACTACCAATGTTGTTGCCTATCACCCTGTGTGTACATACACACCTACGCACTACTTCTTACCATTCCAATAACTTGACTGAAGATGAAGCTTTTTTGCCTATTTCCACTTCCCGTATTCTCTTGGTGCACAGAAAACTCTCTGGACTTCACCAACAGATCTGGCTGAACAGTTAGACTACAATGCACCTGGAGGTAGATGCCCACGGCAAAGGGAGCTCTCCCTCTTGGAAGCTGAGTGTAAGATTGTGTCCTGGAAATACAGTCTTAGCATAGGGAACACAATCCCATTCTGAGTCGCGTACATCAGCTCTGTTCCCAGCCCGTAATGTTCATATTAGAACAGCCATTCAATCCTGAACTCTTGAAAGTTCACAGCCAGTTTGATTTTCCACTCATTTTCACAGGGGTGTACAGCACATAGACTTGTTGTAAGAAACCAGCAAATGGTAATTTGAGCTAAACTGTGCAAAGGGGATTTGGGGGGACGACCAATTAGAGCTGTGCAAAACTTCCCTAATGAGGCCTGAGACTAAGCCAAACTCACCTGGTTTCAGGTTTCCTTACAACTCCAGAAACATAAATATAATTGTAATTCTTTTGGTGAATCTGGGCCAAGTTTTGAGCAGATCAGTGCATGGGATTGAAATGAGCGGGAAATCAGCAGTTCTGACCAAAAACCAAGAAAAAAAAACCTTGGCATTTCAGACAAGCTTTGTTTTGTCACAAAACTCAGGCTCAGACACCCAAGATTTTGAAAGCTCTGAGATTTTTAGAATCCTATACCCATCCAGTTCCTAGACTAATGCTAGACATTACTACAGGCATATTTTCTTGTTGGTCCATGTTCGTCATTTTGAAAATGAAAAGAAATAAAAGAGACCTCTTATTAATGTGTGACGTATGGAAATGCTTCCAGTTTACTGCATTACCTTGCAGCAAAACAAACTTTGCGCTCACAGGGAATTCAACGCAGTCACGCTAAAAGGCTATTCAGACTCCCACCCCCACACACAGAGCTTCACTGCTCTTTGTTACTGCTGCAAAGTTGGGTTTGAAAGCAGGATGCTTGGCTGAGGCCTCTCTTCCCTCAAATAAACAATCCACAGCCTTACTCAAAACAGATGCACCACTGTGGAAGTACTCAAGTCCCATTATTTCCAAACCTTGATTCCTGGTTTTTTCACCTCCCCCACCACGGGAGGTCCACAGGGCCAGGGGCATCTTGCAAACACCAACCACTGCTGTCAAACAGCAGTAGCCAATGAGCATGAGGCTGGAACGATAACGAGATGGTGGCTCCACATACACACACAGTATCGTTACCTCAGACACAGATGGCCACTGGTGGGACTAACATTCAACACGCTCGCAAACTCTTTGGATCATTCAGATATCTCCCCACCTCTGATGCTGTGAGTTTGACCCCATCAGAAGAAAGGGACTAAAAGGGGGGACAGTGGATACTAGGCCCCTCGGCACTACAGGCATACAAATGGGAAAAGAATAAGGCTATGAAGTGGCTCAGTGAAACGAAGCCGTTTGCCTGGGGTCACTGGTTCATGAATGGCCACCGAAACCGATCTCGAGAGCCAGGGACTGACTGGCCACAGAGGACAAACTGCCATGGCAAAGCTCTTGCAGCTTGATGAGGAACTGCAAGGAAATATCCTTGCTGCTGCTGCTGTGGTGTGTCTTACAGAGCCTATCATTGTGCCTGTACAACATCAGCACTACTTGCACGAAGAGACGAAAAGTAAACCCACCCAAGTTGGGTCACGGCTGTTACTGCTGACATGCAGAGAAGGGTATACATCAGAGGTTCTCTCCTGCCCCAAGGAGTCTGTAAGGCAAATCCAGCATCAAGATGGCTGGACACAACTCCTCTCTGGTCCCAATGGGACTGAAAATGGCTCCTTCCCCCTTGCTGAGCCAGCCCTACAGCAGCTTCAGCAGGCACCCTGTTTGTTAGACTTATGTCAGTACTCCTGAGGAAGCGGGTTTTGTGTTGCACTGTGGAGGTGAAGAGGATCATGTGCACACTTGGGAGTGAGATCTGGAGGACCTGGCCAGGCTCCACGGAAGGTCGGTGTTTGGCAGACACCACTCTCACTCCTATGGCATCTCCACTGCCACTGAGGAACCTCTACGTCATGCTCACTGAAGGGCAAAGTGTTTCCTTTGGGTAACTTAGATGGACAACAGTGAGGGATCTGAAGAGAGTACCAAAACCCTGATAACCAGTTCTTATCCCATCAGCCTTTTATGTTTTACCCAGACCAAATAAAACCAATGAAGGGGAATGGTGGATAAAGGAAGTGGCTCAGTCATTGGTTTCAATCCCTCCCGAGCTCACAGACAGCAAAAGGGATGGCGCATGGGATAACAAATTCTAAGTGGGCTGCGTAGCTGAGAAATCTGATCGCTGCACCCTGAAAAAAGTGTAGGTTTTTAAAGGTCAGTGAATTGGTTACCATCATCACTGCCCCAGGAAGCAGTTCTAAAATACTTACCGGAAATGATAATTTTTCAGTAGGATTTTTGGAACATCCAACCTGCACAGAAAATTACATCTCTACCACAGACTTCCATATCAGAAAGCCTAGAGATACAATATTTTCTTTGCTGGATTTTATAGCTCCTTAGGGTACATCTACACTATCCAACAGATCGACCCTGATGGGTTCAATTTTGTGCACCTAGTGGGGATGCACAAACTTGAACTATCGGGGTCAACAGCGGACACCTGAACTCCTTATTCTCTCCCATCCACCTCCTTCAGTGATGACGGAATAAGTCGCTCATAGATAAGTTGAGTCCAGATATGCAATTCTGGTAGCTGGAACTGTGTATCTATGATCAACTTTAAGATGCAGTGTAGGCCTGACCCCAGTGTACTTTCCAGTTTTCATCCCTACTTAATTCTATTGGGGTTTCCCACAAGGAGAGAAGGAGCTGGAAAATCTACGCTATTCTGGACACTTCCCATCCTAAGCAGTTGTGAATCACCCAGCTGTGCACTACAAAGCAAGGGCTTGATTTCACCCTTAAGGTCGTTGTATTTCAGCAGCGGGTGAAGTGATCGCTGTAGAGATATGATCTACACAGCAGGTCCAACAGAACATATCATCTGTATAGACGCATAACTCCCTGTATAGGTTTATGCTACATTTCAATTTCAAAACTTTTGTAGTGTAAGCACCTTGAGCCAGTCTCAGGGTATTTCTTCACTTCCTGGAAATGCACCATGCAAAATAGAACTATCCAGGGTCGACAGTCGACCCCCGTATTCCTCAATGTAACAAGGAGTAAGGGAGGTCAGTGGGAAAATTTCTCCCGACAACCTCTCACATTGCGAATGGCCAGGCAAGTCGATTGTAGATAAACAGATTCCAACTATGCAATTGCTGTAGCTGGAATTGCGTATCTATGGTCAACTTTAAGGCCTAGTGTGGACTGGGCCTGACTGCCAAAGACACTTAGATCCCTAAAGGTGCAGATAGGTGTGCACTGGGCTCTCAGAAGCACCTTAGCAGGACAGAGATTTTACACAGAAATCCCCTTGTGATTCCAGCATGGAAAACTTCTTTGGCTGGTTCGCCATAAACCTGAAGCAACGCAGTCACATGGACCCAGTGTAAAGGGGGAACACCCCATGAGAATATTGCATGTTTCAGAAGCACCAGACCTAGAAGCAAAATGTTTAAAAGGCTATGAGAGCTGAATGAGTGCCAGACAGCACCAAGAAACAAGCAATGAACATGCACTGGCATCGCTATACGCCAATTCCAACCTAGCCAGGCCGCTGCACACAGCTTGCTCCTGCCTTCAAGGGAAAAGTCATTTTCAAAGTCACCTGTTTCTAATTGTGCACTTTTCACAGCCTGCCTAACTACCTGGGCCTGGGAGGTTGGAGAATGAAAGAATTACAATGATATTGTCTATAAAGCTCAATGAGAGCAGAAAAGGGGGAAGGGCAAGGAAACAAGATTTTTATACACCGAGGTGCTGTGGTAGTTCCAATTGCAGCTGATCTAGGATTATCTTTCAGCTCTCAAAAAATGTTCTTGTGTTATCTAGTTTGTCCTCATTTAAACTGGGACTGTGTGTGTAATATAAGTAAATCTCTCAAATGCAGTCTATTCATTTGAATCAGCTGCGTAACACAATCCAAATATAATTTGCCACAAATGAAGCACTTACATTCAATGCGGACAACCAAGAAAATTTTTCACATTATGACTATTCTGGTTTCATATTCTGCTATTTCAGCAATTCCCATTAGCATCCCTATACATAAGGGATCTGAAGGCAGTTCCATTAATAACCATTTATCCTGTGTTTAAAAAGCAGTAATTAACATTTTTATTGCTCTAAAATGAGGGTTACCATATCAAAAAGAGGACACCCCAGAGAGGGAGTGTATCTGTATCAAGTATCAGAGAGGTAGCCGTGTTAGTCTGTAGCTTTGAGAACAAGAAGTCTTGTGGCACCTTATAGACTAACAGATATTTTGGAGCATAAGCTTTCGTGGGCAAAGACCCGCTTCATCAGATGCATGAGTGTGGGGGGGGGGGTGGTTTCAGAGGTATATTTAAAGAGTGGGGTCCCAGTAAGAGGGAGGGCCAGAGCTGACATGGTCTATTCAGCAAGGTGGAAATGGCCGAGTATCAACAGTACTTATCAAAAGGGGAAAAAACAAGTTAGATCAGACAGGGGGATGTGAGCCTTTGTCATAATGGGGAGATATTAACGTCCAGGGCAGAGAAGCTGGTTTTGTATCTGTATCAGTATCTACCAACTCACGTTGTAGTAATGTGTTATAGTATATATAGTACATCAGTACAATGTGAGTTGATAGATACTTTTACAGATGCACGCCCTCTCAGGGGTGTCCTCTTTTTGAAAGGTCAAACATGGTACCCTTACTAAAACGCTGCATCCAGACATCAGCCTGGTAGAAAAGTACTTCCTGTCCCTTCATATTTTTATTTCACAAAACCAGGTCAGATACTGATACATGATGCATGTACAAAATGTGGTAAGCTGGCCAGTTTCTGACGTTTTTCGCATTCAAAACTAAATTATTTTTTGGAAAAAGATATTTTTAAATCCTGAACCTTTGAAGGCTATTTACTGGTGCGCCATCGAAGGCTCAAATCCAGCTGAGATAGGTGGCTTCTGGAGCCACCAGACAGCAGCTGACTGAGTGAACTAAACCAATGGCCCTAGCTCAGCTGTTAGTGTGCAATTGTCCTCAAATCTCAAAATCAGCTAGCATGTTCCTTTTGTTGGCAGTCACAACGATCAGCCCAAGGACTAAATCACAGGAACTGAACTGTTCTTCAAGCTTTCTAGGGCCATAAGGGATGCAAAATCCTGTTTAACTGGTTAAATGCGTGGGGGAAGCTGCTCCCCCCTGCCACACTGCTGCTACAGATAGGGGCTGCTCTAACCAGGCTGGAGCATCCCCCCCGCAAAGCTGGAGCAGCCCTCATCTGCAGCAGCTTGTCCTGGGCACGCCGTGGCTAGCGGGGACGCAAGAAATCAAACTTTCAGGGGTCGACAGTGGACCCCTGTGCTCCTCAGTCTCACAGGGAGTAAAAGACTCTCTCAGCGACCTCCGTCCGTGAGCCAGTTAAGGTGATTGTAGATAAGTCGATTCTAACTAGGCAACTTCTTTGGCTGGAATTGCATAGCTACAATCAACTTTGTCGTCCAGTGTAGACCTGGCCTCATTCTGGAAGCAATCAAGCAGGCATACAGGGAAAGAGCAGCAGCAGTAAGCGGCAGCTACGTTCCCAGGTAAGCAGCAGGGAACTCAAGAGAGCAGTTAACTTGCAGTCTGCAGATGCATAAGTCATCTGAAGGAGGAGCCATAGGAGCGTGCTGGTCACAGCACAGAGGGGAGCATCCCGCCACAGTGTCCCAGAAGCGCCTTGAAATGCACTGTCAGCTCAGCACCCTTCTGATCTCCCTGCAGGCCTGATGTACCACTCGACTGGTCTGTTGGCACTCAAGGGCTACGTCTACACGTGAAGCCAACATCGAAATAGCTTATTTCGATGTAGCAACATCGAAATAGGCTATTTCGATGAGTAACGTCTACACGTCCTCCAGGGCTGGCAACGTCGATGTTCAACTTCGACGTTGCGCAGCACCACATCGAAATAGGCGCTGCGAGGGAACGTCTACACGCCAAAGTAGCACACATCGAAATAAGGGTGCCAGGCACAGCTGCAGACACGGTCACAGGGCGGACTCAACAGCAAGCCGCTCCCTTAAAGGGCCTCTCCCAGACACAGTTGCACTAAACAACACAAGATACACAGAGCCTACAACTGGTTGCAGACCCTGTGCATGCAGCATGGATCCCCAGCTGCCGCAGCAGCAGCCAGACGCCCTGGGCTAAGGGCTGCTGCACACGGTGACCATAGAGCCCCGCAGGGGCTGGAGAGAGAGCGTCTCTCAACCCCTCAGCTGATGGCCGCCATGGCGGACCCCGCTATTTCGAAGTTGCAGGACGCGCAACGACTACACGGTCCCTACTTCGATGTTGAACGTCGAAGTAGGGCGCTATTCCTATCCCCTCATGGGGTTAGCGACTTCGACGTCTCGCCGCCTAACGTCGAAGTTAACTTCGAAATAGCGCCCGGCGTGTGTAGCCGTGACGGGCGCTATTTCGAAGTTAGTGCCGCTACTTCGAAGTAGCGTGCACGTGTAGACACGGCTAAGGACTGCAAGTGTCTGGAAAGAAGCACTCCAACCTGCAGAGCCCGTGGGCACCCGTCTCTGGCTCTGTGCTGAAATGAGTTCAGGCTCATTTCATTTGACATTCCAAAGGCCGCTTTCTCCTCTCACAGGAGGGTAGCCGTGAAGCATGAGAGGGCTTCAGCACAAAGTCTCGCTGTAGCAATGTGCAGTGTCGAAGCACACAGATTCAGGTGGCAGATGTCCTGATTTCATAGCGACAGCCCCCAGATTTAGGGCTTTTTTCTTACAGACACGTCTATTACCCCTAAAATCTTGTCCTGAATTGTCATACTTGCTATCTGGTCAGGCTCGATTCTCTTCTGACTCAGACCACTTGCATGACCATTAAAATCAATGGTGTTGCAGGGCAAAATGTAGCGCTAGCGGAGGTGCATGCACCTGCAATAATGTTCAATTAGGGCTTCAGGTTCTTAGACGAGTAATAAGAAGTCAGTCCCCCACTCTGAAGTCAAGGTAGCTCCATTTTGAGATAGATGCGGTTGTGAGTTTGCAGGAGACAATCTCAACTTGCAAAAGAACAAAAAGTAAACACCCAACTTGGGATGTTAACGTGTAACTGGTTAACCAATGGACCGGGAGCAGCCCCCTTCCCCCTCCAGCCCTGCGTTGCCAGCCATGAACAAGGGCACTCCATCGCAGCCCTCATCCACAGTAGGATGGCCTGGGATTGCTGTGCACTGAGGTGCTTCAGCCCAGCCAGAGGATCCCTGGAACACAGCAGCCCTGTGCGTGCTGTGAGCAGGGGTGCCCCAGCCTCTCCAGAACAGTCCCTGTCTGCAGCAAGGGAGCCACTCACACCCCATTTAACCAATTAACTAATTAAAGAGGATTTTACATCCCCACACCCAACAAACAGCAGCATTAAATGGGTCTTGGTTAATCTTGTCCAATCAAGTGGCAAATGTTCTGCCGGCTGCATTTCCAAACCACCTGCGATTTTTGCAGTTCCAGTTTTGCGCACAACCAGACTGTGGATAAAAAACAGGCCAACTGTGCATCCCTGTCATATGTGTAATGTATATAAACAAATGTATGTATGTGCATGTGCATATATCACACGCGTACATATATTTCCTTTGCAGATTCTGGCTGTGATTTTCCTAGTGTGTAAAGACTCTAGATGTCCCATTGTTATTAAGAATGAGAATTGGCCATCCAAACCCGTAGGTGGCTTTGAAAATGTCAGCCTCGTTTTTCTTCCCTGAAGATTTGAACCAAGCCAGTCACTGAGGCTTTCCCCAAAAGCAACAAGCTTCATGGGTAGTGTATGTCCTGGTCTAAAATACGAAGTGTGAGTGAGCCTTTGAAGCAAACCCCTTCAAAGAAGGACACATTCCAAAAGCCACTGAGGTTTTCTGCACAAACAAATTCAGTATGGCAAGAGCAAAACTCATTTGCAAAGATCTTTAATGTTAAAAGTTTCAAACGACTGACCCTTTCAAGCACAGCTGAATTCAATTCCCTCTCGAAAGATTCATATCGCTGGCTTGGAGTGGAAAACACAACGCGTATTTTAAGAATATATGGCCATAATTACCTGAAAACTTTAAAAAAGCCACTAAATTTTTTTGTTTCATAAAGCAAAGGAGCTGCACAGAGTGTTTCCATTCTACAACCAGCTCTGTGTTTGTACATACTTGTTCTGACATTTCCCTTTCATTAAAATAGCTCAGTAACAGGGGCAGTGGACAACTCCTCATGCATACAGAATCTCTACTTCACTTTGTACTTTCAAAGGAATTTCCTTGATCTCTTGCAGAGTGGAAGTTTCCATAGATCTCAGGCTTATGCTGCATGCAATTCACTTAGGAAAGTGTCCTGCACTATGGCAAAAACTGGTTCTCTCTCTTTCACTTGTTCTGTTGATGGCTGATGGGCAGAACTCTTTCCAGAACGGGCACAAATGAGTTCGGCTCAGAGAATACACATGTGACGTTATTACTAACTGAGTGAAAATGCAGGGTTGGAAATTTCCCAGGAAAAACTAGGTTAATACCATCTTAAACCCAGTTTAAATAATTGTGTCAGTGTCCAGCACATTCAGCAAGCCCAGAAGGAATCTTTTCACACTCTGGATACATCCATTTGAAACTGAGGCCGGGTCTACCCTAGGGGAGAAGATCAATGCAAGATACACAACTCCAGCTATGTGAATTGTGGCTGGAGTCAAGATGCCCAACGCTAATTTTCTGCGCCATCCCCACAGCAGGAGGTCGACAGGAAGACTTCCCTTACTACGTGCAGTACTGGGATCAGGGAGGGCACCCTGAGCGTTCAATTGAGCACATTCCTATTAGATTAGCTAACTTGAACCCTGGAAGACTGACCTCCAGAGGACGGACTCGAGAGGCAGGTTCAGTCACACCAATATGCAACAGTTGGTCTGTTGCTGCTGTCCAATGCCACATGGTCTAACTGGGCTGGGCCGGGCCGGAGTCTGCTTCTGACGGCTTAATGCATCAAGCCAGCAGTTCTGCACGGCTGGAACTGACTGTTTGACTTTTGTTAATATGATACTGAAAACTGAAACGTAAGTCACACCATGTATAACTGCTTGAAAACATCCCCAACCAAAAAGTATACAGCCATTCCAATGCTCAACACTCTAATTACATACATTAGCATTAACCCTGCTTGCAGGTTTACCTTTTTTTTTCCCCTTTTCCCCCCTAAACTAAGCCTCTCTAATTCTTCCCAGAGCAGTAAAACCTATCCCGGTAACTACTGGGCAGTCCCTGTCAGAATGACTGTCTCCCAAACACCCGTGTTCCCAGAGGTGCACCTGAAAGAGCCGCCCTGCCTCCATGCAAAACGGTTGTGGATTAGCCACGCAGGGGCCCGGGGGCAGGGAGGAGATGGAAGAGAAAGAGGGATGGGGAAGAGGTTGCTTAATGCTTTGCAGCTGGCTACAAATAATTAATAGTTGCTTTAAACTGCTGGCAAACCCCCTTTAACCACCGCTTTAGGTTGCCGTAGTCAGTCTTGCCAGTGACACATCAACCTGTTTGGTTAATTAGGGCAGAAAAGAGAAACTTTGCTTTTCATTTCACTGGGCAGGCCCCAAAAGTTTGGACTTAGGTTTTTAAAGAGGAAAAAGCTACTGATTCTTTTGCCTGGGTCCCCTCGCTGTCCACAGTATGCCGCAATGCTGGTAATGAAGCAGCCAGGACAGCCACACAGGGAACATCTTCCTGTATTTAGGGCCAAAACCAAAAAGCGAGGACAAAAAAGTGCCTTTCCTGCCACCTTCCATGCCCTTCCCCATGCTTCGGTCATCTGAACCTCATCTGCCAATCTCCCCTGCCTACCTCCAGTGCTGTTAGATGCTGGGCCATGCTCTGATTCCCCTACAAAGGACAATATCCAGGCTCCTCTCTCCTGGCAAAACTCCTACGGACTTCAGATGAGACAGGATTTCACCCAGCAAGTTACAGCTTACTCCACATTGGGTCTAACTGCACTACTCAAGGAGTCGGGTATTATTTTGGTCTGAATAAGGATGGAACATTCTAACCCTTGCTATCAGGTTTGGTGGGACCGGTTGTGGAGTACAGAGGAGCCAGGATTTCAGAACCAGGCCCTGAAGAAATTACTTGTCTTTTAGGACTTCTCTCCCTGAGAACACTGTGCTAGGGTCAGTGTAGTTAAGCCTGCGAGGCTGTGTGGAGATGCTGCTTTCTACAGCTTGTTTCAGCTTTGCCACATTGAAACCAGCCTCCTTTTACAGATAGGAAAGACCACAGCGCCGTTTGTCAGTTCAATGGCTAGTTCACATCGCACCAGTGCAGTCTTCTCATACAGATGAGCCCTCAAAAGCTCAGCTCCTACCATGCTGGGAATCACAGAAAGCAGAGAGAGATTCAGCTCAGAAATCAGAGTGAGCAGCAGATTACCAAGTCCAGACGAGGAAACCAGAAAGCCTGAGAATTTCCTATTGCCCGCTGCCCACAACCTCTACCCCCCACCCACCGGTTCTCTCCCCACTGGACAGAAAAGAAATGGAATATTGGGGGGGTGTTAAAAGCTGGACAATAATATAATCCCCAAGAGGGTCTCAAACGTTCAGAGAATGGTTCCCCTTTGCAGACTGCCTGAACCGAGCCCGCCTGCTTCCTCTTTTATTTCTGAGCTGCACTACCAAATGTGCCCCGAGGAGCTCTGAATCCCACTGTGAAATCCTCCCAGGCAGCATCCTTCCCAAGCTCTGGCGGATGCCTGCTTCCACGCAATGCGACAATACCAAACCGAAACAGGGCAATGGCCCAGTAGAGCCACTGGAAGGTTTGGGGCAACCGCCCTGGACTCTTCACTCCCTAGCAGGGGTGGGAAGCGGAACAACCCAGCCCTAGCCTGCTCTGCTCCCCTCAACCCCAGCTTGGGGAGGGGTGGAACCGCCCTCTGCACTCACCATCGGCAGTGGGAAGTGGAGTGACATGGCAGGGGCGACCAGGGGTAAGTGGAGGGGGTTCCTCCTCTGCTACCGGAAACAGGACCCCTGTAAATCCCCTGGGTCAGGCTGTGTGGGGAAGAAAGCTGTGGGAAGCAGGGGCTTGGGATGGGGTGGGGGTGGAGCAGGGGCAGGGTGAGTCAGGGTGGGGGCAGGACCTGGGGCAGATCTGGGGGAGACAGGGAATTGTCCTGGGTCCCACAAGTCCCTAGGGAGAGCCCTGACCTAGAGACTTAGGCTAGCAGTGCGTTTGCGCTGTCCCACTCCCTCCACCCAGCTCACTCCTGGCATGAGCACAGCCCCTCTGCCTTCACTGGAGATGTACCTGCCGATGCCCATGGTGAACCTGGCCCTCTCTTGCTTGATAGGAAGAGGCTGGAAACCCAAAGTGGAGTCAAGCAGTGGGATACAAGCCTGATCTCCTAACCCATCTCTCCTGTTCTACGTGGGGGATAACACATCGGCAACAGGTTCTTTGGTCTGCTGCTCATCACGAGGTCTTTCAGGAAAGCTAACCATGTAAAAGATTGTGGTCCTCTATCAACAGCCACGGGTGGGGCGGACCCAGCCTCCACGGTGATGAGCTACAGTCTCTAGAAACGTGTTACTTTGCTGCCATCGGAGCTTGAGAAACTATGTCCCAGACACAAGATGGAAGCGATAATATTTTTTCTGCTGGTGAGAGAAACAAGCGTCTGTGCTACTCAGGTCTTCAGACCTGAAAAATAATAAAATGGGACCAACACAGCTACAACCACATTGCAAAGGTCTCAATTGGCTTTCACATCTATGGTGACCACCAGCTCCAGTGATATAACTGGACAAGTGAACACCCAGTAGCTCCTACTTCTTTGCTGGAAAGAATCCTCTAATTCTCACCGGCAATAACCAAAACCCCATGGAACTAGTCTTCCCATCATCAGCAATAACACCACTGACCGCAAAACTAGTGGGCGCAATTTGGCTCTAAAACATGATCACCCATAAATCTTGGATGAACATGTTTTCAGAATCCAACCCAGATCTGAATTTCACTTCTGCCCATCTGGAAGAACTAGCACCTTGCATTTGGACACAACCAAACCTTGGGGAGATTGGAATCCAGGTCTGAATTTGGCAATTTGGGCTAGTCACTAAGGCTTGGTGTATAGTAGGCAGGTAAGTTGATTGCAGATACACAAATCTAGCTATGGCAATTAGGTAGCTAGAAATGACTTATCTGCAATCAACTACCTGGCTGTCCACACAGAAGTGTGTACCTTGTTACCTGTGTAACGTGTAGAGTGAATGGCAGCTGTGACGGAGCTCAATTTTAATGCTCAGAGATCACAACAGTAAAGATGTTTAAGGATTCCAGGGCCTGAGTCTGCCCTGAGGTATGCCCACATGGCTCCTGTTGGCTGTGGATGTGTTTTCAAAGGCAGCATTTGACCCCAGTGAATAGGGATAACTTGTTACTCATGCAGACGTGACTAAAAGCAGAGACAGGGAGTTTACAATCACAACGGTCAATGTTTGCTTTCTCTGCTCCATGTGTGTGCTGTTGGGGAGCAGACGGGGATGTGCAGAGATTACTGAGCCTCGTCACCGGGAAGGATGACTCAACCCCGCTATTCTCTGAACTAGACAAATGCACATTTTCCCAGCATCTCGCCTCACAAACAGGCCGTTGTCTGCATCCACAGCAGGCGCAGGCCCGAACACTCTGACAAGAATGGGAACAAGCGTACCGTTGTCAAGGGCCGCTCTTTACAGCAGTCACGAAAAGGAAGGAAGGCTAAGGGCTGCAGATGAGCACGTATGTCCATCTGGCACCTGGGTGTAAATCAAGACATCACCACTGAAAGGAGCTGGTTTAGTTTACCTCAGATGTGAATTTGGGCCCCATGTTCAGAAGCACATAGCTCCACACTGCTGTGTGCGCAAACTGGAGTGAACCCCTTCTCTTCCATCAAGGGCCGTGTCTACACTAGCCCCAAACTTCAAAATTGCCATGCAAATGGCCATTTCGAAGTTTACTAATGAAGCGCTGAAACACATATTCAGCGCTTCATTAGCATGCGGGCGGACGCGGCACTTCAAAAATGATGCGCCTCGCCGCCGCGCGTCTCGTCCCGACGGGGCTCCTTTTCAAAAGGACCCCGCCTATTTTGAAGTCCCCTTATTCCTTATGTTGAAGAGGAGCCCCGTCAGGATGAGCCGCGCGGTGGTGAGGCACATCAATTTCGAAGTGCCACGGCCGCCCGCATGCTAATGAAGCGCTGAATATGTATTTCAGCGCTTCATTAGTAAACTTCAAAATGGCCATTTACATGGCCATTTCGAAGTTTGGGGCTAGTGCAGACACGGCCAAGGAGTGCTTGCAGAGGGCGGTTTTTCATAAGCAATTGTTTGAAGCAAAGTTAAATTAAAAAAACCACAAGGAAAATGATCAACTGTCTTTTTTTCTTTTTAAACAAATCCTTTAACATTCTTTGGCTTTTCCCATGGAAAAAAAAAAATCTCAAACTAGGCCCTAATAAATGGAAATATCCAAAAACCAGTCGGGCTGTGGAAGTGTTTTTCCTCCGACGATGGACTATGTAGATAAATGTGGCACACTCACTGCTAGAGCTCTCTTTGTCTGCTGAAGAACCCACTCCCACGCCCGGGTACTTCAGATGGGGTTCTTCTTGGGCAGGAAAGAGCTTTTTCAACAGCAGCTGTTCTTTTTCAAATCCCAGTGGTTAATACCAGGCACATGACCAAATTCAGACACGTTTCTTCCCTCTCAATTGAGCTACAGTCCAGGTAAGAGGAAATTAACTGGAGGACATCATGATGAAGGCATCATCGTGATTGGTCCTGCTTGAAGCAGGGGGCTGGACTAGATAACCTCCTGAGGTCCCTTCCAGCCCTATGATTCTATGGTTCTGTGCAGGTGAACACAAGGGTCTTGGAGTGTGGTGGAAATGAGGCCTCTGCTATGTGCTATCAAGAACTGTCTAGCAGCTGCAGAAAGGCTCCTGTCTATTTTTCCCACTCAAAGGCTGTTGCCGAAAAGGGTATTTCTGACAAGAGAGTTCCCCAAACCTGTAAAATTAGAACGTGGGCAGGAGAGCAGGGAAGGCTAGGGGGGCAGGTAGATATGTTGGAGGGTAGGGACAGGGTCCAGAGTGACACAGATAAAACTGGAGAATTGGGCCAAAAGTAATCTGATGAGGGTCAACAAAGACAAGTGCAGAGTCCTGTACTTGGAACGAAGGAATCCCAAGCATTGTTACAGGCTGGGTGCTGACTGGTTAAGCAGCAGGGCAGCAGAGAAGGACCTGGGGATTACAGTGGATGAGGAGGTGCATATGAGTCAACAGTGTGCTCTTGAAGCTAAGAAGGCTAATGGCTTATTGGGGTGCACTGGAAGAGCACTTCCAGTAGATCTGGAGAAGTTATTATTCCCCTCTATTCATCCCTGGTGAGGCTACATCTGGAGTATTGTGTCCAGTTCTGAGCTTCCCTGTACAGAAAGCATGTGGACGCATTGCAGCGGGTTCAGCAGAGGGCAACAAAAATGATTAGGGGGCACATGACCTATGAGGAGAGGCTGAGGGATTTCCACTTATTTGGTTTGCAGAAGAGAAGAGCGAGGGGCCATTTGATAGCAGCCTTCAACTTCTTGAAGGGGAGAGCCAAAGAGGATGGAGAGAGGCTGTTCTCAGTAGTGACAGATGGCAGAACAAGGAGCAGTGGTCTCAAGTTACAGAGAGGGAGGTGTAGGTTGGATATGCAGAAAAACTATTTCTCCAGGAGGGTGGTGAAGGACTGGAATGTGTTACCTAGAGAGGTGGTGCAATCTCCATCCCTAGAAGGAACGGTCAGGCAAAGAACAGGTTATGCTGGGATAGGTTGGAGCCAGCCTGAGCTATGTTGAAAAGGGAAATGGCAGAACTGGAGTAACAAAACGGAAGGTTTTCATGGAGCTGGATCAGGGTGGAAGACTTCCAACCAATCAACAACCCAGCTCAGCTTTTGTGTCTTCCCAAACGCAGGCATGAACACAACAAAGCTTATTCTACCCTCCCTCCTCCTTGGTGGTACGGCTGTGCAAATCAGGGACAGGGTATCTGTCTCCCAGTCTCTTTGGATGCCAGCTTTGGAGACCTCCCTGATGTCGGGCTCACACCCAGAGTTTTCTGGGCTGGGAACAAGGGGGTTGTCAATAAATTCATGTGCCCACAAATGTGTCGTGGGTTCAAAACAAAATTCTTCCAAGACTGAACAAACTCCCTTCAAACCTTTTGAAAAATATACCATCGAGTTCAGCAGCAGGGCTGGATTTGGGGGTTATTTTAACCTGCATCTGCTTCCAGGTCTGACTCCGTCAATATTTTCACAAACCGAACTCCCTTTATGACTAACAAAACCGACATTCGGATTCCTATCAAGGACAACAAACAAGAAAGTGGCTCAAGGAAGGGGCTAGCGGAACAGACTGTTAACACGTTCCAGCGTTTTATCGCTGGACATGGTCTAATCCCTGTTCCAAACCAAGGAACTATAAAGGCCATTACAATTCAGCAGTTAGTCACCGAGGAGGAGGTTTGCCAAGACAGGCATTTCCATGCAAAATATTTTTATACTTCTAAAAAAACCACACTGCAGTTTTCATCTGATGTTGTGCTGATGGTTTATTGCACAAGTTTTTGGTTTTTTGTTTCCCCCCCACCTTTGTAGGTCACTGTAGCCCTCCTTTCTGCTTGAGGGCTGTGCATTTCCATATCCCCCACAGAAATGCTTTCCTCCGGTTACCCTGGTACCCTCTCTCTGAGGGAGGCACCAGAGGCAGGAATTTGAGCTATACAGGCAGGAAATGCAACCAGCTGCTGGGAGAGAGCATGGGATAAAGCTGGTGCATACAAACTTGCCCCAAACAAAGAAAATGACTACTAGGACAGCCCTTCTCCACTTGTGGCTCCATCAATCTGCAATGATTTGCACGTCGTTTCTGAGGAGATTGGTATTCTGGACCATTTGTCTGGCCAAAGGTGAATGGTGGGGAATAATAAACACTGCCTTGATATTAAAGGAGAGGAAAAAAACTTCTCTGAACTCATGCCCAGTGGATGGAGGCCAGGCGTCCTGCAGACCAGAATGCACATCACCCCATGGATGAGGAGTCCAGCAACGGAACCAAGAAATGCGCTCAGAGCGAAGCTACCTCTGTACTGCACAGTTAGCCCAAGTGATGGTGGTGGAGGCTCTGTGAGTTCCCAGGATGCATTATGCTTCAAACACAATGCACCTGGGAGCGCAGTTCCTGCTTTGCCCAGCAAACACTCCTCTTATGCAGCCAGCTCCTCACTCTCTCTGGCATGCCTAGTCCACCGTAAACCCCAGCTTACAGAGGTCCTGCACTAAGCACTAGGGTTGTACACTTCCTCTTCCCTCTGACTTCCACGCCAACCGGGGGTAACTGAGCAAGGAGGTGAAGATACAAACGGTCATGTACATGTTGGTAGTCCCCTCCGACCCAGAGCCAAGCCTCCTCGGCCAGGAAATTTAGCCTGTGGTCCCAAGGAAGCTAGGCAGTTCAAAGTATTGGGCAGCACAGCCAGAAACTGTAAGGCCTGTACTTGTCAGATGTTGAATAACACAGTAAAACCCACACACTTAGCCAGTGTTCCAGAGAGGCAGGTTTAACCATCTGAAGAAAGGTGCATATTTTCCTGAAGTCACGTTTTCCCCCCACGGCTTGTCTTATGAGGAGAGGGTTTCAGTGGTTTTTCCCCTTTAACTAAAACACATCTCCCATTCCACCCCTTTCAGATTTGAGCATCCTCTGGAGGTAAAAAGCTCAGCTAGGTATTGGCTTCCAGGAAAAGGAGGTGCCTTTGACGAATCCCAAATCTACAGACTTCAATCGTTTCTGTGAGTGCCGCGCTTTTAATAAGTTATTTCCGTGGAAAACCTTAGTCACTCAGTTATGAATCAAACTTATAAACACCTCTCCTCATCAAAGCACCAAAGCAAAACATCTATTACTGTAACTGTGAATTCTAACTTCTCCCTACCAGTTCACATGAGAAGCCAGACTTTCTCCTTCATACTGTTTTCCATTTTCAAAGGGCATAAATAAGTTATCTCCAGCAGCAGTAAACCCTTCCCAAAGGCAAAATGCACACATGCACACAGAAAAAGAAGTCGAGTTCCAACGAAGACATCCCATCAGATATACACCATTGAAAAGACATAATAGGCGTTGCATGAAACACGCGTTAACTACCCGGAAAGTCACATCCAAATCCTAAGAGGGAACAAGATTGTAATGTTTTGGCTAGAAAGACTAAACTCTTTTTTTTTTTAAAATAACCTCGTGTATTTCCTGATGTTTCCTTTTTAAGTGTGATGGTTGGGTGTCTGGAGAAGGGAAAGCTATGATTATTCTGTGATTCAAGGTCAAACATCATTAACTACTTAATGTAACAGACAAAAACATAGTTTATCTGGGTGTTGTGCTTACTCAGAGAACTTCTACATGAAAAACATTCTCACTGACGGCTCAAACCTGCTCCCAATTCCACGTAAAGGAGGGAGGAAGGGTGAGCGCTTGTCTTTTTTGTAAGATGAAAGTGAACCGTCACTTCACTGAGCTACATACGATAAACTCTTCCGTATCTGGCAACCCTGGCGCTGGAAGGCTGCCAGATGTTGGAATATTCTGGTTAATAGAGAGCAGCCGGGGGGAGGCACAGGCGAAGGTCAGCGGCACCCCCCAATAACAAAGTTCAGCTTTCTCTGCACCCCAACGCCAGCTCCTGCTCGACTGCTGCCCCTACCTTGTTGGTGGGGATGGCATGGAGCTGCTTGCAGATTGCAACGGGGGACTCGCACATGGCCGTGTCTGGGCAGCAGAGACTGGGCCGGAAGAGTGGAGGAGCCATCCAGCTGAATGCAGCACGCATGGCAGGCTCTGAGTGGGCCAGGCCCTAAGTGGCGGGGCATTGCTCCCATGCTGGTCTGCTCTCTGGCAGAGTAAGGGGAAGCAGCGTCACGGCTCAGGGTTCGAGAGCTCTGCCAGGGATTTGAGAGCTCCGGCAGATCGAATACCAGCTAAAACAAAGTTTGCTGTACATGAGAGTGGCAGTCCTCAAATACTGCCCCTCTGATAGTTCACCTGGCCCAGCCAGTGTCCTTCTGATTAGACACATCCGCTCTGCTGCCAAACAACGTGCTTTTCGAGTTACTGTTTAGGGCTGTCTGCAAATTCTGACTGTACCAGTTCAAGCCAAAGGTACCTCTACACTTACCAGGAGATAACCCTGCCCACAGCAGTTGTGAAAGCTCCCAAGAGGCAGGTGTGGCCCCAATAGCCACTGTTGTTCAAATAGAAATCTGGTCTCGTGTGCATGGGGCACAGCACACCTATTGTGCAACCTGTGTGGTAAATTAGTCACTGAATTATTACCACAGTTTGGCCCCAAGGTACAAAAGCATTGATCAAAGAACCTCCTCCAGGCAGGGAAAGTGTCTTTTGTTTACCCGTAAAGTGCTGTGCAGGGCTACAGCATGGCATTAGGATACTGTGCAGAGAAACAAGACACCAAGGCTATGTCTAGACGGCGGGTGCTGTTTCGGGATACGGTGGTATCCCCAAGTAGGTGCCCGGGTCTATGAACCATGCCTGTTGTCTCAAAACAGTTTTTGAGAAAACAGGCACGCTATTCTGGCATCCCTGTACACCTCAGTGCATAAGGAGTACAGGGATGCCTCAAAATAGGGCTTTATTTTGGTACATGGCACCATTTAGACAGTGCCGCATGCTGAAATGGCCTATTTCAAAGTCTACTCGCAAAAAGCTACGCGATTAATGTAGCTCAAAGTGTGTTGCTTATTTCGAGGTTAAGGCGCTGTTTACACACAGCCCAAGCACGCACAGGCCCTCCAATGTACGAGTCCACCCCATGGTCTCTTCCAGTTGCCCCTCTCTGCTCCACTCCAGCGGCGCTGGGACGAGTCCATCTCTCAGCCAAGTTCTTTTTCCAGACTTTCAGCAAGAAGGCTGTGCAAGAGCTCCCCATCTCTGCATGCTTGGTTGTGATATCACACCCAGGTTAATCTCTCGTCGCAGCCCGGCAAAGGCTGTTCTCAGGAAGCCAGTAGGATTCTGTGATTCCTTCTTTTTGGCTGTGTAAAAGGCAGACGAGCTGAGAACAAACTTCATTTGATGTTGGGGCAGCTGGAGAGTTACCAGATTTTGTTATACATGAGCATCTTACTGCATCCGCAGTGGAACACTCCAAAGGCCCTGCACCTTCTACATCAGTGATGGGCAACCTGCAGCCCTCATGTGGCCACTGCCCCACACTTCCTAAGCCTTCCCGCCCCCCAGCACTTTCAGAGTAGCATGAACATGCAAAAGCAGCTTGGAGGAAATCCAGCGTTCCAGCTCCGGGAAGGAAAGGAGCAGCAGGGATGGAACGTCAATCAGGGGATTCCCATGCTCTGGAAGTGCTGGGAGGGAGGGGAAGGAGCAGGTAAGTGTGGGGCTCTGGTGCACAAGGGGCATGAAGGTGGGGGGCACACAGAGGAGCTGTGAGGTGGCAGGTGGAACTCCAGTGGGTCACCAGCTGCTGTAGCTCACTAAGGTGAAGGAGGGCTGCTCATCCTGGTTGCCCATCTCTGCTCCGCATTGCTTATTTCCCCATGGCTACTAACACGGCTCAGTCTCTGCTCGGCATTGCTTATTTCCCTGTGGCTACTAACACGGCTCAGGTTAGGTTCTACTGCACTGAGCAAAAGGCTGCAGGGAGGCCCATCGCCAGCGAGGCTGTTTAACGATCTCGTGTAACTCCCATCTGTCATGCTTCTGCAATCTCTTCTCCAGTGACAGGCCTGACACAAAGGCCCACATTTCCCAGCCGAGCCCCTACACATGGTCTGACGTTGCTCCCGCTGAAATCCATGGGCATTCTCCAGCTGACGTCAATGGGAGAAGGCCTTACAAGTGTTGGGCGAAGTCGCACACATGCACAAGTAACTGCACATACAAATACAAGGGACTTTTATTTTTTGGCCACCCAGTTGATGACATATTACAATACAGGATGGTCCCCAGCCAGAGAGCCCCAGTGGCCAGGAGTCAGGCAGCAGGAGAACCAGGTCCCAGAGCTTGGCTGGGCTGGGAGTGGGGCCATGGCCCTGGGGACTGCAGAAGCTGCAGGGGAGCTAGGACCAGGGTTGTGGCAACCCAGAAGCCAGCTGAGCCAGGACACCAGCGGCAGGGTGGCCAACTGGAGTCAGAAATGGAGCTGGCAGCAGACCAGGGGGTCAGTGGCAGGGGACCTAGCTCAGGACCTGTCTGGTACTGAGGGGGTGCCGGATGAGGGGGTCCAACTTATATTTAAATGTAGTAACAACTGCGCATAGGAATGTATCTTCTGCAGCCTGCTGTAAGTTATAGGGCATATAACATTCAACTCCATCTCAGGAACTTTTCCTTCCTTTTGCAAATCACATACCAAATAATATTAATTAACTCTAATGATTATGGACAATGTTTGCAGCAGCACAATAGCTTGGCACAAGTGGATCATCCTATTATATTATGTTCCAGATTCCTCCACTAATATAATGGGCTTGCTTTCTATATTACTAAAAGTCAACCAAGCTGCGCAGTCTATTGCTGGTTTTACAGCCTTTTATTAGAAAACCGGTTTCATTCATAAAGTTGTTATCTAGGCCACCTACGGCGGCAGATATAATTCTGAATCTAATCCAGATGCCCATCAGTATCTATTTAATGTCGATCCAACAAGACATTAAACTTTTGTTATAAAATAAACTACACCTGGATCTCCCTGCCACCTGCATATTCCAAAATACTAGGCACGAGATATCACACTTACACTAACGTTCCTTTGAGAGATTAATTAGTTATCTGAATAGCAATTCACCTTGTGGTACGCAAGCGTTGGCTTTGATGTCAATTCCAGACAAAGTAAAAAGTTTTGTGTTAAAATTTTTTCAAGCCACTGAGAAATGATATTGCTCAATCACGCTCTGTGATTTTAACTTCAAGGTTTATAGAGCAGTATGGGCCACACGGGGAAAGAAGCCAAGAATTATTTTCTAAAGTAAACTGGAAAATAAATGCACTTTATTTCCCGTTGGCAAAGTAGGACTATGGAGGGAAAATATTTAATATAAAAACATCTGACAAAGCACCTCCAGGATGTATTTTTTTGCATCAAAGAAGTAGCTCTTGGCAAAGAACACGCTACCCTGACAAGAAAACTTTTTAGCCGAGCCCTGATTGTTACAGACTGCTCGGAGTGAGGAGACATGCCAACTAACCTGAAGTTGAGTATGAAAGAAAAAGGAAAACATTACAGGCGTAAATAAACATCTGTCTAGGATTAACCTGGACGCACAGACATGCACTGCTTTTTCAATGTCTTTTTTTAACCAAATGATACACAAATACTTTGAAAGCTCTGATCCTGCAGATGCAAGCTGCCCACTCGCACAGGGCCCCCGTGAAATCCAAGGGGCCCTAAGCATAGCAGGCTACCGGCCATGCTCAATTGCAGAGACTCATCAGGACTACTGGCTCAGGGAGCAGTGGCTGTGGCATATGCAGAATAACGAAGCACCTAGTGAAAAGAATGACTTCGTCTAGTGCCACAATCTCCCACCCAGAGCGAAACAAGAGCACGAGGTGGGATCTGCACTCCGGAGTCGTAAAACAAATGTTTCACCCCCAGCAAGAAATTCCCTCCCAGCTTAATGTATGTGAAAAAGAGTCCTGGGTTTTCTACTAACCGATAATTTCACAATTTCTCTTCAGACCTGGAAAGGCTCATGTTTGTCCAGTCTCCGCACACATCCGCCTCACATAGTCAGAGACTTTTTTCCGTGCTCCGAACAGAGGAGATGTTCATAAAGCTCCTGAGCACAAATCCTGCCAGACCTCTTTTGGGAAGTGGGCTGGAGAGGGGGTATTCATTTCTCCCATCAGCTGCACCTCAAAACATGCTCCCTTACATTCATCTTCAACACGTGCTGAGAGCGGGAGATACCAGGCCCATGGCTCTGTGCTAAGGGAATTCCCGGTGGACTGTTTTGAGCTGTAATTAAACATATTCTTCTTCCTGATCAATTACATGGTCACAGCCACCCTCCTCCTGCTGCCCTGTGTGCACCCCCTACTCATGACACCCCCACCCACAAACACTGGCTTCCCAGACACTGACACAGGTGAGATCTAACCGCCATCCACATATTTAAAAAACCTCCATGGGTCTCCTCCTGCTGCTTCCTAGCCTCTCTCTCTCTCTTCCGCTCCTTGGTCCTCTGCTAGGTTAGCACCAGCGTCCGTTCTCTGTCCCTCCACCTTAGCGCAAGGTGAATAATCTGTATCAAACTCTTGATTTGACAGCTCTCGCCTCTTCTCTTTGGAAGCCATCTGCAAACTGAGCTGTGCTTTCTAGGCTCTACCCCTTACTCACAATGTTCATTGATTTGCACAAATCTTTCTTCTCTGGGCGAGCAGAGGCAGGGAGGCCACAGGGTGAGCCTTCTGCATCCTCGCTGGAGACAGCTCCAGTGAACAGCTACGAGCTGAGACCGAAATCCGCTTTTAACAACTGTCCTCCCACTACTGATGTGAGAGTCGCCGTTTCAGACACACACTGGGGCTGTGGGACACCAACTCCCCAGGGTGGGAACGCCAGGGAAGGGAATAATTCTGAAAGTCGGAAAAAAACTCACAGAAAACCTTCTGCTGTATTTGGCCAGCCCTGCTGCACACAATCTGCAGCACGCTGTTAGTGCAAGAGCCTTCTCCTTTTTAGCACCCACCAGCTGCAGCTGCTTTCTGCCGATCTCCCCATCAGCCACCTCTGTTTCATTACAGTTCGTGGCCCATGATTCCTCCCTTCTCCCTTTCCTGTAGCTCTGAACTCCCATCTCCTCCCTCATCCTCCCCCCCAACTCCCTGCTCTGTTTTCACGTCCTACTGAACTCTGTCAGGACAATGGATATTGCTGAACCAGAGGGCACTTTGAGCAGAGAGCTCCAGCTACATGGGAGCACAGCGGAGCCCTGCTAGTGACAGGGAGCCCTACTGGCAGCCCACTGGCAGGGAGCCCTGCATCTGTGGGGAACCTGGTCAGGGTGGGGGAGCTTGGCAGCCCCATGGGAGAGCTCCACAGCCCCACAGGGGAGCCCTGGAGGAGTGAGACCCCTCCTCCAGACAGCCTGGGGGGGCCTGACTTCCCCTCATCCAGCAAATCCCCTTGTCCAGGACCACTTAGGTCCTGAGAGCGCTGGGCGAGGGAGGTACAATCTGTAGCACATAACCATCCAAAATCTCCAGGAGGAGTAGAAACTCTCCTACACGAGGACTCGGGGTCCTGTTTGCATTCATGGATTGGTTAGCTGGTCAGACAGTGCGCTGGTGTACAGCCTGCCGCATGCCTGGCAGCGGACGGTAACGAAGTGCCAGGCCAGGGGACTTTTAAAAATTTGTTCTGCAGGAGAAGGCACCATTTAGTGCTCCAGGAAGGTGAGAAAATTCCACCGCCGCGCAGCCCATCTTCCACAGCCCCCACTGTGAGGCCTGGCTCCTTTCGCTGGAGCATGTCACGGCAGTAAAGAGCCGGCTCCCACAACGGAGCACAGGCCTCTCCATGCCAGGCAAGTCTAACGGGACAACAGCTGCTTGGCCTTTTGTACAGGAGCCAACTGTCTGGGGGAAGAACTACCGCAAATGTTCCATCAGTGATGATGAATCACAGGGTTGAGGTTTCTGCCCTTTGAACTGGCAGGCCCACCTTCTCCCCGGGGAATGCGAGGAGCCTGTGGGTGAACACTGAGGCTCTATGGACCCAGTCAGGAGGTTTGCGCTCTGCAGTCAGTTCAGGCGTGCCGCAGCTCAGGGCTGGTGCAGAGCGTTGCGTGTACAAGTGCAAGAGAAACAGGATTGAGCAGGGCATAAGAAGAGTACAGCTGCATGACTGCCAAGCTCCTCGTGGCCTGCAGAGGCAGCCTGAAGTGGGGAAGCCTGGCTAGGAGCATCATCTAGATGAGAGACCAGCACTGTCCCACCCCTCCCTTTTTCACCCTCTGACTTGAAAGGACAGCTATGGAGATTGACTTCTGCTGAGAATGGAAGACTGCCTGTTGTCCGAGTGTGAGTTCACTGGCGCTCACACGTGCATTGCAGCACAAGCAGCCAGCACACCCGGCCGCATATCACACCACCGCTCAAAGGCCCCAGACCTACAGCTGGGTGCTGCTCACACTGAGAGGCTCCATCAGTAACAAGAAAGTCTTCTTACCAATGTATCAACCTGGCCATGACTGGGCCAACCACACGTCCATGATCCCGACTGAGCCAAAGCATCACATGTGCGAGCAAACAGAGGTAAGGAACTGATTCTGGAAAGGGTAGAGCACTCGGGTCCCAAGCCAGGAAGGCACTTCAGCATACGCTTAACACTCCCCGATGCTCTCAGACCACCGCGAGAGCTGCATGTCTGCCCCAACTGCCTTAAACACAGACCCACAACAATCAGAACTGCCTTAAACACAGACCCACAACAATCAACGGTCATAACAGCCAACAGGGGAAATAACTTCTAAAATACGTGACCTCTCTTTACACTCCCAAACCCTAAATCTGCTGCTGCTTGAAGTTAAAGAGGCTGGAGACTCTTTGTGCTTGTCTTTCCTGAGCAATCATATCTTATCAGGAAACCAGAAGCACCAGCCCAGACTCTGCTGCCCTTGCTGGCTGTTTTCGCATGGGAGAGTATGGTTGGCACAGCGTTATCCCAGCATAAAAGATTTACTTTTGTGACCAAAATGTTTTAAACCCCAGCTGAGAGAAGGTCCCAGGATTCCACTTTTGTGTGCATTTGCACAGAACAAACCTGTCAACATTTTGAACAATACATTTAAGCAGCTTTATTTTTTATAGCTTAATAAATGACTTCTTTCCAATGCAATCTTAAGCAGATTTTTGATAAAAAGAAAAGATATAATTAACTTTTTGGTGTCCTTTCCCAGACTCTGATTATGCCAGCCATACTTTGCAATTCCTCTAGTGGATCTGACAGTTCATTAGAGACTTATCAAGACTCTTAAAATCAATACTATGCTCGTGAAAATAAGGTCAAGTTCAAAAATGGGGGTTGGGGCGGTGCGGGGAGTTGGTTTCGTTTTACAGTGATAACCACTTGACTTGTGGCTAAAACTTCCTGGCTAGAAGTTCATCAGCAAAATGAACGACAGTGAAGAATGGACCTCTTTGTTACCCAGAAACTGAAATTTGTGGTTTTAGTAGGAAAAGCATTTTTGGTGATCAAAGTTAAAGTAATAAATAGTAGTGGCTTGATGCTAGATCCAGAGTTTTCTTATTTTTGGAACAGGAGTTAAATGCACAGTTCAGTTCCTTAGACACACAGAGAAGGCATGACAGATATAAGTGGTATATGTCACTGCATATGTAAGTTGCAACTAAAACTAAACAGACCAAAATATGACACTCATTGTTCTAAGTTAAGTTTTTCACTTCCTGGTTGACAACATGTATGGGCCAACTTCAATGAAACTCTTATCATCTATCGGTAATCACGACCACTGGGGAAAAATAAATCACGTAGCCCCAGCCTTTTATTAGGAGTTGCACCATTTGAAACTGCATGGGGGGAGAGAAGGTATCAAATTCAGTGCAATCCTGGTAACATTATCATGCGGTTGTTCAAGTAAACGATAAAATATCTCTTCTACCGCAGAAAACCTTCCAGATGTCCAAGTCAAATAACAAAGAAACTAAACCAACATCATCCATAGGAACTCCGTTCCTAAAATTCTGAGGCTACAATTATTTGTAAAATTCCATAAAAGTGAGGAACATCAGGACCATTGTGAACACAGAACAAGAAAATATAAACATATATATTTTTCTTACAATGCAACTCAAAACAATCCAACTCTCCGCTCTTAAGTTTTTCCCTAGTACAGGCAATTGGAAGCAGGCCTATTTGATTCAGTGTGTCAAAACAGGAAGACATATTCCACTGTACCAAAAGAATCCTAAAGTGCAATGAAAATGAAAAATGTATAAGAAAGAAGAGCTTTAAATTATTATTGTGCTGCAATGCCAAAACCATGTACCTCTAAAATGTGGAATACTCTGGAACTATTTAAACACCCTAAGAAATACACAGCTCTCCCAAAGCTCACGATACAAGGCGTACAGCAAAGAGATCTTCTGACATTACTACACAAACCAGCAACACCTCAACTGAGATTTTAATCATTCTGTTCCCTTCGTTCAGCCCCCAATGGGGTGCCACAACTCTCTACTGATCTTTTAAGCATGGCCGTAAATCCAATAATGATCAAAGTTGGGATTCAGGAAACAAAGAACAGGAAAGCTCCTACCTTTTGGTGTATTTAAAAACTGAGCCTGGTGGAGCTGCACTGGCCTTGTCACTGAATGAAATAAACAAGACTAATCTCTAATACTGTACTACACATGAGTCACCGTAACAGAGGCTACCAAAACTAATTCAAAGTAGCTGTGTCTTTCGGCTACTTGCTTCTGGTACAAGCGTGATGAAACAAAGGAGGCATAAAGGCTAGAGCACCAGTTCCTAAACTTTATTGGTTCATGAACCACTGTTTTAAAAGCTATTGGAAGCGAGTGGAGGGAACATCAAATTCACCTACCATGTTTTAGAAACCCCCGTCTCAGAGGATATACCATCAGGGACAGTCTCCGGCTGGCTGGGAATGAGCAAGTGCCCCTAAGAACCAGGAGTTCCATGGTTCCATCAGTGGTTATAAAAAAACAATCAAAGGCGGCTCACTGGCGAGTGCATGTGCTGCTGGTAGAACCAGAAAGGGCCACCAGCCATTGTGCCAACATTTTATCCCTGCTGCCTGAGGTTCACCGTCAGCTGTAATATCTCCTTGTTGGCATGAAGACTAGGTCTGAGCCTGTGAACAGTGACCTCCCTTCACCTCACATTTGCAGGCTAAAAGGACGGCTCACCCTGGGATTAATTACATGGAACTGCACCATGGTTCCTCTCAGCAGCAGCTTACAGTCTAAGTCTCCAAGCCTACAAATTCTTGCCAGTGGGCCTATGTGACATCCCAGTGAAGTTCTGGGCAGATGGGATGGAGTTAATTCCAGAAGACGGGTCTATGGGCCTGATTTTGCAAACTCTTGCTAAAGAGCTTCAGTGAACTTGTATGGGAAAGAACGTTCTGCTCCCCTGAGTCAAGGTCTACACCTGTGGTGTCCAGGTAGTTCTAAAGCAAACTAGCCATGTTATTCTGAAAATAGGTTTACTGTCCAAGACAACTAGCCAACACAACCGCCAAATAGCCTCATGTGACTAGTGGCTGGCATGCTGGACACCACACGTCACTAGATCCTGAAACACAATGATTAAATCATGCAGTGACCACCCATTCATTCTATTTGTTATAAATACCTGGAACATAGAAACTACTCTTAACTCACTCTTCTATGTCAAGGTTTGAATGGGATCTTCAAGCAATGGGTGATTTTACCATACAGTATGCACAACTCTCCAGAGCAGGAACAGAGTTCGTGCTCTGACTTCGACTCTCCTTGCGTGTCCAAGCGTGCATCAAACAGTGAACAACAAAATAAATAAAGCCTGGCCTACTTGTCCACAGCCCCTTCACTTTGGCGGGTTTGCTCTTCCTGAGAATCGCACCTACAGAATTCTGCTTTTCTGCTAAAACCAGCAAACTACAGCTCCAACCCAGCAATCATTCATCTGCTGATGTGTTAACGTCTGCCAACCTGAGAATTCTCCAGGGGTGATGTTCGGAGAGCTAGTAGCCTCTGTTTCAGTGTAAGACAACGTGGAATCTGATAGATCTGGAAAACAGAAGGGGAACCTTTAGTACTTATGTACCACAAACCACTCACACACATACTGTGCCACTTTGCCTGCCCACGCCTTCCAAGGAGAAACTGCTACTCAGCCAGGGTGGCAAGTAAAGGCTTAACTTTTCTCCTCTGCCATGAAAAAATGAAGTTTCAATGGCTTTGACCACAAAAATAACTGCAGTTCAGTTGATTAAACAAGTAGAAACTTGGTGCGTACTGGATGAAGTTACGTTAAGCCTCTGAACAATTCATAGTTACTGTACTTAATTATCACTATTAAAATTCTTGAAGCTGTTTATTCTTGCTTTTCCCTTCCTTCCTCTTTGCTGAAGCTAAGGAAACTTTGTTTTAACAAGTTAAGAGTCCTTGTTATTTTCTCTTTCTTACCCCTTTAATTAAGCACTCAAATGTTTGCTCATGGATTATTTTTGCAGTCAAAGAAACCCATGAAGTACAACTCACTGCTTTCCATACCAGCAGCACAAGTAACATCTAAAAGGAATTAATTTTGAGCTTATTTTTCTTATGCAATGTTAACATGACCAATCCTTTTGTTGTCCAGAATATATTCTAGGGCTGGCCCTCCAATGGGAACCATTAGCCATGAAGCAAATGCCACTGTAAGCTACTTCTCAGAGTGAGATGGTGCATCTCAGCAAGGTGGGGCAAATGCTCTGCACCACCCCACGTGTGGTCCCACAATGCACGGTGACTCAGAAACACCCTGCCAAGCCCTTCCTAATTCCCTTGCTCTGCGGGTTAGTAATTTGCTGCTGGCCCAGACCATCAGGGAATTAAGAAACCTCCCAAACCAACTCAGTTGGCTCCCCCCGGCCTTCCCGGCCCACCCGCTCCTGGATATGGGGAGTACTAAGCACACAATACCCATGTGCTCCTGCAGAGGCCGACCCAAGCTCTGAACAGCCAGCATAAACACAGTAAAAGGAGTTCTCAGTTTTCATGAGTCTTCACTGTCCATACCAGGGTCCAGTCTTTGGTTGGAATTTTTTTTGCTTGCTCGATTTTCTTGTTTGTTCTGAGGGGTTTTAGAAAGGAGCAAACCAATCTTTACTCAGTCCTTTGGGTCTGGCTCTACCTTCTGCACAATCCCCCAATTCCCAGTCTGGCATTTGCCCAGAGAGTTTATGATTGGGCCCTGCCTAAACCCCTTGGAGACCTCAAAGCAATGTGTGTGCCAAGTGGGTCCTTGTCTATCTGGCCAATTTGGAATGATTCCTCATCCTGCTCTCTCTCTAGTTCTAGCAGCTCTGCGATGAATACTTCTCTCTTTTCCTTACTCTCTCTTTTGCATGCGAGCCTTGCTGACCACGGGAGACCAGGAGGAGTGAAACACCATACAATGGCACAATCTGGCCCATTGTGTATAGAGTCTCTCCCAAAAACCACATCAAACTTTGCCCTTCTGAGGTGCTCTTCTTGATTCCTGCTTCTTTTTTTGCCTGCAGACTGTGAAAGCCAGGGAGAATTTGGCACAGCCTCTGCTGAGGGATATATTTAAAATTTCCCAGTCACAATATGTGCTTTGGAAGGCATTCACTATTGAATTTTGCCAACTTTAAAGTAGGTCAAATTTTATATTTTGCCATGACCAGATTTATTTCAATGATATTTTAAAAATGTGGAATAATCCAGTGGAAAAAGTGAAATTCCATTCAAATGTTTTACAGTATGAAGCTTAAAGAGCCCGGGTCTCTGTTAAATAAACACTATATTAACAAAATCCTTGGCTCTCACGCAGCCCTCTTCATCTCAAATCTTAAGGATCTTAACAGTAAAAGTATAATCACCCCTATTTTACAAGGTGATATGCCCCAGGTGAGAGAGCGGGACAGTTGGAGAGCTGAGGGTAATATCCAGCAGTTCTGATCCTGCTCTCCCAACTCCAGTCTGCCAGTCAATCTATAAAATAAAAATGCAAGTCTGATAACCTGTCGTCACATCTTCATTACTCATGACAGAGTTTCACTTGAATGTAGGTTATTCTGAAACATATAGCTGTAGCAAAGCATGTCTATTAAGAGATAAACCCGCGGCAAGGAAGATGTGATTAAAAAAAAATACAAATTATTTGATTTTTATACATTTTCTTTCTTATAACTCGTCAGCTGATGCTTGTTCCAAATTAGTGAGAAGCTCCACGTTCCCATATTTTGACATTTGTCTGACATAACAGGCTGGAAACTAGCCCAGTAAAAAACAACGCAATGTCTTGGTTGTGAACTGTGCGTGTCTGAAGAGTTTGTACAGAGAAAATACTTACCCAGTGGCTTTTGCTCATCGTGAGGAGACAGCCGAGAGTAAGGAGGTGGTGGAGACTCTGGAAAAACAAGACCTTACATTAGTGCTATATCAAGTTAAAAATTCAAACCCTCAAGTTTTCCCTCCTACAAAGTAAATCCCTGTTTATAACATGGCAAAAAAGTCAGGTGCAAATAATTCTTCGCCAAGATTTTTCAAAAGCAGCTGATGACTTTTGATGCCCAATGTAACACACCTCTTCCAAAAGTGCTGGGCATTCGTCCTCTGGAAATCAGGTTCCTTTGGGGGCACGTCCATCAAACCAGGTATCCAAAATCATCAATCCCTTTTGAAAAGCTTGGCTTTTTTTATCTGATCATCAGTCTAGTGTATTCCTGTTTCAGAACATAATTGCTGGCTTAACAAGAACTCCCTGGACACTGTGTCACAAAGACTTTAACATCAAAAAGGGGAACTAGCACTTAAATCAAAAAGGGGAGCTACACAAAAGCAAGGAAGCTAGTTAAAAAAGATATTAAAAGGAATAGTCCTGAGCATGAAATGCCTGCAAACTGCCTGGAAATTTTTTAAACACATCATAGGAGAGTCAAACTAAACCTATACGCCAAATTAAATAAATAACTACAGAGGACCACCAAAAACAAAAACAAACAAACAAAAAAAAGCTGAACAACAGAGTAAATGAGACCATCGGAGACAAAAAAAATATTTTAAAAACCGGAAGTCAAATCCTGCCGGCAAAAATACAAAGGGACATAAAGTCTGGCCAGTTGAGTGTAAAAGTAAAATCAGACAGACCCAAAGGAATATGAAAAGCAACTAGCAAAAGACACAAAAACTACCAACAACATTGCTTTTAAGTACACCAAAATCAGAAAGGCTGGCAAACAATCAGTGGGGCCACTGGATGAATGATGATAAAGGAGCACTCACTGAAGGAAGACAAGACCATTGCAGAGAAGTTAAATGAATTATTGACACTAGTCTTCACTACAGAGGATGCGAGGTAGAGTGACACACCTGAGCCATTCCTTTTAAGTGACAAATCTGAGAAACTGTCCCAGGCCGAAATGCCAAAAGAGAAAGTTTTGCAACGAAGTGGTACATTAAACACTAATACACCAACCCAGCCAAATGGGATTCACCCAAGAGTTCTGAAAGAGCTCAGATATGAAACTGCAGAAATACAAAGTGTGGTATTCCGATCACTTAAATCAGCTTCTGTCCCAGATGACTGGTGGTCAGTTAATTTAATACCATTTTTTAAAAAAAGCTGCCAGAGGCTACAGACCAGTAAACCTAACCTCAGTACCAGGGAAGAGTCAACACAGTTTTTATAAAAGGAACTCGTGCTTTGCCAATTTATTTGAATGCTTTGAGGGGGTTCAACAAACATGCAGACAAGCGTTCACCAGTAGATATAGTGTACTTGAACAGGTTTTGGTACACTCCTTCATAAAAAGCTCCTAAGCAAAGTCCATAGTCACTGGATAAAAGGGAAGGTCCCCTCATGGATCAGTAGCAGGTTATAAGATACTAAACAAAAGGAAGATGAAATGATCTTTTTGTTTCACAGTGGACAGAGGTAAATAACAGAATTCAAGGATCTGTCATTCCACATACTCATAAGTGATCCGGAAAAAGGCTGAACAGGGAACTCACAAAGTTTTCAGATGATACAAAATAGTCATGACAGTTAAGTCAGAAGCTGACTCCTCAGCGTTACAAAGGGATCTCACAAACCTGTGTGGCTGGGTAACCAAGTGGCAGATGAACTTTCGTGTTGAGAAATGAGTAGTGCACGTTGGAAAGCACATTCCCAACTACGCAGACAAAATAATGGGGGCTAAGCTAGGTCTTACCTCTCAAGAAAGAGACCATTGAAGTCATTGTGGGTGGTTCTATGAAAAAATCCACTCACTGGCAGCAGTCAAAAAGGCTACCAGAATATGAAGGAAACCATTAGGAACGCAACAGAGAGTATCATAATGACAGTATAATTCGTAGTATTCCAGGTGTAGATGTACTACGAATTATACTGTCATTATGATACTCTCTGTTGCCAGCCACTGCTTACTCCATCTCAAAAACTATATTAGAATTGGAGAAGGGCAACAACAATTATTAGGAGTATGGAACAGCTTCCATAAAAAGAACGGCACAGTTCAACTTAGAAAAGAGAAGATGTAGAGGCATATGCTTATGAAAACATGAATGGTGAAGAGAAACCAAACCATGTTGTTTACCCATGGACATACAACCAGACAGCGGACATCCAAGTAAATGAATGAACAGCAGGTTTAAAAACAAAAAGAAGTCTTTCCTCACACAGTGCCCATCAAACTGTGGGACTCATTTCCAGGGGATGTTGGGACAATCAAAAGTATAACTGGCTTCCGAAAAGAATTAGATAAGTTCAAAGAGGTCCAGCAATGGGTAATGGTCGGCCAAGATGGTCAGGGACACAGCCTCATGCTCCATGTGCCCCATAACCTCGGAATACCAGAAGCCAGGACTGCATGGCAGAAAATTAGAAGCAACCCAGCACAGCCACTCGTAGGTTCTCATAGTTTTTAAAAGGTAAGATTCAAAAAAAATGAAAGCTAAATGCTATTGCCAGGGTTATATCAGTTTGTGGGAAGTAAGTAGAAATTGCCACCAACTTCAATGAGGAGTTCTGCTTAAAATTCAATGGCATGGTATGGTTATTGACATTAGTATATGTTCTTCAGTTTTCTACAGTGACCTAAAAACAAATGGTTCTGGCAACACAACGCCTTCCTAACCTACCTGCAGTTCAGTTTTCAATTACTAACAATTATCTCAGTTTCCACTGTGGCGCTTTTGATTTGGACAGCAGTCAGGTTCTGCTCCTGTCGGAGTAAAGATTCTGCATCTTGAAATGAGCATCAGTAACATACACAGTGCTCTTACTCTGCTCCCATGCACAGGGTCTGCACAGGCAAGACCACCTTCTCCCATGTATTTAAGAGCTTCAAAGAAACTAAGGTAGCTAATATTCCAGGCTGTTCTGATGCCACGGGAATGAGATCTAATTGCAATAATACTGTCTGCAAAATATACTTCTTACAGTCTCAAGATACATCTACCACGGCACTCAGTTTCATCTGTCATAGCGCAGACATTTGCACATCATTCCGCTAGCTACATATTGTAAACTGAGGGATTAATGGGTGGATACATGGATGGGAACGAACACACACACACACACACACACACATCAGAATCCCCATACATTTGAAGAAAGTCATTAAGGCCAGACAGAATTCTTACTGAATCTCATTTCCAGATTACCCTCAATGGGAACAAAATCCAACCCCAAAGGGGTGGCTCCCAACCAGTGTTCCCTCTAATTGTTTCCATTTATGGGCAGAATAAATTTTGTTATCTGCACACGGGTGCATGTCAACCATGAGTAGAAACACATGCGGCTTGCTGTGGGAGCTGCAGGAATTCTGCTAATCTGTGGGAGCTGCAGGAATTCTGCTAATCGGCTGGGCCACACATGAGTCTCTCCTGGGGTGGTTGCCCAAGCACTCAGCTTTCAGGCAACAGGGCTCCCAACACATCTGGGCAGTATGAAAATGATAAAAAGACAATCAACTCCGTTTGGGAGTGCTTTTACACTAAAAGGCAACTTGAAAATTCTACAGCTGTAGCCTTCTTTAACGTATGCACACATCTGCTACAATTAAAATCTGATTTCATGTTCAGGCACCTAATAATCTCCAGGGGAAATTGCTGCATTAGTTCACTGCTGAAAATACAGCAGTTTCTTACAAATAATTGGTACAGAGATAAAGATAATTCTTGCTTTCAAAATAAATAAAGAAAAGCTCTTCCCAGGAAAGAGCAGCATTAACAAGAAATTCAATTTCCTTCAGGATTTCTAGTCATAACAAAAGAAAAGCAGCATTTATGCATAAGCTAATGAACCTCAAGAAACTTCAGACAGCATGAAAATTAGAAAATTTTCTTCCGTCAGCACCTTCCACCTCGGAATCTCTTTTAGTCTTATTATTTGCACATTGTGCTTTTACACAGAAAATGAATAACTAACTAACCTCCGTTATTCAGGGTTGTCTCTAGCTGGTTCACTCTTCCAGGTTTTCTCTGCACTAAAACAGCTGTCACAAGGGGCATGTGCTCCCTCCCATCCCCCGCCCAGCCTGAACGGGCTGGAAGAAGTTAAAAAGGGGCACTGCAGCTTTAAGAAAGCAGCAGTAATTGCCTAGATCCCCAGTCTGTCAGATAAACAGCTAGTCAGACTGGCGCCAGCAATATGCAAACTGCATATTATCACCACTTCTTCACCTAAATAGCAGAGGGGGACCTCCTCCGGAAAAAAAAGGGCTTTTTAAGCACAACTTGAAACTGATCTCAATTCAAAGCGGGCAATGCCGGGCCAAAGAAAAGTTTTTGTCTGTTAAATTCCCCTCTTTGCTTCAGTAAACCTATGATTTTCCTAGCCTGCCTTCTAAGTCCCTGCAAAGTTGTGTCTCCTTCAGCGTGATAATTTCGTGACAAATAATGACAGCAATTTAAGAAAGGGTGGAGCGAGGAGCCAGGGCTCGGAGTTCCTGGCTACTCTGGGTACAAAGGGCTTTAAACAGCAGTTGTACTGGTGAGAGAGTATTGCTTCAAATTTCCATCCCCAGACATGAAACACGGCTATGATCTGTCGGGTTAAAGGCAGGCAACTTTTGAGTACAGACACATGCAGCTCCCTGGGAGTTGTCCTGCTTTCTCAAAATGGGGGCGGGGGGCAAGGCACAGGAGAGGAAGGGCTCATCTTTTAGATAGATCCTCCTTTGGAGAAGGGGGCCAAGGGGGAGCCCAGGTCGCCTCCCCTCGCTGACAGAAATTACACAGAGTCTTATCACGCCACGCATCAGTGAGTGCCAGCTATGTGCACAATGCAGCTGGAGCCTCGCGCCTTCTGCCTAAGCGCCAGAAGGGGTGACGGGAACAGGGTAGGAGGCTTTCTCCAGCTTTGGGAGCCTTCGGGATCAACCTCGGTCCACAAATCCTCCCCCTCGCACGCCCACACCCCAGGGCTGGGAGTTAGGTCACTCCTGCCAGCTGCCTGTGCCGTGCCTAGAAGTGAGCAGCTAACTGAGTGGGTGGAATGTCCAAGCTCACAATAGGCCATCTAGGCCCTGGCGTCCAACACCCCCTAGCCGCATGGGGCTATTCGGGCCAGCTGAGTGTGCCTAGTTGGCTTGAACAATAAATACATTTTCAGAATAATATTCTACTTCCGGGAACATAGTGGCTACTGCTTCAGACCTGGCTGGGCACCGCAACTGTAGGGTCTATTACCTGCACTGGCTGCTACCGCCCTTCCCTGCCTGCACACCCAGGCTCCAGGAACAGTAAAGGCCGCATTACAGGGCTGTGTCCCCTGACAGAAGAGAAGCTCTCAGCAGAGCAGCTACACCAGGAGAGCAGGTGAAATGGCTAACGCCAAGACACCAGCCGGTGACGTGTTTGCCCCAGGCCACTAGAGCTCACCTGTGTTGCGTCATGTGGCTGGTGCAGACGTAACCCACTTGCCTACTGGGTGTGGCTCACTGTCCCATGGAGCAGCACCAAGACTACTCAGAGAAAGAATGAGACTCCTCTATGGCCTTAGCCCAGAGCCAGCTGGCATTCAGCACAAGCTGCAGAGGCTCCTCCAGCAAGCTCCACAGGCCCCAGGCTGGAGCCCGCCTGTCTGCCCTTACGCAGGGGAGCTGGGGCGGGCACCTACTCCAGGTGACGGAGCTTGGGGAGCTGAGAGTTTTAGCAGCAGGACTCAGAACAGCCTTCTGCATCCCGGACTCTAGCGCCTCCTGCTGGCCTGTGCACAAAGGGAACGTGCCCCACCAAACTGGCCGGGAGACAGAGGCTGCTGAGGAGTGTGCTGGCTTGTCTGAAAACGTCGCACATGCAGTTCCAGCGCACTCAGGCGCTCTCAAGCTCCTTGCATGGGTGGACAAATACGATTCACGACATCAAATGGCTGCGCACGAAGCGTGTTTTCATTTGACTCCATTTGGAAACAATGGTGCACGTCCTAGAATGCACCTGAACCGCGAAAACCAGGAGGAAGTTAAGGCCTAGGGACAACATACTGTGCATAAGGGGAAATGCTCTGAACCTTCCTGAGATCCAGACCAGCCAGGCTAGGAATAAACGGTGACACAGAAATGCCCCAGGCATTTCACTGCAAGAAACTAGAAGATCCGCGCCCACCGCTGGGCTGTTAACACTGCCGCACGTTTCCCTGCAGGCTTCTAAAGCTCCTGTGATGGGCTCCCATGGGGACGGGTCAGTTTTACTGAACAAGCAAACAGCATCGGCCTACCGGAGTCCAAATTCTCTTCATCACAGCACAAAACAGCACTCCTGCTTTTGCCAGAACTAAAATATTCCCTCCCACTGGCCCCACTTCAGTTGTGCTTTAAAACCTAAACCACCAGGCACGGCCATCCTTATGAAAAAACCGCGGGGAGTCCTCATACAGCGCACCAGCAGCTCATCCCATCTGCTACTGCAGCGTGATCCAAAAGGGGGGGGGGTGATGCCACTTTTCTGGGCTGCAGGGCTTTGGGCTTGGGAGAGCCTTTGGGCATCTTTACACCTTCCCTCTTAACTCTCCCGCCTGGCTACGGTCAGATCCTTCACGCTCCCGAGCTGGGCATTTCGGAGTTGTCTTCTCCAGTCTGCTGAGGGTTAAACCAAAAACCAGCCCTGGGGAAGAGGGGAAACGGGCGACGCAGCCCTGCAGAGCCAGCAAGGCCGCCAGGTGCACCTGGCTGGGACAACGCCGCAGGCCCCCGGCGGAGCTGGGGAACCCGCCGGGATTTCAGAAGGGGAGCGGCTCCCCAGCGCCTGGCACAGACTGGGGCTAATTTCCATCCTCTGCCCCCCCCCAACCTAGGAGACGCCACCGCTGCTAGAAGCGCTGGGGGCGCCCCCTGTCGCGCCGGCGGGGCCAGTGTGGGGTGGGCCGGGGGCGCAGTGCCGCGGCGGGGTGTCCTTCCTCCCCCGGCCCCTTACCTGGCCCACAGAGCCGGCTGAAGTGGTAGGGGTTGCAGCAGACCGTGGGGCTGTCGGCGAGCCCGAAGCTCTGGCACTCGCACAGCGCTTTCAGCTCGGCCGGGTGCTGCAGGTCCGGCCAGCGGAAGAGCTTGCCCAGGAGCAGCTGCGGGGGCGCCGCCTGGCCCCCCAGGCGCACCTCGGTGCGGGAGACCAGGACGCAGCCGCTGGGCATGCCCCCGCGGGACTCCACCGCCTCCAGCAGGCTGGCCAGCGAGCGCTCCTTCAGCCGCTTCAGCAGCGAGTAGGTGGCGGACTTGAGCTCCTGCTCCAGCACCAGGAGCCGGGACCGGGCCTCCCGGCTGCGGGGCTCCTGCGGGACGTCGCCGGGGCGCAGCGGCCGGTCGCGGGAGGAGGCGCCCGCGGGCCTGGGGCTGCCCAGCTCCCGCTCCTTGAAGAGGCAGCAGGTCACCGTCTGGCACTCACTCTCCTGCGCCCACCGCGGGCCCTCCTCTGCGCCTGCCCCGTCCTCCTCCTCCTCCTCCGCCGCCGCCCGCAGCGCGGTGGGGCAGCCCCGGTGCCCAGCCCGCTCCGACATGGGGCTCCCGCTGCCCTGCTGGCCCGGCTCCCGGGCGCGCTCCTCCGCGGGCTCCCCGGCCAGGCTGCGGGTTACCGGCAGGATTTCCGAGGAGGGATCTTTCTCCGGGCTTGCGCTGGGGCCACCCCCGAGCTCATGGCTGCTCCTGGCGCTCGCATCTCCCCCGTCCCTGTCCGGGATGACACGGCTCCTCCAAAGCCGCCGCACCAGCCCTGAGCGTTTGGACCTGAACATACGACGGCTCGGGGCTCGTAATCTCGGGGGGTGGATCAGTGGGCTTGGAGGTCCCGGCCGGCCCCGACGCGCGCCCCGCGCTCGCCAGCACGCCTGGAGCGGCGGCCCCTCGCAGCGCCGGGCAAGCGCCTCGCACAGCTAATCGCCGAGAGACGGCCACAGGGCTGCAACATGGGGGAGACTGCGGGGAGGGAGGGGCGCAATGGCATAGAAGGCGCGCGGGGGGCTAGAGCCGCACACCCGGGGTGGGGGGTGCGCCGGGCGGTCGCCAGCACTCGCTTCTGCGTGCCGCGGGTGAGCCGGGGGGACGCTATGGAGATGCCCCGCATTCGCGAGCCATTCACAGCCCGGGGCTAACGCCGCCGCCGCCGCCTCTCAAACGCAGCCCCAGCCCCATCAACGGCGTTTCTTGGCCATCGGAAGATGCGGGGGAGGGGGGGAAGGTGGCCCGTTCCACGCGCCTGTCCGGGGCTCGGTGACCCGCAGCCGTGTCCTAGACTCGCAGCGCCTCGGAGCTGTTCCCTTTCCAAACCACCAGCGCGTGCATGGAAATTGTACAGATCCCGGAGAGAGCGGCTGGAAATCCTCACTTAAGGGAACTGGAGGTGGCGGGGGGAAGCGAAGCCAATCCACTGTCCGGCGCGCGGGGACGCCTGGGGATGTCCTGGGGCCGCCCCCACCCTACAAAGTGACCAGTTGGCGGGGGTGCGCTGGGATCAGCCGGAGCAGCGCGGGGGCTCCTCTGTCCTTCCCCTTCTCCGTCTCTCGCTCGCTCGCTCTCGCTCTCTTTTTTGTTCTGCTAAAACACACACAGGGCCCCCTAGGAGAGAGCCGGAGTCATTGGCTGCCTCCCATCATGTGCCAGTCTAGACACTTTGGCGGCTCTGTGCTGCACGGATTGTTGCGCAAACAAGGTTTCAAGTTTCTTCACTCTTAAAGGAAAACGCCTCCCTGAACCCGGCGCAGAGCCGCGGGAGAGGCTCGCGGGCAGCCGGCAGCCCGTCCCCTCCCACCCCTGCCCCCGGGAGACGCGGTAACGGAAACGGGGGTCCCCAAAAGTGCTGGAACTCCGAGCTGGTGCCGGGCGCATCCGGTCCCTGCCAAGTCCTCGTCTAGAGCATCCCGCACGAGCCCGTCACGGTTCAGAGAGCGGGGCCCTGCCCGCGCCACATGCATCACCGGCGGCTGGGGAAGCCTTCATCGCGCTGGGCTAACGCCTGGCCCGGACCTGGGGCGCGTCCCCACTGACTGCAGGGGGAAAGACACGACGTGGCTTTTCCGGCCCAGGCAGCCGGGAAGGGCGCCCTCGTCGCAGCCCAGCCAAGCCACGTTTGCGCTGGGACAAAACGCTGCCCGGTTGCAGCGTTGCCTGTTCCTGCGGGGCGCCCTTGCATTGCCAAGGGCGCTCCGCTCCCTAGGGACGCCTCGGGATAACCGCCCCCCCGCGCCCCGGAGCCGTGGGGCTGCTTGTCAGGGATGTGCTCAGCACCAGCTCGCAGGCAGGCGCTGGGGGAGGGTGTGTTTGTTCCCGAGCCGAGGTCTCGGGACGACGGGCTACTGAAGCCGCAGGTCCCGGGCGCAGCGCGGCACCCAGCCTTGAAGGGGTCGGTTTCCCTCACGCATTTCTTTCCCGTGCAAGCGCTTTCTGTGGCACATTCAGTTACAGCCTCGCCACGCGGGCGGCGCGTCCCCCGGTCCCCTCCCGGCTGTGCTTGGTTGGTTGGGCGGTGGAAGCGGCTGCCGAGCTCTGCGCCCTTTTACAGCCGCCTCAAGGCGGCCCCGCGCGCCGAAGGGATTCCCAGCTGGCGGGCCCCGCGCAGCGTCCAGCGCCTGCAGAGTTAAGGCCTGTCCTCCCAGTGGAGTCAGTCAGACGGGGACACACCCCCTGGCGGTATTAAGTTGTTCGGGGTGGCAAAAGTTCAGGCTTGTAAAGTCACGATTGGCTCGCGGCGGAAATACGCCTCGCCCCGGAGATGCTGATTGGTCGGGCGAGGGAACCGGAGCAACCTACTTTCCACCGCAGATTGTCACTGAATGAAAGGAATTCCGTCGCTGGTCCTCAGCGGGATTTCTGCCTCATTCACCTGAGGCTGGTTAGTAGAATGGCACCGGCTAGGAACATGATATGGTCAAATCCCTTCCTTTTACCGCGGCCCAGCGCAAGCCTTTGCATTGTTCCTGTTCCTAAGCTGCTGCAGAATCGTTTACTGTTACTTGCTAACTTGCTTGGGAAACCTGCCACTCACACCAGTCCTCTGGCTTCAGTTCCAGGCAAGTCTGACTACCTTTAAAAAATCAGCCTTCTTGTGGAACTGAGGCTTGGGTTCAGGTCTTGGATATTATAGGTCTATGAATAGAGCCCCTAGTTTAATTAAAAACAAAAAGAAGTCCTGTGGCACCTTATAGGCGAACAGATATTTTGGAGCATAAGCTTTCGTGGGCAAAGACCGGCTTCATCAAGCCGGTCTTTGCCCACGAAAGCTTATGCTCCAAAATATCTGTTCGTCTATAAGGTGCCACAGGACTTCTTTTTGTTTTTAATTAAACTAGGGGCTCTATTCATAGACCTATAACATCTGATGAAGCGGGTCTTTGCCCACGAAAGCTTATGCTCCAAAATATCTGTTCGTCTATAAGGTGCCACAGGACTTCTTGTCTTTGCAGATACAGACTAACAAGGCTGGCTACCCCTCTGGTTCTAGTTTAATCAGAGTGCCCAGATCCTGCTTATCATTTCCATCCACATGCAGATTTTTTCCGTTCTTGTGCAAAATAATGTTTTTATGTGCACCACCAATACAAACATAAAACCTAGCTGTGGGCACGATGCTAATCAGCTGGCTGGTGTTTTAATTTTTTCTGAGTGGCCAGGCAAGCACACAGCTTACAGGAGAACACTGCCTAGATCCCCAGGGCCAGCTGTAGGAAATGAAATGATCTTAAATATTGGCCTAGAAAATGCCAGCAATTAATTATTAGATGGCAGCAAATTTATCTATTCGAATGACACCCTATATGATGAGCAATTCAGAATATACGTCTGTGCCACAGATCAGGGGAATGGAGCTGTACTACAAAGTCAGTCCACTAGAGGGTGGCTCTGATAGCTCACAGCCCCCAAGTTTTACATGAAACTTTTTCTGAAGCAGAGAAATTGATTTATTCCGCCCATTAATAAGGTAGAGTTTGTTAAAAGTAGCAGAATCTTAGTCCTGCTAGGAATATAATCTTTGCTGTGAAACCAAATGGCTGACAAATGTGCTTTCATGAACTTACTATCTTAGGACTAAAAAAAATGATTGAAAAGTTGATGGGCTTATTATAAATAAAATAACTGTCATATCCTTTTTATGGCCTTTTCAGTCAAACTGAATTGAACTTTTAAGTGGAAAACTGGCAGCCAACCCCCTTGGGGAGATTTCTGAATGATACTGCAAACCTGTCACTTACTAAATGTTACCTTCCAGGAAGGGACATGGTCCATGTTCCCTGTAAGCTAAGCGCTTGAGATTCAGGTGCCGGCCAGCTGATTATCAGAGGCCCACCGCCACCCACAGCTGGCAGCATGTGTTTCCAGTGGTGGTGCACATAACAAAATTTATTATGCCCATGGATGAAAAAAATTAGAAGGAAATATTGGACATGGCAAAAACATGTAACTATTGGCGACTGGGTAGATAGCTAATGTAAGATAACTTTGCTTTGGTAGGGACCATCTACTTGAATAATCCTGCACTTTAACTTTCTTAGAACACAGCATTATGCAGGGGTTCAGACATGGTCAAAGGTTGCTCAGAAGTAGCAAGTGGCTCCTGCCAAACATGTTTTATTGTGCTACAGAGTTCTTGACACATTCTCACTTTCCTGTGCTTTTACCTGCTCAGTTCCCCTTTCTCCATTCATTCTCAGGTTAGGTCTACACTACAAGATAAATTCGAGTTTATTAATACCGATTTTTGTTGCACTGGATTTTATAATTCAAATTTAACTATCCTCCCCTCCCACTCCCCACGTGCTCCTCATAAAGTTGAGTTATTGCTGCCACACTCATTTGGCAAACATGGACTTTTGCAACAGTGCATTGTGGGAATGTATCCCACAATTCCCTCGTCCCCATAGTATTCTGGGTATTTTTGCTGGTATTTGACATCATCTTCCCACATTGTACTGCCCTCATTCCCCTCCCATGGTAAGAGGAGAAAGTGGGCCAATTGGCCCCTTCTCTAAGATGCTTTTACACTAATGCCAGACGCCTAGGGAACAAACAGGAAGAATTAGAGGCCCTGGCACAGTCGAAGTATGAGGTGGTTGGAATAACGGGGACTTGGTGGGACAATTTGCATAACTGGAGCATGGTCATGGAAGATTATAAATTGTTTAGGAAGAACAGACAGGAGAAAAGGAGGAGGAGTTGCGCTCTATATGAGGGAGCAGTATGATTGCTCAGAGCTCCAGTATGAGGAAGGAGAAAATCTGGTTGAGTGTCTTTGGGTTAAGCTTAGAGGCAAAAGTAACAGATGTGATGTCGTAGTTGGTGTCTGCTATAGACCACCAGATCAGCTAGACGAGATGGATGAGGCTTTCTTCGGGCAGCTAAGTGAAGGTTCCAAATCACAGGCCCTGGTTCTCATGGGAGACTTTAATCATCCGGACATTTGTTGGGAGACCAATACAGCAGCACACAGACAATCCAGGAAGTTTTTGGAGAATGTTGGGGATAACTTCTTGGTACAAGTGCTGAAGAAACCGACCAGGGGCCATGCGCAACTTGACCTGCTGCTCACAAAGAGGGAAGAACTAGTAGCAGAAATAGAAGTGGGAGGAAACCTGGGCTGCAGCAACCATGAGATCATAGATTTCAGGATCTGGACAAAAGGAAGAAAGGTGAGCAGTAACATACAGACCCTTGATTTCAGAAGAGCAGACTTCGACTCTCTGAGAGAACAGATGAGCAGGATCCCTTGGGAAACAAAGCTGAAGGGGAAAAGAGTTGAAGAGAACTGGCAGTATTTTAAAGAAGTCTTACTGAAGGCACAGGAACAAACCATCCTGCTGCATAGTAAGAAATGCAAACATGGTAGGCAACCAGCTTGGCTTAACGGGGAAATTCTTTGTCAGCTTAAACTCAAAAAGGATGCATACAAGAAATGGAAATGTGGACAGTTGACTAAGGATAAACATACGGCTGGAGAATGCTGGGCAGTAATCAGGAAAGCGCAAGCACAATTGGAACTGCAGCTGACAAAGGATGTGAAGAGTAACAAGAAGGGTTTCTACAGGCATGTTAACAATAAACGGGTTATCAGAGAAGGTGTGGGGCCATTACTGGATGAGGGAGGTAACCTAGTGACAGATGATGTTGGCAAAGCTGAAGCACTCAATGCTTTTTTTGCCTCAGTCTTCACGAACAAAGTCAGCTTCCACACGACGGTCCTAGACGATGCAGTATGGGAAGGTGGAGGGCAGCCATCTGTGGGGAAGAAACAAGTTCTGAGCTATCTAGAAAAACTATATGTACACAAGTACATGGGTCTGGATTTAATGCACCCCAGGGTACTGAGGGAATTGGCAGAGGTCATTGCTGAACCTTTGGCCATTATCCTTGAAGACTTTTGGAGATCAGGGGAGATACCGGGTGACTGGAAGAAGGCAAACGTAGTGCCCATCTTTAAAAAAGGACAGAAGAACAATCCAGGGAACTATAGACCCGTCAGCCTTACCTCAATCCCTGGGAAATGCCAGCAAAAGTACCCAGAATGCTATGGAGATGAGGGGTGCGGGGCTCCATGGCTCGAGGGCCACTTGAACCATTTCCCCTGGCAGCAGCAATGCGCCGAAAATCTTAGCCACTGGAGGAGACTTCCTCCTGGTGGCAGCTAGCCCCCCGGGTCCTTGTTGGATGGAGGGGCAGAGATGGTTTCAGTGGGGAGCCAGCTGAAGTAGTCCCCCCGAGGTGGCTGCAAGCCCCCAAAAAGCTTAGCCATCAGGGGAGACTTCCCGCAGGGGGCAGAGAGGCCCAGAAAGTATTTTTGGTGGGGGGGCCAGTTGAAGTAGTCCCCCTGGACAGCTGCAAGCCCCCGTAATTACTAGCTGGTGGGGGAGACTTCCCCCTCTCCCCCCAGAGGCTGCAAGCCCCTGAAAATCTTTCCTGCCCTTGGACCCCAAACTGCATGCAAGCTAGGACATGGTGCTGCCTGGAAGCATGGTCAGCATGGAAGGGCAGGCACACCCTTTTATTGGGCAGGGGGCTAGCCACATGATGTGGTTGAGCGCGGGAAAGGCCTTGACTGCGTGGCACCTGTGGGGGAGGGAGGGTGGCACGTGCACAAATATAAACGGTTGAGAAGAAGTTTCTCGACTTCTTATGCAAGCACGACCCCCACAACAGCCTTGCTGCATATGGTGCAGCAGGGCAGTGGCTGGCACCAGGCAGTGCAGAAAAAAATGCCAGGTGCTCAGCTAGCAGAGGTAGAGACAGAACCACTCTGGGGCTATTTGTAATGGGTAGGTGTGCTCACAGCGCTATTAGCAAGGAAAGACGTTTCTCAGCCTCTCCTACAAACATGACCCCACAGCCACTGGCTTCCTGGTCCTGATTTGAAATTCACGGTCTTCCTGTTATCTATTTCCTGCGCACCTGGAGAGCAGCGGCCAGAGTGGAGCACTGGGGGGCATTGTGGGTTACATACGGGACACCTCTGGAGGCTAATAAATTTGATTTTAAGACATGGTGCTTCCACAGTGGCCTTCATTTGAACTTTTCAATTTGAACTTGATGCTATACCTAGAAGGTTCAAACCATGATATATCGATATTAGTGCTCCCTAAATCGAGCTAATGGTCTTTACAGTGAAGACAGCCACATGGTAATATCAAGCTAACTACCTTAAATTCAAATTTATCTCATAGTGTAGACATAGCCTCAGTTTGCAAACAAGGTAGCTTTACAAGTAAAGATGGAGGTTTTCCCCTGTCACAAATGCTTGATGAGGTAATTGTTTGTTTGGGAATTCACAGCTATAACTTAGCTATAATATAACAAAAAATGAACAGATCCAGAGACCCTCTAACCCTGATCCTAGAACCAGTTGAAAAATAACATACACACACCAAACGTGTTAATAATTTACCCTAAAGCCCCTCTACACCTCCCATTCCCAACCAGTGATTGAACTTGTCAGGACATTTCAATGAAAATAATAAAAGGAAATTAAAATGTTCCTGATTTCTTCCTTCTCCATTTTCTGACCAAGCCTAGGCACCATCATGTAAGAACCCCTAGGTCTGGTCTAAACACAGAGTTATTCAACTTTACCCAAAGCTGTTATTTTAGATTGATTTTGTTAAATCAGCACAACATTGTGTGAACACTGACACAGATTTAAATATGCCCTGTAGCAGTTTAGCTTGCCCCATGTATTCCCACATAAACAATTTTAAACCAGTTTACAAGTGTCTACACAGGGGTTGCACCAATTTAGCTAAATTTGTGAGTAAACAGGTCCTTTAACTTGCTGTGCAAATCGTGGTTGTTTGTTTGTAATGGGACTGTGGAGAGGTGCTTGGGATGGGGTATTCCTTTGGGAGCTGAAGGAATGTGGGAGGCATGGGTTGAGTGATGTGACCCTGCTGTCTGCCTAGTACGCATTGCTGGGTAGAAGTTGGGACTCTTTTGGTGCTGTGGTTATTACAACATGTACTTTCCATTGAGGATAAGGTGCAGACTGGGATAGGGTTCTTTTTCTGATCTTCGGTCACAACAGATACAACTGATTAACGGCCTGTCCGCACCAGGGATATGTGTTCTGCAGAAGCTACACCGAAGCAAACGCCCAGCACAGCTATGCTGCACAGCTATAAAAGCAAGCAGGCGCTGGGGCAGCTCTCCTACACTGGGTGTTTGCATTTTATCTCCACCATAGCATCAGCTGGCAATACTTTGTGTAATTCAGTTGCTCCTGTTTACACCAGGGCTCCGTTTAGCTCCAAGTGATGAACCCTCCTATATAATTTCCAGGACAGAAAATAAAATGCTACCCTCTGATTATCATTATGTATATAACCATAGCATTGAGCAGCCCCAGTCATGGACCACGATCGCAGTGTGTTAGGGGCTGCTTAGTCCTGCGCAAGAACTTTTCTGTTGGTCTTTCCAGCACCATATTCTAAATAAGTTATTGTCTCATATAATGACTATGATGCCAGACCATCCATTCCAAATGCGAGTGTGTTCAGGGTCTCTCTGCAAGCAGGGAGAGCCCCTGTCCCACCCCACTCAGGGGGCAAAGCCAGGGACTGATTAGCTATTCTCTTCTGGACTCTCCTAGGGAGACTCACTAGGTTTTTATGCATAAATCTGGTTGTGAGTGAATGCACAGGATCTCATTCGAATGTGGACTCACTGTGTGTGGAAATAACAGCACGTAACAGACCATGATACTAGGATGTCCCCATGCTCAGCAGTGAGCTGCCATCTAACACCACTTGACACATATCTAATGCTTGTAAAGCAATTCACAAAAATTAGCCAACAACACTCCATAAAAGCAGGTATATATTTTCCTCGTTTTACAGTAGGGAACTAGGACAGAGGACAGGACTTCCTCTGTGACCTTAGAAATCAGTTTCAGAGCTGCAAGCAGAATTCAGGATGCCTGAGATCCGAGAGCTGTGTTTCGATCATGCTGGGCCTTTAGCGACTCAGAATTCATGGGTTTTATGTCAGAACTTGGTGGATTCCAATGCCCTTAAAAATTCTCTGCCAAACCAATCTAATGTGATTCTTGGATCTAGCCCTTTAAATGCAGCCAACTCTTTTCTTTTGAATACCAGCATTGCAAACTGGTGGCCAAATTTGACTGTCACAATGTGCAATTACTAGTGGCATCTAAATATAAAAACCCAAAATAGGATTGGCAAGAAAGTATAATGCTTCTCCAAGAGTGTATACATTATAGCTCAAAGAACAATGGAGCCTTCAAGATGATAATTAAGGCCTGCTCTCATTGTAAGCATAGGTATGTAATATAGCAGTCCCAATTTCACTAAATGTGCCATCAATTTTTCTTCAAAAAGACCACATTGTTTGGTGCCCTAAAATGGGGCAAGAAAAACAGAGAACTCAATTATACTTGTCATAATGGGCATGTGATTTATAATAATGTTGGTTATTAAAGGATTTTTAGTCACTAATAGTGGCACGCCATTTCACTGCAATTTTTGTGTCTTATATGGGCAAACGGTCTTGTGCGTTGCTCTGAAGTTTTGTCTTATAGGTCTCAGAATAAAAGCTGGATAAAGCATGAGAAGGTACTGAAGTTTGCCAGTCACCTAAAATTGATCTCTTTTTTAATTCCGCCCTCTGCTACCGTGAAAGGTAAAATCCTTTAAGCCCCAGATGGGCCATAAGTGGCCCCAAAAACGAGGGAAGGAATCAGCCCGCTTCTCTTGTCCAGAGAGAGCCAGGATGCTGCTGGATTATGCAGGGAGAAGGGAGACAGAGAGTACAGACCTGCAGTGGCCACCACACCAGCATACAGCAAAATTGAGGTCAAAGCCTGCAGAGAGGGGCCATTTCATTTTATTCTTTTAATAGGAAAATTAACAAAGTAATTTTCTAGATTTTATAGCTTCTTTGTTTTTAAAAGCAAATTAAGCATGGATAAGAAGAGATTTTAAAAATAATCTGAATAATTAACATTTACGTTTTTAAAAGCCTTATGCTTTGGACTGCTGCTGCTGCTGCTGCTGCTGCTGCTGCTGACTGATTTGTATTGGGGTAGTGCCCAGAGAACTGACCTGAGATCAAGGCCCATTGGAACTGAGTGGCATTCTTACATGTGACCATCCCTGCCTTAGAGTTTATAGCCTTAAGGAAGAAGATAGACAAAGGCTAGGGAGAAAAGAAGAACTATTATTGCCCTTTGACATATGAGGAATTGAGTCACAACAAGACTCAGTGACTTGTGAAGTTGGTCAGGGAAATTTCAATGGAATCATTTTTCTTCAAAATATGGGATTCCTTCAAAATCAAAAAGTCTTGTGAAACAGGGTTGCGTCTGCCAGAAAGGTGCTTAGGAAGAAAACTGCAGCTGGGACAGGGAGCATTTCTGATTATTATGAAACAGCCTTTTGTGACATTTTTGGAATAGAACATTTTGATTTTTCATTTTGAAATTATTTCATTTTGAATGTTTTTGATTTGTGCTCTACTGGGTAGTACAAAATTTCAAAAGTCAAAATGGAAGCTGAGCATTTCAGTCACCCCTCACCAAAAAGATTCTGGCCTTTTGCTTCATGCAGAATTTCAAAATTTGGGAGCTATTGGGGGGTTCAAATCAGATTTAGAAATCCTGAAATTCTTCTGGAAACTGAACCTCCATATTCTGTACAACTCCAGTGACTTGCTGAAGGTTCCCCAGGAAGACAGGATTGGAGGCAAAAACTGACCCCAGATGTCCTGCGTCCCAATCCAATGCCTTAATCACATGACTGTTTTCACTTCTGTATCTCCCAACAATAGAAGACTATAGGAAGTATGCGTTACGGATTTGCCAATGAAGGAAGACAGATCTTCTACTGGTAAGGACCTTCCTATGTATTTATTAGCTTCAAACTTTTACATGTAGGTGAAGCTAGTTGAAGAATGATGGTTCCTAGATGTCTTGTGGGCCATCATTTGTAGAAACAGGGCTACCATAATTTTTCTACTCTCTGGGACAGGCTCTCGGGCAGGTGTCAATGGCTTGCTCATTGGCCCAGCGGCTGCTAGAATGGATGGGAAACAAAGAGCTGTTAAGGGGAGAGCAAGTGTTTTCCCTACAGACCCAGGGCATTTGTGGTTGCTGGGATGCCTCACCTCTTGCCTCCTCTGCTAGCCTCATGCCCATGCCTGCAGGAGAGCAAGCCACTTGAGTTTGGGGAAAAGTTAATAGAAACTCTTCAAGACAAACTTTGCTGAGTTTCCAGACCTTTCAAAGCCTGTCCCTAGAGTACCAGCAGTGGGTGGGAAGTAGCTAGCCCAGAGTTTCCATGGTGTAGTGCAGTGGGCAAAGCTCCTTTTTCTGAACAGATTTCCTGCTATTTTCTTTTCTGCAACTTCACGGCTATCGTGCCTACTCACAAGGCAAAGTACTGTACTTAGGGAGGAACGGTCAGCTTCACAAGTACAGAATGGGAAGGGACTCCCTAGGATGGAGCACTGCAGAATGGAATCTAAGGCTCACAGCGAACCACAAGCTGAGTATGAGTCAAGAGTGTGACACTGTTGCAAAAAATAAGCAAGCATGATTCTGGGGTGCATTTACAGAAGCGTTGTGAGCAAGATGCGAAAAGTCATTATTCTGTTGTGTTCTCCACAGATAAGGCCTCAACTGGAGTACTGTGCCCATTTCTGGGCACCACATTTTAGGAAAGCTGTGGAGAAATTGGAAATGGTCGAGACAAGAGCAACTAAAATGATAAAAGGTTGAGAAAATATGACCTATGGGAGAAGATTAAGAGAACTGGGTTTGTTTAGGCTGGAAAAGAGAAGGCCGAGGGGGAACATGATAACAGCTTTCAAGTACCTACAAGGGAGAAGAAGGGAGACAAATTATTCTCCTTAGTCTCTGAAAGCAGGACAAGAAGCAATGGAGTGAAGTTGCAGCAAAGAAGGTTTAGACTGGACAATAGGAAAGATTTCCTAAGGCTATGGCTACACTACTCCAAAAGATTGACCCACTCAGGGTCAATCTTCTGGGGGTTCAATTTCACGCATCTGGTAGGTTGATTTCATTCATCCCTATCAGGGCTTGGCATCAGCCCCTGTACTCTTCACGAGATGCAAGGAGTAAAGGAGGGGATGGGAATGACCAGATAAGTTGATTTCAGATAAGTCGATACCAGCTGAGCAACTGTGTATCTGAAATTGATTTAGTTTCGTAGTGTAGCTTAACTGTCAGGGTGGTTAATTACTGGAATAAATGTGTTAGGGTGGTTGGGAATCTCCATCACTGGAGGTTTTTAATGACAGGTTAGGTACATATCAAACAGAGAAGATCTAGATGGTGCCTTGGTCCTGCCATGAGGGCAGGGGACTGGACTTGATGACCTTTTGAGGTCCCGTCCGGTTCAAGTGTTCTAAGATTCTATAACAAGTGGGGTTCACCAGGATCAGTTTGGGGACTGGTTCTGTTCATCTTCATCAATGATCCTCCTCATTGTGTTTCTCCAATTGCTCCTCACCTTCTTTCTTTCCTCTTTTGCTCCTGAAAGAACACTTCTTAGTACTGCAAAAATCTTAGTTCCTATTCAGTACATTGCAGAGGGCAGAAGAAGAAAAATAACAGAGTCCAATCTGCAGCCAGCACAGAGCTAAAAATATGGTTCATTGTCTGACCTCCTGTCCCCTCAGATGTCTTTGACATGGACACTCTCATACCACAGCCAAAATATTCCTTTTCACCCCAGTGTCTCGTAGTGTAATTTCACAGTTCAGCAAGAGCTAAATAATCACACTACAGAAGTGGCTACCTTAAAAATATTTCCAGCCTCCTCCTCAGAAATACTAGACAATTAGAAATACTATACTATACAATTAGACATCCCATACTATATTATTAGCAATCCTTACTATATAAGTTTGATTAGTATGTATTCTAGCAAGTATATTTCTTTGGTATTGTCAAAAAGGAGAGCTAGTAACCCACATGGGTAACAAGCTTATTTTAAAGAGGCAATATTCACAGCCTGGGTCATGTCATTTTCTGCTAGCATCAAACAGGGCCCTGATTTCCAGAGGCAGAAATTACTTCAGGCCTCAAAAATCAGGGGTTCTGCTAAGGTCCTTCGGTGAATCAAATCCATAGAAAAGCCAGAAGCCAGCAAAATATCACAGCAGACATTTAGGCCAGCTCTCCACTAGACTTTAAAGTTGATTGTGTAGCTGGAATAGACTTATCTACAATCAACTTACTTGTCCATGCTCACAGAGTCGACGTGAACTTAAACTATCGAGCTTGACAATCAGTCCCTGTACTCCTCAATCTTAGGGTATGTCTACACTTACCCAGCATTCGATATGCTGTGATTGACCTTCTGGAGATTGATTTTTGCTGCATGTGTAAAGACGTGGCAAAATATCTCTCTCTGGGCTCAGCCATTGACCCTGGTACTCTTCCATGCTATCACATGGAGTAAGGGATGTTGGTGCAAGCTGAAGAGCCCCAATCTATACTAGGGTACAAAGTTGATCCTCATGTGTCAATTCTAGCTACGCTAATGGCGTAGCTAGATATGCGTATCTGGAATCTACTTTGTTCCCTAGTGTAAGCAAGGTCTAACTCCTTACGAGATTGAGGAGGACGAGGGTTGACTTTCAACCCCAATGGTTGGATTTTGCATCAACCCTGACCAGGTAAATCTTCCAGGTAGTGAAGACATACCCTTAGTGTAACAAATGTAGTATACCTCTTAGGATTTAAAAAAAAACTGCATTAAATGTCTTCTGTATGTTACTCAGAAACTCCTCTGATGCCCTCCAGATAAAATAAGAAGTTGGATGGTTCTTAGCTCTTTCCTCAGATTTAGGAGACACACTGAAATGTAGAACCAAGTACAGGAAGCAGTTTCTAGTGGTATAGAAAACAGAAAACCAAAATCACAGATGCTAGGAGCACACTACTCATGGGCAGACACAGCTAGGAGGGAACATCATAAGAATAAGAGAATCAGACTTAAACTGAGCTTTCTGTACCCCAAGATTGGTGAAGAACGATAGATCCCCTAGAGATCCCACTTGGGACTCTGCTTCGCCATGGCCTTTGTCCATACCTCATCGATGTTATGAGCAAGGTGCCCAGATGGCAATGGGCAGCAATACAGAACTCTAAAACAGAACTTGTCATAATCACACTTAAGTCAGCCTTGCCTGCTTTTAGTCTGGACGTTCACACTTAGCTGAGTTTTGAACACTAGGGAATTCTGATGGGAGATGAGCAAAGAGGTCAGAGTAAAATAAATGGTCTGATTGGAACCAAACCAAACTCTTACCAAGGTTGAACAAACTGCCTTTCCTCACTATTTCAGGAGCTACCCTCCTGATTTCTGCCTGAGCAAGAAATGGAGGCTCTGGCATGTCATGGGTGAGCCCATTCTCATGAGATGTCCTTCCCCATTTTGCAGAATCAAACTTCAGCTAAGCTTCCAGAGTTCCAACCCTGTCATTGCCTGATCCTCTACAGACTGAGCCTTCAAACCCGTGCCTCTCCATTACAGGGTCTTTAAAACATTTATTCTCACAACATCCCAGTTAGGTAGAGAATTATTGTTATCCCCAAGTTCCCAGATTGAGAACTAAGACACAAAGAAACCAAGTGACTTATCTACAGTCACAAAGAGCATCTGTGGTAGGGCAGGGAGTTGAACTCAGGTACCTAAAGTGCTAGGCAAACACCCTGTCTACATTACCTGTAAGATCAACCTGCTCAGGTTGATCTTCCTGGGTTTGATTTCATACACCCTGGTAGGGATGCGCAAAATCGATATATCAGGAGTCAGCAGTTGACCCTTGTATTCCTCGCTGTCATGAGGAGTAAGGGAGGTTGATGGGAGAAACTTTCCAGTCGATCTTCCTCACTGAGGACCACCAGGTAAGTCAATTGCATATAAGTTGATTCTACCTGTGCAGTTGCCATAACTAAAATTGTATCATTGCAATTGACTTTCCTGCGAAGTGTAGACCAAGCCTAAGGCCCTCCTATTGAACCCCCCACCCTCCTTTCTGTTAACCCTCCACTGACATGTGTTGTACACTACTCTTTCCCCAGGCGCGTGTGATACGGAGGGACTGAAGGGCTCAGGGGAGCAGTAATAGGTCCGTGCATCCTTCACTGCTTCATCTCCGGTTCAAAGTGAGACTAAAATTGTAAAACGCATCCGATTGCCCAGCAGTGAAAAAAGGCTGGGGGTTCTGTTTGGTTTCCAGGGAGCAATGGTCACCAAAGGCTGAATGGGTCATGGAGACAAGACCATCCTCTTGAGCTGGTCTCCCTAGGAAGAGTCTTAGGTCCCTTGTGAGCGTCATGTTGCTCTGCTTCTGCTTCACTCTCAGGTGACCTAAAACTTCAGCCTCCAGGTGCCAGTCCAGCCCTAATTTCACAAAGGCCCGAGTAACAGGCAAGGTCAGTGCTCTGTGCTTTGTGGGAGAATACGCTGCTAGCCACCAGAGCACCGTGCGGGAACATTTGCCATTCTTTCCCCCGCTTATTGGTGCTTACAAGCAAGACAAAGGGCAGGAGAGGTCTCCTGAATCCCAGTCTGGTGCTTTGTCTGCTAGGACATACTGCCTCCCAATGCACATGATAGGAGCTGAGCAGGTAGTACATGTGTTTATATGATGTGACATTATTCCTGCACCTCATGCATGCAAATGGAACGAGCATGACTCTGGTGTTTGCAGTGATCCCTTTCCCTACGCATGGCCCTGATAACAGAGTTCACCCTACGGAAGCACCACTCGAGGAAGGAGAAAGATAGGGGAAAGGAAATTCATGGTGTGGGGCCAGATCCGGAGCCTGGGCACATGCTCATGCAGCAGTGACAGCTGTGTTTGTTACCTTGCAGACGCTGGTTGTCATCTTTCCAGTACAACAGCCAGTGCAGACGAGATGGTGACCTGTGTTGGGAAGAAAGGCCAAGCAGTTTACTGGCCCTGAGCAGAGGTGGAAGCAGAGACTTTCAGTCACAGTTCAGTCCTTGCTCTGCTCCGAGGACAGCACCACACTTTGCTGTCCTTCCCACTAGGAAAATGCCAATCCCGTCTGCGGTACATACATGAACCGCAGCTAAAAGTGCACAATCTCAGGGGACGCACATCTCAAACTTCATTTCTGCCACTCGGATACTTCCGGCTTTAGCTAGACAAGAGGGGTTAGCAGCTTGAATTCTGTTGGCTCTGTTGTGACTCCAGGAATTAGATGATATCACAGAAAACAGACACTTCATTCCAATAGGAAGGGGATTACAGCAACCAGTATCCGCATGGGGATCTAGTCTACAAAAGCTACCACCCATAACAAACACGTCATATTTTGTCCTTTTTATCAGCATTTGTTCAGCAGCCTGTGGCGACAGTCTGCCTTTCTGGAGTCTTTTCCAGGCAGATAACACCCCGTGCTGAAACTGCCCTGAATGTTTTTGGCACAATTTTTGTGGATTGTCATTTTTCAAGCTGAAAACGTTCCATAGTAAGAAAAACATTCCGGCTTTGCATGGGCCACAATCCTGATCTAGAAACAGCCTGGGCAACATGCCAAACCCAAATTAAAAAAAAAAAACATTTTTAATTACAAAATTTGGCCTTAATTAACAAAACTTGCCCTCCACTGAAAACAGCTGCACTCAAGGTGCCACTGTAGCCTTGCGAGCTACAAACGATGTGTGATGGGATGAGAAGGAAGCAGAATGCGATCAAAGCAGACCTGAGACATGTCAGATATAAATGGTAGTTTGTCCTGTTACGCAATAGTTTGCTCTTCTGTTTATGTTGGTATTTTCTGGGAATTACTGGTCAAAGCCAACTAAGGCAGGCTTGTGAAAAAGGATAATTTTTCTTCTCCCATGGAAAGCACAAAGACAGACAGACTGGGCTGCTGGCTCTCCTTCTTCCCCTAGATCTGCTGCCATGGGCAATTTGTTCTGTTGCAGGAGCTCTCTGCTGAAGTGACTGGCGTCTGGTACATTTCAGAGCAGACGCCAGTCACTCCAGTAAAGAGCCACTTACCACATCTTTGGTAAATATTTTCTGCAGTGGTGCAGTAGCGCTCTTATAGGGCAGCACTGTTATTTCACAGTCATCTCCAATAATAACTCAAATGGAGCAGTAGAGAAATGCCACAAAATACCAATCAGCAAAAAGCTGCTGGGACAGAGTGCAAGTTTGGAGCGGCAGGAATAGGGGAAGGAAGAGGGGGAAGCTGCCTTGAATTTCCTAAGAAAATGAACACTATTGATTCTGAGTTAATGACTAAGGAAGGTCATCAAAGTTAGAGTGAATGGGACAACTTCAAAAGGCTCATATAAATGTGTATGTTGGTCAAGCCCCAGATAGATATTTGGATGCGTCCCTACAACAGCGTTTCTTACACTTTTTGAGATCACAGAACAACAAGCAATAATATTTTTTATTTGGAACACCTATGAAAATTTTCTTCAAAAAATGGTTAGCTCAAAAAAAGCCAAAAACAAAACCAAACAGCAATGTATGCAGCAAAAACAAAATGAAATAATCTAAGCAGGTATCATAGCAATGAAGAAGTAACACTGGATCTAGTTTTACTAGCAGACAATACAGATCATCAGTGTATGAGATCAACGAAGTATCAGACGCTCGCAGCATGCCTGTGAGTTGTTCACAGAACACCAACGTTTCGCAGAACGCAGTGTAAGAAACACTGATCTAGACGCTATCCAGACCTCTTGGGTCTTGCAAGTTGGGATGTGAATCTCATTTAAAAAAACAGGTCTTTTCTAATTAGAACTGATCAAAAACATTTTGTTTTGTTTTGTTTTACGAACTGTCCAACTCCTCTGCTTCTAATCATTACACTTTTCTGGTTGGATTGCAATTCTGCAAAGCTGGCTCAGGAATAAAGAGAGGTGTGACCATGGAAAGTAACAGAGGAAGGGATCTGACCTGGAAGTCCTTAGTAGTTGAGAGTGTCACAAGGGGTGCATCAACTTTAAATGCACACAAGGGTATGGTAGTTTACAACTGTTATGGAGATACATACACCTCTCATAGAGCTGGAAGGGACCTCAGGAGGTCATCAAGTCCAGTCCCCTGCCCTCTTGAGCCGTGTCTACACGTGCACGCTACTTCGAAGTAGCGGCACTAACTTCGAAATAGTGCCCGTCACGGCTACACGTGTTGGGCGCTATTTCGATGTTAACATCGCCGTTAGGCGGCAAGACGTTGAAGCCGCTAACCCCATGAGGGGATGGGAATAGCGCCCTACTTCGAAGTTGAACGTCGAAGTAGGGCACGTGTAGATGATCCGCGTCCCGCAACATCGAAATAGCGGGGTCCGCCATGGTGGCCATCAGCTGAGGGGTTGAGAGACGCTCTCTCTCCAGCCCCTGCGGGGCTCTATGGTCACCGTGTGCAGCAGCCCTTAGCCCAGGGCTTCTGGCTGCTGCTGCTGCAGCTGCAGCTGGGGATCCATGCTGCATGCACAGGGTCTGCAACCAGTTGTCGGCTCTGTGGATCTCGTGTTGTTTAGTGCAATTGTGTCTGGGAGAGACCCTTTAAGGGAGCGGCTTGCTGTTGAGTCCACCCTGTGGCCCTGTCTGCAGCTGTGCCTGGTATCCTTATTTCGATGTGTGCTACTTTGGTGTGTAGACGTTCCCTCGCAGCGCCTATTTCGATGTGGTGCTGCGCAACATCAATGTTGAACGTCGACGTTGCCAGCCCTGGAGGACGTGTAGACGTTATTCCCTATTTCGATGTCACTACATCGAAATAAGCTATTCGATGTAGGCTTCACGTGTAGACGTAGCTTTGGCAGGATTAAGCACCATCCCTTTTTTTTAATCTATTTGCCCCAGATCCCTAAATGGCCTCCTCAGGGATTGAGCTCACAAGCCTGAGTTTAGCAGGCCAGTGCTCCAACCATTGAGCTATCCCTGGCCATACTGGTAGCACAATTGCTTATTTGACAGTCAGCAATTTTGAAAAAAGAGAGCAAGCGAGAGTGTTGTGACAAAGCTCCTAATTTCACACAGGGGCTCCTGTGCCGCATTTCCTGTCTGGGGAAAACAGCAACTCCTCATCTAATTGCTCACCACAGTGGCTTACTGTAACTCTCTGTCTAACCTCTTTACTTCAGGGACATGCCATCATCAGTCATCGGATGTAGCCACTCTCATCATCAGCATAACAAGGGGAAAAGGGGGCAGGACAATCACTTAGTTTCTAGTGGCCTCTCCAGACTTGGAGGCAACAGACTAGCTTTCTTAACTCCCTCAGACTTCTGGGGCAGGACGTTCTCTGCCCCCTTTCCTCTGTACCCACTTTAATGGAGTGGGGCCATTCTGTTAATGACCTGAAAGTTTGCATCTTACTGAAGAGGAATTTTCACAACACTTTGGAAAGAGAGGCTGCTGAACTCTCTTTTATACTCAAATTCGACACATTAACTCGTGGTTTGAACTGGGATGGGAATTTGTTAGATCATAATAGGGGCTCTTTTGCATTCTTAGCTTAAGCTAATTCTTGCCTTCCCCCACCCCCAGTCTCTCTACTCTCTGATTTGCTCACCTTGATAATATTTTTCTGATTTGTCAACCTTGATTACTGTTTTTGGTTCTCTGTGCCTTAAATATTGAGTCTGTTCTGGTCTGGCTCTGGTCTGAAGAAGTGGGTCTGTCTAAAGAAAGCTCATCACCTAATAAATTATTTTGTTGGTCTTTAAAGTGCTACTGGACTGCTTTTTTGTTTTTTTATTCAAAGTACATTGTTCAGTACATTTCTGGCATAGAAGCCACCCACAGCTTTATGGCACTGCAGAAATTAGCTGCAGAAACTCACAGAAAACTCACCCAGAGTGATCACTTTTTAGATACTTAAAAAGAACTTCTAAAATGAATAGCACTCCATGGCTCGTCAGATTACATTCACCGATAATGCATGTCAAGAACACCTTGCTGCTCATAAAAGTCATGTAATGGGCTATAAAAAGGTTTAGAACTTCTTTAAATAAAGGTTAATTATGTTTAGTTGTCTGTTTCTTTTTACTTAATTACTAAGTAGGTAGCTTTTAATTAACAACATTGTTACAGCAAAGAGGATTAACCCAGAGAGAGTCAGAGAAATACAGGGAGTGGTGAGGAAGGTTTGCTATTCATTTAGGGCCCCCAAAGCATACTGTGAGGCTGGGTGCTCAGGAGCCATAGATGTACAGTGGAATACTACTACTGCTTGACATTTCTATGCACCATTTCAGTCAGCACTGAAATGTATCCACCACTGCACAGGAGCACAACAGCTAAAGACTGGCAACATTTAAGGCGGAAGGTAATTAAAACACCAGGATTATGTCAGGAAGTCTATGTTACCTGAAAGACGCAAGTGCCAATGCTACCGAGATCTCTAGCCTTATTACTGGGCACAGGTTCAGCACTTGGCTCAGATTTAGGATGACGCTTTGCGAATCACCAATAGTTCCACTCATGTAATGTTATTACAGTTTGGGAAAACTATATAATAGAGTGGATCCCCAACTATCCAGACAGATATGTCCCAAATCCTTCACATAGCAAGAGGCGCTGGACCAACAGTCTTTGAACTGCAGGCTCACGGTCTTCATACCTTTGATCAGGGTGTGCAAACTTCTCACAGTGGGCCCCACTTTTCGTCCCTGCAATTAGCAGGGCTCTGCCCCTCCCCGTCCTAACCTGTCTAATGTAATCCAAACTGACAGAAATGTGAGTTATGTTCATACGAAAAAAACCCTTTTTCAGCATTTTTAAGAAAATGTGTGTAGAATGGGACAAATCCATGAATTTGTACATGTGACTACACATAAAACAGCAACAGATTTCAACATTTGTAATGAGATGGATGAGCCTGAGATCCAACAGCTGATTGTGCTGCACCCCCCTTATGAAATGTCATGCCCCCCCAGGAGGCCTGCCCCCCCACTTTGCATACCCATGCCCTAGACCCAGCTCTTGAATACATAATACTAAATAATAATAGCAATGATCACAGAGCTGGTTTTGCATCTGGATGTAAGACACACAACCAATGCTTCTCTCTAGGGCATAAAAGTGAAGGCAGCTGTTTTATTAGTTGAGATTTCTTTATTTTTATGGCCTTATCCACAAGTGTGCAGAGCCAGAGGGACTCATTTGTTACCTACATTAAAGGAGGGAGCCAATAGACCCCAGCAGCACCTCCACCCCTCATCTCATTACTTCTCTGGGATTTATATTATTCTCATTGTTAACCCCTGCCCCATGCAGTTCCCCTTTCAACACCCGGAGTGCGCTATCACTTCTAAGTCGCCATCCTGCTCATCATTACTACTGCAGCATTGAAAGTATGGATTATGGTAATGGGAAGGATGTAATTTGTTGACATTGATGTTGCTCCCAGGGAAGACAATGGCAGCAGGGCCATCAGCCACCGTGGGCCCCGGGGCAAGGTGACGGGGGGCCGGGGGGGCTGTGTCTGCAAGGGCCAGGGCGGAAGGGGTGTAGAGTGGTCAGCCCTTAGCACTGCCTGGATCACGTCCCTGGGGACCCCTCCTCCTGCTCACAGACACATGGCACAGCACTGTCACGGCAGTTCACAGGGGCACGGAGCTCTGGACAATGGTGAAATTAGCATCGCCTTTCAAAGGGAGTCAGGGCTTAAACATACACCGCCCTGTACAGGGGATGTTGTTGCCTCTGGTCTCTGTGCCCAGAGATGATGTGGGGTTGGGATATTGCCAAAGGGCCCCCTCCTTCTCATGGTCTGACAGAGCCTGACCTTGGCCACCTTTGAGGGAGGCCTGAGGATGCAGATCCCAGACATGCTCCCTTTGGGGGAGTTTTGCTGTTGATCTCAGTGGAAGAAGGACAGGCTCCAAACTCTGTTGTGGGTTGGGAGCAAGTCCCAGGAAGGGACTTTCACTGAGCAGGAGACGGTAACAGCTAGAGCCCTGAGTTGACACAAAAATATGGCTCTGCATCTGAGCCGCATCCTCCAGCCTCAAGTCCTCAGCCAATCCATAATCTGCAATCCGGGTTTCCCTTGTAGCCGCTCAACAAATTTGGAAGGGCAGGGGCACAGACCAGCAAGGAGGGGACAGGGTTGTGCAGGGATGAGGCAGGCAGCAGGAAAACGGGAACTGGCTGCAAAGGGCAGCAGGGACCCAGGGACAGGGCTCCGTAGGTCAGTGCTCACCAGTCAGGGCAGAGAGGGAACGGGCAGGACCCACATTTGGCCCCACCTGCAGGGAGATTTGGGATGCAGCTTCTTGCATCCTTTCCCCATCAGCAGTGCTGGAGCCTGCCCTGGTGCCACCCCATCCACCTCCACTCTCCATGGCTGTGAAGTGGGTATCTGCGGCTATGCAGACATGTCCAGAAGAGAATGGCCTAGTGAGTCACTGGCCATCCATCCATAATAGATGTTGTTAGGATGGCTGCAGTTAAGACCTGGATTCTGGAGCCAAATTATATAGGCAGAGCACTGGCCAGACAGCACCCCAGGATCCAAAGACAGGCTCAGCATGTGGCACCATCGCCCTTACTCACAAGAATAAGCCCCTACTAACAAAAGTGATGCTCAGTGGGCTTCCTCCCAGGAGGGTCGCATTTAACTGCACCCCACTATATATGCTTGGTTAAAGAAGCACAAAGACAAGAAGGCATTTAAACCAGGTTTTAAGCAGCTCAGCGTGTGTAAGCAATTAAGAAAGATCCTGCACCCCATTTGCTGCCTGAATATCCAATGGTTTCCCTAAACAGCTAACCTCACTGCATTATCACGGCTGAAATAAATGTGATGATGTTTAGTTACGTTGAGCCTCTGTTTTACTGAGGGGTTGAAACGTTTATTGCAAACTCTATCTGCTGCAAAGAGTTAAGATTTCACTCCTTCGCCTGTTTTTGCTTCTATTCACATGTCGGTGCCTGTCAGTTTATTTAGTCAATAGGACATGTCCAAGGGATGGAGACAGACTGGGTTAGTCATTCTGACCATGGGTCGCCAGTCACTGGGAACTGCCTGAGGTCATTTCCAGATATACCACGAACAATGAGAGGGAATCTAGACCCAGGAGACATGCAGGAAATACTGCTCAGATTAAAGACAGAGATAGTCCTTTATGAACGTACATTGGAAGAATGTTCCCTATGTTCGGTCAACAGAGTTTCTTCCTTGATCAAGACTGTCTTTCTATTTTAAGTCTGTTTTCAAACCAAAAATGGTAATCCTATTGCTTAATGACAGCCAGCCAGCTTGCACTTCTTTGAGTGGCAGTTTTAGCCCCAGGAGCTATACTCAAGGAAATGAACCTTCCAAAGCTGCTTTTGTTCCTGGAGTGGCTTTAAACAACGTTTCCTTCGCATGGAAAGTCTATGATTAGTTTGTTTCTCTGACCAGTCAAATCACATGGCATTAAAGCTGGCCTGGAGTCAGGACCCTTGATCCTGTTCTGGACTCTCTGCAACATCCGTAGAACTTCTAGACAAGCCCAGTGGGTTATGAAGCACCTGGCCCAGATTATGATGTCTCTTCGCTGCATAACTAGTCCCTTTGACATGAATGGGTCTGACTCCAGGAGCGAGATGTTAGGCATGTTAGAACCCACTCTTTGCTCTGCCGTAGCTAAGGCTGGGTCAGCACTTAGGCCGTGTCTACATTATAGAGTTTTGTCGACAGAAGTTGCTGCCAGGACATATTTCCCAAGAGAACCTCTGTTGACAGAACGCACCCACACCTAACAGAGGCTCCCCCGTGAACACCCTCTGTCGACGGAGAGCGGGCAGACTGCGCAGCCCTTTGTTGATGGAACAGCCAAGTGGAAGCTCTGCAAACAGGGCTGCCTGGTGAACTGGAAGCCCTCCTTGTTGACAGAGGGCCCCAAGAGCATCTACACTATTTTTTTATTGGCAGAATATGTCGACAAAGGCGCTGTGACTTGCATGGGAGCGACTTGACTTTCCCGAGAAAACTGCTGTGTTCTGTTGACAGTCTCTTGACAGAACGCATTTGTAGTATGGACATTTCATGAGTTTTGTCGACAAAACCCCAGTGTAGTGTAGATGCAGCCTTAGATAACAGTCCTCCCATTTCATTAAAGGGCTTTGAAATGCAGCACCCATTATGATTTGTTTTTATCTCTGGAAGCAAAATTGGAGTCATGGAAAGCCCCCTGGTAGTTAGTTTACTGGGGGAAAGGAGAACAAAAACTGGAATGAGACGAGTTTTGAAACTGGAAAACAGCTTCATGTTTAACTAACGCTGTGCAGGCCATTCACCTTCTGCATGTAAGGTGCCTTGGGTGTTTTTGGAAAAGTAACTTCCATTAAATGAAGTGGATTTTACCCACGAAAGCTTATTCCGTAATAAATCCATCAGTCTCCAAGGTGCTACCAGGCTTCTTGTTGTTGTTACAGATACAGACTAACACGACTACCCCTTTGTGACTATGTTTACACTGTGGAGCTATTTCGGGTTACTGAGGTATCCTGAAATAGTAACTCCACATCTATGAAATGCGCCAGGTATGTTGAGACATTCCTTGAAATACCAGGCATGCTATTTCGACATCCCTCTACCCCTCATTGAGGGAGGAGTAAGGGGTGCCTTGAAATAGCGCAGGGTAGATAGTGTCAAATCCCAAAATAGCCAAAACTGACTCAAAATAGGATACACAATTGACATAGCGCAAAGTGCTTATCTTATTTTGAGTTAAGGGCACAGTGTAAACATAGTCTGAGACTTACCACATTATTGGTTTAGAAGTCTGATCCACATACGCTTTTCTATACATGGCAGCAGCGGATCTGTAACATGCATTAAACTGCTGTGCATTAAGTGATCTGCACAGACCCTTTTGGTACAAACAAACTACAGCAGTGCTGTTTAACAATACTACATTAAAGCACACGGGGAAATATTTATTTCATTAGCAGCGTCTGTGCAGCTGAATTAACTTGCAGCACCTTAGTGTACTTTAGAAACCTGCTCCCTAGTGCATGCTGTGGCTCTCTAGAGAAGCCAAAAAAATCCACAAGGCTTTGTCAAACCCAGAGTGACCACATGCAGCAGGCAGATGGACATCCTTGCACAGACTATAATGTGTGTGGAACAGAAAGACCCATTGGTTCAGCAATTGACAAAGTAAGGACTAAATTCTGCCATCAGATGTAAGGAAAGACTGAGACGTTAAGGGTCTGCATGACGGATTACAATCGCTCCTTAGAGACACAGTCTCAGGCAGCTGACAATGCACTGCTGAACAGAGGGGTCTGAGTGACATGTTAGAGAACAAATTCACTCCTGGCTAACCACACCCAAGGCCATCGGCATTCACAGATTCTATTTTTATGGAGTTGTTCATATCCATGCTGCAGAGAAACACTCAGGCTTGTGGGCAGTGTTCTCGCTAATTTTCACCTTTCATGGGTGGAATAAATTTTATTGTGTGCACCATGGCATGAGCAGATGTGCACCACCTATAGAAACACATGCTGCTCATGGTGGGTGGCTGTGGGACCTCTGCTAATGAGCTGGGTGACACCTGAATCTCTCCTGGGAGGCCACCCACATGCTCAGCTTACAGGCAACACTGCTTGGGGGGCTCGTGCTGCAGAGCTAAAAATAGCAGTCTAGCTGTTCCCATGTGGGCTGAAGGCTGGACTCCAAGACCCTCCCCCCTTGCTGGGTTTCAGAGCCTGGTCTCCAACCCAATGCCAAAGCTCACTACCGTTATTTTTAGCCTGCAGCCCAAGCCCCCTGAACTCAAGTTAATTGACCTGGGCTCTGAGACACACTGCAGTGTGGTTTGTTGCACTGTAGACATATCTTAGAGACACATTCTAGGCCAGTGCTTGTAGAATTTTGCACACACGGCTGCTGAAGATTCAAGCTGTAGGGCAAAGTCTTCCTTCCTTGACAGCTTTCCTGCCTTGGAGCTTGGTATTAAACAGGGAGAAAGGCTGCTCTAAATGGCATTAATTGTCAGGGTCGGGGTGCCAGTCAACAAGCCATCCACCCAGTAGCCAAGGTTCCTCTTTTCCCCAATAGATACTGAAAGAACACTATGGCAGGTCTGCCTACCAGAGGGTTTCCTACGCAGGGTTTACTCTCCCTGGGTATGGGACTGTATGGCTTTTGTCCCAGTTCTCTAACACGATCATATATCATACCTCAGAGCCTGGCCATAAGATGCTAATGTGAGCCTCCTAATTACACCCATACCCAGCTGATAAAATAACTTCAGCTTGTATTCGTATGTTCTTAGACGAGAAGGAAAGTATTGTCAGTTCTAGACATGGCCGTTCTGGGACATGGCTGCATTGTTCTCTGTCTGCTCTGGACAACACTGACACCTAGAGTGATAGGAATGTGCTGCTGTTCAGAAGGAGCATGCATTTTCATTTAATCACTAACCCATGTTGTCGTGGACTATCGTGCGTCTGAGAAAGGCAAAAGGAGGAAAACCCAGACTGAAAGCAATTTTTTCAAAAAGAGGAAAGACCCTACTGGATTTTCTGTTTTCCTGCATTCTTATTTGGTATTGATTATAAGAGGGCATTACAGAAGGCAGACAATCTCATTTAAGGGCATTAATTAGTAAGTCTTATTATTAATTTGAAGGCTGTCATGTGATTAAAAATTAATCATGATTAATCACGATTAAAATTATTCACTCAAACAGTAGAATACCATTTATGTAGATATTTTGAATGTTTCACATTTCACATTTTCAAGAATACTGTTTTCAATTACAACACAGAATACAATGTGTATGGTGTTCACTTTATATTAATTATATATATTTGCACTGTAAAAACAAAAGACAATTTTTCAGTTCACTTCATACAAGTACTGTAGTGTAATCTATGAAAGTTGAACTTACAAATATAGATTTCTATACAAAAATAACTCAGTTCTAAAGCAAAACAATGCAAATCTTTACAGCCTACAAGTCCACACAGTCCTACTCTTTGTTCAGCCAATTGCTCAGATAAACAACTTTACTTATATTTGCCCACTTCTTGTTTACAACATCTTCTGAAAGTGAGAACAGGCATTTGCATGGTACTGTTGTAACCAGAATTGCAAGATATATATGTGCCAGATGTGCTAAAGATTCATATTCCTACATGCTTCAACCATCATTCCAGAGGACATTTGTCCAAGTTGATGATGGGTCTGCTCAATAAGATGGGTTGATGATGGGTCTGCTCAATAAGAAGCTAAAGGAGTACAGATCAATTCATATTAATTTTCATCATTGGAGGCAGATACCATCAGCAGAAGGTTGATTTTCTGTTTTGGTGGTTCGGGTTCTGTAGTTTCCACAGTGGAGTGTTGTCTTCTCTTTTAAGGCTTCTGACAGCATGCTCCACACCTTGTCTCTCTTAGATTTTGGATGGTACTTCAAATTCTTAAATCTTGGGTCAAGTGCTGTGGTTTTCTTTAGAAATTTCACATTACTGCTGTCTTTGTGTTTTGTCATCTCTTTCTCCTATCCCCACATTTCTGAGACAGCTCAGGCATTAGAAAGCAAGGAGGGAAAATCAGAGACACTTAAAAGAACCGACATTAGAAATCCACTGTCAGCGTAAAAATCTTCTGAGACCAATAACTCATTCCGATAATTTCCAGTGAAACTCGATACAGCTGTGCTCTCATTGGCAAGGCTCACAAACTGGAAACATGCAGCAAGAGAGGCAGATCTCTGGAAGTGTGAGAAAACCTGTGGACAGAGTGAGGCCAGCACGCGAGCTGGGAGGAGAAAGTCATTCCATTTTGTGGAGGATTTTGAAATCTGGTTGCACTCCAGCTCGGAACAAAAACCAACAATTTTGACATTCTCTGTGAAAGGAAATAGTGCTTTGGCTCTGGGGAAGCTTGCCTCATGGGATGCTATCAAGACCGGGATGTTGGAAGAACAAAGACCTGGGATCCCATGGCTTATGGGCCATTCCCTCCCTCATCAGCCTGCCATGTTTTCAAACCAGCCGGGTTCCATTGGAACTTCAGCAAAACAGAATCCTCTCAAGAAAACGTTTCAGTTTTGACCAATCAGCCAATTTTGAGGAAGGACTGTTTCACCAGAGTCTTTGCAACCTGGTCTAGTTAGAGACAGTGCCCTCTGTGTACCATCATTCCACCACTGCAGAATTTGCTGCAGAATCCCCCTCATGCAGCAGAAATCTGCCCTGGAACCTCAGCATTCAGTTAAAGGAGAAAGTCTGCTTCTAGCCCTCACCGTTGTGGAGAAAACATAGAAAACATGACCCAAGAGAAACTAATGTAGTGATGCCTACCTGAACTGGCAGGCAGCCTGGAACAATAGCTCTGAGAAGTATGAATTGGCCAGTTCATCTACATCTGATGTTAACACTTAGTTGTCTTCAGCTTTCAGAATTATCTTATAGAAAACTCAAACCCTGTGTCTACGCATGCCCCTTCCTTTCGAAAGGGGCATGTTAATGAGCGGGTCAAAATATGCCAATGAGGCGCTGCAATGAATGTGCAGCACCTCATTAGCATAATGGCAGCAGCAGCGATTCAGAAGTGTGGCTTTTCGAATCGCGTACCACCTGTGGAGATGGGACCTTCCGAAAGAACCTCCCCAGTTTTCGAAAGCCCTTCTTCTGATCACCAGTTAGGAAGAAGGGCTTTTGAAAACTGGGGGGGGGTCTTTTCAGAAAGTCCCATCTCCACGGGCAGCACGTGATTCAAAAAGCTGCACTTTCGAATAGCCACAGCCGCCATTATGCTAATAAGATGCTGCATATTCATTGCAGCACCTCATTAGTATCTTTCGAACCCGCTCATTAACATGTCCCTTTCGAAAGGAAGGGGCACGTGTAGACACAGGGAAAATGTGGAGACTGCATAAAATAACCAGAATTTAATGTCAGATTAAGTAACATGGGATGATGCACTAACCTATTGTTTATCTTCATGTGTAATGCATGACACACCTCAGTTTTGTAAATTTGCCTGAGGCTGCTGCTGAATTTCCAGTAGAGTTGGTGCAGAATCAAGGACTCCTGCTCTAGAAATTAGGTCCAGTTTACCACGGGGTCCTTGGGCCTCAATGATAGCCTCACAGCTTACTCTACGGGGAACATATATGCAAGTTAATTCTTTTAATTTTACTATTGAGACACACCAGGATCCAGTGGTTTAGATGTCTTAGAAGTACTTCTGAACAATCCCTCTGCTTCCCTCTGTGGGACTTTGGCCCAGATCCTATCAGATATTAAGGTATTTCCCATTGAAGTCCGGTAGGAGTTAGGTGCGTTTGAGAATCTGGACATTTACCCCAGACATGCCAGCTCTGATTCCTCATCACCTGCCTGAGGATGTGACACCTCTGTTGCAAACGCAACCATAATATTTCTACTTTCACCGCAGACTAAAAAACTGTCTCAGGTCAATGAAGAGACATGCAGAAATCCTCCTCTGCTGCTGACAATGCTATATCCTATACTGAAACTGATGGAGAGAATTTTAAAATTTGCTCTCCATAAAATACATTGTTCCTGCAACAGGACATTGAGTAGAATAGATCCCTAACACTATAAGCGCTTTGGAACAGTTGTTTGTTTTGCAATTCACCTGCTGTATAAAGCCAGGGATCCTTCTCTAATAAATCACTCATGCGTTCCTCTACACTGCAGAGTGAATCTAAGTTAAAACACCCAAATCTGGATGTCTCACACATAGCCAAGTCCAGAAAACAGTCCCTTGCTAAGTGGTTCAGATTATTATAAGGAGGATTGAAAGCGAGGCTGGAGGACCCCAGACTGGAACTGGTAGAACTGAAAGATGGCTCCAAGCCGACACCTTGCTTTCTTGCTCAAGCACGCATGCCATTTTTGTACTAGTGGATGTCTCAGTAAAACTTTCCCTTATGCTTCAACCCACCTATACCTACCCTGCCTCTCTGGGCAAAATTAACTTGCTATATATTTAAAGAGACATGTCTCTGGAAATGCATTTAGCTGGCATGTGAGTCATTCATTTAAAAGTAGCAATGAAAAAAAAACACCTCTCTACTCAAAACTGACAAAATCCCAGTGGACTATACCATGGGGATTATTTTATACATACACAGCATAGGGGCAAAAAGAGTGAGTCGGTTGCTCTTCCTGATGAAAAACATAGCGAGGGATAACCTACGGATGCAGGAAAGGCTTATGTGCTTTATTCTTATAATTAACTTTAAAAAGAAAATATATGAGAATGAAATTGTATCTGCATCAGTTTGTGAGTTCATGCGGCAATGATTAATTAGAGGAAACGTGCATTTTCTCCCCTGGTTCTTTTCAGCTTAGATGGTTTTATTAGCTGAGATAGGCAGAATATGTCTAAGGAAAAATAAATAAAAATCACAATTTTGATAGCAAAAAGAAGATGATATTGGCCTTCCAGGATGGCAAACTTCATTTTTATCAACTGCAAACCAGTTCAGTGCTGCTACAGGCCCAGTCTGAAATGCATTGGTGTCATCTGGCCTCAACAGACATTTGATTGGACTGTGAGGACAATCTGGCTGCCCAGCCATCTAGCATTCTGTTCACCTTGCTCTGCTGTCTCTTGATTGTTACTGGGGGGTGGGGGGCGCATTGGTCAGATGTTTCTCCCTGTGTTTGTTAGACTCTATGGGGTAGCTGCACATAATAGAACAAACCCCTAAAGATAAGGGTACTTTAACTGACGATGGAAGAGGATAAATAAGGAGAACTGGTGCCTATCTAAAGAGCCAACAAAAAGCTTAGGGTTTTAAAGGGGACTTAATTGCTGCATAGGCCTTTTGTAGACCCTGTGAATTTCACCTGTGCCACATATGCCTTTGGGAACACAATGTGCCAACATTTGGATTCCATTAAATAATAAACCATGCGGTGAGTGAAGTTTCTCTCTTTGATTGTCCTGCTGAATTCCTAAATCAGTGACTTGGCTAGGAACAGACTGATTTTCAAAAGAGTTCGTCATATTTCACTCCTGAATGCCCCCTTCATCTCTCTTACTGCCGAGCTTCTATAACAGATCACATCATGTTCTTTAAGCATTGGCAACTCTGTCTTAAGATTTGTGCTTCACAGGGAAAGGAAACGAGAAGTCCTGTGGCACCTTATAGACTAACAGATTTTTGGAGCAAAAGCTTTCGTGGGCAAAGACCCAGGTGCATCTGATGAAGCGGGTCTTTGCCCACGAAAGCTTCTGCTCCAAAATATTTCTTAGTCTATAAGGTGCCACAGGATTTCTCATTGTTTTTGCAGATACAGACTAATGTGGCTACCCCTCTGATACAGGGAAAGATAAAACAATACAGCATTCTGAGCTTAACTTCAGAACGGAGGAGTTGGATATTGTTTTCTTTTCCTGTTTTGTTTTATACAGAATATTTCCCCTCTCTGGAGTCACTGAGACTCCACACGCAGACTATTAATAAACTTTTAATTGCCTTGAACAGTCCAAGCCAAAGGCTGAATTTAGAGTGGGGGAAGAAACATACAATTGTATAGAGCTTTTCATCCCAACCAACGTAAAGTGATTACGCACCACTGAATTAGGACCATCTCTGTGCTGGCACAGAGCCACAGTTTAGCAGAACAGCGCCTATCTCATCTGCTGAACCCTGAATGGGATTGAAACGACATTCTGAAGGCACACCACGTGATTTTTTTTCTAGCTTGGACACCATCTGGTGGCTTTCGGTCGACTAAGAAATGGCTGTATCAAAGGGCAGAAAGAGTTGTCTTGTGGGTACGGCACAGAGCCGGGAGACAGGAGTCTAGCCAAGGATCTGAAGCTGTTCTTGTTTGGCATCAGCAGTTCTCTCCTGGCCCCATCAGAAACTGCCGAATGTAAGCTGTCATTTTTAGAAGGAAAATAATAGTTATTTTGGAGCCTAGACTTCCACTCACCCAGCTACTATGTGCCAAAGTACAGCTTGTCTTGTCTACAGCAGAGGTTTAGAAGGTGCTAATTACAATATACCGGCTAATGCCTTCTAACCCCCTCCCCCTGCTGCCCTCCCACGTTTTAATCATAGTCTAGACAGACCCTGACAGGCAGAATCAGAAATAGATCCCAGATCTAACTCCCAGGCAAAGACCTGTCCAAGAGAATTACAGTCTCCAGCAGGAGCAGAGGGTACTCTGTACCAGGTAGGCGTGGCAGAGTGGTGCTAAGTTCCTCTTCCCTGAAACGTGAAGTCATTTCTTTGTCTGGGTTGCGATATAAAGGGGTTTGGGATCAGTGGCATGAAAGGCCAACTGTGAATATAAAATTGCATTATGTAACCACCCGTGCTCCTGTTCTTTTTTCCCCTCCTGGGTGGAATAAATTTTGTTATGTGCACCAAGGCATGTGCAGGTATACAACACCCATAGAAACACACATTGCCCATAGTGTGTGGCTGTGGGCACTCTGCTAATCAGCTGGGCAGCAGTACCTGAATCTCTCCTGGATGGCCACCCAAGTGCCCAGCTTACAGGGAACACTAGTAATAACATATGAAGAAAGAGTATGACTTCCCTAGGAAACTTACTGGGATAGAGACTATAGGTCATATTCTGCTTTCACTAACACCAGAATAAATTCAAGATAACGCCACTAAAGGCAAATCAACTCTGGATTTGTGCCACTGAAATTGAAAGCAGAATCTGGCCCATATGCATCTCATTGTTTTCTCAGTTTTCAAATGAGAGCTGTGTAAAAATGACACGTTTTTTCAGACTTGGTGAATAACTGGCAACTGTTTTTCCCTTAGGGCCTGTGTAGGTCACAGTTGTACATGTCAAAATGCCAGATGCTCACATACAGTACTGGGGTGCACACACAGATTTGCACACCTCCTGTGGATTTTGTACATGTAGCTTTAGTACGTGCTTTTATAAAATTCAAGCTATTTTCGTCCTTTTCATTTCTATACGTTATAAAGTTAAAGAAGTGATGAATTATAGAAATTCATTAAGTATTTAGTTTGGGGAGAAACAGAGAGATTCAGAGCAGTATTGTCAACCCCAAGTGTTCACAAACTGTGTCAGTGCAAAAAAGAAATCATGAAACTAGCTTACAGACAATATATTTGGGGATTGTTTTATTGGCCTTTTTTGTTTCCGAGCTTTTAAAGTTTCATAATTTGAAGCTTTTCTCTGAAAACATGAGAACTGGACATTTTCTTTTACTGTAAATGAAAGCTGAGTTTGTCATGTAATCACGTGACTCCTGAACCTGATGCTTTACCAGAAAATGTAAAATCCTGCCCCCATTCAAGTCAAGGCCAAAACTCTTGTTGATATCAGTGCAGCCAGAATTTCACTTCAAACATAATGAAACATGATAAAATCATGAGAGCTGGCAACACAAAGAGGGAGAGAGATTTCCAGATATTGATTGTTGCCACTCTGGCAAACAGCCCTGAAACCATAATACTACCCAATCTCAAACAGGCTCTTAGCACAGCTACACCATACCATTCCTAGCCCCAGCCAAAATATAATTCTACAGAAGGAGCTGACACACCAACCACCACACTCCAGCCTCTCACTAACTCTTGCAGCTCAGACTTGAACGAGCACTTTGGGTGGTGGCCAGAGTAAGAAACAAAAAAACCAGTTGGAGCACCAGAAAACACGATATGAAAACGATCCTGCTGCTCTCCATTAAAAAAGCCACCCAGTTCCGCAGGAAACCCACAGTTCTGGCAACACTAATACTAATTTATGAAAAGACCCATGTACAGTCCAGATGTTTACTATGCAAGGAGGGGAAAAATAAATTAGGACTTTTCTCCTTGCCTCTATTGAATACCTGTTGGAAAGATTACTCTAGCATAAATTCCTCCAGCAAGTCCAGAGGCACCAACAGAAGAGTGATGCTTTTCATTACAAACCTCTTGTAGCCTCCAACCCCTGGCCCATGGATAAAAATGTCATAGCAGTTAGACAAACTGGCTATTGAGCTGCACAGACAGAAGGGTTTTTTTTGTTAGCGTGTGTGTGTGAAAAGCAGACCTTAAATCCACATTGTGCTGAACTTCCGAGTTCTTTTCCAGCAGATGGGAACAAAGATGTGCCCAAGTATATCTGTGAATTCAAGTTTCTTCCACCATGTGACCGCCATTCTGACAAATGAAATCATCTTAGGTGAGGAGGACCAGAAAAGTGGCTTCATATTACATGGATGGACCTTTACACGTCAGCAAAACACACCTTTTCCTACAGACACTAGCACTGTGCATCTTGGATCTGCTGGAAACTGAATAATTTAAATGTATTCTTAGGACTTGTCTACACTAGGTTTGCTTTTGTTTGGTTGTTTTGTTTTGTTTTTTGTTTCTTTTTTTGGGGAAAAAAAGCATTTTTTTTTTCAGAAAAAAACCCACCTTGTGTCCACACAGCAAAGCTTGTTCTGGAATGACAGATCTTTTAAATTGAAATATGAATTCCACCAACACAAACAACTTTCACTGATCCCGCCCCCCTGCCACCTTTCAACTTCAAAATTGACCCAGTGGTACTAAGCAGTGAAATTACCACTTAACTGGCCTCCAGGGAGGCATCCCATTGTTGTTGTTCTTTTGGAATTGGGCTCTCTAACAAGAACGCTCAATGTCAACATGCTCTTGCAGTGTGAACGCTCTTTTCAGAAATGACTTATTTCGACGTTAAAATTTTGAAATAAGTTATGCCTGAAAAATGCTGCAGTGTAGACATAGCCTTAAACTTTGCTCCTGGCTGTCTGTGCTACTAGCTTGGGAAGAGGTGCCTTGACCCTTGGAGACAGGTGCTCAAGGACAGACGAGAGGGGAGAGATGCTAGTTTGAGCAGGAGAGGCCTAGGGGACGTTATTGCAGCATGTGCCTAGAAGGCCACCAACCTGCCAGCTCAAAGAGGGACACAGGGAAGTGGGGGCCTGGGTGGTGGGTGACCCCAGCGCCTGGAGAGGCAAGGACTCCCAGCACCTCTCCCCCACGTGAGCTGCCCCCCACTGTGGCCACTACCTTCTGCCCAGCTGCTCTCCACCCCTCACGAGCACAGATATAATGGGGCTGCTGGCCCCCAGCCCAGCATAGCTCAGCCCCGGAGCACCAGGAAGCTGGCAGACACAGCGGCACAGCCCCCAGTGGAGCGTGGGCAGTACGAGATGAGGCAGTTTGGGAAGGCGTTGCCTGCCCCTGCCCGTGATACCCACTGCCCATGGCGGTGGGGTGGGAGGGGACTAAAGGGAGGATAACTGATCACTGATTGGGACTTACAGGAACTACCTCAATACGAACAACACATATATTAGCAAGATGTAAGCACCGTGCTCCAGAGCTGAGGACGTGAGTGGCATTTCCTCACAAAACAAGAAAACACAGCTCAGCAAGATGTCTGCACGCCCAGGATAAAGGAAGGGCAGGTCAGTACTGCTGGGTGGCTTGAACCAATGTAGGTTTAAACAATGTAGCTTCCTACTTGCCACCAAAATAGGCACCTTATGGTGTCTTTATCCTCCAGACACCATAGGGAACCTTCATTCAAGTATCAAGTGTCGGGGATTTTTATCTCTAGGACATAATCGCCCCCATGTGTCAGGGGAAACAAGCCTCTGGCTGAGGTAAAATCTATACAGGGACATGGACAAACTAAAAGCTTATAGGCCGCCATTTTGTGGCCCCCCACCTACGGCCATTTTGGGGCAGTTAGCTCCCCCAGTAACTTGAATCCATGAAGCTAGGATCCAAACAGAGCCCTCTGATTGGCCGAAGGGAGCGGGCTTCTGCCAGCTTCCAGAAACTTCGGCCGAGAGAGAGGACCTGATTGAAAACCATAACACAAATCATGAATATGGAAATTACCTTATGAATAATCATGTAAACTCCCTATAAATTCAGGGCTCTCAGCCCATTTGGGATCATTCATTCTGCCTCGCCTCCCTGGACTGAACACTTGTCCTAAGAAGACTGCAATCAAGACCCTTGCAGCATTGGGACCAGAGCTGTGGGGTGAAAGCACTGAGGCAGCAAGCCCTCTAGGTGGCTCTGCCAGAGCTAAATCACTTTGGCAATTCTGCTCTCGGGGTGGCTCTGCCTCAAGAGCTAGAAATCACTGTGGCAGCCATTTCCCTAAGTGGCTTTGTCTGAGAGCTGTGGAAATCTCTGTGGCCTCAAAGCTGAGGCATTGCTGCTGCGCTCACCCTCCAGAGGGGGCATTGTTTTGAGCTGCTAAAGCAGTACCACTAAAAGAGCTTCACTGCTGCTTCAGCTCCCTATAAAGGGAAGCAAGAAGCAGCGAAGCGGCGCTGCCAAACAGGTGCCTCTATGCACCCCAGCACTGCGCTTGCATCTAGGAGCGGCAAGTGGGTCCTCAGGTGTACCCACCGGGTAGCAAACTGGCCTGTGGCACCGGCCATGGGTACTGCGTGCCCGGTGAGGGAAACCTAGGACCCACCAACACCATCGCCGCTCCACCTGCCACGCCAACGCATGCAAGCAGCGCCGGTGCTGGGGTACTTCCTAACCACACCGGATTGGACAACTTCTCGGACCTAACCACACCGGATTGGACAACTCCTCGGACCTGACCACACTGGATTGGACACCGCCTCACAGGACACGTAATTTGATTGGGTCTACGGCACAGCCGGGCCACACACCCCACATTAGGATTTATACCTATCTAAGACACTTGGTGGGCACCAGAGCCCCTTAGTGGGGAGTGGGAGATACGTGGCTCTCACTGTACCGTCTCTCGACGGGGGGAAGGGTAACACCTGGGGGTCTGACCCCTCAAGGCCAGACCTGCGAAGCCTACCACACTTAATTAAGAGTGCCTAGTTAAGATTTGTTATAATTATGTTATTGCAGTTTAACATTGTTTATGGTTTCATACATATATAGATATATAAATATATAGATATATCAGTTTAAGGTATTAATAACTTACATAGTAAACAAAGAGAAGTTCTAACAAGCTTATGAAAACTTCCGTAAGGAAATACCTATAACCCCTTTCCTCTCCCTTTCCCTGTCTACTTTTATTCATTCCGAGTCGGCTAAAGGTCCCGGGAAAAAGGGTGGGGTTTGGAGGTTATTCAAGGGCAAAAAGACCAGGTTGCCTCCACCACTACCCATTTGGGCGGGGAGTAGCGCCCCGGCCCAGGTCTCCCTTCCCTCTTTCCATTTCCCCCCTTTTAATTAATCCGTTTTCCTTTGCGGAGAAATAAATATACCACTACAAGTCCCAGGATGGATTACGCATCCATTTTTGTAAGTTAGAGTGTAGTCAAGAATAGAGCTGTTGAACTGGTTTATATGTTTATGTTGTTACTGTGTTTTGTTTGTTAATAAATTTGTTATTGGTTCCCTTTTATACCTGTGTTGGTTCCTTCTCTCCCTGATTGGGTGCCTGCCTGCTAGGGGGTGGGTGGACCTTAGGTGGAGTTCCATTGCCCTTTAGTGACTGCGTTGCTCCTCCTACCCGTGGGTGGTGGGACTCCCCCTTACTCGAGGACCCTGGGTTCTGGCCCCGGCTCGCCCGCACGTCAGTTGGCCACCACGTCACAGAGGGAAACCACCGGGCGCTGTCATCAAGGAGTAAAATATCTGCTTCTGTGGATACGTGAGTCACTCATTTAATGTTGTGAACTATCTCCCTTTTGACAGCTGCTCTGCACAGTAATTAGTGTAGCCTTCAAAATCCCAAGTTTCTATCTGCTAAATGAGAATGGCAAATAAATCCTGACTGCAGGTAATAGCTAATGCAATGTGCATGTGCAATAATATTACTGTGGTTGCCAAGCAACTACCAGAAGGTACAACGAAAAGAGAAGGATACAAGATTCTGAATAAAAGAACACACGCTGTCCTCTTTCTAAGATACTCTATTTATGCAGCCTTTTTCTGCTGCTGCGCAATAATTAGCAGTGAGGTTCTGTTTTAGGTGAATATAAAATAATAATAGCTCTGCAGAAAACAATGGATGATTTATAATGAATAAGGGCCTGACCCAAAGCCAAATGAAATCACTGAGGGCCTTCCTAGTGGCTTTCTCGGGGTTAGGATCAGGCTGTAGGTACCTAGATACTATGTTGAGGATCACGCTAGAAACAGCTGAAACAGATTGTAGCACCTATGTTCCATAGCCAGTAGCACACATTGAGACACAAGGGTCTTGATTTCAAAACTAAACATTTAAGTTCCTCCTATAAAATATGTATGTCCTGAACCACACAGACAAATGATACACGCAGAATAACCAGTTGTGTAGACAGGGGTCTGGTCTGTGTGTTTAACAGTATCTTTTACACACATGATCACTTGCTTGTGCCCACTTATGCATAGTGAAAGATGCAGTCACCTGGGCATCTAATTTTGGTCCCAACCAGCTTTTGACTTAAAGCCTTGGCACTAGAAAGACCCAGCCATGCCTTGCCTCACCTCTGACTAACACAGCTGTAATCAGAAAAAAGCCCTCCTTTGTCAGTGGGAATTTGAAGGTGCTCAGGACATTGAGGGAAGTTGTGGAAGTTTCAGAATTGGAGCCTGAGCCTTCACACTACGTTGAAATAAGTAACGGGCTGCCTGTAAAAGCCAGCCTTTACCTTTACTCCAGCATAAGACCATAAGAATAGCCACACTGGGTCAGACAAAAGGTCCATCTAGCCCAGTATCCTGTCTTCTGACAGACGTCATTGCCAGATGCCCCAGAGGGAGAGAACAGAACAGGTAATCTCCAAAGTGACCCGTCTCCTAACATCCATTTCCAACCTCCCGCAAACAGAGGCTAGGGACACCGATCCTGGCTAATAGCCATTGATGGAGCTCACTTCCATGAATTTCTCTCATTTTTTTTAATTCTGTTACAGTCCTGGTTTTCACAACCTCCTCTGGCAAGGAGTTCCACAGGCCTACTATGTGCTGTGTGATGAAAAACTTCCTTTTGTTAGTTTTAAACCTGTTACCCATTAATTTCATTTGGTGACCCCATGGTTTTTTGTTATGGGAACAGGTAAATAACTTTTCCTTATTCACTTTTTCCTCACCAGTCATCCCTAATAGATTATTCAGACACCTAAACATCTGAATGTGCCCACCACACAGGAGGTTTGATGTCTAATAACATTACTTGCTCCAGGAGCTCTCTGGGCCCTCAGGTATTAGAAGGTGCAAAACTGAAGACTGAAACTCCCTTTAAACATCTGGCCCAACACGTGCAATAATACAGCCTCCATGTGCTGAAGTGCTGACAATTTGGGTCCCACCTGGAACACTGCATTACAGAACATGGAGTTAGGGAAGAATTCAAGGGAAGTTAATGGCCAGAGACAGCTTCTCACTAAGTCTGCAGTAAAATGTGTAATTTTTATTTCTTGTTGATGCCCTTTAGCATGTTTTTTTTCAAATTCTACATAACCACTGAACACGATGAGACCATGCACCAGACTTAGAAAGCCAGTCACTGGGAAACATCAGGTGATCAGCATCAGAGCCATTAATCAATTCCTAACGGGATGCTCCTTTCCCTTTTATATTAACAATCACGGCATATTTTAACAACACCTTTTAAGAAACGGCTCAAACTTATCTTCAATCTCACGCAAATTGTAAAACTGCCACATAACAACAAAAAAGAAAGAGGAAAGAAACTAGAGTCTCAAATCTCAGTACTAATTTCACTGCACAATTACTAGCACCCTGCTGGTCGACTGAAAGTATAATAAAAACAAATAAGAGTTTAAAAAAAACACCTTTGGGGAAGAAAAGAAAGCAGTACTTGAGAGGCCGCAGCAAGTATAGAATAAGTGCAGTTTATAGCAGCGCTGAGTGCATTACACACTGGCTACATCTACACGAGACGCATTTGTCGAAAGAAATTCCTGTAGGAAGAGACCGTCCAGCAAAACTTCTGTCAACAGATCACGTCCACACACAAAAGTGGATCGAAAGCGCAATCCACCCCGTCAACAGAGAGCAGACAGGCTACCCGGCCCCCTCTTGACAGAACGGCCAACCAGGAGCTCAACAAACAGAACTGCCCGGTGAACTAGAAGCCCTGTCTGTCAACAACAGGGACTTGGAGCATCTACACAGCTTTTTGGTTGACACAAAAGAGTTATTCCTCAGTGCGGAGAGGCACAACACTGCCAGCGGATGTGCCGGGTTTTGTTGACAGTCTGTAGATGCTCCGCAGGTTTTTTTGACAAATCCCCGGTTTTGTCGGAAAAACCCTCTCATGTACGTGTAGTCATTGAGTATAACACCTCTGGTAACAAGAAGTCCTGCGGCACCTTATAGACTAACAGATATTTTGGAGCATAGGCTTTTGTGGGCAAAGACCTGCTTCGTCAGATGAAGCGGGTCTTTGCCCATGAAAGCTTATGCTCCAAAATATCTGTTAGTCTATAAGTTTCCACAGGACTTCTTGTTGTTCTCAAATATACAGACTAACACGGCTACCTCTCTGATACTTAATACCTCTGGTGACTTTCACCCATTTTTCAATCCGTAAATGTTTGCATTAAACTCAACTTCTCTCATCATACTTGTTACTCATAACAATGGCTCGTGTGGTTTATACAAATTTTGAGCTGTGAGTTGTTTGCTCTCTGATCACTTTGCCCACTTACTATTTGTTGCGCAGGTATGTGTTTTGTCACTGAAGTGGCATAGAATTGTTTCCAGACCCTAGTTTGGTTATTGACATTAGCAGAAGACGAATGAAGGCCTGGTGCCTGTTGAGAATTTTCAGAGGGATACTCATTTGGGCTGAGACTCATTGATTTTTAGGGCTTTGGGGCTATTTTAATCAGTACCTGGCTGCCACCCAAATAATTGCAAACAATGAAAAACATCAGCCCACATGTAACTCTGAGTCAAACTCTCCATTTGCATTTCTCTCATTGTTTTATTTGCCCAGCTCTGCCACACACTCTACAAATGGTTATGAAGAGATCAGTGGAAAGTTCCCCTCTGTTTGAAAAAGTGGTTAACCCGTCAGGCTGCATCTACACTATGCAGCTTGTAGCAACAAGGCTGGGTTGACACAGTGCTGTTGCTAAAAGCCAGCACGTGTGAATACTGTCGGCATGTTTGCCAACAAAATACTTCCACCCCCTTGAGCAGCTTTCTCAGGTGCACTCAGGCGCGCAACAGGGAAGGAACGGGGGGGGGGGGCGTGGGAAAGAGAGGGGAAGAAAGAGAGCAGTTGCCCCACCAGCCTGGCATTTCTAAGGGGCCCAGCAGTAGCAACCAGAGCTTCAGACCCCTTCGGAATGCCACAGGAGGGCTCCTCTGGCTGCACGCAGCTGTGAGACAGTACAGGAAGGGGTCCAGCCCCTGGTGGCGCTGAGAGCTGACTGTTCTTGGCCCCACCCCTTCCAGAGCATAGAGCCAGGCCGCCCCCCGACCCCCATACCTTGCCTAGGAGATTGCAGCGTCTCTTGATGCTGCTGGGTGCACTTGCCATGGCAAAACTTGGTTGTTCCCAGGGGAGGAGGGGAGTTTAAGCACCTTTGTCAAGCTAGTGCAAGTGCAGACTCAAGCTTAATTCTAGTAAAACAAAAAAGCAGTAAAGTAGCACTTTAAAGACTAACAAAATCATTTATTAGGTGATGAGCTTTCGTGGGACAGACCCACTTCTTCAGACCAGAGCCAGACCAGAACAGACTCAATATTTAAGGCACAGAGAACCAAAAACAGGAATCAATGTGGACAAATCAGAAAAAAAAATGATCAAGGTGAGCAAATTAGAAAGTAGAGGGGTGGGGTGTGTGTCAAGAATTAGATTAAGTTAGTGTGTAAACAGGTAACAGCTGGGGGATGAGAATGTCCCTAACTCTCGGGCTTATGCACCGCCTCGCCTTGTCTCCTAGACTGCAGTCAGACAGGTGGGCAAATTACGATGGAGCACCGCCCTCCATGTACCACGTGACTTACGCTGACCCAGGGAGCCAAGGATCACAACTGCACTTTGCCCTGCTCTGAGGATTTATGCAAGGCCTTCAGCCCCAGGGACTACCTGACATGCAGACACCTGGGCAGAGCCATCCAAGGCCCAGTTACACAGAGAAGATCCCTGCATGCCACAAGGACAGGGTTTATCTTTATGCTGTCCCTGCACAGATCAACACAGAGACCTCCACAGAGGCTTTGCAGTGGGTGGAGGAGTCATGGGCAGCATTCCCTGTAAGCTGAGCCCCTGGGAGGCCTCTGTGGAGAGAGTCAGGTGCTGCCCAGCTGATTAGCAGCTCACCCTCAGCCGGCAACAGGTGCTTCTACAGACAGCGCACATCCACACATGTTGGTCATGATTACACAGCTCCCAAGGCCCCGGCACTCCAAGCCAGAGGGAGAGAGGTGCTATCACCATTATGCCAGCCCACAGACTGTAGTGGGAGAGGGGATGGGTTGGAGCAGCTGATTTGAACCCCCATCCCCAGCTTTTTTACCTGGCTGCTAAGGCTTGATATAAGGGAACTGTACTTTATCCTATCACAGCACCTCTGTGTATCCACTACAGCACTTTGCAGAACCAAACGACAGCACCACAGCTAAGATATGATGCCCTGAGCAAACATTCACCCATTCACCTAGTCACAGTATTCACTCCTGCAAGGAGCAAGGGTGTATAGGAGCCCTAGGAAATTGCCCCTACAGCCAGAATTCGGCCCTTGACATGAGAACATTTTTCTATAAATAGTGTAATATTTTGGGGGTAGAAATAACTCCCTGGAAGGAACACCTCTGGCTCAAAATCCAGGCTCAGAAGCAGTGGGTGACACAAGCAATCCAGCACTCCTATGCACCCAGAGGTGAAAGGAAGTGGGGTGCAGCAGGGTGCTCAGAGCTGGCTGAGCTGCAACGAAAGCCGGGGGGAGCTATCTAAAGAGCTGGCCAGGACACTTTTTGCAATCGGGCAGTACCTGCAGTACCTGCAGGGATATTTGCAGTTGCCTTCACCTCTGCATGCATCATAACATTTTGTTATTTGCCAGTGATGGCTATAGCAAAAGAACTCACGGGCAGCACAGAGCCAGAGCACAGTTAAAATGCAAGTGTGTGTTACTTCTTATCCTGCCTTTTGGGCTGGCGTCATAACTGGTCTTGTTCAAGAGAAAAGCTTAAGCATAGGCCGATAAGGATGTGCAGTGTGTGACTGAGACAGGCTCTCTTACAGTGAACTTTTGGATTCCTTACAGTACAGACTATATATTATCCCTACTCTGGCTCCACATGATATCTCTGGAGGATGCAGCCAGGAATACTTAAGTTCACCCAGTGGGGAAACATTGTGTTACGTGAAGATTGCAGCTTTCCGCCCTTATCTTCAGCTCCAGTCGATGAAGGGCCTGGCGTCAGTCTGGCAAGCCTGATGGCTCCCCGTTAGCACCAGCTAGAGCTGGCTATCAGGAGAATGCTGGGGCAGATAGCAGCCAAGACTATCTAATCACATACCTTCTGCATTAGTGCTGCCATATATTTCTTCCATTTGCAATCAGGAGACTGGACCACACTGAATTTTCACAGGAATGAACTGTCAACAACCCTGTCCTTCCCCAGGCCTAAAAACGGGCCAGGCAGCAGGCAGCTTTATCAGGGAGGCCATGAGACATCTTTTCTTTGACTTCCAGGCAATGGCCAGACGAGAGTGGGAGCCCCCACGAGCGAGACATCATGGAGACCTTTTTGAGATAACAGCTGTTCACTTGGCTCTCTCAAGAACGCCTCGTGGCTGCTCCTTTTCAAAGCTGAAGTAAGGCAGCAAGCTCAGCCAGAGCATATCAAGAAACTTGGTCTCTCCTGGTTTGTTTGCCTTTTAGCAATGCGCTTAATGTGGTTTCCAGCTTTTCCAGGAGGAGCAGGAGGACTATGTTTTGTTGTCTGCTCACATTTTTAATAAAAGAATAACAAGCAGGTTTTTAAAGCCATGCATTAGAGTTGTTAACTGGACAACAGCAAACAACTGCTACTAAGTTTTTGTGAGGTGGAATATTTGATTTCCTTTTATTGTATTTATTTAGCTGCAGGATCAAATCTCTCTGCATGTTAGCAGTGGTCTCTCTAATTTTTTCCATCCATGGGAAGAATACATTTTGTTTTGTGCACCAAGGCACATGTGGATGTGCACCGCCAATAGAAATACACGCTGCTGGCTGTAGGCAGCTGTGGGCACTCTGCTAATCAGCTGGGTAGAACCTGAATCTCTCCTGGGTGGCCGCCTGAGTGCTCAGTTTACAAGGAACACTGCATGTTAGTCCCATACAACTGTATAGTCCTGCTGTTTCAATGCACACAACAGTAGCCTAACTTGGTCCAGATTCGTGCAGCTCTAGAGAGCGGTCCTGGAGTCCTTTCTCAGGCGAAAGGCCTGCCTCCTCCAGGAGTTGGCCAGACTAAAGAGGGCAGCATCAGAGCCTTACTTTGACAACCATCTGGCAGACCACCTGCATCTTAAAACCAATTTACGAAGTCAGGCTGAAGCCTGAGTGTGGACTCGGAGCCCATGTGGAGTTCCACTGAGGTTAAGCGTTTTTAATGGGGGGAGAATTCTGAACCAAAATCTTGCTTGCCATCGATACTTTTCAGTGGGAGATGAAGCTGTTGCGCTCTTCTACCACCACCCATTTAGCTGTCCTTTGGGCAGGATACGGTAGCTTTGGCAATCTGTTGTCTGTGCTGCAATGTACTCCCATAAAATATACCTGGCTGCAAAGTGCTCTCTTGAAACCATTTAAGCTTTCAGTAAGAGACCTGTGTGAGCTCAACCACCATCCAGAGTTTCTCTGGGAGGTCTGGATTCAGACAAACCCCGATCAGCAAATGTTTGCCTAGTTTCAGAGTGGAACCACCTTGAGGCCACCCTCCACCCCACCAAAGTCAATGGGACTTTTGCTACTGAGTTTTGCTATTTTGCTATTTGCTCTTGTCACAGGACAATTACCTGGGGGTACAAAGAGGTAACTCCTGCAAATAGCTCCAGCTACAGGCTCCTCAGTACTCGCTCGGGCCATGCAATACACCCAAGCAGATCAATGTGCAGGATCTAGTTCTAAGGCAAAAGCCTTAGATATAGTGGTTTCATCTGATGTCTATTAAACCTAGGTATAGTGAGAACTTATGCCAACACATTCAATACAAATACCCTAGAAATTTGGGGTGTTTGAAACTGACATCTGAATTTGTTCATTTCAAACCCCTATATAAGCAGGCCGTGGGACAGATACGCTGCACGTTTCATGAGCCCAGTAGAACATGACTCAATTCGCAGGTCTATGAACCCCAACTTACCTAGTTTTAAGGTTCCTGGATGGTAAAGGTTCTCATCATCATCATCATCATCAACCACCACCACCATAGGCTCAATACCCAGTGGTGTCCGATGCCTCTCTCACCGGCCGTGTCTACACGTGCCCCAAACTTCAAAATGGCCACGCAAATGGCCATTTCGAAGTTTACTAATGAAGCGCTGAAATGCATATTCAGCGCTTCAGTAGCATGCGGGCGGCAGCGGCGCTTCAAAATTGATGCGGATTGCTGCCGCGCGTCTCGTCCAGACGGGGCTCCTTTTCGAAAGGACCCCGCCTACTTCGAAGTCCCCTTATTCCCATCAGCTATGGTCTGAAGAAGTGGGTCTGTCCCACAAAAGCTCACCTAATAAATTATTTTGTTTGTCTTTAAAGTGCTACTTGACTGCTTTTTTATTTCCTTCCATCTTTTTCTGTCCAGTGTGGAGTGGCATAGTTTCTGTAGACTAGCTCTGCATGGATCTACTATATCCTCTACCCATTCTCTGTGAGGTCTGCCTCTTCTGTTTGAACCATTCATTATGCTGAATACCAGGGTCTTGATTTTTCGTTCGTCGTTCATTCTGTGGATATGCCCAAATAGCTGTAACTTCCATTGTATAATCTTCTGTAGTAGGTTCTCTTTCGGCTGCATATTCCTATAGAACTCCTCGTTGGTGACCTTCTGCATCCATCATATTCTCAGGACCTTTCTATAACAACTCCTCACAAATGCCAACATGCTGCTGAGTATGCATGTTTTCAACATGCTCAGCTTTGATCCTTAGCTAATTGCTTTCCTTTTCCAGATCTTATCCATCACCTTCAAACTCATTCTCACTTTCAAAATTCTAGTCGCTATTTCCTTCTTACTGTCTAGATCATACATTGTGTTGCTCCCCAGATACGTGAACTTCTCTGTGTTCTCTAATTCGATCCCATCTACACTGATCTTTCTTCCTATTTTCATATCTCCAAATACCATTGTCTTTGTTTTACTAATGTTCATAATCAGTCCATTCCATTTCCCTCCTCATTTAGCACCTGCACTGTTTTCACTAGTGTCTCTTCATCTTCTTCAGTGATAACTATATCATCTGCGAACATCAAGTTATTGAATCTTATCCCATGCACAGATATCCCTTCTACCCCTTCCTTGATCTTGTCCATTGCTCTCTCTAGGTCTGTGATGAAGTTGAAAGTTCTGCACAGCTCTAATTCCAGAACCAAAGGCAACGAGTGATTATAAGGAGTTGTTCCTGTGATTGCTACCTTAGCTGCCTGAGGATATTAAAAAATTGCCCAGGTGAAACATTATACACATAATTATATCTATTTATATAACTATTACTATAACTGTAACAGAAAGATATCGATATAGATATATCGCCACACATACAAAAATAAATATCTTGTTTCAAGTAAGCTGAGAGAAGTAACAGCAGAATTGATGCAGAAGTCTCTTCAGATCATAAGCCAGATGAATTAAATGAATGCTACTCCATTGGAATATTTAAAAATAAGACCCAGGATTCACAACTTCCAGCTGTATCTGGTTCTCTCTTGTGTTCTAACTGCAGTTTGCTGCGGATGCGGGTGCAAGCTGGTCCTCCCCATGGTACATGTGGGGGGTCTCACTTCCTTCTCACCAAGTAGAAATGAGGATTTACCCCGTTGATTCCACAGAAGTGATCTGGCACCAGCGTAAGTGCCAGGAGACGCCTGCCCAGGAAACACAAGCAGCAGGATTGTGGAAGCTCTTGTGTGGGTGTGTTACTGTCGCAAAAGATCTATCCACTCCAGGAATATGAAGGAGTCACATTTATCCCCATAGTTTGCAGGAAATCTGTGTGAATTTCACAAAGCCTAGGCCAACTTAATACAAAAGATAAGAAAATGATAGGAATATCCCATCACAGCCTGTGAATTCATGCCAAATTCCACCCAGCCCAAACCTCTGAGAGTGCACTTTGTTCTGTAAACCCACCATCAATGGGTATCCTACCTCTCTGGAAAAGAATGTGCCCTGTGTCTGCTGACCAGTGCAAGAGGTGGGGGCTACAGAGAACATAGAAACTTTCCACCCCTTCTAGACTCTGTGAGTCCTAGCCAGCAATCCCATGGTTCTAATCTCTACATGCCTGGAGCCAGAGAGAGATTCCACTACCCTGCAGGTTGTGTGGCTACAAATACCAGAGCAAAGTGAGTGCAAAATGGGTGTGAAAAGCTACTAAATCAGTATGAGAGAAGTAGCCCTGTTATTCTGTATCTTCCAGAAATCAGCATGCTGCATTTAGCGCCCACTTGGCAGTGGTGTAAATGGTTACTTGTAGCAGTGTGGAATCAGGTTCAGTGCTCCTCTGGTGCTTAGCATTTTATCTGGGAGAAGATCAATGCATTCCCTCTTTGTCTGAATACCCAAAAGTTGTCTTCCTTCAGCCAAGGGCTTTTTAGAAATACTTAGAAACGCCTTCTTTTTTGCAAATTCCTTCTGTCTCTCTTGCCCTTAGCTAAGGAGCATGCAGGGAGGTATTTCTGAGGATAATCTCCTGGCTCTCACTGGAGCACTGCCGTGGCTGCTGCTTCTGGACTGCAGTTTGCCCACTGTTGTCATCTTATTTATCAGACAGCCTGAGTCCTACCCACAACAGTACAGGAGGATCTGTACTGAGCATGTCTCCACTAGGGATAACACCACCTCCCTGGCAACTGAGAAAGACTGATTAAGCTGCTTTTTGTCAAGTACAGCTGCTGCGACAGCAATGGTGCCAGGCATCTTACATCATTGAAAGGGTTAATTCATCTCTCCAAGAGGCAGTAGCTCGGTAGGAAGAAATCTTCTGTTACCCAAGTTGCAGCTACTCTAGGTTTAGACCAACACAACATTTGTCACAGTCCTAAGCAATGTAATTAGGTGGATCTACTTTTTGATTGTAAAGCAGGCAGCCAAGGGAGCTGAAGTTCTTGAGTGATATCCTGGTGCTTCTGTAATCAGTGGGAGATTGACTCTTAACTTCAAGGGGGGCAGGCTTTCACCTCCAAGATCCCACCAACATACACAATATTTCCCCCAAACATGTAGGATTTCATCCTGGACCATTTTTTAACACAGAAAGGGGTTTTGCTCATTCAGCATGCCTGGGCAAATGTGTATGGGTCACTGACTCTTTAAAGTAATCATACATTAGTCACACATTAGCTGTGCTATTATTTAAATATCAGGAGAGGATTTGTTTTATGTGACAGCACAGCTCAAAGTATACGCCTCTGCTAGAAAAGCTGTTTCCACACAGCTGTTGCGTACCCTTGCATGTAGCACAGTCCTCTGAATAAAGCACTAACACCCCATTACACAGAATGCTCTAGTCACGTTCACTCACTGGGCCAAACTTTAAAGGAGCTTCTGTTCCACCTCTAATTCTCATCCCACTCTATTGTTTCTGCAGAGAAAAGCAAACGTGGGCTCCTACACATGGAAACACCTGGACGCAGACAACTCAGTGTAGCTAAAGGTCACAATTGCATTGCAATCAGGAATGCTAGCTGGGGGGAGAGACAGGGGCAAAGGGGTAGCTGCACCAGGCCCTTTAAATCACTGCCAGTGCCTCATGTAGCATGGTTCGGGCCATGCTGCAGGTTGTCTGAGGGAAGCTAGATCCCAGCCCCATCTCTTCCACCCTAGGTCCCACTCCTTCCGAGGGGCCTGCAGCCAGCTCCCCCCAGGTCCTGGCAAAATCTCTCATCAGCCCTGATTATACTACAGGCTGAATCTCTCTAATCTGGCACCCTCAAGACCTGACTGGTGCCAGACGAGAGAATTTGCTAGATCTCAGGAGGTCAATATTGTCTAGCACATAACCAACACTTCCAGTGCTTGCTGGGCTCTTAGAAGACATTTAGGGGTAAATTACAACTAAATGACAGCATAGAACACTGACAGCCAGGGCTGGTGGCTGTAAGCAATTTTTATGTGACCACGGGAAACTTGGCCACACTCATGGTAAGTGGTCATCCAGCTAACTAAAATCATTCCAGACTACAAATGTTGCTGGATGAGAGAGGTTCAGCCTGTTGTTGATGTTTTTCATAAAGCCTTAGGCCCTGAATACCTGTGACTACCCTGAATCTCAGTTGCATTTGTCAAGAAGTAACATTCTAGCTCTTGTAGCTGTAGAGCAAAGCTTAAAAATGTGAGCGCCAATAAGTGCAAAAGCCATAAGGCAAATAAAAAGATCTCCATTGATTATTTGTACAATCTCCACATTTTATGCCAAACTCATGATATTTTATGGCCTAACGTGATTTTTGTGCCCTTGGAATTGGTGATACTGAAAACTGAACCCTCAAAAGCACCAGGTCACAAAACAACTCCCTCAGTTTTAGAGCCCACTTTGGAAAATGTTGTCTCTTTGCCCAGTTTGGCTTCTTAGCCCCATTAAGTAATTCACCAAGATTTCCTGCAGGCATGCCCATTTCCAGGCTGTTTTTCAGCATGTTACAAACACTAAAGATGCATTGTATGTGGCTTAGCTGCCTTTGCCAAGAAAAATAAACTAATACATGCCTTCTTTCCAGGCATTCACAGCTGAACTAATGCAAATATTCACAACCATTAAATTAGAACCAAACTGCCGTGAGATAATGATGGTGCAGCTTACATCACGCTCATATTGTGCTCTCCTCTCTCTCCTGCTTTGCCACTAAAAATCTGATAATTAGTAGAAAAAGGATAAGTCAGAAAGTTCTATTTCCAGGAAGCAGAACCATTTTGATAACGAGCTACATTCCCCTTTGTTTCCCCTTGAATTACCTGTGGGCAAGAATACATTGCTAATGCTAGACACAAGCATGTCAAACACGTGGCCCAATCAAATTTTTTTGCAGACCTGGGGCTGAGAGCTGGTCAGGTCGCAGAGCCCCGCCAGCAGCTCTAGCCCAGGGACCTGGCTGGGCTGGGCTGGCCCAGGGAAACCTCAGCAGCTCCAGGGCTGGGAGCTGGCTGGGGCACAGAGTAATTATTATATATGAGAAAACAACGATTTTACAGATCAAATTTTATGAACTATTAATAAAATTAAAAAACAATAAAATTCATATTAAATATTAAATTATCAATTAAAATTATTGTATTATAGTCAAACAAGACCTGAAAAAACATTATAAAATATACCTCAAACATAATCTTTAATAATAAATAATTGCAACTTTCCAGTAGAAGTAAATTTTTTTTGGTGGTCCTGAAAGGTAACAGTTTTCCTTTGGGTGTCCGTCAGTAGGCTTTGAGTTTGACATGCCCGTGCTTGGGATCTGACATCAACATTGGACAAGTACTCTGCTCACTTGTGTGAACTCTCTCATCCAGAGGGATTGCACCTGGTCGTATCACGACTGCAGCTGACTGCTTTCTGTGGGTGCTGTTCATCTCTGAGAGTGCAGCTCTATTCACAAGTCCATCCACATGCTGCTTGGTCTGCTAAAGAGCACCTCTATGTGTATTATTGTTTGTATTACCATGGCATTGAGGAGCCCTAGTAAAGGGTCAGGACCCCACTGTGCATGTTCAAACACAGAACAGACAGAGTCCTTGGGCTAAAGAGTTTATAATCCAAACAGATACCCAGGACAGCAGGGAGCATGAGGTAGAATAAGCTAGCTGTCCATTGTTTTGTGGGTGGTATAAAATTCACACTCATAACAAAGGCAGTTAACCAGGTGCCTTTCCCCACTGTGACCTGGTGATATCTCCAGCCCAGCTGGAACTCTGCCACTTACACCTGTAGCACTGAAGCCACTTTTGTTGCTTTGCCACTACAATCCTACCTTTTCCCTGGCTGATTTTTCTGTAGCACTGAACATACTATTTTGTAGCAAGTCCAAGAGCTAAACTGCATCCTGAGAGAGGCTAGGGTAAAACAGCCCCAGTGTGGCGCTGGAGAAAGCCCAGGGTTTACTCAGAAGAGCAACTAAGAAAAATTGGGGAATATGTACTGTATACAGTTCAGTCTGGGTCTCTGGTGCATTCACAGAGATACCACATGCTGTCTCCAGACTTGGCCAAGACAGATTTTAAATGAAGACCGAGTTCCACTAAGTACCTGCTTGCAGTGACACTCAAATGAGTGAGTAATATTTTTAATCCTAGGATAGATTTGGAGCAGTTTTCAGAAGTTCTCACTGAAAAGACTTAACTTCTAAACCAAACCAAACCAAACAAAACACCCCTCTTGGTTAGGTACATTTTGTAAGCCCTATACCCGAAGTTTCGCTCTGTTTTGGTGAGAACGTTTTTGGCTATATGTGTAGCTCAAACCTGTTGCAATATCCTGGAGATTTGAAGCCACAAATTTTAATACGCACTGGCCCCTCTTAGCATTTGATTTGGATTTTGTTAAATTAATATTCACCCTCAAGGGTTCCTGAAGAAATTCACCAGTAGCAGGGTGTGTGTTGCTTTCCCATGGAGCCAGTTTGAGTCTGAAAGGACATGAGAAGAATTGGGTTTAAACTGCTTCAGAATTTCCTATAGAAAGAAATGAAATGAGAACCCCCTGGCACCTTGGTGTCTGGCTCCAGCGCTAAAGTGGTTTCCACTAGTAATAGAACATGCTGACAGGCTCTCCAGATAAGTAGGGCAAGGCTGGGGCACTCAGGCACTTGGCAGAATTAGACTCTGGAGTCTTGCATACGCAGCTTCAGAACTGGTTTTAGAACCCCAGCTCCAAGGCCTGTGAACAATTCCTGCATCTAAGGCGTTTCACCCAGGAAACCATTCAGTAATATAAGCTTACTGACAACTCTGATCGAGAGTCAAGGCAATCAGAAGCCCTCAGAGCCAATATGCAAATAAAAAAGAGCGAGAAAGCAAATGTTATTACATTTGGACAATCTAACCTCCATGTCTGGTCCCAAATTTTGAAAGGGCCTCAATCCTTTCCACTATAGTAGCTGACCACCATCCCCATAAAATCCATAGCAACAGTTCAGTCACTGAAAGAGTTCACAGAGTCTCTGGTTCTTCTCTCTTTCCATGGCAGCCATTTTGCTTGGGGTCAGGATTGAGATCTGGGATTTTTAAATGTTATGAATGAAAAATAAGTTAAATGAGTTAATTTTAAATTCACTTTTTAAAGATTTATTAGATGGGCGCAGTTTACGTATAAAGGAGGTTATTTCTACAGGCAACATTTACCTTAGAGACTGACTTTATGATTGCAGAACCTAATCGATGTATATTTTGGCTGTGTCAGGGCCTGGAATATCACATGTGCAGTTTGGGGTTTGCAGTTAGTTATCCTGCCTTCTCTATGTTGGTGCCTTCCTCCTAAATATGAAGCACTAGGTTCCGAAAGTCATAGCTTGCTTGATACAAACCTACAAACATCTATGAACATCTGGGTCAGTTTTACCAGAAAGAGTTTTCTCCCTTAGAATAACATGTTAGAGAATAAAAAAGCAGTCATGTAGCACTTTAAAGACTAACCAAATAATTTATTAGGTGACGAGCTTTCATGGGACAGACGCACTTCTTCAGAATAGTCACAGAGGGGTAGCCGGGTTAGTCTGTATCTTCACAAAACAAAAAGCAGCCCCATTCAAACCTTTCCCACAACAGCTCATCACCTCATAAATTATTTTGTTAGTCTTTAAAGTGCTACAGGACTGCTTTATTGATATGTTAGAGAAATATGCAATAATCTAGAATGCCTGTGAAACATCTGACCTGAGTCACTTTGGTACCTATTAGTAAATATAATGGTAGTGGCTTCCTTGGGCAATGCCATATAGACCAGTTTTTACATATATTATGTGGAAATGGATAGCATGGCCTTTGGGGTCCCAATGTTCTGACACAGAGCCAGCTCCAGGCCTGCACTGAGTGGGAAGAGAGCCTAACTAACCACTGAAGTTGGGTTCATCTGGGACATGTTTTCCAAATTTAGGAACATGGAAAATCAAGCTAGGACTTCTTGTGCAAGCAAACATACTAGCTACCTTGAAGAGTACATAGAAACAAATGAGAAAGATTATCTTCAATTTATTTTGCTATATTAATAAGTCACATACAACTTACATACCGGCATAAGGAACTCAACTCCTCTTGCACAGTACGGTCCACCAGCCTCCCCTGCATTCTCTCTCTCACACAAACACACACACCTTTTTTGTAAATCTCAAAGGCGGTTCATTTTTATTTAATTGCATTGACAAGGAAACCTTTGGATTAGCAAAAAAAGCAAGGTCGACAAATACTGTCCTGCCTTCTACCTGAGTAATCTTTTCTTTATTAGCTGTCCAAAGATGGAAACCAGAATATGGGGTGAAGTCTCCCCCATGGAAAAAAAAATTTCTCTGACCTGGTGCCTGATTATATGAAGACATTTGTTGGCTGCATCAGGAGGAAGGTAGTTTAAAGAATCTGGAAACACCTGACCCCTGTGCTGGTGCCAATTAAAAGCAGGCATTAAGGTCTGAAAAATGAAGTGTCCTTGGACCCACATCCAACTGTTACAGCAGTGGAGTCCAAGACAAATTTAACTGATGCCACAGCCCAGCCAGGTACCCTTTCCAGCCAAGCACCACCCCTCCTGAGCCAGGCACTAACACTCCCCCACCCCACAAGATTACTCACTTGGAGACCCACTAGCCGCCCTGCAACTGGAGCCCACCAGGGCCGGTGGAGCTGCCTCCACTGATGCCACCATGTGCTTGCCCCACCACGTGGTGGGGTGCGTGCGCGGAATGGCTGAAGGGGTGCCTCGTGCACAGCTCTCCTGCGCTGCATTTTGCCACACTCTGCTGCCGTTCACCACATGGCGAACGGGTAGTGTTTTGGACACTGTGGTATTAGAGAATGTCTGTCAAGGAATAAAAATCTAGGACTGTTCCATAGAGGGCAAAATGGCTTCAATATTATGTTACCATCATAGGCACATGGTATTTAAAAGCTACAGAGGCTTCAGATGCCTACATGACTCAGAGCACATGATTCACTGGCAGAAGATTACATATTTAAAGGAAGCCGTGTTTGTGCTGGACTGACGTGTTTCTGACAGATTATTGAAGCAGGAATGATAGCTATTGTTGACGTAACCTAAACTTTTCCACCCTATGCCCCATGCCCTTTTCCAGTTGCTCAGAATCTTCCCCAACTTTCATACAATCCATGGCTCTACTCCCACTGACTTCAAACAGAGGAGGGTTGAGCCCCAAACTATGATGAAACCTTTTAGCCCACACAAAAACTGATTGGCCATTGCATTGTGCCTACACATTATTGCCAACCATGCAGGGCTGGGGCTGGCATGATATCATTTATCACTTGAGTAACAGAGTAAACAGAACCTTACATCAGTCGGTCCTGTGTGAAAGTTTATTACATTTCCTGGATGCCATAACTGACACATGCAGGGCCCTTCCTTTTGGAAAGCTTTGCTATTTTCTTTTACATTCATGCATATTGATTTTGCACATTCATAAGGAAGGTCTGGTGGTAGCTGAATTTGCCCCCTGTTGAAGATGAAATTGCTACATTTCCTGGGAGTGAGATGAAGAGGTGTTAATGAGTGAAAAGTGAGGGAATGAATCACAGTCATTAAAAGTACAGTCTGCTCTTTGAAGGGCTACAGAACACAGGAAAGTGGTTCAACAGGTTTCTTTATCCGAAAATGGCCTTAAGAAGAAAAAAGAACTAAGATTGTTTTCATGGGTCAAATGTAAAAAAATACAACTACTTTTATTGTAATGAAACTGCCAAATAAAACAGAAGAGAAGTACAAGAGGCAAAATTCAATACATGCTATCTAAATCTCAGTTCAGAATTATATCCAAGTCTAGAAAAGTTCATTTTTACACCTCCTCCCTTGCGGTTACAGAATTGTTGCCCAGTGGTTGACCAGTTCTTTTCGCTCCCCCTTCCAGACGCATTCAGGAGATATAATTCCATCCTAAACACATCAAGACCAACATTTTAAAACTTTCATGCTGCATCTAATCCCATAAAGAATAACACGTGCAAGTGAGGGTTTGTAAGATAGGAAGCTGTGCATTTCCAGGAAGCCAATACTTTAATGGCCTGAGAAAACAAACACTCACTATGGGTTCACAACTTCCCAAGCAAGATGTATAAAACAAACTCAGATTCTAATTACAGGGCAAATGTAAATAAAGTAAATCTCTGATCTTGTCTCCCTATTAGTCCAAAAAAGACACTCCAATAAGGTTAGGTAAATAAATGATAGGGAGGAAGGAGCAAGAAGGAAGATTCACTATTGGTGTTTTTTGCTGAGTTACACCATTCTCATGCACTATTTGCTTTCATATGACAATGTGAAACACAACATAAATGAGTCATAGGCTATTATCATGTAAAAATTGTCGATTGAACTCTGGGCTTGGTTTTGTTCCAACTGAAGTCAATATCAAAACTCTCACTGACTATAATATGTGCAGAATTAATACAATGATAATAATTAGCCTAATGTACTGCTTTTCTTTCCCATTATTATGTTCCCATTAACATGCAGACAGAACAAAATGCATTCATTATTCATTACTTTTGCAGAAGCTCAGATGTTCTATGACTTGATAGTGTTCTAGATCTTCACCAGAAAGGCTGAAATCCTGGCCTTATTGGCATCACTGGGAAAAAACTTCCATTGACTTCAATAGATTTCACCCAAGGCATCTGTGCCCTATAGACCTAATATTTTATATCAATGGAAGAGCCACCAGGAATATGCCCAATTCCTTCTGCTCAGTTTATAATAATCAGAATCATCCTCTATGTTTATATATTGGCCCTTCTATAAAGATTTTATGATTTTTGTGAAGATTTTTTTTATTTTTTTACATTTTTTTTCTAACCTAGTTTGCTTTAGAAACAGAACATGTAAATCTTGAAGGAAGAACAATTGATTTCACAACCAGTTGTGCCGGGTTGGAATATTAGATCCAGAGGACAATTTTATAATGACACAAAGAGTGTTCCCTTTGAGGCTCTCCCAGAAGAACAGTCTCCGTTAAAATAGCTAAATGAAGTGTATTGTTCTGGTGGCCTGAGGGGGCAATGCATTGGAATTTAGCTAGGGAAAGTCCCACTTTTATGCAGCTATCTTGCAATCTTATGGAAGATCTTTTCTCATCCCCCACCACTCTTGGGTGCTTGTTGTTTGTTTGTTGGCAATTTAAATTTTGCCCAGACCAGTGATGAATGCTTATCTGGGAAGGTTTAATAAGGTTTTTTTTTCAAGACACTGACGCAGCTATGCCAAACACTCTCCACTTGATCAAGTGTTAAATAAGGGCCTAAGACTGGTGCCTGAATTGGAAAGTGGCCTATGACCACTATCACTCCTGGCTCTCAGTGTTCTGTGCTGTTATTTAGCTCTAATTTCCCCCCAAATGTGTTCTACAAGCCCAGTAAGCAGTGGAAATGTTGGAAAATGCTACTAGACCATATTGACAATGCACAGTTCATAAAATGTTCTGGTTTGGCACTGGTCAGGTCCTGAGGGTGCCAGACTAGAGAGGTTCAACCTGTAGTCTGCTAATTATATGTCTACACAGCAGCCTTATTTCAAAATAAACTATTCTGGATTAGTTTATTTCAAAATAATGCTGCTACACACAACATTCATTTCAAAATAGCACTTAACTATTTCAAAATAAAGCATCTATACACAGAGCCTATTTCAAAATAGAGCCATTCAACCCATTATGGCTTATTTCAATAACAGCTCTATTCCCTGTCTTAACAGCACCTATTTCAAAATAGGCACTATTCCTCATATAATGAGGTTTACCTATTTCAAAATAAGCTATTAAATATTTAAAAATAGCAGTTGCATTGTGTAGACACTAGAGCTGTGTCTACACGTGCACGCTACTTCGAAGTAGCGGCACTAACTTCGAAATAGCGCCCGTCGCGGCTACATGCGTCGGGCACTATTTCAAAGTTAACTTCGACGTTAGGCGGTGAGACGTCGAAGTCGCTAACCTCATGAGGGGATCGGAATAGCGCCCTACTTCGACGTTCAACGTCGAAGTAGGGACCGTGTAGATGATCCGCATCCCGCAACGTCGAAATTGCCGGGTCCTCCATGGCAGCCATCAGCTGGGGGGTTGAGAGATGCTCTCTCTCCAGCCCCTGCGGGGCTCTATGGTCACCGTGGGCAGCAGCCCTTAGCCCAGGGCTTCTGGCTGCTTCTGCAGCAGCTGGGGATCTATGCTGCAGGCACAGGGTCTGCAACCAGTTGTCAGCTCTGTGTATCTTGTGTTGTTTAGTGCAACTGTGTCTGGGAGGGGCCCTTTAAGGGAGCGGCTTGCTGTTGAGTCCGCCCTGTGACCCTGTCTGCAGCTGTGCCTGGCATCCCTATTTCGATGTGTGCTACTTTGACATGTAGACGTTCCCTCGCTGCGCCTATTTCGATGTTGGGCTGAGCAACGTCGAAGTTGAACATCGACGTTGCCGGCCCTGGAGGACGTGTAGACGTTATTCATCGAAATAGACTATTTCGATGTTGGCTGCACGTGTAGACGTAGCCTAGGATACTTATTTCAAAATAACAGCTGTTGTTTTGAAGTAACTTTGCTGTGTAGACCTACCCTAAGAATGTGGTGAAGCACTGGTATGGGCTGCCTAATGAGGTGGTAGAATCTCCATCTTTAGCAAGGGTTGGGCTAGGTGACCTCCTGAGGGGTATCTTCCAACCCTAATCATCCATGATACTATGAATGACGTTACTCTTATTGAAACAAAAAAGCAGTAAAGTAGCACTTTAAAGACTAAACAAATAATTTATTAGGTGAGCTTTCGTGAGACAGACCCACTTCTTTAAAGTGCTACTGTACTGCTTTTTCGTTTTGATAGTATGTAGACTAGCACAGCTTTCTCTCCGTTACTCTTATTGCTAGGACATTACACTCTGCGAGTATAAACTGTCTTATCAATAAGCCCTCTCAAGTCTCGTTAATAACATGGAGCTTTCACTGGACTGTATTTCTTCAAACCATATTTTGAGTAATTCTAAAGTCACAAGCTGAGGGGTGTAAATCCAAGGGCTGGTCTACACTGACACATAACTATGCTGTAACTTTCTTGCTCACAGGTGTGAAAAAACACCCCACCTCCCTGAATGCAGCAAGTTACAGCTGCAAGTAAACAGCCTCCCCTTGTGGAGGTGGTTTCCCAAGAGTGTTGTCTCCAAGCGCTCTTGCTGTAACCCCACTGATGCACTAAGCCAGGGACGCACAAAGGGGAGGGCGGGCTTGGTGGGGCATGAAATTTCATAAAGGGGGCACAGCACAATTGGCTGCTGAGTCTCAGGCTCATCCATCTCATTAAAAATGTTGAAATATGTTACTGTTTTTATGCATATTCACATTTATATACCAATTAATAAAGCTTTTACAGTTTACATACTTATTTTCTTGCACATGCCGAAAGGGCTTTTTTTAATTTCAGAAGAACATAATGTCAGTTTGGATGACATTAGACAGGTTGGGGGCCCCTACTAATTGCAGGGACAAAAAGTGGGGCCCAATGTAAAAAGGTTGCTCACCCCTGCCTTAAGCCACTGCCTTGGCAGTGCTTTAAACTTGAACGTGTAGACAAAGCTCAAGTTGAAATCAGTTGTTCCAGAGGTAGACAGACACTGGAGTGGGATTTCTTCTTCAGGCAAATATATTTAAGAGCAGAGTCCGATCAGCCCCACTGGTTAGTAAGTCTTTTGCTAGGTGCATTCAAGAGGGAAATGTCTAAGGCGAGGTCTACGCTAGATCGGAAGTTCCGCTGAAGGCACGGAATTTTAGCATAGTTAGAATTGACTTATCCACAGTCAGCTTACCTGGCCATTCTCACTGAGGGAGGTCGACCAGAGAAACTTTCCCGTCAACCCCCCTCGCTTCTCACGAGATTGAGGAGTACAGGGGTTGACTGCTGATCCCCAATAGTTCAATTTTGTCCATCCCCATTAGAAGCATGAAATCAAACCCCGGAAGATCGACTCTGACTGGGTCGATCGTCCGGGTAGTGAAGTAATACCCTAAAATTAGCAGCACTAATTTGATCTGCACAGTTTCAAAAGTAGACTTCCATTCTGAGGAGCCAAAACCCCTTGATTTTGGTCTCACTTGTTATGACTCTGAATCAGGGAGACCAAAGACTTATGTGGGTGTTCCGCATGCTAAATGAACATTGGAACTGCAGCACTGTTCTGGGGTCTCAAGAGGGCCACTTGACCTCAGAAACCCTGATGCGTGTTTTGTTAAAACAAAATTCCCCCCACCCGCATCCCCACCCCCAATTCAATATGGATGAATCAGCAGTTTTCAACAACATTTTTAGGTGGAAAATTCCCAACCATCTGTGAAATTACAGTTTGTTTGCCCAAGGACAGTGTGCATCTCTTAGGTTCTCTTATGTTTCAAGCTCTATATCTTCTGTGCAAAATGTCCCCTCACTAGTTTAGTCTCTGACACCACTGAAAAGCAGTGGGAGTTTTGCGTCTTAGTCGCTTACACAGTTTGGAAAATATACAGCCTACAAATATACAGACTGGTATTTTTTGGTATTTTGGTGTTCTCCCCTAGTGAGGTTTCTTAGCTCTAAACCAAAACAGAGCTTGTTTAATGGAAGTTTAAAGAGTTTATGCTCTGGTTTGAAAAAAATATTTAGTTTTAAATTCATATCTTCTTTTAAAGTTAATATGTGCTTGAAAGTTGGCTATTAAAACTTTAAACGCCAATTAACATTCATTGCTTTCTTTATGATTCAGTAGTGGCAAATTAAAGCTCCAGTTATCAGGGACTGAACCTGATACAGCATAAAAACTTTTATGATGTAGTGCTGCTACTTGTTCAAATAACTAGCTGCTCTCATTGAGTTTGAATGAGGGCATTATACAGATTTATATAAAAAAGCAGCAGTAACAAAATGTGATTTTTTGTGTGTGGTGGGGTCTGATTTGGAAAGGGGACACGAATGAGTCATCAGCAAAGTGCAAAATCTAGGCATGAACTGTGTTTATGGCACATGCTGCACCTGCACAAGGCTAAGGAACCAGGCTCATCTGGAGCTACTTCTAATAATTAAAAGCTCTGGTCTCAGACAGCTTCTCTGAAAAAAATGGTGACATGAGACATATACGCCTCTATGGTGTAGAGTAAAGGCTATAAGGGAATTCCTTCAGGACAGCTCACTTCTGGACTTGTCCCTCAGGACTAAGGGCAGATCTACACTAGAGGGTTAAGTTGACCCAAGTTATGTGGTTCCAGGTACATAGCTGGAGTTGATATAGCTTAGGCTGACTTATTGTGGTGTATACACCACACTAGGCCAAGGGGAGAAATTCTCCCATCAACTTACCTTATACATTTCATTCCAGTGAAGTACCAGAGTCAACGGGAGAGAGTGATGTGTGTGATCTTCACTAGACTTGCTAAATGGACCCTTGGTGGATAAATCACCAATGTTGATCCTCCAGTAGTGGAGACAAGCCCTAACACAGCCATTCCAGCCAATCAGAACAGCCACAGCCAAAGCAGGTACTGCTGCACTTAGAGGAAGTGGTAAAATAGGGCTCAGCCAGGATCCAGCACCTTCCTACCCTGGATACAGAACTATACAGGGGTGGGGGGATCTCTACCACTCACTCTAAGGGGCACCCAGACTCAGCCAATGCCTCCCACGTGGCCTTGGGTGAGAACTCTAGAAAGGAGCTACAGAGAAGTTCTGGCCACTAGCAGGGACCAGAAACAGCCAACATGGGACCCTTTGGATCCCTGGATTTAGGGATGTAGAAAATTTTGAACTTTCTCATCCCTGTGCTGTCTGTTTGTTCCAACCTGCTCTGTCTCATCCTGCCCTGTCTTTTCACCTCCACTCTACTCCACAGCTGCTCTTCCCACCCTGTCTTGTCCTCCTGATACCCTTCCCTCTCTTCTACTTACCTGATCCCCCCTTCAACTTCCTGCCACCAACATAAACAAATCGTGGCATTAACACGATGTTGTCCACTCTTACAGCATTCGTCGGCTTGTCTTTTATACCCCCTCAATTCCCAACCCAGGCTTGTCTTGTCTGTTAAGAATATATAGTCTTATTGTTTCCTTGCACTCCCACATCTGTATGAACCAGGACTCCTACAGTAATAATGAAATAATAATTGCTTTGCAGATAAGCGTTGATTCAACTTTCTTGTATCAGAGTCTTAGAGCAGACGACTTTACAGGTGTGCTACAAGAAGGTACTTCGACATTCTAAGCATCACTGAAGTATCACTGGGAACTCCATCAAGAGTTCCTCTGCTTTGGAGGCTGCCCTGACACATTACCGATTGTTTAGTGGCATGTTACATTCTGATGCAGTGCTGCTACTTGTTCAAATAACAAGTTGCTCTCTTTCATTTTAATGAGGACGTTATATAGACATATAAAAAAGCAAGCAGCAACTATATATTGCTCACAAATGTGAATTTTTGTGTGTGTGGTCGTGTCTGACTCAATAAGGGGACAGGGATGAGTTCATACCATCCGCTTTTTTTTTCCCCAAGTTCTAGGCAATTAGCTTTTCTGCAAAATACACTGCCCTTTTTCCCATGGAGGTGCCTGGGCAACTAGGCAATGAACACAACATAACAATCCTCCTTCAAAATCTTCCTTAACATTCATTCTGTCCACAAAACTTTTCAACTTATTGGTATGGAAGGACAGGGACATGGCATAGAGTCAATGTCTGTTCTCCTGTGAGGTTTGCTATTCAGCTGAGGCTCTCTGAAGACTATTTCCCAGATATTTGCAGTAAATTCCCTGCAGCTAAGACTGTTTCTTCCTTTACATCTGTACAGCCCAAGCCCAAAGGTGCAACTCCAAAGAAACAATTCAACAATGTGAATGGTTCAGCACCAGCCTCTCCACAAGACCTAACACACCCATTCCAGCCAATCAGAACAGCCACAGCCAAAGCAGGTACTGCTGCACTAAGAGGAAGATGGTAGAATGGGACTCAGCCAGGATCCAGCACCTTCCTACCCTGGATACAGAACTATACAGGGGTGCGGGGGATCTCTTAAAAGCCTGGAAGTCCTGGACAGAGCAGGAACCATGCGCATCGAAGCCATGATTCTGAAAGCCCAGCTTCGCTGGACAGGGCATGTCATACGAATGGAGGGGTCAAGAATCCCCAAGCAACTCCTCTACAGTGAACTCTCCCAGGCCAAAAGGAATCAAGGTAGGCCTCACAAGAGGTATAAAGACTGCGTGAAGGCCAACATTGCTCATGCTGGTTTAAAACCAGATCAGCTAGAGCAGCATGCAAAAGACCAAACAGGTGGGCATGCTCTTGTACGACACGCGTTGATAACTTTGAAGAGCAGCGATGTGTATGCCTCATTGATGCTCATGAGAGGAAGAAAGCAACAGCGGCAGCTGCACCAACAGAGCAAAGACAATTCCCTTGCCCCCATTGTGAACGCCCATGCCGTTCAAAGCTTGGATTCCTCAGTCACATGCGAGTCCACAACTGATAAGCCTGTGCAAGCTCAAGATGTCATCGTCGGACACGATGGACTACCTACACACAGACTCCCCACAGCAATACTGGACTGGAGTGCCTTCCTGCAAATTGCAACCTTCCAAGGTCTGGCACAGCTGTTGAGCTCACTTGAACCTCCAGGAAGCACTCCTCTGAATTATTCAAAAACAAGGAGTCCTGTGGCATCTTATAGACTAACAGATATTTTGGAGCATAAGCTTTCGTGAGCAAAGACCCGCTTCATCAGATGTGGTCTTTGCCCACGAAAGCTTATGCTCCAAAATATCTGTTAAGTCTATCAGGTGCCACAAGACTTCTTGTTGTTTTTGAAGATACAGACTAACTTGACTACCTCTCTGATACTTGTCACCGGTGAATTATTCTTACTTATTTCTATTGCCATAGGGGCCAGGAGCCCTAGTCATGAGGTCAAGGCCCCAATGTTCTTGGTAATGTCAAATTGAGAAGTAAAGACACATCGTGCCCCAAATACCTGCCAGTCTAAGTGTAAGACAGGAGATGACAGATGAATACAGGAACAAGAAGAGAACATTGGTCAGCAGGAGTGGCTGCACACATTGTACCTCCCTGGTCTGGCCTCAAGACCTGATGGGTCCTGAGCCAGATTCCTTGGTTAAAGACCAGTCAGGTCCTGAAAGTGCTGGTCTGGGGCGGGGACGGGGGGCAGCTGTACAACCTGTACAGTCTGTCCTGCTGACCAGGCAGAGGAGGTCAATTGCAGGGCTCCACTCCAGTGGCAGCAGAGGGACTGGTACTGACCAGGTGAGGACTGGGTGTGGGCACTTGGGGGAAGAGACATGGTATCTGCAGAGCCCCTCTGGTGGGACCAGGAGTGCAGCCCTGCAGGAGTGCACTGAGCCCCACAGCCACAAGGCGGCACTCCCATCCCCTGCCCACAGGTCTGCGCTCCTGGCCTCTGGCCACAGGGCTCCATAGAGACACTGCCTCTTCCCCCAGGCATCCCCACTGCCCCGCTCCCTCCCTTCCAGAGTGTGAGTGCTGCACATGGGCTATTTGTATCACTCCAGAAGCTGTGGAAGGGTGGGGCAGGAGTTGCTGAGCAAAGGGCCCAGGTTTTCCCTGTGAGTGGTCCTCCTGGGAGCACCCAGGAGGGTGCCAGACCATGGATGTTGCCGTAATACCTGAGTCTGGACAACAGAGGTCCAACCTGTAGTATCAGTGCACCAGCAGCCACCCCATTGTCAGGTTTTCTGTAAGCATCATGGCAAAGGAGAGATTTAAGGGGAGATCTGAGGGAGGCTAATGACTTCATTTTGCTGATGTTTATAAGGAGGGTCTCCCAACCATGAGAGGCAGGTGAGGTGGCTCCATCCTTCACTCACTGGAGGCATGGTAATTTTTAGAAGCATGCTTCCCAGGACATTCGCTGCTTACTTGGCTCTTTTGGCAGAGCTGTTGTGCCATGCACGTTACAAGGTTTTGCCCCACCTGTGGGCCATGAGTATCCCATGGTTAGTAGGTCCTCCATGCTGAACTGTTCATCCCATCGCCAATGAAAATACCCTTTCCACACGCTAATCCGATGTCACAATCCAATTGTAACAAATTAAAGTGTCCAAGAGCTCAAAAAATACCTGAAATGTTATAAAAAGCTTAACACCACATATCTGGGACACTGCTGGAATGACTTCCAAGGAGATCCTGAAAAAGAGTTCCCAACTACCTGATGCTGTCATAGGTGAATGGGATGTTGACTCCCTCCACCTGTTACTACATCTGGGATTATTCATGAGCTGACATTTGCTACTTGGGAGTCACAAACAGCTTCCTGAATGACTGTTTGCCTCTTCCACTCCCCTTGTACCCAGAATGAATGTTACCAATGGCCTGCTCACAAAAATCATCTTTAAGTATTTCATAAAAATAGTTCATTGCAATGGATTCTTATTCCCACTTCCAAAACAAAGTGTTTTCTTTCACGAAGTTTTCTCAGTGCTGTTGCCAAATGATCTGCATGGACTGAAATGCAGACTTCTGAATTCCAAGCTCTGGTTTGAAGAGTAATTTATGTTTGGGTAGAAAGTACATTTTCCCAGACAGCCAAAGAGAAAAGAACATCTTTTAAAAATGCCAAGTGTGTATGTGTGTGTGCACGTGTGTGAGAGAGAGAGAGAGCTGCTTCCTTAGAATTCCTGCTGATATTTCTACAACACAGGAACTCTTGCCCATGATAACTTGTCTTCTTGATGAACTACAATTCCTGCTGTTCTAAATAAAACAATATTCAAGAGATGTTCCATAGAACACGGTGCTACTTGTTTCTTGTCCCTTTAGCAGAATTATGCCTTTAAGATTCTCTCACATAATCCTGCAAAAATGCCATTGTACCACTATTTTTGTGTTGTTTAATATAACATGCGGATTGTAAATGGTCATCCTATCAAATCCTTCTCAAAGGTCAGACACTGCTACATCCCAAAAGCCACTTGTTACTTCAGAATCTCCAGTCACTGCACACATCTACAGAATCATACAATCACAGAATAAAAGAACTAGAAGGGACCTCAGGCGGTCATCTTATTCAGTTCCCTGCCCTAACAGCAAGGACAAGCACCATCTTTATCACTCCTGTATTTATCCAACCTGTTCTTAAATATCTCCAATGATGCAGAGCTCTAGGCAATTTAGTCCAGTGCTTAACCACCCTGATACTTAGGAAATTTTTCCTAATGTCCAGCCTTAACCCTCCTTGCTGTAATTTAAGCTCATTGGCTCCTTGTCCTATCATCAGAGACTAAGGAGAATAATTTTTCTCACATCTCCTTTGAATACCTTTCTAGGTACTTGAAAGCTGCTATCATGTCCCCTCTCAGCCTTCTCTTTTCCAAACTCAACAAACCCAATTATTTTATTCTTCTCTCATAGGTCATATTTTCTAGACTTTTAACCACCGTAGTTGCTCTTGCCTGGACCCTTTCCAATTTCTCCACACTTTTCCTAATTGTGCTGCCCAGAACTGGACACAGTACTCCAATTGAGTCCTAATCAGTGCAGAGTAGAGCAGAAGAATGACTTCTCGTGTCTTGCCCACAACACTCCCATTAATGCATCCCAGAACCATGTTTGCTTTTTTTGCAATAGCATCACACTGTTGACTCATTCTAAGCTTGTGATCCACTACAGCCTCTATAGCCCCTCCTGCAGTACTCTAGCATACAGAGTCACCTCCCATTTTGTATGTGTGAAACTTATTGTTTCTCCCTTAGTGGAGTACTTTGTATTTGTCCTTATTAAATTTCATCCTATTTACCTCAGACCACTTCTCCAGTCTTTCCAGATATCGGTAAACAGCCTGATAATAAGTACTCTCTGGATTCAATATTAATTTTCACAGAATCATAAAACAATAGAGTTGGAAGAGACCTAAAAAAGCTATCGAGTCCAGCCCCCTACTCTAAGCAGGATCAAACCTATCAGATCAGCCTCACCAGGGCTTTGTTGAGTCGAGACTTAAACACCTCCAGGGATGGAGACTCCACTACTTCCCTTGGTAGACTATTCCAATGCTTCACCATCCTCCTAGTGAAAAAGTTTTTCCTAATGTTCAACCTGGACTTTTCCAACTGCAACTTGAGACCATTGTTCCGTGTTCTGTCATCCGTGACCACCATGAACAGCCTCTCTCCAGCCTCTTTGCAGCCTCCCTTCAGTAAGTTGAAGGCTGTTATCAAGTCCCCCCTCAGTCTTCTCTTCTGCAGACTAAACAGTCCCAATTCCCTCAACCTTTCTTCATAAGTCATATGCTCCAGCCCCCTAATTATTTTGGTCGCCCTCCAGGGGCCCTCTCCAGTGTATCCACATCCTTCCTATAACTGGGGACCCAGAACTGGACACAGTACTCCAGATGAGTCCTCACCAAAGCCGAATAAAAAGGAATAATCGCTTCTCTGGATCTACTGGCAACAGTCCTCTTGATGCAACCTAATATGCCATTAGCTTTCTTGGCTACAATGGCACACTGTTGACTCATGTCCATCTTCTCGTCCACTACAACTCCCAGGTCCTTTTCTGCAAAACTACTACCGAGCCAGTTGGACCCCAGCCTGTAATAATGCTTGGGATTCTTCCGGCCCAAGTGCAGGACTCTGCACTTGTCCTTATTGAACCTCATCAGATTTCTTGCAGCCCAGTCTTCCAATTTGTCTAAGTCACTCTGGACCCTATCCTTACCCTCCAGCATATCTACCACTCCCCCTAGCTTAGTGTTATCTGCAAACTTGCTGCGGGTTCAATCCAACCCCTCATCCAGATCATTGATAAATACATTGAACAGAACAGGACCCAGAACTGAACCTTGGGGTACTCCACTAGAAACCGACTGCCATCCTGACATCGAGCCGTTGATCACTACCCTCTGGTCCCAACCTTCTAGCCAGCTTTCTATCCATCTTACCATCCATTTATCCAATCCACATTCCTTTAACTTGCCGACAAGAATATTGTGGGAGACCGTATCAAAAGCTTTGCTAAAGTCGAGATAAATCACATCAATTGATTCTCCCCTATCCACAGAACCAGTTAGCTCATCATAGAAACTAATCAGATTGGTCAGGCATGACTTGCCCTTCATGAATACATTTCTCTTTTTCCAAATGTGTCTTCTTGGCATTATATATAACTGGGCAACAGGAAAAAAGGAAATATAAGGAGTATCATTAATAGATTATTCAGTATTCAAGGTGGGTAGAAAGGATATATCTGTTTTCCTGCAAAGAAAACACTGAAATAAGTCCCTTTTCTCAAAATGCTAATAAATAAGTTACAGTACTGCCTATTGTTGGTAAATGAAACCATTCTTAAAGGTCATCTAATGTCAGGCTACCAGTGAAAACCTATCCTCCAGCAGTCACCATGACCTACATTGGAATTTAGGTTATGGTATGGATCTTAGATACTGGTTCTTCCACATCCTGTATTCCCAGGCATAGAACATAAAGTAGAATGTTGAATTAGTGTATCAGGAGGATTTTCATTCACAGTGGCTGCAGCTACACTGCCTTCTGCTTTAGGAAGCAGAATGCAAATGAATGAGATCAGAAATGCAAATGAGGCATGGATTTACACATCTTGTGCCTCATTTGCATATTATCGCATGATTCCAAAGAGCCTTTTCCAGAAGCAAAAACAGCCAGGTAGATGGGGTTCCTTCAAAAACAAACCCTGTTTTTGAAAGAACCCTTCTTCCTGAAACGAAATAGGAAGAAAGGTTCTTTCGAAAGCAGGGCTTGTTTTTGAAGGAACCCCATCTACACAGCTGTTTTTGCTTTTGGAAAAGTCTCTTCTAGAAGTGAGATCATGCGAGAATATGCAAATGAGGTGTGAGATATGTAAATCCACACCCCATCTGCATTTCTGATCTTGCTCATTTGCTTTCCACTTCCAAAAGCGGAACGTAGTGTAGCCACAGCCATTATGACTGCATCTTCTCCAGCTACTTCTAACTTGCACCCTAAAAAAACATGCTGTATACCCACCACCTGAATGTCATTCATTGTACATAGAATCTGACTGTGAGGACATGACAAAGATTTTCTGCTGAAGATGTAATACGTGCAGCCCTACGAAGGTGAGAAGTAGAGGGCTGTATATGGTATGATGTGGATAAATCTTCCTTCTTTCCCAAAGAACTGGTACATCACAAATGCCACATACTAACTTCACTATGGCAAGAAGTATTAGTTTTAAAGCTGCTCCAAGCCCTTTGGCTCCAGGGCAGTGGCAAGTACAGTTATTATTATGCCAAAGCAATCACAGAACATACTGGCAAAGGATCAAGTTTTTAATGGACATCTCATGGCATAGCTCCAGCTAACTGCACTGGGGTGCTACGATTAACACCAGTTGAGAGAAGCTCTACTGCCTACATATGCTATCTGGGCTAAATTCTAATTATTTAGCGGTTCCTTGAACCATTTTATGCTGCAAGATTTCCTTTGTTATTATCTATTGTAAGAGTTTCCAGAGAGGTTCTTCAGTAGAACAAATTGCAAGAACACTAGCCCTCAACTATACCGAATGCACAAATTCATTTCCGCACTGGACTGACGGTCTCTGCCTCAAGCGGTTCATTATAAAAGTCTGCCTTTCCATCTGAAAGCATATTCAGAAAGGTTCAACATAACCTTTCTCTTTATACTGGTATGGTGTGACCTGCATGTAACAAATCAGGATGTGAAACCATGTTCTGAAGTGACCCTAGCCTCTTGGTGATGGGACGGATCATATGTTCTGTTTAGTTCCTCAAATGCATCTAGCATTCGCTGCTCTTGGAAGACAGAATACTGAGCCAGATGGACCTTTGATCTGACCCAGTTGACCATTTTTATGTTCTTCAATGATTCTTAGAGTGAACATTCTGGTTGTTGTTAATTATTGATCTGTGACTGTATTATTCTGCATTTTGCTGAGCTATGCAGGGTTTAGTATTATGTTTTGTCAATATCCAGTACTAAAAATAAGTTATCTCCTAATTCAGAGTGATCCTAAATCAGAAGCAGACCCCCTTGATTCCTCACAAGGATGTATGCCTGAAATTCGATTTTAATTTCCTAGCACACAACTTAAACCAAGCCATGTATGTCTTTAACCTTGAAAAGTCTGAATAAAACACCAGACAGACTTGTGGTGCCATGTAACAATAATGTGAATGGGCTGGGGTCCTTAAAGGTCATGAGCAATTGATTTATTGGTAAAGAGTTAATCCCATTATTCATTATTCTAAGCCATAAAACTACATGAGAGAACCAGACGGAACTGAAAAAAAATACTTATTTTACAAGTATTGTACCTCTGTTATACAAACATTGATGAACATTTGTTTAAAGACAATTATGAGCCTCTTCAGCTATGAGGAAGACTTTAATAAAAATGTGAAACATAACTGGCAATTCCTTAAGAACACTTCACTAGATGCCCCAAAAGACATACTGTTGGGGAAGAAGGCTATAACGCTTAAAAATTGGACTGGTGTAAAAGAGAGGTAAAGAAAGTTGTATTTTTTAAAAAATAAAAGAACATGCAACAAAAGGAAGAAAGGGGAAGTTGAGAGTAATGACTATAAATTAGAAGCTGGGAATTATAGAAAATTGATGAAGGAAGCAAAGCGATACAAAGAGAAATCTATGGCCAGCAGAGATAAGGAAAATTAGGTGTTTTTAAAGAATATTAGAAACAAAAGGAATCCAAACAATGGTATTGATCCATTACTAGATAAAAAAGCTATTTTTTAGTTATAGCCATGCAGAAGAAGAGGAAACATTCAATAAATATTTCTTTTTTGAATTTGAATTTGGGAGGAAAACAGATGATGTAATAATACAACATAACTCTCTTTCCATTCCACTAATGTCTCAGGAGGATGTTAAAATAAAATTATTCGTTTTAAAATCAGCAGATCTGGATAACTTACATCTAAGAGTTTTAAAAGAGCTGACTGATGAGCTCATTGGAAAATTAATGTTGATAGTGTTTAGAAATATTGGCGTAGGGCCAGAAGACTTGAAAAAAGCTAATACTCAAAGGCCGTGTCTACAGTAGCCCCAAACTTCGAAATGGCCATGTAAATGGCCATTTCGAAGTTTACTAATGAAGTGCTGAAATACATATTCAGCGCCTCATTAGCATGTGGGCAGCCGTGGCACTTCGAAATTGACGCAGCTCGCCACCGCACGGCTCGTCCCGACGGGGCTCCTTTTCGAAAGGAGCCCGCCTACTTCGAAGTCCCCTTATTCCCATCTGCTCACAGGAATAAGAGACTTCGAAGTAGGCGGGGTCCTTTCGAAAAGGAGCCCTGTCAGGATGAGCCGCGTCAATTTCGAAGCGCCGCGGTCGCCCGCATGCTAATGAGGCGCTGAATATGTATTTCAGTGCTTCATTAGTAAACTTCGAAATGGCCATTTGCATGGCCATTTCGAAGTTTGGGACTAGTGTAAACACGGCCAAAAATGGAAATAGGATGACCTGAGTAATTACAGTCCTGTAAGTCTGACATAAATTCTGGACAAAATAATGGAACAATTGATAAAACAATAGATTAATAAAGAATTATAGGAGGGTAATAATGCCAATCAACATGGGCTTATGCAAAACAGATCTTGTCAAACTAACTTGGTAACTTTTTTACAAGATTACAAGTTTGACTGATCAAGGTAAAGGCAGCGAAGTCATATACTTAGACGTCTATAGGGCGATGGACTTAACACATAACATACTGATGAAAAAACTAGAATGCTTAAAATTAACACGTCATACAATAAGGCTATGTCTACACTACAGAAATCTTTCAAAAGAAGCCCTTTTGGAAGATCTCTGCAAAAGAACTTCTTTCAAAAGAGAGCATCCACACAGCCCCCAATCTGTCAGAAGGACGTGCCAGAGACTGAAAAATCAGGCCCCAAGAGGACTGCTCTTTTGAAAAAAGGGCCTGCGGTGCATCTACATGTTTTCTTTTGAAAGGGGGGCGCTTTTCTTGAAATGGGAAAGGAAGAGCAATTTTGAAAGGATCGCTGTCTTCTTTTGATTCACTTTTGAATGAATTCTTTGTGTGTGTAGATGATCTGCAGGATCTTTTGAAAGAACTTGCTAGTGTAGATGCAGCCTAAATGGATCACAAAGTAGCCAACCAATAGGTTTCCATTTGGTCAAGAACTTGGTTGTGCCCAGAAAATGGGAACTGCTAGGAATGGAACTGTTTCCATAACATGGAAAGGGAGAGGGCGGGGAAAGGAGAGACACAAGATGAAGGGGAACAGACAGGAAGGGCTCAATACTGAGAGAGACCACTGGGGGCAGCTGAAACACCAAGAGGATGGGCAGCAGGGCTGGGGTTCTACCCTCTTATCTGCCAACAGACTGAGTAAGTAGGTCCCCTGCCCAAACCCAGAGTCTGCCCTCACATGGGAAACCTTCTGGCCATGAGTGGGGTGTCTGCTGGAGCAGGGGGCAGATCCCAGACCCTGCCTCCTATAGACAGCCTGCAGGCTGGTGCGGGGGGCATTGCAAGTCAGGGGCAGCCCCTGGAACCTTGCCCCCCCAACAGCCTGTAGGCCACTGGGCAGCTCCCAGAGCCTGGCTTGCACCCCAGACAGCTTGCAGGCTGCTGGGAGGCTCTGGAGCCCAGGGGCAGCCCCCTGAACTTTGCCCCCACCTCAACAGCTGCAGGCTGAAGGAGGGGGCCACTGGAATGGGGGCATCCCCCAGAGCCTGGCCCCCATGAACAGCCTGCAGGACATGGAGGGGGAGTTTCTGGAGCCTTGCTCTCTCCCCGCATCACACACTTGTAGCCTGCAGGCTGCATGATGGAGCGGGCCAACAAGCCATCCCTCCAGACCAGCTGCAGCTGGAGGCTGGGGCCAGCCCACAGAGCACTCCCCCTGCAATAGCGTGAAGGATGCAGGGCGGGGCACTGCCCCAAGCAAGGCTGCCCTACAGCAACTGCAGGACAGGGGTGAAGGAGCCCAGGAGCTAACCCTAGAGCACTTCCTCCCTAGGCCAACCCAGGGTGGGGGTAAAAAGGGCAGTTACCCCAGGTCTGGCATTTCAAAGGAGCCTGGGACTCTCGACCTTCTAGGATCTTGTTGTAATATCGCAAGAGAAAAAACAATATTCCAAAATATTCCAGTCCACATCTTCAGAGTTGTTCAGTTAAGGCGCTATATAGGCTAGTAGTAATGAAACAGATTTTAAGTGAAAGCATGACGGTAAGTTGCTTCATGCATCTGACAAAGCAGATCTTTGCCCACGAAAGCTTACGCTCCAAAATATCTGTTAGTCTATAAGGTGCCACAGGACTTCTTGTTGTGTCTTTCCTGTTGTTAGCAGCCAAAGGCATGCTGGGAAATGTAGTCCCATCCCTGCACCTGAGGTAACTCTCCAGGCAGGGAGCTGGCTGAAAAACTTCAGTTCCCCGGACGCCTTGGGTTCTCCAATCCAGCCCTGCAGGCTCCCCTTGCACAGCACAGCGAGGGGAAGGAAAAGAAACCAGACCATTCACACCCCACCTGCATACAGGGGACCTGGCAGCTCAGTGTCCTGCAATGCGACGTTTCCTGTTTTACATTAGTTGTTCTTTAAGCACAAGGAGGGAACCTGTAATCTTCCCATCAGTTTTTCTGGACAAAGAATGAGGTCACTTCTGGCATTAACCTGTCACCACCATTCCCCCACATATTTGTTTTGTGAGGTTTCCTTATAAATGGGGCTTTGTAGTAGGAATGAAATCAGTGAGGCAGAAGACAGTTGAACTGCTGCCCCAGTGGAGAAATCAGAAGCAGGAACTGCTCAGGGAACAAACACGCATTAGAAGGGAAAGATGCACTAAATGTTTCTGTCCTGCAAAAGCTTTGTTAGGTGGCCTTTCACTATCAATGCTGGAAGAATAAAACTGGAACAACTGGAAAAGCAAAAAAGGAAAACGAAAAAAAAAACAAAAAGAAAAAACCAAAGGGAAAATCAGAAGTAGACATTTGAAACAGGAAGAGCCTGGCGTCAGGACTGGCTGCAGATAACAGAGTGTTCTGCTGAACACAAACAAACAAAAAAATAACAGAGGCAAATTGGCAAAACATTCCTCCAACTGCCTTAGTCACTGCGCTGCTACAGTTACAGGTCTCCAACCAGCACTGTAATTTTGTCATGGCCTCAGAATCGTTTGCTGCAGAGAAAGCAGATTCTGCTGGCAGGGCCGGCTTTCAATTTAAAGGGGTTTTCTAACAAAACAATAAACAGACAAAAAACCCAGAAGCACGAAGTTTAAAACATTTCCTTTCTGCAAAATGGTAACACTAATCCTGGGCAAGAAGTGAAAGCTAGATCTGAACACAGCACCGCTGACGTGTGCTGTGGGCCCCAGGTTAAGAGGAGAGGAGGACCCAGCTCCGCTACCAGAAGAGGTGGGACCAAGAGCAGAAGAGGCAGGGCCATGGGCAATCAGCCCTTGTGCCCCCTGTGCTGCACGCACACATAGACACACACAGAGCTATGAGCAGTCACAGCGGCACTGCCGCAGCATTTCAGAGCCCAGGAGCACCAGTTGCCACCCCCACCAGAGTAACAGCAGTGGCAGCAGGAGCTCTGGGCCCATTTGAAACACCAGCCCCAGGGACAGTTACCCCCTATGCCCCCCTGCCCATGGCAGGCCTGTCTGAACACAAAACTGAAGGGTGCTAAAGCTGCCAAAGAGCCCCGCTTCTCTCTGTCTGGAGCCGTGGTAGCCAACCAGTTCTGAAGCAGCAGCCGCTATAGCAAACTAGCCAGATTTTGTCAAAAACAGATTTATTGTTCAGTCCAACTGGCCCCCATCCCATCCTCCTCAACCCTGCCTCTCCCAGCACTCTGACTCCACCAGGGGTCGGGGTGCTCGGATTCCTTCTGCCAAGGTGAATCCAGGTGGAGAGGGCGGCCGTGCGGCATGTACCAGGCAAACTGGGGTAGCGGGAATGATCCCTGCTGCCACCTCTGACCAGGCCCACTAATAATCCCCTGGGCCGCTCTGGGCTCTGCCCACAGAATAGTTGAGGCGGCCACTGCGGGGACCCCCCAGTGGGCAGGTCCTGGGATGGACAGGCCAAACCTTGCTACAGGTGGCCCCGCTCTGGTGGGAGCATTGGATGCAAAGCACCTAACTGAGACCAAGGGAGACCAAAGGTGAGTTCTGTGGGTTTCCGAAGAAGGTGCATGAGGCAGCAAGCTAAGGACTGTTGGGAAGTTGCTTTACACCTGTGGCTATTCCACTCCTCTCTGCCAGCCTTTGGGTGTGTCAGACACATCAGCTTAGGCCTTGTCTGCATTAGGGCTTTGACCCACTGATAGACATCAGTGGCAAATCACTGGTGTAACTGCATTGTTGCAACCCCTGGTGAAGACAGACAAAGCCGCACTAAGCTCACATGTGAATCCCCCGTACAGGCCAACCTTTACACTCAGCAATGTGCATTTTATATGCCACACGCATCCCCTTTGAACTTGGCTTTCGCTCTTCATGAGAGGAAAGCACACGCTCGGGTGCATGCACCTTCCTCCTGGCCGCTGAGGGGAGCGGGCAGTGGTGTGTCATGCCATCTGTGCTCTCTTCCCCTCGCTCATGGATACTTGCGGACCAGTTCCAAGAGCAAGCAGTCTCCCAGTTTTACACACAGCTTCTGCCACCCCTTCCCTCCATACATGGCCCACCACTCACTATAGATAGAAGCTGCCATGCTCTGCACGAGCTCCAGCAGGTTTCAGGCCCAGAAGAGGATTCCTGGGAACACAGCTGAGCCCACTGGACATTTTGTCAAATGTGATTTTAGGTTTGTTCATCCCCTGAAGTTAATGTGCAGAGAAAATCCCCACAATACCTTCTTGCTGCTTCCTCCCACCCAACCAGCTCAGAAATGACACGTTGGCTGAGAATTGTTCTTTCCTGCTCATTTGCCAAACGTGCTACTAACCAACAAGAATGTGGAGAGGGGAAGCGATTGGGTCCCAAAGGATTTGCAAAAGTGCTAAATGATTATGACTAACAAACAATAGTACTCACCCCCTCTACAGTGCTTTAACACCTCGAGTGCAAAGATCAGGTCAGGTAAGCATCAGTTAGGTTACATTATGCACTTCTGAGTTAATGACCCTCCTGGCATCATCAGCTCCCTTTCATAGATGAGGAAAATGAGGCACAGAAGGGTGATGGACAGCGTCCCCTGGAAGCTGAGCACTTGGGTGGCTGCCCAGAAGAGATCCAGGTGCCGCCCAGCTGATTAGCAAAACACCCACACCTGGGCAGTATGTGTTTCTCTTGGTGGTGCACATCCACACATGCCTTGGTGCACATAACAAAATTGATTCTGCCTACAGACGGAAAAAATTAGAGGGAATGCTGGTGATGGGAGCTGCCCACGCTAACACAGTGTCATTGGTAAGCTGGGAACAGAAGAGTTACTAGAAACAAATCTGGTCAGACCTACTTACCAATCACAGGTACAGCTGGCATTTTGGGCTCACTTAATAGGGGCTCTTGCTCTTCATTTAAATCAGAGAAAGGATACTCACTAAGAGGGCATGGCATTGGCCTGCTAAACCCAGGGTTGTGAGGTCAATCCTCAAAGGGGCTATTTAGTGAGCTAGAGCAAATGGATTTTTTTTTAAAGAAAGGGGTGGTGCTTGGTCCTGCCAAGAGGGCAGGGGACTGGACTCAATGACCTCCTGAGGTCCCTTTCAGTTCTAGGAGATGTGTATTGCTATTTCAGACTGCACTGCTAACTTGAGGTGAGATTCTTAAAAGAGCCTAAATGACTCAGGAGTCCTGTTGACTTTCAATGGGACTTTTGCTCCTAAATCTCTTCGACTCCTTTGACAATCCAGCCTCTCTCCCTGGTGTCTTGGACAAGGACTGAAGGATGGAGATGGGGAACAGATTCCTAATTATCACAAGCAAGAAACAGGAAAAGCCATTATATTCAGTTAAAAAAAAAAAGACTATTTCCCCCTAGACTCAAGTCATGATCATATTATCTCAGGAACCAGGGCAGCACAACAGATTTCGCCACAGGAATTGTATAACTGTTCTTGAAGGAGGAAAGCACTTATTCCTTTCCATGTTTTATGAAGTGAGAGCTGATATGATGTGCTGAAGTGGTGCAAATATACAACCAGTGTGGGTTTAGCCCTCATTGTTTTTTCAATTACTTTTTGAAAATTGCAGAGTGAGGCAGTTCCCCACGCTAGCTTTTGAAGAGACTAAAATGGAAAGCCATAATAGTCTCTCTGTAACATTCCCAAATGTTGACATGTTTGGTGCCTGTTTCGTCAAGTGAACCTTGTAATCTCCTACAGGGTTGTCTAGGGTGCACTAAATTAGCTAGTTATTCTTGCACATCTAGTTAGTGCTTTCTGCAGAGCTTAATAAAAAGCCCTTCAGGAAAAATATAAAAATACACAGAAAAGTCTTTCTTCCATCCACTGCATAAAAAGTGCACTCAGACCCAACAGACCTAGGAATGCTGTTCTGTGTCCAAATTCCAAAAGCTAAGCATCAAAGAGCAAAGGGTTAAACAAAACTTAAAACCACTTGGCACAGTTCTGAAGTCCTGTAATTTAACTCCAGTGATCATTCTGACTGAGCAGCCATGGAGTAAGACAGAACTGCTGGGAGAGCCGTTCACATGAGGCTCTTAAGACAATACATTACATACACTGGTAATTAGGGTCAATGACTCCTTTGTGGAAAAATGTTTACCAAATTCTGTATATTGAGATAGGGCCAAAAGGGAGGCAGATTAAAAATTATGGGCTAGATTCTACTGCCTTTATTAACATCGAATAGTATCTTGGTACGTACGCAATCTCAGTGATTGCTACGTAAGTGGTAAAGTCATACACAGCGTAAAAGTGACACTGTCAGGCCCACTATAGTGTTAAAAAATGAATTAATTTACCTGCATGATCAGGACTACCTAATATTATTAAACCTGGAAGATTTATTTTTGTAAATCAGGTTTGCCTTTCCCCATTAAGCTTGTTTGTTTATTTTCCTTTCTGCCAGGACACTGACAACAGTCATTTTCAGCTTCTGGTTCTCACGGACTTACCCACTACTAAAATTGTGACATTCCAAACACATCAGAGGCATATTTTGATATGAGGAAGAAACACTTTTCATTGCACTTTTTCTTTTAGTTCCAAAAAATATTTCTTTTCATATAAGGATCTGAAAACTTTAAGTACACAGCTTAAATCTAGGACCCAAGCTACTACCCACTAAGATCCTTCACAAAAAAGACAGAGCTTGACTGGGAGAAAGGGGGATACTGAATGCTAAGCATCCAAATAATGAATTACATATCATTTCTGCTGAGGCAGGAACATATTAGGCATTGCAAACTCCAGCTTAAGATTCTTTGACTGGCTTCCAGCTGTAAACATTCAACAGGAAGAGGTTAATTTTTTATTTAGTTAATATAAATACCAAAAGGTTCCTTACTGCCATGTCCCATGTTACCGTACCATACATTCTGCAATTAGATGCATATTTCTGTGATTCTGAGGTATATTTTGCCAAACCAACAAAATGCATCAAGCTCCAACGTTTATGCCAAAAATACCCACTGCGTAATTTCTGCCAAATCAACAAAAGTTTGCTTTTGTCCTTCCTAAACCACACTAAACAGCAATCTGTTAAGAAGTCCAAATGTTAAAGTTCAAAAAAAGGCCTCGATTATGCACTGTGCAAGACAGGCGTGAGATAACAAAACAGACGAAGTCTATCAGGACTGAAGAATCTGATAGGTTAGCATCTTTTTCCATGTCAAGACGGCTTTCTCTCTAGCTCTGTTTACATGCCGCCCCCCACTTCCCCCTCTCTCTTTCCCCCCCTACACCTCACTTAGCATCTGGAATGTGTAGGCAGCAATCCATGTGTTTGTAGTAAACTTTGAAATCACATGGGCAGGTATCCTGGAAAGCCAACCTGGCTTTAAGGAATTGCTTGAGCAGTAATGCAAGATGCACAGAAACTATTGGACACAGCTGAATTATAGGGAGTGGGGCAGAGGGAGAGAGGGCGCATTTTGGGGGTAATTAAGACTTTCCTTTATTTCCCCAACTTGAAGAATTTTAATTAGATGTTCAAGCATTTGGTTTTAATTCAGCCCAAAGCACAAATGGTTTATTTCCATATAGCATATTTTCATCGTCTGTGAAACAGCCAGCAACTAGGAAGCCATTATAGTCAGTGATTACAGCTTTACATGAAGTTAGTGTACTTTTGGAAATACTGGGAAAATGGATTTGCTTACAATTCTCTTTATGAATTAGGGCAGATCCAAGTGAAATTAATTATGTAGACCTGGCCCAGTTAATTAACAACCACTAAAAACACAGAGAAGAAATGCAGTAAGTTTTATATAATCAGCATAGATATTAAAAATGGCATTTTGCTTGAATGCACCGCTTTGACTAGCATTTACATTAGAGCATCTGCTGTGTCTTTCAAGTAGCTGCCCCGTGGCTGAATATTGTCTGGATGAAAGTGAGTCAATAAAGTTCAATCTGGCACCAGCCCAGACCAAATGATTCATTGCCATAGTAACTGCTAATGCAAAGGATCTTTTAAATAAGTATTTATTATTTATAGGCACCTAGGCTGAGCTCAAATGCCATTTTAAAATAGCCAAAGGCTTTCTTCTTTGGAAAAGAGAAACCCTCATTTTGCATGCCTCCCCTTCCACTGCGTACAGTCTGTGTTGAAAGTCATTCCCCAAGAGTTGGAATCAAAGCCTACTAACACGTCCATTGCTTTGAATAGCAGGCTTTGAATCTAGGGCTGCCAACTAGTTAATCACACAAACCCAACCCCTAGCCGGGCTCCTGCCCCCAACCCCTTCCCTGAAGCCCTACCTGGCACAGTCCATGCCTCTTTTCGCTACCACTCTCTTCCCCACCTTCACTCACTTCCACCCAGACAGGGGCATGGGTGGGTGGGAATAGAGGCAAGGGAACTCACTGCCTTCCCAAAAAGACCAAGGTGGCCTCACACACCATGCTCTGGCCAGCTGGAAAGGCTGGTGCTCCAGCTGCAGTGCGGCTGTCAAGCTGGCCAACCTGAGGTGACTGGGGCGATGCTGCTGCCTGGTTGCTGTCAGGGCTGGAACCAGAGCTGCGAGGCTGCTGCTGGGGCCAGGACTGTAGCTGGGGATGCAGCTGAGTGGCTGCCCAGATGGGAGCCATGTGGTTGCTGGGGCCAACACTGGGTCTGCCTGCTGTTCCCAAGACTGAAGCTGCCCAGCTGCTCCTGAAGCCACAGGGGTCGGGGGGAAACTAGAGCTACAGAGCACTGGGGTGGGGGAGGGATGGGATAGTCTTGGGTGGCGAGGGTGGAAGCACGACTGGGACCAGAGGCCACAGTGGGAACTGGGCTCTGCTGGGCATGGAAGGGGTTTGGGGTGCAGGAAGGGATGCAGGCTCTGGGCTGGGGGCAAGAAATTCAGAATGAGAGAGAAGGAGCTGGGCTGAACCTGGGGCAGGAGGCTGGAGTGCACAAGGGGTGAGGCTTGCAAGCTCTGGGAGGGCATTTGGGTGCAGACTGGGGCACTGATTTGAGGTGCATGAGGGGGGAGGGGTGTGGGCTCTGGCCAGATGGCACTTACCGTTTCCAGCTAGCAGTGCAGCAGGGATAAGACAGGCTCCGTGCCTGCCCTGGCCTTGTGCCACTCCCAGAAGCAGCCATCCTGTCCCTGCGGCCCCAGGGTGGGGACTCTACATGCTTCCCCTGAAGGCTAGCACTGCCTCCACTACTCCCATTGGCCTCATTGCCCAGCCAATGGGAACTACAGAATTGGTACCCAGGGAGGAGCAGCACAGGGATACCGCCTCACACTCCAGGGGCTACGGGGACATGTCAGCCACTTCTGGGAGTGCTGTGGGGCCACTGAGTCTGTCTTAACCCCGCTGGGCTCTCACACTGTAAGTGGTCTAAAATCTGGTTGGCTTTCAGTAGCTTCTGGGAGACAGAGCACACGTCAGGGGGCCTCTAAGGGAAGCTGTGAGGGAACCCAACCCTATAATCAGGCCTCTCACCACTTTATGAAGCAATCAGAACATTTGGCAATGCGTTAGCAACACAGAGGAGAAGAATTCTGTGAAACAAATGGCATCTTCTGGGGACCGAGTGCAGCACCTTTTACAAACCTGTAACATGAGATGCTTTGAAGAGTTCCTCAAGCCTACTGGTATGTTGAGGCTGGGGTAGCACTAGGCCGGGCCGGCCAAAGGAGCCACACAGGTGTGAGAGGTTTTTTCAGTAATTACTTTGGGGGCAGAAGTGGGTTGTTCATGAAACTCTGTTAGATGCAGTGGCAGGAGCAGTAAATTCAGCAGCAGCTCATTTTAGGGACAGATCAAAAAGCCTGCTGCAGTCAATGGAAGTCTTTCCCTTGACTTTGGTAGGCTTTGCCTCTGGCCCTTAGGGTGTGTTTTATTTACATTGCTCCAGTTCAGGTGTGAGAGTTGCCCTCCCAAAACACCAGTCAGCAATGCTTCTCATTGTCACAACCTACACAGGGTGCAAAGCAGCTTCAAAGGTGCCCAAGCAGCCTGGGATCTGGCTTGGGAGTGAATGCCACAGCAGTCTTTGGCCCGTCCTACAGTAGATGCATTGCATATAGGCCTCTACGGCCAACAGCGTCATAGGATTTTCTCTCCTACAAGATAATGAACCATTACTGTGGATATTGATCAGCCCTATTTTTAAAGTGCTCTCCTGAAATCAGCAAGATGGGAGCGGAGGCCCAATTACACGTGAAAATCTGATCAAACCCAGAGGCACAGGGCCAGGAAGTAGAATTTTTTTTTCCTTTTTAATAGTTTCTTGACTCTTCCACTTAATAATCTATTGCTAAATACTGCTGGAGCCAGGGTACTGGAAGGGGTGGCCCCTGGCTCAGATCCAGTTTGTTGCTCGGTGATACAAAGAGCACCTATAACCTTGGTTTTCTTTGGAAAAGATGTTTATCTAGTAAAATTGCTACCCAGCCTGCTGTTGTGTGCTGTGGGTAGAAAGCAGCAGTCCAGCCGACACGCCAGCAGTTTCCTCTTCTCCACACAAAGCTGCCTGTCTGGGACAATGTGTGAAAAGGGCGCTGGTGGTGCAAGAACCGGGGAAGAGTTGAGAGGGAAAGGAGCTTTTCTGCAAAGGCATGGCTTAGCTATCTTAGACCTCCTCAGGGCTGGGTCAGGCATATTAGGCAAAGCCTCAGGTTCTGCAGCTGTTATAGGCACAGTCTTGGCTCACCCAGGTGTTCAGCAAGAACACTGGGATGGCTTGCGTGAGGACTAGATGTCTGAGCTCCTGTTGCAGGACTGAGCTACTGCTCCCTAGCTATGGGAGAACATAGAGCCACTTCCTTTCTAAAGACAGTATCTCCCTGCTGAATGTGATGGTATCCAGCTTCTAGAGTGAGCTGGGTAGATCGGATGTACAGCACTTGGCAGATTAGGTAGGGAAGTGACTCAGTGGTATGCACGAAACCCTCTGCGTGAGTTGAATGGTACTGAAAATCACTCCAGAGTAGCAATAAAGTCCATATATCTTATTTCTGCAGACTGGCTAACACAAGAGAGCCAAACATGTCCCATGAGCTCTTCATAAGCCAGCAGGACACTGAATAAGAAAACACTATCTCCATCATAGCGGTGTCATTGTCATCAAGCAACATCATAAACCAAAACCCAGCTTGTTGCTGGAGCGTACACTTATCCACTGACCATGCTAAATTGTTGGCTTAGCCCAGGAGTGACCTTTTTTTGTTACCTCTACTAGATTTAGACTGACTGAGCTTCCCTGGATGAGCACCAATAGTCAAAACTATGTGATCACTCAGAATTAGAGTAACAGCACGTGCTGCTGATTTAGGCTCGTGGGGTTTTTTGTTTTGGTTTGGTTTGGTTTGAGGTTTTTTTGGGCAGGGGGTGTTGTTTCCCCCTTAAATGTGCAATCTTGACTTTACGCCCAGACTGACTCCTCCTTTCTTCAGCTATCCTGCTGTCAAAGCAACTGTGCTAAGGAGATAAGTGAGCTAAGGCTCTGAAGAGGCTCCTTCCTGCCCACAGCTGGCTATCTCTCCAAGATGTTCATCCAGCAGCCTCTAGGAAGGGCAGCAGGCACATGGAAGCCAGGGCCCCACACTCTCCGTAAACTTCCAGTCACATTACAATGGAATATCTCATGAACCCCAGATAAAAGCTAAGTTATCAGAATCCAGAAGAGCCTCTGTTTTCTGTCAGCAGGTATTTCCCCCGGGATGGATACTCATGCATGAAAGCACAACTATTTCTGTATGTTTTACCCTGGTTTTCTTTCTCCCTCTTTGAAACTTCTTTCTTTTGAATTAAATAAGGCAAAGGCTTTGGGGTGTGCCCAGATCTACTCCAAACAGAAAAATAAGAGAAAATACGTGATTCGTTTAATAGTTTTCCCTTTCCAATCACTAAAATCTGCCTTTGAGAAGAGCAGGCCTACACGACAGCAGAAGGTCGACTTAAAGTACAGAATTCTAGCTATGTTAATTACACATTGGAGTCGACATACCATACTTTGGGCTTCCATGACTTCTCTTACTCCTAACGTGGGGCAGCAGTCCCAGCGCTGAAGCAGGCGCCTTGTCAGTTTGATTTACGGCATCCCTACTAGGCACGCTAAATTGAGCTCCGGAAGATCGACCGTGGGAAGATCGATCTTCCCTGCAGTGAAGACGTACCCCAGGACAAGAGCTGGCATCTGGCACTGGTTTGTTTGCTTTCCAGAGGGGGGCAATTCAAGATGTCCCATTGCATGCCTGGGCCCCTCTTCAGCTACCATTACTCAGACACTGAAGTGATCTATGCGCTTAAGCACCTCGCTGAATCATGGCCTCATTTCTCCCTTCAATGGCAACCCAAGCAGTCAGGTGAGCTCTTTGTGAAGTTAGAGTAATCTACCCCACTTCATTTGATTAATGAACAATTACACTTTGATTTCCACAGTCAGCTTCATCGTATAGAAATTCACAATGCATGACTTCCGTCAGTCAGGAAGTCGGGGTCAGGTGGCAGGCAGACAGACAGCAGAAGACTGTTGCTGCAGTGCAGGGAGGATAAATCTTTACAGTTTTCCTTACAAACTGACCACCAACAACAACCTTACCCCACCCCAGACAAGCAAAGCCCATGTTTCTCATTGCCCCCAGGATATTCAGGTGATCGGTGAACCATGAGTATCTTGGCTACTGTGTTGTCCGCTCCACATAAGAGCAAAGCCCAGGGTAGCAATTATGTGACGTGTGAAGAAAAAGGCTGCTGGACGCAGGGCTGCCAATACCCAGCTTTTGGACCCCAAACTCCTCTAACTTTCTCCACATCTTTTCCTTTATTTCTTCTGTGCCATCAAGAGCCATTTTCACAAGATGGGGCTAAATGTGACATCACCACCACTGTCACTTGGCGCTTGCTGGCAAATCTGTTATATCTTGTTTACAGGCTGTCCAGTATCAGCTGACCCAGGCTCACCATGCTTAGTTTGTGGGGCTGTAAAACTGTGGTGTAGATGTTCAGGAAGGCCCACTGGTGGGGAGTGGTAAAGGGGGAAAGTCACAGGGGAGCTCTGGACCCCTTTGAAATGCCATGTGAGCATCGCTCCACGCAGCTTCTGAGGGATGAGGTGGGCCCCAAAGCTATGCTCAGGGTAGCACTAAGGGCTGACTGTCCTTAATTTTACTCCTTCTGCCCCCAGCTCCTCCCTTTCCCTATCTAATCCTTACGGTTGCAGGCAGAAGTTTGAAAATGTCACTCAAAGGTATGATAAAGACTCAAAAACTGGAAGGCAAATAAAAAACAATCCCAAATATATTTTAAAAGATTTGTGATTTTTTTTTACTCCAATCCCCTAGTGTTTAGAGGGCAGATGGGAGAGAGGGGAAGTTTGATTTATGATTTTTAAGCACATGGGGTTGGCAATACAGTTCAAACCCAGATACCGCAGGGAGCGTGCACTGGTTTCTTGCTGTCGTGCATAGAAGGTACAGTTCTGGGTATAGTAGGAGTGAGAACGGTCCTGCTAACTTTTCTCTGACTCCTGTTTGATGCTATGGACAAAGTTCAGTCCCACTTTCCCTCCGCCTTTTTCTGTTCTCTACATGTGTGCTTTGAAAGGGAAAAGGCTGTTGCCAGCATGTCTGACTCCTTCGCCCTGACAACATCCGACCGTCCATGTTATCAGGCCTTGCTGCGACCTATCAACAGACATGGTTAAACATGCGCCTGTTTATCTGAGGGAAGCTGTATTCATTGAACAGCAGGACAAAGAGCTGGCCGGCACCAGTCAAATCTCTCACTGGCCTGGGAAAGGGACAGTAGGCCGGTGTTTAACAATGGGCTGCACAAAAGAAAAGTTGCACGCCCCCGTCTTCAGTATTTTGCTTAATAACTGGCAACCATCACAACAACTCTGCCTGATGTATTATTCTTTTAAACAGCACTTAAGTTCTCACAGACTATTCCCCAGGGCTCCCGATAACCCACACCCCATTCTCCATGGGAGGCATGAGGCTTGGGACTTCACCCCACAGAGTGTGTTCAGGCTCAGGCTTTCAACCCTGCAGGAAGGGAGGGGCGTGCCAGGTCTTCAGCCTCACCAGACTGCCAGAACTTGGGGCTCTAGTGGGGCAAAGGGGGGGTCTTGAGACTTTAGCTCCACAGGGTAAAATGTTTCCCAGAGCTCTGCTCCAGCCAGCTCCTGCTGAATTTATGCCCTGCCTTTAAGAGACAAATTGCAGAACCTGATGGGGCCACAGTAACACGGAGAGCTGCCTGCTGAGATCAGGGTCCTGCTGTTCCAGATGCACAGTCAGAGAGTCCTGGCCCTAATGAGGGAGACATGGGGACAGACAGAGGTAGTGACTTGTGCCAAGTCACCTGGCAGGTGAATGGCTGAGGAGGGAATAGAAAGCAGGTCTCCTGAGCCCCAGTTCAGCCACGGGACACACCACCTCACGTCCCCTCAGCCCCAGTTCAGCCACGGGACACACCACCTCACGTCCCCTTAGCCCCAGTTCAGCCACGGGACACACCACCTCTCTTTTTTTTTCGTAGGGTTTTATGGCTCCCCGTCACATCTGTGATTTTCTCTGTCCCACGTACAGCCCATAAAAAGCAAAATAACTTGGGACCCTCATGAGGAATAGGCCAGTTTGTCTAACAGTAACTCAGCTTCACTAATTCTGCACCTTGCTAGCAAACGACATTGACCTGGGGATGAGTAAACCAGTCGAGATGAGGACAACAGTGTTGTTCCCTTGCACTTTCTCCCAGAGCCCGCACCCTCCCCAAGCACCATTCCTCCCCCTCCACCTAGGGCTGCCAATCTTATAATCACACAAAACCGAACACACTTGCCCTGTCCTGACTCCAATCACTCTGAGGTCCCACTCACTCCAGCCCCCTGACCCTCCATTGCCACTGCCCCCAGGGCACCACACACACGTTCACTGAGCTGGGACAGAGGATTGGGGTGCAGGAGGGGATGAAGGCTCTGCCTGGGGGTACAGATTCCAGGGTGGGGCAGAAATGAGGCTTTAGGGTGAGGAAGGGTCTTTGATCAGACGAAGAAGTTTGGAGTGCCGGAGCAGCACAGAACTAGAACAGGGGTTGGCGGGGTGAGCTCTGGGGTAGAGGAAGGCCGAGGGGTTCAGGGTACAGGCGGCTGGGACTCAGGATAGAATACGGGTTCCATAAGGAAGTTTGGGTGCGGGAAAAGATTTGGGACTAGGGCAGGGAGTTGAGGTGCAGTGGGAGGAGTGGGATGTGAGCTCTTGGAGAAAGTTAGGATGCAGGAGGGAGTTTTGACTTGGGGCAAAGAGTTGGGGTGTGGGCTCCATCCAGACAGTGCTTACCTCAGGCAGCCCCTTGTTTAGGGGCACAGTGGAACTAAGGCAGGATCCCTGACCGTTCCAGCTCCACACAGGTCCCAGAAGCAGCAACCTGTTCCTCTAGCTCCTACGCCATTCCCATTGGCCATGGATCCCGGCCAGTGGCAGCTGCAGAGCTGGGTTCAAGGTGGTGGCAGCATATGGAGCCCCTGAAGCCACCCTTGCACCTAGGAGCTGCTTCTGGGAGCCTCACAGAGCCAGGGCAGGTGAGGAGCCCTGCCTTAGTCCCACTGCACCTGTCAGAGGCCTGGTGCTGACTGGAGCCACCAGGGTCCCTTTTCAACGGGATATTCCAGTCAAAATACAGATGCCTGGCAACTCCGTCTCACCCCCAGTGCTAGGTGCTCCCTGTGTCCTCCCACTCCACCATTTCCCACCTATGCCCGGCTCCCCTTTTCTCTCTTCTCCACTCCTAATGGCCTTTTCAGTTGAATGTCCCAATCTGCTGCATGGCCATTTGCTAAATCCCAAAATGCCTAGTGGTGACCAAGAGCACTATGACCATCTCCATCTGAGGCCCAGGGAATTGTAAGCCAAAGAATGGATATGTGATTTGCCCAAGGCCCTGCAGGGAGTGTGTGGCAGAGCCAAAAGAGGTAATTCCCAGTCGCTCGCTTTTCCTAACAGGTCATCTTCCCTCCCTTAAAACAAGCCTGAAGTGAGGATGTGCCTCTTTCCTCTAATCAACCCACCACTTTGGGATGAATTTTTCAAGCTGGGTCCCAACTCAGAGTCTCTCTGGTAGGCTACGTCTACACGTGCCCCAAACTTTGAAATGGCCACGCAAATGGCCATTTCGAAGTTTACTAATGAAGTGCTGAAATGCATATTTAGCTCTTCATTAGCATGCGGGCACCCGCGGCACTTCGAAATTGACGCAGCTCACCGCCGCCGCGCGGCTCATCCCGACGGGGCTCCTTTTCGAAAGGACGCCGCCTACTTCGAAGTCCCCTTATTCCCATGAGCTGATGGGAATAAGGGGACTCTGAAGTAGGTGGCGTCCTTTCGAAAAGGAGCCCCGTCTGGACGAGACGCACGGCGGCGAGGCATGTCAATTTCGAAGTGCCGTGGCCGCCCGCATGCTAATGAAGCACTGAATATGCATTTCAGCTCTTCATTAGTAAACTTCGAAATGGCCATTTGCGTGGCCATTTCGAAGTTTGGGGCACGTGTAGACACGGCCATACTGTGTTAGGTAATGGGGCTGGTGCTATCACACTACCAAAAATAGGGGCAATGCACCGGCTACTTCCCTCACGCTGCCCATGTATTTACCTGTAGCAGAGGAAGACAGAGCAGATTGCAGCATCACCAGCAGCAGGCAAATATAGAGAATCTTAGGTGTATTTTGATTTAAAATCTCACAATGTTTAAACCAGTCTCCTGTCTCTGGGGGACCAAACTTGATTTTTGGAAGCTTGGAATTTGCAATTCTGCTTTAATTAGTCTTCTCTGCTCATGGATTGAGCAAACATGGACACCGGACAGGTATTCTAAGCATTGAATGGTTCTGCTTTTACCACCTGAAGCATCATAGAATCATAGAACGCTAGGACTGGAAGGGACCTTGAGAGGCCATCGTGCCCAGCCCCCTGCCCTCATGGCAGGACCAAGTACTATCTAGACCATCCCTGATAGACATCTATCTAACCTGTTCTTAAATATCTCCAGAGATGGAGATTCCACAACCTCCCTAGGCAATTTATTCCACTGTTTGACCACCCTGACAGTTAGGAACTTTTTCCTTATGTCCAACCTAAACCTCCCTTGCGGCAGCTTAATATAATATGCTGTCTTCATTTGCTGGCCGCTGTTCAGCAACTGAACTAATTGCTTCAGGCTGATGCTATGGAGGCCTGTTGCATTGAGAGTGAGATCCATGAACCCACAACATTTGACAAACCAGACTCCAAAGCTGATCTCGCACATCCATCAGACAGTCACCACTTGGCTACCAGAAAAATCTATGCAAAAGCGACATTTAGTAAATCGTTTGGGACTAGACTCTGATCTCTTTTGCACCAGTGACTTTGATGGAATTACTCCAGATTTATGCCATGATACCTGAGTGTGGAATTTAGCTCTTTATTTTTCTATCTAGGAACTTTTATGGACCCCTCTTCATAGTCTCAGAGGGTTAGCCATGTTAGTCTGTTAGTCTGCATTCACATATAATGAGCAGTCCTGTGGCACCTTGGAGACTAACCATCTTATTCGCTTTTGTGGATAAAGCCCACTTATGTGAACACAACTCTCCCTCCTGCATCCTAACTGAATTAAATTGCTAAAAGAGGATGATACATAAACAAGACTAAGCTGTAGACTGCAAGTTGTTCAAGTACTAGCACACAACTTAGAGTAGATCTACACAGCAACATTATTTCGAAATAACAGCTGTTATTTCAAAATAACTATCCTAGCGTCTACACAACGCAACCGCTATTTTGAAATGATTTCACCAGCAGAGTGGAAAGCACTGGAAAGCTTTACCTAGAAAGGTGGTGGAAACTCCATCCCTAGAGGATTTTAAGTCTCAGCTTGACAAGGTCCTGGCTGGGATGATTTAGTTGGGGTTGATCCTGCTTTAGGGACAGGCTGGACTAGATGACCTCCTGAGGTCCTTTCCAGCCCTAGGATTCTATGATTCTATTGTTCTCTCTGGCTAGAGTGAGGTGAAGGGCCAGAAGCCAGATGGAACCACCCTACTGCCCTGGGGAGTCTCCCGGTATGAGAGGAACGTAGAGGCTGAGAGCCAGTACAACTGCTCCTTAACCCTGGCCATTTTAGGGGCACACAGTCAGAGCACAGCTGCACGCCAGTCATCCCCAGCGGGGGCAATGAGCCCTTGGAGCACTATGTATCTGGTGTAGCTCAGGGCAGCCACAAGGAGGAAAGACATCCTGGCTTAATATTAGCAGAAAAGACTCTTGCAAACTAATAGAATGATCACAGGATGCATTTATGGGTGTAGCTGACAGAAACAAGGAGCTAAATCCATGTGTAAAGTGGCCTGAAGATGTCTAAGTTGCGATAATGAGCCCCATCATTCTCTCCTCTACCCATCAGGGATTGAAATGTCACATCAGTCCACTTCCACGTCAGCTTCACCCGTGGCCCTAAACATTTTGGGGATTCCTTGGGCTTTGGCACTGACACAGAACATGAACAACTGATCAGCTGGTACTTAAATGACTACTGACTGCAGGGCTTGGGCACATTACAGCAGGACTTAGAGACCATAGCAGACTTTGCTCAGCGAGACAACTGCCTACAGTCAGACTGGCCTCCATCCCGGGGTTCTGTGAGGTGATTTGAGATGGTAAACAGGGACACCGCCTGTTGTTCTCCCTGAAACAGTAAACCCATGAAGGGAAGTTTATTTTCTATGAATAGATTGATGAATGAAAGGACTCTCTCAGATTTTTCCTGTCCCCACTCCTTACTGACTTCCTCCTAATTGTGTGGTCAGAGACGGGAGATGGCTCTGGCCAGTTCCTTATTTCAGCCTGCCTTGTCCGTCTCCAGTGGAACCATTTTAATGGGGTCAGAGACTTTTATTAGACGAGCCTCAGTGTGACTCAGGTAGGATTTAAAGGAAATGCCTGAGTGAGGGATTCAGACGAGACACACGGACTGTGGGGAGGGAAGATCGCAGGGCCCTGCGACAAGGAGGGGACCTTCTGATAGCCTAACCAAACACGTACCTGGGCATGCCTAGCAATGCTCAGTGTCACTCTGCTGAGGTGGCCACTGTCAGGTAAGGCCTGACTGGACTGTTAAGGACTCTGAGTACAGCAGAACTAGAATGACTCTTCAGGGTTTAGGGAGCCGGGCTGCAGGGGCACTGCTTAGAGGGACTGGTCTCCTGGGTATCAGGGAGAACAGCTCTGCAGGGGCTCCCTCTGCTTCTAGACAGGGAGCTCCGGAAAACTGACAAAGCCACTAGATCTGTGAGCATCTGGATCACTGATCAAGGAAGGAAGGGATGTACCTGTCGAAGGCTGCAGCATAGCGCAGGGTTCCTTGCCCACTAGCCCCTAGGAATCCCACCTGTACACAAACTAAGTCCTCAGGCTGGCCACAGAGGTGAGTTCATCCTGCAATTGAATTTGAAACCTAATAAAAAGTATCTCTAAATAACCCACCCCTCTGGTGTGTTGTGCTAGTCAGAGACAGCCACACCAGTCCGTCCCATAACAGAACAAGCTCCTGTTTTCATTGACCTATTCATTGGAGACCACTGAAGTATGGTTATTCCTTCATCATGAATCCCAGTTAGTGACTTGGAACAGGAACGCCCTGTGCAATGAACTACAGCCGACAGGCACAGCAGTGACTAATATACACAATGGGAACAATCATATAAGTCACTGTAGCCTGGGGCGCCCTTCATTCTGTGGTTTGTACAGGGCCAAGCACATTGTTGGCACTTAATAAATAGTCACACATCCTCAAAAAGGCAACCCCCTCCCAAAGCAAACCCACCCCTATGCGTAGGATGGGCCATTTTCAGACATGAAGTTGTGTGGTTCCAGACATCAGCTAGAACGGAGCTGCTTGTGCTCACATCAGCCGTGAATTTGTCTCTCAAAGGAGTACAAGCTCATCCTGGGTCTTCCAAGGGAATCACAGAGAGAAGCGATAACAACAATGCCTGTCCCAAAGTTATATTAAAAATCAGTGTGCTGGATCTGTCTCATGGAGTGGCACAGAAGTGAGGGTGAGCTATGCTGATGTGTTGTCATGCTGTTGAGTTTGCCTGTGCCGCTTCTGGTCCAAAATGCCCTTGGCACTAACCCAGCAGCCCAACCCCACCCACTCAAAAGAAGTCCAGTCTCAAAAATCATGGGTCTTGCTTCAAATCATGAGAGTTTTCGATAAAAGGTTGGGTTCATTTTATTTGACCTCTAGATTTTGAGCCTTCAGATTACTCTTGAGTTACTTTTTCAAGCTTTTCTTTGACATTATGAAGGTTAGAAACTCAGCGTGGCCAATGCAAGTCTTGGTATTCAGTGTTTTTGCTTAGAGCCCCAGGTGCTGGAATCAGAAGACTGCACAAGTATCTCAGTTTTCCTTTAGCAAAGAAAATAATTTTCTAGCCCTCATGGTTGAAGAGGAAAGTTTCAGAATGGCTCCTTGGGGCTCGCCAGCCAGCAGGCAATGAAGAAAACCCAACTTCTGTTATTTTTAGAAAGATAATCTCAACATTTTGGGGGTCAGGGTGGGCAGTATTAGAAATAACTTTTTTTTTTTTGGCAAAATGTCACAGGAACACTACTCCAGTGGGTGCGGATTTAATTTTAAAAAACCACCAGTTAGCATAAAACTCACAGTGAAATGGCTGGGGTTGGCTGTTGATGTCAGTGCAATTACACCTACTTGGGTCTAACCCTTAAGCTTGGGCATGTGTTCCAGCTTCTCCAAATGACTCTCATTGCACTCGGTGAGGCTCCCACTTGGGTGGACAGCCTCACCAGGCCCCCAGGCAAGGGGGGGCGCAGCTCTGTGCTCGCAGATGGGGCGGTGCCTCAGGTGGAAGGGGCGGGGCTGAGAGAAGCCAGCCCACTGCACCTCCCCTCCTCCCCCGCAGCCCCCATAGCATCAGCAGTACTTCAGCAGTGATTTAAAGGGCCCAGAGCTCCAGCTGCCAGCAGTGCTGAATTGCTGGGCCCTCAGGTAGTTCCCCTGCTGCCATCTCTGGACCTGGGGGATCCTAACATACTCTATTCCCTTTCCACCTTCAAACATCCTGCCTGTGCCCCCCTCAAGGCCTTCCTTGCAACCTCAGCCCCATCTCTGCCTTAAGCCAGGGGCTCTCCATGCCTTCCCCCCATTATTATTTCTTTTCCTTCCGTCCAGGAGGTTAGGCCATATCTACATTGCAGGTTTGTTTCAATGTTACTTATTTCAATGTTCTAATCTCGAAATAAGAAATGTTGGAAAATCGCATTCACGCAGCCACGGCATTGGGAAGCGGGGTGTTCTCATTTACAGCCACCGTCCACAGCCCCAGCACAAGGAGCCTTTACGTGAGCTGTTAATAGCTTGCTTTGTTCACACACATTCCTTTTTGACCTTGAGCAGGGTGCTGGTGGGTTGGTAAAAGCCATTTGTGGAGCTGGAGTAATTATTTTGAGGGAAAAGGCCTCTTGTCTTCAATTATCCTGCTTCACCATGTGAATGCTTTGGGGATTTTTGCAGAAAAAGGGTCCCCCCGCCCCCGCTCCCCACCCAGTGTAAACAAGCCCTAAATCTTTCAGGATGCCACGATGTTAATCACTACTGGGAAGGTGGGCAGAGCTGAAGTAGCAGATGGTTTTGTGCTGGAAGGCCTTAATAGCTGCTGTCAAACAGTTGTCTGATCTATGGATAATTACAGAGGTGGATGAAGAAGGGGCCAGGAGCTCTGCACATCCCCCACCCCTCACCCCTTTTCTTTTTCTTTCCAGTGTTCACCAGAATCAATAGGGTTCCAGCGAGGCCAATAACATTCCCTACAATTTTGAATTGATCAGACAGATGCAGCATTCAAAAGTTATCACCAGACAGTGAAAGGCCACCTGCCTGAGCGTAGGAACTCCTGTCGCTCTGCCTGAAATATCTACAGCCCGCAAACCGCCTAGAATTTGTAGGCCCATGTCTGAGAAATATGGGCTGATCCTGCAGGGATTTTGTAGAATTAGTGTTCCCTCTAATTCTTTCCACCCATGGGCAGAATAAATTTTGTTAAGTGCACCGAGGCATGTGCGAATGTGAACCACCAATAGAAACAGAGACTGCCATCTGTAGATGGCTGTGGGTGCTCTGCCAATCAGCTGGGCAGCACCTGAATCTCTCCTGGGGAGCTGCCCAAGTGCTCACTTTACAGGGAATGCTGATTAGGTCCAGATAACTTTAAAAACAAACACAAACAAAAATACTATGAAGAAGGGAGAAAAGAAAGATCAAATGGGGACATAATTTTAAAAAGCCTAGTCAAAGTACAGAAAGTTTGAAGACGATGACATTATGAGACCAGAGGAGAGCAGCATCTGGAAAGCATAGAGGTTGGTATATCCTATATAAACCATGTAAGGATGAAGATGGAGAACATACAGTACACACTGTTATTAAATATCCCCATAATAACATTTAACCAGATGATTCCACTGGAAATTTACACTATCTGAGGATCTGAGCCATTGTTCTTCCAATCCCATTGCTTGCCTTCACCCACCAGCATCTGAACAATCACTTAATGGACCCAAAACATAATGTAAATCAACATCTGGTTCTAGTAAGCAGGCCCTATGGTTGTACTTTAGCTATGTTTGCTCTGAACTAACCCTTAGCTAAACATTTTCTGAAGGGGGTTTTAATAGTAGTGCTGGTATAGTTAAGTGGCTGCCTGGGCTTGTTTTTATTATAGATCCCAGTTCTCAAGGGTTTAACTTGCCCTCACACATTTGCTCTGGGCTGAAACTTGTGTGCAAAGCACTCTATTAGCACAGGAGAGATTTCTGGAGTTGCACTAAGTTTTTATGAAGTGATCTCTTTGGTCATTTTAAACTGACCACCGTGGAAACTAGTCTTGCAAAACTGCAGACTAGACCACCTGACTAATTCACTGGGTATATTTTATATTTTATTACCCTAACGGGCCTATGCTGCTCATGCGCATGAGAGATCCTGTTGCAGATCCACTCATGCAGTCCCTACAAATGGAGATCACAGAGTTACTGTAAGTTCGTGGGATTTCTTTTGTCACCTATGATTCAAACGGGGTGTCGGGTTCATTCAGTTCCCAGGAGTTTGTGGGAAACAGGTGCAGACTCCGTGGGTATCCAGGGCGAGAACACAGATGAAAAATATCAGCGGGTACAGTGGTGCTGACAGCTGCTGTCGGCCCCAGGGCAAGGTGGGAGAGGGGGCCAGCTTTGTGCCTCGGAAGGGCAGGGCCAAGAGTGAAAGGGGCGTGGCCAAGAGCAGTGAGCTCTCAGCACCAACCAGACCGTGCTGCCCCCAACTCCCACACAGCTACACTCATGTGGAGCGGCGCTGCTGCGGCACTTCATAGGGGCCTGGAGATCCGGCCACCGCTGCTGCCAAATGCTGGACCTGGGGGCAACTGCCCCCTCTGCTTCCCCACTGCTTTGCACCCACCAGCAGCCCAAGCTCCTCCCTTTCCTCCCAGAGCCTTCCACCTGCCATCAGCCCCGCTGATCAGTTCCCCTCCCTTCTTCCCCTTGTAACCCACACACCTACGGGTGTGGGCTGCTGTCCTATGTCGCGGCGCTTGGGCCACTTACAGAGAGAAAGAATGAGTCTCCTCTACAACCTTAGCTGAGAGCCAGCTGGTTCCTGCACTAAACTCCAGAGGGCCCAGTTGTGAGGCCGCCTGTTGGTGTTACACCAGCGTCTCCCCTAAGCCCAGGTGCTAACCTTTGATCTGACCCAGTGTGGCCCTTCTTATGGGAGAGGTGGAAAAACAGGACAGGAAGAGGCAAGGCAGGGATGCAGACTTGAGGGAAGGGGGTGGAGACAGGTGGGGCTGGGGCAAGAAAAGGTGGGGTGGGGTTGAGCCTGGGGCTGAGCAGGGGTTGAGCACACCCAGGGAAAACTGGAAGCCAGCACCTGTGTGTGGCTCTGGTGTCTCCAAGGCACAACGAGGCGCCAGGAACTTCTTTGTTCCAAACCTTTGGCAACAACTCATTCAGTCCCCGAGTTTCTTTGCCTCATTATCCTCATCTGTACAATGTGGAGAACAGCACTTTCTTCCCAATAAGTTAACACAGGTAAAGGCCTGGGTGGGTGCCTCCATGTGAACCCGTGTGCAATAACTACCACCTGTTAGTCCTGCTAATCATTAATTTATTATTATTAGCTACTTACCCTGCAGCAGGAAAGGCCCCTGGTCAGGATGGTATACCACCAGAGGTAATCAAATGTGCCGCGGACACACTCCTGGAACCCCTACATGAGCTACTGTGCCTGTGCTGGAAAGAGGGTGAGGCTCCACAGGATATGCGCGACACTAACATTGTAACGTTGTATAAGAACAAAGGAGACAGAAGCGACTGCAACAACTACCATGGAATCTCCCTCCTAAACGTCACTGGTAAACTGTTCGCTCGCGTCATCCTTGGCAGACTCCAGAAGATTGCTGAGAGGGTGTACCCCGAATCGCAGTGCGGATTCCGCGCAGAGAGGTCTACCGTTGACATGGTCTTCTCTCTAAGGCAGCTGCAGGAGAAATGCAGGGAGCAGAGAAAGCCACTCTACATAGCCTTCACCGACCAGACCAAGGCCTTTGACTTGGTCAGCAGGGATGGTCTGTTCAAACTGCTCCACAAGATAGGCTGTCCTCCACGGTTACTCAAGATGATCCAGTCGTTCCACGAAGACATGAGAGGAACCATCCAATATGACGGCGCATTATCGGATGCTTTCAGAATCAGGAGCGGCGTCAAACAAGGATGCGTGCTTGCTCCGACATTGTTCGGGATCTTCTTTGCACTCCTCCTGAAGCGTGCCTTTGGATCTTCAACAGAGGGCATCTTGCTGCACACAAGATCTGATGGGAAACTGTTTAACCTTGCAAGGCTGAAAGCTAAGTCTAAGGTGTGAGAAGTCCTCATCAGAGACATGCTGTTCGCAGACAATGCTGCTGTAGTGTCTCACATAGAAGACCAGCTTCAAAAACTGCTGGATCAGTTCTCCAAAGCGTGCAAGGACTTTGGGCTTACCATCAGCCTAAAGAAGACAAACATACTCGGTCAGGATGTTGCTGAATCCCCATCAATCAGCATTGACAACTATACATTAGAGGTCGTCCACAAGTTCGTTTACCTCGGATCCACCATCACTGACACCCTGTCGTTGGACACTGAGCTAAATAGGAGGATCGGAAAAGCAGCCACAACTCTGTCCAGACTCAGCAAGAGAGTGTGGAATAACAACAAGCTGTACACTCACACCAAAATGCAAGTCTACGGAGCCTGCATCCTCAGCACCCTCCTTTATGGCAGCGAGACTTGGACCCTGTATGCCCGCCAGGAAAAGAGGCTGAACGTCTTCCACTTGCGCTGCCTCAGGCACATCCTTGGAATATCATGGAAGGACAGAGTGACCAACACCGCCATCCTTGAGCAAGCTGGAATCCCAACCATGCACACCCTCCTCAGGCAGCGTCGACTCCGCTGGCTTGGCCACGTCCACAGGATGAATGATGGAAGGATTCCAAAAGGCATCCTGTATGGTGAGCTAGCCTCTGGCAAAAGACCTCCCGGACGCCCCCAGTTGCACTACAAAGATGTCTGCAAGAGAGACCTCAGAGAGGTAGACATCGAGCTGGACAACTGGGAAGATCTAGCAGACGACCGCAGCAGATGGAGGCAGGGGTTACACAAGGGCCTTCAGAAGGGTGAGATGAAGATCAGACAGCTAGCAGAGGAGAAGCGAGCGCACAGAAAGCATAATAAGGACTTGCCAGACACCCACTACATCTGCAAGAGATGCAGCAAGGACTGTCACTCTCGTGTGGGTCTTTATAGTCACAACAGACGCTGTAAATGAAGTCCTCAATTGAAACTTTAAAGGGCGCGATCCATAGTCTATGCAGACTGAAGGATGCCTACTACTGCTATTAGCTACTTAAAAAGGTTTTGATTCCTGTATCCGTTACTACTCAGAATGGGAGAAAGCCCTGCTGCTCCAGCTTCTATTAAAGTTAGTGCCCAAATTCCTAGTGAGTTCAGTGCAGGCCTGGTCAGACCCTCCATGGTCAGTAAAGTCCTCTGTGTATTTATATGATTGGTGCTTGCCTGGCTGTTTACCTGTCCCATCCCGAGCACTGACCCAGCCCAACGCTGCTGATTATGTTCCCCAAACTCCACTGGCTACTGCTAATACCACCTAGAAGGAGGAGCACCAATAACAATGGTTGATTGATTATTTAAAATAAATAAAACAAATCTTTCTCAAGACCTCTCTGAACAGTCTAATAATATCACTTCATCTCCCCTGGCTCTCTGGGGTTGCTGCCTGTACTAAATGTGGCCTGCAGTTCAGAATCAGCCCCCAGTCCCTGCACTTTAGACCTAACCCTGAGGATGAAACCTCTCTCTATTGTGCAACAAGATGGTTGCTGATCTGATGACAAGGACTTAGCCCAGAAGGTCTCCACTGCCACATAATTCTGCCAGGCCCACAATTAACCCTTCACTGTTTTTGATTTGTGGCTACAGCTCATACCCATCTTCAGCTGAGAGCTCTGTGAAAGGCCAGAAGAGGCCTTTATCAAACTCAGACTGGCATGGAGCATTTGTAACTTCCCAGGACAAATAAGTGTGACCCGTCATTGCTTTGTGATCTATTCAAATCTAGCATAGGCACTTCACACCCCACACGTCTTTGCAGGTCCATTTCCCTAGAGCAGGGGTTCCCAACCTCTTCACTAGTACAGACCCCCAATCATGCCCCAAACTGTTCACGGACCCCCCCAGTTCTAACTGCTATGTACACTTCATTAAATGTAAAAGGAAACCACAACAGATTTTTGGACAGCAATTAATAAAATTATGGGGAGATATTTAATTTAAAAATGATAGATTGAAACTTTCCAATTTATTTCAAACTTATTTTCTGTAACCCTTTTTATTTATCTTTTTTTTTTCATGGACCCCCTACAATGCCCTTGCAGACCCCCAGGGGGCTGCAGACCCCAGGTTGGGAACTACAGCCCTAGAGGAAGAACACTTTTAAAGGAGCAGCTATGGAGTCTGATTCACATTTGAACTATAGGGCCTCTTTTCAGTGCGGCAGCATCATACAGAGACTAATCAAAATGAGAGGCAGCCCTGTAATGTATTACTTTGCTTCAGTAAAAGGAGTTATAGTCTCATCACTTTAAAATGAAGTTTTCGGACAGGAAGTGACTTAATTTCAACCTATGAAAAATAATACATTTTAACCTGTCAGGGGAAGAATCAACATGCTCAATCTTTTACCTTCCCCCTTGAAGCTCAGCATTTTGCAAATTCAGGCTCCCCTATGGTACTTGCTATCTAGCTGTTTTCTGATGAGTTGAGAAGTTCAGGAGTAGGGCTGAGGGTGGCGTGAGGTTGCGGAGTTCAGCTATTCCAAAGAGATAAAGTCTCTTTTATTTGATAAATATAAAGACGCTGTATATGAACAAAAATGAAGCACACGCCACAGAGGATTTTAAAGCCGCCAGAAATATTCCCTCAGTCCTTGCCAAAGTTAATATAGCCAGACTTTCCATGGAAAGCATCATTGTGCATAGGGTGGAAGGAGGCTGCACCACTCTAAATACTAGCCTCCTCCCCACTCACCCCTGGCCCCTCTTACACATGCTCAGCCACCAGATAACAAATGGCCTTTCTAATGCTTCTACCCTTTCTCCTAACGGTGACAACACTGGGCAGAAATTCCATCCACTACACACTTTTATCAAATTGAGTCCTGCATTTATAAGAAGCCCCCTTAAGAGAATTTGAAGGTTCTTTACAGAAAACCCTGACATCACAGGCTTGTTAATTTTGGAGAGCATTCTAAGCCCCTCTCTTCCCCCTGCCCAGAACAAAATGAATATAACAGCTACTGTAGTAAGTAGGTGGAAACTCACAGCGGAGATGTAACGACAAACATATTCATTACTGCAGGCTTCTTGGGAGAGCTGGAAAACAACCTTCTTTTCTCAGGTTGCTGCCTTCCAACTAATTATCCCCAAAGCTTTGACTTGTAAACACCTGACCTAATACTTTCCATGAGCAGTGGCACCTTCTAAAATAAAAGTTCTTCAAAATGTCTTTATGATGCATCACATGGTGCTACCTTATAAATGTGGCATTAGCCAACCCAGAATTACCATGCAACAGGAGTTAGCAAGAGACACTTAATTACAAAATAGTCATTAGCAATGAGCAAAATAACAAGGGTCAAAGTTCTCCAGTCATTGGTTTTTGCTGAGGCAAAAATCTCACTTTGGAAATCAATGGAAGTTTTGCCTGAATATGAAATAAGAACGGACCTCGAGGACTCACCCTAAGAATATTATGCACTTACGAAATTTATCTGAAGATCACAGTGTCCTTTCCAGATGTGTGTTGATTAAGCCATACAACACACCAGATACTAAGGCACATGAATATTCTGTGCCTCTGAAGATCGGGTCATTATTTAGGTGCCTTGCAGTAAGAACTCCAGTATGAAAATGTTAAGATTAAGTAACTCCCTGTCATCAGCCAAGCTGGGGAAAGAACCCAGGTCCCCAGCATCCTGTTCCCTGGCATTGTCCTCTGTTTCTATGTTCCCACCCAAACCCAGAGCTGAGCTTTGTAAAGCCTTGCAGTTTGCATTTTGGAGGTGTGTGATGAAACCCCACCTGGAGTGGTTTGGCTACCCCAATTAAATCAGAAGGGCCTTATTAACTAGCAGGCACAGACACAGGTGGAAGCCCTTTTGGAGAGGACAGAGGCACAAGCAGATGAGGGAGCAACAGAAGAGAAAGAAGTGAGGCAAGCACAGTAACCTGATGAGCAGCCAAGCAGGTGCCATTTATTTAACAGCTGCTGCTCTGCCAACTTGCCTAGGGAAGGTGCTACACTGGTTCAGTGCTGTCCTGACTGGAGGGAGGGAGCTAAGAGGCAGGCCTGAGGGAAAGGAGCTCAAAGGGGAGCACTGTTAACCTTTAGTCTCTGAGCTGGTCCTGAGCAGTCACTTCAAAGCTGTGTCCAAACTAGAGTGTTAAAATTAAGAACACTGGGATACGGAGAGAGGAGAAAAGCATATTGGGAGTGTCTACAGTGAGCCCAGCCACCTTCCTTCTCACACAGATCTTTCAGACCTAGGGTCCTAGTGCTCTGCAGACCTGAGGCATCAAGCCAGGACCTGGGGTTCAAGTACTATTGTTTTACAGTGTAGCTACAGTTCCCCAACTCTGGCTCAGGTCCTAGGAGTCTGCCAAAAGCACCCCTCAATTTTATGGGCCCATGTCCTTTCTCTTCTGTATCCCAAGAATCTCCAGAAAGACAACGTGGGGGAGGTAATGTCTTTTACTGGGCCAGTTTCTCTTGGTGAAAATGCCGTGCTTTGGAGTCACACTTTTCAGCTCTTCTTCAAGTCACAGCCAAAACTGTGCTGCACCCAGGGAATTAGAAGGACAGCAGAAAACTTACCAGGCCGGTGACCAGTGCAGGATGTGGATTAAGTGGCTCTAGGGTGACTACCGGAAAACTGGGGACCAGCACCGCTCCTCAGGTAACTCATCAACATCATGCCCATTTTAGGAGGCATTTAACATGGTGCTGAGCCCAGAGTCAGGGGTGGCACATGATGACCTGCTCTGTGAGGATGGCAGCCTGCTGGCTCCAGAATCCAGCCTGGGGCCTGAGGGAAGCCAGCAGCAGTGGAGAAAGTGACTGTGGTGGAAACCAGTCCCCGAGGAGGCTCTGAAGTACAAGCAGCAGCACATCCTGGGGCCATACTCTGAGTGTTTTGATGCCCACACTGAGGGACAGACTGTTACGGAGAAATTAAAGGGGCAGAAGCTGCCTCAGGGCCTGGTAAATTTTTGGATACATTGCCTGAGTCCCCTGCATGGTACCATGGAGTGCAATCCAGAAACAGCTTGGAAAATTATATGATTAAACAGCCCATGCAATCCAGCTCCATTAGCGCCCTAACCCACTTCCTGTCCACACACAAATCATGCTAACCCTGGGCTATGACCTGGCTTCCATGATCCCACGGGGATGGAAGCCAGGATCTAGATTTGGCTTTGCAGTGTAGACACAGCCCTGCTGGACTTGTGCTCTGGGAGTTTGCCAGAAGTATCTCATGATGCCATGGGCCCCACTTTCTTTGTTCTCTGGAGAGTCAAGTTTTCCCACAATATACCACAAAGGGCTGGAGTGGCCACATTTTGGGAAATGCTGGGAAGTCTGGGATAAGGGTGGTTGTACAGGGGCCTACATGATGCAAGGTAGAGGCTGGGGCCCTAGGCTGGGACCCGAGTCAACAGTTCTTAACCTGAGGTTACAAATGAGTTGAGGTGCTCAAGCCCTTGGATAACAAACCCCAGGATCTGCCAATTTGAGTTCCACTAACCCCAGGTCCACCAACAGTGATGGGGGCAGCAAAGGGGACTGATGCATAGGGGCCTGGCATTTCAAAGGGGCCCAGAGCTCTGGCTGCAGCTGCTACTACTTTGGCAGCGGTGGTGGCCAGAGCTCGAAGCCCCTTTGAAGTGAGTTAGCAGTGCTGGTCTGCCATGATCTGAGCATCACTAAGAGGTGACTGCCTTAGGCTCCGCCCCTTCCGCCCTTCTGCCACAGTCTATACCCCAGGAACACCAGTCCTGGAACCTTTCCCTGCAACAAAGCCCGCTGCCAGCTTTGTCCACATATCTTCTCTGGAAATACCATCACTGGACCTAACCAGGTTACTCACAGAATCACGGGCACTTTCTCATGCTCCTCTACTAACATCATATATGCCATCATGTGCCAACAATGCCCAGATGCTTTGTATATTGGACAGACTTCTAACTGCCTTAGACAAAGGGTCAACGGGCACAAAACAGACATCAAAACACTCCAGATCCACAAACCAGTTAGTCAACATTTTTATGGAATGGGCCATTCTGTCAATGACCTCAAGGCATGTGTGTTACTGCAAAGAAATTATCGCTCCTTTGTAGAAACGGAAGCGGAAGAACTGACATTTATATTCAAATTCGGAACATTAACACATGGTTTAAATCGTGATGTGAACTTTCTGAGTCACTATAGGGGCTCGTCTGCATACTTAACTCTATCTCATTCTTGATCTTCCCCCCCACCCCTCCACTCTCTGATTTGCTCACCTTGATTATCGTTTTTCTGATTTGTCCTCCTTGCTTACTGTTTTTGGTTCTCTGTGCCTTAAATATTGAGTCTGTTCTGGTCTGGCTAAGGTCTGAAGAAGTGGGTCTGTCCCACGAAAGCTCACCTAATAAACTATTTTGCTAGTCTTTAAAGTGCTACTTGACTGCTTTTTGTTTTAAGAGGAGAAACTGTTTTTGTGTTTAGCTAACCATTCACAGTCTTTGTTTAATCCTGAGCTGAGGGTGTCAGCTCACTTTGACACCCTCAGCTCAAGATTAAACAAAGACTGTGAATGGCTAGCTAAACACAAAAGCAGTTTCTCCTCTCTTGGTGTTCACACTGCCAGATCAACTGCTGGTAGTAGGCCTCATCCTCCCTGACTGAATTAACCTCATTATCTCCAGCCTTGCTCTGGCCTGCCTATTTATACCTGCCTCTGCAAATTTCCACTACCTGCATCTCATGAAGTGGGTCTTTGCCCACAAAAGCTTATGCTCATACATTTCTGTTAGTCTATTAGGTGACACAGGACCCCTCGTTGCATAAAAAAAGATGTGTCCTCAAGGTGCAGCCAGATCAATTTATTTTATAAACAGGTATTTCCATGTTCTGTTGTAGTAAGTGTTAAAAATAGGATATGAAAACAGTTATGAGCCTAAATGTCTGGTTCCACCTTCTATCACTTCCCAAGAATACCTGTGAATGCATCGGATATTGGTATGCTCCCTAACAACAGCAACCCGAAAGGAGATCTCTTCCTTAAACATTCCACAGTGCAGAAACTGATAGCAGCTTTATCAGTGCATGACTAGCATTGGGATGCTTGTGTTCCCTGTAATTGTGCAAAGTTCATTAATATTCTAGGCAGTTTCCATGGCATTATCAGGTTGATCTACTTGAGATTAATGAACCTTAGTTTCCTCCAAGCAGCTAATTAAGGAGACTCTTTGAACTTGTTCTAATGAATTTTTTAATATCATTCAAGGCTCCTCTTGGAGTGGCAAGCACGGCCACGTTTCTGAGAAGGAGCCAAAAATTTGTTAATCTACATGTTAGGAGGAGACTGAGTCATGTGTTATGTGTTGTGTGTTGCCTCTTGTATGCTGTCTGAAGAGAAAGCTGCCATTTTGTTCTGAGCTTCTGCAGCCTCGGAAGTCATTAAGAGTTGAGGGCCTTCAGCGCAGCCCAGAATGAGCCCATAATAAGTCATAAGGATGTTTGTTATTGGCTCTCACTTTAAGGGATTCTTAAACCCTTTTTGTCCCCTCATTGGAAAGATTTTAAAAGCTAATGAGCTGAAGTGCTGTGACTGGTACCGTGGATTAGCGTCAGCAGAGCATTGCATTTTCTAAATGCAGAGTACAGATAGATCTGAGATGGGCTGCATTCTGTCATGTAGTTGTTTTGTGTCCAGCACTAAGAGTCAGGGAACAGCACATTGCTTAAAAATCAGACTCATATTAGATTTCAAGTAGCACATAAATGCTAAGGGGTTGGCTTTCCCACCAATCCTAGCATGCATCTGAGCACAGGTTCCACCTAACGCTCCCACCCAACTCTACTTTGAGGTAGCTCCTCATATGGGAAGGTCGAGAAGCCTGGCAAAGCCAGGGTCAAGGGAGATTTGGATATTCTTTAGCTGATAAGCATGGATTTGGACTGGGCTCTCGATCTGAAGAACCCTGCGCATATATAACATTGCCCTCTGCCTCCATGTCTATAAAAACGAGCTGCGGATATCCACAGATTTGCAGGGCTCTATTCATCTGAAACAGTTCTGTAACTTTTCATACAAAACCATAGGAATGGTCATAATATGGTCTATCAACTCTAGTCTTCTCCTCAATGACAGTGCCCAGCGACAGAAGCTTCAGAGGAATGAACAGATCCAGCAATGTTGAGCGAGACATCCCGTCATCCAGCCCCAGTGTCTGGCCAGTGGTTTAGGGACATCAAGAGCACGGGGTTGCACCTTGGCTACCCTGGCTAATAGCCATCAATGGACCCATCCTCCAGGCACTCTATACTTATTTTTTTCATCCCAGTTATATTTTTGGACTTCATAACATCCCCTGGCAATGAGTTCCATATGTTGACTGTGCGTTGTGTGAAGCAGCACTTCCCTGTGTCTGTTTTAAATATTCTGCCTCTTATTATTCTTGCATTATGTGAAGGGTAAATACCATTTCCCTATTCACCTTCTCGAAACCACTCAGGATTTTAGACACCTCTGATTTTTGACATCCTGGTCAAGTGGTCAGTATTATATTCCTGGTTCTATACTCTTGGTCTACAAACATGGAATTTCTATCCATGGGGACTTTGTGATCCAGCTGAATTCATTCAAGATGTCTCCGTTATTTGACTCTGTGCTTTCCTTACAAAAACTGTCACACCCTCATGGCCTACTCTGGCATTTCTGTACTAAAAGAAGCATAGGGGAAGGGAGGAAAGGTTGTAGGTGACAGAAAAGAGAGAGAGAGAGAGAGAGAGAAATAATACACCTAACAAACATACTCTAAACTTAGTCCAATAAACCTTCTCTGCCAAAGAAATCTCTGCAAGAGTAAAAATAATGCCATCAGATACCAAGCAGCAAATGCTATCTAATTTATTGAACAGAGCACAGCACATGCAACTACCTGCCTTGTGGACAAGCACCACTAGAGATGCCCTCCTGGGAGGGAAACATAAGCTGCAAGGAAGGGCAAGGTAATGGTAGTGAGGGGAGAGGGGTTTCTATTATCAGAAAGATAGATGGCTGGGTTTGTGATGACCAGCAGAACTGACTGGTAAATAGCCATCCAGGTGCAAAAGTTGCAGATCTTATGAGACATCTGGATTGACTTGCTTGCAGTGCTGGGGACAAGCTGGAGGCCATGGTACGTGCAATACCAATGACACAGGGAAAAGTCAGAGAGATGTCCTGGAGGCCAAATTTACGATGCAAGATAAGATATTGAAATCCAGGTCCATTTTGGTAGCATCCTTTGAAATGCTTCCATTCCCCCCACACAGGACGAGCCAGACAAGGAGAATTCCAGGATCTCAAAATATGGATGAGACACTTATTGTAGAACTAGTTTAAAGTTGATTAGAAAAGAGGGGCTTATGCAGGGAGAGTATTAATTTGTTTTCAGTTAACGTACCAATGCCTAGACATACATGCATATGGCTCTGTGTAGGTTCCCCCACTCCGTGATGAACCCCCAGTCTGTGGAGAAGGGACATATGGCTGCTGCTAAGAACAAGGTATTTCACGTTCTTGCTTTCCTCCAGGAAACCAGGTGTTTGCAGCTATCAGACTGCCCTCTTATCAACCAGTGAGAGTCTGCTTCCAGTCCCAGCACCCCAGGCCTGGGACGTGCAGACACTGCCCCCCCAGGGCTAGCTTGAATCAGCCCTCTAAGGAATCCTTACTCAAATGAAATGAAAAAAACCACAGGGCCTGGCTCTTCCTCAAGTCCCTCACAGTAAATAAAAGAAATCCCGAGTAAACAGTTCCATAAAAGCCTCTCTCCATACTTCTCACAGGTATCATTCAGAAAAGAAACAAAGGGGGAAGGGGGATGTTCCTTTTTCAAATGAAGCACCCGGCAACAGCCACGCAAGACCAAGGTGGCATTTATTTATAAATTCACATTGATGATGAATTGCTTGAGGAAATGCATGTTGACTGGAGACAAAAATCTGCAGTTGCTAACCAAATAGGAAATGTTCTTCAGTTGGCATCCACTTCCCATCATCTTTTGATTCTTTTTAGTAGGCGTGTTTATTTTTATCCACTTTTGTTTACAAAGCTGGACCAGGTATTAATTATTATTTTGTTTAACAGAACCTCCTGCGTTTTCAAGACCCCAAATTATTAACAGTGGAATGCATAGCATTTGCCCATCAGGAAAGCTGTGTCTAGAGCAGAGGGATTTGCTGGCAGAAGTTTTTGTCGGAAGATATCTTCCGATTAAACTTCTGTCGACAGATCACAGCCAGACTACCAAAGCAGGTTGAAAGAGAGATCTGCTCTCTCAACAGAGAGTGGCCAGGCTGCCTGGCTGCTCTGTCAGCAAAACAGCCAATCAGAAGCACAGCAGATGGAACTACCACTGTCCCAGAAGCCCTTTCTGTCAATTGAAGGCTCCCCCCTGGAAAGTCCAGACCAGCTTTTTGTAGATACATCTCTGTAGACAGAGGTGTTCTTCCTCATGGCAAGGGCTGTACAGCTGTCGACAAAAGTGCTGCATTCTGTCAACTTAACGCCCTGGGGAATCCGGACACTCCCTGGGTTTTGTCGACAAAACCCTCTAATCTAGACCTAGCTAAGCTGTTTGCTCTCTTCAGGAAAAGCAAAGCAAAATGCATAGGAAGCAGAAAAATCTATTCTGATTAATGCTGTGTAAAAATAAGGACTGTGAGGGAGCTATCCTACCAACTCCAGAAGTGCCCACATTTACGCCCCTATGTCTCATTTGCAAGACTTATAATATTAGTAAATTAATTATAGAAATTAATTGATCAATAAAAATAATTCAAGTCCCATTCAGAGCTCCCTGGTAAGTTTTCAACTGACTGTGATGCTGTACACCAACTGCATTCATTTCATTTGTTTTTCCAGAGATGGTCCCTGTCTCAGGATGTAACAATCTAGAGGCATATCACAATGAATGGGTAGCAGTGCACTTACAGGCAGTCTTTTAATTTATGGAGCACGGACTACTCTACAATGGTAGGTTCAGCTCATAATCTGTAAAAGCAGCAAATCCTGGTTAAGAAAGATTCCTGTTGATTTCTGGGAGCGCTGACTCCATCCCAGGCTGACTTGCTGAGGAGACAGGAGAACTGGACAGGCATGCAGAGAGGCAGACAGACTTGCCAGGCTCCTGTGCACGATGGCGGGGCAGGGTGATGCTGCATTCCTGGCAGGGTGTGGAGCTCTGGGTGGAAGGGGCAGGGCTGGGGCAGACAGCCCTCACCCCTGGCTGGAGTGCGCTGTGCTGATCCCACCCCCAGCCAGCCCTGAGACCTGCCCAGGACATGCCACATGGCGCTCCAAAGGTGATTTAAAGGGCCAGGTACTGGTGGCAGCCAGGAGCTCTGGGCCTGTTTGAAGCGCTGGACCCTGAGACAACTGGCTGTTTTGCCTCCCCCTCTCGCCCATTGGCTGGCCTGACGGCACCCACAGCTCCCAACTCCCAGGCTCGTGGCCTGTGCACATGGTACCCACGGTTACGAATGCACTGAGGAGACACAGGACCCACTTCTAGTTTCAGGCCTGTTTTACACCCATGTGACATCAGTAGATTTAGCCTGGAGTTGCACTAATATAAGATCAGAACTGGGCCAACGTTTCATAACCCTCCTTTTTCTCTGACGGCCTGGGAAAGCTTCACTCTGTGCACGCTCGCTTGGAAAAATGTGCACATTTGGTATTTGATCAAAACTACTTATTTGTATTAAGAAGCATGGCAAGGACTTTCCCTTCATGAGACTTGAAAATCTTTCCAGCTCCATGGGCTAAAGTAGTTGCACTGCCAGAGTTTTCCGAGGTTTTATAAAATGTGCAATGTGTGCAAAATGCAGCCTTGCCCTCTAAGCAAAGCACAGGCATGTGGAATCTCAGCAACAAAAATAGACACAGGCAAAAAAAAAAACAAACCAGAAACAAAGATCAAGAGAATGACATTCTATGACAGTTTTAACCATTGCAAACAGCTGACCGAAAAAGTACACTAGGACCTATTATCAATGCAGCTGGGGAAGGAACGCACGTCAAACAAACAGACAAACAGGCACACAAACAACAGAGGGCTGTCCCTTACTCCAGGTCTGCCCCCCTGCCGGCCCAATGGGGTTATAGCTGTCCTGGTCACCATCTCTGTCCCTTTGCTGCCTCCCGTGGTCATTGTTCAGTGTAACTGTCCCTCCTACCAGACCCTTCCATTTCCATTTTATGAGAGGCAATCAGCTTTTCACACACAGAGTACAATGAAGCCAGAGGTATCATTTGGAAGAAAGAGGGGGCAGCAGCCCCCTCCCCCAAGAACCCTGCTACTGCAGGACATTGGCTCCTACCTCCCTGCTCCTCAGGAGTATGAAGAATGTAGGATGCTTCCTTTATGCATCTCTGGCTCTGCTGTTTCTCTGAGAATCCCCCAGTCCCACCTGCCCCCAGCCACACTGCCTGTAAAGCTAGTTCACCTTTCTCTCTCCTCCCGCTCTCCCAGGCTGGCTTTTCTTTGTTCTATCACCTGAGAATGCTTCGCTATAACAGCAGTTTTCAGGTGCCTACGTAGCTTCTGGAATGGAATCATGGTTGAAGGTGCCCCTAGCTCCCAGACAGCAGGGGTGCTCAAGAGGGAAAACTGCCCCAGGCCAGCCCTTCAAAGGCATCCGGGATCTCCTGGCCCCTTTCAACAGCCATGTGGAGCAGTTCACAGGGGCGGGAACGGTGGTGTGCCCTTCTGCCACTCTGCCAGCTTCAGAGGGGGCCCGAGGGCTGACTGCCCGCCCCCCGTCCGCCCCCACTAAAACCTGAAAGACACCCCTGAATGACGCACCACTTCCATGTATGCCTCTTTGTGCTTAGTTAGGGTAAAAACAGTGCAATGGAAAGATGACACAAGCAATGCCTCCATGCTGCTAGGTCAGTACCAGAGACCAAGCCAAAGCTTGGTGTCCTCATGTGTTACTGACCCCTCTTATTCTCCTAGCTTGGAGCTGGATTTGTGGGTGTTGGTGCTGTCCCTACACTTGCAGTCTTAGAGTGCTAGAACTCTAGCCGTCCAGCATCCAGCAGGGTCACCACCTGCCACAGGTGGTGAACGGGACACCCCGGTGCGGTGATTAGCTCTGGAGCTGCATGCAGCTCTTGGAGGCTTTAAATGCAGCTCCTCCTAGAGCCACACGCGAGTGCTGCCTGTTTGCGCACACACCCCACCTATGGTGGGAGAAACGCATGGTGGCTCCAGCAGTTCCCACAGCCCCAAACTGCTCCACCGGTTCCCACAGCCCCCAGGACCTCCCTCTGCTCCAGTGGCCCCAAGCCACTTTGCCAGCCCCACCTGCTCCTCCGGCCCCGGCGACTCCAGGGTGGCAGCAGATCTGGCTCTGGCACCTCTGGTGAGTCACCAGCATTTTCAGTGGGGGGCTGGGGCTGCCTGGCTTGGGTGGGAGTGGGCTGTAGTGACTATAGAAAGAGCACAACCACAAGAGTGGTGATCTTCCAATTCGCATTGGACACCATTGAACTACAAGATTTATGGGCTGTTCCTCAGGTCTTTAACTCAAAGAAGTTTTGTTTTTCTTCATTTAAGTCATTGTTCTACAGAGGGCTGGGGTGAGGGGTCCTGCACACAGGCTGTCCTGAGAAGAGAGGGTGGTCCCAGCCCTCTCTTATTGTAGCCACTTGGGGCTAAGTGAGAAGCCCCAGTCCATGCTGGCGCTGCAATGCATGTCTCCTGGCTGAGGGAAAGACAGACAGACAAACTCCCGGAACTATATGGTAGATAGCTGTCCCTTTCTCCACCCCTGCCCCTGCTGGCCCAATGGGGTTATAGTTGTCCTGGTCCCCATCTCTGGCCCCTTGCTGCCCCCGGTTGTCACTCTGCAGTATGACTGTCCCTCCTACCAGACCCCTACCTTTTCATTTTAAGAAAAGCAGTCGAATTCCAGGCATATCCCATTGTCCTGGCACATCCAAACCTGAGCTTGCTTTAAGTTATGATATGATGGAGGTGTCTACCAAATGTATGTTCCTCACGCTTACCACTTCAGAGGAGTTCTTGAAACAAACAGAATAACGGACAGAAAAACAGACACATAACGTTTCTAAAATACATAGTGGATAAAGTTAGACAGGATCACAAGGATACTTTAGTCTAACCCACTGCCAAGATGCAGGATTTGTTGTGTTTAAACCTTCCAAGACAGATGGGTACCCTTGGCTCTGAGAAATGCCCTGCCTCATCCAGACCTTAGGAGTGTGGATCTGGCCTGTCTGAATCAGATCTTAGATAGCACATTTTAGTCCAGAAAACATTTAGCCACCCCAGTATGCATGAAAGTCAAGGGCAGCTCTTGCTGAGGGCAGAGATCATTGGCCCAGGCCCTTAAAGATCAGCCCATAAAGCCTAACAGATAATATGCCTCATTACCCTGGGGCATTGAGCGGTACCTAAATGTCTCCAAACCACACAGGCTCATATTGAAACAACAACAATTGCCAAAACTAACAGGGGGCTGGGGGACTATAACATTATCAGATGACTAGTAGACATGCCCAGAAAAATGTCAAAACAAACAAACAAAATAAACAAACAAACAAAAATGACCACAGTTTTTGGAGACCAGTTTTGGTGGCATTTTTGCAAGATTGAGGGGAGTCATGTGCTGTATTCCTTTTTGTACAAAAATATGGGATCAGCTTAAGCTGATGGGAAAGAAAACATCTCTGAAATTCCATGATTTCTCACTAATGCAAATCTAATATTAAATTCCTGATACAGAATATAAATATATATTGGTTTAAATGCACATACCATGCTGTCTAAAGCTGTGATCCCTGCTCTGTTTATAACACCTTTGTGGCTTTTCGTTTCTCACTGACACATCAAAGCATTAAACATTTAGCCAAGTAAAACTTTATTGTTAGTACTAGCTGAGTCCAAGAAAAAGATTTTTGGAAGTTTGAGAATTTTTCACTTCATGGCAATTGTTGATTAATGAACTTCGATGGACAGCAGTGTAAAAGAGAACTTTGTTAATAAAATATGCTAAGCAGTTCAGCTGGGGTAAGGAGGTACTTTCTTTGAACCTAAATGACATCAAGTATGTGCATAAAAAAGAACTGTGAAAATTAAATTTATTTTCTGAAGTTCTGTCTTGCTTCCAGTTGCCCTAAGCTATCTCTACTTGTGAAAAACAACGATTGAGAACAAAAGGAGAAATTAAAGAATCATCATATAGCTGGAAAGAGAATACCTGAGAAATGTTCAGAAACACAGTTAAGAACGAAGCATCTATAACCCTCCCACCTCCTCTCATCTTTCTCTAGTGCTTCATTAATAATGTGTTACTGAGAAAGAGCAGGAGTCTCTTCTGGTGACAGCAAGAAGGTGATTCATGCATTCTCTTCCTGGGCCTCCCACTGACTTGCCTAGGCAAGTTGTGTAAAACTTCTGAGCCTCAATTTATCCATCTGAAAAATGGATTTAATAATCCTGGCCTGCCTGACAGTGAGTTCTGACGCTATACTAATGTATGAAAAGTTCTTTGAGCAGCCCATGCAAGAGAAGATATGAATAAGTTTAAGAGTTTCTGGACTCACAAACCGCACTGAAGTTTGGGTGACCTGGATTCAAGTCTACTATGAGTGCCCCAAAAATCAGACCATAAAGAAACAGGAGGAGGAGGTTACATACGAAACACTAATAAATACCTAGTGACCATTTCAGGACGGTGTTACAGTTTCAAAGATTGGCCCTGGTGCACCAAGGCACATGAATGAGGGTATTCTAGCTGGGAGTTATAGGACCTATTGTTTTGGGGAGGCAGCACTGTTTAGTGGCTAGAGCACTGCTTTAACAGTCAGGGGAGTTGGGGTATGTCTAAACTTCACTGTAAGCTCAGGGGTAATGGGACCCAGCCAGCTGCCTGTAGCCACATTAGCAAGCTATGGGCTTGGGAGTCTTATCAGAAGTCTCAGACTTACAGCCTGGGCGCCATCCATGGCCGGAACATTTTCACAATCTGGCCCAGGAGTCCTGCTGGCCCAGGCGTGTGTTCCTGTCCCTGTGCCTCAAGCCCTCCCCTTCCCACCACCACCCCACCCACTCCTCCCATATTGCACCCTTCCCCTGATGGATGCAGCTGTGGGGATTACCAGGGAGCGAGGGGACTGGTGTGGGGTGGCAACAGAGGTTGTCCCCCTCACGCTCACTGTGGCAGCAGCTGACTCCCAGGACCCTGGGTCCCAGCTGTATTGTGCTTGGATCCTCCAGCCCTGCATGGTCTTGGGACCTGAAGTCTGAGCCCTGGGTTAGTGCAACTGCAGGGTAAACACAAGGGGGCAGGGCTGAAGCACCAGTGTAAACATATCCTCTGCCACTGCCCTGCAATGTGACCTTGAGCAAGTTACCTTCTCCTCTGGCCCTCTTTCCCATCCCACTCATTGTCTGTCTCGTCTACTTAAACCATAAGCGCTCTGGGACAGGGACAGCCACTGTGGGTTAGTATCGTGCCCAGCACAATCTCAGCTGAAGCTCCTTGAGCTCTACTGTAAGACAAATAATAATTACACTGCACACACACACACATGCACCAGACTTCAGCTGAGGCTCTTTTGGCACACACCTGAGCAGAGTAAATGGAGAAAGCTTGAATACTTGGAGCGCCCATCACAAGAAAAAGTACGGTCCTTCTCTTTGGGCCTCTGAAGAATTAATGTTGTGTATGTTATTTTGAGGTGTGTGGTGCAACAGGGGAACACAAATATAGCCTTATGGTGACAACCCATATAGCAGAAAAGAAGGAGTATGCTATATTTAGGGAGTTTGCATTATACTTAAGAGGAAAGCAGTATTACAAGTTGAACCTCTCTAGTCCAGCACACTCGGGGCCTGACCAGTGCCGAATGAGAGAATTTGCCAGATCATGGGAGGTCATTATTGTCCAGCAGCATTACCAATGCTTCCACTGCATACTGGGCTCTTAGAAGACATTTAGGAGTAAATTACAGCTAAATAACAGCACAGAACACTGACAGCCAGGACTGGTGGCTATAAACAAACTTTATGGGACCTCGGGAAACTTGGCCACACCCATGACAAGCAGTCTTCCAGCTAACTAAAATCATGCTGAAGTACGGATGCTGCTGGATGAAAGAGTACCAGACTAGAGAGGATCAACCTGTATTTGAATGATAAGGGAAGAAATATCTCCATGCAGTGCTTGATGTTCTCTTTAGCCTGAAGTTTTTGTCTGAAGGATTGGCAAAATGATGGGAAGAAACTGCCACTTATGGGGACTGTCCTTTGTTCTCTAGGCAGCTAAAGGACAGGCAACATTTTTATTACATTTTGTATCTGTACTGTAAACCATGGGGTAAGGTGCATTCTGCGATGCACTGAGTAAAACAGCTGTACATCGTCACTGATGCTATTAAACCTTCTTGAGTCTTGAACAGATTTCCTATCTCACCAGCTTACGTGCACAGTCTAAACTGTCACCTGGATATATGTCCCCCCAGCCTTGTTTCTCACGAGGCTGGAAGTCTGCAGTCAGATCGCACCCAAAGACACTTTTATTCCTGCACCGCTGTATAATGTCACAACTGTGCTGGAGCCTGTTAATTCATTTCACCATGCAGCCTTTTCTAATGCAGTGAAGAAGGTGACCATATCTCCCTGTCCCAAATACAGACAGGGAAATACGTGGGGAGGGGCAGCTCCTCCCGGCTCCACCAAGCCCCAGGGAGCTGGGAAGGAGATGACAGCTGCTGGCCCACCGTGGGAGCCCCAGGGAAGCAGCAGCCGCCGGCCTGCCCCAATAGCCCTGGAGAAGCAGCAGCTGCTGGCCTGGGAGCCCCAGGGAAACAACAGGGAGGGCTACTGCTGGGGGAAAAGGTCAGCTCGGGAGGGCCCAAATATGGGACATTTCATCTCTTTTTAAAAATAAGTCAGGATGCCTTTTCGGTGTTGCAAATAAGGGACCGTCCCACCTAATACAGGAACAGGGAGCACTGAACGATCTGTCACCTGGATGGAACACTCTCTCTTCAAGATGGTTCTCAAATATTTCTGTAACGTCTGGCTTTAGGTGGGTGACGTAAGTCAACGGGAAAAGTTGAGATGCACAGGAAATGCTCGTAAGGTGCTGAGCTACAAATCTGTCAGATCAGGGCCTCGTCTTGCTCCTGATGAAGTCAGCAAGAAAACGCATGCTGACTTCAGCGAGTAGCACGACATGGCCCTTAAGTCAACTAGAGATTTGGCAGATAAAAAGTTACCGCCTCACCGATCCCTGACTTCCAAAGCTGCCGCTGCACTGCATTGCAGACATCAGCTCACACGATTTTACTATGTGGGGAGGAACCAAGTCCTCAGCAACCTCCTACCAATATGGTTGGGAAGAGAAAGTCAATCTTATGGTCAATTGGAAAACCTGAGACTCAGATGTCTCTGGGTTTGCCTCCCTCTAGCTCTCAAACTCTCTAACACAAAGGCTGGGTTAAGTTTAGAGAAGAAACCTTAACTCTAAATTGTCATGGGTTTTCTGCTTTAGGTCACTTCCTTTAGAATCATTTTCTGATTGCAATTATACCAATTGGCCTCCCAGTCCACATTTTTTTTCCTGGGACTCCTTTTTTGGGCACCCACCTTTATGCTCAGAAAAACCGACCCAGGTATTTATGCCAATTCCATGTGAACAAAATGGACACTAATATGCAAGGGCAAGCTCAGCGTCATTGTGCCTACTGCAAGATAGCTAGCTGTGCCTACAAACTTGGGCATGCAAATTCAGGGGCCAGCTTGACACTGGCTGAAAAGTTGATGGCTGTAGCCTTTAACACAGAATAAACGGTGCCTCTTTCTAAATAAATGACAGCAATGCACTAGGTCCTTTTATTAAGAATTCTGATGCAGAAAGCCTGTCAGGACACAAGAAGTCATTCTTCCACTCTACTCAGCACTCATTAGGCCTCCACTGGAGTATTGTGTCCAGTTCTGGGCACCACATTTCAAGAAAGATGTGGAGAAATTGGAGAAGGTCCAGAGAAGAGCAATTAGAATGATTAAAGGTCTAGAGAACGTGAGCTATGAGGGAAGACTGAAAGAACTGGGCTTGTTCAGTTTAGAAAAGAGAAGACAGAGGGGACATGATAGTGGTTTTTAAGTACCTCAAAGAGGGTTACAAGGAGGGGGGAGAAAAATTGTTCTCCATGGCCTCTGAGGATAGGACAAGGAGCAATGGGCTTAAACTGCAGCAATGGCAGTTTAGATTGGACATTAGGAAAAACTTCCTAACTATCAGGGTGGTTAAACATTGCAATAAGTTACCTAGGGAGGGTGTGTAATCTCCATCACTGAAGATATTTAAGAGCAGGTTAGATAGACACCTATCAGGGATGGTCTAGATGGGGTTTGGTCCTTCCAAGAGGTCAGGGAACTGGATTCAATGACCTCTTGCGGTCCCTTCCAGTTCTAGTTTTCTATGATTCTATATTATTTCTTCTCTGAATTAGCAGTGGTCTCTACAAGACAGCCATTCCAATTAAATGTGCTTTTTAAGTCATTAACTAAATTATTCTAGTCCACAATACTCACCCCAGAGAAGAACCACAGTTGCCATCAAGATAAGAAAGTTTGTTTAAAAAAATAACACACACAAGAAGCCTCCAGGGACTTTGTCATAACATAAAAAGTGCAAATTTTCAAAGGCTGCTTTTAGTAAGGCATGGATTCCCAGCAGCACTTGGAGGGTTGCTTCTTATTATTGCAGGTTAACCACCTTGATGGAGCAGTTAGTAATGATAATATTTAGAAAACAAAGCAAAGGTCCTTTTTAGTCAGGAACTAAAGCAAATTTTACCACAAAAGAACTCACATGCTGCACCCAATCGCTCACTGTCAGCCCACTAAAGCTCTTGAGAATCTTCGTCTGGGACTCAGTAATAACTTCTAGGCCAAGAGAAATGAACAAAAGCTTTAATATTTACAAAGCACTAAGAAGGCATCGTAATCCGGTGCACTCCGAAGCACTGCTGGGCAATATCCCTTCCAAATCTCTATTCCTGGGCCACATTCAGATGGCATATGTAGAATAGCATAAGCTGCTTGTGGAGAAGCTGAACTGTTGTCCAGAAATGGAAACTTGTCAGATTTCACTACAGCAATTTAGGGCAGCTCTATACTGACTGCAGATAGATGCTCTGGAGGTCGATCTTCTGGGGTCCGATTTAGTGTGTCTAGAAAGGGTGTGCTAAATCGAACCTTGAGGCCATTCCTCTTGACTCCAGAACGCCTCACAGTTGTGAGGAGTAAGGAAAGTCGATGGGACAGTTTCTATCATTGACCTCCCACTGTGGGACTGGTGCCAAAGTATGAATCAAGGCACTTCGCAATTAGTGTAGCAGGAGCTGAATATCTTAATTCAAACTTAACCCCTAGTGTAGACCTGACCTTAGAAACAGTTTGAAGCCTGATCAACATGAAGCATTCAACTCAAGTAGAGAAATCACATCTCATTGAAGCCAGTGGGAGTTTTGCTATTCACCTCAATGGGACCAAGATTTGACACAGAGCGTCCACATGAGGAGGTTGCATTCTTTCACGGGACCAGGCCCAAGTTCTGCCATTTACAATTCATGGTTTCAGAAAGGAGCATTGGAAGTCAGAAATGAAAGTAGCCCTACTGCACAAAACCAAGGCTGGGAGATAGAGCTTTCAAAAGACCTATTGTTGTTGGGGTATGAATTGCAGCCTCCCAAAAGGCAGCTGAGAGCATACAATTTCTTCTCCTTCCAGCATGTACCACGCCTGCTACCAGCTCCAGGTGTTCCCCAATAATAGCGCATGTTAGTCCCCAGGGACACCTATAATTTGAGTCACTGGGGCGTTTTCTCTAGTAGTTAAAACTATACAGAATGGAATGTGAAAACCTGTCGTCAGCCCCAGATGGGCAGGCATTGCATGTCAGAAATGCTCACACATACCTGAAAAGGCCTCCAGAAAATACACTGCTGCCTCCTAGAAAGTGCTGGTATCGAGTGGTACTGATGACCAGTAATCTAAACAAAACATAGCAATGGCTATGCTGTGTGTGGTGGAAAGACAGTAGGTCCCCTTTTCTTCTCAAGGTGTAGATCTACACAGCATAGTTATTTTGAGATAGCCGCTATTTTGAAATAACTATCCTAGTGTCTACACAGTGCAACCGATATTTCAAAAATTCAAAATAGCAGTTGAGTTATTTCAAAATTGGTAAACTTCATTCTGGCTTTTGAAGAATATAAATGAGGGAAATCAAAAATGCAAATGAAGCACTGATTTACATATCTCATGCTTCATTTGCATAATCTCTTTTCAGACGAGATTCTTTCAAAAGGAAGAAAGCACTGCAGATGGGGAGTCTTTCAAAAATAAACCGCATCTTCAAAAGAACCCTTCTTCCTGAAACAAAATAAGGCTGCAGTGTAGACATACCCAAAAAGAATTCCAAGCCAAAAGCATGACCTTCAAATCTAACCCTTACTTTCCAGCTCTACAGTGCTGTGTTTTTAAAACTAAACTGTTGTGGATTCATACGCTTTATTCCTTTGAAGAGACACTGATCCTGGCCATATTAACACTCGGTTCCTTAGAGACTTTCTCATTCTTTTTTCCTCTCATCCATGGAAAGACTTGAAGCATGCGCCATTCACATGTTTCTAGTGTCCCAGGGAGACTTATTTCAACCTCTCCATGTTCCAGGAGCATGGATAGAATTTGCCAGATTTTGTATTTACTGTGGAATTTCTACACAGCTCCAGAAATCCCTGTATTCCATAAGAAAACAGGGTGGCCTACAAAAACATTCTTAGTGGCACTTTATTTATATAATTAATGGTCAACAGAACATAATATACTTTTATGGACTCCCATTCCCGCCGCCCCGTGACAGCCCTGCTTGGTTTGACAGACAGCTTTGTTCATCAATCTCATGAGGCACATTAACCTCCGCAAAGTCCATGGCTGAGTTCAGAACTGGCATCGTCACTTTTTCTCCTGCACAGAAAAATTGAGTGAGCTCAACACTGAGCCTCTCTTCACTGTTAGAAGGAATTCTTTCAGCTTCGGTGCACCATGTGGTCCTACAGTAGAGCAGCAGTTCAAAGGCTGCTACTTCCCTAGGCCAAGGGATGGTGGACCACTACGGATTGAACGAGGGATCCCTGCTATTGTGGGCCACACAAGTTGTTGTATATGCCATTTGCAGTTGGGGCCAAAAGCCTCACTGGGCCCCTGGCCAAGGTGGGAGGGGCCCTGCTCTGCATCCCCAGAAGGGGCGAGGCTTCATGCAAAAGGGGCGGGACTGGCAGCAGCCAGCCCTTAGCACTGCCCAGACCACGCTGGGACTTCCACTACTCTGCATTGCCTGGAACATGCAGCGCAGTGCTCCAGCAGTGATTTAAAGGGGTCGGGTGTGCTGAGCCCTTTTGTAGCACCGGGCCCCAGGGAATCTGCCCTCTTTGCCCTCTATATTGGCAGGACTGACCATCTGTACGGTAATATTCTGGTCTTGGCTCTGCAATGCAGCTCTCTTTCTGCAGCAATGCACACTCAATCCTGTATCCCTCTGCATGAAATCCAAAGTGACGGTAGAAGTCACGCAAAAATGGAGTGCAGAATGTGTTGCTTTGAATGTGGCTTTGTGTCCTTCATGTTTGTGAAGTCACTGGTTTCATCATGGCCAGCCTCCATTCCTAGTTTGCTGGCCATCTTTTGGGAAAGCGATAGTTGCATGGTGAAGGAAGGAAGCAAGTAAGCAAACAAGAAAAAGATGTTAAGACTCTGCATTCTTTGCTAATTACACTAAACAATAAATTTAAAGCAAGTGGAAACTTGAAAGTTGGATGGTGAGCATTCAAAACATTTCCTAGATGGATTTTAGTAAAACTGGATTAGATTTACTCCAGAACAATAAACACTAAGCCTTTTTGATCTTTAATTGCATATGAATCAAAACTCTGCATACCTCCATGAATTAAGTTAATTTTATGTATTTCCAAGTATTTAAATTTCCTATATTCACATCTACATCTGCAACAATGGGGAAGAACCGCTTACTTTATAATAGTCACATCTGCTGGACTCATGCAGTGCATTTTGCCAGATCCTATGGTGTTTCTATGACATTTAGTGCATCACCACTTCATACTTTACCAATCCTGTTCATATTTTTAAATAACTCCCCGTGTCTTATAACTGTACTGTATCGATATATTTAAAACAGCGCAACAGGGACAAAACGTAATAGGGGCTGCATCTACACTTACATTCCTCTTTCAAAAGAGGCATGCAAATGAGGGAAATCAAAAATGAAAATTAGTTACATATTTACATATCTGGCTCCTCATGTGCATATTCTTCTTTCGAAAGAAGAAGAGCAGTGTAGATGTGGCTCTTTCAAAATTAAACCTCTTCTTCGAGAGAATCCTTCCCTTTTTTATGCAGAGAAGGGTTCTTTTGAAGATGGGATTTACTTTCAAAAGAGCCACGTCTACACTGCTTTTCTTCTTTCGAAAGAATATGCAAATGAGGTGCCAGACATGTAAATCTGTACCTCATTTGCATTTTCAATTTCTTTCATTTGCATGTCTCTTTTGAAAGAGGAATATAAGTGCAGACACAGACGGGTGTTTTGGGCCCATTAATGTAGTCTTACAACTCAACAGATTTTGTTTTTGTTTTTAATCACCAAAGTACTCTGCAGGGTGAAGTACCCAGAAATATCCCGGGAAATGTAAACTACACCAAGGAATGCTGGGAAAGGGACCTGGGAAATAGAAAGGACTTGACGTGATAAAAGAGAGGAACAGAACTGTTGGATTCCCTCCAACAAAGGCTGAGAGGGACGCTGGAGGAGACCAGGAAAAAACTGTGCATGAGTATGTGGGAGCAAGAATGATTTGTGGGTCTCTTCACAGAGGGAGCAGGAGAAGCTGGTACATCCCATTGCACAGAACCAACTACAGCCTGGAAAGCTGTTTGATATGTCTGAGGAGCAGTGGAGAAAGAAGGAGGTTGAGCACTTTGACACTGGCCTCCACTGACCAAGGGAGAAACTGTTTGTTTTGGATCTTGTGTCCTTTATTTTGCTCCAAGAAGGCAGAGTAGGGTGTGAGCAGACCAGGCCGTTATCTTCCTCTTGGTCCCACCCCAGCACAAGAGGAGTTTTGTTTTTAAACAGAGTTACAAATTAAGTTCACATGTCAGCCAGGGCCCCCCGAGGATACAGAAAGGGCAGTCACTATTACCCAGAGCCAAAACTATATGGAAAACCAAGCAACAATCCTACCAGTTTAGAATGTAAACCCCTGGAGAAATCCAGCAGACAAAGACATTTCTGTGCAGGTTTTGCCCAGCCAGATGATTTCTATTGTGTCTGCTCAAAATGCAGGGCAGGCACCCAGGGAATATCCTTCCACACAGCACTCTGCCAATGCACCTCACTCTACTCTATTTTGGGCTTCTCCTACCCAGAGAATGGACTAATCACATAACATCCAGACTTGAGACTCTTCAAAAATCACATTAGTTTGCCACCTCTCTTAGGCATCAAGCCAGTATAATGCCAGACAGGCTCAAATGTGGGGTACCGGCAACTTGTTCTCACCTGCTTGCGTTACAACCATACAAATGCTTTGGACAAACCGGGCAGGCAGGCAAGCAAAGGGGAAAACCAGTGCTGTACATTGCTGCAAGGAAATGTACTGACAGAGGCATGTCCTCCTCCATCTGCATCACCTGTGGCCAGGAGGTGGCAAAGTGAAACTTACACATTTCACTGCATCTATATAACTGTTTTCACTAAGTATTGTTCCCACCCCCTTCCCTACATGCACCTATACTATATTCTTGATCAGCTACAGACCATACCCGCCTTTCAAACATAAATTGGAGCAAGGACTTAATTCTTTAATCATTCCAGCACGTGATTTGAACATGCTTTGGCTAACAAAATTATCAACATGAAATTTTAAAAAAAAAGTAGCAATCCTAATCCTGCTCCCATCACACTATGCTTTTTTTGCACAGTTTTGCGCTCTCAGATGCCCAATTTACAACACTGGTTGTGTTTCAGCAATTCTTTGGAGAAAACCTGTGATATTCCACCGTCATTGCCTGAAGTGAGTAATTCACAAGATTAGACAAGTCTGTCTTACTGTAAATCAAGAATGCGAGAGAACCATATTGCCATCATCTGTGAGAACATTCATATTTATTTTTCCATCATTTTTTGTCTCCCGTTGTCAGATAGTCAGTTTGAACGAATTAATGAAGGGCAGAAACAAATCCCTGAATACCACAGACATGAGACAGGGCACCAATCAAGCTTTCAGAGGCTACGCCAATGAGTAACCGTCAGAATTAATCAAAACATGATAGAATAAACTACTTAATTATATCAGGGTGACTGCCAAAATGTAATAGTTGTAACAATGCAAAGCATTATAATGTTTCTCAAATTATGTGTTGCATGTCTGTCTTTTAAACTATTACCTTTTGGCAGTTTCCTTGAACATAGGTCTCTGTTACTCCAGAAGGCTGCTGTTTTGATCCCTGAGATGCATTATACTGTTGATACTCTGATGAAACATGCCCAGAGTTGCTATTTCAGATGTGAAACGGCCATTGGTAGTACCAGAAGCTTAGAGCACTCTCTTCTTTGTTGCTATCTGCTAAATAATATTGATAACAATGCTCCAAAATACATTGTTCTGCAACATGAGAGGTAAAGAACAATAAGGGGCCAAATCCTGAGGTCCTTATTTAATTTGTACTCAGCCTTCATTCAAGCAAATTCATGGGTTTCAACGGGACACTGTTCCAAGACCAAGGCCAGGACAATGCAAATGGAATGTAGGCTGGAAGAGGCATGGCAGTGGATTGCCTAACTCTTGAAGGAGCACTAGGAGGCATTCTGCCTCAGACAAGTACACTCACACCTATCTCTTCATGACTGCAACACATTCCAACCACTTCTGGTCAGCCATCTCCACTGGACAGAGCTCCACCTCCTCCCCAGAGCACCGGTTTGCTATATACACTGAGGGCAGAAGCATTACAAACTCCTCCACATCTTACACATGGAAGACTCTTCCTTCTAGACCTGCTATTGTGCACCTCCCTAAGGGACAGACAGAATCAGGCCCCAAGATTTTACTCCACGTTTATTCAGGCCCATAAATTCAGTGAGACTTGGGCTGGGCCCACCCAGAATAGGAATGGAAGGCAACCTTATTAAAAGCACCTTACGCCTGCTCTACACACGAAAGTTTTGCCTACTGAGCTATAACAGTATAATGACAGTGGTAACAGCGGTACAATCTGTCTAAGTTGATGCACTCATCCTGGTATAAAAAGTCTGTATACCAATATAGCATATACAGGAAGGGGAATGCAGTATATCCACAGAAGACACCTTGATAGTGCCTACATTAGGGAATGTACAAGTATAACTGTATCAGTGTAAAATAACTCACACCACTGAGTTAGGCCAATCAAAGCCACACATGGACTCAGCGTGAGTCTCCTTGAAAGTCAATGGAACTTAGGCTCTGAATTCACTTCAGCAGTTTGAAAATATTTCCCTGTGGGTCTGGTTCTGCCACCCCTCCTGACACGAGCCGTCGGCCTTTGAACAGGATCTGACACGGAGTCCACGAACGTGGCATAAGACGGCACTGCTGTAGGTGTGCCTCTTTTCCCTTCAAATGCTGGAGTTACGTCGGCAGGCAGCAAGAGAGGAGGGAAGGTGATCTTTGGCGTATGTGCTTGAACCCAGAGGAGGGAAGTAGGCTGGCAGTGGGAGCCTGAGGGGTTCAAAGCTGGCTTCACATCTTTTCTGACGGGTGGGATTCCTGCCCCATTTCCAAGCCCCTTTTGTGCCAAACACCACAAGAATGATACAACTTCTATCTTGTGTGTTCTTCAGGAGCCCAATCCTGCTCCATTGACCTCAAGGGGAGTTATGCTATTGGCGACAGCAGAATCAGGATTAAGTCCCTAAACGTGCTAATTCTAACTGCAGCGCACGAGCACAGACAGCTGTACAAGCGGCGTGCAGGCTGTGTGCAAAGGGTGCTACAGTGGCAGGGCACAAAGCAGAGTCCTTTGAAGCTGCTCCTCCACAGGACATCAGTAAGATGTTTGGTGCATCGCTAGCGCACGCTAGCAGTGGGTTTGCATGGAGCTTTTCGCACTGGTGTTCTGTAAATGGGAGGAAATGCACAGCGTTCAGCGACATGCCTCCGCCTACTGTATATAGGGGCCTAGTGCTCTTATGTGAGGCTCTAATTCAAAGCATATGGGAATACTGGCTCGCTGAAGACTCATTGGAGGTTCTTACTCTGTCGTTATGGCCACCTGCACAGGCCAACCAGCCACAGATGTTCACCACAAGTGCAGGTGTTAATGTGATTACGAGGGGCTGATGTCCATAAGCTGTAATGGATTTGCCCCAAGGTGCTCCTGTTGCCCAGTCGGCATTGGACAGTTGTCTTTTAATGGAAGATTCAGAGCTATTTAAGAATGTGAGCGCCTACAGAACCATCCCAGCAGCCCTGGCACGAGGGGCCTGGAATCAGAGTGAGCCTCCACCAGCAGTAATGGAAAGTGGAGGTTATTTTTAATACCAGGGCCATATAGGATTCAGTGCCTAGCCCCCCCACCCGGCCGTGGAAAGTCTGGTATTCTGTGATTCTACATTCTTCTCTCCATGGGCTACTTTGAACTGTAAGCCCACTTCATAAGGCATTTAGAATGATTCCCTGCCTCGGACCTGAACTTGTCTATGAAACTTAACACCAAAGACTCGGGGTCTTATTTAATTGAGGGGGATAGGAAGATTTCAGCACCATAAACTGAAGAAAGGTCATTTCCACAGCTGTGTTATTTACCCCCAATTTTATTCAAGCTGCTTTTACAGCCGTTTAAGAGGTTAAATCCACTGTTGTTTCCTACATGGCCTGACTTTACTATATGCTACAGTATATAGTATTCACTGAACACCAGCAAATAAAAACATATCCCAGCAGCACTGTTTTCCAAAAGAGGAATGGAATTAAAAAAAAAAAATGGGGGGGAGGGCTTTGAAGAAGCAAAATGCTTTAACTCCACTAAACCTGCCCCAGAAGAAAAATTCAATATTTGGCTAGTCTTTCAATAGGCAAACCAGTAGAAACCCGTAATGTAAACAACTAAACACAGCAGCCTTCTGATCTCTGGCACTGCTGTGAAATAACCTGTCTGTGTAAATGAGATAAACACTGGCTAAATGTTGAAGATTTAGAAATCAGCTGACTGCCATATCCCTCTTACTTATGGGTACCCCGAAACACCTGCTTGCCTTTGCAGTCTGCAGTGCTGGGCTGAGATATCACAGCTGATGCTGTGCTGGCAGCAGAGAATAATACACATATCACATTAGCAGGCACTATGTGCAGGAGTGATAGGCAGTCAAGGCTCAGTGAGTGGGAGCAATGTGGGAGATTAGCAGTAAGTGGGCAGTTGGGGGATCCATTCAAATGTATCTAGTCATATGCTCAAACCCAGCCATGTCACACTGTAAGCCTCCTCTACTGTGCTTGGATAATAAGCAAAGAGCATTTTCTTGGAACGTTAACATATCTGGAGGTTAAAGCTCATACTGGGTCACTCAACCCGATTTTCCACTGGAAGAGTTAAAAGAGACCAAAAAATTATGGAAACGAAGGGTCCTGTGGCGCCTTATAGACTAACAGAAAAGTTTTGAACATGAGCTTTCGTGAGCAAAGACTCACTTCATCAGATGCACAGATGAGTCTGTGCTCACGAAAGCTCATGCTCAAAACTTTTCTGTTAGTCTATAAGGTGCCACAGGACCCTTCGTTGCTGGCACAGATCCAGACTAACACGGCTACCCCTTCGATACACAAAATTATAGATTAAGCATCAAACTGTGGGTAGAGGGCAACAGAGAGCTGCACTGCTCTAGCAGGAGCACCCTACGGATATGTCTACACAGCAAAGTTATTTTGAAATAACAGCTACTGTTTCGAAATAACTTTGCAAGCCTCCATACAGTGAAGCCACTATTTTGAAACAATTTTGAAATAGTGGTTGTTTTATTTCGAAATTGGTAAACCTCATTCCACAAGGAATAACACCTATTTCGAAATAGGTGTTTCAAAAGAGGGGCTGTGTAGACAGGAAATAGGGGTATTTTGAAATAAACTATTCCAGAATAGCTTCCTTTGAAGTAAAGCTGCTGTGGAGACATAGTATTAGAGATGTGAGTCCCTGGAAACAGTGCTGTAATCCAAAACAGGCTCTCGTGTGTAGACACACTATTCTGGAATAAGTTTTGCTTATTTTGGGGCTTCCCTGAAACATACATGAGTTATTCTGGAATAGTTTATTATGGAATAATAACTCTGGAATAAGCTATTCTGGAATGGTAGTATAGACATACCCTGTGGTACTGCACCAGCCTTCGATGCTGCCGCATGATTCCTGCTACACCCACCACAGGCTAGCATGGAGGCGAAGCAAGACATGGTTCCGGCCCCAACCTATCCCTCCTCTTTGTTCTGACATTGGTGCTAGAGACCCTAGTTCCTGGTGTTCCTAGAGTACCAGGACCAGAGTTGCCCCTCCAAAATAAAGAATCCGCTTTCGCACCGTGTGGCTCACAGATATGTTCCCTTCAGATTCAGGAGAAGGTGTTACCAGACTTGGCACCTGCTGCTGAGAGTTTCTTTGGCACTTGGCTGCAGAAAATAAAGCAGAATGCTTTTTTAAAAGCTTCCATTCAGGACTGAGCTGCATTTACACTGTGCATTTTGGAGAACTATAGATATTGGTCCACGGTGGGTATAAATAGACGCAGTGTAGCTGTCTAGAAGAACACGTTGCTCTGGCCTGGCAAGATTTCTAATAAGATCTCCCACAAACTGCGTCATAATGTCAAGAGAATTTCATTCCCTGTAATTGCAACTGTGTTCTAGTCTGTGTTCCCTGTCCCACCCTTCTGTGCGCTCTCCTCTGAAATTCCTTTGTTCGGGCCTAAATAGATGTTTCATTAAATAAGAAATAATTTCTGGGAGTGGTAATTACAGTCTCCTTCAGACAGATGATCTGTAGCTGTTCTGTTTTGCTTTCCGTTAGCAAAACAAATAGAAACACAGTGTCTTTCATTAGGTGTCAGATTCACCCGCCCCAGCCACTGGAAAGCTTACATGTGTCAGGTCTAATCAAGCCTGATTTTGGGTAGACAAAAATGATCGGTGTTAAACTGGAAGCAAAGACTTACGTGGCAATGTGCTCTGTCAGACCAAGGGGGCTACATGAACTGTAATGACTTTAATAAACTGCTTAATATTAATTCTATTTCTAACCCTCATCATGAGCTTGGCATCTGGGAGGAAACATGCCAGCTATTTAAGAAGGCAAGAGAGAAGAGCCAGGGGCCTGCCACACCATTGCATTACTGCCTCGTTATGTCAATAGCATTACGCTCCCTTGAAACTAGAGTAGCACAATGCTTGAAGCAGGCCCAAAGAGCACTCGGCTCCACTGTTGCAAAGCCATCACCGAGAGGCTCATATATGCGTGCGGCGGGGAAGGCGTCTCTGAACAACAGACCTGGGTCCTGTTTTAGTTAATGAGACGTTTCAGTTTGTTTCCTAAGCTAAAACGAAGCGTAAACGATAACAGTGAGTGTTTTTCAGACGCAATCAACGACTCACTGGAAACCCCAGAAGAGGGGCCTGATTTTTAGACAGTGGGTGCTGTCAGGCCCCTCTGAAGTGTCTTGGGTTTGCCCCTTCTTCATACGACTTGCCATTTCTGAAACACTTCACCAGAGCATCTCCCTCAGCTCCCTTCATTCCCCCGGGGCTGCAAGGCTCTTTACCCCTCACCGGAGAAGTCAGGCTGCTGCAAGCTCTGAAGCAGTGAATGGAAAGCGTCTACCAAGCACACCTCTTGGGCGGGTGTGGGGAAAGGGAATCTGCTGCTCAGCTGCTCTTGAACCACTTGGAGAAAAGGTGTAGTCCCTGCTCCCTCGCACTCACACCCCCACCTGGATAATTATACAGACCTTACCATGCAGGATCTGAGCATCCCACAGTCACTGAGGAATTTTACCGTCAGAACGGCCTATCAGGCAGCGAGGCGCTATCCTGCTGTTGCCGTGGGGGATCAGGCACAGGGCGGACAAAACGACTAGCCCAAAACCCCCCAGGAAGCCAGTGGCTGAATCAGGAACAGAACCCACATCTCATGTCTCCTATTGCAGGGCCCTTATCCCTACTCAGCCATTCCACTTCCCAGGCCTGCCAAGGGGAGGCAAAGGAGGCAGCTGCCCTGGGGCCCGGGGCTTCAGCTGTTGCTGTGGTTACTTCAGCCGCAGCAACGTCTGGAGTTCCAGGCCCCTTTGACGTGTTGCAGCAGTGCGGCTTTGCTGCACCGTATGGCGCTGAAGGAATGCGGGAGGCCCCAGTGCTGTGATCCAAGCAGCACAAAGGGATCTCGGCCCTGAGCCCCACCCCTTCGGCTTTTGGCCCCGCCCCATAGGAGATGCGGCAGTAGCCCCCCTCCCACACTTGCCCCAGAGCCCACAGGGGCTGTCAGCCTTGCTGCTCCTTCCACAACTGGCTGCTCCTACCAGGGGATGCCAAACCAGGGTCAAGGACACCCAGGCTTCACCACAAACTTACCATGCAACCGTGGGCAAGTCACTGAGAATCACACACCTCCTTAGGAAAAACAGTGAGAAAAGACCATGCATTCAGCTGACCCAGCCAGAGAATTTTAAAGAATCAGAATGAAATTACCTAATTTGGAATGGGGCCAAGTTTAACACCCCCATGACTGGAAAAAGCATCAGGGGATCTTTAATGCCCGCATGTGCTCAGGAGATGACATTTACTTTCAGCAATGAAACTAGCAAGCCAAAGAAGAGCTCTGTGTAGCTCGCTTGGCTCCCTCCCCAAGAGAAGTTAGTCCAAAACCAGATATTACCTCACTCAGCTTGTCAATCTGAAGAATGATATTTAGAAGTGACAGCATGGAAGTTTCCTAAAGGCCACCGACAATCTGCCAGTGGTGTGAGGTACACTAAACTAGTCGCAAACACCAACGCCTCACGAGCAAGTTAGATTGGGTGGGGGGTGTGGATGTGAAGTTACAAAGGCTTGTTAGAGATGAAGTTTTCCTGCCCTTAACCATAGCCTCTAAGATCAAGGCACATGTGCATGTCATACACAGACAAATAACAAATAGGAGTAAGCAGATACGCTTGGCTTCTTTAACCCCATCAGCAAAGTTCAGCTGTTTCCGAATTCAGTGGCACTTCTGAACACGTGACAATACCCTGCTCCACTGGACAGTCGTAAACTCAGTTACATAACTTACCGCGTTGCTGAAGAATGACAAAAGATGTTGCAAATTTCTTCAGAAAGGTGCAAGTTTGCCGGTTTTCTCTTGGCTTCAGACACAAGGGCTGACTCTTGTTTTTGCTGGCGGGTGCTCTTCTCCACCCCTTGACCCCAGAGCGAGTGGTGGGCAGGGCCTGGGGGAAGAGACCAAGTGGAGGAGGGGTGTTAGGGTGAGGCAGAGGTGGAACTGGAGGTGGGTGGGGCCTTGGGACAAAGATCAGGTGGAGCTGGGGTAGGAGTAGGGGCAGGATCTGGGCACCAGAGCCCAAAAAATTGTTTTCTGGCCCTACAGGCACTGAGCCTCGCCTCTGCCTTTTTTTTCGGGTGGGTGGGTGCTTGAGATCCTGTGGAGTTGACACCTACAGATTCAGGCACTTGTATTCAATACCATTCAAACATTTAACAACAACTGAGCTTGAGCTTACGTGCACAGAAAACCTGCCAAAAAGGAGCAGACCTGCTGATGGGAAGGAGAGGAAAGGGGGAATATTGCACCAACACCCGGAGCTCTCAGCCTGCACCACTACTGCGCCAGTGGCGGCTGGGAGCTTCAGACCCCACTCCCTGAAGCTCTGAAGGCTGGGAGGGTGGAGAACCCTCATCCCCGTCCTATCTGCCTGAAGCCCCAACTTTCCAGAGGGCATGGTGCCACTTCCCCTGCGCGCGCACGCGCACACACACAGAGCTTGCCCCAGGGCCTGTGATGGCTCTCAGCCTCGATGAAAAGGAGACTCAAGCCAAATGAACCTGGTAAGATTCTAGTTCTCTGACGTAAACTTCAGTGCAAAACACAAGGCCCACACCTAACTAACCAAGCATAGTGCCAACATAAGTAAATTTTCCCTGACAGGCTAATGGTTTCAATGAAAGATGGTAAATGGCTTCAGTGAAAGTTTGTTTTCTTTTAAAACACATTCTTACATTTCAGAATACGAAACACGCACTGGGCCAGATCCTCATCTAGTGTAAATCAGCATAGCTACACCGTGGCTGTGCCAATGTACGCTAGAAGAGGCTCCTGCCACAGCCATTAGCCCTCTCATATATTTGGCATGCAATGACAGCGTGTTGCTGTGTGACCCATCATTGGACGAACAGGGTTGCCAAAGTCGGACACCAAAATATCATCCAAGCTTTGGTGGTGGATGAATGTCATAAATGAGTAACTCTACCCCTCACACAAGGTAAAACTGAAACAAATGTACATGGGGCCAGCACAAGATGGCCATGGGCTGGATTTGGTGGTTTTGCAAGCATACATGTTTAAAAAATGAAATAATGAACTGAGCCATTTGGAACAGATCCTCCCTATTGCGAGGGAAATGAAGTCCTGGGAAGCAAACCCTAGTTCCATGGTTCCCAACCCGAGATCCATGAGAGCAGCACAAGGGGTCCATGACAAAAATAAAAAATAAGTAAAAATTATCCTAGAAAATAACTTTTAAATAAATTGCAAAGTTACAATCATCCATTATTTTTAAAGTAAACGTCTTTCAAATCTATGTAGTGGTTAAGGTTTTCATTTAATGAAGTGTACCTAGCAGCCAGAATTGCCTTTGATGGTGGTCCACAAATGGTTTAGAGAGTGATGAGGGGTCTGCGCTAAGGTTGAGAACCACTGCCCTAGAACCCTTCAGCTGTGTTCTCCCTTCCCCCACCTGCCCCAAACTTTGTGGGCCAATTGAGTGAGAACCAGATTTGAACCCCCCTGCTTTTGGCTTTGCCTGGTCCCTCCCCCATCTAGCAGTAATCCTCCATCTTGGTCAGTCTAAACCCTTTCCCCCACAACAGCTTTCACTCAGTTGCTGCCCCCTCAGTGAATCCTGCATCCATTCTTCAGCCAGAGAGCTAATGCTCTTCTAAAAGCAGCCATGTAATTGTACTCTAAAAATTGCTGTTTTCCTGCCCCAAGGAGCGGGGATTACTTTCCATCTCCCATATTTGAAGTTGGGAATTCAGTGTTGCTTTGCATCTATTTCCATATGTAGCCAATTAAACTGGCAGAAAGAAACATACTGCTCGACTGTCAAGAAGGCTGACACCTAGTCAAACAAAAACAAAGCATCATCATACACACATACCCTTTCCTCCTCTTGATTTTCAGTGTCATGCTTCTCCATTTGTCAGGAAGCTTTGTACCAGTTACAAGCACTTCTTAAATGGTCTCCACAAGTAAAGCCAAACTACTCAAGACTTCAGTATATTTATGCACTTCAGTCTGCTGGTGAAACTCTCTGGCTTTATTTATCTAATGTCTGTGCTGTAGACTATGAATTCACGAAGAAGGTATTATTAGAAGATAACACATACAAATGGGGTAGGAGAAGTTCAGGGCACCAAGGGGTCACTCGGTTTTCAGTGTTCTTGAGAGTCAGATTGTGGAGCCAAACTACATTCTCACAGGCCAAACTTAGCCCATCCCAGAGTTCCGTGTAAGCTGAGAGCCTGGGCAGCCATCCAGCAGAGATCCAGGTGCCACCGTCTGATTATCAGAGCACCCACAGCCAGCAGCATATATTCATACTGGTGGTGCACATCCACATATCCATTGGTGCACATAACAAAATGTATTCCACCCATGGATGGGAAAAATAGAGCGACCCCTGGCCCACACCATTCTATAATGGCCTACTGCTACATTTCCCAGGGTGCACTGGTTCATTTTAGGAGCCTGTAAATACTATTGGTTTTTAAACAAGAGACCGGAGCGGAGGAAGACAGTCTTGTGGTTAGAACATTTGACTAGTAATCATGAATCGTAAGTGCAGGTGCTGGCTGTGCCACTGACATTCCTCTGGGAGTCGCGAGACAAGGTGAACTAAAATTTGTCACCATAAGTGTCACACTGGTCAGTGCTGGAAAACTTTGGAAACCCTGTTCTTTAATCTTTCTGTGCCTCAGGTCTTCACTGGGATAATAGCACTTTTCTTCTCTCCCAGCTTCTGTCTGTTCAGACTATTCAACGTGTAAGCTTTCCAGGCCAGGGAAATCACCCAGCTACACAACCCCAGTCTCTTCCGACAGATCAAGCAGAACAGAACTCTTCATCTCAGTCAGGGCACCTAGCTGTTCACTAATAATAGGCAACAGCAAGCTCTTCTGATTGTTTCATCCCAACTCAGTTATGCAAAAGACTGTGTGACATTCAAACAAATCCATGATGCTGCTCCGTAGAAATGATCCTACAACCTGACACTAGGGTTTCCATAAAAAGTAGCAGTCTCTTCACATCACAAGTACTTCTCCTTTCATGTGGGAAAGAGCCTTCAGTCAGAGTTACAAGATTTTGGGGAGTAAAGGCACTTCAAAGTTTCATACTTCAAACTTGCTGAGACGGAGAATTAGCCTAATGAAGTGCTGCATATGCAACACAGCACTTCATTAGTAATTTCCCATCAGCCTGACTGCCAGGTCCCCTTTGAAGAAGGTGGCAAGTGTAGACGTAGTCACTGTGCCCTTACTCAGATCATAAATGTTACAGGTCATAAGTCACATTGGGTCAGAACAACAGTCCATCTAGCCCGGTATCCTGGCCTGTGACAGTGGCCAATGTCAGGTGTCACCCTCTCCTCAGGTTTCTGTTTCTCTAGGCTGATTATCTTCCTTTCTCTCTGTCTCCTCTCACCTTCATGTTCCTGTTTCAGCCCCCTTCCTCTTTTTACTCGTGTTAGTCTTGCCAAGCCCCTACATGGCCTTAATTACCCATCAAATCATAGATTCTTAGAACACTGGAACTGGAAAGGACCTCAAGAAGTCATGAAGCCCGGTCCCCTGCCCTCATGGCAGAACCAAGCACCATCCAGAGTCTCCAGACCATCCCTGACAGGTGTCTAGCTACCCTGCTCTTATGTATCTCCAGCGATAGAGATTTCACAACCTCCCTAGGCAATTTATTCCATTGTTTAACCACCCCGGCCTCGTCTACACAGCCCCGTTCTGAAAGGGGCATAGTAATGAGCAAAGGTGAATATTCAAATGAGGCATGGATTTAAATATCTCACACCTCATTTGCATAGTCCCAGGAGATTTAGCTTCCAGAAGAGCCCCTTCCGGATTCTACAGAGCCCTGTAGACTGGGCCTTTCTAGAAGGAATCTCCCCTTCTGAAAGCCCCCTTATTCCTCAAATGTTTCAGAAATAAGGGGGCTTTTGAAAGGGAGGGGTTCCTTCTGGAAGGGCCCCATCTACCAGGCTCTGTAGCTTCCAGAAGGGGCTCTTCCAGAAGCAAAACCTCAAGTGAATATGCAAATGATGCATTAGATATTTAAATCTGTGCCTCATCTGAACATTCCCTTTTGCTCATTACCTAACCCCTTCGGGAAGGGAGGGGGCTGTGTAGACATGGCCCTGAGAGGTATAAAGTTTTTCCTAATGTCCAACCTAAACCTCCATTGTTGTTGCAATTTAAGTCAATTGCTTCCTGTCCTATCCACCGTCCCATGCTGTCATGTTCTGGGATAGGGCTGAGAAAAGGCAGTTTCTGGGGTCACAGAGTTTCACTGGGTGGGTTCAGGGAATATCAAGTCTGTGCGTATTGAAGAGAACTGCCATGAAACTTTGTCACTGGTTCCCACATCCAATACAACTTGGAACCTGAGTCCACACTTCAGTGACCCCCTTTTCCTGCCTTTACTTTTGATCACTCTGTTCTTTATGGCTTTTTAATTCAGTTCTGGATCCACAACCTGTCCCTAGAGCAAAACAGGGCAACTTTGTTTTACCCGCACGGCAATTGGGAGAATCCTGCCCACAAGCATTCCTGACTAGACATTATCTGATGAAAGATATTCACCACTGAACACACACAGCCAAAGAAAACCCTCTTTGTTACTTATTAACATTACCTCATACTCCAGACTACAAAGCATCTAGTTCTAGTGAAAGCCCAGATGGTTCATAAAAAAAAAGTTACCTTTATGTTTGTCCTACTTCGAGAGAAAAATATTAGCTACTATGTTACTAGAGAAATGAAATTTGAGTCATGCCTTCATGCCTTACTAATCCTGCCTTTTTTTCATTTTTTTTTTTTTTTTTTTTATTTTTCAGTAAGCTATAAGCAGGTATGGGGCAGGGGTGCCATATAAGGAACTTACAGTGTTCTGGTCTTAGTAATATCCGTCAGTAAACCTGTAATTAGATAGGGAGTAGTATTAATCTTGCACATTGCCTGCGGGTTGCTGCCAGCATCCAGCAAAACCTCTATTGATGAAGAATTCCAAGCATGCCTGGATGAAAAATGAAAGAGATGAAATATTTACTTTCTGTACCCTTTTCTCAGACTCTCAGTTCTGAGCCAAGAAATACCCCAGTATCGTGATGGATTAAATCCTCTATTAGCATAAACTTCTTGATGCAAATGGCATTACATGCTAACTTCTGCTGCTCTTCATCATGTACCTGTGATAACAGGTATTTAAAGAAATCTTAGGCTGTGGTATTTTGAAACAGAATTTTTAAAAATGTCACTGGATAGGAACAGTTAATCAAAATGAGCAATGCACTGGTCAACTGTGATAACAGGATTCGATGTTTTCCTATTACTGCATGATTCATAATTCACATATAATTAAACTGACGGCAAAAATGGAATTTAAGGATGTTCTTTTTCTGTAAACTCCAGCCTTGCTGTCTGGATAAGGGAAAATAAAATACTTTTCAGCAGATGCAGGAATTTTTGTCAAATGACTCTAGAAGAGGAGGATAATTGCTTTCCCTTATAAGAGTGGGTTGAAATTTTTGGAACCAAAAGTTTTCTTCATCAAAAATTGGCCTTTTATCAAAAATGAAAAATTTCACAAAAGTGTTCACACTCTTCCCATTAGGAGCTTCTACACAATTTTTTAAAATACCAAAAATTATCCAAATAGTTTCTACATGGAAACTGCTTAGAAGTGGTTGCTTATTTCGGTTACCATCTCACTAACAGTTTAATACAACATCAATAAACTTGATATTAAAAATGTCATGAACATTTTTGAAAAGCACAAAGAATGGGTCCATCATCACTTACCCAATGTGGTTAAGTGCAAAGAGTCACAAACTGGGTGACTGGGCAAGAAAATGGGCAAATGCAATTCAGTGTTGAGAAATGCAAAATAATGCACATTGGAAAGCTAAGACCAACTATACAAACACAACTAATTAGTTGTTACTACTAAAAAAAGGATCTTGGAGCCATTCCAAGCAGCAGTCAAAAATAAGATAATAAGATAGAAGATATCATAATGCCATTAAATTAATCCATGGTGCGTCCACACCTGGAACCCTACATGCAGTTTTGGTCACCCCATTGCAAGAAAGATATATTAGAAAAGGAAAAAAAAATAGAGAGATGGGAAACATAAATGATGAGGGGTATGGAACAGCTTCTGTATGAGGAAAGATTAAAAAGACTGGGACTATTCAGCTTGGAAAAGAGATGAGAGAGGATATGATAGAGTCTACACAATTATTAATGGTGTGGAGAAAATGCACAAGGAAGTGTTATTTATCCCTTCACAGAACACAAGAACCAGGGTTCACTCAATGAAATTAAGAGGCAGCCAATTTAAAACAAACACAAGGACATACTTCTTTACGCATGACAGAGTCAACCAGTGGAACTCACTGCCAGTGGACACAGTGAATGCCAAAACTTCAACAGAGTCCAAAAAAGAATTAAATACGTCCATGAGGAAATCTCCGTCGACAGCTTGTAGCTAAGGTGGTCAGGGATGCAGCCACATGCTCTGGATGTCGCGAGGCATCTGACTGCCAGAAGCTGAGACTAAACAACAAGGGGTAGATCACTTGATGGCTGCCTTTTCTGTTCTTTCCTTCTGGAGCAATGGCACTGGCCACTCCCAGAAGACAGGATACTAAGCAAGATGGACCCTGGTTTGACCCAACACGGTTGTCCTTATATTCTTCTGTTATCCAGGGGCGCCTGTACAATTTGTATAATGAGGGGTGCTGAGCACCACTGAACCAGCTGTAAATCCTGCTTATAATGGAAACCAGTTCAAGCCAGGGTGTGCTTCAGCAACTCCAACCCTCTAGTTCCAGCACCTATGGTCAAAAGTGACCATCCGTCCTGTTTTTCCTGGGACAGTCCCTTATTTAAGCTGTCCCACAGGTGCCTCAACTTTTTTAAGAAAATGGGCAAATTGTCCCGTATTTTGCAGGGCTCCGTTCCCCAGCAGCCAGTGTCTCAGGGTGTCAGCCTCTGCTGCCCAGGAGCGCCACTGCAGGGCATCTGCCCAGTTCCCTGGCACCCTGGGCCTTGGAGCAGCACACCCCACAGCCAGGGAGCTCCTCTATAGGGAGGCTGTCCTGTTACCTGGTGCCCTGTGCCTCAGGGCAGCAGCTCCTGCTGCAGGGGAGCTCCTCCCTGGGGAAGCTGCCCCATTCCCTGGCACCCCATGGTGCCAGCCCCCACTGCCCGCAAGCTCTGCCTGGGGGCAGCTGCTTTGTTCCCTGGTGCCCCACGCCTCCATGAAGCAGCTGCTGCCGCAGGGAAGCTCCTCCATGGGCTGCTGCTCTGTTTCCTAGCACTCACTGCTGGAAGACTGTGAAGCCCCTAGTCTCAACATGCCCCACCCCATCCCACCAAGAGGCTGCCGATCCTCCATCCTCCACTCCCCCCTCATCAGGAGGCTGTGAAGTCCTCATCCCTCGTGCCTCGCCATGGGGCAGCAGTCTCCATCACCAAGGAGCCCTGATATGGGAGAGCAACTCTGGAGGTGAGTACCCCGCGTTTGCCACAGGGCAATGTGGTCGCCCTACCTCTGATGTTACCTCAAACTCTACAAATCAGAACCAATACTTCATTTTATATGTGGCTCACTTACAAAGTATGAGGCAGATCTTTCAACGTGCTTGCGGAAGCTAGACATCCTGGGCTTGGTCCTGCGTGTTGCTGAGCACTTGGGCCCATACGCAGTAAATCATTTGAGTCCATGCTCAGCTGTGCACATAGTCCCCTTGATTTCAACAGGGCAACGCAAGTGCCTGAAGTTGAGCATATGCATAGGGGCTTTGCTGGATGGGGACCAGAGGGCTCAGCAGTCCTCAGGATTGACACCACATGCGCCACAGAAAAATCTGCTGTGAAATTTCCAATTAGTGCTGACAATGGATTATTGATTCACAGTAAACTTATTCCTTACGTTAAAAAGCGTGACTACTGTTAGTTTATTAAAAGTCAGGGAAGAAAACAGACCAGCCTGTTCCAAGGATGAATCCCATCCCGTATTTTACAAGCAGTCACCCTTTCCATAATTTATCTTCACAGCAAAGAAGATAACATGAATGGATGAAGTGGTAATAAATACAGAATACTCTGCTACTGTGTATAGCTATGGAGAAAAGATCAACGTTTCTGAGGTCAGCACTTACTATAGAAAAAATTAATCAACACTTATAATGGTTATTCACATGAGCAGAACTCATTTAATCAAATTGCTACATGTAAATTACATCTACCCATCACCATTCACTTATCCAAAACTGTTCTTTTACCACCATGAGCATTTGATCTTGCATGTGGTGTACAAAAGAACGTAAAAACAGCCACACTGGGTCAGACCAAAGGTCCATCTGGCCCAGTCTCCTCCCTGCCAACAGTGGCCAATGCCAAGTGCCCCAGAAGGAGTGAACTGGGCAGGTAATGATCTTTCTCCTGCCATCCATCTCCAGCTTTTGACAGAGGCTAGGGACACCATTCTTTACACCTCCTGGCTCATAGCCATTAATGGACCTAATCTCCATGAATTTATCTAGCTCTTTTTAAAACCCTGTTATAGTCCTGGCCTTCACAGCCTCCTCTGGCAAGGAGTTCCACAGGTTGACTGTGCACTGTGTGAAGAAGAACTTCCTTTTATTAGTTTTAAACCTGATGCCCATTAGTTTCATTTGGTGTCCCCTAGTTCTTATATTATGGGAACAAATAAATAATTTTTCCTTGTTCACTTTCTCCACACCACTCACAATTGTATATACCTCTATCATGTACCCCCTTAGTCTCAAATGATGCATTTACCCAGTATGTTTGGCAAGGCTGATGTTTGTAATATGAAGGGCTGACTGGAGTCAGGTGCACGCTACTTTATTTAAAATGTCAATGGCATAGAAAAGGAAGAGCAGAACCAATCAGAAATATTGAAGTACCTCCTAGCACAGGCCTGACCAATGGCAAGCAGGTGTTTACCCCCTGTGCATCACATCACCATTTCAAATTTCACACGAGCCAGCACTGAAGGTAACTTTTACACACACACACACACACACACAGAGGCTATGTTTCGCCTGAGGGTACTATTTCAGGATACAAAGATACCCCAATATAGCAATGTCGTGGCTTTTCATGATGCCTGAAATAGCACTGCTATTTCAGGCATGCTATTCGGGCTCTGCTACCTCTTGTTGTGAAAGGGGTAACAGAACTTTCTAAACAGGCCCTTTGACCAAACTTTGGTGCCATTTGGATGGCACCAAGTTTGGAATAAGATATTTCAAAATAATTTCTGCAATTTGCATTCGGAAAATTGTGTAAATTATTTCCAAACACCAGCTGCCTCAACGTCGCCTTAGAGATGTAAGATGACAATGGAGACTGTATCAGGCAAGGAATCAGTTGTGTTCTCTTCTCAGCTTTGTCATCAGTTTGCTGAGTGGCCTTGGGTAAGTCACTTAACCATTCTGTGCCTTGGTTTCTCTGTTTGAGAAGTAGGGACAATTGTGCTAGTTCTCCTGTGTAAAGTACCTGGAGATCTATAGACGAAAGGCAGATTGTAAATGCGTATTATTAATACAGCAAATGCAGATGTAGGAACAGACTTAAGATTTAGTAGCATGAAACAGACGTATGTCTCCACGAGACGAGAGGAGGTGCCCATTCTGCAGGATTGGTAGGATACACAACATTTAAAATGGCTGTCTACCTCCCATCCCAGGCTTCCCTACTTCAGGAGATTTGGATTTGTCTGAACCTGCTGTTGGGCTCTATCTCCCACCTCCCTGTACAGCAAGTGCTACCAGACAGCAGTAAAGGTTTTTCACTACACTCTGCTGTGCTGTAAATCCAGGTACCAAGAACCTCTCAGTTTTAGTCCAGAGAGGTTCACTAAAGCTAGAAGATAGAGCACATTAGTCTGTAAACTTTCCATGGGATTTTTCTTGGAGAGAAAATGTTCGTCTAGGTGTCCCTTCTAAATTCTCCACATAAACATTTATTAGCAATACACCCAGAACGCAGACAGCTCTTTGGAAACAAACATTCATGCTCAGAGAGTTCAGCCTCTGTAAATACCTTTCAGAAAGCCTCCGGGTCCTTTAAAATCCCACATACTCTCCTATCATTAAAGGACCATGTGTCCCCTGAATCAGCATAACAAGAACTAAAAATTGATCTTGCTACTTGAGGCCTTTGACTTCCAACTTAGCATCCCAATATTTATACCAGTGGTTATTTGAGGAATTTAATATGAAGACTGTTCCTGCACTGCTAGGCAGGTGAACTGCTTTGAAGAAGAATCATAGGTGCTAATATTGCAGTGCCTTTCATTTGAGGATCTCAGAATTCATTACAACTGCAAACATTTCTGAGGCTTCCGAACGGCCCTGTGAAGCACAATAGGTGAAGAATCGCTTCACCTGCCACTGAAATGCAGCAAAATCTTGGGGTGGAAAGAAGCAGCTATTCAAGCATGCATCACAACACTACACAGCACTTTATGACAGGAAAGGAGGAAGGATACCACAGCAGAGAAAATCTAGGGAGATAGAATGGAATCCTTTGTGTTGAAACTAAGAGAGGACATAGTGGATTTACAATCTATACTGCTCACAAGCATCCCAGGACTATGGCAACCCCCTAATACCACACCAGAGCACTGGTTCTGTGATACTCCAGACAAGGTTCTGCCATTCTTCATGCTGAATAGCACATGGCTCCATGAAAAGGCCTAATGAAATCAGTGGGGCCATGCAGCACAGGAGAGGGCAATAGAATTGGGTCCCCAGAAAAGAGTGCAAGCTACTGAAATGACGCAAACCACTTCTTGTGGTACACAGGGGTTCTCCAGGGAGAAGTCTCTTAACAAAGTACTGAGCTGGTTTGACCTCATGCAGCAAATAAGCCCAGTGCAGCACATACAAATCAGCTACCAGAACTAAAACCAATGTTTGAGTTATGAAAATGCTTGGTCCAAAGCTTTTGATTAAGGATGCACTTCCCCATTACCTGGTCTGGGCTGTCCTGTCCCAGGGAGAATCAGAAACGTCCCAAGAACAGGCTATTCTTCAGTGATTTTTAAGCTTCTTCCTAGGTCTAAATCTACACTATGGGAATAACATACCTGAAGTTAATGTACCTTAATTCGTGTTATTGTGGGCTCCATACCATGGCGTATCGATGGGAGAAACTTCCCCATCAACTTCCCTTACTTTTCTCGTCTGGGGTAGAATAACAGGATCAATGGGAGATCAAGCTGCAGTTGATTTGGCAGGTCTGCACTAGACCCGCTAAATCGACCAACAGTGGATCAGTTTTAGAACATCAGTCTGGGCTAGAGTACAGAGGTAGCCTAGAGCAACATCCAGATGTGCATCAAACTGGAACCCCATAACCCTTTCAGGTTTGCTCATGCTGACAGCACAGATGTGGGCAGTATCCCAAGTTGGCAGAGTCCCTACTGAGCTTGCTGTCAGTATTGTCAAAGCTGGCTGCATATTTTTAGCTCACAGTTAAGTCTAAATATCAATGCTATTGTGCTGGTTGAGCTCACTGTCACAGAAGCCTGTTCATTAAGGGGAACACTCCACTGATTTAGCACTAACGCTGCATTAAGATTCTGCTTGAGATAGACAAATCAATTTGGAAACAGACGTTCTAAGTCTATGTTATGGCACGGGCTCTCACATATTCAGACAGTCAAATTATGATGGGAAGACATGTCAGTGCTGGAAGACCAAATGGCCTTTCTGAAGACTTAGTGCTAATAATGGCTGGAATGCAGCAGCATCCATCATGAAGAAGTACTCAGGGCTTGTCTGCACAGGGAGATTACTGGGGAACATACACAAACCCTTACGAGATGGTCTTTGCTTGAGAGATTTCATCCCCTGGCCAGGGCTTTTAATTGTATTTTCAGGTGCCTAGTACCAAACAGAGCTGTGCATAATTGAATTCTTTTAAGCTGCTCTGTCACAATGTATTGTAGAGTTTGAACCTTAGACCTGGCTTAGTATTCCAACTTGAACTCGAAGCCTGAAACTAATCCAGGTTCAAATACAGCATCTTCAAATGCTCTCACACTCGAGACAAGGCCTGAGCCTGTGAGCGGCTCTGCTGTCTCATATCCCATTCACTTCAATGGGAGTGAGGGCTGCACTGCTCCTTGGGCACTCCAGCACAGTAACGTTTTTCAAAGCATCCACTTCAAATAGACACATGGGGCCTGGTTCTGACCTGATTCAGAGCAGATTCAGTGAGGGCAGGGTAGACACGCACTTCAGTTCGTTACCCTAACACAGGTTGAACCTCTCTGGTGTGGCACCCTCCCATCTGGCACAAGTGCTACTGCAATGCAGAGCCCCTGAACTAGAGGCTCATGGGGGCCAGCTGGGAGTCTGGCAGCAGAGAGGGCAGTGGCTCAGAGCTCAGCCCACAGCTCAGAGCAGGGACCCTAGCAAGAGGCAGGAAGCCTGACTAGGGTCAGCAGCAGAGCTGCTCCCACAGCTGGGGAGCTGGGAGTGGAGCCAATCCCATGGCCAGGGAGCTGCTGGCTTGGACCCTGGCTGGAGCACCAGGGGTGGAGCTGGTCCCATAACCTGGGAACCAGCAGCCTGGAGGCAGGCTGCGAGGCCAGGAGCAGAGCCAGTGGCAGGGCGCCTGGCCAGGGCCTGCAGCACAGATGGGTGGCTGGGGCCAGCAGCAAGGTCAAAGACCAGGAGGGGAGCTGAGCCTGGAGGCTTGGCAGCCCCCAAGGAGAGCCGGGAGGCCAGCAGTGGAGGTGCCAGAACAATCATCCCTGGTCTGGCAAACTCCCTTGTTCGGGACTGGTCAGGTCCCAGGGGTGCCGGATCAGGGAAGTCCAACCTGTATCTCCCAAAAGACACAGAGATCACTTTATTTACTACTTCAGCCCCTTCTGTGCTAATTCCACAACACACTGGTTTATTTTAGGAAGGGGAAGTGAAGAAAAACATTCAGCAGAAACAACAGGAAGAAATGCAGGTAGGCAAAATGTAGATGTCTGAGCTGGAATCCCACCAGAGGCTAAGTAGAAAAGAACCAGGAGTTTTGTGGCTACAACTGGTCAGACCCTCAGTCTGATACATCATCTCAAAGTCCTGTGGAATCTTATAGACCAACAGATATTTTGGAGCATAAGCTTTCGTTGGCAAAGAGTCATGCATCTGACAAAGAAGGTCTCTGCCCACGAAAGCTTGTGCTCCAAAATATCTGTCTATAAGGTTCCAAAGGACTTCTTGTTGTTTTTGAAGATACAAACTAACTCAGCTACCCACAAATACTAGTCATCTCAAAGGTGACCCTTTCGGCAGCACGGTCTCTTCTGGACAGCCTCCAATTTTCAACTCTGCATCTGCCTAAGAAAACAGATTTGTATTCCTCAGATAACCATCCCACAAATGGAGCGCTATTCTGCCACACGGATCTATTTTACTGTAACCCTTCTGTTAACGCCAGATGCCTGCCAGAAGGGCCGGGTTCAACTCTTGTGGGGTTTTCCTATCAAGGATACAATCAACCGGCTCGAGCCCCCACCCAGTGGCCTGGGACAATTTCACCCCCGTGCTGGGTGCCTGTAAGGCGATTCTCCCCCCCGTCGCAAGCACAGAGTCTGAGATAGAAATGGCTTGTTTAATGACCGTAACCTACCCCAAGGTTACAGTGACAGATGCAGCATATCTCAGCACAGAAGAGACAAAACCCCTTTTACCCAGATACCATCCCCATATGCAGTAGAACCCAGTCTCTTGCTGGGGCTCTTGGCCCTTTTCCACACACACACAGTTACAGGGTGTACAGTTGCGGTGCAGTCCCAAACTCAAAGCCCACAGATACATCACCAGGGCAATACTAGCTGTCCACTTGTCTGTAGCCTCCCCTTGCTGTCACCAGCCGTCTGCCAGTCGCCGTCGGCCGCTGCCGCCGCTCCTACCGGCCGCCCGCCGGTCGCCGTCGGCCGCTGCCGCTGCTCCTACCAGCCGCCGCCGCCGGTCGCCGTCGTCTACCGCCGCCGCCACCGCTCCTACCAGCCACCCGCTGGTCCTGCTGTTGTCCACCGGTCCTAACCCCACTGCTTGGGATTGCCCTAAGGCAGAACCCAGTGATTTCAGCTCTGTGTGGCCTCAGCTGCCACTCTGTGATTTCAGCTCTTGGTATCCCTAGTGTGGGGTTTCACAAACACCCTAGTATCCAGCTCTATCTTTTAACAGGTGGGGAGGGTTAGTCAAGCCAGGCTTATAGCTATATGGCCAAGGCATAGGCAGGGCCAAGGCACTCAGCAAGCTGGCTCAACCCGTACCCCTCCCCTCCTCCCTCACAATGCTTTAAACCAGGGAGCCCTGTGTAATCAATGTCTTACACAGCTAAGGCGACTGCCCTGTCCCCCACAACAACCCAGAGCATTGGTGAGATCTCACAACTCCCGCATTAAGTGTCAGCTTAAATTGTGATTTTACAACTACATGTTTACAATAGACCAAATCTCATGGCTTACTTGCTACCCATTAGGCTTTGCCTGAAAAGGTATCACACATGCACACCTTTTGCATTCTCATCCATATGACCTCTGGGAGACTCATTCCTCCCAGCCTTCAGCAGCGCTGCATTCCTTCTGCCACATTCCCTACATTACATTAACATTTGAAATCTGGATTAAACCCACAAACCCAAGGAAACACACTCACCTGGAAATGCGAGGTTCTTCTCCCCCACACACTGCACGCTCACTGAGATCACATCATTTATCATCTGGTACTGTGAGAAGCCCCTTGGTGGAGCTTTCTCAATACCTTCCACAGCTACAACACCAAGCAGCTGAGGGAGGGGACCCAGCTACAGCCTTGATTTTCCCAGCTTCAAGTTTAAGTCAGTTCATTAAAGCTACTTTTTTTAAAAATGGTTTGTTTTTTCTGGCGATTTTAACTTCCTTTGCTCTTTCCACTGGTGCTTCCACACCCTTCTTCCTCATTGCAACTGCACTTTTCACAGATTGGTTGACTTATTACTGGAACACTGGGCCCGGGGAGCTGCATCTAGAAGCCCGTTGCCAGACCAGGCCAAGGAAGCGGAGGGCTGGGTGAATGTGCAAAGGCTCAGTTCTGTTCCCACTGAAACCACAGAGAGAGAGTTTTGTCCGGAGCTCGAGCAGTGCTTTGGTTCCATCCCAGTCCTCATTATTCGGGCACAACTGGCACTGCATCACTGCTGTCCCTGGGAATTTGACTTGTCCACAGTGTGTCAGACTGGCTCTTCTACTGGCGCTGCTCTTTCAAAACCATGAAGGGCCTGACTGAGCCTTTACACTGAGGCCAAAGGTTGTGACCATATCTAATTTTGAGTTAGCAGTTCTGTCCTGCAGATTCTCGGTGGGGGAAGGACGAGCAATACAGGAGAAAGTAAGGGACTGTAGACCTTGACAGCATGCAATATATTCCCTACACACACCTAAGGTATGTCTTCTCCACATGGAAGATGGACCTGTCAGCACTGACATAGTTTTAAAACACCCAGAAAAAAGGCGGGGGAGGAACGGGAGAGGGTACTCATTTGGATACTTTATCATGGATAACAAAATGAAGAAGCCTTGACATTTTTATTTGCTTTGTTTTTAATTTTCTTTTCTTCTTGTAGTTCTGGTGTTTAGTTTGCTTTGACCCGTAATAGGATCTAGCTATCCCCAGAGAACTATCAGCATCACCATATCAGAGATTTCCCCTAGAACTAAAAGTTGATCCTAGATATGCAATTCCAGCTACGACAATTGCATAGCCGGAATCCGTGTATCTAGGATCAACTTATCTGGCCATCCTCATGAAGGGAGGTGGAGAGGAGAAGCTGTCCCTCTGACCTCCCTTGCTCCTCATGATAAGGAGGAGCATTTGAGTAGAATGTCAAGCCCTGATATTTTGATTTCACCTATCCCCATTAGGCCCATGAAACTGAACCCCAGAAAATCAACCCTAACTGGGTCAGTCGCCCAGTGAGTATAGACATACCCTAAGAAGTGACTTTTATCCAGGTTCTTTCCCAGTTTGATATGGATTACACCAATGAAACTCAAATGTTGGAGAACTATACAGAGTTGTCTTTGCTAAAGATTCAACACCATGCTCCCTTAAGTTAAAGCTTAGGCAATTTGCAGTGCATGCCTGCTTCAGAAGTAGGGAACGTTACTCTTCAGTCCTGAAATGTTTAAGGTGTTGAATGCATTGAAAAGAAACTGTATTTTAAATAAACAGCCACACACACGTCTCTCCTCTGTCTCCACCTTCACCGTTAGGCGTGTATTAAAAAAGTATTTCCTTCCCACAACCCTCCATTAGCAGAGGGGTCAGATATCAGAAATACATGAGAAAGTTAATATATATCTTGCTAAAATGGTTTCCTGGGTTCCTTTTGTTACCCCTTAATACTAATGCCCATAAGCCCTATAGTACATCATAACATTAAGCACCAAATTATAAGGTAGCCTCAGCCATTTTTGCACAGCTGTAGCTGTGTATACAATACACTGCATCCACAGATATGTTGCCTCCTTCAGCGCACAGAGAACATTTGTGTATTTACATGCAAACCACATAGATAACTTCCATGCATCTGTCAGACCTGCCCCCCACACAGCCAAAGAGGGAGGTTACAAAACATTACCCCAAATTACAGGAGTTTTAGTGAGATAGCTTAAGGACTAATTATTATGTTCCATGTACAAAGTACAAAAACAGCATATTCAATTTTCAGAGGGATAGCCATGTTAGTCTGTACCTTCAAAAACAGAAGTCTTGTGGCACCTTATAGACTAACACATATTTTGGAGCATAAGCTTTCGTGGACAAAGACCCGCTTTGTCAGATGCATGAGTGGGGAAGGGGGGGTTCAGAGGAGGATTTAAAGAGGGGGTCCCAGTAAAGGGGAGGGCCAGAGCTGACAAGGTCTATTCATGTTGAATAGTGACAGAGAGAGAGCCGTGTTAGTCTGTATTCTATCGAAACAAAAAAGGAGTCAAATAGCATTTTAAAGACTAACAAAATGATTGATTAGGTGATGAGCTTTTGTGGGACAGACCCACTTCTTCAAATCATATGGCTATGTTCTGAAGAAGTGGGCCGGTCCACTGAAAGCTCATCACCCAATAAATTATTCTGTTAGTCTTTAAAGTGCTACTTGACTGTTTTTTGTTTTGATAAGGTCTATTCAGTCAGGGTGGAAATGGCCCATTAGCGGCAGTTAATGTGGAGTAGTGAACATCGAGAGAGGAGGAAAAAAGTCAGTTCAGTCAGGGGCGATGTGGCCCATTCTCAGCAGAGAAACTGCTTTTGTAATGGGCCAACCACTCCCAGTCTCTGTTCAATCCTTGGCTGATGGAGTGAAATTTGCAAATGAATTGCAGCTCAGAAATTTCTCTTTCAATTTATTTTTGAAATTTTTTTTGTTGTAGGACTGCTACTTTTAAATCTGTTACTGAGCATCCAGGGAGATTAAAGTGCTCTCCTACAGTTCTGTATGTTACCATTCCTGATATTTGATTTATGCCCATTTATTCTTTTATGTAGTGATATTCAATTTCTCTAGACACATGCAATGGGAAATATGTAAAACAATGTGATCTTCCTTCAGTAGGAATGTATGCTACAAAAACACAGAGCTATATACAGCGGCACTATAAAATAAACTGCGCTTAGAAAGAAGAGAAACAGGTAGAGAAGTGGAAAAAGCGATAAAGAAAAGTGACTCCACCAGAGGACATAGAATCAACTCTCCATCCTAACAATGTGCCGATTAACAAGTGCTCTTGTTGGATTTCCACTTCTGTTGGTAAAATTAACTATTTCCGCTTGCTCCATGAGTGTTGTAAATGGGTATATACTTTACAGCCTCATACCCATGTCCGGTGCTTTACCAACCAATATAAAACCAAGGTCTCTACCCTAAAAAACTGACAGGTGAAATACAATTCCCACTAAATTGGAAGAATTCAATTCCAATTGGAAAGTCTCCCTTTAAAATGACTCTGACTGGTCAAAAAAGAAAAAGAAAAATAGAATTTTTGTCCCAAATTGGGACAAAAAAAATCAAACTCACAGGATTTTTCATGAAATAAAATATACCAAAATTATTTCATTTCAACCACTGTATATTATATCCAATATTGGGGTGAGCAACCTTTTGGAGTCAGAGTGCTGAAATTTGACCTTTTGACCTCTATGTGTGGTCTAAGTGCTGGTGATACTTTTTAAAGTCACTAATAGTCCTGCGACAGCTCCATTAATAAATAAATGAAGAGGTCGAGCTTTACTATTTAGATGGTGGTTGGTAGCATTAGCTGTTCTTCTGTTAATCCACAGGCAGCATAACTTTGAGCAAGGTCCCAGCTGCATGGGGGTGGAGGGCTGAGCTCTTGCCTCACTTGCTGATGAACATCAGCTCATGTGCCACTCTTAGCGCCTTTGCCAGGGGTTGCTGACCCATGTACTATATCACATAATAGACTGTAACGAACAAACCAACACACTGCATTGGCTGTATGAGAAACAAAATGACAAAACATTTCCTGTCAAATATTGCAGCACAATTGACACACTCCAGCAAAACGTTTCAATTCTGTCATCAGCATTTTCCAACAGAAACCCATTCTGTTAGAAAATGTTCAGCCAGTTCTAAAAAATGACAGCTCTACAGTTTGGTTTTGTTCCTGCTCCTGAGGCAACCATCAGATTCACAGCACAGTGTCTGGCTGGGAAAGCCTGAAAATTTAGCAAACACTTCTTTCTTTTCAGATCTATTTCCACTGCTTTGCTGGAGAAGGAAATGATTCTACAAATTCAAGCCAAAAAAACCAAAAAAGATGATCACTGGGGCATCGCATATCACACAAAGCCCCTTGTAAATAAGGGACTGTCAACATTTTTCAAATAATCTGAAATCTAGTTAGGGGACTTCAAACATTCTGAGGAAAGGACAGCCCAAATACCCTTTGTAAAAGCAAAAAAAGAAGAGCTTCAGGCTATAAGCAGTTGCTTGCAGGAACAAATGCCTTTAGAGGGAACCTATAAATTTTGGACTGGTTTTATTTGAAGAAAACACCCATTAAGACGCCCCCTTGATCAACATAACTGGGGTGGCTTATCTTTAAATCAAATCCAAAAGCTCCTAGGCATGCCTCTTTGAAATCTGAGCTTTAAGTGTATTCAGAGACTTGGAGCCCACTGGATTCTGATTCAGACCCTCCAAAGGAAGACTTGAGCCTAACTGGTTGATTGTATCCAGAACAGCATTTTTATCTTAATCTTGGAGGAGGAAGGAGTGCGAAGGGTCAAGCAACGTGGGAGATTTATTTACTGGCACTGAAAAGTAAGTATCAGGCATGTAGACTGATAACAGCATGGCCCAGGGCAAGACACATTCTTGAGGAATAGTGGTAGCAGTTGCAAAGTTTCTGGTTGGCTAACGAGACATACAGTAAAGCAGTAAAATTCTTCAGCAATAGATTCCTGTGGAAGGAGCCAGCGATAAAGCTGTCCTGTGTTTACACTAACATATGTTTTCATTTTTGTTATTTTATGCACAGTAATTTTTTGTCACCGGACCACCTGCATAAAACACAAATAATTCAACAGCTTTCTGAACAGAAGTCTGTGGCCCACCTCCTGTCATGGAGCACAAGCTTTCAGGACACAGTTTCCAAACCTCAGCCTTTAACAGGACACCCAGAATCCTGCGTGCTCAAATTAGTATGTACATAGGCATTTAAACAGGGATGTCCTTTAGCACCTTTCAGCAGTCAAACACAGCATATTATGGACTATCCCATCAGATCTGTAAAGTCTGAAAACAGAGCACCCAGTTGCGGTGTATTCTGATGACCTCCACCTTGCTACAAATATGTGCAATAATCAAAAGATGAAAGAGAAGGACTGAACTGCTCCTGTTGGATGGGAAGATTTATCATATTTCTGATTTTATAAGGTTTATAAGATTTTTGATTTTCATCACCCTGGGAATGGCTCTGCATGTGATCACACAAGTGGTTAGTTAGCTGGCCGCTGTGTCCTATGATCAAAGTGGCTGCCTATGCATTCATGGGAACCACATACAAACTACAGGTTGAACCACTCTAGTCTATCACCCTCAGGACCTGATCAGTGCTGAAAGAGAATTTGCCAGACAACGGTAGGTCAATATTGTCTACCAGCATTTGCAACACTTCAGCTGCCTAGTAGGGTCTTAGAAGACATTTAGGGGTAAATTAAAGCTAAATAACAGCACAGAACACCAACAGCCAAGGCTGGTGGCTGTAAACAAACTTTAAGGGACTGTGGACACACCCGTGATAAGTGGTTGTCCCACTAACTACTATCATGCCAGATTACAGATGTTATCAGACAAGAATGCTGGACAAGAGAGGTTCAACCCATAGATGTACACAGAAAGGTACACAAAAATATGGTCCCAATGATTTCTTAACTCTGCTGGTGAGTAATTGCACTATATTTTTATGTTCTAATGCCTTCCTGCTTTCCTTTATTCACTGACTTATTTGTCCTCATCAGAAAGGTCCCTGAAGGAGGAAGAAAGAGAGTTTAATATTTTTAAGTGTTTAATTCTTGAATAATGAGAAAAGCAGAGGGGGAGTCAAACGTTCTTGCTAGCTACATTCCCAGATCTCTTTTCATCTCAATCTTTATAATTTTAAGAACAATATCAGAATTCACACAGTGATGGGGTTGAGAAGCTTATTTCCCAAATTCTTCCCCAAATGGGCACAAATTTAATAAGCAACAGGATATTTGCAGTTTTTGATTAACATTTGATGAAAATGATTCTTGGCTCAGAGCCCAGAATGCCCCCACACACACCTGTCACAAATGAAGAGACCTTTATAGCTCTTACTTTCCATTTGGCATCTAAATTAATCATCTAGGTTTGCTTGCTCCACAAAGAAAGCAAAATATTGGGTTCAAATTCAGTGCTCCTAAAACTATTTTAGGCCATCGCCACACAGCTAATGAACTACTAGCCATCTTGTTGAATGGATTGCACTGTAATCACCAAAATAGATTAGCCCACTTTACAAGCAATATAATGTAGTTTGCCACCTTTACTTCCTGAAAATGGGTGAAAAGTCAGCTTGCTTGTACCAACAAACCATGAGAAGCTGCCTGTGACACTCTGTGATATGGCAATACTTTGCTGACATGCTCAAATGAAGTCAGAATGTAGCACAGTTGCTTGTGTCACACATCTTTGACTACAACAAGCAGTTACCCCAGAAACACTGTCCATGGCTAAGTTGCATTTTAATAACATCCATATAGTTTGTATGCTCAAGTGCCATTTTATTAGGGTTCAGGAGACTCATGTACCTGGTAGAGTTACTGCCTTCAGACCACAGATCCCCAGCTTTGGATATTAACAGGGCAATATGTAGGATTCTTAGGCAAGACCATCTGTCTAGGCCAGGGGTCAGCAACCTTTCTGAGCAGAGTGCCGAAATTTGACCTTTGGACCTCTACGTATTGTCCAAATGCCGGTGATACTTTTAAAAGTCTCTAATAACTCTACTCACAACAGCTTCATTAACAAATAAAGATGCAGAGCTTTACCATTTAGGTGGTGGTTGGTAGCATTGGCTGGTCTTTTGTTAAACCACAGGTAGCATGGCTTTGAGCAAGCTCTTGGCTGCATGGGGGAGGAGAGGTGATGCTGAGCTCCCACCTTGCATGCTGATGAAAACTGGCTTGTGTGCCACTCTTCGCATGCATGCCTGGGGTCACTGACCCCCTAGTCTAGGCAGAGGCTACTGTTAGCAGAAGCACAGACAACAGCAATTGCAACAACTTTTAGGTCATATAATACATCCTTCCACCAATGCCGGGCTATTCCATATGTAGGTGCCTCTGACTGTTACTGATTGAGTGCTGCAATCTGGCTCCAGAGACTACCACTCCCTTGCAGTTTTGGGAAGCAAGTGGGGCTTTTGGCTAGGCTAGAAAAAGAAGATGGTGGTCTCCTGTGGCTGGAGAGTACAGGCAGATTGAACGGACTACCTCAGGGCCAGCGTGAAGTTCTCTACCAGCCGGGAACTGCTGCGGGAAGCTGCCGCCTCCTAATGAGAGACCCGGCAGGGAAGGCATTTTATCTGTGGCTGTTAAAGTGCTGCAGAGGCCAGCGCCAGCTCCAAGGGGCTGGTCAGGTTGTTGCCTTGCTTGGACTGATACACACAACAGATGGCAGTGTACCTGCTAGTTAGATGCTTCATTCACTTCTGTGTATATTGTTAATTGATTTTATTCATGTTTAGTCTGTTGCCCTGTTTCCTTAAGCTGCTAAGTAAAGGTGTGTGATTCTAATGTGGTCTCTTAGACACGTACTACTGATAACTGCTGATTGGGAGTTAAACCCACATTATAACTGGAATAAGTTTCCTGGAGGTTTCCAAGGTACACCATTAAGTGCATACAGGGGCCAGCCAGGAGGAGGCGCCTTCATTTTACAGAGCTTTAGAAACCAGGGGTGGAAAGGGGATACCCAACTACCTAACATCCCCACTGGGACACTCAGAATCTCCTTTGATAGTAAACCCATCAGGCACACGAGTGAGTGCTGCCTGATCCCGAGTAACCCAGGGAAGAGAGAAAAGGGGTTACACATACAGTATGTCTTCCTAGTCTTTTGTCCAGTTCTGACTGACTCAGTTAAAGGGTTTCCAATGCTTCCCATGGGGGAACTTTTCCATAATCTAAACCTCAAAAAAACTGCACAGATGTAACCATATTCTCTTCAGTCTTAGCTTGAGGATTTAAAGTCACGTATAGGCCTGTGCAGGCCCTCTGCATAGGAGTGAATTTCCCCCTAACCATGAGCGACCTCTGTTAGAAAGAACTACGTGTGGCTTTTGTATTAGGAAGTAGCAGCATACTCATAGCTTGGGTGGCAATTCACTGCATCTCATCTCAAAAGCGTGGCTGCATTTAAATAAAACTGAGAAAGAGATGGTTAGAAGAGATCACCAGAACTACAGAGGGCATGCAGCAATACCCCTGTACACGGAAATCACCAGAACTACAGAGGGCATGCAGCAATACCCCTGTACACGGAAATCACCAGAACTACAGAGGGCATGCAGCAATACCCCTGTACACAGAAACAGCCAACTGGGAGTTTTGTGCTATGCCGCTCCAGAATAATAAAGACAGTGTTGACAGGTGATAGACCTTAGTCTTCCTTAGTGAAAGATGAGCGAGGCGAAAAAGGGGATGTCTTCAGAGAAAACGCTGCTCAAAGAGCCAGCGCACTCATACAAAAGGCCAATGTGCAACAGGTAGTCTCTGTTGAAAGACACAGTCTCCCTTTATAATGTGTTCTGGGATTTCTTCTTGAACATTTATGACCATTTGTTAGCAGGGGAAAAATACAGGTGCTGCTGTTAAGCCATCTGTCACCTATCAAAATGAGGAAAGATCTGAGTGGTACTTCCAGCTGCTTGAGCCCTGGCATCAACTTGTGCACATTTCCTCTTACAGTTTCAGATTTTGATCTTAGGGGAAAAAGTAGCGTTTGAAGTGATTAAAGATTTTCAGGCCAGGTTCTCTGCTGGCTTTGTGCACTTATCTACACTCGTACAAAAGGGAAAATAAATTGCTATCAGTTCAGAACGGCAGTGTTTCACATTTGCTTTACACGTGAGTAAATAAAAAGTTCCAGGACAACAGAGAATCTGGCCTTCAGAATTGTTCTTCATTAGCTGTCTCACTCTGATCTGAACTTTAGAGCTCTATTTCCTGTAGAGTTGGCATTAGCAAAAAGAATAGACCAGGTCATACTTTGTGATGTAAGGCAGCGCTACCCATATCATGGAATTACAAAATAACAATAGAGACAGCTGTCAAACACCCTCCCTAAGTTTTCTCTTTCTTTTAACTAACTTTTATCATTTATATAAACTCCCCCCACTGCTTATTTTTCTTGACACTAATGAACTCTGTTTTGCAAAGGGGTTAAAGGAGGACCACCTTCTCTCTCTCATATATATATATATATATATCTATTCAAGTGCATCTGTCCATCTGTGAGGCTGTGTCTGCATGTCGGCGAGTCCATTTGTTCAAGAACTCCTAACTCGTAAGAGGTAGGACCAGCTTCCTCTTATCCTAACTTATCCAAAACTAGGGGTCTGGTTGTACCTGGAAAATGGGAAGTGCCACGAATGGGACTGTTTTCCATATCATGGAAAGGGAGGGGCAGAGAGAAGAGGGACACTATACTGAGAGCAGCCACTGGGAGTCGCTGCAGCACCAAAAGAAAGGCCAGCAGGGCTGGAGCTCCACCATCTCACCTGCCACCAGACCAGGTAAGTAGCCCCCCTGCCACAAACCTGAAGCCTGCCCCTTCCCATGAAGAGCCTGCAGGCAGTGGGGGGTGAGGAGTGATGGAGGAGAGGCAGTCCCCAGAGCATTGCCACCCCCACAGCCACAAGGAGGCATTGGAGCAGAGACAGTCCCCAGAGCTGCACTCTCCTCAGACAGCTTGCAGGCCACAGAGGTGGGCCAGTGGAGGCTGGGGATAGCCTCCGAAGCCTGGCCAGCCCCGGAGTGCTCCCCCACAAAGAGGCTGCAGAATGGAGCGGGAGCAGCTGCAGGGCAGGGGTTGGTGGATCTGGAGGGCAGGGCCAGCCCAAAGAGTGCCAACCCCAGAAGGCTGCAAGATAGGGGCTGCTTCAGATAAAGACCTGAGCAACGCCAGGTACATCTTCTAGTACAACTACATTACAAAGTACACTGGGTAGTCTAACATAAACCTTCCCATAATCCTTGTAAATCTGTCTAGCTTCAGAAAAATTGTGTGCAGCAGAGCTGTGAAATCGTTCTTTCCAACAGTGATTGTCAAACTGCTTTGACACCTTCTTTTTGTCCTGGCTTCTCCCTGTCCCATCCCCATTCGGGCCTCTGGTCATTTTTATTATGCCTTTATCCAGTTTAATAATGATTATTTAATTCACCAGGAAAGCACAAGGCATGCCAATCAAGGATGCAGCTAGATAAATAAATGAGGAACATAGCAGAGCAAAGACCACAGTAAGCACTAGCTGTGCAAACCCAAAAGGGAATAATTACTTGCCTAATAGTGTACATTTCACCCAGAATGGAAGTCATGTTGCATCTGCTCTAGTACTCTGTGGGTGAGGCAAGCCTCTGGGAATTTGGCATGATCCACAACATCTTGCAACAGAGAGAAAGAAAGTTATTTAAGGCACTGAACTGGGACTCAGGAGATCAGGATTCAGTTGCTAACTCCACCAGACTTGCTGTGTGACCTTGGGCAAGTCACCTAATTACTCTGGACCTCAATTCCCCATCTGTAAAGCAAGAGTAAAAATCCTTCCTTTGTTCATCTTGACTATTTAGACTGCAAGCTCCTGGGGACACAAACTGGCTCTTAACGTACAATACTACAGTGCCTCGCACAGCACAGTCCTGATTGCGGTTACCGTCAACAGGTGCCTTCATCACACACGAAGCGATAATAAAAAACCAGCAGATTTTTCTGAGAGGCTCTCCTGATTCTGTTTTTTTATAGCAGGTGGAAGAGAAGCATTGAAGGCGTCCTTCAGCAAGTCTGACCACATAAGTACTATTGCTGGAAGAATAACTGAGGCTGTGTTGTGCTATCAGCCTGCAGTGCCAACAAACCAAGGTAACACTAATAAAACCAAGTGGAGCTTTCCCAGTCTCATTGCATTGGAAGAATGGGACTTTAACTTGAATCCCAAAAGCAGCAATTACACTGCAGTATTAACTTTGGCCAACTCAGTTCCACAAAATAACGCTCAGTGAGGACTCTCTTAAAAAAAAAAATTCTCCAGCTAGCAACATAAGGAAAAATATATGTAATGTAGTGCTATAATGCAAGAAACACAGAGAAAAAGATTTATGAAATAAATTCATTAAGCTTTCAACTCGCATGCCATTGTCCTGGAGTCCAACTCAAATAGCTGAATGAACCTTCTTTCTGATGGATCTAGAGGAAATTTAAGATTACTTTTAATTACAAAGGGTGTGGGAGAATGTTTTCATGGGAGACAAATACCTCTATACCTCTTACCAATGTAGACTGAAGAAGTTCAAAACAAACACAAACTGATTTATTAGCTCTGGGACATCACTGTGTCAGGCTGCCACAGAGTCTGAGATTTAATCTCTTTACTTTTTACAGCCCCATACATATCTGAGTGCCTCTCCCTGTCCTCCACTCTGCAAGTTTTAACTGGAAATTAAAATAGCATAATTTATACAGGAGGGAAGTTTATTCCCAGAGTAAAAAGTCTCAGAGGGGTAGCCGTGTTAGTCTGTAACTTCAAAAACAACAAGCAGTCCTATGGCACCTTAGAGGCTAGCACATTTATTAGGCCATGAGCATTTGCAGGTAAAACCCACTTCATCAACTGGGTTAGTTTTTCAATGGATTAGCAGGTTACAGAAAGATATGAAATACGGCTAAGACATCTTTTTCATTTAAAAATTCAGTTGCACTTTCAATAATTTTTAAAATAGACCATTGTGCACTAGAACCAGAAAAACAGCTAATCACAGGAGTCCTGGTTCTAGGACAAATTTGCAAAGCAGCTTCGACCCTTGCTTGTATTTTGGTGTGAGCAAGTTTGTGGGAACTATCAGTCTACCTACCTTCTAGGGGTGGCTGTTGTGTCAGTGATTCACCTTTGGCCAGTCCTCTGCAAATGCCCCCAAATCTGGCCCACTTACAGACCTTCGAAAAATTGCATAAGCTCAGTAGAGACTTAGAGGCTAAACTCTCAAAAGATGCCATCACCAAGGGGCATGCTCAAGCCAGAAAGTGAGCAGGACTTGCCCTGCCATTGCAACTTGAGGTCCTACAGGCTATGCTGATTCCTGCAACCTGAACTGAGGCAGAGAACCTTTTTCTCCCATGCTCCCAGGCTGGGCCCAAGTAGCATGGAAGAGAAGAAGCTGTCCCATGCAAAAGCAGAAGGGACAAGAGGTAGATCTCCATGTGTGGGGTGAGAGGGAGCAGATAGGACAAAGAACCCGGGAGTGGAGTGGGAGGGCAGCTAACAGGATTGCTGGGGCCCTGGACAGTGTGGAAGGAGAGGGGGCTGGCTCCGCACTCCTGGAAGGGGTGAAGCCTCAGGCAGAAGAGGGGACTGGGGCAGTCAGCCTGGGTAGTGTGGGTGGTGCCCCACACCCTCCCAGCCAGCCCTCAGAACCAGAGTGTATGTGTGGCATGAGGGTCTGGAACGCACCACCTGGTGCTCCAGGAGTGATTATAAAGGGCTCCAGAGATCCAGCTGCTGCTGCCACAGTTACTGTGGTGGCTGGAGTCCCAGGCCTTTTAGAATCGCCAGGCCCCAGAACAACTGTCCCTCTCCTCCCACCTCCATCAGCAGGCCTGTGGCAGGGCAAACAAAAAACAAAGATGGGAAGAGTTAAACGTGGCACTGGGATCCAAGTAGTAACTGCAGCTCTGTGGGCAAGGAGCTAGTCTCTCAGCCCTACAGGGAAAGGAAGAGGTGGTGACTGGGAGCCAGCAGTTGTGTGCTCTGAAGACGGCATTATTATTTTCTTCACACACATCCTATTGTGCTACCTCATAGAAGCATCTAACTGCTTCACATACACTAATACATTTATTTTCACGCACCCCTGTAAAGTCAGGGGATGGGGTTATCCGCCTCTTACAGATTAGGTACTAAGGCCCAGAGAGACTGAGGACAGAAGTAGCCTCTGATTTTGAAGGCCTGAAGGGAAACACTTAAGACTTGGTTTTCCTGAGAATTTAACAATCTATAGACAGCCATTGCAACTGAGAGCACAAAGGATGTCTGCAAACCAGACCCTAGAGTTTCAGGTCAGGAACCCAGAAAATGAGAGACATCCAGTGAGTGACAACCAGTGAAGAGTTTGGTTTAAATGATTTGCCAAACTTCACAGAGTAAAATTGTGTGGCGAAGGGAGGGATAGAATCTCATTCTCCTGGGCAGCATTCAGTTGCCTTAATCACAAGACCCTCCTTTCTCTTCCTGCAAAACTCACCTCATTCATGCCACACCTTCCAACGTCTGCACACCTCCAATTTTTGAGAGTTTGGCATAGCAACTTTAATAACCATCTCTTAATGTTGTATCTGTATGTGTGATAAAAGATTGCACAAGCAAAATGTGCAAGCAAGCACAAATGAAGCCCTGACCTTTTGGTTGTGCAAATTCTGTCATTCATGTACACAACGGATTAATGTGAAAATAAATGCAATATGCAGAGATGCAGACACAAAATGACTGCATGCAGGGAATCTAAAAAACATTCAGACTCTCTTCCCTGAACTTGGCTCTTTGCACCACTCCATCTGTGCAAAAGAGCCAGAATCCAGTTATATCTCTACAAGTTTGCAGATTGCACACATGTGGCAAGTCTGGACCTTACAATCTGGATCTTTCTTCTTGGCCACAGCGCAGGGAGACAGGAGGGATGGGAAGAATTGTGCTGAGGTTAGGAGGTCGTCTGGCTGGAAAGACTGCATGTCATTCCAACAATTCTCAGATGGCAGGTAGTCCCTTGGGGACCAGAGCCAGCATTCAGGAATTGCAGCAATTCTAGGACTTTGCTTTCCACCTCTGGAGGCTGTTTGGGTTCAAATTTGCTTTGGGAGAGTTAAGAGAGACCAAAAGGCAAAACACTAGGTTCCCAGTTGGCACCCCGTTGAGCACTACAGTGGGAACTAAAGTGTCAAAAGGGCAACACTCACCCCTCACAAGGGCTGTGCAGCAACACAAGAGCTTAAATAGGGCCTCACTCAGGCTGTCCCTCTGCATGGGCTGCCTTTCATGCTATCTGAGCAGCTTGGGAAGCACAAACACACGGTGAGTGAATCCCAAACATGGATACCCCCATTGGCACAAATCCCCATGCATCTCGTCAAACCAGCTCTCACTGGGGTTTTCTACAGATACTGCGTCTCTCTACTCAGCATTGCAAACCAGAGGAAGATATTTCCATTACGTTACCTAGCATCCTCAGGGAAAATTCCCTGACTACCTGCCCCATCAAAGGGCCATCATGGAAAAGTCTTGTGGAACTTACTAGGGGTGGGTCTCAGAGATCTATAGAAATGACTCAAGAAACTACACCAAGTGATGGAAGCTGAGTTCCACTCTGGAGGTCTCATCTGTCCAATAGTCTTTGGTAACTGGGAGATAACCGTCAATTCCATATGATGGCCTACAGACCTGTGGAAAGGAACTCATAGGCTATACGACTTTGTCATAAAGGCCTGACTAGACAAATTTTATAAATCATGTACTTGTATCTCCTTTTGGCTCTTTACCTAGTAACATTTTTATTAATCATTTAAAAAAAACCCTGCCATTTTAACATCTGCCCTGCATTCTTCTTTCCATTTTTACAAGAAACAACAAATAAACAAAACCTTGACCAAAAACTGCTATATTACTCAAAGATCTTTAACGTGTGTCAGCCTTTATAGCAGAGACATATACAGCATGTATGTACAGGTTTGTAGTTTTCATGCAGAAACAGCATTTTGCAATCAATACCTGCAGGGAGAGGCATCGAAGGAATGTTATATGAAAATCTTCCCCTAAAAAATGATGGACTAGAGCAATTAAAGACCAAATATGTTGCTCTGACCACACTTCACTGCATCTAGATGGAAGGGTGTGGGAGGCTGAGAAGACTTCAGTCCTTTTAAAACAAAACAAAAAAGCAGTCCAGTAGCACTTAAAAGACTAACAAAATAATTTATTAGGTGGTGAGCTTTCGCAGGACAGACCCACTTCTTCAGACCAGAGCCAATCCAGAACAGACTCAATATTTAAGGCACAGAGAACCAAAAACAGTAATCAAGGCTGACAAATCAGAAAACATTATCAAGGTGAGCAAATCAGAGAGTAGAGGGGCAGAAGAGGGGGGAGGGGAAGTCAAGAATTAGTTTAAGCCAAGTATACAAAAGAGCCCCTATAATGACCTAAAAAATTCCCATCCCAGTTCAAACCATGTGTTAATGTGTCAAATTTGAATATAAAAGAGAGTTCAGCAGCCTCTCTTTCCAATCTGTTGTGAAAATTCCTCTTCAGTAAGACGCAAACTTTCAGGTCACTAACAGAATGGCCCCACTCCATTAAAGTGGTGACCGACCCGTTTGTGGATCAGGAGTGTTTTTATGTCTGTTTTATGCCCATTAATTCTTTGTCTAAGGGAGTTTGAAGTCTGTCCAACATACAAAGCATCTGGGCATTGTTGGCACATGATGGCAATATAGGATGTTAGTTGAGGGACATGAGAATGTGCCCATGATTCTGTGAATAACCTGCTTAGGTCCAGTGATGGAATCTCCAGAATAGATATGTGGACAAAGTCTTCAACATCTAATCATCTTGCCACACTGTATTTCCAAAAAGTTCCAACCAGACCACGTGCACTAACATCTGTTTTAAATCCAATATGTCCAATTAGGGGACAAGATCTTTTCTTTTGAGGGGATGCAGTCCGTGATCCAATACTACATCTTTCCCAGGTCTAACTAGTATGATAAGGGTTCGGCAATCTGCAGCTCTGGAACTGCCCGCAGCTCTTTAAGGAGTCAGTTGCGGCTGCAGGCGCTGCTACCTCTGACTCCTCTTACGGAACCCTGCCCTACTGCGCTGAAATAATGGAACTAAATTGAATAGGTTGAACAGCCAGCAGGGCGGCAGGAAGGATCTGTCCGTTAAATGGCTGCACTATCTCAGTGGGTTACTGTATTGGCACTGGAAAAGGTTCAGAAAAGGGCGACAAAAATTATTAGAGTTTGGAACAAGTCCCATATGAAGAGTGATTACAAAGACTGGGACTTTTCAGCTTTGGAAAAAGGCAGCTAAGCGGGTTTATGATAGGGGTCTATAAAATCATGATTGTGAAACAAGTGAATAAGAAAAAGTTTACTTTTTCCCATAACAAAAGAACTAGGGGCCACCAAATGAAAGTAATGGGTAGCAAGTTTAAAACTAACATAAGGAAGTTTTTCTACATGAAGCGCGTGATAGGCCCATCGATCTCCTGGTGAGAGGAGGTTGTGAAGACCAAGACTAACAGGTTTCAAAAAAGAGCTAGAGAAATTCATGGAAGTTAGGTCCATCAATGGATGTTATCTAGGAGAGGCAGGAAAGGTGTCCCTAGCAAAATGGAATGAAATGAGAGGGCTGAATGTTGAGAAATGCCTTACACATGACATCCCAACAGATGCACTAAAATAAATACCAGAGCTAAAACATCCTAGTACCCAAATGCGCCCTCAGGTATTGCTCGCTTGAACTGAATTCTTTCCTTACAACTGAGATGATGATGTTATTTAATTAGTTTTCCAGGCAAGAACTGGATTTGCTTTGGGAATAACCAGAGTTTAGCTTGTGATTTTAGTGGGCTGCATTCCCTGCCCCATTACAATGTTACATCTGTTACTGGCGTTTTTACTGTTGGCTTTTCAAGTGTTGATAAATTCATTAAATACCATGCCAACCTGCCTGGAGCCCACTCTAGCTTGCAAATTACACTTCCCCATTCTCTGATGTTTTGAGGCCTGGATTTGGACAGAAAACAAATGAATAAAAGCCAAGTGCCCAGATGTATTTTTAGCTTTAAAAATTGCTATTCCACGTCACGCTTCACTTCCAGGAGCTTTTGCAGGGTAATCCTTGCACTTCCATCAGAACCACCAGAACAGCAAAGAAGAGCTCCTGAGGGGACGAGAGGAAGAGTCCCAGACAGGTCAGCATCACGTGACCACCTAAAGAGGTGCACCATGGAAAGGGTAAGCAGTTGTTTCACCAGAGACTCATGAGGGACCCTACCTGCTCGGGTAGGTCGAGCCACCACCTGCACTCAAGCAGGGAATAGCGTGTACAGTTTAACTCCAGTTCCAAGCCTGGAGGACTGGAAGGAGCAGGGCTGAGCACTACCAGGCAGATGCTTAAAGATTTTGCGGTTCCATTCTGCCATTTCAGTTGCCCCTTACTAATGGCTAGAATCTCAGGGGTCAGCAACCCTTCTGGGGCAGAGGGCCGAAATTTGACTTTCTGACCTCTGTGCACAGTCCAAGCGCTGGTGTTACACGAGACACATGCCAAGCCCCATCCTCACTTGTCCCTGCTGGGGGGAGAGAAGGCAAACAAAAGACACAGACCTTGCCGGCCCCAGGCCAAACCCTGCCAAGGTCCCTCTGTGCCCAGTGCCCACCCCCTTCCCCACACAGGCACTGTGGACTACACCAGAGCCAGGAGGCCAGAGGGCTCCCTGGGGAGGGGGCAAGGCAGGAGTGAGGGGGCAGTGCAAGCACAGAGCCCAGGTGCGGCTGCATGTGCCTCTCTGCCGGTGTCCCTCTGGGCCTAGCACTCCCCAGCCCGCACGGAGACTCACGCAGCTGTGGGTCACCTCCCTGGGCTCGGCAGGACACTGGCAGGGGCTCTGCAGAGCTGAGCAGCCAGGCAGCTCCCCTGGGAGGAGGCATGGCAGGAGTGAGGGCTTTGGCACAGGTGCACAGTCCACACACGTGCCCCTCTGTCAGCAACTCATGGGCAGGGCTTGCCTGTCCCAATCCCTGCTCCTCCTCTGTACGGAGGGGTGGGCTGAGCTCCCGCCACAAGCCGCTGAAAAGCAGCATGCATGCCAAGAGTGGCACATGTGCCAGGGGTTGCTGACCCCTGGGCGTGATTGTTACTCCTTCCTTTAGGGCCCTCCAGGGGACCGAAGCCTCCTCTCGCTCCCACCCACGTGCTCCTGTGCAGCAATCCAAAACCTACCAGGGCTGGAAGTCAGTAGCCAGGGGGTGGGGAAGAGGCAGGGGGCAAGGCAGGCTTTTCCCCACCAAGACGGATTGCAAGAGCAACCTGCTCTGTTGAGAGAATGGCCAGATTGCCTGGCTGCTCTCTCAACAGAACGGACAACTGGAAGCACAGCAGACAGGGCTGTCTGGTGTCCCAGAAGCCCTGTCTGTCGACCGAGGGTCTCCCAGAACATCCAGACCAGCTTTCTGTTGACAGATCTCTGTCGACAGAGGCATTATTCCTCACGAGGCATGGGATAAGATTGTCAACGAAAGTGCTGTGTTCTGTCGATTTCCTGCTGACAGAAGGCCTTGGGAATTTGGATGCTCCCCGGGTTTTGTCAACAAAATGCCAGTTTTGACGACAAAACCCTCTAGCACAGACATAGCCTTAGAGGACAGACTCTCACTAGATTAACTGCAATGGCCAAATTGGAGTGAAGCTCTCAAAGAAATTTCCCAGAGGATTCCTCTGTTGCCTAGCAGAAGGTAGCTGCAAATGGTTAAAATGTCTATTGTCACTGTACCTTGGATGCCACACTAATACACAGATTTTAAAGTTGGAAGGGATCATTTCTATCATCTACTCTGATATTCCAGCTTGTCAACAACCTTTTCCAAGTGTGGACACCAGTTTCACCAGTCTCATTAATGCCATCTGGGACAGGGATCAGCATTCATGTCGCACTTCTCAGCACCTGGCCTGGCCCAGGGAAGTGAATGATATAAACATTGGACCAAATCCAGTGATTAATCTAGGCCATGTGCCACCTGCAGCACATTACGTCTATGCAGAAAGGAATGCCATACACAGTGACCATATCATGTCCCTACTTTTACCCAATGTTCCTTTTCTCCTTTTGTGACTGCCCCATTCCTTTGGGATCTCAAGTTCAGCTAGTTGCCCACCATGGCTCAAACCAATAAAAAGATTTTCAGCAACATGTTTGTTTGCTGCACATCAGAACAAAACTGAATTTTGAAACCTCAACATTTTTTTGTGTACAGAATTATTTTCCACATCACCCTAGCTATGGTCTAAGTCCTCGTCTGAATCATTGCTTATCAAAATACAATTCCCCATCTACCGGTGTGACTGCCTTCAGCTGTATAAAATATATATGGTTCAAGTGAGCTCAATTTACCAGGCAATCCAGATTGCTGTATGGAACTGGTTTGCCCCATCATTACATACACCACCACCTGTCTTTATGTCGCCTGCAAACTTTGCTAGCTGTGATTTTATATCTTCTTCAGATCATTGATAAAGATATTAAATACCCTTCAGCCATGATCAAATTCTTGTGAGAACCTCGATGATGATGATGACGACTCCTCATTTAAAATTGCTTTTGAAATCTATGAATGAGTCAGTTTTCAATCCATTTACCATGTGCTACATTGATTATGTATGCCACTAAATTTTTAATCAGAATGTTGTGCAGTATTATTAAATGCCTTGCAGAAGTCGAATTATATTATGTCAGCAGTTACTTCTGTCAAGCAAATTTATAACCTAATTAAAAGCAACGTCAAGTTTCTTTGACAAGAAATGTTTTTCATAAAACCCTGTTGATAAGAATTAATTATGCAGCTATCCTTTAATTTTTTTATTGACTTGCATTCGGTATCAGCCTGTCAATGATTTGGTCCAAAATCTGCTAATTCAGCAATGAGAAGGAGATCTTAATATTTAAATAGGCTCTACATACAATACTACCAGTGTATTTCTCCTTGAAGTACATAACAAATACAAATGCTGGAAAACAGGCAACTGTTTTATGCTAATCCATGTAACTAATTACCAGTGATGCATAGGAAGTAGGTTTACTTCAAAGTTTCATAAAACAAGCAGTCCTGTAGCACCTAAAAGACTAACAAATTTATTTATTAGGTAAGGAGCTTTTGGGGGTAAGACTTGCTTCGTTGGATTTTCAGATCTGGAGTAGATTAGAATCCAGGGTTTATACAGCAGGGATGGAGGAAAGGAGCAGAATGTCACCTGTCACAAATAGGACCAGTGAAAGAAGTATAGTACCTATTGTTTGCCTAAGAAATCCAGCAGGGAGGGATAGCTCAGTGGTTTGAATGTTGGCCTGCTAAACCCAGTGTTGTGAGCTCCATCCTTGAGCAGCCCATTTGGGGATCTGGAGCAAATTTATTTAAAAAAAAAAAAAGTACAAAATCTGTTAGGGATGGTAACAGGCCCTGCTAAGAGGGCAGGAGACTGACCATGATGACCCCTAAAGGTTCCTTCCAGACCTATGAGACAGGCATATATATCTCCATAGGCTGTGAAGAGAAGAGCTGGAATTGTATAAAGATCTCTTGGGGTCTGCTTTTTTTCCCTCACACTCAAATGAGTTTGATGCTTTGTGCAGGGAAAGCTGGAGTCATAAAATTAAGATCTCCAATCCCACACGGGTCACCCTGAATATGAACACTGGAGTATGGCCTAAGGCCTAATTTCTGAAAGAACTCTTTGTAACTCCAAATCTCACCATTTCCAATATAAAACTGATCTCAGAACTGTTCTCATAGCTGTATATGGATGTATCTTTAACCAATGGCCCCTTCTTTTTACCTACATTTTAGTTTAGTTAAGAATTGATTATAAATGTGTATTTGGGTAAGATGTGGAATATTTATTAACCTGGAGATAAGGTGTCCAAACCTTGGGATTGATAGAATTTTCTTATACGATTAACAAAATTTTTAGGAATCCTTGTCATAGCTGAAGAACATCTGGATGGAAGCCCAAGGCTTGGTTGCTACAAGATTGGTTTACCATATCTGAACTTTCAAAAAAGGGCACACCCCTGAGAGGGAGTGTATCTGTATCAGCATCTACCAACTCACCTTGTATTGATGTGCTATGGTGTCCTCTACTATAGTACATTAAAACAAGGTGAGCTGGTAGCATCTGATACGAATACACTCCCTCTCGGGGGTATCCTTTTTTTGAAAGTTCAAGTACATAAGGGAACTGTGTTTTGGGTTGTGTGCAATAGTAAGGTATTGTAGAAACTGTTTTGTGCTGGCTGGGTAGATCTAAGTAGTAGAATAACCACTGGATTTGGGGATTGTCTGCCCCCATCTTTGCAATTTGTGCTAAAGGAAAAACCTCACTGTCTCTCCTCTTGTCCCTCCTGCCTGCCCGCCCCGAGTCTGGTCACAAACATAATGGTTTTTTGTATCTTCTGGAATTTCCCCAATTAGTTCAATATTGACATTAATGCTCAGAATTGTTGGGTGCAAGTTGTCTGGCCAAGCAGCTTTTAAAGTATTTAATTTTAGCAAATGTTGTTTAACGTTGTCCTAAATTACTGTTGGGATAGAAAATATTTTATCATCATCATAAACTGTGAGTGCGTCATTTGATGTCTTTCCAAATGCACAACAGAAGTATTCCTTGAATGCTTCTGCCTTTTCTGTACACTTGTTGACAATTGTATCCTCCCTGCCTGCTAACACACATAGCTTTTTGAGAACTGAATTTGTTACAGATATTTTAAATCCTACTAGTAATTAATCTCTTAATCCAAATGGTAATAAATTTTTTTCACTGTTATCCTTAACTTCCCTTATCCACTGATTGCATTTCAGAACTGCTAATTGCTCATCATTGTTTTCAATTTTCCTCTTTTTCCATGTTTTTATATATAGACGTAATTATGTTATTGCTGCTTTCACTTCCCTTCTTAACCAGGAAGATATTTTTAAACCTTCTGTCATTGTGGCTTTTTGGGCATCAGTAAAGTTTTCTTAAATGACTCCCAAAGAATACTTTTTTGTTTAATTTTTTCCACTATCAATTTCACTCTTAATTGTTTTCAGCTTTTGGAAATTTACCATTTTAAATGAGCAAGTACATAAATTATACATTTTATGATTCCAAATTGCCTTTGCTAGTTGAGCTGCCTTGACAGAATGGGAGTCAAATTTATTTGCAATGCCACTTCATTGGTCTTGTTTCATATTCTTGGCTGCTTTGTTTGCAATGAACTGGGCTGTCACATAGACACAGGCAAGTCACCATATTTCTTTTTAATCTTCCTCAATTTAATGGAGGAAAATAGGACTATTGAGTGGTCTGAAAGCAGACATGAAACATTTTTTTTTATTACTAAAGTATCTGTTTCAGTGGCCTAGTGTGCTAGGGGCTGTACAAACATACAGCAAGAGACAATCCCTGACCTAGTGCTTGCAGTCTAAAAATCAGACAAAGGATGGAAGAAAGGTAATACTTTTGTTCCATTTTTACCAATGACAGCTTGAGGCTCAGAGAGATTATATGATTTACCCACAATCACACTGGCAATTGGCCACAGCCCTCCCATACTTAGGGCAACCATAGCTTCCTGTCCCAAATACGGGACAGGGAGATATGGAGGGGGAGGGGCAGTTCCTCCAAGCCCCGGGGAGCCGGGAAGGAGGCTACAGCTGCCAGTACTCTCCAGGAGGCCCAGGGAAGCAGCAGCTGTTGACCATCCCTGGGAGCCCCAGGAAGCCGCAGCCACTGGTGGTGCCCTGGAGCAGCTGCAGCTGCAAGCCTCTCTGGGAGCCCTGGGGAAGAGGCAGCTGCCCACGCTCCTTCAGCTTCCCTGAGGCTGGAGGTGGAGGGGGGCATATACAGGGTTATTCGTCCCTTTTTAAAAAAAAGTAAGGATGCCTTTTTGGCATCCCAAATATGGGACTGTCCTGCCCAATATGGATGGCAACAAAAAAGCAGTCAAGTAGCACTTTAAAGACTAACAAAATAATTTATTAGGTGAGCTTTTGTGGGACAGACCCACTTCTTCAGACCATAGCCAGACCAGAACAGACTCAATATTTAAGACACAGAGAACCAAAAACAGTGATCAAGGTGGACAAATCAGAGAGTAGAGGGGCAGGAGGGGGAAGTCAAGAATTAGACTAAGCCAAGTATGCAAATGAGCCCCTATCGTGACCCATAAAATTATAATCTCGGTTCAAACCACATGTTAATGTGTCCAATTTGAATATGAAAGAGAGTTCAGCAGCTTCTCTTTGAAGGTTGTTGTGAAAATTTCTCTTCAGTAACACGCATACTCTTAAGTCATTAACAGAATGGTCCACTCCATTAAACTGCCAACTAACAGGTTTGTGGATCAGGAGCATTTTTATGTCTGTTTTGTGCCCATTAACTTTGTCTGAGAGAGTCTGAAGTCTGTCCAATATACAAAGCACCTGGGCATTGTTGGCACACGATGGCATATATGATGTTAGTTGATAAACATGAGAATGTGCCCGTGATTCTGTGAATAACCTGGTTAGGTCCAGTGATGGTATCTCCAGAAAAGATACGTGGACAACGCTGGCAGCGGGCTCTGTTACAAGGAAAAGTCCCAGGACTGGTGTTCCTGCGGTATAGACTGTGGCTGTTGGTGAGAATCCCCGTAAGGTTGGGAGGTTGTCTGTAGGAGAGAACAGGCCTGTCACCCAGGGCCTTCTGGAGTGTGGCATCCTGATTAAGGATAGGTTGTAGGTCTTTAATAATGCATTGCAGTGGTCTGAGTTAGGGGCTGTAGGTGATGACCAGTGGTGTTCTGTTCTTGGCTTTTTTGGGCCTACCTCGAAGTAGCTGGTCTCTGGGTATTCATGTGGCCCTGTCGATTTGTTTTTTTATTTCTCCTGGTGGGTAATTGAGGTTTATGAATATTTGGTAAAGATTTTGTAGTTTTTGGTCACTGTCAGTAGGATCAGAGCAAATGTGACTGTACCTAAGGGCTTGACTGTAAACAATGGATCTAGTTATGTGTGCAGGATGGAAGCTAGAAGCATGTAGGTAAGTATAGCGAGCAGTGGGCTTCCAGTGCAGTGTGGTACTGATCAGGCCATCTTTGATTTGTACTGTAGTGTCTAGGAAATGTCTCCCTCACATGGAGTAATTGAGGCATAAGTTGATGGTGGGGTGCAGATTGTTAAAGTCTCTGTGGAATTCTTCTAGAGTCTCTGTACCCTGGGTCCAAATCATAAAGATGTCATCAGTGTATCTTAAGCAGAGGAGAGGTAATAGGGGATGAGAGCTGAGGAATTGTTGTTCCAGGTCAGCCATAAATATATTAACATATTGTGGGGCCATGCGGGTGCCCATAGCAGTTCCGCTGATCTGGAGGTATAAATTGTCCCCAGATCAGAAATAATTGTGGGTGAGAACAAAATTACAGAGGTCAGACACCAGATTGGCTGTGGTGACATCAGGGATGGTATTTCTGATATCTTGTAATCCATTTTCGTGTGGAATATTAGTGTACAGAGCCTTTACATCCATTGCAGCAAGGATGGCATCAGGAATTTTCCTCAGGAAGTCAGTGGTATCTCGGATATAGCTGGGAGTGTTGGTGGCATAGGGTTTGAGGAGGGAGTCCAAGTAACTGGATAGTCCAGTGGCAAGGGTGCCACTACCCGAAATGATAGGGCTTCCAGGGCTTCCAGGTTTGTGGATTTTGAGAAGTAAGTAGAATAATCCAGGCTGGGGCTTAGATGGTGTGTCTGAGTGAATGAGGTCCCGAGTAGCAGCAGGGAGTTCCTTAAGTAGTTTTTGTAATTTCCTTTGGAATTCCAAAGTGGGATCAGTGGAGAGAGGTCTGTAAAATGTAGTGTTGGAGAATTGTCTGGCTGCCTCCTGTTCCTAGTCTGACTTATTCATGATGACAACAGCACCCCTTTGTCAGCTGGTTTGATTGTAACGTCTGTGTTGTTTGAGAGTCCGGACAGCATAGCATTCAGCATAGTTGAGATTGTGTCTCATTTGACATTGTTTTCTGTCTGAGCACAATTGCGGAAGCATTGTATGTAGAAATCCAGACTTTCACTCTGACCGTCATGTGGAGGGTGCCAGATGAGAGGTTCAACCTGTAGTCAACTGTTCACATGCAAAGAGATGGGTTACACCATGTGCCATTTCTCTAAGATGCAGAAGAGTTTGCATGTTACTGAAAAGAAATTTTCATAACACCCTTCAAAGAGAGGCTGCTGAACTCTCTTTGATATTCAAATTCAACACATTAACACGTGGTTTGAACTGAGATTGTAATTTTCTGGGTCACTATAGGGGCTCGTTTGCATACTTGGCTTAATCTAATTCTTGATTTACGCCCCACCCCCCGCCCCTCTACTCTCTGATTTGCTCACCTTGATCATTTTTTTCTGATTTGTCCACCTTGATTCCTGTTTTTGGTTCTCTGTGCCTTAAATATTGAGTCTGTTCTGGTCTGGTTATGGTCTGAAGAAGTGGGTCTGTCCCATGAAATCTCACCTAACAAATTATTTGGTTAGTCTTTAAAGTGCTACTTGACTGCTTTTTTGTTTTGATAGTACATAGACTAGCATGGCGCTCTCTCTGTTACTATCCAATATGGATGATCACCCTACCCATACTGCACTCAATGTCTTAGCTACAAGAACATCCTTCCGTTGTAGCAAGCAGCATTAGCAAGGCATATCACATTTCAATCAGGAAAACATTAACACATAGTTGCAAAATATCCACAATTCAGCCAGTTGGCCAGTAGAATTGAACCAAGCTCTTTCACAAGATGACGAAGTAACTCAACTGTTAACAGGAAACAGAAAATCTTTTCTAAAAGGTCACCTGTGATATGTAAGACCAATGCAAGGACTGGGTGTTAACATCTCTACATTAGACTCTGACAATGGGCCACATCCCCACCCCCCTCTGATCTGACTTGTGTTTTCTCTCTTTCAATACATACTGCTGATAATGGGCCATTTCCACCTTGACTGAGTAGACCGTGTCAGCTCTGGCCCTCCCTTTCACTGGGACCCACTTGTTAAATATCCCTCTGACCCCGCCCTCCATGCTTCTGATGAAGTGGGTCTTTGCACACAAAAGCTTATGCTCCAAAATATCTGTTAGACTGTAAGGTGCCACAGGACTTCTTGTTGTTCTCAATGCAAGGACTGACACTCTTATTTGTTGGAATAAGTACATTCCAATTCAAATGTTGGTTCACCGATTGATTTAAAATGGAACTAGTTTTGAATGGGGTGAAGTTGTTGGCATTCTACCATCAACACTTTGGGTCATGTGCCATACCATCAGATCTCAGTGTTCCTGCCTCCACACTCCCAGCCAAAATAGTCTTTTATTGGTGATGGTTTTAACATTGCAGCCCTGTGAGAACTCATGCATTTCCCGTGCTACATGGGTAATAATTTTCCTATTGGCAAGTGTTAAGGAAAATTGTGAAATATTTTGCCTAAAACAGAAGGAGTTTCATCCTCCTTCTTGCAGGAATGAGCAGGGGGAAAAATGACAGAGGGCTACGTTACAGTTTCCAGTGGCTTTCTGTCAAGCCCAGGTCTTTGGGTTTGAAAGGGCTAGAGTGCAGTACCAAGCATGTCATGATATTATGCTGACTGACAGGACCAGTAACAGCCTGAGCCAGCATTGCTCTAGCCCCGAGCTAGCTCTTGATACACACCACCCTGTTCACTGACAACAGCTGGCATAGGAGAAACAAATAAGCTTGGGATATAGCACAAGGAATGGGGACCCAGAGCAGCAGTCCTCCGAAGGTCACCATGGCCTGGCCGACAAACAGGCAATGCTAGGTATACAGCTGCACTGCCAAGAACAGCCAGGAGAGAGCTCAGAGTGCTCTGTCCTCTTCCTGTTGCCCCTCGGGTCCCTTGTAGACTGAGGGCTGCTCAGACCGAAATCAGGTGCAGATGAGCCCAGGGCAGTGTACAAGCAGTTGAGGGGCATGACACACCTGCAACCCGGTTGTACACCTGTTCTCTAGCCACTACCCCTTGTTTTCCTGCTAAGTGAGCAGCAGTGGGGTGAGTTATGGCAGAACCACTAGCTGCTTATCTGGTCACCTGAGACTCACCACAGCAGGCACCTCCCGGGGGGGCAGAATTCATAGGGCGTTAGACTGGAGTCACACCACTGGCAAGATACACAGCAGCCACATTTGTCCTCACAGATAGATACCTGAATTTCCAAAGGGAAACTGAAGTTTGCACACCTGCCTTGGGTTCTTCCCCACTGCCAATCCCCCCACTCAGAGACCCGGTGCAGCTGCAGTCTGCACATGAAGGGGCACAGGAGGAAATGCTCCCTCCTACTCTCCCTGAGCACGTGGCCCCGGAAAGAGAGCAGGCTGGCTGTTCTGGGATGGGAGGGGAGCAGATTACACCATGCAGAGGGGTGGCAAGCCATATGCACGCCTCCTGCATTCCAGGGAGCTGCTAGGCTCAGGAGACAATCCCCCATGGAGCTTCCCATAGTGGTGCACCACTGCTATATCTCCCTCGAAGGCAAACCAACAGACAGCACAAGGAGAGCCTTGCAATGGCTACAGGTGTAATGAGCTGCACACAAACCAGGGAGCCAGGAGGTATTTTTTGCTAATCCAGACTCTGCCACTGAATCTCAGCTAGATCCAAGTTACAAAGTGTCCACTCCTCATTGGCGTCCCACCTCAGACCCCTGGCAGCTGATCTACAGAAGTGCCAAGGACCCACACAAACTTCACTGACTTTGGCTGGAGTTGCCCATGTCTCGGTACATGCCTGGCAGCATCTTTAATTTGTCTTGGGGCCCTGGGAACGCCCCCCCTCGATGAATGTACTTCCAGGACAAACATCTTAGACATTCACAGCTGACATCACTTTTCTGGATACTTTTCAGTGTCAAGGCTGTGGCCACCACTTACAATGCATCTAGTATATGATGTGTGGCTCATGCTAACAGAAAAAAGCCCAACGCATTGTCCCAAGTCAGTGGAATGCACTGCATTTCTTTTGCTGATTTTTGTACAAGTTTTTGAAGGAAGGTGCAGAACTCTTCAGTGGATCCCTGGCTCCAGGGTTGAGCAAATGTCCATGTCCTCTCCCCAACTATCTGCCTCCCTTCCAAAATACAGGTAAGAAACATCATATGCTACCAATTACACTGCATGACCAACACCACAGTGCTTCTCAGCTGGCAGTACTTGCTGTCTTCTGTGGCTCCAGGCAGAGATGTAGCTCTGTTATGTCTCCAGCTATTTGCGTGAGAACACTCTTTACATCAACTTTCCTGACATTTGCTTGACTGATTTTCAAGGAACACCCACCCTACCCTAGTTACACCCCTACACACAGAAACCCATCCAGGCTAACCTATCAGACCAGCCTCCGATTACCAGTTCTTCAGGCACCAAGTCTCTTCTCAGTGGGCCAGATTCTGCTTTTAGCTACACCTGTGTAAATCTGCAAGACCACTAGAGCCTCTTGATTTACATGGGTAAAAATAAAATCAGAATCTGGCCCAGTGCATTAATGTAACTTCCATTAACTTTAGAGGGAGTGCATATCCCCATGCACCCCCGACCCACCCTACACATGCATGCGCAGACCCCAAAGTTTGTTCTCACTCCTAGTACTATCGAAGGGAAGCCAATGACCCTTCCAACTGATGAGCACTTAGCATTCCCTCTAGATACCTGCAAGGAAGCCTATGAAAGACTCCTCCAAAGGTAATCAATACTGAATTCTATCATTCAGTAAGAGATGTTTACATCACTCTTCCTCTGCTACTCGACTGAAATGTTTTCTTCAGATGAGCTTCCTTCTCCCTTAATTAAACACAATCTCTCTCCGTGATAATGCATGTCTAAAATCATAAAACAGAGTGCAGTATTGTTTGGAATGCACAACCTTGGTTTGCTCCAGAAAGTTTTTTGGGGGAGGTAGGAAGAACTGCAAGTCCTTATCTTGAAAGCTGATACTTTCTCTTGAGCATAACATATCGCTGCCCTGTCATCCTGTAAGCACGCACTCCATCACACACTAGTCAGCTGGCTGCCTGCCAGCCTAATATTAATTCGGACTCCTTATTAACTTCAGTGTTGCACAAGCCTCGGTGTAGGAGCTAATGAGAAATCAGGATCTGGCGCCATGGTTGGAATGCAATCAAACCTTGAAGCTCCTTTCCAAGCCATTATAAAAATTACCATGTGGAAAGTGAATTTAATGTTGTGGAGCCCTTAATTGTAGTATCAGTAAATGCTTTGATCTGGGTGACTCTTGACATCATAGAATGAGGAAACTCCCTTAATGATTTGTAAAAACCGCACAAATGGTTGGGGAGGAAATTTGCTTTACAGATATGAAAGAAGTTATTAACTCTTGCATGGAAGGCTTTGGGGTTTTGCTTTAAGCAGATCAGCGTCACTCAGCTTAATAAAAAACACTAGAATCATTTTCAGAACAAATGACGGGAGAGCAGGCCCAACAGCATTTGCTAGGGATTTTAAAAATTAAAGACTGGATCATGCCTTTAGCAAAGCCCTGTGCAATGAGTGGTTGATGAACTGCCTTGCCCCAGTAGGAGCTGTGCTCCAAAGATACCCCTTTGAGGCAGGATTCCTTTGGAGCCTATTTTGTACTTACTTATGGGAGAAGTATGATTAGTCAATTATCAGGTGCGGCAAAACCCACCAATGAATCCACTTAGGCCCCTGGAAGGCACATAAGGGAATCAAGCCACGACCCATCTACTCCCTGCTCTTCTCCATCAACTTGCTCAGGAGGAAAGGAGCAGCTGAAGAGAGTTGCACTGTACTGAGGACCAGTCCCCCAGATCCAGAGAGCAACAGACAGGTAGCATCTTTACTGCCATGTGCAGAGAGTCATGGGCATCGAGCACCAACCCTGTCTCCCAGATGGAGGCTTAAGTTGACAGGATCATGCCAGGTACTCTCTCATTAACCCCTCCTGAGGCAGCACGAAAGACTCATACCCTCTTAAGAAAAAAATTCACAACCCCTCTCTGGGCCTCCTAAATATCAAACTTAACGCCAGGGATGTAATTTCCTGCACTTTGGGCTTCAAGCAGAGTCCTGCCACAGCTGATCCGGCACAACGTTGTCTGTTAGCTTTGCATAACGTTGTCCAGAGTGATGTGGATAACAGAGCCCAACCAGACTCTCAGCATGGCGAGACTCCAGAAGATAGTGGAAAAAGCTGGATTAGAACTCAGACCACTAGTCTTTGAAGAGGGATCAGTCCACTAGGCCAGGCTGCCTCTAAGAAAGGAGTGCAACCTGCCCTCCTGTTAACAAAATCTGTGCCTGCTCCCGGAGAATATAAATCTCCAGCTTCATCCTACAGGCCATCGTCTTCTGCTCCCCAGCTGAAAGTGTCCAGAGATGTTAATGAGCAGAATATAGATTAACTCCTTTGCCTCCAAGTTGGGAAGCTCCATTTACATGGGGCCTCATGGCCAGTATCAGACAGAGGATTCCTGAACCAGTGCAGAGGGGTCTAAAAACAAAATGACCACCAGGAAAGCGCAAAGACTGGTGGTGTGTAAGGACCAGTAATCCCATTCCCAATCCACTGGGGGACACACACTGCCCTCCAAGAGGGGGAAACCTCACACAGTTTCAGAACCCCTCCCCACCTTTATTCCATGGTGGGGGTGGGAGGCAAGATGTAATATGTGGCCTTAATAGCTAAGTAAGTAGCTTTAGGAAATGTAAAAGACATTTTGCCCCAGGTTCAAGCCAAGCCAAATTAAGCTCTGAACATTTTAGTTAAATCCATGTTTATTTTTTGGCTGGAGAAGCTAGTCCTGCTGGGGCATCGAATTCGCCCAGACTCAAGAAACGGTACAAGAAACTCTCAAAGAAAGTTAGTCCTACCACCATTTCCTGACAAATCCCTGGACCCCAAACAATGAGGCCTGGAGCCTTGCTGGACCCCGGGCAAAGTGAAGGAGGAAGACACGGCTCTGTGCTCCCAGAAGGGGCAGGGCCTGGGGCAGCCAACCCTCATCACTGCCCAGAGTGGTCCATGCTGTGCCCCTTACCTGCACCAGCCAGCCCACAGAGCTACCTGGAGTACACAGCCTGGTGCTCCGGCAGCAACGTTAACAGGTCTGGGGCTCAATAGCAGTGGCAGCAGCTGGGAGCCCCAGGACCCTTTGAATGGCCAAGCCCCAGGCAAATTCCCCTCTTACCACCCCGCCCCCCATCAACTGGCAGTGACCCCAAAGCTTGGGACAAGTTCTAGTGAAGATGCAGAAGTCAGCCAAAATTCTGGCTATGTTCTCAGAAGTGTAAGTCTACCAGTGTGAGTAAACAGAGAACCATGGCACCCAAGGGTGGCAGCAGGGCAGGTCTAAGTCACCTCCCCTTAAATTCAATCTGTTGAATGGCAAAGAAGGACCTATGCTTTAGAAGCCAGGCTAGCCACTTGATCCACAGACTCAGCCACTCAAGGCAATAGGAAACAACAGCTCAGCATGCCTTTAAAACCCAATCACTACTGCAAACACTATCCATCAGGAATGTTTGGTTATGCTTGGTAGGAGATTACTGCTTGCCCTTAACACGGCTTTCTTATTGCCTAATAATGGCTTTGCAAAGGCAATGCAGTCTAGACATAGGCCAGGAAGCCAGGAGAGCTGGGTCCCATCACCACACCAGTTGAGGCAAGGCCCTTCACTTCTCTCTGTTCCTCTTCCCACCTTTTGTCAATTTAGACCACTGAGGGGCAGCCTAGACCAGTAAGTGGGCTACATAAGCGGTCCTCCTTCATCTCAGATTGTCTTGGTTAAAACAGTCTCCCAGCACAGGGCACTTTTGCTAACTGTGACTGCATACACAGAATTCATGGGGTGTGCTGGCTGAACTGTAGCAGCACTCTGACTGGATACAAGGGGGCACACGGCTCTCACAATGTTGTGTGCACACCTCAGTTCACCTGCACCTGCGTGTGGGCAAAAGTAAACAAAGTGATTCATCAGTCACATGTAGAACCTTGATGGGCCACAGGTTGCCCGCCACTGCTTTAGGCTGTAAGCACTGTCTCTTACTACGTACAGCACCTAATACAACAGGACCCCTAAGCAAGGCCACATCCCGTAAGATATGAGCATAATGCAAACAAAAGCAAGTTGAATGTTCCCCTTTCAAAGTATATCAAGTGCAGAGATTTCACCTTTTCCTCACGGACATCAGAAAACCAATTCTCAATCTCATTAGGTCCTACAAACAATTCAACCTCCCTCTCTGATCAAGTCACCAACCTAGGCATGGTCTACACTAGAAAGTTAAGTCAATTGCAGAAATGCAATTCTAGCTATGGCAATTGCGTCGCTAGAATTGACTTATCTGCAATCTACTTACTTGCTGTCCTCAGTAAGGAAAGTTGATAGGAGAAACTCCTTATTCTTCACAATAGCGAGGAGTACAGGAGTCGACTGCTGACCATTGATCAGATGATTTCATGCATCTCTTCCAGGTGTGTGAAATCAAACCCCAGAAGATCGCTCCTGACTGGGTCAATATTCTGGGTAATGTAGAAATGGCCCCAGACTTCTGAGTGTCTTTGTTATACTTCTAACTTTTCCTTTTTCCCTTCATCCCCTTGTGATTTTCCTTTTGGTAAATATTTGAAATTTTGGGGGAGTCTAGCCAAGGTGGATTTAAAAAGAAAGAGAGAGAAAATATCAATAATTTACCTTACATTCCCAAGGGAAGAAGCAGGGAGAAAGAACACTAAGGTAAAAAGTTAAAACAGCAGAATCTCAGCAAAGCACTCTTTGATAAGTGTCCAAATTTACTTCTTCCAATTTTGAGGCCCTTGCAACTAGTGCCAGAGCTTTAAAAAAATTCCTAATTGGCTCAGTGCTGAAAAATTCACTTTTTGGAAGCCAAACTACTTAATGTTAATTTGGTTATTTGGCAAAAATATAACAATAATACTTGTAATTGAACCACTGTCATCCGCACTGAAAAGATTCTGGTCTGCTCATTCCTCAGTCTAAGAATTACAGCAGATACTCCTGACTATTTTAAAAAAAAAAAGTGGATCTGTCATTTTATATACCTAGCATGTAACAAAACTTTGTGGGAAATCTGTAACCCACGTCCTGATGGACCATCACGTACAGGGACAGATGAGATAACGAAAAGCCATACATCAAGTGGAAAAACTTTTCCAAGGACAAGTATGAATTTCATTTCCTATCGTAAATCCCCAACCCCCAGCCAGGCACAGTGGTCCAAAAGGCAGTAGAGATATGACACATTTTTCATTTGTGCAATACAAGATAAAGGGGACTACTAAAAATGCTATAAATGCCTCAAAACACATCCTGATTAAATAGCCTTAAAGTCACAATTGCACAATGTTATTGTATTTACCAAAGGACAGATCAGCACAAATAGCACAAACCAACCTAGGTGAACACAGTTGTGTGCCAATGGCAGAACACTGGTCAATATGATTTCTAACCTCCTCTTCTGCAGATACTACTCCAACCACCAAATGTCAGTATCCCCTGAGAAGCTACCAGAACTCATCTTAGATTTGCCCCTAACTAGCTTTCCCAGGTCCGACAGAGGATGTGAGGCATAACCAGATCTAGAAACCAAGTCTCCTCACTCACGCACCTTTGCTTTAACCACAAAACCATCCCTCCAGTCTTGTTTATCCTCTACTACAGGCTGAGCCTCTCTAATCCAGAACTCTTTCATCCAGCAAGCTGCATAATCTGGCATGACTTCAGTTAGCCAGATGACCACTTATGAGTGTGGCCAAGTTTCCTGAAGTCCCATAAAGTTTGTTTAGAGCCACCAGTCCTGGCCTTCAGTGTTCTGTGCTCTTATTTAGCTGTAATTTACCCCTAAATGTCTTCTAAGAGCCCAGTCAGCAGTGGAAGTGTTGGCAATGTGCTACAAAATACTGACCTCCCATCGTCTGGCAAATTTTCTCATCTGGCATCAGTCAGGTCCCAAGGGTGCCAGACAAGGGGTTCAACCTGTAGTCAAATTGGTTGCACATTCTGTTCAGATGCATAGAGATGGGTTACACCATGTGCCATTTCTCTAAGATGCAGAAGCACCCTCCTTCCCCTTCCACACTCATAGAATCAGCTGATCCACCACTAAGTATATTTTGGATCACTCCAGAAAACTGTGTCTTGAGATACTTGGATGGTTGTTTAGTGCAAAGCCGGCTGAGAACACATTCAAAGTGAGGTCTGCAGTGCTTATCTGTGCAGTGCTTTTTAGCAGGAAAGGGGATTCACTAGTTAAAGCTCTCGCTAAGGGACACAATAATTGCCCAGTAATTCTCCCAATGTAAGTGCTTTTGGCTGCATGCCGGCATTTGCCCACGAGCACAGCCATGCTGCCCCACGGTAGCTCAGGGCAGGGATTGCTCCCAATAAGGGCACAACTGTCTCCTCTTTCCTCCTCCTTCATGCCCAAGCAGATCCACATGCCTGGAGGACTGTGGAGTCTGCTTCAGCTGCCGTGTGCAGCAGCCCTGTTCACGGAACAGCAGACCAGGGGAGAGAATTGAAACGTGGCCCTTGCTTCCATCTAGTCTGCCTTCTGCCTTTGGAGGGCCCCATGCTGGGAGGTAAGGGAGTCACCCCTGCTCCCTTCCAGGTAACTTACTCCCTCCCACACAGCAAAGGACATAGGAAGGCTCCTCACACACTCACGCTCTCCATCCATGCCTGCACATTTTTCCATCAAAGTCTAGTCCTTTTCAAACAGGGCAACTGAAAGAGCACAATCATGGGGTGAATGGGCCATGTCTATGTGCAGGGCCATAACCTTGTTGTCCTACTTGATGCCTAGAACATAGACTCTGAAAACCCTATCCAAAGCCCTGGGAAGGACAAGACTGATATTAATTAGGGCTGTCAGGAGACTAAAAAAATTAATTGTGACAAATTGTGCAATTAATCACACTGCTAAACAACAAAATTTTGGATGTTTTCTACATTTTCAAATATGTGGATTTCAGTTACTATACAGAATACAGCGTTCACTTTATTTTTTATTACAAATATTTGCACTGTAGAAAACAAAAGAAATACAGTAAACTCTTTCATACCCAGCAGCCCCGGGACTGGGAGGTTACCAGATATTCAAATATTCTGGATAAGAGAGAAGTATACCCAACAATGCATAATACTAAAGAAAAACAAGATTAGCTATTAAGAAACAAACCAAAATGTATGCAGAGTACTTTATTTACCAACAACAGTAGTATTGTACATGAAATACAAATAAATACAGCAAATACAGTGTACGTTTTCACTTTCACTATACTGTGCTTATGGAAAACAGAAATAAAATTTACTTATAGTTAAAATGCTGGTTATTTCAGAGTTCCAGATGATAGACAGCCAGGTATGAAAGAGTTTACTTAGTACTTTTCAGTACTGCTCATATAAGTTCTGTAGCATAATCTCTTTATTGTGAAAGTTAAACTTACAGATGTAGAATTATGCACATTAAAATAACTGCACTCAAAAATAAAACAATGTAGAACTTTAGATCCTACAAGTCCACTGTGTCCTATTTCTTGTTCAGCCAGTCACTCAGACAAATGAGTTTGTTTACATTTGCAGGAGAGCAGTGCTTTTTTTTTCCCCCCTTCCTTTTTTGTTAAAAAAAAAAAATGAGGTGCTGGTACGCCGGGCCCCAGCGGGCACCCCGCTGCCAGGGAACCCCCACTTTCCAAAACTGTGAGTGGCTCATGTACCATTAAGGATAACAGGGCATCTTTTTCCGAGGAAGTGTTAGAACATAAAAAGAAGTGCAGGAACACTGCAGTATCATTTGTGGTCATTTCAAGAAGACCTATAACCTCAGTATTGATTTCACCTAAAAGCCAATCAGTGCTTTCATTTCTCACCTTTCCTTAAGAGCAAAACCTTCCACTTTGTTACAGCTCTCAGCCTTCAAAAGGGCAGGTAATGCTCATACACACAGTGGAATCTTCATCAGTGAGTTAACTACTGAATATGCACAATGTACAACAGGCAAGGCCAGAAGCTGCATTTTAGGCTACGTCTACACTTGCGAATAAAGTTAAAGTTGACTTTGTAACACTAGATTTTATAAATTCGAAGTTGAATGGCCACATCTGCTCACAAAGTCACCTTAGGGTGTCCACACTAAATTGCCTAAGTCTCACTGAGGCAGCAGTGCATTGTGAGCACTTACCCCACTGTTCCTTCAGCCCCATTGCAATTTGGGCTTCTGTGCCAGTGTCTTGCGGTAAGCCATAGAATACTAGGACTGGAAAGGACCTTGAGAGGCCATCGAGTCCAGTCCCCTGCCCTGATGGCAGGACCAAGTACTGTCTAGACCATCCCTGATAGACATTTGTCTAACCTGTTCTTAAATATCTCCAGAGATGGAGATTCCACAACTCCCTAAGCAATTTATTCCAGTGTTTGCCCACCCTTAGTTGCTGCAAGTAGTTGTGGGTCTGTAATGTTATCATTCCAGAGTGCATTGCACTCTTCCCTGCCATTGAAAACAAACAGCCATTTTTCCAAAGCCTGCCCTGAATCAGGATGCTTTGATGACCGTCACCAGCAGAGTTGGCTACTGCTGTGCCACTCTGCCTGGAACACAGTAATGGCTTAAGTACTACCATTATTTCAAGTAAATTCAGGAAACTACTTCCGGCCCAAGAGTCTCTTCTGCCAGCAAAGCCCTTGATACCCAAGCACCACTTGTGGCTGGTGTAGATACCAATGGAATCGTCTGTAGTGACCACATGGACCACTATCTTCACAAAGAAAGAAGATACAGTGACACGTTCTCTTCACACTCTGGGAGCAGGGCCCTGTAGGTTGGAAGGTGGAAGGGATGTTAGCTAGGACTCCTGGGTTCTCTTCCCAGTGTTGGGAAGGCATAGGTGTCTACTGGTAGTGGCTCAAGCACTGTAATTACTTCAACACTCATTATGGAACTCCAGAGGGCATTGGTGTCTAGTGGTTAGAGTGCTGGACGGCGCCATTACCCCATCAGAAGTAGCAGTGGCTCAAGCACCAAGACTCATTTGCATCCCAGACTAAAGAGAAGAGAAGGAAAAGTTAAGGGAGTATTCGATGATAGAAAAGTTGAGGAAAGATGATCCCTTGAGACAACGTTTGGAAGTAAGGTAACTTTGACAACACCTTTTCTGTTGGCCCCAGTGAAGGTACACACCTTGCCAGCGCTTCGATGTTGCTAACTTCGACATTCCCACGGTGAAAATTAGCCTAATGAGGTGCTGCATATGCACCACAGCACCTCATTGTGATTCCCCGCTTGGGCTGATTACCATGCCCCCTGTGAAGAAGGGGGGCTAAAGTAGACAAGCCCAAAGAGTGTTAATTCCCGATATTCATCACTCTTGGTTCTTACAGCACATGTGATTGGATTAGGTCTAATCCTGCAGTCCTTTCCTCAATCAAAACCCCTGCTTAATTCAACGGGAATTCAGATTCAGTAAATGATGCAAAATTAAACGGGTAGGTTCTGACTCTATTCCCACTACAATGGGAGTTTACCCATTGGTGCCAATAGACAGAATTATGCCTATTCAGATAAAACACACGTTTCAGGCTGCCTCTACACTATGAGATAAATTGAAATTCATTAACATCAATTTTGTAATTCTGGAATTTATACATTCAAATTTGACCATCCTCACTTCCCACGTGCTCCTCACAAAGTCGACTCATTGCTGCCACACTCAAATTGGCCAACAACTGCTGCAGTAGTGCATTGTGGGAAGCTATCCCACAGTTCCCTCATCCCTGTAGCATTCTGAGTATGCCCATTGGTCTTTGACATCATCTTCCCACGTTGCATTTTCCTCATTCCCCTCCCAATCCCTAGAAATAATACATGGATCCTCAAAGTGAGAAGAAAGAGGATAGAAATGTCTCAGAAAAATATTTTTGACTTTATTGAAACTAGTACAGGGCCCCTGGAAAGCATGAAGAAAGAGATGATAGGAAAGATTTTCAGAAAACAGAGTTGCTGATGGAGAGAGTCTTTGACTTTCAGGTGCACTATAAGGCTTCTGTGCAACAACTGCGTATTCTAATGTTAGAAGGAAGAGGATAGAAAAGTGTCGGGAAAAAGAATTTTTGGTTTCTTCATCCCCGTATTGCCAACACGGGTGCAACAACTGTTCTCAACTGGCCATTCACTAAGTGTCCCACCTCCTATCATTGCTGAAGTAGCAGAAGTATTCCCTCTGTGTTATCGTAGCCCCCGGGGGAGACATCCCCCTGGTGGCAGCAAGCCTTGGCATGTGCGTGGGGGGTGCCAGAGGGGGACCAGTTGATGTGGTCCTCCCTGAGCATGTTAGCCACCAGGGGAGACCTCCCCACAGCAACAGCAAAACCCCCAGCATCTGAGCCAGCGGGGGAGACTTCCCCACGGTGGTAGCAAGCCCTCAAAATCTTAGCCACCCTTGGAGCCCTAAACATGCACAATCTGTCACGGTGCAGCCTGGCAGCATGGTCAGCACCGAACGGCAGAAACATCCTCTTATTGGTTTGGGGGCTACCCACATGCGGCGGCAAAGAGTGGGAAAGATCCAGACTGTGTGGCACCTTTGGGGGAGCAATGGGGGTTCACACACAAATGTAAACCACTGAAAAGAAGTTTATTGGCGTGTTATGCAAGGACGACCCTCACCACAGCCTTGTTGACACATGGCACTGCAGGGCAGTGGCTGGCGCCATGCAGCGCTGAAAAAAAAAGGAAGCCTAGAGACAGAGCCACAAACTCCCTGCAGGGCTATTTGAATGTGTAGATGCACTCACAGCACCAGTAGCAAAGAACGACAGACATGTCTCAGGCTCTCATACGAATGTGAGCCCACAGCCACAGGCTTGCTGCTCCCGCTTGGAAATTCACGGTCTTCCTGTTACTGGAGAGCAGCGGCCAGAGCACAGCAGTGAGAGGGGCATTGTGGGTTACATACAGGACACCTCTGGAGGCTAATAAATTCAATTTTAAGATGTGGCGCTTCCACACCGGCCTTTAATCGAACTTTTGAATTTGAGCTTGACGCTGCACCCGTCAGGTAATTGCGATTTTGTAACCTCAAGATTAGTGCATCCAAAAATTGAGCTAATGGTCTTTACAGTGAAGACAGTCGTGTGGTAATATCAAGCTAACTGCCTTAAATCCAAATTTATCTTGCAGTGTAGATGCAGCCTCAGATAACAGTCATGTACCTATTTAATCTTTAAAACTCAGTGTCCTCCCGGTACATGGTCAAGTAATTGGTGCCCAGGAGGAAATGTATAAATGATCAACTGGGACAAAGTTAAAAGAGTTTATAAAATCCAGTCTGAGTACAAAAAGTTAAACAAAACACAGTCAAGAAGACATTTCAGATTCCAATCCAAAAAAAGTTATGAAGCCTTTAAAATTGACAATGAGGGAATTCTTCACTGTGGTCTTGCCCTCACTTTCACCCTACAAAGTAATGCTGTATGGAGGCAGAGTAAACACTCTGTGCTGTATTTTCCTAACGAAAGCAAGGGAAAAAAACAGATCAATGTCTATTCCGCTGCCAGCAGATATGGAGTCAATTAAAAAACTAAAATATACAATAACTTAACTCTTTGTACAAAGCTCTAGGCATATCAATACTGCAAGCAGGGTTTTACATTCCAGAGAAAGAAAATTTTGCCACATTCTGGGTTTTGGGAGGCTAGGACAAATGCTCTCTTAATTTCAAACTGCAAGTGTGAATTTGTTGTTCCACAAAGGGAAACACCAACTGGATCCAGGCAGTATTCAATCAGGCACTATGCAAGTTCCCTCCCTATGCAGCTCTGCCAATGAGCCTCATGAGGCTTATTGTTAGGCCAGAAGCGATACAATATCCAAGATAGTGCCTATTGGTAATTTACATGCAGAATTCTACAACTGACACGCCCTTCCCAGAATTTGCGCCTTCAAAAAATTCAGAATTTTTGTTCCCCAGAGTAAACTAGAAACATACTCAGGTCCTGAGGTTTAAAGTGCCCACACAATTCAACTTTGGACTGAAAGTTTTCTGCTTTGCTTTCCAGTCTACGTTGCTTCCTATTCACAGAGAAATTTCAAATTGTCTCATGACTTTCAGGCACTTCTGCTCCCTGAAGTTCTCTCTGTTACTTCTACCGCACACACTGGGTATCTCCATTGTTGTTTGGGTCCAAACCAAAACTGCTGAACCAAAGACCATGGAATTTTGAGAGGACTGCATGGTTCAAAAATCTGACCCTGGAGCTGAGTCTCAGTGTAAGAGGCCTATGAACTGTGGAGCGTTTGAAAGATTGAGTCAGATGCACATTTTGTAACTCAAACTCAATTGCAATTGTAAAGTAAGAAAGGGATCTAGGGGTCAGAGTGGGCCACAAACAAAATGTGAGTCAGCAGTGTGATGCTCTTGCAAAAAAAAAAAAAAAAAAAACAACATTCTGGGCTGCATTAACAAGCGTGTCATAAGCAAGACAAGAGAAGTAATTCTACTCTGCTCTTATTAGGCCTCAACTGGACTACTACGTCCAGATCAGAGCACCACATTTCAAGAAAGATGTGAAAATGTCCATTTCAAGAAAAGATGCTCAAAGAAGAGCAACAAAAAGTGATTAAAGGTCCAGAAAACAAGACCTATGAGGGATGATTGAAATAATTACATTTGTTTAGATTGGGAAAAAAAAGACTGACAGGGGACTTGATAACAGCTTTAAAGGACTTAAAATGGTGTTACATGGGTCCATCTTGTCCTGAGCCCCAGGCCCTCTGTTCAGTCCACTGGCCCCACCATAGGAGCCCCGTTACCCTTGCTGGAGCAGAGGGGTGGTCTGGGGTGAACCCAGTCCCCACTCACTCATTCTGGATTCCAGCCCAGGGACCCTGTGTGGCTGCTACCAGCGAGGACTGACTCCCTTCACCCTTGCCACTGCAGCTCTTCTCCCTGGGCCACTTCCCCAGACAATCCCACCAGTACCTCCTTCAGGTAACAGCAGCATCAGCTAGTCCCCTTCCTTGATCAGCTCCACCAGGTGGCCAGTTCTCCTCAGTCTCTGGCTGAGCGACAGGGTCCCCCCCAGACTGGGTGGGGGGCAGCCCAGTCCCTTGTTACCGAGGCTCTTCTTCTCTACTGTTCCTCCAAGTCTCCTTCCCTCTCCTCACTCACCTCTCACGTTCCCTACTTGCCCTGCATTGGAAAAGGTTTATAAAGGTAGCCTTTAGTGGGATCAGCGGGCCCTAACTGATTGAGGGAAGCCTACTCCTCAGCTGCTGCCACTCTATCTGATTGTCAGCTCCAAATCTGCCCTGTTTTGATGCTTGTATTTCCTCCCCTGGCTTCACCCTGCCATAGGAGGTAGGAGAAAAATTATTCTCTTTAACCTCTGATGATAGGACAAGGAGCAATGGGCTTAAATCGCAGCAAGAGAGGTTTAGGTTGGACATTAGGAAAAATTTCCCAACTGTCAGAGTGGTGAAGGGCTGGAATAAATTGCTCAGGGAGGTTGTGGAATCTCCAAAGTTGAAGATATTTAAGAGCAGGTTAGATAAACATTTGTCAGGGATGATCTAGCTGGTGCTTGGTCCTGCCGTGAGGGAAGGGAGCTGGACTCGATGACCTCTTGAGGTCCCTTCTAGTTCTAGAATTCCATGATTCAGCATTCATCATGTGGTGCAATCAATTTAGCAAGGTAATTCTGTGGGCCTAATTGATGTACTCAATGTTTCTCTGACTTATTCTGACCTCCAGAGAAGAAGCTGTTGCAACTGCACACATGCTCATGCTATCCTGCAGTTACCTGATGTACAACCAAGCAAGAGTTCCACTTACAAATTCCAAATCAAATTTTTGAAAACCCAACTGTTGTTCATGAAAAACTCCATCAATTTCAATTTTTGACTCCCATTGGCCCCAGAATTTTGCCTGAGTAAGAACTTAATAAAAGGCCAAGTCCTGAAGACTAAAGAAATAAGGATGCATGTAAATCCTCTGGATTGCATTACACACCCCGACATTTCCAATCCACTTTGTAAATATGCACAGATTTGCTATATAGAAAAAACCCTGGGCTTGTAATGCAAAGAAGGGCGGAGTGAAACACAGCATGCTTTGGGTATTAGCAGCTAGCATTCCTGCAGAGACTGAAAGCATTGATTCAGGTATAAATAACTAACCCTGACTGCAGCACACACTCTCTTCCCCTCCTGCTTCGAGGCTGAGTATGCAGGTTTACGTTCTTTTTCGGAAAATGACTATATAGTGTACATGCTGTGTGATGGAGCATGGCCGGTGTGGTATGAGGAGTGAATGGCTGACTGCATAATAAAGACTCATGGTTTTGGTATGTCGAGGGAGCCTATGATCTGAGGCCAGCCCTGAGAAATTCTTCACACAGGACTTAGCATTCCAGGCCTCCCCTTCCACACAATCTTTGTTTATCGGCTGCCTGAGAAATGTGGGATTGAATCCCAACCCTGCATCGGAGGCACTCAGCAACTCACGCAACTGGACCTGCAGGGAACACAGCCACCACTCAAGGCAAAATAATTGTCATGGACCAAAGCAGATGCTGATGTCAAAAGGCATTCCAGACTTTTCTCCTGAGCTGTTCAATTTCTGAGTAAGTCGACAGCAGGGTTTTAACTTAAGAACTAGCCAAAGAGTCCATCTAGCCCAGTATCATGTCTTCTGATATTGGCCAACCGAATTAAGTCTAAGTATCTATGGCGCTCTGTGTATTATTGAATTAAGGTTTGCCCCGGATATTGCCGGAAATTACCAAAGCTTTCACAATTTTTTCCAAATTATTTGTGGACTCCCACCACAGCCTCCACCTGGGCCATAAGAGGGTGACCTTCTGCAGGTTTAATACATTATGGGTAAGTACACCCATATGTAGCACCTGATTTCTTTATCTGAAGGAAATTTTGTAGAAAATCTCATTCTGTTGAGAGTGTATTTTTGTTTTCTCTTGGGGTATTTTTCCCCCTTAATTTAAGCAATATTCAGAAAGAGTGAATGGCTGCTCCTAGATCCACATGTAATGAGAACATCACTCCCAGGGGGCCTACCTAAGTGAGGAAAGTCTGCCAGGCAAAACCATTCCTGAAGAAAACCAGACTTGAATGTAATTTAACAGAGTAGCAGTTTTGCATTCTTTGAGAGTTAAATAACCAGTAGAAACAATCATAAATTGATCAAGGTAGAGCTTTTTAAAAATGCTTTATGCTTCCAGTACTGCTTACACAGTAACCAGAATCAGATCTCTGGGATGGACAGAACCCTGGAAAAGCCCAAGAGTTTACATAATGCCAATAGTCTGATCCTGGGCTGCAGAAAAGCTACTAGGGACAGCCTTAGCATGAACTCTAGTTTACGCACATGCTGTGGTTTCTGCAGAGTGGAAACTAGCTGGAGATCCTGTGGAATGACATTTTTACTTTCTTGACATCTAAGATATGTTAAAGGCAACCCTTTCTGGTGGATTTTGATCCTTACTTATTATTTTGGGCCAAGTCAAAGAACTCTCACAAAACAGAGGTCAATAGTTCAATTCAGCTCCGTGCAATTCTTGCATATACCAATTGCACCAACTTTTCAAAAATGCATCCCTGTCTCCAAAAATGCAACCCTAAACACTTATGTCTCTGGCGCTGATGCATTGTTAACATCACCGGGGAATAATTATGGACAAGAGTGATAGCACCAGCTATTACTAAGGGTGACTAAGGCTTTCCTTTTAACTGAAACGTGCAGGATGTTTTGAAAACCAAGCCCTACCTGTCTGGAATTGGGTATCCAAAATACTTTTATCTTAATCTCTCTATGCCCCAGTTCCTCACTTGTAGAATGGGGATAATACCACTTCTTCTCACAGAGATGTAAGGAAAATAAATGAATACACGTCAAGCACTCCCATCCTATAGTTATGAACACAATAACAATGTCCTGAAGAAATTAATACTTTGTCTTCCAAGGATGGTTTGAATAGTGGGCAGTAAATAAGGCATAGGTAGACACACTGAACAAGGCAGGGGACCTGTGTTAAAAACAGTACAGGTTGAACCTTTCTCATCTGGCACCCTCAGAACCTGACCAACGCCAGATGAGAGAATTTGCCAGACCGGGGAAGTCAATATTGTCAAGCACATTACCAACACTTCCACTCCTTACTGGGTACTTAGAAGACATTTAGGGGTAAATAAAAACACAGCTAAATAACAGCACAGAGCACTGAGAGCCAGGACTGGTGGCTGTAGACAAACTTTATGGGACCACAGGAGACTTGGCCATACCCATGATAAGTGGTCATTTGGCTAACTAAAATCATGACAGATTATGGATGTTGCCAGATGAGAGTGTGCTGGATTAGAGAGGTTCAACCCATATACGATCAAGTAATTGAAGACTTTATTATAATACATACACAAAAGAGGGCCAGAGTTCCTGTTGATCTTAATGCTGGCAATCACAACTTTTGAGCGATGGGCTTTGCAATCTTCCTAATGTTCTTTTAATGTAGTTTTTGTGTGTGAAAGAAGTTCAGTTATCCTCCCTCTGGAATTCTTTGCCTGTCTTCTAGGCTGTAAGTGTTCTTGGGGAGGAGCTGCCTGTGCTTTGTAAGAGGCAGAATACACAAACCCAGTGTCCATTCAAAACAGCTGAACATGTCAGACATATCTATATTTATATCACGGGCTCAGAAGCGGGTTTTGTGAATGCAGCAGCCAAGAGCTTACATTTCTAGGTACATCTTGGGTATCTACAACTAAAACTTTTCTCCATTTGATGGTTAAAAAATCTGAAGGATTTTTTGTTTCGTTTTAAAGCTTTCAGGCAAGATTTTCAAAATCCCACAGAGGGAACTGGACGCCCATATTCTCTAATTTCTAATGGGAACTGGCTGCCTAAATTCCCCAAGCAGTTTTGAACACTATATCCTTAAGGAATATTAGCCCCTTAATGACTTGTGGGTTTAAATTATGTCTGAAAGTGTATGCGAAAAACACTGTCACCAGAGGAATGTGTGAGCTCATTAGAACGTATAAATAGTTTTTCCTACCCTACAAGTTTAAGCCTTACTATGTGTCAAATCCCTTGGCACTCCGCAGCCGTACTTTCTCAGAGCCTTTATTTAATTTGTGCTGGTACAGCTCATGAGGACTTACTCTCCAGCACATTGCTAGGAAGTCTCAGGCTACGTCAACAGGTTTTTTTCAACTTTACTTATTTCGACATTCCAATGTCTAAATAAGTAATGTTGGAAAATTGCATTCATGCAGCCACAGCATTGGTAAACGGAGCGTTCTCATTTACTGCCACCATCCACATCCCCAGCATTGCAAAAGGAGCGTTCACATGAGCCAGTAATAGCTGCGCTTTGTTCACACACATTCCTTTGCAACCTGGAAAGGGAGGAGGGGCAACAAAAGTTGTTTGTGGAGCTGGAGTAAGTATTTTGAAGGAAAAACCTTCTTGTCGCGAATGATCCTGTTTGGCTGTGTGAATGCTTTGGGGTTTGCTCTGGAAAAAGGGGGGATGTGTGTCATGGGTAAAAAAAAGTGTACACAAGCCCTCAGCTAGTCTCTTTTCCCGGAATGGACATAGTATTTTGTGCACATCCTGAAAGATCTCCAAAGGTTAAGATGATCCTGCTTGTGGGAAGCTGCCAAAGTTCAAGTGTTTTTAATTTTAACTTTTTATTGCCAACTGGGGCAAAATCTACAATACCAATAATTAACATTCAGCCTCCAGGCTGGGCTCCCAGTAAGCTTCTCATCTTCCCCAGCTGAAATGGAAGCCTTCCTGTGAACCCTAGAAGGGAGCATTACATTATGCCAGTGCACTGTTCACAGACATACTGAGTTTACTTGAATGATTTTGGCACAGCTATCATGAATCTGTATTGAGCTACTCCCCAATATTTTTTGTCAATAGCCATGAGAGAAGGAGATGCCTTCCTCCCATTTCAACTCTTAACAGCCTATTGATCACGTTCCCTCTGATGAGTAACCTCTGTGTCCCACTGCATAAATCTATGCTAGTGAAAACCCCTTTGTATTGCAGGCTCTTATGCAGAGTGGAAGTGATAGCAGTCAGGATCACTAGGTATTTTAACTCAATAACCCTGTTTCTTCAGTTATTAGATATGAGGGCCAGGCAGATCCCAAATAATAAACTAAAAGTGATTCCCTGACTGGCTATTCCCCTTGAGCATTTTATATGTAGTTTAGTGCAGTGCATTTGAGGTTAGAGCTGATCTGGGAATGAAGAATTCCTCTGTAGCTGCAGACAAAGGATAGCAACCAGTGACAGATTACCATGGGTCCAGGGAGCCCATGTTCTGGCCAAATGTTCCTCCCCTGCCCTGCCATAGGCCATCCTCTTCTCACACACCCCTCCCTGCCAGCATCCTGCATCGCCTCTCCTCCTGTCCAGCGTAGGCCCCATACCCTGGTCAGGCCAGACAAAAAAAGGAGCTGTAGGATATGTTTAGACTATGAGGAAGATCGACCTGGTCAGGGTCAATTTTCTGGAGTTCGGTTTGGCGTGCCTGGTAGAGACTTGCAAAACTGAACTATCTGGGTTGGCAGCTGACCCCTGTACCCCTCAACATAGCAAAGAGTAAGAGAGGTCGACAGGAGAGTTTCTCCCATTGACCTACCTCTGTGAAGATGGCCAGGTAACTCGAGTGCAGGTAAGTTGATTCTAGCTACACAATTGCTATATCTAGAATTGTGTATCTGCAATCAACTTACCTGCCTAGTAAGACCAAGCCATATTCTCCCCTCCCTGCTGCACACAGCTTGTTACCCCGCCAACCATTCACCTTCTCTCCTCACATATGGTGCTGCCCCCCAACCCCTCTCCTTACCAAATCCCTCCCAAGCAGAGCTGCCCCACCTCCCTCTCAGCCTCCCAGCTTCCCCACATTTTAGACATGGGTATAGTGAAACACACAGAGGTTACGCAAATTGTCTACAGTCAAGCACAAAGTGTCTAGTAAGACTGCTAGTCAGAGAATTCAAGAACACCTGACTACCTGTCTCCAACCCTTACCTGATTTATTTTTACTCATATTTAGTCATATGCTGCCTGTTATATTAGTGTTTGTTTCTTTGATATGTAAAGAGACAGGTGTTTACAAGCTAGTATTTTCCCAATAAATATGTTGCTTACACTTTGTGTTTTTAACTGTCTAGCTGCTTTTCTGAAAGCTAAATCAACCCTTGCTCCCTGCTGGCAGGTAAGTAAAAATCATTTTATGATGTGGAAATTCAGACAATGCGATGCAACAAGCAAAGATCACCTAATGACGAAGGGGACTCATTTTTCTGGCTCCACAGCCTGTGCTCAGATGCTCTGACTGCATCAGGTTCTCACACCAATTAAAGGAAAATTACACAGCGTATCTAAGCTAAACAGGAATAACTGAAATATTTTAAATCACCTTGGTTTCTTTTATTAAACCAGTTCAAATAAGGCAGTTCTACCTCATTTAAAACTATATAGGCAGCACAATAAAGTACACCACCAGCACATGGTTCCTTGTCTTCAATAAGCAGCATTCTCCTCCCCGCACCCTGCATAACTGTTTTTTTTAAAAAGGACTTTTCCAGCCAGCTCAGTAGATTATATACAAACTACTTAGGCTAGGCTGGGCTGTTCGCTGCTCCTCCCTCAGATGCATTCCTTCACTGTTTGACGGGGTCTTTTAGGCAGTCAATTTCCTCCCTCTCTTTAAAATATGTAATACATGTTGCTCTTTCCCTTCCTGTATTGTAAACAGCCTCTCATTCTAAGGACCTCCCAAACACCTCTGTCCCCGCCTTGAGTCTCTTTTTGGCAAAGCTGGGCATTTTTCCCATTTGTTCTTGCCAACAGAGGATGGACAATTGCCCAATTTGGCCAAAAAAGTTGGTGCATTGGGGGCAGGGCTTAAAAAGGAGACTGTTCTGCAAAAACAGTCTCCCTAGACCAGGGGTTTCAAACCAGCACCATGACAAGGGCTGGGTTCTGCTCCAACCCAAAGGGAGCCAGACCAGAAGTAGCACAGAATAGGAACTGTACAGCCTCAGCACCGTGACAAGGGTGCAGCTCCGTAAGTTGCAAGGCCTCACCCACTCTCTCCAGTTTGTCTGTGCTGGCCCCTGCCCCATACTGGGTGGGGCGTTTCCAGGAGCTAAGGGGTTAAACCGCTTTCCCATGCTGCAGGGCTCAGGGGAGGAGAAGGAAAGTGGGTGGGGGGCAGGCTGCTCCAAACATCTGGGCTCCCGGCCCCATGCTGCTGCCACCTCCATGTGTACAGGAGTTCTGGGCTGAGCAGCAGCTGCTCCCCACGGGGTGTGTGCAGAGAGCGTGGGCAGGGACAGCCCTTCCCCAGTGCCCTGCTGTGCCAGGCCAGGGGCTGAATCCAGCCCTGGGTAGCCACAGGCTCTGCCTACCTCAGCTCCAGAGCTGCAGCCTGAGGGTGAGGAGGGGAGAGCCACGCAAAGGGCTGGGCTGGGCTGGGCAGTGCCACCATCTGCTGCAGTGCAGGCCAGAAAGGCAACAAGGGGGCTGAGACAGCCACAGGGCAATGGGGAGCAGGACCAGGGATGCAGAAGGGGTCAGGAAGAGGGATTCAAGGGGTAGGAGAGGACCATGGGGCTGTCAGGGGCTGGAGGAACTCACAGGAACCAGGGGGCACATAAATAAAATCATCACTGGAGACATTTTTTAGTTTGGAGGGAGGCCACAGGCATAAAAACTACCCAGTTAAGGCTCTGTCTCCAGCTCCCATCCTATAGGCCATCTCCAGGCCAGAGCATATTCACAATCTGCTCCGGGGGACCTGGCAGCCTGGGAGGAATGGCCAAACCCAGCCCCAAACTCTGCCTTTTCCCACCACCACCCCACCCTTGCCCCCCCCCACCGCCCCCAGCACCTCATCCCCGGACAGACACATCCTTGGGATCCCAGTGCGGGGCAGCAGTAGCGATCAGCTGCCCCCACGTCCCCCACAGAACTGTGGTGGCAGGAGCCGTGGGGAGGTGGACCATACTCATCCACCTTCCAGCCAGGCCCGGAGGCAGGGCCATGGGGGAAATGAGAGGAGTGACCCCAGGTGGGAGGGAAGAGCGAGGCAACCCACTGTTCTTTGTGCTCAGAGCCCCAGTATATCTTAATCCCCTCTGACAATGACCAGCACATATTTTTCCTGTTTGCGAGTCACGTGGATTGCCATTTTGGACCTGAGTAAAGAACATTATAGTGTGGGTTATTACTGCAGGGAGAAGCAAGGGTGAACAGGTAGCATCCAGTCTGCTTCTGTCCCTTGACCTCCCAAATTCCTCGGCACAGAACCTTTGGGCCTTGTGTTTTGGCATGTGACTTGCAAATGGAGGCAGCAGCAACCAGAAAATTAAATAAATCCGTCCCTTCGCTCTGCTAGTGGTAAGGAGATTATTTGGTACACTGGTCCAATCACAACCCAGGAATTGCGACCCTTCCAATCTTTGGAGGTTTAAAGACAGGAGGATGGGAACGAAGCAGTAAATCTTGTGGAGCACGAGTTTCCTGTGCTGACACAAAATTTGCTGTATATTTATTACCGAGATACAGAGTGTCATGGCAACAGAAAGGAAAACAGAATCATGAGGTTTTTCTTTTTAAACAACCCCACATTTTGGAGTTCTAAGCCACACAACAGCGAAGTCATAATTCAATAACGTAGCCTACCAGTGGCACATGTGTGCGCTTGTCTCTACTCTGACTACATTCATATGACATCAGACTTCAGTACTGATTGCTCATTAAACACAGATTCAGCCCTGCGGTACATTTCAGCATTTACCATAGGTTCACTTCAGATGATTGTTTGCTTTAGCCATTGAACCTAATCATCTTTTTTTTAAGAAATCATAAGACCAGAGAATTTGTTTGCTGGCTTCTCTTCCTTATGGGCACAGATTGTTTCTAGACTATGTAATGGCCAACAGATTGGTATTCAGAATTTTCACTTCAGCGCTCTGTGGGTGGGGTGACTGCAGGTACAGAACCGCAGCAGGTGGAAGAGTAGCTAGCACATTTTTTGAGCAGTTAATGAGACACGTGCACTGCACTGGATAGAACATGGCTAGGCACTCAAAAGCTTAAATAACTAGATTAGTAATGCAAATGTCGGTAATTTCCAAAAGCATAATACAGCCCTGGGAATTATTATGAAAAACATAAGAACAGCCATACTGGGATGGACCAATTGCCTAATATACTATCTTCTGACAGTGGCAGGTGCTATATACTTCAGAAAGAATGAACAGAACAGTACTGTTATGGAGTGATCCATTCCCTATTGTCCACTCCCAGCTTCTGGCAGGCAGAGGTTTAGGAACACCTGGAACGTGGGGCTGCATCTCTGATCATCTGGGGTAATAGACATTGATGGGGCTAGTAATAAAATATGCACACACATATCAGTACATATGCACCCCTTTATGGCACTTTTCATCCAAAAAGCCAGGTATGTCTAAAGACTAATTCAAGGGTGCCACCCAGTTTGAGAGATAGGTGCCGGGACTACTCCATTCAATCTTGACCTCTATCTTATTCCGGAAATAATACTGTGAATGGTACATCTTTGGTTAGAGTAAATATTCACTTGTATTAAAAGCAGATGTTTTATCCTTTGCAGGGAGAAGTGTCTCATTAATGGCTACCAGCAGGGGAAGGACTCACAACCTCCTGCTTAAAAAAATACCATCACCCTTCCCTTGGAAAAGTTATGATTTCAATTTCTTTGATGTTCATATTTTTACCCTATTCATATTTTAAATGGGGTCCTTCATACCAGCCACTCAGTAAGCTACATTTTCGCTATGTGATTTTACAAACGTCGTCTTCATATTTACCTTGTAACATATCCTCTGAATGCAATTCAGGGATTTCACCCAAATCTTTCTTCCAATTTTTAAAATACATCAAATAGTGGGATTTCCAGGACTTCAACTGTACTGTGTGTGAGCCCTTCACATCCCAGAAGGACTTGTTTAACTGGTTCAGAAACGGAATTCTAGTCTGAAAAATTAATCCAACTAGTTGCTCTATAGAAGAGAAATTAATAAAACAAAAGGAATTCTCAGACAGGTAAATTTCCCCAACTGCTTAAAAAAATATACTGTGATTAATTATTTGAGTTGCAGGAGTACCAAGTGGGCCAAATCTAGGATTAGGGCCTTATTCTGCTAGGTATTGTACATGTGTATAATGAAGAAATGGTCCCAGAAACTTGCTTTTATTATAACTGTAATAACATTTATATTTGATTTGGTGATGTACCGCCATTAGGAAAGAACAACTGCAATCAACAACCAAAGCATACATGTCCATGCATAATAAGTATGCATGCCAATCAACAACATATACTAGGAATTCTCAAATTTTTTTTTTGCTGGACCCCACTTTGAAAATATGTCAGGCTGCGACAGTCCCTCTCCCCATGGCCACACTCAGAAACATGCAGGCATACTCACTGTTGACCCGACCACAATTTTGCAGCGCCAGTGCAGATTCTTGCAGACCTAAGTAACCAGATCATGCCACTGTTACTTCTGCCAAGTGGTGGCGCTGTCTTCAGAGCAAGAGACCCAGCCAGAAGCCACCACTCTCTCACCAGCCAGTTCTGAAGGCAAAGAAAAAAGGAGGAGCAAGGAAAAATGAATATTTGTTCATATGACAAAAAATCTGCCTGGCCGAAGATTGGCAGACCAAACAAGGAGTCGTGTCCAGGAAAACCCAGACACATCCTAACATTATTTTTGTCATCTCCTGAAAACCCTCCCCAAAAAAGCCTCCGATTGTGTCAGGCAGGAGGGGGCGTGGAACAAGTTTTGTAGTGAGGGTGCTTAGTTCCACTGAACCAAACTGTAAACTTTATGTATAATGGAAATCATTTCAAGGTAGGGAGTGTTACAGCACCCCCATCCCAAAACCTTACTTCCACCTCCCATGCAAGTAGCGGTCCCTCTAATTTTTTAAGTCCATGTGCAGAATGAGTTTTATTATGTGCACCCGTACAGAGATGTGCAACACATCACCCCCACACTGGTGCACATAATAAAATTCATTCTGCATATGGATGATCTGTGGCATGGGTCAGGTCTAGTAGTTTGAAGCGTGGGAGGGGACTCGGGCTGGGCCAGAGGGTGGGGTGTAGGGCTGAAGGCTGTGGTTGGAGATAGGGGATCTGGAAAAGGTCTGGGGGTGAGGGATTTGGAGTGTAGGCTCCCCTGGGAGACAGGACTTCTCTTAGTCCTCTCTCACCACAGCAGCCCTGGGCCAGGGGAGGGGCTCCAGTGAGGCTGGGTTGGGCTTGGGGAGGGGCATCTCCCTCCTAGTTATGGTAGGGCCATGCTGCTGGGGAGGGCAGAGGGAAGTTGAGAAACCCTGAGCCCCAGCATGGGGCTTATTAAGTAGCTGTGCAGGCACTCAGCTGAGAGAGAACTTTGGGGTCAGGACACTGGCACATACACAAACACACAGAGCCAAGGCCAGCCTAAGCCAAAATTCCAAACCTGAACACCATCAACTTTAGAACCCTGGCCTCTGCAATGGGATAGACCAGACCTGCAAATCCCAGCACTCCTAAACTTATGGAAAGCACAGATCTGATCCAAAATTTTACAGTCTCTATTAGTGGTACACAGACCCAAACATGTGCATCTCGAGTGTCAGTTCACTGGCCTCCGCAGGGATTCCCCAAAGAGGAATTTGGCCCATTACATTTTAAGTAATTAGAAACCACCTCCAGCAGTGAAAACTCACTTTCAGATTTTATCAGCAAAATGCCCTGATCTCCACCAGTATTCAAGTCAAATACAAAATAAAACCTAGGTAGATAAATAATAAATAGAAAACTTCCCCTCCTACCCCCTGAAGAGCCCAGCAGCAGCACAACCATTAGTCTTTTAAAAATTCTATGAAGTGATGGTTTGGCTGAACTCATCATGTCTGGTCATTTCTAGCCTCCCAAAAGAGAATCTGAATGGTTTCTATTTAGAGATTACAGGTGGCCATAAATTACTACCTAAACATAGGCTGCCTTGCTCGCTTGAGCACCTCGCCAGCTCCTCACAGCACTGAACGGATGATCTCTCGCCTTTGAGACCTGCCAAGTCTTGGTCCACGTCAACTCTGTTTCTGACATGTGTTATGAGGATCATAGAGAAGCAGCAGAAAGACCTCGCTGTGGAAGAATGAAGCATTTTTTCCTCATCTATCATTGGTATGTCTTCAGTTGACTGCATTCCTGCTTGACTGCAACATCTTTCATCCTGAGCTTGGATGCCCTTCCCACAGATATTTATCATGGTGATGCAGCTTCTAGCATGCATATTATCAGCTTCTAATATTGAATATAAAACAAAGTATGTCTTTATCAACATTCGTAATTATTATTAGCCACAGGACTTTTGTCCTTAGGCTCAGATAGGTATTATGTCATTTACACTTGGACTATGTTTACATTGTGCCCTTGACTAGAAATAAGATACACAATTTGCACTACGCAAATTGCATATCCTATTTCAAGTCAATTTCAAAATAGGCTATTTCGGGATTTGGCGCTGTCTACACAGAACCAAATTTCTAAATACGGCACTATTTCAAGGCATCTCTTACTCCTTCCGCAACAAGGGGTGGAAGGATGCCAAAATAGTGCGCCCATTATTTCAAAAAATATTTCAAAATACCAGGCATGTGTCATAGACTCAGAGTAGCTATTTTGGGATACCTCAGTATCTTGAAATAGCTCTGCAGTGTAAACATAGCCTTATAGATTTCAGACAAAACAGCAGCAATTGAGAGGTGAGCCAAGTTGGTACAGCAAAGGAAGTATTATCATACTGTGCACACATATGGAAGGGGTTTTTGCTTAGTACTATAGATTCAGGAAATTTCCCCAATATGCACATGCTTAAATATAGTAGTGTCTGTGATTCACAGTAATACTTTGCTATTCAGTTCCTCCTCTCTGAGGACAGGAAGGTACTTTGAAAAGACCATTTAACTAAACTAAAGGATCCCTAGGGTAAAAATAGTTTCCACTTTCCAGGCAAATAGTAAGATTTAGTAACTCGCCTGTGTCATACAGAGAACTAGTGGTACAATCAGAAATAGAAGTCAGCAGCCTTGACTTCCAGCCTCTGTTTAACTACCGGAAAGCAGCATAGCTGGATGTATCTACTCAAGTTAAATGTATATCAGATTAAAACACCTGGATTAAGAAACCAGATCAAAATCTCTTACTTCCGCTATGCCAGAAAAGCTAGAAGATCTGGGTTGACTTGAGAGCTACTCTGCAGAAGTCAGAATAATGGAATCACATGTTGTGTTTTTTCAGACATGTCCCATGCTGAAGAACTCAAAATGTAAAAATAGTATCTAATCACAACAGCAGAGGTTGAAAAGGGAGAGCAGGAATGGTCAGTGTATTTGGCTACATATGGTTCTGTGCTGCTTATATTTTAAAATAATATGTTAAAGATTAACATTATTAAAAGTTATTGTTTGGTATGAGGTTGAAGAGATCATACCAACAGTCCACCCGGAAGACCCTTTCTCTCTCTCCCTCCACCACGCTCTCTAGGCTTCTTTAGAACCAATCTATGATTGGGACCAATGATATAAAGTGGTAATATCAATTTTTTTGAGTAACAACATAAACAGATTAAGTGCTTGGCAGGTGGCCCAGGTATGCTGCTGAACATGATAATGTCTGTATCATCCTTTTATCTTCATGTGCATTTCCAGAGTGATGATGGGCACTGCGTGTGTGTGTCCAGAATTAAAGCCATTATCTAAACTCTCCTTGAGGCTGGATTTATGACATTATTGCTCATTAGAGCATTTGTTCAGAAGCTAAACAATGCAGTTCATTCGCTTCTCGTACAAGGCAGAAACATGTAAATATGTCACTATAAAAACAAGAATTTGCTTCAGGTAAAGTTTTAGGTATATTGGCTGCCAGACATGTTTTATGCAGATTAGAGATCAGATAAAAAAGCCACCTAACCCAAATGATGAAGACCAAGGTATACTGAATGCCAGATTTTTAAGCATCAAAAAGTCTTATCTCCACAAGGATATTGCAGCCTAATTATTAACTAACAATTATAGGTTCACCCTGTCTAGTCCAGCAGTCTCTCATCCGGCAACATCTGTGGTCCAGCATGATTTTAGTTCATTTGTCATGGCTGCGGCCAAGTTTCCCACAATCCCATAAAGTTTGTTCCCAGCCACCAGTCGCGGTTCTCAGTGTTCTGTGCTGTTGTTTAGCTCTAATTTATCCCTAAATGTCTTCTAAGAGCCCAGTAAGCAGTGGAAGTGTTGGTAATGCTGCTCGACAACATTGACCTTCCATGGTCCAGGAAATTCTCTCATTCTGTAGTGGTTAGGTCCCAATGGTGCTGGACTAGAGAGGTTCAGGGTGAGGAACTCAAGAAATCGAGACGTTTTCAAATCTGAGGTTTTCATTGAAAAAACAAAATATTTTGAAATAAACAAAAAAAATTTGTGAAAACAAGAAGTCCTGGGGCACCTTATAGATTTACTGGAGCATAAGCTTTCATGGACAAAGACCTGCTTTGTCACATGCTTGTACAAAAAAACTGAAAATTTGTGTAGGTTGGAAAGCTCCACTTTGTCACTTAGTAACAAGAAAGGCTCTATTCTCTGCTGACCTGGGCAGATCTTAACCAAAGAAAGTTCAATTTATCTTGGCCTTATAGAAACATCAAATCACTACACCCTCAACCGAGCACAATGTATAGCAGTCTGCCAGTGCAAGTGAAATGTCTACAGAATTCCCAGGCACCTGCTAAAGACCAAAAGCAATGTATAATGCAACCACAGACAGTAACTAACAGGCATTTTCTGATGCTTCCGTTCACCCTTTAGAAGTGACAGAGCATTTAAAGTGCATTATGATTTGCCATTTTACTCACCGACCTATCTGGGGTAAGGAGTTGACTCCTGTACCCTCTGTGTAGCTGGCCAGGTAAGTCAATTGCGGAAAAGCTGATTCTAGCAACACAACTGCTGTAGCTAGAATTGCATATCTGCAGTTGATTTACTTCCCTATTGTAGTCATAGCCTAAGAATGAAGCTACCCTGAAAAAACTTTAACCTGCACATAATGCAGCAGTCACCATGACCACACCCTCCCAGTGTACTATGCTCTGGAGTGGGTGACATTCCAAGTTCTTCACGGAGTTGGCCATAGGAGACTATAAAATCAGCATTCCCTTGGTGATTACAACTTCTATGACAACACCGCTCCTCTACAGCCATGAGCCTGTTGACCAAGGGGGGAAAGGTCAGGAGTGTGGTAGACAGAACTTTGGACCACCAACCTTGCTTGCGGCAGAAAGAATGATCTGACCATACTTGGGACAACATGCTAAAGGCATCGCCTCAGCTGAACGTACCTTGCTCATTTCTTCATGCGCTCATGCACGTAAATGAGCAAACCAAGAAATGGTCCATCAATTAATCAAGCTATTTCTCTCAGCCCCTGGGAGGGAAGACACAGCTTGTCCTGACTGGAATGTCAACCACCACCCCTGCAGTTGCACCAGCACAAACCGCTAATGTAGGTATTCATGACCTGCACAACATGATGAACGCGAGATGGGCAATTACTACTCAGTTGCCTCTAAAATAGGGACTGAAATTTCAGTGTTGGCAATGCTAGAGAGAGATGCTTATTCCCCTCTGGGAATTTCTAAAATGCCTACGTGACTTAGACACCCAAAGGCCAGTGGGAGATGGGCACCTAATCTCCTTTGTCATCTTTGAAAATCCCAGCCCCTCTTCTTGAGCAGCAGGAAGCCTGTGGCCACTCTGGTGATGAGAGAATACAAGGGGCCGAGGGATAGGATAATGTTTCTGTAACACAAAATCTGCAGTTACACATGAAGAACATTTATGTGGTTTAGAATTAAGCCAGATTAGCTGCAGCCAGCTCTGGCAAAGGGTGCTGTTTTCCAACTGAACCCTTGTTCTTATTACTTCATTTTTAAAGGTTTTGCAGATACAAGATCAGGGCCTTTGACGGAATACAAGGCTTTAATTCAGTTTTACTATTCTGCTGCCATTCATAAAAATTAGTAAAGCTCCTTCAATGACTCCGAGCCTTGAGTTCAGAGGAGCAGTGTATTGTTCTAAAGGTAAACAAATTTCACAGTTTATTAGAGTTATTCATCCTGTGTATGTCAAAGAGCTTGTTTAAGTTTAAAAAGCTTTTCAAAGACATGGAGCCATTTATCCTATTATTTGGCATATGGATGTTTTCAAATGCACTAAGTTCCTTGTTATATGGTTATAAGGTTCCCTGAGCTGGGCTGGATGTGCTGTACACAAACCACGAAGGGATTTGTAAATTCCTTCACAAATCAGGTGCTAGCACTCCAGGTATTTTATTTTGTTTTACCAACATGAAATGGCTCACGTACTTGCAAGAGTTTAGTGTAAAAAATTATATTTCCCTATGTCTTTTTGTGTCAACAGATGACTTTACTGCACGTTGAAGCTCTCTAATCCAGCACCCTCAGGACCTGACAGGTGCTGGACAAGAGAATTTGCTGGATGATGAGAGGTCAATATTGTTTATCATATTACCAACACTTCCACTGCTTACTGGGCTCTCAGAAGACATTTAGGGATGAATTGCAGCTGACAGCACAGATCACTGAAAACCAGGACTGCTGGCTGTAACCTAACTTTATTGGACCACAGGAAACTTGGCCACCCCCATGGTAAGTGGTCATCTGGCAAACTAAAATCATGCCAGATTACAGAGTTTGCTGGCCCAGAGAATTCCAGATTAGAAAGGTTCAACCTGTAACAAGTTTTGAGTTTGACCTAAACTGGGCAAACACAAATAACGAAATTTTTGTGGATAACTAAATGCGGTGTGTGCATAAATTGTATCTCAAAGAATATGACGGTATCTCATACCCATTTACAAAATAGCTTTGCCACCAGTAAGGTTAGATATTTTAAAAGTGCATCAGACTCACTAATCACAAAGAGGTAGCCATGTTAGTCTGTATCTTCACAAAACAATAAAGCAGACCTGTAGCATTTAAAAAACTAAACAAATAATTTATTTGGTGATAAGCTTTCATTGGGGCAGACCTACTTCTCCAGGCTAAAGAAGTGGGTCTGCCCCCTGAAAGCTCATCACCTAATAAATTATTTTTAATCAGACCCACTGTAAGCTTTTACTTAGAGTAAAATGATAATCTGACATTTACATATTCCCTGCCATCCATATGGAGCCTACAGAGTTTACAAGACAGAGTTTTTGGCAGCTCTGAAGTCAAGATTCAAAGGCCTCATAGCAAATAACTTCAAAGCGAACCATTGAAATGTCTCCAGCATGTTCAAAGGTCGCAGTAGTTGCCGAGACTAGTTAAATCAGCCAGCTCTGCTATCTGTCAATCAAGCTATTTTTGCAAACTATTATGACCACAATTTTGTTACAGGCTTAACTACATAGATATACAGTACAAATTGTAACTAACTTTTCACCACAAAATGTATTTTAGCAACTCTCCTTTCTCAGAACAAAAGAGTCCACCTGAACTTGCTCATGTGTGGACTTCTCCATAGAAGAAAGTATTTGCAGGAATCTCAAGGAGATTTCACAAAGAGCTCATGAGGCACAGGCATTTAATAATGAGAGCTATTTGCAAAACGCTTCCTAATTTTACTGGGAGTAATAGCTCTCACAAACAGGCTGGTTTGCAAACACCAGCTCTGGCTGACTTCATTGTTCTCTCCAACAACTGGGACCTTTTAAGCTTCAGGGAGGTAGCCAAGTTAGTCTGTTTCAGCATAAACAATGGGAAGTCCAGTGGCACCTTAAAGACTAACAGATTTATGTGGGCACAAGCGCTGTGGGCTGGAGCCCACTTCATCATATGCACATCTTATGCCCAAATAAATGTGACAGTCTTTAAGGTGCCACAAGACTCCCTGTTGTGGCGTTTGAGTATCATGGAGACTTTTGAATGGTTAAGCTTCAAGGTCATTTGCTATGAGGCTTTTGAAATCTAGGGCTGATTCTACACTATCACTCTCCCGTCAGAGGTGGCATTGTAATGAGGCAATTCGAAGCAGGCTAATGAGGCGCTAACAGGCATATTCAGCACCTCATTAGCATAATGGCAGCTGTGCAAATTTCAAAGTGCAGACTTCAAATTGTAGATTGACAGTGAAGATGGGGGCAGCTTCAAAATAAGCGCCTCACTTCTACATTTCCTTACTCCAATCTAGTTCTGTGAGAGTGAGGGAATGTCAAAGTGGGATGCTTATTTCAAAGCTGCCCCCATCTTCACTGTCAATCTGCAACTCGAAGTCTGCACTTTGAAATTTGCATGGCCGCCGTTGTGCTAATGAGGCACTGAATATGCACGTTATTGCCTCATTACCATGTCACCTCCAACAGGAGAGTGATAGTGTAGAAGCAGCCTAAGAGAGCTGAGAATTTATTACAAGTCCTGCCAAAAGCAGGCATTAGGGCTGCTGTACTGTATCTCTGTGATCTGAAGCACCATTTCAGCAGCAAATGTCCACTAGAGAGGACAGACACATCAGCTCCTCCCTTGCCCTACAGCAGGGGTTTAGGTGGACCTCCTCGGGTGGGGAGGGAAATTTCATGAGGGGACACAGCACAGTCCGCTGCTGGGTCTCACGCTCCTCCATCTCATTAAAAATGTTCAAATCTGTTACTGTTTTTATGTCTGTGTATTCACATTTATTTACCAATTAATAAAGTTTTTTTTTACATTCCACACCCTTATTTTCTTACACATGCCGAAAGGGTTTTTTTACATGAACATAACCAAAATATCCAGCAGTTTGGATTACATTACCCAGGTCGCTGGGCCCTGCTAATTGCAGGGGCGAAAAGTGGGGCCTGACATAAAAAGTTTGCTAGCACCTGCCCTACAGCCATGCTTCCTTATACTGCAAGCAAAGGGATGTATTGAGCTCATGTTCTCATTGTATAAGGATGAGTATGTGGCTATAGAAATGAAAGGCCATCCTCCCTCCACCTTGGAAGGCAGCGCGCTGGACTGCAGGAACAGATGAGGGAACTGCAGACCCCATGATGTAGTCACCTTACTCTACATATGCATAAATTGAAATAATATAATTGAGAAGAACAATACAGGAATTGGCTTAGAAGCTTCCAGTGGCAAGTTAGGTTAGGTATAAGGCTGCTAGGTCAGCTGGCACAGTATGGCTGAGGTTTGCAAAAGTGCTGAAGGGATTCAGACACACAATTCTCATTCATTTCTGTGGGAATTTTGGAGTCTAAATTCCTTCGGCTGCATTAAAAATCATAGCCTATACATAGGACTCGCTTCTTCACCACTAGCGAACTGCGACCACTGCTGGAGTGGAACATGGCAGCTGTTTCAGAGCGCACCACACTGCTGATCCCCACTCTGGAACAGGAAAAGGAGAGTGAGGTCTTATCCAATTGAAACTACACAGGAAACGGCCATGCAGGCAGAATGGAGTTGATCAAAGAATTCAGAGCTAACAACTCTCACAAAAGGTTCTGTTCTAGTCAGGTTCTTTCATCACCAATTATTGATATGTATCTACATGAGCTATTGGATTTTTAATAACCAGGATCTCAGTTTTATAGCTCATCTGAAATATGATAATTTTTTGCCATGAATAATATCCCCTAAATATGCTTCGTCAGCTGCTCTGGTGGGGAAGAAGTTTCAAAGTAATTCCCATTGAAATGTCATTTGTACTAGGCACAATTTCTTAAAGAATAACCTTAGAAGAAGGAAATTCTTCCCATTAAATGAAGACTATAAGTAGCAGGAGCATCATTTCATGTTGTCCAACAAGAAGTCTAGACTCCCCAAAGACTCCTGCTGCAACTTTGCTGCTTTCCTAGTAAGCACAACTTATGTGAATACTTTGATGCTGGATAGACAAACCAGCAAATGTATTCAAGTCTTGTGCAAAGACATCCCAGGAACCTAAACATGAGAGTCCTGGGAAGTCATCCAAAACTTTAAAGAGTGGCTGAGCCTACGTCGCACACCAAAGTTGTTCTATAGGAGGTCTGTGGTGTCTTTGCATTCCCTCTGAAGGCCGTTCCCAGGCAGATATAGCAGGATGTGAAGAAACCTGTCTCTCAGAGCCAGATGCCCATGGAAAAAATGCTAATTCACGGAGGGAGACAGAGGCTCTCACATACAACACTTGGACCTGGGAATGGTGGTACAGATATTCCTCAGACATTTGTCTCGTAAAAGTCACGCACTACAGGGAGAAAATTCCTGCCTGGAAAGAACTAGCTTTTGAGCTTCCCATGAGTCACTTCCTACCGTGGCCTCTTCCTTGATATTTGTGGGAAAATTTTACTATCCCCACTACACATCCTCCCGCCTCTCACCCACACTCCACCAACCTTTAAGGATTTTTGGTGCATTAACAAGGAATTCTCAACAAAATAGATCTTGTTTGTGGTTATTGTATTTATTACAGTCTCAGTATATTTATGGGAGATCTGCTGAAGGGAGAGAAGCATCATTTCTGAATTTATCTAACGGAACAAAACACTCATCCCATATCCATTTTATACATCAGCATCCTTGCTGACTGCCTGACTAGCAAGGGAAGGGTCATCCTCTCCCACTACATATGGCCTTCCACTACCAGGCATGTTCTAATGTTAAGTATCAGTACAAAACAATCTTGCATTTTTCATACTATTTCTAAATATTGTATTGCTTGTTTAAAAAGTATTTTGCAGTAAGACATCCAATTTTGGATTTCATGAAACTAGACGTCAGATTTTAGCGATGAGTTTAATACATATTCAACTCTGTGTTCCAAACAATAAAACAAGAACAATTTTGCAGGGTGTTCGGATTAAACTAAAATTCTGCACCAGTTTTCAAGGATACACCCTATTTATCTTGTCTGTGAGATCCAGCACATCCATTGGCAGCATTATACCTCTTCCTGTTCAGGTATAATGGCTGTCTTCACAGTGTTCTGTCGACAAAACCGCTGTGTAAATGCTCTGGGACCCTTATGTTGAAAGACAGGAATTTGAGTTCACCGTGCAGCCCTCTTTGCAGAGCTTCCGGTCAGCCATTCTGTCTAGAGAAGGCCGGGCAGTCTTGCCGCTGTCTGTTGACAGAGCAGATTGCTCTTTCAATTTGCTTTTATGTGTAGATGCAATCTGTCAACAAAAGTTTTGCTGGGAAATTCCTTCCGCCAGTAACTTAGAGGCTTCTCATGTTCAGAGAGGCTGCGTCTACTCTACAGCGATCCTTTGAAAGAAGTTCTTCTGGAAGAAATTTTCTGCAAAAACTTCTTTCAAAAGATTGTGTTCATGCACACAAAAAGCTAACTGAAAGATCAATCCACTCTTTTGATAGAAAGCGTCCACACAGCCCCTGCTGTTTTGAAAGAATGGGCCAGGGATCAAAAATCCAGCACCACAAAGACTGCTCTTGCAAAAGAAGGGCTCGCAGAGCATTTCCACATGATTTTTTCGAAAGAGTCTTTTGGAAAAAGGCGCTCTTCCTTCTCTCGGAGAGGAAGATGGCTGCCGGAAAAAGGGCTGCGTTCTTTCGATTTCAGATTGAAAAAGTGCATTTTGTGTGTAGACACTCCGTGGGATTTTTTTGTTTTGTTTTGTTTTTAAGGGCCTGGTTTTTCCAATAAAGCTTGCTAGTGTAGATACAGCCAGATACATGCAACAGTTCTTTGTGAAGAGACACACCTTAAAATTATGCTATTATATTACTCGTTGACAAATGGTGCCCTCTGCTGCTTGTAGTAGGTATATAAATCACTCAGACTGAAGAGCTCTCTGTAATTCAACAGCGTGTCTCTTTGACCAATGGAAGTCGCCTCAATAAAAGATATTACCCCAACCTACTTTCTCTCTCTCAAAAAGAGTTTACTTATGCATGTCCTGTATGTGCATAAATTTAAAGCACACAGTAAAAAAGGTTGGCATTTCATTTCAGTTAAGTAGTCATTTTTTTTAATTTACTCATATTATGATGGAAATTATATAAATGGTTATTTTGATCAAACATACGCCATGCCCCATCAGGGTGGAGTCCTAAGTTGCATAGTTTACATTGTACTAGATAAAGTAAACATTTGCTCCGTTATAAGAACCAACTAAGTGTCAGAATATAAGTGACCACTGATACCGTTTATCTTCTGGATAAGGAAGCAGAAACTCACATATAAACAACTTTTGGATAAACATGCTTAGCAAATGCTGTGAAGTAACTTTTTCAACTCGGTTGGTACAGTTTATATGAGAAACAAAAGCAAAGTGTTATTTGGTGTTTGTTTCTGCAACTGAATATTCACTTACACATCTTAACACTAAAGGAAAATAGAGTTCCAAGATTTCAGGATTCTAAACGTGTAAGAATATGCGCACACAAGTATGGTTAATTTCTGCAAGAAATGCTTACACACAACACACCAACACATGCACATACACAAATAACATGCAGTTATTACATTCCCATGGAGAGTTGCAGAAATTGCTAAATATACATAGTTTTTTTCATCCCATGCAAAGACATTTCTGAAAGTCTGGGTCTTTTTTAAAATCCAGGGATGTAAGCTGAATTATAAGGTTAGACAAAAAGGCCAAATTCATGCTTGGTTTAACTCCACAGAAATGACCCCTCTCTGCGGGACTCCAGTTCAGCTGACCTCAGGCACCATCAGCTTGGCTGCCAATGTCAAAGTCTGGTAATTCTCTGCTTTTCATTGCCCCATTCTCCCTGTAATTCTAAAGATCTCTTTACTTTCAAAGTACAGGAAGCTTTCGCCGGTTGTGGATTCACATATTCGCAGTGCACTGTGCCAAACCAGCTGAAGTATATGATGCAAGTGCTGATGTTCTTTTAGTGCATTCTAGTAAAAAAAAAAAATGCAATCTCTAAATTGTAGTAGTAGTAACGCACACCCTTAATTATGGCACTGAAAAGAAAAGCTTCCCCATCACAACGCTCCTTTGCAAACCCACCCTTGTTAAACCTCCCCCCACCATCCCTGAAGAACAGTAAGACACGCACAGAGCGAGTTCAAAGAACAGTTTCGGGTGATTAGTGTTGAGTTAAGGGTTTTATTATTTTTGTGATTAAGTTTGGTTGGGAATTTACTGTTCTGAAGTTGAAGTTGTTTGTTGACTGTGAAACAGCAGGTAATAAAAGGCTAGTTAGCAGTACGGTAGAGAAAACATGGCTGGTTTGTGTCACAAACACCCCTGCCCCCCAGCATTCGTAGCTTTCACAATTCATGGTGATCTAAAAAGGGCTTCCTGTACGTGTCATCTTGAATCCAGGGAAAGCCTTGTGTGTCTGAAGTGTCTTTATCTACAATACCTTTATACTGAAGCTACAGCTACACATCAGCATTATTTCAAAATAAGCCATTCCGGAATAGCTATTCCAAAATACCTTGTCTTGAAATACAGCTATACTGTACTTCCTGAAAAAAATAGGAAGAAGGGTGTTTTTGAAGGCAGGGCTTCTTTTTGAAGGAACCCCGTCTACATGGCTGTTTTGGCTTTCCAAAACAGCACTTCTGAAATGGCAAGTGGCTGCCATTATGCTAATGAGGTACTGCATATGCAAATCAGTGCTTCATTTGCATTTTCAATTGGCCTTTTTGCATGCCTCTTTTGAGAGGGGCCAGGGTAGATGTAGCCATAATGCCTATTTTGAAATAGTGCCATGGGACACCGATACGGCTTATTTCGAAATAGCCATACGCCATGTCTTAAAGCACCAGTTTCAAATTAGGCATTATTCCTCCTGCAGTAAGGTTTATGAAAGCTAAAATAACATGCCCTCTATTTCCATTTATTTCAAAACAGCATGTGTGTAGTGTAGACGTTCACAAAGTTATTTTGAAACAACAGCTGTTATCTTGAAATAACTTTGCTGTGTGGCTGTAGCCTGAAAGAGAAGCAGTTGCATGGGGACAGTCCACACAATGTCCTTTCCTCTAATGGCAGAGCTCCTCCTTTAGAACACCTGCACGCTAATCAGCAGCCAGATCAGGAATTCAGTAGCCAATGCTTTTATTTGAAGCTCTGTAAAACTGAAGCGTATAAAGTAAAATTTAAACCATTCAGTTCGGGGAAGAATCTCAGCCCTCAGGTCCAGCTTCTTTTGTTAAAATCTGCCTAAGGCTCCCCAGCATGGTCATCACAAGTATAGAAACAAGTATTCTGCTCTGTCTAATTTACTCTGAGGAACGTCGATGATAAAGATATAAAAGGAGCGATCAAGGAAGACAGTGCCATTGCGGAGCGATTAAATGATTTCTTTGCTTCAGTCTTCACGGCTGAAGATGTTACAGAGGTTCCTAAATCTGAGCCAGCCTTTTTAGGCGACAAATCTGAGGAACTCACTCAGATTGAAGTGACATTAGAGGAGGTTTTGGAATTAATTGATAAGCTGAATAGTAACAAGTCTCCAGGACCAGATGGCATTCACCCAAGGGTTCTGAAAGAACTCAAATGTGAAATTGCAGAGTTATTAACAGTGGTTTGTAACCTATCCTTTAAATCCACTTTGGTACCAAATGACTGGAAGACGGCCAATATAACACCAATATTTAAAAAAGGCTCTAGAGGAGATCCTGGCAATTATAGACCGATAAGTTTAACATCAGTACCAGGTAAATTAGTAGAAACACTAGTAAAGAGTAAAATTGCAAGGCACATAGAAGAGCACGAATTGTTGGGCAAAAGTCAGCATGGTTTCTGCAGAGGGAAGTCATGTCTGTCTAATCTATTAGAATTCTTTGAAGGGGTTAATAAACATGCGGACAAGGGGCACCCAGTGGACATAATATACCTAGATTTCCAGAAAGCCTTTGACACGGTCCCACACCAAAGGCTTTTATGTAAATTAGGTGGTCATGGGATAGGAGGAAAGGTCCTTTCATGGATCGGGAATTGGTTAAAAGACAGAAAACAAAGGGTTGGAATAAATGGTAAATTTTCACAATGGAGGGGGGTAACTAGTGGTGTTCCCCAGGGCTCAGTCCTGGGACCGATCCTGTTCAACTTGTTCATCAATGATCTAGAAAATGAGGTAAGCAGTGAGGTGGCAAAGTTTGCAGATGACACCAAGTTGTTCAGGACAGTCAAAAGCAAAAGGGATTGTGAAGAACTACAAAAAGATCTCAGCAAACTGAGTGATTGGGCAGCAAAGTGGCAAATGAAATTTAATGTGGGTAAGTGTAAGGTAATGCATGTTGGAAAAAATAACCCAAATTACACGTACTACATGATGGGGTCAAATTTAGCTACGACAGATCAGGAAAGGGATCTTGGAGTTATAGTGGATAGTTCTCTGAAGACATCCACGCAGTGTGCAGCGGCAGTTAGTAAGGCAAATAGGATGTTAGGAATTATTAAAAAAGGGATCGATAATAAGACAAAAAATATCATACTTCCCCTATATAAAACTATGGTACGCCCACATCTCGAGTACTGCGTGCAGATGTGGTCTCCTCACCTCAAAAAAGATATATTGGCATTAGAAAAGGTTCAGAAAAGGGCGACTAAGATGATTAGGGGCTTGGAAAGGGTCCCATATGGGGAGAGGCTAGAGAGACTGGGACTTTTCAGTTTGGAAAAGAGGCGATTGAGGGGCGATATGATAGAGGTATATAAAATCATGAATGGTGTGGAGAAAGTGAATATAGAAAAATTATTTACCTTTTCCCATAATACAAGAACTAGGGGACACCAAATGAAATTGATGGGTAGTAGGTTCAAAATTAATAAAAGGAAATTTTTCTTCACACAGCGCACAGTCAACCTGTGGAACTCCTTGCCCGAGGAGGCTGTGAAGGCCAGGACTCTATTAGGGTTTAAAAAAGAGCTTGATAAATTTTTGCAGGTCAGGTCCATAAATGGCTATTAGCCAGGGATAAAGTATGGTGCCCTAGCCTTCAGAACAAGGGCAGGAGATGGATGGCAGGAGATAAATCACTTGTCTTCTGTTCTCCTCTCTGGGGCACCTGGCATTGGCCACCGTCGGCAGATGGGATGCTGGGCTTGATGGACCTTTGGTCTGACCCAGTATGGCCATTCTTATGTTCTTATGTTCTTATGTTCTTATTGTGTCACAGAGTACATGTGGCCGTTCAGGTCTCCCCATCGTCCTATTGGCATTGAGTCAAATACTGACAGCAGTGACTTACAGGAAGAAGTAGCTTAACCCCAAGAGTATCTTAGTTCAGGAGCAAGAGCTCTAACCGGCTACAGTGTCCCTTTATCCAAATGGGATTTTCAAGCACGCTATGTTCCCTATTTCCTGCCCAGTGTAATTGTTTTTTCTAACTCTGGTTTGAGAAAGGCTCAGCAAGCCCTCTGCTGACATCCTGACCTGACTGAGTTCATTAGGTATTTTACCAAGGACCACTATAAAGGCAGTATTTCATCCCTGCAACTGACACTTGCTCAAGGACGTACAAGATACTGAACACAAATACACACATGCTCTATGCAGCTATTTCACCATAGCTATTTAATAAAGACTTTGTTATGAAAATGACACAGATGTTTTGCCTTTCACATAGGTTTTACCTCAATCACCTTAATTATTTAAGGGCCTTTCACTTCACCCATCACCACTGGGAAGCGGGGCAGGGGAGCTTCTGTTCCTTAACACTGCACAAGAGCATTATATAAACAGTCTAGCACTGAAGGTGGAAACAGAGCCTATTAGTTTGGGGTTCATTCCCCACTGGCACAGACAAAGAACTGGGAGGTGTAAATTGCACCTCCCTGACACAACCCAGGCCGATGCACGCACCCAAGGACCAGTCACAATATGGAGAAGGCAGGGAGCACTTTCACTTGTCTAGGGGCTCTGCTGGGAAAGGGAGACTTTTATCTTTCACACAGGACCCCGAGGAGGCTCACCTACATCCTAGATCTTCACTGGCAGCAGAGGGAGGTTTCTTCTTAACTAGACGTAGCTCTGTTGGAGTAAAATCCTAGTCTTTTGCTCAGCCTGCTAACTCAAGTGAAAACTACAAGTGG